>NC_082662.1:75111362-76359219 GCF_025265405.1 Mesoplodon densirostris
ATCTCCCACACAATAGATAAGTACTGATTAACTGATGCAGTTAAGGTTTTCCACAGCATTTAATCTTTACTGTTAACTTCAAAAAGCCTCTAGTTTCTCTTGCAATACAATCCAAGTTCCTCACCTTCAGGTCTGGGCAGCCCTGCATTCTGCTGCATAAGCACTTAAGGAGGCCATTAACTCAAATTACTCACATACTGTGAGTGCTCTTTTGAAAAGCAGTATGAGAAGATAAGACTGAAGTTATTGTTATAGGCATACTACCACATCAAGACTGTCCCATTCCCCACTCTGCTTTTAACCCAATATGACTGTGGACAAAGCTGCTCCTTCCCTCAGCTTGTTTCCTCACCAGTAAATTGGCAAAGCCAAGGAAAAAGGGCAAGTTCAGTGAGGTGATCTTAAGGTTCCCCACTCTAAGATTCTGTACATTTATTACATTTTACAAGGTATTAAATACTCATGAAATATCTATATTCTTTTAATGATCTGTTGTAATGGGCTTCCTCTGTTGATGTGTTCAGAATAGAGTTTAGCATTGATGAGATTATGGCTGATTTTTTTCTGATGCATCCCTTTACCAATATCCATGATACATCATCAGAAATAAAGCAGAGACATTATATGTAACCCAAAGATGAAAAGAAATATGTGGAATGAGAATAAAGAGTTAATTTTTATTAAGTATTGTACTGTGTGCTATACAGATTTATGCAATTTCATAAAGCAATGATTATTAAGAGTTAGGACATAGCACCAATTGTTTTTTACTAACTGGCTGATGTTGAGAGACAATTCTCCATAGATCTCTAGCATTTCTTCATGTTTTGTGAGAGTGGTATCTTTCAAGTATGTTGTACAACACAGAATGACAGAGATAGTGACTCTTCTGGATCAGAGGTTAGGTTTGCTTACTGCTTATTATAAAAGATTCAAATCCTTAAGCTTAGGGCTCCTCAGCTGTGACACAGAGCCGCAGTGTGAACATAGAGCATCCACCTGGGCAAGCTCCACATCACTCCCATGAGGCTGGTAAGTAGGGGAAGGGGACAAGGAAAAATGGGGCAAATATGGTGTTCATGAAGATTGCTGTGCCATGAGAATACCGTTCTTTGTTTCTGACTCAGGAGTCTTATGTCTCTGCCAGCATCCATGAAACTATGGAAGGGTAACTTGCTAGCTTGCCAGTAGGGTAAAACCTCAGACTCACCCCCAAGATTCTTGACAGCCATGTGACCTTGAACTATTCATTTTTTCTCTCTGAGCTTCCTTTTTACCTATAAGATGGCCTCTCATATCCTATGCCCCCTGGTTCTTTGTTTTTAAATATTTAGAAATATTTCAAGCTGACTTTTTAAAAATTTCCAAGTGTCTATGCATAAGCACTAAATTAAAAGCAAACAAACAGAGTGTGTTTGTATCTAAAGTGTGACAAGGGGGTTCAATAGGAATAGCAAATATGTACTTGGCATCCACTCTGTACCAGGCACTGCTCTGGGGGTGGGGGAAGGCAACAAACAAGCTAACAATTAACAAGTGAACATGAATATAAACTGAGGTGGTGATAAATATCAAGAAGAAAAAATAAACAGAGGCAAGATTAGAGTGGCAGGGGTTGCTACTTTTGATAGGATGGTCAAGAAAGGACTCTCTGAAGAGAAAGAATTTGAGCAAAGATCTGAATGAAGTAAGAGCAGTCCATGTGGCCATCTGACATAAGCTTATTCCAGGCCAGGGGAAGGGAGTGAGTGCTAACATCTGACATAGGGACAAGCTCAGTGTTGATGTATTATCATGATCTGGAGAGTTCTTGATTCTCCTGAAACTCCCAAATATGACCTTCTACTACACACAAATATCCCGAACCTCCTAATATTTTGGGTTTTTTTTTTTCCTCTGTGCCTGCAATAAAATCCAGAGAAGAGATAGGTATTAAACTCCCTGTAATTCCTGATTACCACACTATGTTTAATTTTTGACAATTCCATCTGTGACAGAAATTTAATTATTAGTCTTGATCTTCCTTCTTACTTTTCTTGACGATTAAGCCAAATGATAATTCTCTACAAAGCAATAGAAAGTGAAAAACTGAAAGAAAAGGTCTTCCTTTGAGCTTATTATTTGTACCTTGGAAACTGATTTTTGTCCCAACTTCCAGAAGCCTAAGTGAGAATGTAATTTTTACTGTTCAGTCATTTTGGCAGACTTCAGGATGTAGGTTTGGAAAGCCTGGAATATACATGAAAGTCATTGATCTAAATTTATTTACTCTTGGAGAGAATAATAACAGCAGTTTTTAATGTAATAGAAAAATCTTTAGCACACTGAAAGAGCCAATCAAGACATTTGGAAATAAATATTTTACCTATATAAAATATTTTTGATTGATTGGGGACAAATACTTAAACTTTGTGCCAATTAATGACCTTCAAAAAAAAAAAAAACATATGGGCTAAAGAGTGAAGGAAGCAAAATCCTGGTAAAGCATATAAAAAATATAAAAATATCTGGAGACATTTGGCGAACGCCATATGTGGCTGGATTCAACCTTCCATGTGCAATGTTAGGGTTCTTGATAATATAATAAATTATATTTTGTCAGTATTTAAATCAAAATAGTAAACATAATGATACACGTAGCTAAGATATACCTTTTGGAGGGTAGGTCAGAAGCCATGCTAAGAAAGCTCAGCATTTGTCATTAAAAAATGCCTGTGTAGGGCTTCCGTGGTGGCGCAGTGGTTGAGAGTCCGCCCGCCAATGCAGGGGACATGGGTTCGTGCCCCGGTCTGGGAAGATCCCACATGCTGCAGAGCGGCTGGGCCCGTGAGCCATGGCCACTGAGCCTGCGCGTCCAGAGCCTGTGCTCCGCAATGGGAGAGGCCACTACAGTGAGAGGCCCGCATACCGCAAAAAAAAAAAAAAAAAAAAAAAAATGCCTGTGTATTTAAGGAAACACATCAAACTTGAATAGACACTTCTCCAAAGACATTCAAATGGCCAACAGGTGTAGGGAAAGATGCTCAATGTCACTAATCATGCAAAACAAATCCACAATGAGATACCACCTCACACCTGTTAGGATGGCTACTATCAAAAAACAAAAGATAAAAGATGTTGGCAAGGATGTGGAAAATTAGAATGCTTGCACAGTGCTGGTAGGAATGAAAAACAGTACAGCCACTATGAAAAACAGGACAGAGATTCCTCAAAAAATTTAAAATAGAACTATCGTATATTCCAGCAATCTTATTTCTAGGTTGTATCCAAAATAATTGAAATCAGGATAGGAAAAAGAGGTCTGCACTCCCATGTTATTGAAGCATAATTCATAATAACCAGAATGTAGAAATAACCTATATTTCCATCAACAGATGGATGGATAAAGAAAATGTGGTATATACATACAATGGGATATTACTCAGCCTTAAAAAGAAGGAAATCTACCATTTCAACATGGATGGACCTAGAAGGCATTATGCTGAGTGAAATAAGCCAGTCACAGAAAGACAAATACTACATGATTCCACTTACAGGAAGTATCTAAAATAGTCAAACTCACAGAAGCAGAGAATAGAACGGTAGTTACTTAAGGGGGGACACGGAAAGGGGGATTGCTGTTCAGATTACAAAGTTTCAGTTACGCTAGGTGAATAAGCAGATATGCCTTAGAACGTAATACCTATAGTTAACAACACTGTAATGTGTACATAAAAGTTTACTGAGAGGGTAAATGTCATGTTAAGAATTCTTACCAAAGTAAAGAAGAAACAAAGAACATAGCCTTTGTCACCAACCCTGTAACCAAAAATAAACTCAAGCAAACTATATTAAAATACAATGGAGATTTAAAAAATAAAGAAACACATCATTCTGTTGAATGGCTGGTTTGAAATGACCTGACCATCAACACTACTCAGATTTTTTCCTACTAAATTGTGGGTGTTAAAACTCCTTGGCTTCAGCTTTCTTCAGGGAACAAGAGCACAGACTCTGTCAAGCACTGGTTACAGCTTCTTAGTAATTCTGAGAAGAAACCTTGCCAGACACAAATGTTCCAAACTCTGCTGAGAACTTGGCCACTGGAATGTCACCTAGGAACGTGGTCATTGATCCCAGCCCAGCAGCTTTGGAACAATTGCTGACAGCATCCAAGATATTCTTTTTTGCCACTCCCTAAATTTCTCAAGAGCTCAGTCCATATTTCTCAGTATAAAAAGCCAATCTGCCTAATGATATTAAAAGCCCGATATTCAAGTCCCAGTGTTAGATGCTGTGGTTTCCATCTATGTTTCTGTTGAGGTATATAAGCAAAGTAGAGAAGCAATAGAATGCAGTGATTAAGGAAGACTCTGGAGACAGAGAGCTTAGATCCTGCCTTACTTGGCAGTTGTTGTTTAGCTTCTGTTCGCCTTAATTTCCTCATCTAAAAAACAGGGTTAATAACTGAAACAACATGAAGGGTTGTTTTGAGAATTAAATGAGTTAATATATGTAAAGGCTTAGTTGAACGTCTTGTAGGTGGAAAGCCTTCTGTGACTGCTATTCCTATTTGTAGTAGGCTGAAAAATGTCCCCCAAAGATATCAGGCTTTAACACCTGGAACCTTGAATATTACTTTACATGTGATATGATTAAGTTAAGAATCTTGAGATGCAGAGATTCTCTTGGATTATCCAGATGGGCCCTAAATACAATCCCATGTATCCTTAAAGAGAAGGGCAAAGGGAAATTTCAAGTTGACATAAGAGGAGACAGATAGAAGGGGAGAAAGCCCTGTGACCATGGAGGCACAGACTGGCATGATGCAGCCAGGACTCAAGGAATGCTGGCAGCCACCAGAAGCGGATCAGGGCATGGAACAGATTCTCCCCCAGAGCCTGCAGAGGGAGCGTGACCTGCAACATCCTGATATGGGCTCCGTGATACTGATTTCAGATTTCTGGCTTCCAGAACTGCGAGAGAATACATTTTTGTTGTTTTAAACCACCAAGTCTGTGGTAATTTGTTAAAACAGCCATAAAAGAAACTAATACACCATCATAAATTTGATAGATTAAATTATTGGCCCAACTTTTCACCTCTCCCTGTATCCATGATCTTTGCATGTGAATTGACAGTTTTTCCCACCAGGGGTAGAATATACTTCCCCACACCACTGATGCAATTTTTTTGCCAATAAAATGTGGGTAGAGAAGATAGTATGTCATCTCCAAGTATAGGCTTTCAGAGACATCCTGTGTTTCCACTTTCCTCCCTTGCTTGTCTTCTATGAGATGGTCATTTCTCAGAGAGTCAAGTAGAAGAAATATGTAGGAACACAGAAGAGCTACAAAGTAAACTCAGGACCTACAGCCAAATTTAAGCAAGTTTAGACACACATGAGTGAAAATAAGTGATTTTGCAATTATTTGATATACAGAAATAGCTGACTGTTGCAAGTATTAATGTGATATTGATGTGATATATTAAAGGTACAAATTAAGGGGTTTTTGCTAATATCTGCCATTCCCCTAGACAGCTTAGTGGGCTAGGGTGGGATTATATCACTCAACTAAAAATTTTACCCATAACTAAGCCATCCATCTCACAAAAACAAAATGGGATAAATAAGGGTAAATTCAGTGCTACTACTTAGCGAGTGGCACAAATAGTTTAGCAATTACCAACTCCGTTGATTAAAGCCAGTCCTAGACACAATTGTGAAAGAGGCATTGTGTGTTTTCTTGGTACTCCATTCATCTTCATTCCAGCTCCATTAAAACCAGACTTTCACTGTGTTCCTTCTTAGGTGAAAAGCACAATGAAATTTCATAAGAAAGAAAAATGACAACTTTAAGTTTTCTGGCCTGAAATGTAATAGCATAATACTTATGATGGTTAATTTTATGTGTCAACTTAACCAGGCTGTAGTACCCAGTTATTTAATCAAACACTAATTTCAGTGTTTCTGGCAAAGTATTTTGTAAATGTGTTTAACATCTACAATCCCTTGACTTTAAGTTAAGGGGATCACTGTTGATGATATATGTGGGTCTCACTCCATCAGTTGAAAGCCTTAGGAGCTAAAACTGAGGTTGCCCAGAGGAGAAGAAATTCTGCTTCAAGACTGCAGCATCAGCACCTGCCAGCTTTCCAGCCTGCCAGCCTGACCTACACATTTCAGACTTGCCAGCCCCCAGAACCACGTGAGCCAAATCCTTAAAAGAAATCTCATAGACACACCCATGTGCCTGTGTGTGTGTATCTTGTATATATATATATATATATATATATATATATATATACAGACATATGTATACAAATATACACAGATGTATATTTCTTGATATCTTGATTTGATATATCACGAATACCTTCTTGATTCTGTTTCTCTGGAGAACCCTAATATAATCTGTGGCAATGGACAGAGAGCTGCTCTGAGGAAGGAAGAAGACAATTTCCAGTTTTGAGCCAATGCAAGAAGATCATACCCCTCCAGGTCTCTACCACTGGTTCCCACCGCTCAGCAAGCCTAAGTCTCACAAGTTCCCTCTGCTCCTTTCCCCACTATCAGTACTTAACTTCCCTATGTTTTTGTCCTTTAGACCTAATTTTCTGTTAGTCAACAGCCACCTCACCACTGAGGTTTCACTCACTGAAACACCACAACAGGTGAGTATTAATGCTCAAAACCAAGGCCCTCTATTGCTGTTGTCATAAATTATTTGGGACCATAGAACTTTTGAGAATCTGATGAAGGCAGGAGATATTATCACAGAAAAATGCATATTCTGACACATTTACAACCTTATTTCTAGAGAGGAAGTGGTTCACCCAGGTCTATTGAAACAGTGTCTGGTTCCACATTTTCTACATAATATACCATCTATATTTGTTAGAATCTATAATTGTCAGGGATCATGTTAATTGTACATACACTCCCAGAGTCAGAATGGATCTTAAGTTTCCTCTGTCCATCTTCCCATATCACTCTCCCCCCTCTTCCAGAATAGCATTAATCCGTGTTTATCCAGCATCTCCTTGAATGACAAGAGACAAGAAACTCATTATCTTAACACAGGCCCTTCTGAGCCCAGGTCAATTATGATTTTAAATTCCAAGATGCCTTGTTATAATTTCCATCCTTTTTCTAGTTCCATCCAGAGGTATTCAACAGAGCAAGCTAAATCATTTTTTTCACATGGACATCATTGCAATATTTATCTTGCCAAACCCTCCTATTTCCCCATCACTTAAGTCTTCCCTTCTCCAGGTTCCAGATCTCCAATTTATTTAAGTTATTATCTATTTATTTCATACACATATTTCTTCTTCTCAATAACATTGTTTTCTCCTTGAAGAATGGCCCAAATTTTGGTCATGTCCCTCATAAAAAATGTCCAGCCTGGGTGAGAGAATAAACTTTTATTACTTACATGCTCATTAATTAAGGCACTATGACAAGTCAGAAAAGGGTTGTTAAGGAGAAAACGTTGGGGTTAGGGTAGTGGAGGCAAAGGAGAGCTCAGTGTCATGTTTAAACCCTATGCAGATATTTGGTGTTTTCTCAGCCTGCATGAAGGCAAGCCACAGGACATGGTAGACAGCTATTTGAGCCTACTAAAAATCATCCTAGAACTTCACTTACTATTCAAATGAATCAAACTAAAGTCACACTCCTCTGAAAAATAAGTTACCATATTTCTTTTGTCCTCAGACTTGCAGATATTTATCTTATTTGACCAGAATTATGAAAAGTCAGTAAGGCAAAAGCATCTTGAAAGCTATCCTTCTGTAATCTTCAACCAAGGCAGAGCAAAACACTCCCATAATTACATAATATATGAAGTTCTTTCAGAGACTACACAATAATCCCCCAATCTCTGAAAGATGATGTTCTATTTTATTTTTGAAAGATTTTTCCAGAATATGGACTCAAATCCCTTTCAAGGGAATTTAGAAATGCAGGTAGATATACTTCTGCTAAGAATTTCTTTTTCAAATTAAACTTCAAATATTTTCAGACTCATGAACATTGGTATATAATGACGCCTATACTGACTTCAGCCTAACTAAACTGGATCCTCAATTCACTAGAATGTTTCTGAATTCCTCTTCTATTAGAAAGGAGCAACAGGAGAACGGTAAAATAAACTCATATTTCCATATGATAGAATTGTGTAGCCATTAATTATGATGTGTATGGATTCTGGTTCAAAATGGTACCAAACCTCTCTTAGTCTTATCTAAAATGTCCAAAAAGATTCAGGAAAAAGAGGAAAGATGGTCAAAACCCCAAGCGCTCTAAATTAGTAATTCTATTGCCAAAATCTAGAATGAATTTACTAACTGTGAAAAATAAAAGAGAACTAGATTAAAAATAACAATCATGGACTACTTATGTTTTGATGCTGGTTAGTTTGCCTACCTGAGAGTAAGTAAAAATATCCTGCACCTCCATTCTCATATATACACACAAGCACACTCACACTTTTGATTGAGTAAGTAATTGAATGAAGCACGTTTGCTGGGAATGATGACATGTTTACTTTTAGAGAAGTTGAGTTTCATATGCTCAGTTGAAGTGTCCAGCAGCCAAATGCATATAATCAGATCCTCTCAGCCTAGAGATGAACTTAGAGATGAACCTAGAGATGTTTTTAGCATATGAATGGTAATTGAAATAATGATGAATTTGCCCAGAGATAGCAGGAAGGTTGCAAGAACCTAGAGCAGAAACAGGAAGCAGAGGAAGAAAGGCTCACAAAAGAGTGACAAAGAATGGCCAGAGGGCCTCCCTGGTGGCGTAGTGGTTAAGAGTCCGCCTGCCGATGCAGGGGATACGGGTTCGTGCCCCGGTCTGGGAGGATCCCATATGCCGCGGAGCGGCTGGGCCCGTGAGCCATGGCCGCTGGGCCTGCGCATCCGGAGCCTGTGCTCCGCAACGGGAGAGGCCACAACAGTGAGAGGCCCGCATACCGCAAAAAGAAAAAAAAAAAAAAAAAAGAATGGCCAGAGAGGCAGAAGAAGAGCCAAGTTCTAGAAGTCAGAGGGGAAGATGTTCAAAGAAAGAAAAAACCATCAGCAAGTCAAGTGCTCTGAGAGGTCAAGGAAGATGCAAACTACAAGTATCCACTGGATTTATTGATAAGAAGAGGTTTTAGACAGACATATTCAGTGGGTTTATGGGGACTGAAGCCATATAATAATGGCTTAAAAAGTGAGTGGGAGGTGTGAATAAGGACAATTCTTTCCAGAATTTACAATGAATCATGCAATGAAAAATCCTTATTCATCAATCTCTTTCACAGCTTAAAATGTCATTAGAAAAAATCCTCAGAATTTTTAGGTCAAAGGATAGACATATTTTAAAAACTTCTGATAGAGAATGCCAAATTGTCCTCCCTGCTGTTAACTTCTAAAATAACTTTCAAGTTTATCCTGCAATTATTGATTTAACCCAGTCTCTTCCAGTTGTTACATCTATAGCAAAACCTCATCTCTGTACAACATCCAGAGAGGATGACCTTCAGGCATTGCAAGAGCATAAATCACTAAAAAAAGTTGAGATACTTCATTCATTCCTTCAGCAAATATTTATTGAGAGCCTAATAGGTTCCAGATGGTGAGAAGATATTTTTGTAAACACAAAGAACTAGCGGATAAGAAAAATATTTATCCCACAACTACACATCTAACCTATTACAATTGTGATGTAATATGCTTGTAGCAGATAAGAAAAATATTTATCCCACAACTACACATCTAACCATATTACAATTGTGATGTTATTAAGAAAAATGTTATGACAGAGGAGCATAATCTTGCCTAGGGTTTAGGAAACAGTCGGCGAAAATGAAGGCTGTGTAGAAGTTGGCCAGGGTGCTGGATCGTCTGTAGTCAATTCTGTTTAGTGTTTGACAATGAACAGAAATCAGAAAAGAAGAGAAGGAGCAGAAGGTATCATTCTCAAGCGGCAATTGCAAAGATGCATAATCAGACAGCAGAGAGGAGGTTGGCAGTGGATTTGGGGTGAGCTCCTGCCAATCATTTGCATCAGTGCTACAGGCAGATGCAAGGGTTAGTGACAACTTTCTAGAGGTTAGTTCTCCAGGTTGAGCTTGGTGAGACTGAGACCCAGCCCTCCCATGGTTGTGTGAACCCCCAATACCCTGCAGGGGAGGAAATGTGTGTCAGGAAGAAAGAAGATCATATTAGAATGTCCTAAAGTGGGAAGACACTTGGCATTTTTGGACGAACACTGTGAACGGAGCACAGGAAGAGGGAGGGGTGTGAGAGGAAACTGGGCAGTGGAGTCAGATTATTCAGGGGATGAAGGAAGCCCTTAGGGCTTTATCGAGCAGGTAGGGTAGTAACTTGAACACACACAACTTCAAAAGATTTGTGAAAATCTTTTAACGATTTAAGATAGCTTTTCTTTAACCAGAAAATTGTATCAACCAGAAAATCCCATCATCCAAACATTGGATTTGTAATGGATTCTTTACTACAGAATTCATAGTTGTTTTTTTACCACATAATAATGTTGAGATTTTGAAGATCACATGGAGGGGTCCTAAAAACATTTAAGAGCTCCTTAAAGATACTTTACTACCTGCTTTAGCTCCTGTTTGGCCTTCCTCTCTCTAATCCTACCATTAACAAATATTTATTGAGAAGCTTCTTTATGCAAAGCATGAGTTAAACACCGTGGGATTATATCTGATAGAGGATGAGGGGAAAAATCATTAAATAGTTGAAAACCAACCTAACAGTGCTCAGTTCATAAACTTTAGTTTAAAGAATGTTTCTTTCAATAATTTATATGTCCATTAAATTTGTATGAACAAGGTGAGCAAGTATAGAGTGATTTCACGTGCTAGGTCCTCAGCCTGGAGTGTTCTGCTCCTCCTTTGTTTGTAGAACTCCTAAGCTTTCTTCAAGATGTTGATACAACACAACTGTTGTCACTCCTGGAATCTTCCCTGATTTGTCCAGGCTGTTGTATCTCCCTCCTCTATACTCACAAAGCCATTTGTACTTACCTCTACTGCAGTACTCAGCATACTTTCTTACAATTATATTTGTACCCTATACATTTCTATCCAATAGGAGCAGAGTAATATTCCTCATTTTGTCTTCAGTGCCTATGGTTACCTAACAGACACTTAATAAATGTTTTCATTAATGAATTAATTTGGTGAGAAAATTCCAGACTCACTTGGCAAGAATATACTCCCTTACAAACATAATATGTCTTTCAGGAGTACTACAGACTTTCCTTCCCAGAAAGGCTTAACTGATGTCTTTTTATTTTTTTCTCTTGAGGATTTTGGCATTTTCTGTTTTAGTCAGATCTCTTGAATTATTTTGTTGTCTTCATGGGAGCTCAGTCCTTTTGCTTATTGACTGCCATCTTGTATTTCTGGCCCATGATTGACAGAGCAACTGGAATCTATGAGCAGAAAATCAATAATGCAAGGCCTTCAGACAGGCCACAGATGCTCTTGAAGAAACTGGTTTCCTGGTCTCAGTGGCAGTCACTGATCAGAAAATGTAAAACTAGAGAGCCACGAATAGAAACAATGTAAAGTCAGCTGCACTGTTTCTTTGCCTGAGAGGGTTTTTATATTGGTTTCCTGTGTTTAAATTCTGTAATGTTTCGCAAAGCCTGGAGGGGGAAGAAAAAACTGGTGGATGGTAAAGAAAGGGAGAGGGAAGGGCCAAACTGAGTGAAAACTGTGAAGTGTGCAGATTTGTATTCATCTGTTTTCTCATTGCCACGCTAACCTTCACCAGTCCTTAAGCTTTAGGGACCCTAAATGTAAATTTGTTCTTTAACATAACATTTTCCTTGTTCAAGTGTAAGTGACACTCCAGTAGACATGAAAGATTTCAGGCTTATTACTTGTAAGTTAGCATTTTACTACTAATGTAGCCTTCTACCATTTACCTCCTAGCTTTATGGTTGTCTAATTATAGCCCGAAGGCCTAGGGTGGTCCTTTGCTACTTCAACTGGAATGTAGCTTCCAGTGAATTTTCCCCATTAGGACCTCCCACTGAGTTATTGATTATTAAGGTACTTTTAGTGTTGCATCTTTAACATGGAAATGTAAAAATGAATGGTTTGCTGTTGGAGGATTACAAAAAGAAGAAAGAAGGAAGAAACTTCCCTAATGCAGAGTCCTCTGTGCTATTTAGGTTACTGTTAATATCAAACATTGTCAGAAAAACACAGTTTACCTGTCAAGTGATTATATGAATGGCATTTTATTACCATGTATTTTAATTTCTAAAGGAAGACAACTTGACATAGAAAAGCTGGCAATTTCTGTCTAAGAAAGAAAGAAGGAGAGGAAGGGAGAGGGAGAGAGGGAGGGGGGAGGGAAGGAGGAGGAGAGGATAGAAGGAGGGAGGGAGGAAGGAAACCTGCTTAAATTCAACAGACTATTTTTTAAGTAAAAAAATACATACAAAGATGGCCCCTATCTGGGCAAAAAACAGATGGCAACCTTCATATCAATGAAACATTCTGAATATGGGCATCTTATCTAGGCAGTAGGAAACAAAAGAGAAAGGGAGCTGAAGCCTCTTCATTATTTAAATGGAAAAAATATGACTCTGGGTTATAACAGAACAATCCTTTATGAGGAGCCTCCCTGGGAGCCTCCACACACTATGAATACCGGCAAATGGCACACAGGAAATGGAGTTTGTTAGATAAATTGTCTGTAGGTGAGCCTTCGGTGATAGAGGTTCCTCTTTCCTCTGCCCGCAGAAGACACTTTCATTTGTAAAGCTGCTCTTCTGGGCTGATGCCCACCATTAAAGCTACAGGAGCAGTACTGGAGGAAGGACTGGTGGGTGAGTAATAAAGAAAAGAAGATGAATTGGGTGGGTGCACCTCGAATCTGAGCTTCATTGCCTAGACCAGCACCTTACTTTAGGTGAATGCAGGAATCAGAAGATGATAAATTCACTTGACTCTTAGAGAGGAAACTGAATCATCGATCACTTTTTTAACTGCAAAATCTATTGAAAATAGACCCAACTGTCAGTCTCAGAAGTGTTCATGATTAGTTTTTGAGAATTCAGGAATTCTGCTGTCTTCGCATGCCTGCAAAAGATAAAATGCTGTTTGCTTGCGAGTTACATAATGTATTATCTGAAAGCATGCTGAAAATACAAAATGCTATCCAAATATCAGCAGTAGCACTTCATCGTCATATTTTCTTTCTTGATGAAAGTAGTGCTAGTTTGCAAATTTAAGTGCAAAAGCCAAATCTAAACTTCAGGGGCTGGCTGCCTTTCATGTAATGATTTGGGTAGAGGCACTTGAATCCTAAATGGTCCAAAAAGGGCCAACTATCATTCAATGACTATCATAAGCATTGATATAATTCATCAGCCAGGTTCATCTGTAGATCTTAAAAACTTTTGCCAAATAAGTACCATTATCCAAGCCCCTCTGGATGAGGTCTCAGGAGGAGATCTCAAGACACAAAGAGACTCAGCTTCAGATGTAGAATAAGTTGAGGGTCAGGAGTGTGCATCAAACAAAGCCACTGACCTACCAACTAGAATCTGCTTTGTCTCAGAAGCTTGGTACCCAAAAGACCCTTGAAAGCAAATAAAGTGTTAACAGCCATTAAATAACTTAAGGGTGGGTCTTAGTTTAATAGGAAGGTGCTGACTTTTTTATTAGCAGAAGGAATGTTTTTAATTGTATTTGTTAATAACAGCCTCTGAGCCATATATACACTGGAACAGTTCTTAGCCTGTAAATTTAAACTTCCAGACTTTTGATTTGCCAGAGAGAAAGGACAATAATACTCTTTTCCTTCAAGGGAAAGGCTAGGCTGAAATAAAAGGGAATCCTGGAGACACAAGCATTGGAGGAGGTAGGAGTTTAGCAGGGACCTACGGATGGGGATAATTTGCTTGGAGGCCAAGTGGAGTCACAGCCAGCACCCTCCCATCCCCCCACACAAGGGTCAGACTCACACTTGATGAGTTGCAAATGTTGTATAAAGCTTTTTTCTTTTAGGATGAGTTTCCTGTCTCATAAAAAAAAAAAAAAAAATCTGCACAAACTTTTAGCTCTCTTAAGTAAACTCTGTCTGCATGCTGTAATTAAGTTTCATTTTTTTTGCATTGACTCTGCCGGATGGAGGGTGCCATAAATCATATGAACAAATGTTCAAGCTAAAATTCTCTCTGTGAGCACCATAATTTCAGTGAATTCATTCTCAGTTCATCTCTTGGAGACATGATCTCATAGCATCTGTTCTGGACAAAGATAGCCGTCCTCATTACCTGGGAAAACAGCAGTGAGTTAATCCCAGGTTACTCTGGATGGGTCTTTTCCTCATTCATTCATTCACTCAAATATTTAGTGTTTCCATTTTTGCAAAAGAAATACGTATGTTTGTGAGTGCATATGTGTGTATGCCATAGAATTTTTTTTTGTTTTTAAAGCAACAGTGTGGGTCAGTCATTACTGGTTTGCTGAGAAATCACCCCTTTGTTCATTATCTGGACGCTACCTAGTCAGTGATATGTAAACAGATTGCTCTGCCATTTCTCTGGGCTGCATTTACCACCAGCAGTCCAGGAAGGAGTTTGGGCTATGGCTCAAGGGAGGTTCTTTCTTGCAATCTCCTTGTTGTTGCTATGCAGAATTTCATGGGGGCAAGAGCAAGGTATGTGCCCTCCTGTGAAAGGAGATTTGTTTGATGATCTTGTTGTGCCCTATTTTGATCAGTTTGTATCTTGAGCACTATCTTAAGATGAAAAATAGACTGTACTTTGTTGCAGCTTGAGCTGTCCAGAGCATCAGGAGCTGTTTAGTCTTAGATAATGTGGTTTAAACATAACTGCAGAGTGACACCTTAGCAACAGAGTTGCTTCTACCCACCACTTGACAAGGCTTACTTGGTGCTGTTGGTTAGCACTCTGTTCTTGTTGTTCATATTCATTGTTTTTTTTTTTTTTTTTTGGAGCAAAATTACTTTACAATGTTGTGTTAGTTTCTGCTGTACAATGAAGTGAATCAGCTATACATATACCTATATCCCCTCCCTCTTGGACCTCCCTCCCAACCTCCAATCCCACCCCTCTAGGTCATCACAGAGCACTGAGCTGAGCTCCATGTGCTGTACAGCAGGTTCCCACTAGCTATCTGTTTTACACATGGTAGTGTATTTATGTCAAACCTAATCTCCCTCAACATAACAAAGGACATATATGAGAAACCCATAGCAAACATCATACTCAATGGTGAAAAACTGAAAGCATTTCCACTAAGATCAAGAACAAGAAAAGGATATCCACTCTTGCCACTATCATTCATATTCTTCTTTTTTTTTTTTTAAAGAAGATGTTGGGGGTAGGAGTTTATTAATTAATTTATTTATTTTTGCTGTGTTGGGTCTTCGTTTCTGTGTGAGGGCTTTCTCTAGTTGTGGCAAGCGGGGGCCACTCTTCGTCGCGGTGTGCGGGCCTCTCACTATCGCGGCCTCTCTTGTTGCAGAGCACAGGCTCCAGATGCACAAGCTCAGTAGTTGTGGCTCACGAGCCTAGTTGCACCATGGCATGTGGGATCCTCCCAGACCAGGGCTCGACCTCGTGTCCCCTGCATTAGCAGGCAGATTCTCAACCACTGTGCCACCAGGAAAGCCCTATTCATATTCTTATTTAATATGAACTGAAACACCTGAACACACTCTGTGGTTGACCACAAGCCCCATCACTCCCTAATACCTATCTCTTTACTCTTGTAATTGATGAGCTTTCAGCACCTATTAACCTAGACAGGGGCAAATCTCTTCAGATTAGAATACAGGGCTGTGACAGCAAAATTTTACAAAGTGCAAAATTGTATGTAGACCAACTCTTCAGCTGAGAGGACTAGTTAGATTGAAATACTGAATCAGGATCATCAGAAACTTTGAGAGGCCAGAATGTTGGGATTACTAACAAGATGGATTTTTAACATGGGATAAACGTGAAGTCCTTCACTTATGCTCAATAGACCAGCTGCATAAATACAGGATGAAGGAGAAATGGTTTCAAAATAATCATGCCTGTGTTTAGGCTTTTTTGTTGATAGCCGGCTCAACAGAAGTCACTCATAGAAGATGTGACTGCAAAAAGTTTCTTAAGAATTGTGGTGACAACTCTAGAAATGTGGGATCCAGATCAAGGGAAGGATGTGCTGCACAGTTTATACTTCAGAAAGACATTAAGCAACTGGATGTCATTTGAGAAGTAAGTTGAATGGGGGAAATTTAAAACCATTTCCTGTAAGTAACAGCTGAAGAAACATGAAATGTTACCCTAATGAGGAAGGGACTTGAAGAATCTATGACTGCTTTTTTCTCAAATATTTCAAAGGCTCCCATTTAGAAGAACTATCCTGTCCTATACTGACCAAGAAAAAGAATCATAGTCTACAGAATCCTTGCAGAAGTTTATACCTAGTTTTTCATTTGTACTTATTTAACTAACAAATCAGTATGGAAATCCATGATCATTTATTTCATCTAAAGACAGTCTTTTCACTGCTCAATTCAAGAAATATGAGAACTTTATTATCTTGCTTTCTGCTGGCAGGGCAGGAATAAAGAGTGGGGCATTACTTATCTAAAGTACTACATGGCTAGGGATGCTGTGAGAGAAAGCTGCAGAGGCAGGTAAGAGTCCAAATGCAGACAGCCTGAAATGCAACACTCTCAGGTTGAATATTATTTTGCAGGTAATGCAAACAACTAAGGAGAAACAGGAGACATATCACAATAGCCCAGAAGCAGAGAGGACTTATTAAATCATATGGATGGAGAATATCAGCTTAGGACACCCAAGAACTGATGTGGGTGGCATTTCTAAGTCAAATCAACCAGGAATTCAGTCTAGGTATTTCTCAGTTTCCAACGAATCTACTATTAGTTGGACACATGACTAGGAACTAGAGAAGCAGTCCACAATGTGGTCTGGCTAGGTCTCCACAGCCCCCAAATTTATTTAATTTAGTTAATTATTTATTGAGCATGGATTGAAATATCTGCTTGCAACTTGTTATTTGGGTGTCGTGTAGGCATAAAATGAGCCATGGGGATGGAACTGACACTCTTTCAAAAACTCCGGCTTTCCCTTGACCTTGGGCATGCATTTAAAATGTTTACTTAGCATATTTCCTCCCTCTATTGAGGTGAGAAGAATTCACATGTCTACCACTAATTCCTCAGCACCAGTATGAAACGCCATAGGTAAGAGAGGGGCTGAATTATGGCAGCCCTTTTGCTCTTCTATGCCTTCCAGACTTGACGAATGAGGAGTGCCTTCTTATCCATCCATGTTTTTCAATAATCAGCACTCTGTTTCTTATGCTGGGCTTCACCCTGAAGCTGCTCTGGGTGGTGCTGGTGGTGAAAATTTAAGACATATTTATGACAGATACTTACCCAGCATAGGTTATTATGACTACAATTGCTGCCATTTTTATGATTCCTGATCCTATGGTAATCCAGGGGGCACTTAATAACTCCCTTGGTGAAAACTGTTTACCCACAAACACTTTCATGAAGGCTGAGGAGCAATTAAGATAATGGTCCTGGTGTAGGTAAAGGTAAATGACCTCATAAAGGCCTCAGCTGAAATGGTACCCTGTTGACCTGAGAATGTTAGTAAACAGTTTACTCACATGGAATATTTTATTCACCATATTTCAAGCCCTCTATCATTATTGTTGTTTGCTTACCATCCTTTACAGTGTGACAGGGGATGCTGGGTTTGGGTTGAGATCGTGTGTGGGCATGCATGTGTGCCTGGAAGATCTGAATTGCTGTCTAGAAGCCCACACATCTTGAACTGCAAGTTCACTTCTGTGGGTGACAGTCATCTCCTTCATTCTCAGGGATTAGTGGCATTAATCTTGGCTTAACCACACTCAACTCCTGTAATCACTCATCCACTGATTTGTTTCAGCCAATGTCATAAATCCATCTAAATCCTTTACCAATGGAGAGAGAGAGCAAACCCTGAAAAGAATTATTCACTTGACTAGCCTGCTGGTGCTATCATAAAATGCTACTTAATTATTACTAACACTACAACATTTAATGGATCTCTATTATGGGACTGCTAATCCTTTACTCTGTGTGTGGTGGGCTCTTTGAAGAGAACATGGCATCATCTAAGATGCCCAAGGTTGTCATCATTCCTTTCCAACAAAGTGGCCACTGCCACACAGGGCCCTGCCTGTAAGGCCTTAGGGTTTCAGGTTGCTGAGCACAGCCAGAGCCAAGTCCAGGCCAGGATTTACTTACTGAAGTACACAGTCGGTCTTGATCCTTTAAAGGGCTGAATGGGTCATTCCTATAGCTCTACCCCAATCAAGAAAGAGGGAGAATGAGAAGATTAAAGGTCTACCATGTTGATCACATAAGTATTCCTATAAATGTCAAAGGGCCAAGATGTATTAAAAGAATTTTAAACAATAAAACATGGGCTCACCAGAAATTAATAACTAAATGAACCATAGTCTATGTGATGATACAACTCACTGAGCCTGAAACATAAGCAAGTTTTTAATACCACCTCTGCTACTTCTAGGTGAAAGACTATGAGTTATAGATTTCATCACTCCACACAGGGGAGTAATTAGCCTGGCAGGGGGTTGGTGGGTGGGAAGGGACTCTGGGTTGAGCTCATCTGGTCAGAGAGAAGACAGCAATTCTGTCCATAGGTTCTAGCAGGTGTAAGCACAATGGCATGGACCATAGTGTGTGTCCATGTGCACATGTGTATGCACACGTGCATTTCATCAGTCTTCCCAGAGCAAAGGGCTGAATGTGTCCAAGGGCTGGCTGAGTAGAGTCCTGGCTCTTATGAAAGTCATGGTGATGGCTGGCTGTGTGGGCTGGAGCATATGTGTCTGAGCAGCCCACCCACTCTCCCAGTCTTTCACGGAAACTACTGCCACTCTTAAAATGCAAACATAGCATGTGCTCTCCCATCAGACTCCAACACTGTAACAAATAGTTCCATCTTCCTTCTGACCTAGGACTTGAAGGCTTCCACTAATTTAGGAAACAATCTGGCGACCAAAGGGAATTTTCTCCGGGACTTCCCCCCAGCAACATTTTGCCATGCCATAATTCTTCAAAGAGCCAACAAGTTTAAATGAGAAAAGCATACATTTTCAATTAAGATTCAGATTATGTTTAATATCACCCTTTAGGCATCAAAATAGGAATAGCTAACAAAACCACGTCAAAATCAGAAGAAAGAAGAAAGAAACAACACAAATTCCAGCAGCCATTGTGTCTGGTCCAGATGGCATACTCCAAGTCTGAAAATGTATTAACAGATCGACAGGGTTGTTTTTTGTGTTTTATCTCATATTTAATACTTCATACAGGTGGTTTGATTTGTCTGTCCACAAAGGGAACAAGGGGATTTGTCAGGAAAGGACTCAGCCTTCAATGCATTGCCCATACCACCTGCCTGGCAGCTTCTTGAACTAGAGACCAGCATGTCAGAGGTTCAGGGAAATCTGAGATTTGCAGGGGCCATGGCACAAGGGATACAGCACTCCTGTTCCCTCGCATAGCCCTTAATACTGCTAGCTGGATCGGGCACTCCCAGCACAGGGAGGCCCAACTGTTTTTTCCTATTTTCTATGATACTGTTGTTTGCTTAATCCTCCCCTTGGTGTAGCTAGCTAATCCTCACTTAACCACTAGTTAAGGACATCACTCCCACCTGGAAGGCAGAGGCAAGCAAAGCACAGAGCACTGGATACAGTTCAAGGCAGCCAGAGGCTGATCTAGGAAGACTACCTTTAGAGCAGAAAAAAGTCCACATATGGAAAATGATGGCCGAATAAATTAACATCTATATCATGTATATACATATTTATGTGTATATATTTTCTATGGAAAACTTAGAAAGCAGGAAGACAGTTTTTACTTTGGAAGTCAAGAAGAAAAAAATGCCCAGCAGGGCAGACCGGCCAGGATGAATGGTGCCATTGTGGAAAGTCTTAGCGAAGGCGTTTCCTGAATGGCTCACTTCACAGGACCAGGGACACTCAGGTAACAGCTGATGCCCTGACATCAAGCGCCGGAGCCAGAACATGGCAGGAAGCAGATGGTGTCATATTTCCTGGGTCTCACTGTCCCATTGAGTTCAGCACCTGCCAAGTACGAAATGAAACGTCTCTCCTTTCACAGGGCATCGCGCACACGGCAGGCTGAGGCGGTGTCAGCTGTGGCCTCAGCCAGTTCAGGAGAAAGCAGAAGACTCCCAGGCCCAGATGCTTTCCCACTGAAGACCGGGAGGGCACTGGGCAGAGCTGGCAGCAGGAGGTCACTCTCTCTTTTCATCCATTTAACAGACGGAGCAGAGTGGTTTGCAAGTCAGATCCTGAGAGAGGCAGTGGAAATTCAGTCACAGCAAAAAAAAGGGAAACAGCCAGGCGAACTCTGGAGTGGCCAGATGGACAGTCGGGTCACAGGTCATCAAATCAGTCACACAGCACCACATAAAGCAGCAGGCTGGCGCTAACAGGGAAGACCCACCTGGTAGGCTGTCAGACAGGCATGCAGGGTACAGCATAGCCACCTATGAAGAGGCTGAGAGGAGAGAGGCAAGGAAACAGGCCTCCCCTCCAAACCTTATTGTCCTGGCCTGCATTAGCATCCCTCCTTTGGGTTAAGTAAATGTCTGCAAAAAGAAAAGATGTAGCCTTCCTGAGTTACATCGTGACCATTTCCTGAGCAGCAGTTCTCTGTATATTGTGTGTCTTTGCTCATCAGAACGCTCCACACAGATAGTCAGCCATTCCCAGCCGTGAGCAAGGTCCTGGGGCCCTATTTAAGACTCAGACATGTTGATGGGTATAGAAAAAGGGAAAGGAATAAAGCTTGCAGAGCTACAGGGAGCAAAGTGGAAAGCCTAGGGGTGAAGAGGACATAAAAGACCCTTAAAGGGAGGTCAGGGGGAACTCTGGGATAAACCTCCCCAGCGGGGGTAGGGGGCAACATGGCAGAGAGGAAAACATCTGAAGTTCAGTCAGATCAGGTTTGCAGCTTGACCAGGTTTGTGGTCTTGGGCAAGAGACTCCACTTTTCTAGACCTGGGTGTTCCCACTTGTAAAATGAGAAGAAGGGTCTCCACTGTGAGAGCTGTGAGTATGACCTGGACTCACGGTGGAGAGATGTCCAGATAATGACAGCAATTATTTATTGAAATTTAGCTTAAAGTGAACCCTAAGCTGCAGAACCAGAACTAGGCAGCTTAGGACACTTGATGTTGCAAATACCAGAAGGTCAATTGAAATGGTTTAAGCAGAACAGAGAGTATGGATTGACTCATTTACTAGGGCATCTAGGGACACAGACAACTTTAGGTACAGAGTCTCACTGATATCACCAGGGCTGTTCCTCTTTCTTCTTTTCTCGACTCTGCTTCTCTTTAGGTATCTGACCCCAGACTATTGCCTTCCTTCATACGACCAAGGAAAATGGTGACAAGAAACCATGGCTTTCACTGTCTTGAGCACCTCGTGTGGGGACCATTTCTAGCCAGTGAAGACATCTTCACCCTGCAGACAACCTTGTTGCTCTAGCCCCAGGGACTGGTCTGGGCACGTAGTCTTTCTCTACCCATCCCTTTGCTGACTTTCTCTTTAAGTCATGCTCTGGATGGCATCAAACTGCTGATTCTAAAGTTCTGCCCCGAACTTGTACCTTGTAGCACAAGCCCAGACACCTTGCCTGACTCGTGTCAGCCCTACCCTGGACTATGCTTCAGAGGAGCTGTGACACTGATCATTGGTCCCCCAAGACATGGCTCCACAGCTCCCTATTCCAGAACACAGCATCTCTGTTCTGCTAGTTCTCTGTCTCTCTCTCTACATACTGCTCCTTTCTTTCTCTTGCCCAGGTTCCCAGATTCTGGGAACCTAGAATCTGTCCTCACTGTTCGTTTTCTCTGTCCCATACTTCTTTTACCAAACCCTCAGGAGGGGATCCTTTCTTTTCCCACAGCATCGTCATCCCATCAGTAGATACCTATAGCCTCAAGTGCAAATGTCTACTGCCTTGAGAACTTCAGCATCCAAGACATCTGGGGTTCACCCTCTCTGGTGAGAGCACGAGACCGCTATGTTACTTGTGTGCAAAAGACCATCCATTCATGATTTTTTAAAAATTAGAGGAAACAGCCCCACTATTTAGAAGTCCTCCTGTTCTATGAGCCCCCAGGAAAATTAAGGAAATACCAAAGAAATATTTAGACCCACAGAGAAAAAGCAGAGCTGCCAGCAAGCACTGGATAACTTGTTCGAACTCTAGTTTGCTATCTCCCCCAACCCCTTATGCTTGCGCAAGGCAGACCAGTAGCATAAGAGAAATTAATGCTTAACAAGTTGAATAACTGATTGCCTACTAATGAGTCCCCCCTTAGGCTCTTACTGAAGTGGGTGTCATCTGTAAATGCAGTATTTTGTGGAGGCTTGAAGGTCTCTAATGACACTTCATAAATATCCTTTGAAAAATTGAAAGACATGGCAGCACTGATCTTTTTTTGGCTTCTTGAGGACTCATCAGTCTCTACGTTTCCAAGACTTACAGGGTCATCCTGAATAATAGCTAGACCCCAAACTTCAGACCATCTGCAGAGTCTACATTCTGTTCAGGAAGGGAACATCCACCTAAGTTTTAGTCCCAGATACACACCACCTGTGAGCACAAGTACAGGAAGAACTCACCGTACATGATGTAAGAAAGGACCCCAGATTGTAAGAGAGAATACAGTCTTACTAAGTCTTAGTTTCTATTCAGCCAGCAATAAAGTTCAGAACACATGGGCAAATCACACATCCTCCCACATGCACAGATTTCCCATCAACATAATTAGGCGGTTGGAACAAATCATGGCCTTGATTGGCTAATTTTGTAGTTGTAGAAACAGACAAGTGTATCAGCATAAGAGTACAATAGAAGTTTACACAGTGTGCTGGGTCAGTCCAAAATGTAGACTAAAATGACAATAAGCTACAGGGACAAAAGACCCTGTCGTCATTATGTCTAGTCTCAATACACACAACCTGGCACAAAGCATATGCTTGTAAATAAAAATTGGATGGATGGATGGATGGATGGATGTGTGGATGAATGTATAGATGGACATGTAGATGGATGCATGGATAGATGCGTGAATGGAGAATTTGAGAGGCAGGTGGTGGGATAGATGGATATATGTGTATACAAGGGTAGGAAGATGAAGTCTGGGTGAATAGATGTGAGTGACTACAGAAAAATATTCAGATAATTGATTACTATTAAATAATATGGTAGCCAGAGAGAAACTGAGGATAAGGCCTGCATTGTCTCAAGGATCATATCTAACCCACATAGGACTCTGAGGCAATTCTGAAGCTCCTGCTGAAACCAATAGGAGTGAATTGTGTGCATCAGTAGTAAAATTTCATCCATAGTAAATTGACTGGTATGACAAACCTTACAATGAAAGGTTTCATGTAAACATTTCCGTGTTACATTAAGTCTAGGGACAAGTTCATATTTATTCTTCTGCCTAAGGCCACGGTCTTCTCCAAAATTTTGGATTTTCTTTATTTTCTTTATTTTATTTTTTTATCAAAATATAGTTGATTTCTCTCTCAAATTTTTGAAAGCATGAGATGAGTTCATTCAAAATCACCCTATCAAATACAATGTGATTTTGAATGGAGTTCACTTAAATAGCCTCTCTTTATACAATTCATTTAAAAACAATTCATTTTAAAACAATTTATCAGGCAGGCCCTGAAAAGAGCACCGGGCTTTAAGTCAATGTCCCCAGCCCACACTTCTTTCATTTATTCACTCATGTATTAATTTTTTCAACAAATAAGAATTAAGGCCCTATTGTGTCCTGGGAATGCATTAGAAAATGTTTCAGAGAGGGGAAAATACAATGGCAGGCACAACGCACTCACCCTGCACCCATGGCCCTTCCTCCACTCTTAGTTCACAGTGCACTTTATCCCCGCATCTTTGCTTTCCCTGGCTTTTCCTAGAGAGATGGAGAGGAGAGAGAAATGTGATTACCCACCTCAATTCTCTTTCCTTACTTCTGAGAGGCATTTTTGTCACCTGTGCCTTTGAAAGACACTAACGCACACACACAGATAGACTTTTTCCAGATCTGTTCCAGTCCCCATTACCTTTCCTCCCCTACCATAGTTAGGAGAGTGCTTGTGCCTTAATTATGTAGCCCCCTGGCAGACACTAGCTCAGCACCATGCTGAGCAAGTTAATGTTCCTGGGCATTGCTACCCTCCCACTTCTTGCCCAATGACTTTTCTTCCAGGTGAACTGAACGGATTGGCTCTTAAAGTGCAGTTTCCTTGAAATCTCACATCACTGTGGGTCCCTATAGTGTCACACCATAATGATGGCAGTAACTAGCTTGAAACACAAGTTTCATGGATTCTGAGCCTACTGATGAGCCAGGCTATATGAGCCTTTGGAACTTACCAGAGACTTTGCTGTAACAAAAATAGAGCAGAAGTTAAGAATATCTTAATATCCAAAAGCTCAGAGGATTTCTTCTAAAGCTGTGCTGTTTACCCGCTTAATAGTGTTGGCAATTCAAAATCAATGTAATACAAGCATTCAGTACAAACATACCAAATGCCCAACAGCATATAAGTCTGGTCTGTGACACCTTCACTAATAAGGGATGACAGTGAACAAGCAATAAAACAGGCTTCAGGACTTTTAGACACTCTTGCCCCTAATGTGCATGGCATTCCCTGATCGGAGAGGGTGCTACATTATTAGCATGGGAGAACCACAGGACAATAAAGATCATTCCAAGGCATTCTTCCTTATGAGTAACCTAGAATAACACTGCTCAGCTGAGAATTAAAACGAGGAGTTGGCAAGGTCTTCCAGGGGTGTTTCGCCCAGGATTTTAATCACCAATAACCGCCAGCAAGATTAGCTTTAGGAATAGGGGCAAGTAGTCCTCCTCGGTATGGAGTCCAAAATATCTACTCATTTGCTTGTTACCCTCTCTGACTTTCCTTCTCTCTTTGAATTAACAAGAATACACCTTCAAAACCTGACACATTATGTCTCCGGGCATTTACACTGGCCATTCCCTCATCCCGAGAGGCTTTTCCTCCAAAAACTCCTGGCTAGCCTCTTCAAATTTCTTCTCCTGGAGGTTTTCTCTGTGTACTTCCTCTAAGAATAGCTTCTGTCACCCTTACCCTGTTGTACTTGTCTTTATAGTCTTAGTGAGTAGTTTATTATGTCTCCCCAACTAGGAGGTATTTTTCAATAAGGCAGGTACATTTTCTATATTGTTCCACACTATTTCCAGAGACCAGACAGTGGCTGGTACACAGGGTGTTCAGTAACTATTGTTGAATGAATGAATAGCCTTTTTATCATTAATTAGCCCATTCCCTTTGCTCTGCCAATGACCACCAAAGTAAATGTCAGGACAAGACGAATGTAAGATCAACTCTGCCATTAACTAGCTTCGTGATTCTGGCAAAGTGGGTAAAACTTTCTTGGTCTCAGTTTTCTTCTCTGTATAAATAAAAGCCAGTGACAGGGGAGAACCCTGCCTTTTCCACCCATCAGGCTTCTACGAGAAGGGGTCTTTCCTCGAATGCTCCCGATCTCTTGCAGCACCCCTCTTGGGGGTGGTGCGCCTTGGTGATGGATGAGGTAAGCAGAAAAAACAGGCATGGCCAGCTCAGCCCCTTCCCCTCACTGTGTTTAGGAACTGGCCAACCTGTGGAAAGTACAGCTTACCTACTCTGGGCCACGCAATAACCTTCATGATTAGATACGTGCCCCGCTTGTGGGAGAGAGAGGGTTGTGGCAGTCCTGTGTGGCCTGGGACTGAAGGCCGAGTCAGTTTAGTTCTGGACTCAGCATTAGTATACCTGTTGTGACTCCTGTCTATACCACACTCTCCAACCCATCTTTATCAGAAATAAAATGGTACTCTTGGGCTTCCCTGGTGGCACAGTGGTTGAGAGTCCGCCTGCCGATGCAGGGGACAAGGGTTTGTGCCCCGGTCCGGGAAGATCCCACATGCCGCGGAGTGGCTGGGCCCGTGAGCCTGCGCGTCCGGAGCCTGTGCTCCGCAACGGGAGAGGCCACAACAGTGAGAGGCCCACGTACCACAAAAAAAAAAAAAAAAAAAAAAAAAATGATACTCTGATCTCCATCTGCCTATCCATTTGTTGATTTCAACTGGTTCAGAACTCTAGTGGGGAAAAGAGGGTATTATATACTGACCCATTTACAAAATATATAGATATATATTTATAAATAAATAAATGTATGTGGACATGGACATTATGTTTTCTCTATGAAATATGTATATTAATAAAGTATGGGTATATGCTTTTCACCGTGGGCATATTATGAGTGCTCTCTTTTTTCCAAGAAATATAAAGTGTATAAAGTATATACTCATCAGATATATACATATAGAAGTATGTATATAAGTACATATGTTTGTATTACAAACATACACATAGAGAGAGAGAAAGGAGGAAGATATAAAGTGTATGTGTGTGCACATTTCTCTCCATATAAACAGGGAAGGGTGGTTATAAAATTTGAGAGTACATCTTTAGAAAAATAGGGATTAACCTAAAGGAGGAAGGACTGATTAGCATGGGTGGTCATCCAAAATAACTGGATAATAAGAGCATGTTGTAAGCAATGGGTCAGTTAAAATTTCAAGAAAACGCTATATGCAAACTCTGCTCCTACTTCCACCACCACCCCAGGTGACTCTACTCACTACGGCAAGATGATTCAGAAGCACAGTGAGGAGAATAGAGAACTAAGGTCAGTAACAAGGGAGCTGTGATGAGGAGTATGTGGGGGCAATCCCCGAGACGGGCTAGAGGTGGGAAAAGAGAAGGACAGGAGGCAGAGGGGTTGTATCCGGTACATCGGATAAAAGCCAGACACTCCCTCCCCTGCATTTGGTGTCATGTCCATCTTGACCTGCTTACAATAGGTCCAAGGAAGAACTCTCAAAGAGAAAAAAATGAAATAAATATTTCTCTCATCCCAAGTTGCACATTTTTCCACACTTTAACATTTCTGAAGTTGGGATGCATCTTAGAAATGATGGTGCATCCTAATTTCATTGGCAGCATTTTTTCTTTCTCAGTGGTATGTAAAGTAATGGTGCGTCGTATAATTGATGGAGTCTGATTTGGGGAATGCAATGGTTCTTGCTCACTTTTCAGTAATGAATTATAGGGAAAGGAGCCAGAAATGTGGTTTGGAGTAAGGTGTGCCACGCTCAGCAAAGATAATTTGAAATGTGCTTTGGTATGCCACCATCAAATATAAGTATGAACAATCTTACTCTATTGCAATCTGGGAATATGTACTAAGGGTCCATAAAGTTTGGGTCCTTCCTTGCAGGAGTTCCATTTTACAAAATATATCTTTAATGAAAAATGAGAAACCCATACAAAGTTTGTGTATAAAGAGGCATTTTAGATTTTATTTATACTAAATCAAAAATACCACAAAATATTTAAAAATAAGAATTGAATAAATTATGGGACATACACACAGTGGGATCTTATATAGCCATTAAGAGTGAAATTTTAGCTAATACTTATTGATGTGGAAAATACTAATAAAATAACGTTAAGTACAAAACAGGATATTCAACTGCATTTTGGATATCTTTCTAATTTTGTAAAATATTCTACATGCATCAAAAAAACAAGTTATCAACTGCAGCAAAGTGCTGACAACTACTATCTCTCTTGCTGGTGGATATTCAGCTGATTTTACTTCTATATACCTCCTCTCATTTCCCCAGTTCTTCACAATGAGTATGAATTACATTTAGGCTAGAAACAACACTTCTCTCTTCCAAAGGCAGTTTGTTTCCTCCTCTCACTTCCTCTTTCTCCTGATCAGTCAGACCTAATCTGTTTTTGGCCACAAACTAGCACCTCCTGAAAGTTAGAGCCACCCTCTCAGAACAGAGATCCAAGGGCCATAAAAATGCCCTTTATCCTAGATGACAAATCATGTCACTCAAAGAAAGGCTCTCAGATTTCCTGGGTATCCAAATCCAGAAATAAATTGCTGACTACTCACTTTCTGAGGCTCTATATCCTGAGGAGACCCTGTCCTTTATAGGGAAATGGCCCCTGGATTTCTTGTAACAGAAGATAATCACCAATGCCAGAACTGAGGCTTATAAAACTATCATTTATTACCTCTACACTCGACCTTGGCCCATTCCTAGGCCCAGAGGAAATTTCATGGTTCCATATAACCCTGTGAAGAAAAGAGACCAGGTGCTCTTTTTTGTTATTTGTATTTGTTTATTTTATTTTATATTTTGGGGGGGTAAATTGTATTCCCCATTAGAGATGGGTAACTGGGGCTCAGAGATGCCTAGTGACTTGCCCAAAGTCACACAGCTAGAAAGCAGCAGAGTGCTTTTAGGCTCTTTACAGTCATTTACACGTGTCTACAGTCATGTGCATGCCTTGGAAAATGCCCTTTTCATGGCCCAGTTCACCATCCTGATGAAGCCCAGTGCCTCCTCTGTTACTGGCCCTCTTTCCATGACTCTCTCTGTAATCAAGGCTAGTAGTTGACAATTTTTTTAGCCTTTGCTGGCCTATCTCAATACAAATGAGCAATGATATGTGGAGAAAGTGAAAATCGATGCCACAGATTAAGAAACTGTCCTCTAATTTGCCTGCCTGACACTCAGCTTTAAAAAATGCATGAGAGGAAAATCCATATCTGGCTTGATTGCTTTGGAAGAAAATCCCTTTAAATGTGGACATTTCTTTGAAACTGTCAAGATGATAATGGCAATATTTGCTATATTTTTACTCTGCTAAGCATGCAAATTCTCTTAGTCCTCACAATAACTCTACATGAGATATAGGTACTGTTCTTATACCTGTTTTACAGGTAAGGAAATAATGGCACAGAGTGGTTAGGTGTTTTACCCTAAGTCATATTAGTTCCTAATATTTGTTACTGTCTCAAGGAGAGTGCTAACTAGCTATGCCACCTTCATCTCTTTCCCAAAAGTATCTTATAAGCCAGTGCTTATCAAACCTCTCCAAACTCCCAACAAAAGGAAAAGTCCATTCCTATCAGAATACAGGAGCATTTTTTCCATAACTTTGGAAACTGGTGAAAGTTTACCAGTTGTACTGGTTGAGAACCTTCTCTGATCTCACTCAAGACTTTGGCGATCCTCATACTTGTGAAAGCCCTGTTATTACACTGTGGCCCATTTCCCAGCCATCAATTCTCATACTGTAATCGTTGGCATATCTCTTCAAATTACTGCAAACTTCTTGAGGGAGCGTCGTGCCTTTTCATCTTTTCACTCCAATGCCTCTCATTGTACCCATACAAAGACAGGGAAGAATTAAATTCCAGATCAAAAGATGGATATAGAACCTAGATAATGCACTAAGTTTAAGTTTTGAAACTAATTCTATAATCAAATTCCATTAATGACCAGACAGTCTAATACGGGAAAAATATACCCATATAGTCATTAAATAAATATGGGTTTGGAGAACTTGCTAATTCATTAGGGACAACTGACAAACAGGAAAATAATTCAGGATTATTTTAAAAATTCTGCTAATACTTTCAACTTTTTGGTAATCATCTAGAGAGGAAATAAAGAAAATCATGGACTTCTCAAATAATCAACTCTTTAAGTATTTTTATTCAATGTAATTCAAGTTTAGTCTCTTATTCCTCAGTTTGTCCTTTGGGAAAAAAAAAGCAAACAGTATAGGAATGTATAAAAATTTTAATCGCTCTTTAAATTAAGAGCCAAGGACATACCTTTATAGTCAATAAACTAAATAAAATAATATGCGTAATGGGAGAGGAAGGAGGAAAGAAAAAAGCTAAGAAAGTGAAAAGAAAAAGAAAAAAAAACAGAACTGAGGAAAAACAAGAAAATAGGAAAAAAAAAAAAAAAAAGCAGTGCAGAGGGGTTACGTAGAAGTCAGCTCCAGAGCAAAGGATGGTACAAATGAGAGAAAGTTCCACATTTCCTAACCCCCTTAATCATCCCCACTCTCAGCAGCCCCCCCCATAGAATTCAAAATTCAGAGCCATACAAAATGTCATCTACTATCTCGCTTGATAGATGAGCATTTTCCCTCTCATTATATAAGAATATATCCTATTCTTTCCAGTTTTCTGAGCTCTTCAACCTCTGACCCCAGGAATTTGAAACTTATTTGTAACTCTCTCTCTCCCTTTCTCTCTCTCTCTTTCTCTCTCTCTTCTCTCTCTCTCTCTCTCATCTCCCCTTTTATCTCTCTCACTCTCTCTCATTCTCTATCAGGAGGACATCTTTATAGGAGATCATTTTCCTGTAAAACAGGAACCTGAGTTGTACAGTAAGAGTTGTTTTTTTTTTTTTAATAGCTATATAACTCTCTTTTCTTTTAAGAAAGAAAATATGACAGAAGTCTATGTATTTTAGAAAAGTCTTTTCACCTTCAGATAAAATTTAGTCAAAGACTAGATCCGGTCTCTTAGATAGAGATCTACACTTCTGAAGTAAATGAAAGGAACAAGAATGTGAACCTCTGTGTGCTGCAGTGAGTTTGGTTAGAAAGCCAAGACCAACCACATAATTAGTGGGGCTGGAGACAAAATGAAAATGCAAGGCCCCTTGTTCAAAAATTAATAAGACTTTCAAGTTGGTGACAACAGGAGCATTCAGCTAATCATGGGGCCTTTCTTAGTACTATATCCTGTACAACTACACAGGTGACAAGCCCATGAAGAAGCTCTGTAGAGAGCTTTATCCAGCTGGCAGTCACAGTGGGAAAAATGCAGGAGTAGCTAGTGTGGTCTTGTGATGAGTGACTGTCTCAAGGTGTAGAAAAGTCAAAAGCTGTTGGTGGTGACTGAGTTTGTTATTAGAGATGGAAGAGTGTAGACAAGAAAGATGAATAGAAGAAAGAAGATTAACAATGTGACTTTACACTCTGCCAGCCAACATTCAGCCAGGAGTCATACCCAGAGACCACAGAGCATCAATTCTTATTTAGAAGCATCTCTTTCTTTTTTTTTTTTTTTTTTTTTTTTTTTTTTGCGGTATGCGGGCCTCTCACTGCCGTGGCCTCTCCCGGTGCGGAGCACAGGCTCCGGACGCACAGGCTCAGCATCCATGGCCCACGGGCCCAGCTGCTCTGCGACATGTGGGATCTTCTCGGACCGGGGCACGAACCCGTGTCCCCTGCATTGGCAGGCAGACTCTCAACCACTGCGCCACCAGGGAAGCCCCTCATCTCTTTCTTTTAATCAAAACTGATGATGGCCACAGTTGCTGAACTATTCTCAGCAACAAGAACTTTCCTAAATATTAGTAAGTATGCTGCATGAACGACAGTATGAAAGAGCCTTAGAGATTAGAAGACAAAATAAAATATCATGGATAGTAAAAGATTTCTTTGGCTTTCAACTAAGCATAATTCTCTTCTAATTTAGCCTACCTATTGAGAAGGAGCAAAGGAAACAATATGCCTTATATATCTGCCTATCTTCCCTTAGAGGGCCATTGTGAGGATCACGTACAATAAGACCTGTACTAGGACCTAATAAACTGCAACCTCCACTACAACCAGAGGCTGCCGTTCAGGAGAGAAAGTTCTGGAGCCAGAATGCAAAGATTAACATATACTACAACTCCATAACTTACTATATATGACCTCGAAGCAACTTGGATCCCCTCTGAGCCTCAGTTTCCTCACCTATAAAATAGAATAACACCTTTCTATTTAACTCCAAGTAGGATAATGTGCATTGAGATTTCATTGAACTGTAAAGTATTGCACAAATTTAAGGCATTATCATAAAAAGAACTTGGCCCTGTCAAGGTCACCTCTGAAGCTAAAGAATTAAAGCTCAGAGCCATAAAATTCCAATCTCTCAGAAATTAACAACAGAAGATGAAGTTATATTTCAACCCTATGTAAGGAAAGACCTATGCCCATAATTAGAGGTAAATGACAACAAAAATAAAGCATTTCCTTGAGTGCTTTTGTTTATCCCCCTGTGTTTGATCCAGATCGTCATCTACACTTTATCAGCAGGAGTACACGCAAAAGGTAAAGGAAATGTTACATGGGAAAAGCAGCCAACTTGTGTTTTCTCTCATGGTGCCTCACACAGGCAAGACCTTGTCAAACACAATAGGCATATTTTTTTTCCTGCTCCCCGGGAAATAAGCTGAGAGGCAATCTCGAGAAGTCTTTTTAGATGCAATATTTATCCTTAAGGTAATTTTAAGACCTCTCTCCACCTCTCCACCTTCTCACCACCCACACCCCCTTCAACGTATCTCTTATTAACCCTCCCTCTGCCCCTGTACTCATCCTTTATCAATGAACAACAGCTATGATGTAGGCTGAGAACAAAATGGACTGCTGTGTTAGGGGCTGGAAATTTAATGGGAAGAATGAATAAGCTGAAAATACATAGGAATAATATGACAAGGTATGTATGGAACTAATTCCTGTCTTCCAAGAAAGGGCCACAATAAAGGAAGGTTAGGGTGATCTGTTTATCTCTGCTTTCAGTCTTAGATAAGAAAGCAGAGAATTATTAACAGTCACGCAGTTCATGGGGTAAGAAACCAAGCCAAAATTTGGTGACAATGTCCTTGCTATAAATTCATATGTATATTTTGTCCAAAGTGGCATCTGGATGTGTATCTCCCTTAAGGACATGGTTATATTTGTGGATTTGAATCTTGACTATCACCCTTCAAAGAAATAAGACTAATAGTCATTGACAGGATGCTGATACTAGCAAAAAGATCATTTCAGGTATAAGTTCTAGACCATTTAAGTAACAAAATGATACCTGTTATCACACCTGTGCCTGTTGCCTTTAGAATTCCAGGTGCAGTGTCTGTGCTGGTCTTACACAGAGAGTGTGGAGCTGAAATTTCAGAGCTGCTGAAGAGGAAGTCCTGAAATTCCTTTAACAATGAACAAGCCTGTCATTTGACAGCTGCCAGAGAAAATGCACGCTTACATTTGAAAATCTGTTATCAGTAAGAGAGAACTGGATTGGCAGCAATCAAATCTCTGCTTAGAACTGCTTCCTCGGCAATGGCACCCAGAGTCAATCACTGTGCCCTCTCACTCCAGCACCTTCCACACAGGCCTATCACTGTGTGTTCACTCCACATTGTAATTGTTTATTTACACGACTCGATCCCAATTATAGGCTCTTCATGGACAAGGACTGGGTCTTGTTCGTTATTGTCTCTCCAGTGCCATGCTTGAAGCCTAACAGATCTAAAAAAGGTTAAGGGAAAGAAGCCTGGGGCGTCCAGGAGACCTCATTAAGGGAAGTGTAGATACCAAATTATAGGTCACTTGTGGACCCTCTGTCAATTAGGGAAACTTGGAGTGTCGTATTCAGCCTTGGATACCATATTTTAGAGCATGGGGAATTTAGAATTTGTTCACTGCTGGTGATCAAGATGGGCGGTGGAGAGGGGAAATGCTTGGCAGAATCTGGAAACCATGTCAAATAAGGAACAAATGAAAGACCTGGGAATGATTAACTTGACTAAAAGAAGGCAAAGGGAAGACATGGTTACTCTCCTCAGATATTTGAAAAGCTGTCAAGTGGAACAGGTAGTTCAATTCAGTCTGTATTACTCCTAGAGGGCAAATTAAGGTCACTGATTAAAAAGTAGAGAGAAGCAGATTTTACCCACCAAAAAAAATTAGAACTCGTCAGCAATGGCGGGAAAAGCGTGAACTTTCTGACATCAAAATAACAAAAGCAAGATGGCATGATCAGACTGCTAGGATCTCTTCCAAAGTAGAGTTTCTAATTCTCTACATAGTAAATGGAAATACCCTTGGAATCCTGAATATGGAATCACACTAGGGAATAACTGATGTTAGCTGCTTTCCTAGGCACCGGCTTCCATAGTTGGAAGAACACAGGAGACAGCACAGAGTTTCTGAAGATGGAGGTGGAAGGGAAGCAAGAAAGTCTTCAAGAGGCAAGAGAAGACTGGTAGTTCCGAAGACAAATTTTCATAGTATCATTTTGACTACTGCCTCTCCTAGTCACAGAAAGCAGCTAACTGGAATGAGGAGGGCAACTAAAAAAAAAATTATTTGGAATCTGGGGGAGAGGCACATCTTTTTGAAAGTTAATTCTCAAAAGAGCTGTAATCACACATCTGTTTTCTTGTTTGGTTTACAATTGAATGGGAACAGTGGATTCCGTGAAATTGAATAACACTTCACATTGATAAGCATTTCTGAAACAATATGGTAGCAATTTGAGGAACACATTATACTCGCAGGCTGCATAAAGAAAGAGCAAAGAATATACTCTTTAATGCTTAATTTTAATAGTGATCTTACTTGTTACAAATACATCATTTCATAATAAAAACCTAAATATGTTTCAGTCCAGTAATATGAGAAGACACAGCTTGTAAAAATGAGAATTGAGTTTAACTATGTTCTTGTGTTTTATTTTCCATTTATCGTGTGAATTGCTTCTAAATAAGATTATCTTACTTCATTAATTTGCATAATTACTGAACTATAGCATGGGATTACAAATGACAAACTCCTGATAATATCATTTCAGATTTACTGTGGCATTATTTTCAAAATGACAAAAACTGATACACAATTAAGTTAAAGGTAAAAGTATATAAGCTAATTATGTTGCCTTTGAGTCTTCAAAATATACAGAGGTTATTTGGGGCAGAACAATGAATTTTTGCATTCAGATGCTGAACAGCTTGAAAACCGAAGGACAAGTACTGTAACATTTTAGAGTTACAGTAAGCCTGGTTTTGACCAAGTAGGAGCCAGGTTGAGTATTGCTTTGTATTGTTTTTCTTTTTATAATTGAATCAAGACCCTTAAATAAAGATGAGAGACATCTTCAATCAAGATCTAAAAATATCTGTTCAGATGTATTTCGAGTTTTCTAATAGTACCTTAGCAAATTAGCTTGACAGGGTCTGGTCCCAGTCAGAAAATCCTGATGCCTTGTTTGAGTTCAGACCTTCAGCAAATGCAAACATTTCACTCAGCCCAATCTCCAAAACGTGGGTGAGATAGAAAATGTGGATACGAATAAAAAGCTGCAAGTGATTAGTTAACTATCAGACATCGTTCCAAGAGCCAAGAAGTAAAAGCTCCTCTTTGGAATGGAGGCTGCTGAAAGCCGACAAGCCTCCGTGACAGAATACATCCCATGGTCTGTCAGGGGCCAGCTGATCAACAGGGCCCCAGCTGATTAAGTGTCTTTCCTAACATCACAGAGACGACAGCAGAACAATAGCAAAGACAAAAAAAGAGACCTCTTCTTCCGGCCTCCTCTTATTAGTCATTTTAAACTGAAAGCTTGGTAACAGCAGTCCTGCCTAAAATATTGCTTGTTTCCCAAAGAGGACACCCTTGCAGCTGAAAGGGGCACATTACCATTCTGCTGTCCTTTCCTCTCAGTCGTGATTTGAGTAAATCTGTGACTTTCATGAGAAAGGAGCATGATGACTGAGGGATAAAACAGAAAATATAGAGGTTTATATTTTATGTAGGATCTCGGTGGAATCATTTTTTTTCTAGTAATGAACCAGCTGACATTGATTCTGTGAAGAAGGAAGATCTCAGTATTGTTTCGCACACCCTGGCCCCAGGTCCCCAACCAGATGAAGAGTCTTATTTGTCTGTTTGGGGGTCAAAACACATTCCCTCCATCTGCTGGGAATCTTATCGCCTGGGTAAACTCACAGGGCCTACTTCACAGGAGCTATGAATATGGGCTGTAAGTGAGTTGTGAGGGACAAGGCCAACAGCTGGATGGAGATGGCAATTTCTGGGCCAACTGAAACTCTCTGCTTTCAAGTTTTGCATGTTGTGCACACACACATAAACATATACACACACACACGTGTGCACGCACACACACAACCGGCTTGGGAATGATAAACAGCTCCAGATTTTTATTTATTTTTGTGTGTGTGTGTGGTACACGGGCCTCTCACTGCTGTGGCCTCTCCTGTTGTGGAGCACAAGCTCCGGACGTGCAGGCTCAGCTGCCATGGCTCACGGGCCCAGCCGCTCCGCGGCAGGTGGGATCTTCCCGGACCGGGGCACGAACCCGTGTCCCCTGCATCGGCAGGCGGACTCTCAACCACTGCACCACCAGGGAAGCCCCAGATTTATTTTTTAATATGAACCGAAGTGTCTAGTGTGGCCTAGAGGTCTGGCAGAAGTAGGCAGGCCCGCTCTTCCCCGCCATGGCCTGGAGGCATCCCACCTCCTGAAAACTGCTGGCGTTCCACAGACATGAAGGGCTTGGGAAGGCATTGCCCGGCTCCTCAGCCAAATGACTCGGAAAGAAAGAGAAAAAATGAAACAACTTGGGCCATCCTAGCCTCTGAGTCATTACCTCGTCAAATCCCCACTTGTTAAGAAAGAAAACTGCAGCCCAAAGCACACAGTGAATCAAAGACAGAACCAGGGTCAGGACCTACATTTCCAAGCGAGGACCAGATAAAGGTCTTCAGAGATTCTAGTAACCTCTAAAAAGATTATGGTAACAGCCCCATATGTCATTTAATATAAAAATATTAAGCAAAGTATAATGAGGTACTCCGATGTTCTGATTTTTCCCAGGATGATTCATTTTAAATGCCTTTTTAGAAATATTTCCTATCATATGCTTTCAGAAATATTTTCTCCTATCATTAGATTTCCCCTGCCTGCCGGTGCTCTGAGCCTAAGCTTATCCTGCCTATTGGGAATTCAGCTCTGCTCTGACCCCAGGCCTGTGCACTCCTTAGCCACAGTTATCCTACTCATCCAACACCCTTGAGTCATGGGCCACCTGGGCTGGCAGGCCCCCTCCTCCAACCTGCATCCATGGGGGTTCCCAGCGTCTACATGAAAGATTTAGTGAGGACAACACATTATCTCCTAGAATAGTTTGTTCCATTTCTGGACAATGGCTCTGATTATTAGAAAGTTCTTTCTTGTGTTAATTTGGAATTTGTCTTGCTACAGCCTCCATCTAGGAATATTGAGCCTTGAGATTGATGTACAGAACTTTGCATTCATCTTAATGAACGTTGTTTATTATTACAACCACAAAGATAGTTGTAGATCTTATTTCCCATATTTACCATCCCTCCCAACTTTGATTCAGCCGCCAATATAACCATCTCTACATTATCATGTTAATTATCGCTAACAAAAGGTAAGTAAAGATAAAACAGGGAAACATCTCAGTGCATGTCACTTTAAATATATCTTTAGGTAAACACTGATCTATTAATCACCAGCCCTTGAGTAAAGTTTTCCATAAGTCATGAAGATGTCTATTATATACCTACTTAGAGGCTGTTCACGTGTGACTGTCTCACAAGAACTGAAATCTCTTCAAGGTTAAGGTCAGTTACCTTTGTACAGTGCCTGGCCCATAGAATAGTTTCCATAAATGACTGTGAACCTGTGAATATTTTGGCGTGGGAGTGGGGAGATCCTGTGCTGTTTACTAGTGATCACTGTTTCTTTATCTCTAAGGACATGAAATCTAATACCTCAACAATCTAGCCTAAAAGCTGCCTGTAACACTCAGTAATACAGGGTCTGGGACCATTTACCTTTTCCTCCTTTAAAAATGACAGCCCTATGTGCCTCCATTCACTTCTTCTTATTGCATGTGGTGTCTTAACATTGCAAAGATTTTCTAAAGTTAACAAGATGTAATTTACCAAGCCAAACTCACTCAGAACAGTTGGTTCTGCTCCCTTTAGCAAACATGTTTAAAACCTATTCTGTGTTAGGGTCTCTACTGACACTAGGAGTATAAAAACCAGTACAACAGAGTCCTTGTCTCCAAGAAGCCTATAATCCATGGAGGAGAGGAAGACGGTTTCTATACAATGTATAAGGGATATCAGGAGAGGGCAATGGAGGCACAGGGGAGGGGCACGTAGCCTGGGCTGGGGTGACAGCCAAATACTCTTAGAGGAGATAGTATGTGGACCTAAGCAGAGGGACGAACAGAAGTTCACTACACAAAAGTCCAATGCAAGGTTACCTTAAAAGAGGGTGGCTAATCTAAAGCTATAACTCCCCCTGTTTCTAACCATTCAAAAATGTAACTGGTAAGGGTAATATTACAGGGATAACTACTTTGATTTTCTCTACTTAAAAAATGTAAATTATTTCCAAATGTCAGTGCTATAATTATTATTAGTAACAATTTACTTGCAATATACCTTTCAACCATGTCACAGCTCCAAGGCCAAGAAGAATTGATGTAGAATATATTTGGCCTAGCATGGGCAGCTTTGAACAGGCACTCCATCAACAGAGAGAGAATTCTGTGTGTTTTAAAAGCAATAAGATGTAAACAAGAGAGGGCAACTTGCTCCCCCATTTCTGCTGTTTTGTCAATAGATATTGAACTACTGTCTGTGTAAAGGATAGAAGGGAAAATGATGGGGGAAACTCTATCAAGTAGTTCACTGTTAGAGAGCCAAAAAGCATATAGTAAAAATAGGAAGTTAGAATAAGCCCAAAGTCATATTAATCTGACTTGAATTCATTCATGTGTGTACACAGGAGGAAGGGCTGGTGGGATTTGGGAAGAGATTTTGACACTAGATGAAGGCAGGTGAGAGCCACCTGGGGTTAAAGGCCAAGGATTTTAGAGAAGCATAGTTTTGAAGTAGTGTTCTGGAGTGATGGAAAGACATACATTTAAAGAGGTAAGTAGATGGCATTTGGAGCAGTGTCATTCTTGATCAAGGGTGAAAAGGTGAAAATGAGAATCAGGAAGCAGCAGTCTGGGAGAAAGACAACTAAATGGAGGGTAAAGTGACCTGAGCCTAATTCCAGTTCTCTTAGTAACCAGCCTTCTGACTCAGCCAATCTCAGCCTCCTTTATCTGAAAATAAGGGAGTAAATGAGATGTTTTTTTCCAAAAAACTATACTTTTGTAATTTGCTTTTAGGGAAGTAAGAAGCAAGTTAACTTGACAAGCCAGAGTGTTATGTTGAGTTATAATGAAAATTAGATTGGAAAGATGGGCTGAGTGATGGACAGTAGGTAAAGACATTTGTATCGGATTTAAGGATCAACAGGGAGACACTGTGGGTCCCTGAGCAAAAGTGATAAGATTAAAGTATCTGTGGAACCCAATCAAAGGAAATCACCCAAGAGGACTTTCAAAATAACCATAGTCACTCCTAGATATTTTTTAAGAGACTCACAAAAGTTACATTTCCATCTACCCAAATGAGGGTGGTGGTAATTAAAATAGCAATTAAATTATTTCTCCTATACTTGTTAAAAGATTGGAAGTGTTAGCTGCCTGCACAGTACAATAGAAGGGTTTGAGACACAAAATTTTTAACAGATGAAATAGATGAATCCTTTGTATTATTTAGGGCAATTTTTAATCTGGGGTACTTAAAAGTAGCTGGTTACCATATATTTCTTAACTTGTCAACATTGTTCTTCTTACAGTTCACAAGCCAAATTTTAGCCTTGTTTTTAAAAGTCTATGTGTCTATAGCCATATCAATAAATAAATGAATTTGCTTATGCTTTTCCATTGTCTCATCTTCAATCTTGCATCTTACCACAGTCAATTACCTCCTTGAGGACATCAGAACCACTGTAGATACCCCATTTTCCTAATCAATCATGGACCAGTTTGTTTAGGAGTCTGAAAGCCCACTGCAGTGTGAACAGCCCTTTGGAAGCTTACTTAATGCCCTGAATAGAAGCAGAAAGGGCCAGGTGATGCCCCGAGTCTAATAACATCTATTCCTGAAGAGGCTGGAACTCCCTGGAAATGCAGAGCAGACTAGACTGCCCTTAGACAGTCATCTGAGGCTCTCATGCAAAGTCCAATAGTCTTCTTTAAGATTCTTTGGAAGCAAAGATAGCACACAGACTCCTGAAATTCATTAGTGGTATCTTTACAGTTAGGATAAAAAAACATTTACCATGTTCCTTCAATGAGCCAAGTTCTTTCACAATATTATTATTTTTTTATTGAGACATAATTGACATATAACATTATGTTAGTTTCGGGTGTATAATATGATTCAGTTTTTGTATATATTGCAAAACAATCACTATAATTAAAGTCTAGTTAACATCCATCACAACACATAGTTAGAAAATTTTTTTTAAGGTTTACTCTTTTAGTAACTTTCAGATATGCAATTCAGTATTATTAACTATAGTCACCATTCTGTATAGTATATTCCCATGACTGATTTATTTTATAACTGGAAGTCTGTACACTTTGACCATCTTCACCCATTTCACCATCTTGCAAACCCCATCCTCTGGCAACCACCAATCTATGCTCTGTACTTGAGTTCATTTTGTTGTTGCTGTTGTTTGTTTGTTTGTTTTTAGGTTCCATATATGTGAATTTGTATGGCATTTGTCTTTCTTTGTCTTACTTGTTTCCGTTAGCATAATACCCTCAAGGTCCATCCACGTTGTTGCAAATGGCAAGATTTCCTTCTTTTCTGTGGCTGAATAATACTGGATTGTATCCTTTTCTTTATCCATTCATCCATCGATGGACACTCGGGTTGCTTCCATGTTCATGGTATTATCTTAATTGTCACATTAAACCTCATTTCTTACCCCGTTTTACCTATGATGAAGATTAAGATATGCTTCCCAAGATTTGAGACAAATATCTGAGCTATAGTATTAAATTAAGGATAAGGAATGAGGAGATTAAAGAGGTTTAAAGAAAGACATAAAGAATGCAGTTGAGCAAGGTTTGCTCTAGTAGACAAGATGTTTGTAAGATTTCTTTCCAAAGAAATCTTCCCCAGCCTCTCAAAGCTCATATTCAAACTGTTTGTTAAAAGAAAATATACATTGCTCTAGTTCCAGGGTGCCTGTGTGTTTTCCCCATGAATATAGAGCTCAGATTAGTGTTATTTGCGGATTAAAAGTAGCTTCAAAGCTGCTCAGATCTAGTGGGATTTTTCTGGACCAGAGATCGAAACTGACAGCAGTTATTTGTGAAATCAATATGGCTACTCAGATTTGTCTCCAGCCTAAACTGCACTGATAACTTGGAGAGCAAGGAGGAAGTGGTGGTTATTGTCAAAGGAAGTGGGGAGAATGAAGGACAAGTTTCATCATCCATAATTTCTCTCCAAAAAAGCGGGTCAGATTTTTTTTCACTTCCCTGAGCCCCAAGTCATTCCCTCAAATGAGCCATTTGAAAAGCCAGAGCTGGAGCTAACATTCTTCTCAAGATAACTGAATATGTTCTGTCTACCCAACACATTCCCTTTCTTGGTTTTGGAATAAATATGGATGGGTTTATCTTTCTTTTTTCCTCCATGAGGTTTTTCTGGTGAAGTCATACTTTCTGGCCTCTACAGTTTTTGTTTGTTTGTTTGTGTGTTTTTTGTTTTTGTTTGTTTTAGAGAGCAACGAGTTTTAGAAGAATGTCCCTTTAAAAACCATCCTTTAGATAAAACTTAGAACCATGATCAGAGGAAGAATAGCCTTCTGGAATGCAAAACACATTGGTTCCCATGGAGTGTTAGGGATGAGAGCTTGACTGGAAAAGCTTCAAGAGAAAACAGGAGGTGAGGAAGTTTTCCCATAAAAGGGAAGAGGAAAAGCGGGTCAGAACCAAGAAGAGGGAGAGATTAGTTTCTAGGATCAGAGATCTATACAGATGGGGATTACAGAGCAATTGAGAGGTTGTTTGGGCTTCAAGCTGTGGCATTTCAGCCTCAAACCTACCCTATTCTATACTCTGCTTTTTAAATTTGGGAACTAAGACTTTGAAAACTGTATCTTTCCATTTCTGATGGCTCTTTGTTGTGTTCTGCCATTAGCGGACTCTAGGTGGAGACTAGAAGACTGGAGGAGAGGAACACGCCCAGACGCCTTCCTGGTTCCTGCTGTTCCCATCTGTACCAGCCCAGCAATGCTTCTTACCCTAGCAGTAGTTGGTCCCAAAAGCAGCAATTAGTTCTACTGTCTGTTATTTTCCTCCACCCCTAAAACAATGCGCTTACCAATATCAGAACCACAGAGGTGGTCTTCCCTCCTCTATGCCCTGAGTCCTTCTTTTCAGGGCACCAGCTGACAGTTTCCTCCTCTGAAGTCTGGAAGGGCCCCTCCTTCAAGCTTCTAAGCTTTAAAATCCCAGCCACTTCCTTTTGTTCCCCAGCCCAAGGGCCTGTAGCTGCTTCCTGCAGCTTTGGGTTTCCTCACTATTCCTTTTACTCTTTTCCATCTTTCCATATATTTAACAGCTTCCATAAAGTAACTTGTCTTGTCAGAATAACTCAGCGGGGTCTTCCCTGGTGGCGCAGTGGTTGAGAGTCCGCCTGCCAATGCAGGGGACACGGGTTCATGCCCCGGTCTGGGAAGATCCCACATGCCGCGGAGTGGCTGTGCCCGTGAGCCATGACCGCTGAGCCTGAGCGTCCGGAGCCTGTGCTCCACAACGGGAGAGGCCGCAACAGTGAGAGGCCCGTGTACAGCAAAAAAAAAAAAAAAAAAAAAAAATGTCTTAACCAAAACATAAGTAATGGCTTACTCTGAATAAAATGTAAGAAAGAGCCTTTCTGATACATCTACTAACAAGATTCCAACCCCTTGTCTTCCCTCTGTGTTTCACCAACCTCTTCATTCCCACACTCCATCTCTCCTCATGTCCCAGTCTTCTACAATATTATAATGCCATCACCTCCTAGTGCTTGCTTTCCCAGACCACACTTCTGTTTCTCTTCCCACTGTTCTTTGTAATTCAGGTTCCTGACTCTATACCCTATGTTCTATGATTGACCTGAGGATAGAGACAGGTTCCAACCACTTTTGGAAACACATGCCCCATTCTGAAATTCACATTCTTGCAAAGAGCACTGAATTGAGTGTTGGAAGCTTATAATTAAGTCCCTACTTAGCAGTAAACTCAATCACATGTAGAATTAATACCATCTCTCTGGCCTCAGTTTCCTCTGCTGCAGAGTGAGGAGGTCATAAAAGATGATCTCTCAGACCCTTCCAGCATCAGCATGTTGCCAGGCCAAAACCCTTAGGTATATGAGGCTTCCAGAACTTGCCCTGTGTTTTAGCTTTCTTCTTGATCCTGGGCTTTGCAGCTAATGGACTGTTACTAAATTTCCTAGAATTATGTAAAATTCTGTTGAATTGGTAACAGTGCTTTGATTTACCCTAAAGCTTTTGCCAGCCCTTAGAAACCTTGCAATCTAATCTCTCCCATTCCCACCTTGTCTCCTTCCTGAAAAGTCTTTAAATTGTATCTTTAGCTCACTGAACTCTAATTACTTTCCTCCTTTTCTTTATCGTTGCTTAACTTTCTTTATCTTTGGTTTCTCTTTTTAACTCATCCAATGCCCTCCTTTGGAGAACCACATTTTTTCTTCCTCGATTTCTTTTTTTTTTTCTTTTTTTTGTGGTACGCGGGCCTCTCACTGTTGTGGCCTCTCCCGTTGCGGAGCACAGGCTCCGGACGCACAGGCTCAGCGGCCACGGCTCACAGGCCCAGCCGCTCCGCGGCATGTGGGATCCTCCCGGACCAGGGCACGAACCCACGTCCCCCACATCAGCAGACCCTCAACCACTGCGCCACCAGGGAAGCCCCCCTTGATTTCTTACATACACACATTACACATGTTTCCTCGAAGTCCTAGAGAATGTGGTTATTAATTCACATAATGCTACTGGCCTTCCTCTTGAGAAAGGCTGCCTAACAACGGCTTCTATGAATGCATGTGAGGCAGCTGCAAAGTACCTGAACCAAAAGCCGGGGGAGTAAAATCAAATCCCAGCTTCTTCACTTATAAGATGGCTGCAAGGACTTGGAAAAAGGACTCAATGTGCTCAGCCTAGAGTGTTCTTATCTCGATACAGTAATATATACCTACCACAGTCATCTATTCAACCAACATTTGTGAAATAATGGTATATGAAAGGGTATATTCATTGAAACTTTTATCCCCTCCTCAATACAGTCCTTTGCATGTGCTCTTGTATGCCAATCTCTGGCTTCCAGGTCTTTGCAATTATTCTCCCTTCTATTCTACCCTGCCCCCGACTTTGTGTCATCTCTCCCTCCTCCCCTTCTTCCATCATTTTCCGTTCAATATTTATTCAATTCTCTTCCTTAAGAGTCAACTCAATGTATCTCTGGAAATGTATCCCCTTTGTTCTCCCGCCCTCTAACCAGGCTAAGTAGTCCCTGTCTCATACTTTCACAGCCCTTTAGGGATGCCCATCTTTTCTGTCAGTGTGTCTGTTTCTTTACTCAGTAGTCTTCTTCTCTCATTTCCTTGTGTACATAGACTGATTTATCTTTACACCCTCAAAATCTAGGATAGCACAGAGTAGGCCATCAATAAATGCTAACGGAAGAAAATAATATTTCTCCAGAGTGCACAACTTTAGCCTCAGTATTTTCTTCCCTTCTGCTTTAAAGATTCCTGTTTGACACTCTGGACCCAAACTGCAGGACCATCACAGGTACAAAAATCACATTCCGGCAGAAGAGAATCAGTGAGGAAGAATATGTATCACTGTATCTCATTAAGTAGAAAATATCCTAAGGGGAATATAGAAGAGAAAGAACTGCATTATGAAGGCTGAGAGGAGTCCCCAAAAGAATCTTTTGTTATTATTGTTATTATAATTAATGAAAAGGAATTTGGCAGGATCCACCAGTTTTAAAGGAAAAGGGAATACCATGGGACCATGCTACTAGTGTAGCAGTGGATCGTCACCTCCATTTCCAGCATAATGTTCAGCCAGCCAGTAAAAGTACATCAAATATACATAGGCATCATGGGGATCCAGAAACCAACTTGTAGTTAATGAATTCTGCAGGAAAAATCTGGAAGCTGGATTAAAAGGGCAATAGATTAATCTTGAAATCAAGAAAGGAACAGTAGACCTTTCTTCTCCTCATTTCTATAGAAAACACAGCAGTCCCAAATTTCAGAATTTCAGTTATTCTTTGATGATTAAAAACGACAAAGAGTTCTCGTGAGATTTCGACCCGGGAGGCAGCAGTGGCTCCGATTCAGGTGCTGGACGCGCCCGGAGGAGGAGGGGGCCGGAGGACCAGAAAACAATCCCAAAAAACAACGGCTTTATTCAGAAGGAATTTTTAACTATGTGCACACACAGAAGTACCAGTTTCTCTCAGAATCACGGTGTAACTTGAGGCCTCCGTGCTGAGCAGGGGTTATGGCTTTGCTGCAGGCTAGAAACAGAAAATCGGGTACCAGAGCGTGAGCTGATCCACACACATCACAGAACTCTGCCATGTGGTCAGCAGACCTGTTGGCTGCCCTGAGAAGTTCTGCAGCATGCCAGGTGAAGGATGCCAAGTCTAGCCTAGTAAAACCAAGGTGTGCAAAATAGACCCAGTGAAAGGAAAGTGACATTAAAACCTACCTGAGGGTATGGACTGAAATGTGTGAATCTCAACAGTCCAGAAGTTATTTGACTTGAGGCAAGTCTCCTGGCCCCTCGGTGACCTCCTCTCACACCCCTCAGGTTCCAGCCACCACAAACTTCTCAGCATTCCTCGCTGGATACACTTGACCCCTCCCGGATCCTATTTCCCTTGCCTGGTTTGTCTTTTCCTCCTTTCCTCTTCTAGCGCAAACATCAGTCTCTGCTGACTCCCTCAGGCTCCCATAGAATACTCAGCACAATTGCAGTGTTTACCATACTTATTGAAATTGTACATTTATGAGCAAGCCTCACCCACTAGGCACAGAGATCATAGAACAGTGATGTGTTGTTTCATTTCTTTATCCTGGCATTTAACACTATATCTGAAACATGGGCCCTCATTCAGTTTGCTGAATAAATGAATTTCACTTAGTTATGCCTCCGTTTCTTCAAAAGCAAAATGTAGAAGTGAGATTACCCTGTTTCCAGGGCTTCTCCCAGCCTTGATATGCAATGATTGTATGAAGCTGCCTCAAAAATCATGGAGACAAAGAACCTAGGGTTTATAGACCAAAACAGACACAAATGCTTACAAGCTGTTTAACTGATAAAAGCAGACTACTGTCTGCCACTGACCCACACAATTCTGCTTCCTGTGACATTTCCATGAGGGAATTTTCCCTGGGAATTTCTGGCTTTGCTCAGGACCACATCTCTCTCACACATTATCCTGAATAAAGGACTATCCTGCATCTGGCTGCCATCCAGCAGCAAACTCCTTAAAAAATAGCAGAGACAAGTGGGTTGTGTCCTGTGAAATTTGGCTTCATTGGCATGTGGCCATGATACGCCGCAGTTCCCTGTGCCATGCCAGCATCATGGTATCACAGTGGTATGGATGGGCAGTATGGTGGGAATCAAGGGAGCAGAAGGTCAATGAAAGACCTTGGAGCCAAATAGGTGAATAATGTTTGGGGCACACCACGTGCTTACAGGGTAGCTTTGGTTAAACTGCTCAATCTCCCTAAACCTCCTTAGAACAATGGGCATAATGATACCACTCTCATCATGTTGTTTGTGAGGGGGGCATGAAATAATGTAGGCCAAGTTCTTAGTCCAGCACAGAGATTCTTAGCACATTGTGGGTACTCCATACATGGTATCTATATTTTGTCATATTATCTTCTGACCCAATCCCCTTGTCTTAAGCATGAGGAATCTGAGAAGCAGAAAGTCACAGAAACTTGCCCAAGATCACACAACTCATTAGTGGCACAGCTGGATCCAGATTTCCACGCCAGGCTTTTTACTGGTCCTTAGGGTACCAAGAAAGTCCTATACAGGCTAAGATTTCCATCAGCAAGATAGCCCCAAGTGTCACTTTTTGTGCTGTGCTTTTGTGCACTCCATCCAATGGTGCACAGAAAGGCAAGGAGATGGATCACGTGCCATTTGTCCTCTGGGTTCTCTTAAGGAAACAACACAGCTTAAAAGGATTTGCTCAGTATTTCTAGTCCCTTGTCTGCCACTGGACAGGCTTACAACATATCTTAAATTCTCTGAATTTCAACTTCCTGGACTGTGAAATGAAGATGACAATACATGTCTGCTCTCACCACCCCTCAAAGATTTACTGAATGTTGTGGTGAGCTGATAACGTCCCCAAAGATAACAGGTCCTGATTCCTAGAACCTATAAATATTACTTATTTGGAGAAATGGTTTTTACAGATGAGATTAAGTTAAGGATCTTGGGATAGGGAGATTCTCCTGGATTATCCAGGTGGGGCCCCAAGGCAATCACATAGATCTTTATAAGAGTAAGACAGAGGGAGATTAGACACACATACAAAACAGTGGATGATATGAAGACAGATGACAGAGAAATTTGAAGATGCTGGCCTTACAGATTAGAGTGATGTGGCCACAAGCCAAGGAATACTGGTAATCATCAGAAGCTGGAAGAAGCAAGGAACAGGTTCTCCCCTCCACCCTTCAGAGGGAGTGTAACCCTGCTAACACCTTGATTTCAGCTCAGTGATACTAATATCAGACTTTTGTCCTCCAGAACTGTGAGAGAACACATTTCTATTTTTTTTAAGCCAAAAAGTTTATCGTAATTTCTTCTGGCACCACAGGGAACTAATGCAAATATCAAGTGCCAAAGTACAGTATCTGAGAGTTCTTTGTAAATTATAAACAGATGGGAGAAGAAGGAGACACCTGGGGCGAACAGATATGATTCTGACACGTGTATGTACTATTAGATACCACATTTGGCCTCTGCAATGACAAATTCAGAATCACATCTGAGGCCTGCTGGACACTAAATGACAGTATACTGGATACTAAACACTAAGCATGGTTCAGTTACACAGCAGGTTTAGCAGCATTGAAGAGATGCTCCTCACATCCCTAGTTCTTTGATACTACAAGTGTGGGGAACTCTGTTAGGTCTCCCATGGTGACTCAATAGTCCTTCCATTGGCCGGGTCAAACCTGTGACCCCACCCAACCACAAGGTGGACAGTATGTTCAGCCTGGTCTATGTCAAAAAGAGGAAGAACAAGGAACAGGGAGCAGCACAAATTACTACCAAAGTGAAGTCAAGTGCACTTAGGGAATATGCAATCAACAAAAGTAGGAAAATTATAGGGGGTACTTGTGAGGTAGACAGGCTTTGAGAGTGTGGCTCTGGTGAGTTAGAAAGGCAGAGTAAGAAGGCAGAATAAGTTCTCACTCGGAGAGGGTGATATTTATTTGCAAGGTGACAATGTGTTCTGGTTTGTCAGGGCAGTCCTGGTATTTAGTTGTATTCTTAGCATTATTATTAATAGCACTTTTTTACACTCTCCAAAGCTTGGATGAAAAATATTATGGTCACCCCTTCATATCTAATATGCAAATAACTGAAGCTCTTATCTTTTGAATGGCCCTAATGCATGAATGTACATAAGAATCATCCAGGGATCTTGCTCAAAGGACAAGTCACATCCCCAAGAGATTTTGCTTCAGTAGCTGGAATGAGGCACCTGGAATTGGCACACAAAGTTATTCTGGATACAGTTGGTACACAGATCACACTTTAAAGAATTCTGCAAAATCTCCCTTCACATTCAGGCAAAGCTAATCAGATTTTTGCTCATGGGCACTTCTATAAATGGGACATTTTCCAGGAAGGTAGATCATAACTTTTATGATGGTAAGCATACCAACACATGATACTTGATTGTCCCATTCTCATTGTATTAATTATTTGAAATAGTAAAGACTTTGGTTGCATTCTCAGGTTCATGACCTGCAACTTTTGAGTGTTTACTTTTCCTGTTAAATTTACTTAGGCACTCATGTCAAGTAATTCCTCAGACCAACTAATAAGTAAGTAACTAATTACTTACTAAGCAATTCCTCAGGTTTAAGTCTCAGGTCTCAGACTAACTGCAAAGACCAGGATGAGGAGGTTTGGGAGATAGAGGGCAAGGGATTTCTGGAAATAGTCTAGAGACATTAGAATCTTTGTAAACTCAAATTTTAAAGAAACTTCACTTCTTATAATAAGATTTGTTTGGGCCGGCACCCCTCTTTGAAAAGGCAAAGGAATCTTTGTGTTTGAGGCCTCATTCATACCTTTATGTGAATTTACCAGCTATTTTGTCATACTTAAAGAATGGCAGCTTGGATTAGAGCAGGTTGGAGGAATAGAAATTCCAGTAGCCTAAAGATCAGTCCTTGAAAGGGATCAAGACTTCAATGTCTAAGGCTCTGAAGGAAAGAGGGAGAGGGCAAGAAAAGGGCACCTACATCAATGAATAGAGAATCAAGAATGAATGTTCCTACTTCACAATTGTGCCTAGGATCCTAGAGGCTGCCTGGGAGCCACTGACCATTGCTGCCTTTAGGGATCCTCTCTGAATTGACATCAGTGGCAGAAAAGTTCATCCTTTCTTGTGTGAGGCCTGGAGGCAGACAGATGAATAAAAAGCAGTCATTGCATACACAGATGTTTACAGCAGCATTATTTATAATAGCCAAAGGGTGGAAACAACCCAAATGTCTATCAACAGACAAAGGGATAAACAAAATGTATCCATACGACAGAATATTATTCAGCCATAAAAAAGGAACGAAGTACTGATACATGCGACAACATGGATGAACCTTGGAAGCATGATGCTAAGTGAAAGAAGCCCGTCACAAAAGACTATATAGCAAATCATTTCAGTCATATGAATTCCAGAATAGGGAAATCCATAGAGACAGAAAATAGATTAGTGGTTTCTTAGAGCTGGAGGGGAGTGGGGTTAAGGCTGTTATAGCTAAAGAATAAAGGGTTTCTTCTTGAGGTAATGAAAATGCTTTAAAATTGACTATAGTAATTGTTATCCATCTCTGTGAGTATAGTAAAACCCATTGAATTGTATACTTTAAATGTGTGAATCATATAGTATGTGAATTAAACCTTAACAAAACTATTTAAAAAAATAAAACCTATATTTACTGTCATCAGGAAGCTCCCACAGCCTCCTCTATGCTAGAGAGCAAGTCACAATCACCTGAATGCAGCTCCAGGTCTTTCCCAACCAAGCCCTGATCTTCCCTAGAAAAGAAGAAAATGGTGGGGAGCTGGGGTTGGGAGGGTGTTTGTGAAGGAGATGCCTTTGCCCATCACTGCCATCCCCAGCTTGTCTATTTTTCTAATTCTTAGCCACATAGATTATCACAGGGACCATCCAAATGTATTCTCCATGCATGCTGAGGGCCCACATATGTATCTGTTGTCAGTAAAGTAGTACCATCAGAAGAAAGTCAGCTTTTTATGATTATTGAATGCCATTGCACCCACATAGACACTTAGGTGAGCTTGTCTATCTCAGTTACTTCACAGGCACAGTACAGCTCACTCTTTGTAAAACACTAGAAAATGGAGATTGATTTCCTAGTACGTCTAACCCAACACAACCAGAAATGAACTCATCATCTCTTGCAGACCAGTTCCTCATCCTGTAATCATTACCTGCCACTGGCTCAGTCAGTTGCCCAAGCCAGAAACTAGGTATCATCCTGGATTCTATCCTCTCTCTCACCACTCTCATCCAAACAATCATCGTGTCCTGTCAATTATCAAACCCGTCCATCTCTGTCCATTATCTTTGCAGTTGCCTGTCCTCCAGGTGAGGCCACCATCTCTCTCACCTGGGTTTCTGAGAAGCCTCCCAGCTGGTCCTCTTTCCTCCCACCCATTCTCCCGCAGTAGCCAATGGCCCTTCTAAAACACAAGCCGAACCATCTCCCTTTCTCCCTCACTTCCCTTCAAATGTCTTCAGAGTCCAGTCCAGTCATCTGAACGTGGCTTCCACAGCTCTTCCTGATTTCTCTAGCCTCAGCCTTCACTTACCATTCTAAGGTTAGCTCTCTACATTTCTCATCATCCTCACTCCCACCTTTCTGTCTGTCCTTGAGTTTGCCAAATACCCCATGCTCTTTCTAGCCTCTAGGCCTTCCCAGATACCATTCACTTCCTCTGGAACACTCATGCCTCCCCCCATTCTACTCCCCCTAATCCCCACCCTCTAGTCCGACTAAGTCTAAGTTACCCTTCTCTCAGCTTAATGTCACTTTCTCTTACAAGTGTTCTCAGGACCCACTCCTCACCCCTGCCCCAGGCTATATTTGATGGCTTTGTTATATGCTTAGGAAAGTGTCCAAACACTTATTACACATTATTACAATTGATTGTTCATTTGTTTGTCTTCACCTGTGATATATAATCCAAGACAAGAGAGCAAATTGTCTTATTCTTCATTGTTTCCCCACAGCCTAGCAAGAACCTAGCATATCGTAGGCACTCCATAAACACATGGTGTTATCAAGAATCTTGATTAAGGTAGGCTGGTGCCTGTCCATACAAACTATGAAATGCAGAGGGTCTATTACCATTGACTGTGTTCACAATCACCACTACTACAATGACTTGATAACAGAGACAAAATATTTCGTATAGAGAGAACCATCTATTTTAATTTAATTTTTTTTTTTTTTTCTTTTTGCGGTATGCGGGCCTCTCACTGCTGTGGCCTCTCCCGTTGCGGAGCACAGGCTCCGGATGCGCAGGCCCAGCGGCCATGGCTCACGGGCCCAGCCGCTCTGCGGCATATGGGATCCTCCCAGACCGGGGCACAAACCCGTATCCCCTGCATCAGCAGGCGGACTCCCAACCACTGCGCCACCAGGGAGGCCCCTAATTTAATTTTTTATTGAGGTATAATTGACATACAACATTATATTAGTTTCAGATATAAAACGTAACAATTCAATATTTGTATATATTGCAAAATGACCACCACAATAAGTCTAGTTAACATCTGTCACCCTACATAGTTAGAGAATTTTTTTTTTTATTTGTGATAGGAAGTTTTAAGATATTCTCTCTTAACAACTTTCAAATATACAATACAGTATTATTCATTATAGTCACCATGCTGTAATTATATCTCCATGACTTATTTATTTTATAACTGGAAGTTCATACATTTTGATCACCTTCACCCCATTTTGTCCGTACCCCTACACCCCACCTCAGGCAACCACCAATCTGTTCTCTGTATCTATGAATTTTGTTTGTTTGTTTCAGAGTCCACATTTAAGCGAGATCATATGGTGTTTTTCTTTCTCTGTCTGACTTACTTAACAGAATGCCCTCGAGGTCCAACCATGTTGCTGCAAATGACAAGATTTCATTCTTTTTTTATTCCTTTAATTTTTAATTATATGTATGTGATTATAAGCCTCTCACAGAAGTGCATATTCTGAATGTACTCAATTTAATCTCAATTTTACAACAAAAGCGTCCAGGGTTGTTAAATAGTCCCATAGAGATTTTGCCTTGATAATATCATCAAGACTGTGTAGCAAACTTCAAGGAAGAAAAAAATCCTCTCATTGATTTGTTTTATGTGTATATTTTAAAATGCAGTACTGACTGACACCAAGGGGCAGTGCATTAACATTTTTTAGTGAACAATAAGGGATCTTTCACAGACACAGTGCTGAATTACTTATTACTGTATTGAGTTTCCAAGCACATTGCTCCTTGGTGATCCCTGGCTCTTAATGTATTGACTTTCTGCTTGAGGCAGAGCTTTCAGAACTCCACTTCACCTAGCACCATACCAGGTTACTCTATTTTATACAACTCTATGTTCTATAATACTTACAATGAGGGGACAACCTGGCCAGTGTTCACCTTCTTGACAGACACTATCTCCTAGACAGTGTGTTCTTTGAAAAGAAAAATAGCATATGGTGACATCCAGTCAGTATAAAATCTATACCAAATGACTGACACAGCACATTTTCTGAAAACTGAGCTACGTTGTTTATTGCCCCCTTTTTGGACATGGCCTACAGGCAGGTGACATAGGGGAAAAAGCTGGCCTCTGTGTTGCACAGATGTGTGGTTCAGATTCTGACTCTGTTCCTTGTTAGCTCTTTGAACTTGTACAGATTATGCTCTGAGTCTCAGTTTCCTTGTTTCCAAAATAACTATAATGATATTTACCAAATATGGTTCTCCACTAATTTTAAAACTTAGCCTAGGTGAAAATATCTAACAAGAGTGGGAATCTAGTGATATTTATAAAATGTTATCCATGTGCATCCCCCATCCCCCTGACTACTCAAACATGGGGAAATTAAAAGGATGTGCAACATGCATGGAACTTAAAGGTACTGGATGGCTTTTCTGCCTTTCACTCTCTTTCCTCACCTCCCAACTATGCACTATTAGAGTGAACACGTCAAGTTTCCTAACACCACAATGTGCCCACCAGTGCCTAATGTGGTAATAAACAGCAACCTAAAGTGCTGTCCTATGTCTGATAAATTGTGGGTGGAAAGAGGAGCATTCAGATAAGGTTGGGTTCAATTTTAGCAAAAGGTCACACACAGATTCCATAAACAGTCGCCATCCATATTCAAAGGAAAATGTACAAGATGAGGAAAATGAAACTTGGGAAGTCACTCTAAAGTACTAAATGTCTATGAGGTACAATTATTGAAATCACACAGAAAGGCAAAAAGTGAATGATATATATCATACATTATACTACTTAAATATATGCATTTCAGCCCTCAAATTTTTTAAAGCCAAAACAAAATGTACCTTCATTTTAGAGTCATCCAGACATAAACTCTTTGTACAGACATAGACACAGGAAAAGCAGTAAAGATAGTTTTATATTCATTTTTCTAATTTAATACCTTGGATTCAAGTTTCCCATTAGACATTTTGAATTGTTAATTTTTTAAATTGTGGCTGCTTTTCTCGGCAATTTGCCTTAGTATTATTGTGCAGGTATTACTCCTGTCAGTGGACATCTTATTTCCTTTTTTTTCTTTGCTTTATTTGTGGAGTGAAATGTTCATCTATTAGAATTTTCCTTCAAGTCCTAGTAAGTCAAACCATTGTTTTAAGAAACTATCAATGCTGTTGAATTTCCCTCTCAGTGTGGCAATTTTAAATATGCTTCCATCTTTTACAAATAATTAACTGTTTATTTTCTGTTAAAAAGTCTGGTTTTGTCAAAAGGCCATTGGAATCAACCAAAAGTCTCCCACTGACCAAAGAAGGAATGATAGAAAAGAAGCATTTTGCAACCTCTAATAAAAAACTTAAAAAAAAATAGATCTAAGCAATGGTCCTCCATAACTAAATGGGGAATTTGACAATAATGGACCAGTCGAACAACACCTAAACTGATCAATCTTTTTTTTTAACATCTTTATTGCTTTACAATGGTGTTTTAGTTTCTGCTTTATTACAAAGTGAAACAGCTATACATATACATATATCCCCATATCTCCTCCCTCTTGCATCTCCCTCCCACCCTCTCTATCCCACACCTCTAGGTGGTCACAATGTACTGAGCTGATCTCCCTGTGCTATATGGCTGCTTCCCACTAGCTACATATTTTACATTTGGTAGTATATATAAGTCCATGCCATTCTCACTTCGTCCCAGCTTACCATTCCCCTCCCCGTGTCCTCAAGTCCATTCTCTACATCTGCGTCCTTATTCCTGTCCTGCCCCTAGTTTCTTCATAACCTTTTTTTTTTTACATTGCATATATATGTGTTAGCATAAGGTATTTGTTTTTCTCTTTCTGACTTACTTCATTCTGTATGACAGATTCTATGTCCATCCACCTCCCTACTTATAACTCAATTTCACTTCTTTTTATGGCTGAGTAATATTCCATTCTATATATTTGCCACATCTTCTTTATCCATTCATCTGTCAATGGACACTTAGGTTGCTTCCATGTCTTGGCTATTGTAAATAGAGCTGCAATGAACACTGTGGTACATGACTCTTTCTGAATTATGGTGTTCTCAGGGTATATGCCCAGTAGTGGGATTGCTGGGTTGTATGGTAGTTCTATTTTTAGTTTTTAAGGAAGCTCTATACTGTTCTCCATAGTGACTGTATCAGCTCACATTCCCACCAACAGTGCAAGAGGGTTCCCTTTGCTCCACACCCTCTCCAGCATTTATTGTTTGTAGATCTTTTGATGTTGGCCATTCTGACTGGTGCGAGGTGATATCTCATTGTAGTTTTGACTTACATTTCTCTAATGATTAGTGATGTTGAGCATTCTTTCATGTATTTGAGGGAAATCTTTATATCTTCTTTGGAGAGATGTCTATTTAGGACTTCTGCCCATTTTTGGATTGGGTTGTTTTGTTTTGTTTTGTTTTGTTTGATATTGAGCTGCATATGCTGCTTGTAAACTTTGGAGATTAATCCTTTGTCAGTTGTTTCATTTGCAAATATTTTCTCCCATTCTGAGGGTTGTCTTTTCATCTTGTTTATGGTTTCCTTTGCTGTGCAAAAGCTTTTAAGTTTCATTAGGTCTCATTTGTCTATTTTGGTTATTATTTCCATTTCTCTAGGAGGTTGGGTTAAAAAGGATCTTGCTGTGATTTATGTCATAGAGTGTTCTGCCTATGTTTTCCTCTAAGGGTTTGATAGTGTTTGGCCTTATATTTAGGTCTTTAATTCATTTTGAGTTTATTTTTGTGTATGGTGTTAGGGAGTGTTCTACTTGCATTCTTTTACATGTAGCTGTCCAGTTTTCCAAGCACCACTTATTGAAAAGGCTGTCTTTTCTCCATTCTATATTCTTGCCTCCTTTATCAAAGATAACATGACCATATGTGTGTGGGTTTATCTCTGGGTTTTCTATCTTGTTCCAGTGATCTATATTTCTGTTTTTGTGCCAGCGCCATACTGTCTTGATTACTATAGCTTTGTAGTATAATCTGACGTCAGGGAGCCTGATTCCTCCAGCTCTGTTTTTCTTTCTCAAGATTGCTTTGGCTATTCGGGGTCTTTTGTGTCTCCATACAAATGGTGAAATTTTTTGTTCTAGTTCTGTGAAAAATGCCAGTGGTAGTTTGATAGAGATTGTACTGTATCTGTAGATTGCTTTGGGTACTATAGTCATTTTTCCAATGTTGATTCTTCCAATCTAAGAACATGGTATATATCTCTCCATCTGTTTCTGTCACCTTTAATAACTTTCAACAGTGTCTTATGTTTTTCTGCATACAGGTCTTTTGTCTCCTTAGGTAGGTTTATTCCTAGGTATTTTATTCTTTTTGTTGCAGTGGTAAATGGGAGTGTTTCCTTAATTTCTCTTTCTGAGTTTTCATCATTAGTGTATAGGAATGCAAGAGATTTCTGTACATTACTTTTGTATCCTGCTACTTTACCAAATTCATTGATTAGCTCTAGTAATTTTCTGGTAGCATCTTTAGGATTCTCTATTTATAGTATCAGGTCATCTGCAAACAATGACAGTTTTACTTCTTCTTTTCTGATTTGGATTCCTTTTATTTCTTTTTCTTCACTGATTGCTGTGGCTAAAACTTCCAAAACTATGTTGAGTAATAGTAGTGAGAGTGAGCAACCTTGTCTTGTTCCTGACCTTAGTGGAAATGGTTTCAGTTTTTCATCATTGAGAATGATGTTGGCTGTGGGTTCGTCATATATGGCCTTTATTATGTTGAGGTAAGTTCCCTCTATGGCCACTTTCTGGAGGTTTTTTTTTATCATAAATGGGTGCTGAATTTTGTCAAAAGCTCTTTTTGCATCTATTGAGATGATCATATGGATTTTATCCTTCATTTTGTTAATATGGTGTATCACATTGATTGATTTGCATATATTGAAGAAATCTTGCATTACTGTGATAAACCCCACTTGGTCATGTTGTATGATCTTTTTAATGTGCTGTTGGATTCTGTTTGCTAGTATTTTGTTGAGTATTTTTGTTCTATGTATCTATGTTCATCAGTAATTTGGGCATATAGCTTTCTTTCTTTGTGACATCTTTGTCTGGTTTTGGTATCAGAGTGATGGTGGCCTCATTAGAATGAGTTTGGGAGTGTTCCTCCCTCTGCTATATTTTGGAAGAGTTTGAGAAAATAGGTGTTAGCTCTTCTCTAAATGTTTGATAGAATTTGCCTGTGAAACCGTCTGGTCCTGGGCTTTTGTTTGTTGGAAGATTTTTAATCATAGTCTCAATTTCAGTGCTTGTGATTGGTCTGTTCATATTTTCTATTTCTTCCTGGTTCAGTCTTGAAAGGTTGTACTTTTCTAAGAATTTGTCCATTTCTTCCAGGTTGTCCATTTTATTGGCATATAGTTGCTTGTAGTAATCTATCATGATACTTTGTATTTCTGCAGTGTCAGTAGTAACTTCTTCTTTTTCATTTCTAATTCTACTGATTTGAGTCTTCTCCCTTTTTTTCTTGATGAGTCTGGCTAATAGTTTATCAATTTTTTCTTCTCAAAGAACTAACTTTTAGTTTTATTGATCTTTGCTATTGTTTCCTCCATTTGTTTTTCAATTATTTCTGATCTGATCTTTATGATTTCTTTCCTTCTGCTAACTTTGGGGTTTTTGTTCTTCTTTCTCTAATTGCTTTAGGTGTAATTGTATTGCTATAATCTTCCCTCTTAGAACTGCTTTTGCTGTGTCCCATAGGTTTTGGTTCATCATGTTTTCATTGTCCTTTGTTTCTAGGTATTTTTTTTGTTTTCCTCTTTGATTTCTTCAGTAATCTCTTGGTTATTTACTAGTGTATTGTTTAGCTTCCATGTGTTTGTAATTTTTACAGATATTTTCCGTGTAATTGATATCTAGTCTCATAGCATGGTCGGAAATGATACTTGATATGATTTCAATTTTCTTAAATTTACCAAGGCTTGATTTGTGACCCAAGATATGCTCTATCGTGAAGAATGTTCCATGAGCACTTGAGAAGAAAGTGTATTCTGTTGTTTTTGTATGGAATGCCCTATAATTATCAATTAAGTCCTTCTTGTTTAATGTGTCATTTAAAGCTTGTGTTTCCTATTTATTTTCATTTTGGATGATCTGTCCATTGGTGAAAGTGGGGTGTTAAAGTCCCCTAGTGTGATTGTGCTACTGTCAAGTTCCCCTTTAATGGCTGTTAGCATTTGCCTTATGTATTGAGGTGTTCCTATGTTGGGTGCATAAATATTTACAATTGTTATATCTTCTTCTTGGATTGATCCCTTGATCATTATGTAGTGTTCTTCTTTGTGTCTTGTAATAGTCTTTATTTTAAAGTCTATTTTGTCAGATATGAGAATTGCTACCCCAGCTTTCTTTTGATTTCCATTTGCATGGAATATCTTTTTCCATCCCCTCACTTTCAGTCTGTATGTGTCCCTAGGTCTGAAGTGGGTCTCTTGTAGACAGCATATACACAGCTCTTGTTTTTGTATCCATTCAGCCAGTCTATGTCTTTTGGTTGGAGCACTTAATCCATTTACCTTTAAGGTAATTATCGATATGTATGTTCCTATTACCATTTTCTTAATTGTTTTGGGTTCATTATTGTAGGTCTTTTCCTTCTCTTGCCTTTCCTGCCTAGAGAAGTTCCTTTAGCATTTGTTGTAAAACTGGTTTGGTGGTGCTGAATTCTCTTAGATTTTGCTTGTCTGTAAAGGTTTTAATTTCTCCATCAAATCTGAATGAGATTCTTGCTGGGTAATCTTGGTTGTAGGTTTTCCCTTTCATCACTTTAAATATATCCCACCAGTCCCTTCTGGCTTGCAGAGTTTCTCCTGAAAGATCAGCTGTCAATGTTATGGAGGTTCACTTGTATGTTAATTGTTGTTTTTCCCTTGCTGCTTTTAATATTTTTTCTTTTTTTTTAATTTAATTTTTTTTTTTTTTTTTTTTTTTTGTGGCACGTGGGCCTCTCACTATTGTGGCCTCTCCTGTTGTGGAGCACAGGCTCTGGATGCGCAGGCTCAGTGGCCAAGGCTCATGGGCCCAGCCACTCCATGGCATGTGGGACCTTCTTGGACCGGGGTACGAACCCATGTCCCCTGCATCGGCAGGCAGACTCTCAACCACTGTGCCACCAGAGAAGCCCCTTTATTTAATTTTTGATAGTTTGATTAATATGTCCCTTGGTGTGTTTCTCCTTGGGTTTATCCTGTATGGGACTCTCTGTGCTTCCTGGACTTGATTAACTGTTTCCTTTCCTATATTTGGGAAGTTTTCAACTATAATTTCTTCAAATATTTTCTCAGTCCCTTTCTTTTTCTCTTTTTCTTCTGGGACCCCTGTAGTTCAAATGTTGGTGCATTTAAAATTGTCCCAGAGGTCTCTGAGACTTTTCTCAATTATTTTCATTCTTTTTTGTTTATTCTGCTCTGCTCTTTCTTTATTCTATTTTATCTTCCAGGTAACTTATCTGTTCCTCTCCCTCAGTTATTCTGCTATTGATTCCTTCTAGAGAATTTTTAATTTCATTTATTGTGTTGTTCATCACTGTTTGTTTGCTCTTTAGTTCTTCTAGGTCCTTGTTAAACGTTTCTTGTATGTTCTCCATTCTTTTTCCAAGATTTTGGATCATCTTTACTATCACTATAATGAATTCTTTTTCAGGTAGACGCCTATTTCCTCTTCATTTGTTTGGTCTAGTGACTTTTTACCTTGCTCCGTCATCTGCTGTGTGTTTCTCTGTCTTCTCATTTTGCTTAACTTACTGTGTTTGGATTCTCCTTTTTTCAGGCTGCAGGTTTGTAGTTCCCGTTGCTTTTGTTGTTTGCCCCCAGTGGCTAAAGTTGGTCCAGTGGGTTGTGTAGGCTTCCTGGTGGAGGGGACTAGTGCCTGTGTTCTGGTGGATGAGGCTGGATCTTGTCTTTCTGGTGGGCAGGGCCACATCCTGTGGTGTGTCTTGGGGTGTCTGTGACCTTATTATGATTTTAGGCAGCCTCTCTGCTAATGGGTGGGGTTGTGTTCCTGTCTTGCTTGTTGTTTTGCATAGGGTGTCCAGCACTGTAGCTTGCTGGTTGTTGAGCGGAGCTGGGTCTTGGTGTTGAGATGGAGATCTCTGGGAGAACTTTTGCCATTTGATATTACGTGGAGCCAGGAGGTCTCTGGTGGACCAGTGTCCTGAACTCGGCTCTCCCACCTTAGAGGCACAGGCCTGACACCCGGCCAGAGCACCAAGACACTGTCAGCCACACAGCTCAGAATAAAAGGGAGAAAAAAAGAAAGAAAGAAGGGAAAAAATAAAATAAAATAAAGTTATTAAAATAAAAAATTATTATTAAAAATAAAAAATTAAAAAGTAATAAAAAAGAAAAAAAAAGAAGAAAAGAAAGAAGAGAGCAACCAAACCAAAAAACAAATCCACCAATGATAACAAGCGCTAAAAACTATACTAAAAAAAAAACCTGTTTTTAATTTAAAAAACGGACAGACAGAACGTTAGGACAAATGGTAAAAGCAAAGCTATACAGACAAAATCACACAAAGAAGCATACACATACACACTCACAAAAAGAGAAATTGTTGCTCCCAAAGTCCACCACCTCAATTTTGGGATGATTCGTTGTCTATTCAGGTATTCCATAAAAGCAGGGTTCATCAAGTTGATTGTGGAGATTTAATCCGCTGCTCCTGAGGCTGCTGGGAGAGATTTCCCTTTCTCTTCTTTGTTCGCACAGCTCCCGGGGCTCAGCTTTAGATTTGGCCCCGCCTCTGTGTGTAGGTCATCTGAGGGCGTCTGTTCTTCGCTCAGACAGGACGGGGTTAAAGAAGCAGCTGATTCGTGGGCTCTGGCTCCCTCGGGGGGAGGGAGGGGTACAGAGTGCGGGGCGAGCCTGCGGCAGCAGAGGCCAGCGTGACGTTGCACCAGCCTGAGGTGCGCCGTGAGTTCTCCTGGGGAAGTTGTCCCTAGATCATGGGACCCTGGCAGTGGTGGGCTGCACAGGCTCCTGGGAGGGGAGGTGTGGATAGTGACCTGTGCTTGCACACAGGCTTCTTGTTGGCTACAGCAGCAGCCTTAGCGTCCCATGCCCATCTCTGGTGCAGATAGCCGTGGCTCACGCCCGTCTCTGGAGCTCCATTAGCAGTGCTCTTAATCCCCTCTCCTTGCGCACCAGGAAACAAGGAGGCAAGAAAAAGTCTCTTGCCTCTTCGGCAGCTCCATATTTTTCCCCGGACTCCCTCCCGGCTAGCCGTGGTGCACTAGCCCATTCAGGCTGTGTTCACGCTGCCAACCCCAGTCCTCTCCCTAGGATGCGACCAAAGCCCAAGCCTCAGCTCCCAGCCTCCGTCCGCCCCAGCGGGTGAACAGACAAGCCTCTCGGGCTGGTGAGTGCCGGTTGGCACCTATCCTCTGTGCGGGAATCTCTCCGCTTTGCCCTCCGCACCCCTGTTGCTGCGCTCTCCTCCGTGGCTCCGAAGCTTCCCCCTCTCCCACTCGCAGTCTCTGCCCACAAAGGGGCTACTAGTGTGTGGAAACCTTTCCTCCTTCACAGCTCCCTCCCACTGGTGCAGGTCCCATCCCTATTCTTTTGTCTCTTTTTATTCTTTTTTCTTTTGCCCCACCTGGGTACGTGGGGAGTTTCTTGCCTTTTGTGAGGTCTGAGGTCTTCTGCCAGTGTTGAGTAGGTGTTCTGTAGGAGTTGTTCCACATGTAGATGTATTTCTGAGCTATTTGTGGAGAGGAAGATAATCTCTGCGTCTTACTCTTCCGCCGTCTTCCACCGATCAATCTTAACATCACCCAAAGAGAGGCAAGGGGACAGTATGTGTCTCGTGACATGATGCAGTAGAACATTCCCCTGTGAAGTGTTCCTGCCTAAAAAGTCTAACTCAAATCTGAACAAGCCTCTAGATTTACAAGAATATAGGTTGGGGGTATGGGGTGGGTGGAAAGACAGAGAAATATGTTATATGACATTATAGGATTCAATCAGCACATCAAGAATATGCGTATCTCTGCAGGATAAATGATACAGTTCTTTCAACATGTAAATTGAAAGGTTAAAAAAGTAAGGGGTTAGATTTAAAGGTACTTAAGAAATATCAACTATATGTACTGTCTGGACCTAGTTTGGATATTCTGATTCAAACAAGTGATATAATTGAGTAAATTTGAGTATTGACTAGATAGTTAATAATATTAAGAAATTGTGTTTTAGGTGTGATGATGGTATTCTACTTATGTTATCAGAAAAGTACTTACCTTTTAGGGATACATAGATTGAGGTATTTTCAGGTGAAATGATGTATTTAGAATTTGATTCAAAATAATCCAAAGGGGTCTGCAGGAGGGAGGTAGAGATGATACAAATTTGTCACTTTGTTGATGATTGTTGAAGCCAGACGACAGGCACATGAGGTGCATGATACTCTTCTCTCTACTTTCCTACATGTTTGAAATTTCCATAAGAAAAATAAGGAACAGAATAAAAAGAGGCCAGTACCCAGGAATCTAAGCAATGGTTTTCCTCTTACTGTCCCTCACCAAGGTATACCAGATCTCCAGATCCAAACACCCACATAATTGTACCATATTCCTTGGCTAAAATCACTAAGACAGACCTAAGATGAAACTGGAGTACTGTCACTTGTAGAAATATTTCCTACTCTAGTGCTCTCCTCTAACACCTCCCCATATTCCATAAGGAGATAAATGGGTCATACACAAGATGTCAAAAGAAATTGCCTTCCTTTGCAATCACTTCCAACTTCCACTCAGAACAAAAATCCAAGTGAGTGCTAAAAGGGAAATGTCTTGTGACAAGGTCAAACAAGACAGATGAGAAATATGGCTTGTGATGAAAAACGAACAGGTGCATGTTTTACTGGCATGATAAATGTGGGAAAACCAGATGTAGAATTCATATAACATTATACTAAACGTTTTAAGGTATATCTTTCCCCAGAGAAGCTTTTTTTTTTTTTTTCTAGCTCCTAAAAGCTGATTTCTTGTTGTTCTGATTGCAACTTCTGCAAGTCTCTTGGGGACCAGGACAAAAGAATTTGTGGAGATTCTATTTTTTTCAGGAAATGTATAGAATCCTGCATCATGACACTTGTTCAAGTGAAGAAGCCTCTCTGTGTGTTGGAAGTGGAGAGGCAAAGGTGGGACGGACACCACCCTAGGCTTCTCTGTTTGACTCATGTGTTTGTGACCAACTGACTAAGAGCAGAGCAAAGCTGGCTCCACCCTCACTGCAAATACGGAAATATACCGGGAACAACATAAACAACGTTGAAGAATTTGGTTTGCTTGGGTATTTTTGCCATGCATACTTGTCCTCACTTCCAGGAAAGACCTGAGTGACATGAAGAATGGACTAAAATGTATGACGTGGCTCTGTGTTGTCTACAAAGCTGTAGTGCCGTGATGAATAGACTGGGAGACCATCTCAGGTAAACAGTGTGTTCCATCAATCTTTGTATCCCCAGTTCCTAGCAGAGTACCTGGTGCATTGTTACCCAATAATTGATAGAATAAGTGAACTAGGGAGGAAGGGAGTAGGGATGCTAAACCACCTCTATGGATAAATTGGCAGGACGACGTCCATCTCAGGGATCCATGCCCCAGGTGTTCAGACTGTGCATCCAATTGCTCAGCGAGTCCACCCAGTCAAATTCTGCTGTAATTCTTCTTCTTCTCCCACTTGGAAGATAAAATTTCATTGGCTTCTGTGGTGGTTAATCTTTTGTGTCAACGTGGCTAGGCTATGGTACCCAGTTGTTTGGTTGAACACCAGCCTGGGTGTTGCAGTGAAGGTATTTTTTAGATGAGATTAACATTTTTATCAGTATGCTTTGATGAATAGATTAACGTCCATAATATGGGTGGACCTCATCAAATCAGTTGAAGTTCGTAAGAAATAAAAGACAGAGGTCTCCCAAAAAGGAGGAATTCTGCCTCCAGACTGCATTTGGATTTAAGCTGCAGCATCAACTCTTCTCTGAGTCTCCAGCTTGTTGGCCTTCCCTACACACACACACACACACACACACACACACACACACACACACACACATACACACTCTAATACAGCCCTTAATTGACCTCCTCCCTCCAGGCCCCTCCTTATTCTTCCTTTCCACTCCATCATTCCCACAATCCAGAGTGATCTCTAAAATCCAATCTGATAGCACTGTTGCCGCAGGAAATATCTGTCAGTGGCCCTCTATCTCCTCCACAGTTTACACCACCCTTCCCCGTGTAAACTAAATGTCATTCTTTTTCTGAAGCCCCAAAACAGGCCCTACATTAGTCAAGTTCAGCACTCATCACTCAGGATTGTAATATTGTAGCTGTTGACCTGAGCACCCCTCTCCTTGCCACATCTCCATCTGGTACAGATGATCTCTGCCAACCAAAGCCCACAGGAAAAACTAAGAGAGACTGCGTAAATATATGCTTAGATTGTTCATCAGCAAATGAGTGTAACATAAATGCCCTCAGTGTTTGAGAATATTAGATTGTTATATTTAAGGAAAAAAAAGAAAATTAAGCTGACTGAAGTAATATTGAGGAAATCCTGCAATATTAAATTTTAAAAAGATCCTGCTAGTATCCATCTTCATCAAGACCAATCAGAAACGTGTTCAAGCTTGTGTACTTGTCATGTTTGTCAGTACTGAAAGATTTAAAATCGATCAGCTATTAAATTAGCCTGAATGCTTAGAGCAGCTCTTCCAGACACTGAGACTTGATGCTGTCTTGGCATTTATAGACAAAGTCCATGGCATGGCCATATTTCAGGCAGAGAGAGATTTGCTCTGGTTCACTGCCCAGGAATGGATAACACTCAAAGGGTGGAGACCAGATATGCAGCCTTTCACTGGAGCCAGGCAAGGCTCAACAGAGAGAGCAGGCCCCAAATGGTCCCAATTGTGGATAAAGGGAAGATAGAAACATTTAGGAACTAAACAGCACAGTATTGTCTCTACTCTCCAATAAAATAAAACTCAAAACCTCCAGAATCTTCTTACTCTAATCCTTTCTTCAAACTGTCACGGAGAAATTGCTTATTACGACAAGCTACTTACCTACTCACATACATTTAACATGTTACTGTTAATTACATAATAAAGCTCCATAGTTCTCAATCTGATATTTCAGACTGCACACTTTTTCTCTTCTCACCAGATTTATCCAATTTTATTTCCTCACCCACGGGTATATCTCTTCTTCGAGACCTACCACTGCAACATGAAGCTCATGAAGCCAGTGCTGCTCTGCCTTGCCTCTGAAAATGCTGCATTCCTTTTACAATGGCATGTAAATACACACTGCCGGCAGTGTTTAACAGATTAGTGTGTGCACACATGCCTTAAATAACATCTCAACCTTAAACTCCTTCAGGGGCAACAGCCTTAAGTAAAAAGAAGACCACCTTATTCATCAATCTCTTCCACCTCTGCCACTTACTGGTGTTGTAACCTTGGGCAATTTATTTATCTACTCTGAAACTTATTTTAATCATGTGGAAATATCATGCATATTCTGAACATCTTTCAAAGTTACTGAAGATCAGATTCCTTTTTTTAAAAAGTGCTAAAATATTTTATTAGTCAAAAAAACCCATGCACTTCTGTGAGATATTAGCATTAACAATATATACACACATATATGTATTTGTGTATACACTTATATATACATATATTTATACACAGTATATTAGTATTACTATTTAGCAAACTACCTGGAAGCTAATATTAGACTTACCCAAATATTCTTTTATTTTTTTCAGCTTTCTAGCTTGGAACATCGTTAGCTAAAAGGTGAGTAAGAGAAAGTCAGAGGCTCACACTTGACTTGACAGAAAAGGTTCTTGCTATATGTTTGATGAACGAAGGAATCCAAATGAAAAAGAGTTTAGTTTATTACAGTTATCTATAATGTTCTGAAACCATAAGTACCACAGACAAACTGGTAAATATTGTAAACAACTTTGCAGACTTTGCAAAGTACTCTGGTCTAGTTATCGAAGAAACTAACAACATCATGTACCACTTAGCACTAAAGAAACCCAGTATCACTGTTAGAAGTAGAGAAGTGAAATTACTACAGCTCTCACTTCCTTGAGAGAACAATGACAGATTATGTGTTAGATTCAAAGTGGAAAATTATATCAATAGGCCAGGATGTCCTTTGGGAGAAAAGCATAATGTCAACATGGCTTTCGCCTCCAGACTCAGATTAAAGGTCAATTACATAGAAGTTGTGTTCAATGTGGTCTATGACAATGGGACTGGACGCTGCCACACATGACAAATATAGCTTCTTCAACATCTCATCAGAATCCCCCCTTGTGCCATAATTCACATCAAATATAAAGTTGAAAATGGCAGCAACATGACCCTAGAGTCACACAGTCTGATATCATTTAAGTCACTATAACTAGAAATGAGATCCATTGTCCTAGACATATGCAGAAAGATGGATGAGCACAGGAGGACTTCAAACAGTTCCAAAGAGCAAGCTGAGGGAAGGCAGAAGTCCTGATGTCTCTCTGATAAAAACTCCCAGTGAAACAAATATTCGCTGAGTGCCTACTGTTTGACAGGCAATGAGCTAAACACTGGGAATGAAAATAATTCAGATATAATCATGCCCTTGAGAAGATCTCAGCCTAGAAAGAAAGACATAAATGTTAGCCAAATGATTTTGATTTAAAAAGCTAAATATTAGATAGAGAGAGAAGTTCCCAGCAATGCAGAAGGCTGAGTTAGGACACTTAACAGTGGTAATGCCAGGGGTGCTATCTCAGACTGGCCAAGGGCAAAAGAGCAGCAGGAACTTGAATCCTTCCAGAGAATGGCAGCTTCTTAGATCTCCATGAGCCTCCCTAGTGGGATACCACAATCAGAAAGCCACAGAGTTTATAACCACCTGGTTACACATAGACTTTACATTTGAATTTAGTGAGCACCTACTGAATGCCAAATGCTACGCTGGCCATGTCTGTTAATATTTGTCTACTTTTTCTAGCTCACAGACTCAACAGCCAAAGTTATAGATCAGTCAAAGAAACCAACTGTGAATAAATAACTAGGTACAATAAATGATTATGGTAAAATATAATGGATTTAATACTCACACCAAGACTCGGGGAATGGGAATTATTAACTCCATTCTAGAGATGAGAAAATTGTAGCCCATTGGGTGAAGTAATTGCCTAAAGTCACTCCAGTTAATAGCAGAGCCAGAACTTTGTTCAGCAGGTCTCCTGGCTCAAGTTCAATGCTTTAAGTGTACCCTGACGCTCTTGTGCTTTCTCTCTGGAACTTTGTGCTAGTTATTGGTGTATTTGTCACATCTGCTTTAACAAAATGTCATAGACTGTGTGGCTTAAACAACAGAAATTTATTTTTTTATGGTACTGGAGGCTGAGAAATCCAAAATCAAGGTGCCAGCCTGCTCAGTCCCTGGTGAGAGCTCTCTTCCTGGCTTGCAGATGGAGTATCCTCACATGATGGAATGAGAAACAGAGATCTTTCTCTCTTCTTCTTATAAGGCCACAGTCCTATATGATTAGAGCCCTACTGATATGACCTAATTAACCTTAATTACCTCCTAAAGGCCCTATCTCCAGATACAATCACATTGAGGATTAGGGCTTCAACGTATGATTTGGGGTAGAGGGGACACAGTTCAGTTCTTAGCAGTTGGCTCCTTGAGAGCCATGAAGCCCTTTTAACACCAGCTTGCCCTTCTCTGGGACAGTCTTTCTTCAGATCTGACTTTCTATCTTCTTTCCATCAAAGCTCCTCTCTCAGGATGATTCCATCATGTTTTTATACTCATAAAGTCCACCCTTGGAATCCCATCTTCTAAAAACATTTATGAGAATTTGATGGCAAGCTGAGCAGATATATTTTTGTCCTACAGTTCCTGAAATCCCATAGCACTTATGGTCAAGGAAAAAATAACAAAAGCGGGAGCCCATAAGAAGATGAGAGATTTTTCAAATGTATTGGAAGCTAGAAACTTTGAAACAGAGTGGAGGAAGCCACAATTCCTTTGATGTGAAGGTACAAAAAAGAGGCTGCCAAAGTGCCTAGCAGAATCCTTCTGAGGCTTGATGTGCAGAGGTTGCCATTACAGTGGAGGGCAAGAGTGAGGAGGGGGCAGAGAATGGGGATTACTTTGGAATGGAACCATCCTGAACTCACTTCCCACCCAAGTACGCAAAATGATTCAAAGCCTTAATAATAAAACTGGAGGGACATTCTCTAAATAAATTAAACAAATAATTTGAAAAGCCTTAGGGTGGCTGACATGAGCTTCAGTGTCCCAGATAAAATTCTTAGTCATCCTGGCACTCAGGTCTCCTCTCTAGAATGACCGGCCTGTTGACAATCTCTGACCACACACACAGAGCCCCCAGGCAGGCTCTCTGTAGCCTTATTCTTAAATATGAATGAAAAGCCAAGACATTTGAGAAAAGCCAGAAATGTGACAGAGAAATACCAACGTAAGAAAAATAGAAAAAAAAAAAAAAAGAAAAAAAGAGCAAGCAGAGACAGTTTGGGAATCAAAAAGAGGTTTCATTATACCTTAGTTTTTATCCTCAGAGATTTGCCATCATGATATTTGAGAATACATTACATTCATAAAACAAAAATATTTAGGTATCTTTGAAAAATGTATGAGAAGGCTAAACTGATTATCAAAATAAAACATTCCATAAAGTAATGGATAAAGTATAGGAAATCTCACAGTTGATAAAACAAAAATCACATGCCCCCAAACACTGTGCTTTATTTTCTCTATATAGTGACATTTTTCTGAAATCAGATTATTTATATGTTTACTTCTCTATTTTCTGTGTCCCTCACTAAAACGTAAAGTGCCCAGAGAGTATTCTGGAGTTAAAATAAATGAAAAACCAAGGAGACAATATGGTAAAAGATAAGAGATGTAAGAGTCATGGTATATATAATAAGTGATTAATAAGAATTCCAGAAAGAGATGCAAGAGAAAGTGGAGGGCAAGAAATTTTCAATGAAAAAAGTATAAAGAATTTCCCAGAGTTAAAGAGGGATGTGAATCTTCCAATTCAAAGGACTTAGTGATAATGACCCGTGTGAATGACAAAGAGACACTACTTGGACAATTAATTGTGAAATTTCAGAATGACAATAAAGAGAATATCCTAAGCAACCATAGGATAGGAGTGGAGATTGAAGGAGAAAAGTACATTGTAAAGAAGCAGCAACCAGACTGGCATCTGACTTTTGATCAGCAATATTGGATTCAGAGGAAAAGCAAAGAGTGAAGACATCTTAGCCATTGAGCAGTAGCCCAGAAAGGTAATATAATGAACACTGACTCTGAAACCAGCTGCTGTGATCAAACTTGACTACTATTAATAACTGCATGGCCCTGGGGAAGACTTAGCCTTTCTGTGCCTCAGTTTTCTTCTCTGTAAAAAGATCGTAATAGTCCCTAGTTTAGTGTTGCTATTAAGACTAAAGGAATGAACCACAGGACACTGCTGACTTATTTAGAAGGGAATAAACACATAGACATAATAGCACAAAGGCTACCAATTTATCTTCAACATTCAGAGTCATCCTATAGATTAAACATGGGATTAATTTTGGTTATAGGACAGAATGTAGTTATTATCCACTTTGACAATGTTAAAGTAAAGGTGCAGGATTTGGATGAAAAGGAAAAGGCAGGTAAAAAAGATGTGGAGAAGCTAATATCTACTTTATAAACTAGAAAGTAAAGGGAAATTATCTATAATTAATGGAACAAGAAATAGAGTTACAGAGGTAATCAGCAGAGGAACTAAAGAGCAATGTACTTATTCAAAGGAAGTGAGGAAAAGAGATGGGGCTATATGTGAGCTAAATACTTAATCATGATAGCAGGAAGTCAATGGGAAACATCTAAAGTAGATACAGTATCAAGAAATAAGGACACGACCATAAATTTTAAGACATGGAGCTTACTGCTAGAAAACAAACACGAAAAGCATCAGAAGTGGCAGCCTCTAGGTAGGTACAGTGATCATGAAATTTGACATTCAAATCAAGATATTTTGGAGTGAAATAATAATAATAATTTATACAGGAGATAAGATATAAATCAGGGCTGTCTAGGATGTGTAGCCACCCTAGTTACAGGGGAATAGTTTCAAGAGCTTTTTATTTAGTAGAATCAACAGGACTGTCTTAGGAAAACTCATGGCAGAGAATGGCTAGGGACTTTCTTAGTATTTAATGTTTGTAATGATATGTAGACAATATTTTGATAAATACAAACATTATTTTAGAAAATAAAAGCAGAGTTAGGCTAAGCTGTTAAGGGCTTTCTATGGCATCTCCTCCAGAAACTTAAGGTTTTATACAGATATGCAGCTAGACATGGTATCCTAAACAGAAGCCATGCCGTCTCCAAGTCAAGCTTTGGCCTGTCAGGGACACACTGATCCCAAAATAAACATGGCACAGATGTTGACCCCAAATTTTTACTCAAAAATAGCAGAAAAGTACATTCTTTTCATAATAAAGCAAATGTAGATATATTATATATGAAAAACTTTGTAAGAATTTTTGAAATGAAATACTAGGTTTTGGAAAAAATTCTTACCTGAGGCAGCCACTGAGGGTCCCTCATTCTCCTGTACATTTGGGTGCATGCTCGTGGGAAAATTTGGAAAGCTCAGAGTGTGGCAAGATTACAGACAAACTTTAAGATGAGAGAGGAGGGCAGGTAAACATTCTATGCCCCTAGATCCCACCATGAAGTTTGCTGCTCTGCCTGTTCCTCAGCTCACAGAATGACCCTGCCTGTCCGAGTGTGAGCACAAATGGAGGTAACCCTTTCTGGAATGTTCTACTCACTGAGTGTCCCAAACACTGCTGGACTCCATGAATGGGAAAGCTCCACCAGGCAGCAATGATCCAGGTTACTAACAAAGCAACAGGACTTCCTTTGGCAAGTACAGTAGGGAACCTGAATCAAAAGGAAAATCTTTATTTGTGAAAGTGACATGAAAATCAAGACCCAAGAGTGGGCTGTGAAAAAGACTCAGCAGCCTGGAGAGAAGAAGCCAGAGAAGTGGTGTGATGTCAGAAACTGGGGACGGCACCCAGGAGAACCAGGATCCACCAGAGCACAGCGGCCAATTCTGCCAGGACCTCTCCTCTCCATCTGGGCAGTCACCCCCAATGGAGTAGTGCTCTCAGCTTCTTACTCACCCGCTGCCTGAACCTCTCTCACCCTCCATCCATCTCCAACTATCTCTCACCTCTGCTCTCCTATATGTGCAGCTTACTGTGGACAGACTTTCTCCATGTGGTAGAGAATATAGTTGGAAGCAAGCATGGAATTATGATCTTTTGTTGTCACAACCTTAGCCAAGAGTGCTGTTTAAAAATTCTTGGAAAAAGATTGCTCAACCTAGGCAATATACCCACTTCTTGGACTGATCACTAAGGTCAGAGGGGTTAAATTACTATGATCCCTATGTTTAGGGTAAAGGTGCTTATTACCAGAAAAAGTAGTTAACACTGAGTCTATTGGGAACTGGCAGCCACACTGATTTGAGCATATGATAAGGTGTTACCATGCTTACATTTAGTTTAAGTTCTGCATTTCATGACATCCATGCTCCTGTGGACTGGTTCAAATAGAAATCATTTTGAGCTAGCTAGATTTAAAAAGTGAGGATTTATTACAGGAATACTCAGCCTGTAAGGTAACTGGAAGAAAGCACCCACAGCTATCCAAATTCATACATTTCACAGAGATTCACTCACTCTCAATATGAATTTTGAATCTCTGGGGGACATACCAATCTCAGTCCCATCACCTATGTGTAGGAGGCCATGACCTGAGGGAGGCAGCAAGTAAGTGAAGCCAGAATGGCTAATGGTCATCCATCCTCTCTCAAGTGTTTCCAGTGACCAATAGGAAGCCCTTGAATTCACAAAGGGGTCCAACCAATTAGTTGACAATCCTCTGTTTAGAAATTTCTAGCTTAGCGGTCGGGAATGAGGGCTTTGGAGATAATTCTCAACTCATGTCCTGAATGATCTGAAGAGCTTGAATTAAACCTTTTCTCTCTCTCTCTCTCTCTCTTTCACTACATCTGATTCCACCATTACAGCCACAAGTGTGGTTTCTATGACATTTGACAAGTTCTTTAATTTCTCTGAGACTCAGTTTGCTGACCTAAAAATAGGGTTAATAATAGTAACTCTGTCACCAAGGGGTTGTTATGACAATGAAATGAGATCAACTAATTTAAGCACTCACATTTCAGTGACCACAAAGCATTCAAGAAATAGCTATTGCTAATATTTTAATTAATGTTAATTATAATATATTAAGGTGAAATGTGCATCTCTTGAACTTCTACTTACTGGACCATATTCTACCCTCTGTAGCAACACAGACTAAGTCTGCTTCCTTTTCACGACAGCCCCTCAAAGATTTGAATCCAGATTCCTTCTCTATTTAAAATACCTGCCAGAAATAAGATAATATGGACGTCAAGAGAGCAGCCTGGGTCTATGGGCTTGAGGTCTGATCTTCAATAAGCCATTCACTAGTTATAGGCCCTCAGATAAGAGCTCACTTTCTCTGAAATTCAGATTTCTCATCTGAGTACCAAAAATAATTATACACACCTCATGAGGTGATAGTAAGAGTAGCTAATACCAGCAGTGCTCCAGTACTGGAGTAGACCCTTAATAAGTAACACATATTTTTCTATTTTTGCCAGGAGAGAAAGAGCCATGACTCAGTGTTTGATTGTGGTGGACAGTGATTGCTGGATGTCTTATGAATCTGATGAAAACAGGAGCAGAGAACATTAGAATTCTCTTATTATCTGTGAAGTTTACCTATCCTTTGTGCCCTCCTGTTCTCTTCTGAGAACATTCTCATGATGGTGAATTTGATATGTTATCACTCCAATGAACATTATTGCATTTTAACCAGGATGTATAATGGTAGCTATTGTCAGGACTGCAGCAGGATATTGGGGAAACTAGGGGACAGAACCTTGGGGCAAAAAGAACCAAATTCATTATGTGTAGGTCTGTGGTTTGCAAACTTTCTTGTGCATCAGGATCACCTGATTCAGTATGTATGAGTAGAGTCTTCCTCAGTGATTACAAAGGAAACCAACATTTGAAAATCAAGATTATAGGTCAGTGAATCTCAAATGTCATTGTCCATTGGAGTCATCTGTGAAGTTTAAAGTACTTAAGCCCAGGCTTTACCTGCAGAGATAATTCCTGTTGGTTGGGTTGAGACCTGGGCATAGATTTTTTTTTTTTTTTAAGTTCCCCAGGAGATTCTAAGGTTCAGCCAAAGTTGAAAATCACTGATGGGTGTTTTTCTGCACCCAACTAGGCTGGGATGAATGATAGGTGAAGATGAAGAAATACAATCCTACCAAATAGCTGGACCCATCTGTCAAAGCCAAACTCCCTTTTGAAAGAACATTCCACCTCTCTGTTGTAAGTGGTATATTCATGGCCATTTCCTCTGTTCATTGCCAGGCCTGAGACATGGCTGAGTGCTACAGAATAGCTGTTATGCTTCTCTCCAGGTGGGTGAAATGATTCTGAAATATAATTTTCAGAGTACAATAAGGCAGAATGCATTATATAGGCATAAATTAGTACTAGTCATAATAATAATGAGGCTTCAGAAAGCACTTACTAAAAATGGTCTGACTTTCAAAAAGGCCAAAACAGTTTAATTTAAGGGTGTATTACCACTCTCATGTCGAGATCTGCTCGTGTGGTTTCTATTGTTGGTGATGATAGTTGTGAACTCTTATTCAGTAGGTATGGTAATCAAATACTACATTTAAAGGGCGACTTATAAAGTGACCCACATATCAGTTGGGCAACATTCTGTTTCCAAAGGTTATTCACCTGCATTTCAATGCTAAAAAACTAAAATCAAGTCAGTTCAGACTTTCCTAAATCCAAGTCAAGGATGTTTGCCCTTGTTCTTCTTCCTACTTCTGAAATTTCCAAGAGAGCAAGGCAGAAGAATGATGGTCTCAATTTTTTTCTTAAGGTGAACATATTCTATAATCTGGACTCATTAGGACCCAAGAAACAAATGCTCAAGGTAGCTTAAGTACCGTGGGTGAGGTGGGGGCAGAACCTCAGGTATTTTTGTGATAACAGAGTGAGAATCTCAGTTGGGCAGTCAGGTCTCAAAAGAAACAAACAAACAAACAAAACACAGAAAGCTGAACAAGCAGGTGGTCAGAAGAGAAGGCATAGTGGATCTGGCCTTGCTGAGCTAAGCAAGTTTTGGGGACTGGATGGTTACTCAGGACCCAGTGCCACTCTGCAAATTGGGTCATCTCTTCAGGTCGCATTCAGGTTGTGGTCATGTGTTTGGAAACCTCCTTGGAAGAAGAGGCTCCTTTTACCACCTTCAGCAAAGGGGCTCAAAAGGCACTATCTATCCTAGAGCTATATGTGGACTGGGAGGAAAACGCCAGCCCAAAATGAGACCACCTAGGAATCAGCTTCACACACTCACCTTCTTTCCCGTGAATCTCTGCCTTTCCTTCATGTCTATTCTATGCCCTCATTACTGACTTGCCAACCCAACCCAAAATAAACTGGTCTGATTGATTTGGCTAGTATTACTACCAGTTACTGGGCTGAGACGTTCACACCAATGATCCCATGAATTACCTGCTAGCCTGCAGGTGGTCTCCTTGGTCCAATTTTGTTGCTGTCTTTGAACAAAGAATGGACAAACCCTGCTTCCTGAAGCTGGAAACTGTGGATGAGGTAGAATCATCTAAAAGGTAAAGTTGGGTATAGCAGGCACCATCTTGACATACCCTTAAAACCATTAACATTCTTTTACCAATCCTGCTACTATTAACCAAGACCACTGTATTCTGTATATGCTTTCAGTTTCTCATTACACATGAATTTACTGTCTGCCTTCTTTTTCTGTAAGTCTTTCATACTTTCTTTCCTGTCTGTCAACTAACTTTTTTCATATTTGCAGTTGAAACTCTTGATAAAGAGGATCTAGTCGGTCGAGTATGTAATTATTGGTCCTGTTTGGCAAAGGTCTCATTTAAGCCCACTTCTTAGGCTACTAGTCAACCAATCAATTTACCCCTTTGGGTCAGGTACCCTCTCCTGGTCCAGTAAGTTGTGTCCAAGGCAAGATGGTTTGTCACATGATCACCTGTGTGTACCTTACGGTTTCTTCATTTAGCTGGAACTACATAGAAGGAACACTCATAAGGGAATTATAGTAATTAGTGATCTTATTTCTGCTCAACCAGATCCACCTGATTTAAGGTTAAAAATAGTTTTAGTAAAAGGTATTAGATAGCTTATAAAATCTCAGGTAGAACCAGAAAACCAGGCTTAGATGATTCACACTTAGGAACAGAGCAGCCTGGAAAAATATCCAATCACTGAGGACTGTTCTAGAGAAAGACCACTGCTGACAACTGCTGAGCACCTAAGCCATTTGGTACTAACTCCAGAAGTTCCACCCCAGCTTCCCTAAAGGACCAGATAGATGCCTCTCTCACTGGGCTTACCTGGTGATCAGGTCTCACCTCTGGTGTCTGCTGCCTTGTAGAGTCCATCTCCACTTCCAAGTCTCACAAGAGGGCACCTATCTGGCAGAAGATAGATGATGTGTAAAACCTTAGCTACAAAGGATTTGGGGGATTGTTAAGTTTTAGTTTCCCAAGCCTCTGTGATTTAAGAATCAAGCTAGGCCACAGTTCAGAATGGGTGCTGAAAGGGCCAAAACACAGAGTCCTCCACAATGGAATCCTGAGATTTCAGCATTCCAGTGTCTGTCATTAAGTCTGTAGAGATCACTATAAAGGATACCTTATTGGGTAAATAGTTGTCCTTATTTGGGTAATACTCATAGAAGTACTCTCTTTCTTCTAAAAAATGTGGGCTTTCTTCATCAACCAAGCCAAACTGTCTTCTTCACTCTCCTTTCTTCATGCGTTTGCTTAAATCTTTCCTCCATCCTCGGGAAACGCTCCTATTCCTCACCACAGGCATGTGTGCAACCCCAAATTTCAAGAGCCAGCATGTACCTCACTTCCCTAAGTAATACTATCATATTGTGATCGCTCCTTCAATCCAAAACCCCTCAATCTTCCCCTTCAGTGAGTGATACTGAATTTACAAGAATTTACTCTTTCTTTCATGTACATAGTACATTGTTCTTGCAACCCTACTCTCACAATGGAGTGACATGTAGAACTCATACAGTAAATACTAATCAAATAAATACTGATGATTTCAAACACACATAAGTAAGAAGAAGAAGGAACTTCCTTTTAGAGTTAATAGGAGATTAGAATGTTTCAATTGGCCTGAAATCAAATTTATTCAATCCACATTAAAATCTTTCAAATGTCGGGCTTCCCTGGTGGCGCAGTGGTTGAGAGTCCGCCTGCCTATGCAGGGGACACGGGTTCGTGCCCCGGTCTGGGAAGATCCCACATGCCACAGAGCGGCTGGGCCCATGAGCCATGGCCGCTGAGCCTGCGCATCCGGAGCCTGTGCTCCGCAACGGGAGAGGCCACAACAGTGAGAGGCCCGTGTACCGCAAAAAAGAAAATCTTTCAAATGTCTTAGAAACTTTGGAAAACACATAAACAACGTACAAATTCAAAACAATTGACAAATACACAGTAAAGTGGCCTGCCTTTTCAGAGGTTCCTGACAACACCCAGGAACTTGTTTGTGCAAGGAAAGGGGCCTGAATGGGGATGAGAATAGGGTGTGGGGAAGGGGGCAAGATAGCAATATTCATGAGCCTGGGTAGATTTGGCAGGTGGTCCCATTCATGACAATACAACCGAGTCCTTGAACATGACCATACAACTGAGGAATGTCGGTATGTTCAATCCTTTTGTCAAACTCTTTCCCAGACTCATTATTGCAGAAGAAAAGACATATACATATATGGAGGAACAAAGTGGGTCAATTCAACTAAAGTAAGGACATGGAGAAGAGCATCTATTAATATATTCTACCCACAGCACCTAGCATCGAGGCATATAGTAGGGGATTAGTGCATATTGATTAGGTCATATACATAAAATGTATTCTTTTCATTCAGAAAGTGGAAAATGTTCTCCGTAAACTAGGCTGAACAGTAGAAAGTCATCCAGTATGATCCTGTTCATGCCTCCCTCATGCATATGCATCCTCACTAAACTCTTCCTGCTGTCACTGCTAAACCAGGCCCCCACTCCCACTCCACCTTCTGCAAGCCAGGTGCACCTGCTACCCGGGGCACTCACTGCTGCTACCGCGTCTTGCTGTGTAATGCCATTGTCAACCTCTCTGCCTGGTGTGTGTACCATTCTCCTTCACTGGAAGAAGGAATGTTTAATTATTTTTAATCAGTGGACATGGCATCTTGCTAGACAGTGACACTTGGGGGATCCAACACCATCTGCCTTCCACCAGGTGCCAGCTGCCCTGGTGGATGTCGGCAGAACACCTTAGGACGTGGCCTTCCGCTGCCAGGCGCCTGCGAGCGGCTGCCACTAAGCATAGTCTTCACTGCAAGGCTGCCACTTGGGCTCATTCCCTGTCATGGCTCACCTGTCACCCCTGCCATCCTCCCAGGGAGGTGCTCCACAGCCCCAGTTCCCAAAATATTTCCCAAGCAACCCGGGGGCCTGCCAGTAATAATAGGGTGTCCAAATATAAATGTCACCTTATCCCAATGGCCACCAAGCCTTCCATCACCATTAGTCAACCTAATGGATCTGCTGACTCCGGTCCAACCAAGAACGGCTACTGACTTCGCAACATGCCAACCCCTGGAGAGCAGAGTGTTGAAAACAGTGGGAAGGAAGAAGGGAGAGACGTGCCTCTCCGCATACCTCGCGGAGCTGTCCAGGGTGAGCCGTGCCGTCAAGAGTGCGCTCGGGATCGTCTGCGCTCTTCAGGGTCCTGTCACAGACCTGTCCCTTCCACCTCCTCCCCTTAAGGCAGTTCCTGCAGCTCTCACAGCTGCGCCAACGCTTTCACTCCTGCGAAACACATTTCGTTCGTTTGCTGCAGACGCTGTAGCGGCCCAGCGCGGCCCCTGTCGGGAGCACTGGCCACCTCCTACTCAAAGAGCCGGCTCCACTCCAGGCTCAATTGCTTCACTGCGAAGCGCGCCCCCGGGTCCTTTTCACCCCAGCCCCTGCCCCCGACCAGGTGAAGAGCCAATGTCGCAGCTCCAACCTCAGCCTTATTTTCATGCAAAGTGAAAGAGCGCAGCCGCCGGGTACTTACTGAAGGGGAGATAAAAGCCCCAGCTGTGCCTTCCCGGGAGTCAGTTTCACCTCCAGCGGGAAAGCAAACTGTTCTGGTGCCTGAGGGAAATTACGGAGCCTCACACTTTCATCCAGAGAGGGACAAAGGGGAGGTCAGGTGTTGCATCTGCCAGAGCTGGGGACGTGTGAAATATGATTAACCCAGGAAGGGGCCAGACAGAGCCCGGGCTGGGGCCTCTCCTGTCCCTGTGTGTTTCCCAGGGTCAGGAGCAGAAGGAAGAGTAAACAAAAGCATCAAATAAATATTTTTCCATTTAACCCATGTGTTAATACGGATATTCACAACCTCGACAGCACTGACTGAATCGATAGCGCAGCCTTATCCGAAATAATGAAGGAAGTGGTGTACATCTGTTGAATTCTCTGCATTTGTGAAAAGACAGGCTTGGCTTGCAGAAGCCAGGATGGGGATGGGGGTGAGAAGGGGAAGAGGTTCCAGAAAGAGCATGTAGTCACACTGTACCCCGGTCCATCCCAAACACCGCGAAACCTTCCGGGGTCCGTCAGATAAACTCGCTTAATGTTATTTCTCAGGCTAAATACAAACCACTGGTGCTTGTAGAATTAAAGTCATCAGTAGTTGAGCTCTCCTGCATTTACAGGAAGACACAAATAAAATCCCTACTGATAACGCCCGTCAGAGTAGGAAGTTTTCTGTCCCTTTGCAGACAGACTCTCTGTAAGAGCTCTGTGTGGTAAATGAAGCTACAAGTACATTTGTGTCTTTGTCTAAGTAAGTAAAGCCAAATTCATTTTCAGACAGTGTGCTTGGGTTGCATTCATTACTGTGTTACGGTTTTGTTTCCACCAAACCAACCTGTCCTAGACCCCCAGCTTGGACAACTTGTCTCTGGTTAGAGGATAGATACTGAAAACAGACACTGTTTGAAATTGACTGGAGATGTATTAAATAATCCCAAAAAAAATCCAGTAAAAATAGAGTGAATTATCAAAAGGTTAACACTTTCCTTTGTTCTGTTTGGAAAAAAAAAAAAAAAAGCAAGGAGGGGAAGCAATTTTCAAGACAGACACTGATGCTTTAAAAGGATTCTTCATAGGTGAATTATTCAATCCTTTGTGACTAAGGGAATCTTTGTGTGCACTGCGGGAGGGGGGAGCGAAAAGGAAAAATGTGCAATATTGAGAAGTAAAAATACAATATGTGGTTCATCAAAGCCCAGCATTAGACCAAACAGGACTTCCATGGCACACATCTCCAAGACCCTTTCTGCTCACCTGTCCTCTACAGTGAGAACAGAGACCAGAACAGCACCAGCCAACAGAGCTCACATGAGCTCTTAGCTACAGAAGGGGCAACGTGGGCCAGCATTTATTGTTTCTAGATTTTTTGATAATGGCATGAGGTGATACCTCATTGTAGTTTTTGATTTGCATTTCTCTAATAATTAGTGACGTTGAGCAACTTTTCATGGGCCTCTTGGCCATCTGTATGTCTTCCTTGGTGACATGTCTGTTTAGGTCTTCCACCCATTTTTTAACTGGATGGTTTGTTTTTTTCATATTGAGCTCCATGAGCTGTTTGTACATTTTGGAGATTAATTTTTGTCTGTTGTTTCATTTGCAAATAATTTCTCCCATTCTGAGGGCTTTTTGTCTTGTTTATGGTTTCCTTTGCTGTGCAAAAGCTTTTAAGTTTAATTAAGTCACATTTAAACTCAAACTGTATCTAGGTAGAATTTTTTTTTAATGTTCAATTACCTTTTATTCTACTAAATAAACCAGTTTTAACAACAACAAAAAATATACAATATGTGGCTCACTGAGAACATGTAAGTTAGAAAGGCCTGTCGGGTGGTTGATACCTGAATCAAATCTTGATTACTCTCCTATAGGAAAAATCTGAAGATATTTTCTCGAATATCCCTCGAGGATTAACATAATCAGCTATCAAGTGCCACTGCAGCTACTTCACGAAAATGCAGTTAAGGCGGCACTTATCTGGCAGTGGGAAACTCAGCTCTGAGAGAAGGCACTTCATATATTAAGGCTTTAAATAGTTTTTTAGGGCCCTCTTGACTAAGCTAGAGCTGCTCTGGAGGTTGGAAGGGGTCTGGTATCTGCCCATGATGTTCAGCTGGGCGGTGGCAGTGGAGGAGGGTCTCCATGTGTCTGAGCAGGACGGGTGTTGAGCGCTGAGGAGAAGTTCACGTCCGATTGAGTTCCCTGGAGGGAGGGATGGTTGACATGCATAGAGCCAGCCTTCCAGAAAAATCAGCTCAAACAGGATTACCTTAGTTAGCGGACAGCTAAGAGAGTGGTTAATATTGACCTTCAAAATCAAGTGCCTGTGTCCTCCGGGAAACTTTCCCATGCAAGCTAAGCCCGATTGCTCTTGATCAATACCCTCTCTTTCTGTATGACTCCACTCCAGCCACAGAGACTCTAAGAGTCCTTTGCACTAGGCAGAGCTCTCTCAAGCAGGAGAATCAATTGATTTACCTTAGTAGCGCGGGCTGAAAGAGCCAATTCACACAAGAAGCGTCTCTCAGATGGACTGATGGTCCACAGGTGGGGCAGAAAAAGGACAATCAGAGGGTCTTGGCTGAGCTGGGTCGGTTTGGAGTAGAGAGAAGCATGCCCTTGGGAGCAGAGATGTACACATGAACTAGCTTTCAAAGTTTGCCGGCTTTCACTCTTTTTCCTTCTACTCATTTTATGAGCAATATATATTCTGAGTGATCATCATACATATTCTGTAATTTTTCACTGAGAAAAATAGCTTTTGCATTTCATACAGCTTCTAATTCCAAAATTAGTTCAACATCTAGCAGTGAATGTAGAAATATATACCCCTTTCGGAGACATACTTAGGGCTGGTATTGATTTATGCTATATCATGATTTTAGTCTTATGGGATAATCACCTTGTCAAGGCTATATTTATTGTTGTGCCTATTAAATCACATTAATTCCTCGGCAATTACACAGAAGTAAAGCATCCACAAACTACAGCAGTGACAGAATTCAGTTTTCCACCCTAAATAAACTCAGTACAAAGATAGCCATGTCCTATTTTTTCAACGGCATTCCAACTTTTTTTTTCTTTTTACATATCTTACAGGAACATTGGACTTGGAGTGCAGCCAGAGCTCTGCCATGGATTTGAACTCTAGTTGAAAAGCCCCTTGAGGGATAAGCAACACGTTGGAGGCAAGTGCTAATGGCAGCATAGCACAGAAGCAAATTGCCCATCAAATGGGACAACTTAGTGTCACAGAGCATTTGCAGGGAAAATTAAAAGGAGAAAGCAGAAATCATCTAATACTGGCTGCCCTTGATTTAGGTTGCTTTCAGTGGATGCGTGTGGGAATGTGGATTCTCTCTAGTGCTCAGGGAGTTTGTAATAACACTGTCCAGACCCAATTTGCCTTAAAATTCCCATGGGTCTTAGCACTAGGAAAGTGAGAAAATGAGGACTGGGCAGTGAAGGGGTTTCTTACACTGGGATATGAGTTGATAGGATCCTTTGGAAGATATGCACGAAGCCCATACCACATTCACACTGGATGCAAAAGTTGATCTCACAGCTTGGGGGACCCCAAGGTGAGCAGGTGACCCTGCAGACCCTGCACATGGCTGGCACCTGGATCAGGCACCTCTGAGGGAGCAAGTGCTTCCCCCTCTTCCATTCAGGGCCCGCTCTATCATATTTACAAAGGCAGCATTTATCTAGTACCTAAGAATTCTGCCTCCAACAAGAAATATCTGGGTTGAAGGTTGATCTGACTCTCTCAGATCTCCTGAAAGGATTCTTCTTACTTTGTTCTTTTGTTTGTTTGTTTTTTTGTTTTGTTTTGGGTTTTTTTGCAGTACGCGGGCCTCTCACTGTTGTGGCCTCTCCTGTTGCAGAGCCCAGGCTCTGGACGCGCAGGCTCAGCGGCCATGGCTCATGGGCCCAGCCGCTCCGTGGCATGTGGGATCTTCCCGGACCTGGACCTGAACCCGTGTCCCCTGCATCGGCAGGCAGGACTCTCAACCACTGCGCCACCAGGGAAGCCCCTTACTTTGTATTTTAATAAAGTTTTCAGACAGGATTTCATCCAAACTGGCTCATCCTTCTTCTGCCTTGCATATTGATTTTGGTCATTAATTTGGGGCAGGATTTAGCTTGATTGAAGCCCAAGTAACCAAAAGACTTGTTTATATGCCTCTGATGTTCTTCATTTTTATGAATGCCAAACAGCTTTCACCTACAACCCATACCTTAGCTGAAGTCCGCAAGCCAATGAGGAAAGAGAGGATCATGGGGAACATGTATGGCATACAAGAGTTGCTCTGGACTCTAATTATTGATTCATTTTGGTCCAGTGACCTGCATCATGCTTAATGATATGCTAAGCTTTGACTCCAGTAGAAATGATAATAAGTAAGTTTTAAAATGTAGATGCCTCCACAGTAACAACATATTAAAATAGTCCCAGAAATGGGGGGGAAAAAAAACCCTCATTGGACCATCATGGGTTTTGTTAAAGAGGAAATGAATACTTGGTACCTCATGAAGCCAGCTCCTAATTTAATTGGATCCTGTTTGGTGGTTTTTTTGTTTGTTTGTTTTTTGGTTTTTTTTCTTTTCTTTTGAAAAGAAGCATGGAATACCTGAACTGTAGGATACATGCTTTTGTTCTGCCTTCTATAATAAGGAAGTCACAGAACTATTTTTACTTGAAGGGATTTGTATTTCCCTAAGAGCATGTATCTTGATAATAAAGCACTTTTCCCTCAATACCACCCGACATACCCACACCACACTGCCCTGCTAATCTGCTCTGCCCAGATGTTTCTCCCAGGTCACCTTTCCTCCTCTACTTCTCACCTCTTTGGGCTTTTGCTACACATTTTTTCAGGGTGCCCTAACTCCAAGGGCTTTTCTTCCCTCCTTAATGTGATAATAGATGTATTACTGAACTGTCTTAATAGAAAGACCCTAAAACAGACCTCCTCACCAGTACACCTCATAGAGTCAATGTAGTTTTTTATATTTATGGATATTATTCTCACCTATGTAATCGTGGTAGAAAAACAGCTTAGAGCCAATGTACCCAGGTGTTGTAATGCTGCCTCATCTGCCCCAAAACCTCTTTTAAATCGTTGAATTTAGAGATGGTGAATGATGTTTGTCAATTTCCCTTCCTTCCCAGCCTCCTCAATCCCCCTTCTGTCTCTGAAATCTGACCTTCGCTGCTTTATTCCCTAACCTCTCTTTTTCCTGGTCTCTTGGGAGTGATATAGTCTTCCTCTACTTAATAATTTTTCCAAACTTTGGCTGAAAGCAGATTGTAATGCACTGTTCTGAGACGGCGTCTCACTTACTCTTTCTCTCACATAGTTTTACATTTTCCCCACCTGTTGTTTTTTTTTTTTTTTTGGTAATCAAGTTTTCCAGGAATTCCATGAAACTTTTACTCAAGCTGTTGGAGCGTGTATTCCTTCAGCCTGCCAAAAGACCCTCTCTAGGTGGGTTTTCCCCAAATCCCCAAGTACTTTTGCTAACGAAACTGCTGAACAGGAGCTAATTTATCACTCTGTTATCACTATATTAGGGCAGGAGAGAGCCATACCTAGAATGAATTATGGATCGTGCCAGTGTCCCATGCATCCTGTACGTCAAGGTAAGCAAATGCTGCCTTGTGTTAACTGTCAGCCTCCAAAATAGCTGACATTTGTTATTTTAATTAATAGTTTACTTTGCTGAAATAAGCTTCTGTGAGAAGCTATGACTTTTTATTAAATCTTCACTGCAGCATTGTTTTCCCCAGATTGGGAGACAAAAGCTAATTTTCAAAACTGCTTTATCCTGCAAGGTCACAGCCAACAGCTTGTGTGCACATGTCAGGGAAACATCTGCTTCTGTGCCACAGATATAAGTAAAATTTGCTTTATTTTAAAATTTAAATTTACTTTTACTTGGAGGAAAGTGATGAGTCAGTCATTAAAGATCTATTAAGTGACGTTGATTAGGAAAGACTTTTTTAACCAGTCATTTTGTCTCACAACTGATGCTGAAATTTCTCCGACCTCAGCATTCTGGTTAGACGTTGCAGGGAACTGTGGTCACTGGCACATCTGGATCTGGACCAACTTGTCTCTTCATTAATGCAAATCATTATTATGTAATTACTCAGCCTGCAATGTAGAGATCATTGATTTATTTTGCCCCGTAGCAGTATTTTTAAGTCACTGATGACACAGAGAACTTTCAGGACAATCCAAACTATACAAATTAGCTCCAGTTCAAGAAAGGCAAACTGACTTAAAAGGTTCCAATACTAAATTTATTTCTGAGATTTTCTCTTTGCTTGGAATAAATTAACCAAGGGAGGTTGATTCCTTCATGTTGTTTTAAATGCTTTTGCTACTGCATTTTGTTCATCAAATTTCTAAGACAAGAACACTTGAGTGCTCTTTCCCCAAACGGGCTTGTGTTCTGCCCTACAATCCCTAGGTCACCCAGAAGCAATAATAATGACCTTGGGAAAAGGAGTCCCAGGCCCTAGATGGATAGTTGTTGTTTACTCCCTGTGGGATTCTAAGGTCTAGGGTTACTCAGAGCCTTTTTCAGAGTCTAGCACTTATCTCAGGTTTTCTTTACTTTTCTTCTAGTTTCAAATTCTTTGAAAAGAAAAAAGAAAGAAAGAAAGAAAGGGAGAAAGAAAGGAAGAAAGAAAGAGAGAGAGAAAGGAAAAGAAGAGAAAGAAAGAAAGAGAAAAAGAAAGGAAGGAAGGAAGGAAGAGAGAGAAAGAAGGGAGGGAGGGAAGGAGGGAAGGAGGGAGGGAGGAAGAATAAGAGAAATAAAGGGTCATCTTTCTCCTTCAGACGGGGTAGCTCCAGGAAACAGCGAACAAGTTGGACCAGCACAGATATTGGCCCATATCCTTCCCTCATTCTTTCTCTGCCCCCATATTTAACCCCAAAGGGCCTGCCAGTCTTCCTCCAAGTGGCCTCTTCCTGACTCCCATGGAAGTCATCCCTGAAGTCCTGACATCAGACCCATCCTGGGTGCTTTAGGGGATGACGCTCTCCCATCCTCTGACCCACTGCTGGACTGCTGTGCCAGATCCTGACACCTTGCTTTGCTGGCCTATTTCCCTGACTACGACCCTAGGAACTCTTTCTCTTCCGTCACCCCTGGCTGCATGAAGAACTACAGTGAAGGGATGGATGCTTCCATTTCTATACTTGCTTCTCAGAGCCAGGCCTCCAATGGGGGAAGGGAGGATAGAAACAGGTAGGTGTCCCCCACAGTCATACATGTCACATGATTCACAGATACACAGACCCCACTTGGGGCCTGGGAGGCTGCTTTGCCCCCTCACTCCCAACAGCAGGTTTCCCGGCTGTCCTTTCCATCGTCAGGCACTCTTCTGCCAGTTACCAAGCTCCAAATCCCCTTTGTTTAACTCTGCTTTTGTGATGGTGGGGCTGGGACTCTGAAAACTACATTGATTTGTCAGCGGGCACCCGGCAGGTTTCACTGACAGGGAGTTTCTAAAGGGAGACCATTCTGGGCCACACTGTATCTCTCCATGGTGCCCCAAATTTGGATATTGATGCCTGAATGCCCAGTACCTCAGAACGTGACAGTGTTTGGAGGTAATGAAGTAAAAATGAGGCCTGTACACTGGACCCTAATCCAATCTGAGTGGTACCCCAATAAAAGGAGGAAATCTGGACACACAGAAGAGACACCAGCAGTGTGCCCAGAAGAAAGGCCCCGTGAGGACCCGGAAAGAAGACAGCCATCTGCAAGCCAAGGACAGAGGCCTCCGGAGAAGCCAAATCTACTGACACCTTGATCCTCTCCTCCCAGCTTCTAGAACTGTGAGAAAATAAACATCTGTTGCGTAAGCCACCCAGCCTGTGGTATTTTTTATGGCAGCCCGAGCAGACTAATATAGAGACTGGCAGATGAGAGGCGGAGAAGGACTTGCTTCTTCCCTTGCTTGCTCCTCCCATCAGCATCACCCCAGCAGGGCCTGGCCACCCCACAGCAGCCATTCTCCCAGGCTCCAGACCTTTCACTGGAGTTCTCAGGACCAGCCTCATCATATCTTAGTGAAGGAACAGCTCCCTGTCCTCCAAGGTCTGAGTCCCAGCCTCCCGGGGCCCCTCTTCCGAGTTTCTAGTTCCTGGTAACTCCAACCCCTTCCCTATGTTCTAACAGTCCCAGGAGTAGTAGCTCTTTCCTGCAGTTACTCTCTTTGTTTGCTTCGACCATCCTTCATCCCTCCGCAGGCCTGCCAGCTCCCACCCCTCGCCCCCAGCATTTACTTAATCAGCACTGGTCTGGCTATATGGTCAAAAGCTAGAGTTGCTGAAACAAAACACCCTGAGTGGAGAGGATATTTGCTATGAGAAGGTCTGCATGAGTTTTCTGCTGCTGCTGTAACACCACATATTTGATGTATTTCAAAACAGTACAAATCACTTATCTTACAGCCCCATAGGATGGAAATCTGACCCAGATCTCTGGGCTAAAATCAATGTGTGAGCAGGCTCTGTCCTTTCTGGAGGTCCTAGGGGAAGATTTCGTTCCTTGCCTTTACCATTTTCTAGAAGCTGACCCCTTCCTCCTTCTTCAAAGCCAGCAAAGTCAAACCTCTCTCACACATTGCCCTTTCTCTGGTCTGTGCAGTCTGAAAAGGCTCTGTTTATAAGGATTTACATGATCAGACTGAGCCCACCTGTGTAATGCAGGATAAACTCATCTCAAGATCCTTAACCTTAATCATATTTGCAAAGCCCTTTGCCACATAAGGTAACGTATTCACAGGTTCCCAAGATTAGGGTGTGCACATCTTTGAAGGGAGCTCTTCTGGCTTCCTAGGGTCCTTCTAGCTTCTATCTAATCTTCCTTCTTTCTTATTCAACATAACTCCCCACCTTATCCACAATGGAAAGTTTTTCTCAGACACTTGGAAGCCTCTCTATGTGCTGTGTGGGGTCAATGTGAAACACACAGTTCCTGTGATCCAGTTCCTGGTTGTGAAAATAATGCTGTGGTGACTTTATACCAGTTGATGTACTTCCATTGGGTCTCAACTTTCTTACTTATAAAATGGAAAGGTTGATCCTAAAGATACAAGCTGGCTCTAAAATATTAAGATTTCAAGGAAAGGGTATGAGAGATACCCTCATTACCCTAAGAAAAGAGAGTCAGAAAGCAAAGCAGGCTGGCAATTAGTGGGCACTGTCACAGGGGCTGTGGATGTCAGTAAATCTCTTGGTGCCCCTCACCTGGGGCACAGACCAAGGGTTTTCCACTCAAGTTTTCTCTATCCTGCTCTGATTGGCCTCTGAGTAGAGGTGAAACCACCCTTCACCCAGTTCCTGCAGTGGAGGGAGAAGCCCCTTCTCCTGCTAGGCTGTGTCTGCAGGCATCAATAGCTATGGGAAGGCTTCGAAGACTGAAATCCTGTTCTTGGGCTCATGAGTTAAATTGAAGTGCCTCCTCAGAGGCCAGCTCTTACAGGGCAAGGACTCAGAGAACAGCAAATAGAGTGGAGGGTAGAGGAGTTGGCTAGTCAGCCAGATTTTCTCCACTTTTTTCTTTTCTTTTCTTTTTTTTTTTTTTTTTTTTTTTGAGAAATAGCAACAAAAACATAACTAATTCCATGCAAGATTTTTGGACTCATTCCAAAACTCAATACCACTCTTTCTCTACTTATGAGACTAGGTGATTTCTCTAAATCTTATGCCAAGTAAACTTTTATCTCTGGGCCTTTTGAAGAAATGTTTGGCCATGAAATTTGGTGAGGGCATTTCAAAGTCCATGTTGTTGGATTTCCTGTGGGAAGACAAGGCCTTGATGCTCGAGAGCTGTTTACACCAGGGCTTTTTTGTCGCCAAAAGGTACCTCGGAGCAAGGATCTTTGCAGTGTATGTCCCTATATCCCTCAAGTGTGGGTGGATAGGCAGGAAAAGAAAATCCTTGATCTATGGTAGGTTTTGCACATATTTCCTATTGTTTTTAGGGACTTGTATTTTTTAGTGTCAGGCTTCATTTCAGAAGGCATTGGGGTTAGCTCTGGGATGATTTATTTGTGTGGAAGAGGAAGGTTATTGGTTTTTCTTCATTGATATGTAGGGCCCCTCACAGAGAAATATTTTTAGAAACATTTTTATTTCCCTTCATATTTTTTCCAGTTATGGTGCATTTGCTTGCTTTGGGGGTTGGCGGCCTGTATCCCTTTGGTGTGCAAAGTGAGAAAAGAGATATTTAAACAATAGAGACCTTTCCTGGTCCCTGTCACAGCATCATGTTTGTAGGGGTCATCTGATTAGTCCTGGAGGGGTCCTGGGCTTCTTTGTGACGTGGTATGGCTTTTGTGGATGGTGAGGTTGCCCCATGATGCTGAGAGACTGCATTCCTTCTACACTCTTCTACCAGTATACATTCATGGATGAACCTCAGTGTTGACAGGTCTGATTTTCTTTCTGCCACAGTCAGCTCTATTAACCTGCCTCCAGCTTGAACCTGCAGTAGCTGAATCTTGTATTTGCTCTGCCTGAGGCCTTAACCTGCTGCTCTTCCCTTCATCCTTCACTTGTTCCTTCCTCGTGCCACCTGTTTGTCTCATCTGGCACTCTAAGAAGGCATTCCTCCACCTCCTTATTCCACCCTTAGTATTAAAAAAAGATCCCAGGTGGCTTTCTCTCACCTCGTGTGTGCTTGAATCTTCCCCAGCAGCTGTCAAGACGAGTTTTCTTCAGACACATGAATTCCAAAGCCGATTTCCATTTGTTCTAAGAGAACAGACCTGGCTACAAGATGTCAAAAGGCACACGAGTACTCTGTACACACTTAAAAGAAAAATTAACAAACAGAAATGGTGATGTGACCAACACCAATGTCACTGAAAGCCAAAGGCCCTGGTAAAAATTTCTTTTTAGGTAGAGACTCAAAGCACAGCTCGTACTGAGGCCAACAGATGCCATCCTGCTGTCCAGAGTGCTTTCTCAAAGTATAGCCCCTCACCTCTTGTTCTAGAGTTGTATCATGCAATCTCAGCCACTTGCCATATGAGGCTACGAAGCACTTGAGATGTGCTGTAATTGTAAAACACACACCAGATTGTGAAGTCTTCGTATGGAAAAGATGGATGTGAACTCTCTCACAGATGTTTATTTTTTTTCATAGATTACATGTGAAATGAAAACATTTTTGTTCTATTGGGTTAAATAGAATGTGTTCCTTAAAATTAATTACATTTTTCAAAGCAGCAAATAGAGACTTTAAAATTACATGGTTCCGATTCTCTTTCTATTGGGCATTGCTCTTCTAGAACTTGGTTGAGGAATGACACTTGAGATTTTTGCTTCTCTAACAGGCTAGAAAGAAATTTTAAGACACTGAAATTGAGGTGTATCTTGATTCTTTAGTTTCTTTTCAATACATGACATGAGGTCACTGGAAACAGTTTTTGTAAAATTTGGACACATTTTTTTTTTCTTTTTTTTTGTGGTACGCGGGCCTCTCACTGTTGTGGCCTCTCCCGTTGCAGGGCACAGGCTCCGGACACACAGCCTCAGCGGCCATGGCTCACGGGCCCAGCTGCTCCGCAGCATGTGGGATCTTCCCGGACTGGGGCACAAACCCGTGTCCCCTGCATTGGCAGGCGGACTCTCAACCACTGTGCCACCAGGGAAGCCCGACACATATTATTTTTAACGAACTTAGTTAACCTCTTAACCTCTTTAAATAAGGCTGCTTTCCATTTTTACATACTGGCTTTTTCTTAATCAAATCTGGTCTCTTTCCTTTATACACTTCCTGTTTATCCAACAAGCTCAATCTGTTTTGACATGAGTTTAATGTTTATAAGGTGCTCCCAGTGTGTATAGAACTTATAAAATAGTGTCCTCCCAGCCCTTGGGGAGAATATACTCCTAATGAACAGAAACTGGCAAAGTCGAACTTCCATTTATAGAATTTTAATAGACCAAGTTTTAAGTGTTAAAAGGAAGCAAAGGGTGTGGTATAGATTATATTTTCATCATGTTTTATATGTTTTTTGAGAGTGATTTTTGTAACAAACTTTAACCAAAAGGAACACTATCGCTTCACTGCTGTGGATGAAACCCCATTGGCACAAACCACAGATTTGTGAGTTCCCATAAGATATTTTCCAGGATTTGAAAAATATTAATAGTGGGCATTTATATAGCATTTACTAGAGTCTGGTAAATGCTTTGCATATGAGATCTCACATAAATGTTTTGCATATGAGATCTCACATAATATTCACAAGAATCCTTTGAGGCAGAGACAAAATTTATTCTCATGTTGCAGGTGCAGAAACTGAGGCATAGAGAGATTAAATTGTCCAAGAGCACAGAGCTAATGAACATGAAGGGAGGAGTAACAAACACAAGCATTCTGGCTGCTAGGCTGGCTTTGAAGCTTATACTGCATTCTTTCATGGTCGTGATATAGACGATTCACGATGATAACTGCATCCTGGTTTTGTCTGCTACACTTCAAAGGCCACATGAAACTTGAGAGACTGTCTCTCTAAATTTTGCTTTCACCTTGATTTGATCCCCCTACATCTTTTACCAAATAACAATATGTGACAAAACTCTCTGCCTTCATTTCACCCTGTTTTTCTTTGCACCAATACTAACTGAACCTGAAATAACCCTAAAACACAAGACACACGGGGTACAAAGATGTGACCTAGATAATCCATCAAGTATCTAGAATTTTCTGAAAGAAAGTACTCTCTTTGCAGCTCTTCATGAACACAGGGCAAATCTTACCCTTGTTCATGGATTTCTATAGAAAACCCATTTGCATATCTGAAGAAGGAATGTGGCTTTTAAAGATTTTAATGGAAACTAGAAATATATCATTTTCCTGATAAGTTGTCATTTTGAATGTTCATCCTCCTGGCACCAGAATACAAGCATGTAAATTTACGAACTGCCGCCTGTCATTAACGAAACTGATGTGACATTCCCAGCTTTTTCAGCCTGTTCCCACACCTGATTTTTGTACTACATGCTGGTTTGAGTTCATTTTTTCCTCTCTGGATTTTTGCTCTTAAAAGCTAATTTTCAATATCAGTCTGTAATAATTCATGTAACTCTCAACACAAAAGCACATTATTTACAGATTACACTCCCTAGCTGATCCAGGGATTCTTTCCAAACCAGCTTTTAAACTACCTTGTGAAATCTTCAGCAATATTCCTGGAACCTTCTGACATTATGCTTAATTAAGGTTTACATGTTAATATTGAACAATAAAATGAGGACAGCCTAATAACCCAGAAAAAAATGGAACCGAAGTAATTAGCAGCGATGATACATGTTCATTGAATTGTATCATTGCACATGTGTGTCTTTGCTAATTTATAATTTTTTCAAATTATTAATTATAGTTTCTGAAGCAGTATCTTTAAAATACCTCAGGAACCATCTCCTAAACATCCCTAGATTTAATGAAAAGCTGGTGATTATTGCCTTAAATAGCAGCAGAGATGCCTCTCAACCTTCGAGAAATCAGTTAATCTCTAATTTCTCTTGTTTGTGAACAGCAACTATTATTTCTCACATTTTTCCTGAAGTTCATGACCAACAATATAACTTTGTTTATATATTCCTTACAGCTCAGATGAGATTTTTCCTTGTCTCCAGATTGCTTTTTTTTGGAGGCGGGATGAGGAAAACAATACCAATATTTTTCATGGTTTAAAACTATTCGGACAACACCTAACTGAGATATTAAAAATAAGCAAGTTGTTTAAAAATGTGCTAGCAAAGTGGGAAAAAAAAAAAAAACAAGGTGTGTGAGAGACATAAAAATTACTTTACACATGTCCTTCAAAAAAGTTTAATACATAGTCAGGTCACATTATTGCACATCAAATTCTCTAGGTCTCTGGCTGCCAGTAGCAATTATCTGTAAAAGAACATGTTTTCCCCGGTGACTCGCTATCGGGAATTTTTGAGTATACCTAAGCATAGCCTTGAGCAAAACTCCTACGGGGCATATTTGGAATACAGGATTTCATTTGGATGCAATATCAAGGTTTCAGTGCAATATGTCTAACTATATATTTTTACATCTGTTTTAACATATTGATGTGTTTATCTGTTGGCTTTAATTACATGATATAAGTATACATAAATGTAAATAGTACTCCTGAGCTTCCACTCAACTTTTGTCATAAGGTAGACAAATATATTTCCCTTGATGCCTGGATGATTTTATATTATAATGATGTCTCCTGCATTTTCATGATTACTTTGCTAAAAAGGTGTTGAATAGTTGCAGATTGCTGAAGCCTCAGGTCTCATTCTATCTGACCAGGTCACATCTCACTCGTTTCCAGTGATCAGTGGGGTCTCAGCTAGTAAAATCTTTTGTGTCCATCCCAATCCTGTTCCAATTAATGATATCATCACCTTTTAAAAGCAGTTAAAGTATGAGCCCAAATTTTTCCAAACATTGCTGGGCTATTTTGCAGGACCACCAAGAACTGAGAACATAAATGGTTTCAATTGATAATCATTAAGGATTCATAAAACAAGTCCAAATACTCCAAGGTTTAAGTAAAATACTGCTGTCCTAGGAGTTTCGGGCATTAATTGTGAACACTGTGGTTTGGACCAGGATGCTCCCCTAGTGAGATGGTAGTTCCCAGAAATGATTTCCTAACACATGGAAGTCAAATATTGGGGTGCCTACTGGCTTAGGATTTAGAAAGGAGCAAAAAGATATCACTGGCTCTGAAGAGGCAGGCAAAAACAGGGCTCCCTCTAAAAATTAACTTCAATAATCACCTAATTTTCACAAGCTTTTTTTTTTTTTTTTGAGTAGTGTGTGGCAAGCCTTTTTCTACATTTGAGGAATTGAGCTAACCAAAATGAAATAATCTATTTTCACAATGAGAATATGAGTCCCTGCCGGCTCACTCAAGGTGGCCTCAAGAGACCACAGTCCCACAAGAGCGGTGATAAATACGTTGTCAGGTTAGTAAGGCACTTCATTTGTTAATGGACCACTGATGTATCCCTGACATTGGTGAGTGTGAACCTGGCTCAGGTGAGCAGGCAGGGTGGGCAGGGCTGCTTTAATTTTGCAATTAGGCCACATGTCCATCCAACTTAGTTAGATGGGAAATCTAAAAAGGATCTGACTTATCAACACTTCAACATGGGGAGATTTATGAAGGGTGAGAATCTGACAGGTATGTTTATGTGTAGCCTAGGATATATCGAGCATATATCATTACAGAGCTTCAGGTGATCCTTTCCTAAAAAAAAAGTTTCGAGACTGACTGCTTCCTGCAAGTCCACATTAGTTCGGGAAAGCTGAAGAACATCAGTTTTTACCCTAATACTTTAGGTTTAATGTTTGCAAGGGCCATGTAAACCATTCGGGATTCTTATAGAGCTATATGCACTTTTATTACTGCAAAAGACAACACGGTTACAGTCATGATAAATAAAATTACTTGTAGGACTTTGCAGCTTGGGCAACCCAGCAGTACTGCATTTTAACTTCTGTGACCACAAAATGTAAATGAAGTTGAAACAGCAGAAATTTTCATCTTTTCTACTTGTAGTAATTCTCGCAGAATCATGAATGCCTTTCTTCCTCGTTCCTGGATCTCTCCAAATAGATCCCATTTATCTGATTGGATTTCTGTCCCATCTTTCTACATATTACAGCTAATTAGTACCCCCTGATGAGAAACAGCCCACTGATGGAAAAAGCAGTTAGATAAGATCTGCATTAACAAATGTAGTTCATTTAATATCATTTGTGCTGCTGCATTATTAATAATATATAATTACCCTGCACAGGCTGGAATGGGAGAATAAAACTGTTCTTTAATTTCTTGGCCTTTGCAGAGAAACAGTATATTAGAGAGAATAAAACAGTATTAGACTATCAGTCACCATGCATCATAGAGGTTTATGTGTCACACAATTTTATTAACGTTGGGTCTAGCTAGAATTTCTGTTTCAACACAACTGCAGGCTACCCAGAGACAACCATTCTGTGGAACTTTGAAAGACCAACTTCTTGTTTCAGAATGTTAAATTGGGAGACCTAACCAATGGCTAGCAGAACGTTGAGATTTTCAGTCTGTTGTTGAGAGTATTTCACTGCAGTAGATAATGTATGTCACTGTGGTCAATAACTAACACTCACAAAATTTGATTTAACACAATGGAAGAAATGGACTTCATTCTCCCCATTCTCCAGAATCAGGGTGTGCTGGCTAGAAAGGGATTCTGGCAGAAAGCCTGTGGTAAAATAATAAAACAAGTGGTAGTGGCAGCATCAGAAGAAGAATGGCCACATTGATCAAATGTCTGCTGTATGCCAAGTTTTTTGCTAAACCTTTTACATTCCCATAACCATCCCATGCTGGGGTTACTCATTTTATGGCAGAGGTCATCCAAATCTGCCAAGACCTCATGCACCATGTTGAAATAAAGGTCTCCAGAAGGAAGGCCACACTCCCTGCATTTTTCTTTGCTGTTGTATCCTACCTAGTGAAGCCAAGCCTCTTGGAACATGCTTTGCCAGACAAGGCAGTGTAAACACATGAAGAGCCGCTGTAAGTGTGTTTGTTTGCACAGGTGAGGCAGGCCAGGGATGCAGGCCTACCAGCTGGCTCAGGAAACCTTGGATCCTCCCATCCCAGGGTTGGTACCCAAAACAAGGAGGGAGTAGAGAAAGGGTGGATACAGAGCTGAACATTTGAGGTATGCTTATTTTCTCCAATTAAATCCACAGGTAAACCATTCTATTTCATCCATCAGCCCATTCATTTACTCATCAAATATTTTCTGAGCTCCTACTATACCAGACACTTGAAAGGGGAATAATTCCTTAAAAGAGGCATTCAAAATATTAAATGGGGAATAAGAACACTTCTGTTGTCACCAGAGTCCTCACATGCTTATTGTGAAGACAGGCACACAAAAAAATTATGGCAATTTGATGTGTTCCAGGAAAAATGTGCTCCCAAAGGAGGGAATGATCAACTTGTAGGGAATGACCAATGTCAGGGAAGGTTTGACAAGGAGGCAATAAGCTGATTCTTGATGAATGAAAGCTCTTTTCCAGGTAAAACTGGTAGAAACTTGTTTCCTCTCTCTTTTTTTTTTTTTTTTTTTTTTTTTGCGGTACGCGGGCCTCTCACTGCTGTGGCCTCGCCTGTTGCAGAGCACAGGTTCTGGACACGCAGGCTCAGCGGCCATGGCTCACGGGCCTAACCACTCCACGGCATGTGGGATCTTCCCGGACCGGGGCACGAACCCGTGTCCCCTGCATCGGCAGGCAGACTCTCAACCACTGCGCCACCAGGGAAGCCCTTGTTTCCTCTCTTAATAGTGGTACTATTATCATTTTAAACAATAAACCACAAATACTATGCCACCTAATAGCAGAGTGAATGGAAATGCTGTTGCTTATTAGAACAAGGCATCTTTCTTCTTTCTTCTGTTTCATGGTTATCCATCATTTCAATCCCTTTGAAATGCTTTTAAACAGAGGTGTGGAGAAGAGGTCAGTGTGTATGCTAAAAATCCTGATAAAGAGAGAAGAGAGGTGGGTGGGATGTGGATTGGTAATCGGACTTATCACATAACTAGCAGAATATTATAATAATATAGGACCTTTATTCACAGTGGATTTTTTTCCCCAGCAGATTCACAGATGTATCACAATTCTGAAATACAAAAGATTGTCTTTTTCCCCTCCAAAGATTTTAATGTCTACAAGGTGCAGGACAGAAGAAAAGCACCCCCTCCCCCAAAATTTAAGATAACATCTATACTGGCATAGCAATTAGTTCAGATTTTAGTGCATCAAAAGTCATGTTATCCATCTGTGATTTCCTGTGTCATCCACTTCCTCTGCTAAAATGTGGGTACCCAGCTCTCCATTTCAGACTGAAGGCACTGCTACAATCTCCCTTGGGTCTTGCAAAGAGACAGCCATAGTCTGGTAAAGACTGCCAAGTATTCATCCACACTCTTTTGCTCCTGGGCAGAGAGGTGAACTGTATTTTCACTCTTCCCTGGATTTAGATGGAACAGGTGACTGAATTCCAGGCAAAAGAGAAGTGAGCAGTAGAGATGTGCACTGCTCCAAGGCTCAGCCCGTAAAACCTCCTGCAGGTCACGCTCTGTTCTCTTTCTCTGTCTTCTGCCTAGGAGTAAAATGGAGACCTCTGAGGAAAGCAGAGTCTCAGCATGGAAGGAGGCTGGGCCCAGGCCGCTGCTGAGAGGAAAGCAGTTCAGGAGGGCACCATACCAGGAACACCTAGTTCACCTAGTTTTGATTGATGCATAAACAGGAAATCACCTTCTGCATTGTGAAATGTTAGCTTGCTTGCTTTGGCAGTTGGCCTACCCTAAGGCACATGAGCTCTTCACTTAGATGACCAAAATAAGTAGGATATGAGGGTGTGTAGGGCGGAAGCTATCTGAGGACTTTGCATGGAGCACTGCTGCCGTTATGCAGGAGGGAAGGGGGAGGGGATTGGCATTAAACCCCACTATTATACGTGGTGGAGGGAGGGTGGCATCAGTCACCACTCTCGTGTGGGCTGTGAGGGAGCCCTGAACACCACCATCACGCTGGGTGAGTGTAGATTTCTCCATTTAAATGTCACTTTCTCTTGCAAGCCTTCCCTAATCCCACTGTCCAAATTGGAGTCTCCTCTTATATGCTGCCTTAGAATACTGTCCTTTTCCTCCGTGGCACTTTACACATGTAATTAAATAACTGATTTTGTTGTTGAATGGCCATCTCTTTCCCCATACTAGAAACCTTCCTGAGGACCAGGACTGCTTCACTCATCACTGCATCCCCTGGTCAAGAACTGTGTCCCGTGTTCAGGGGGTGCTTATCAAATATCTGTTCACCAGCCAGCCCTCACCTCAGGGTTATTTATTCCAGCTTAGTCTTTCACTCTCTCAACAGACAAGAGATTTCTATTTTGTAGGTTCCATCCAATGACCTGTAAAGCCGTCTCCAATCATAAGAGGTTATGATTTTAAGCTGTCAATCCTAATAAACATCCGCTCATGCTCTCACAGAAAACAAACACGCATACATAAACTGGCACCACCAGAGGTGGACACATGTATCCTAGAAAAAAGTCTCCCAGACACCCCCCAAGAGCTATCTCCCTACCACCTGGACACAACAGACCTGCATCCAAAGACACACACAAAACAGCCACAGACACCCGAGACGTGAACACACCTCCAAAGACACACCCCTCCACTGCTGACAGGTACTCAGACAAATACACACACAGTAAAAGCATTTAACACCTGTCATTTTGATGACATTTATTCTATGCTTTCCTACTTCATCCAATAAAAGAGAAATGCACCAATTCAAAACTAAAATAACATTCTCACCTCTATTATCTTTTCTGTTTTGGGAACTGCTTTCCTTAAATCTGTGTCCTCTGTGGGAAGAAGTACACCGGGCTCAGAAAGGAACAAATGTCTCTCCCAAAGCCTTCCATTATTCTATCATTTACATTGCAAATGTCATAAAAAATTCAAATATATGTGACATCTCTAATTGTTTCCAGATCTTATGTTACGATAAACATTAGCTTGGTTAAATCCTATTTCTAAGAATAAAAGAGATGGTTTTGTTGTGGTGGTCTCTATATTTAGAAGGGCTTAAAGAACACTACAATAATATTGTTTTTAAAATTTACCCCTCCAGACTAACACGTTTAGCACTCAAGTGAGATAATATTTTGGATTCAATAATATGATCGACAATGTCACAAGTCAGTTGGGGATATATGGGGATTATCTACAAACATTTAGTCCTATTCTGGGAAGCAAGGAATAGGAAAATATAAAGAATAATAATAAAGGTACCACTACAAGGTACCATCCAGAAGACCTCAGGATATGTAATCAGTTCTGGTCTTCTCTTTCCATCTGGAAGTTTCCAGACATGGCCTCTCCACCTCAAAGTAGAAATTATTGTTCCTCCACTTCCCTGATTAGCTCCTGATGTCCAGTCCACAGAACGAATAATTATTTAGGAGAGTATGGTCCATCACTTTCAGATGCTGAGTAGGCAGCTCCTGGCAACCAGCAGCCAATTGTGCCTGGTCTTTTGCCGCAGATATAGCCTCTTTCTTTTTCCAATAAGTCTCATCCATGCATACCATAAAGTTGCTAGGATGTAGGTCAGAGGCAGCCTGAATAGGATGGGGAGCAAATCACACTGTTATTCTTTTCACCATCGCTGCAAATCAACACACACATCCATACCTGTTTTATGTAGGGAGAGCAGGCTATACTGAGCATTGAAGCAGGTGGCTTCTGGAAGACAGGTGGCAGTCCCACCCTCTGGTGGTTAGAGTATGACTATGTAAAAGGCTCAGTACTTTATTTTAGCATTAAATTCTAAAACCCCTTTCTCCCCACCTTCTGTGTTTCTTCATGACTGCCCAGCATCCTCACCTACTTAGAACTTTGCCCTCCAGTGGGCCTGAGAAAATACAGATTTAGAACAATGGTAATGCCAAAATGAAGGTATCTGCAAATACTCAAGGAAAACCAGCTCTGCACTGACAGGCTTTCCTGAGAATCTGATGAAAGTTATAGAGTTTCCCTCCAGAAAAAAAAAAAAAGAAAACACACATACCAAATTTAAGCATAATTTTGTGTTAAATTTCAGTGTTCTTTTTATTCTTTGTCAATCCTTCCAAACATTCCAGAACACAAGTCCCTGGAGTCTCTGCCAACCTGCTGCAACCATCAAGCTCAGTGCTATACCTCATGGAAAGAGCATGGGCTTCAGAGCTAGACTGACTCCTGGAAATGAACTAAGTTACTTACCTTTTCTGACACTTTTATTCCTTCATTCTATAAATAAAGATAATTGTGATACCACCACACAGAGTTATGGTTAGTTCTATGAGAATATGTCTTTTTCACCACCACATCCGTAGTATCTTATGAACCACGTGGGACATACAGGAGGCCCAGTGAATCATCTTGACTGACTCTATGTATGTAAACCCCCAGGTATCATGCCTGACACCGAATTGGTACTCACTTAATATTATTTTCCATTTCTTTATTGGAGGAGCAGGAAATAAATCCTGATTCCCAGATGCTCTGTGACTGTAAAATTCATTCCTCTCCTTGGTCAGCCATTCTAGGAAACATTTCCCAAGTAGTGATCCTGCAGCAGCTAGAAAGGTGTCAGAGGGATCCTTAAATGACATCTTTGTCAGTCATACTGAGATATTTTAAAAAACACTTTCATATCCATTTTTATCTCCCATACATCCCCTTGTCTGGTGAATTCCCCCAGTTGAATTAGTGGTATTTTATTTATCCATTTGAGGGTCATTATTTCAAGGTTGATTTCTGTTTGGAGTTGACAGACTGGAAATAGACTTGAGAATCAAATTTACATGGAGAGAAAAAGGAATCCTAATTGTATGAAGTTTCCATTAGCTAACAAACAGAGCTAGACATGAGTAACTTGATAATAGAGTTTTACATAAGGGAGGCGCCTTCCAGAAAGAACGTGAAGAGGAGAGCTTGTCTCATGTGGTTGGCGTAGGAGGGAGCACAGGAAGGAAGCTGGCCATGGAAAGGCATGCCTGCAGGTGACGTCTCGCAGGGGAGTGACACGACGGCAGGTTGAGGGGAAAGTGGAATCCAGGCAGAGAAGGGACTTTTTTCCCATTCCTAAGGAGTTTCCCTACCAGCCACCTGGACAGCTGCAGCCTTAGCAGGAAGTGAATCTGAGTAGGCACTCCTGGCTTCCCTGGGCTCTCCTGTGGCCTGGGGACAACAAAGCAATAACGACAATGATAAGGGCTTATTTTGTGCCAAAGTATGTTCTAATTCCTTTACCCATTCAGTAATTTTATTTGCACAAGAAATCTGTGAGGGGGCTATTATTATGCTCTTTGTTTTACATATGGGAATACTTAGACATAGAGAGGTTAATAACTTACCACATCCAATTTTCTACTTTTTTACTGGCTAATACTGACCACGCATGTACTCTGGGCTCACCAAGCACAATTCCAAGTGCTTTCCATGTATTAACTCATGTAACCCTCACAAGGACCCTACCTAGAAGGTAGGTATTATTCTTAACCCCTTTTTACAGATGAGCCAGTGGAGGTACATTTATGCTAAGTAGCTTTCTGAGCTTACTTGGCTGGTAAGTGGCAGCACTGGATATCAGACCCAGGCAGTCTGGCTCCTGAGACCATGCTCTTCATCAGAAGTTTCTTCAATTCCCCTGAGAGGGAATCTAGAGTTTAGTTTGAATATCTGGCTGGGGATTGAACAACAGGGACATAGTGACCCTGTGGCCAAGGGGTACAGACTGGACCTCCAAAGTTAGGGAGTCAGAGCCAGACCTTAGAAGGTTCACAAAGCCGGGTGGAGTGAGTGTGTCCGCTTTGGCAAGGGAGCTCTCTAGGAGTCCTACGTCTGCAGGAGAACCGACACTGGGTTGCATCAGCCATAAACTTCAGTGTGGGCAACAACAGAGGGTGGAGCCAGAACTACCACACCTGCGCAGATGGCCACCCGGCACATTTACTGAACGAGGCACCCCCGCTATCGCCATGGCGGGGACCATTCTAAGGACCAGCCTAAGATCAGCAAGATGCAGGCCCTTCAACCCCATTCCACAAGCTCACAGAACCTAGCCAGGTGCCATCTGGGAGAAGAGCAGGGGAGGAAAGCAAATCTGAAGGGCTGAGCACTCACCCCCTCTAGCCTGAGTGCAAAACAAAACCACTGAAACTCACAAAAAATGAGATATTTTGCACTAGAAAGTTTAAAATAAAGCTATTTTTACCTACAGCACACTGAGGTGGGAGGCTCTTGAGGAAGATTAGGTCAGTTATTGGAAAGAAAGAACCTACATTTTCTTGGCACATCTGAGTGTAGTGTGAATACAAGTGAGCTTACAACTCCAAAGGACTCCAAGAGCCTGGCTAATGAAACACCTGCAGTATATTTATTAACAATTAGGATGAGGAAATGGACAGCATACTGATCAAATTTGTGGTTGATGCAAAGCCGAGAGTTAAAGTGAATACATCAGGTGGCAGAATTAAGATCTGAAAACCTAGCCACTGGCTGGCCCAGTAAGCCACATCCAGCCAGAACACGTTTAATCTGGGTAAAATCAACTAAACTAAGGCTCAAAAGACCAATTGTACAAGAACAGTGGCTGAATAAGTGTGTCCAAATATTTGAAAGTTCACTCTAGGGAAGATGGATTAGATCATGTCATCTGGGGAAAGAAGAAGAATAACCATTTCTTGAGCCCTTACTATGTGCCATGCATACATACCATCTCATTCAATCCTGTTAAGTGTGTAGTATTATTTCTGTCCATTTATGTAAGGAAATTAGGGTTCAAAGCCCAAGGCCACACAGCAAGTAAGTGACAGCACCGCTATTCAAATTGACTTCAAAGCCCAGGTTCTCCACACTGTGCTCAACTGCCTCCCCAAATCATGGCAATTGTCTTGAAGGAAAATGATTCTAATAGTCAGAACCATCCTCTGAAATTTAGCTCATCTCCCGATACTGGAGGCAGAGTGTGACCACCTCCAGGCTGGGATGGGGGAGATACAGGAAATCCGAGGCCATCAATCAGCAAGACTCCTTCCTAATTTTGAGGTTTCATGACTCCATCTCTGAAAATTTGCAGAAGCTGTGGTCCCTGTGTTAGATTCAGGACTATTACCACAGGAAAATACACCCCCAAATCTCAGTGTCTTACAACAGGAAACCTGTATTTCTCAGTAGCGGGTCTGAGGGCCAGCTGTGGCTAGACTCCAGATCAAGGTGCGGCGGGCCTCACTTTGCTTCTTATTCTGGGATGCGAGTTCAGGGAGCAGCTACTAGCTGGGTGTGCTGTTCACACAAGGGCAGAAGCTCAAAAGCACTTGTAAAGCCTCTGTTCCAATGTGAGCCTCATCGTATTTGCTCACTCTGCTCTCGGCCACAGCAGAATCTGTACCTATTCAATAGCCTGCGTTTGAACCATAGAAGATTTCAACCATTCCCTTGTTAGAGCAGAAAATCAGTTCTTAAGAATTCTCCATAGCCCTGTGGATGGTTCTACTCCACTGAGATTTTCTTTCCTTTTATTTTTCTTGCTCATTTTGTTTTGCTTTTGCTTTACCTTCAAAAGAAACTAACAGAGGCAATGGCAACCCCAAACCAATCTGAAATGAAGGTATGAGTGTAATGAGGTGAATAGAAATCTTCCAAATCTCCCCACAGCTTCCATGCTACGACGAAAGGGTAGAGACAGTTAACATGATTGTATCTTTAGCTAGGGATGGTTATTATCTATTTATTTAAACTTTGGATACATCCCTCACATGTGCTCAGGGCACATTTACAAGCACTGTTGGAAAAAAGAAAAAAAGATTGAGAAAGCTGTGTTATCTATTTATCTCAGGGGAGATTTATTTCATTTATTCATTTGTTTATTCATTTATTTATTTGATTTATGCTGCTGGGTCCAACACAAGCCCCTGGGCACCCTCACATCAGTTAAAACCACAGATAGAAGCAGAATGCTGAATACAAACAAAATCAACAATTAATGGACTATCCCGAACTGTGAAGTTCTTTGTCAGAACCTTCAAATCATTTCTCCCCACTAACCCCCTTGGGCAGAAGGCTGGGTTAACAGATGGTTAAACAATGTTAAGAGAAGAGAAGACAACATTAGTACCAGATGGAGACTGGAAGAAAGACTGTGCAAAATCCACTGAATAATTCATTGATAGCACTATAGATTGAATTCATGGACACGGGGCTGGAGTTGAATGTAGCAGTAATCTGGTGGATGTGAGGAGACCCCCATTTCTAAAGATGGAAGGAGAAGAGGCTGAGGATGGTGAAGTAAGAATCAGACACTAAGTAAAATTATGTGCACTGTAACACCCCTTCCTCTAGACTTACTGGGAATCTGGACAATGTGAATAATCCCATCTGAATTGTTATTTCACTACAGGTACAATCAGGTTTTTGACTAAGCCCCACGTTGGCTTTTCTTAATCACATGTTATTGCACCTAAGTATATATAGCTGCTATATACAGGCGTGGTATCTCTAAATGGGGATCAAGAGAAGGCAGGCAATTTCGATCTTTGGTATTGTGTATGAGTGAAAATTTGTTCTATAAGATTAAATAAAACCTTACAATTTTTGTTATTTTTGTTGAGATATGATGTATTTACAGTAAATACAAAAATCCTAAATAATAGGTCAATAAATTTTAACTTATACATCATATAATCACCACCAAGATGAGAATATAGAACATTTCCCACATCACCAAAGCCTCCCTCATGCCCCTTCCTGGTCAATATTCCACCCCTAGAGATACATCACGATTCTGATTTCTGTCACCAGAAGTTAGTTTTGCCTATTCTTGAACTTCATATAAATTATATACAATATGCATTCTTTTGTGTCTGGCTTCTTTCACTCAGCATCTTATCTGTGTTACGTATCCATGTTGTTGCAGGTACTAAAAAAGCATATTTTTATTACTATGCAGTGTTCTATTATATGAATACATTACAACTTATTTGTCCATTTAATTGTTGATGGCCATTAGGGTGGTTTTCTGTTTTGATTATGATGATGATGATGATGATGATGATGATTTACAGAGCTGCAATGAAAAGTGTAGAATATTACTTATAGTACAAGTACTATACTACAGTATAGTCTTTGGGCATTTAACTAGGAATAGAATTGTTGAGTCATACACTTAGCCTCAATATAGACTGTCAAACAATTTTCTTAAGTGGTTGTACCAATTTACACCCCTGTTAAAATATGAATGTTCCAGAAATTCCCTGGCTGTCCAGTGGTTAGGACTCTGCTCTCTCACTGCCCAGGGCCCAGGTTCGATCCCTGGTCAAGGAACTAAAATTCCACAAGCTGTGCAGTTTGGCCATAAATAAATAAATAAGTAAATAAATGTTCCAGCTGCTAGTCTGTTTAGCTATAGCAATTGTGATATGTAGTGGCATCTCATTGTGGTTTTGATTTGCATTTTCCAGATGATATCATCTGATTTTTTTATAACCCCATTGGCCTTTTTGATATTCTCATTTGTGAAGTGCCTATTGGAGTCTTTTTGCCCAGCTCTTCAGTTGCTTGTATCATGATTTTAATTGAATATGTAGGAATTTATAATATATCACGAATACAAATTCTAGTTGAGTATATGTATTGTCAATCTCTTCTCCTTGTGACTTGCATTTTCACTGTCTTAATGATGTTTTTGATTAAACAAAGTTTTAAACTTTATTCAAGTCCAATTTATCAATCTTTCATTTATATGGTTAGTGCATTTTGTGTCCCCTTTAAGATATCACTGCCTATCCCAAGATTGTGAGATCTTCTGTGTTTTCTTCTAGAAACTTTGCTGCTTTGTCTTTCGCATTTAGGTCTATCCATCTCAAAAAATTATTTTTTCATATAGATATCCCATTGCACCCTTTACTGAAAAGACCATCCTTCCACTCCTGAATTGCAGTGGTGCATTTGTTGTGGATTAGGTGGCCATAAACATGTGGGTATGTTTCTGGATTTTTTACTCAGTTCCATTTTTCTGTTTATCCACGCTTGCACGAACACCCACACTCAATTATTGATACTGTTAGTGTAACTTACACTCCCGTAATTTTAATATCTATATATGACTTATGAGGCACTAGAGAACATCTTGCTTCCCCAATAAGATCTCTAAGAAAGATAGGAAAGGAACTCCAGGCTCAGAAATATTGCTTAGGAGCACATGGGTCAAAGGTCAAGGTCTCCATTATGAGGTCCCTGAAAACAGCTTTGCCTTGCAGGGCCTTTTCTTCGAACAAGCTGAGCCAGCTCTCTGCTAAAGGAGGAAGGAAATGTGCCTCCAGACCATCTAGATTCGTCTGTCATCACTCCCCACTCCTAACATTTATTTGTTTATTAAATTATGTTACTGTACCAACATTTCTTGAATGCCTACTACACAAGTTATCCTCCACCAGGCCTTCCAGATATAAAGTTACGCAGTGTTGTCACTGTCATGAAGGAGTTCACATTCTCATCCACAAGCACAGTATAGAGAGATCTGAGTGTGATGATAGGCAGGCCTCTCCTATCTTTCAAAGTACAGCTCAAAACTCCATTCTTCTAAGAGTTCAGATGTATTTCTGGCTTGTAAATTTGTAAAAATAATGAGTGAGTCATTTTTTAAATTACTTGTTGCATTTCTTGTTTCTGCTCATTTTCAAAGCAGATGTATCTATCATTGCAAAATTTAGAAACATTCTAAATATCCAGTAGGAAAGGAATAGTTAAATAAATTATAGTAAGTTAATGAGATGGAATATTAATGTAACCTTAAAAGCAAGCATTAAAAAGACCAAGTAGCAAAACGGAAAAGGGATTCAAATTGTGTACATGCAAAAATACTACTATTTATGGAAAAAACATGGTGAAAATGTAAAACATGTTGCCGTGGGACTTCCCTGGTGGCACAGGGGTTAAGAATCTGCCTGCCGGTGCAGCGGACACGGGTTTGAGCCCTGGTCCCGGAAGATGCCACGTGCCGTGGAGCAACTAAGCCTGCGTGCCACAACTACTGAAGCTGAACTCTAGAGCATGTGTGCCACAACTACTGAAGCCCACACACCTAAAGCCCGTGCTCTGCAACAAGAGAAGCCACCACAATGAAAAGCCCATGCACCGCAACGAAGAGTAGCCCCTGCTCGCCACAGCTAGAGAAAGCCCACGCGCAGCAACAAAGACCCAACACAGCCAAAACATACATACATACATAAAATTTATTTTAAATAAAAAACATGTTGCCATGATAAAATTTTGGCAAAACACAGTTGTTTTCTCTCAAAATGTCCTTTACTATTATAGTTTTTATAATAAATGTAAACCTAGGAGAAAAAACAGAAGTCAATTTTTCTGATTTCTTTCCTTTTCCCATATATATTTCCACTGTATATTGATATATACATAAAATAAGCTTTTTTCTTGACTTGTGTGAATATGTGTATGTCAGTTCTCCAGTGAAAATAGTTCCCATCAAAATGAACACAGGAGTGGGCTTCCCTGGTGGCGCAGTGGTTGAGAGTCTGCCTGCCGATGCAGGGGACGCGGGTTCGTGCCCCTGTCCAGGAAGATCCCACATGCCTTGGAGCGGCTGGGTATGTGAGCCATGGCCGCTGAGCCAGCGCGTCCGGAGCCTGTGCTCCGCAACGGGAGAGGCCACAACAGTGAGAGGCCCATGTACTGCAAAAAAAAAAAAAAAAAAAAAAAAAAAAAAAAAAAAAGAACACTGGAGCAATTCTACTAAGAACGAGGCGCAAAGGAATTCATCCTGGAGCCTTGGACTTAGGCACTGAAAATTCTCTTTGTTTCTGTGCTTTCCATTCCTAAGAATGCAGTAGGTAATTCCAGCATTTCTTTTAAACACACCTACAACGGACGGAGGCAGGTGTCAAAAGGACATCAGCTACCCCGTAGTGAGGGCCTCTCAATCAAGCCAGCACTCTGACCTCTCCTGCCCCTGAAACCAGAAGCTGGGCTCTGTGGTGGTGCCATGGGAGAAGAAGAGTGGGGAGATTTTGCCCCCGCCTGTGGTCCCAGCACAGGAGGGAGCGCTCCTAGGGTAGCTGTCCCGGCCTCTTTCTGCGGCCTCCCTCCTGTCCCTAATGAGCACTGCAAGATCTGGAAGGGAGAAGGGAGGTGCCGGATCTGGGCTTGCAGGCATAGCCCTGCCACCACCTCCCCTCTCGTTGCCCCGCCCCCCGGTGTATTTATAGGAACAGGCTTTGTCTGTGGGGTCAGTCTTCCCCAGCCTAGTGCTGGTAAGGGGATAACTGGGTCTAAATCTGTTATTCAGGATGAAGCAGCCTAGCATGTTTACATGCCACACTTTCCAATATCAATTTTATCAATAATAACTGATATTTTGGTTTCCAGTCTCTTATGCTTTTGTCTTATTTTGGGTGGTGCTCAGAATCATGCAGAGGAGAAGGATGCTATTTATTGGGCTCCCTTGAGCTCTGTTTCCAGTCAGTGACTCAGGGAAGCTGACCCCGAGACTGAGACCAGTGTACAAGAACTTGATTAGGGAATGCTGTTAGGCTATCCCCTGCGGTAGAAGGAAAGGAAGCAGGGTTGGGCAGAGCGAGAATCTAGGCAGCCAACCAACTTTATCAGGCATAAACACCTCAGCCAGCTATATGAGGTGCTCTGGCTCTCAGATGGTCCCTTTGGAGTTGTCCTGAGTTATGACAAGGGGCTGGGCCTCTAAACCCTGGCTTCTCCCCATGGAATAGTTATTGGAATCTAAGGAAGTGGAGTAAGCTTGACTGAGACAGCTCTTTTCAGCCAGGGGCTCTTCACAGAGAGGGCTGTTGCCCGGGGCCTTCAATCAGTAGATCTCTCGGAAGCTGAGGGATAGTCCTTCAGTCATGAAATGAGGATCTGGGTGAAGCAGAGGGTCCTCCACAAACCCAAACAGGTTCCATGGGCTGTAGGTTCTTTCAACTAACCTAGTATTGGGCAAACAGCTTTTTTTTGAGGGGGTTCAAGAATATTTTCAAGATCATGTGGCAGATGTGTATGTGTATTCAAGTTCTTTCTGAATATGCATGTATACACATGTACACGTACACACACATTTTATTCCCATATTATAGAACCTTCGAACTCTTAAGATGAGTTGGCAGAAATTAAATTCTAATGAGGTCCTCAAACTGCCACTGTCAGTGTACATTTGGTCGTTCATTTGCTCCATGTGTTTTTATCAAGTGACGACTAGGTACTATGAATGGAGATGCATGAGGGTATACACAGCCCCTGCCTCCATCAAGGGTTTAGTCTCTCAGCTTAAATATTTGGTCCTAAATGAGGTCTTCTTAAAACCCCAAAATACGTTACTCCTCTGATATATGTTCCTGTATGTGAGGTACTTCTTCATACTAACTTCACTGTCAATACTTTTAAAATCATCTATCCCTTCAATAATCATTGCTGTTGGAGGCCATATCTGCCTTATTTGCCACTCTACCCCCACTGCCTTAGAATGGTTGGCACACATTAGGTGATTAATAAAACTTGTTGAAGCAATGCATGAATAAACAAGCTAAAGAAATGTGTCCATCATTATGACAGATTAAAATGTGAATGGTTTTACAACAAAGGAAACCATAAACAAAATGAAAAGACAGCCTACGGCCTGGGAGAAAATACTGGGTTGGCCAAAAGTTTCCTTCGGTTTTTAGGTAAAAATAAAAGACACATTTTTCATTTTCACCAAAAACTTTATTAAATAATGTACTCACCCTTTTGTTCCACTACCTTCTACCATTTTTCAGGCAACTTCATAATTCCATCTTCCCAAAACTTTTTAACTTTCTGAGCGAAGAACTGTTCCAGGTGCCTTTGACAGTCTTCCAGGGAATTTGAACTTTTTTCCATTAAGAGAATTTTGTAAAGACCGAAATAAATGGAAGTCTGAAGGTACAATGTCTGGTGAACATGGCGGATGAATCAGAGCTTCCCAGCCAAGCTGAAACAGTTTTTGCCTGGTCATCAAAGAACCATGTGGTCTTGCGTTATCCCTGATGGAAGATTATGCGTTTTCTGTTGACTAATTCTGGACGCTTTTCGTCGAGTGCTGCTGTTAGTTGGTCTAACTGAGAGCAGTAGTTGTTGGAATTAATTGTTTGGTTTTCCTGAAGGAGCTCATAATAGAGGACTCCCTTCCAATCCCACCATATACACAGCATCACCCTCTCTGTATGCAGACCAGCCTTTGGTGAGGTTGGTGGTGGTTCATTTCGCTTGCCCCATGATTTCTTCTGTTCCACATTATTGTACAGTATCCACTATTCATTGTCCATAACAATTTGTTTTAAAAATGGAATGTCTTTGTTATGTTTAAGTAGCGAATCACATGCAGAAACATGGTCAAGAAGGTTTTTTTTGCTTAACTTATGTGAAATCCAAACATCAAAGGGATTAACATAACCAAACTGGTGCAAACGATTTTCAGTGCTTGATTTGGATATTTTGAGTTGTTGGCTATCTCCCGTGTGGTATAACATTGATTTTTCTCAATTAATATCTCAATTTGATTGTTATCAACTTCAGCTGGTCTACCCAACCATGCAGCATCATCCAGTGAGAAATCTCCAGCATGAAACTTTGCAAACCAGTTTTGACATGTTCGATTAGTCACAGCACTTTCTCCATATACTGCACAAATCCTTTTTGTGTGTTTCAGTTGCATTTCTACCTTTCTTAAAATTATAAAGTATAATATGCTGAAAATGTTGCTTTCTTTCTTCCATCTTCAATATTAAAATGGCTATACAAAAATTCACCAATTTTGACAAGTTTCTTTTAAATGCACGCTGATATGACAGCTGTCACATGCAATCTAACAAAAATTTTTCCAATGAAGTTAAAGACAATTAGCGCTATTAGAGCCATCTTACAGAAAAAAAAAGGAACAAACTTTTTTGCCAATCCAATATTTGCAAATGATGGGGACTGACAAGGGCTTAATTTCCAAAATAGACAAACAGTTCGTACAACTCAACAACAACAAAAAACAACCCAATCAAAAGCTGGGTAGAAGACCTCAATAGACATTTCCCAAAAGAAGACACATGGATGGCCAAGAGGCACATGAAAAGATGCTCAAAATCACTAATTATTAGGGAAATGCAAATCAAAACTGTAATGAGGTACTACCTCATTACAGTTGGAACAGGCTCTTCGCTGCCGTATAGGAGTCTGCCCAATGGGCAGGGTGCAGGGTATTTGAAGGAGCAGGCAAGTACTCAAGGCTGCACAATTACATCAAGACCTAGTAGGTTTAGTGATCAGTTTTGATTCAGTGTGGCCAGTGTATTGGGCAATAAGGCTACAGATATAGGTTAGCATCATGAGCTGCATGAATTAAACATTTCAGGGGAGACAACTGGGAATCAAATGAAAGAGACCATAGGCAGAGTCAGAGCCAGGGGAGTGAAATACACAAAAGCAGGAAAAGCACAGGGTACATCCGTTGATGCTGCAGCCCTCATTTCACGCAAGGCAAACCTCTAAATATACTAGGCAACAGTTCAGAACAAAGGGCAGAATGACAATCTCTGAAAAACCAAAATGGAATGGCCTGGGTCTGATGCCCTGTAGCAGCACCCACGCACCTTTCCTTTCCAAGGCAGGAATCCAACCATCATCTCCATGAAGATTCCTCTTGCATATACCACAGGAAACTTCTTTTTTTCTTTACTTGAACCTAAATTATTTTCTAAATAAACAAGTTCAAGAGATGCTGAGCAAGAAGTTTGCTGGTGGCAGCCAGGTAACACAAGGACTTGACATGATCCAACCTCTGCACAAGCAGATTCAGCAGAAAGTAAGAAGCTGGCAGGTCACAGAGTGCCCTGGGAGAGATCTCTGCATCAGGAACCAAAGAAAAATCAAACATGCCATGGCTCACCATAAACAAGGCGCAGCAGCCCCACATCCGAGGGGCCGTCGTTAACTCTTAGCCATGCACACAAGGTGAAGGACTGGAGAAAGCAGAGGAAGGCAAAGGAGAGAACTTGGAATGCCTCAGGGAATGGGCCAAACCTCATAATTTTTTCCAGCCATGGATAATGAAAGTTGAATCTTATTTTTTCAAAAGTGTTTGGCTAAATGATAATTGATTAAGTTTAGGGTAAATCATGGTTAAGTATTTTAAAAATATTTTTAGTTTAACATTATAATTAGATACTTGTATATATGATAGAGGTCCAGAGAGAAATAACTCCAGTTATCAGAACTGAGTCAAAATAAAACAAAACAAAATTTAGCAACACTGTGGTACTTGATCATCATCCTCCAAATATGATTTTTAAAAGTACATTTTTCATGCCATTTTTAGAAACTCCAATCAATTCCTAGCTCTAGGCTTCTGGGGGTCCTCTCTCCTCTTAGCTTATATGCCCTAGCTTTTTTTAGCATAATATTTGTATTTAATTTTCTTTAATATGTATTTATTGGAGCCTCCATCCGAATCATTTTTGTTTACTCACACAGTATCTGATTCAATACTTTTATTTTTAGAGTTATAGCCAATGAAATGGCATAGGGGGTGCTTGTTTTGGAACAGCTTAGCAGAACTCCCTGTAATGATTAAATAATACACTGTCACCACATTTATAAAACAGAAAGTCGAGTAAATTCCTTGGTTGAAAGTGGGACTTGGGGTGAGGAAAAGTGGGATGCACCAGGAGCCCCACTCACTCAGGGTCCCTTCTCACTCGAGAAAGGCTTTTGGATCCCTCAGAACCCTCAGATCATTGTCTAGAAAACAATGACGTGGCAGAGAGAAGCCTGAACTAAGAATCAGAAAAATCTGGTTGCAGCTGTGATTGTGATTGTGTCACTGACCTTAACCAGACTTTCAGCACCTCTGAGCCTCAGTCTTCCCCATGTGAAATAACCAAAGTAGAATAAGTAACTCGAAAGTTTGAGTCTAACGAAATAAATCTTAGTATCCTGAGAACCAAAGTTCATTAATTTGGATAAATGATGCCTCTTTTACTGAAAGCTTACACATGAAAATCAGGGCTTGTCAGAATTTTTCTGATCTCTGGTTTATCCGTAGTTTCATTAATAAAATCTCCCCTTTTTTTTCACTTTAAAATTATTTGAAACTGAATAGTTTATATTCACAATAGCCAAAGCATGGGAACAACCTAAGTACCCATCAGCTGATGAATGGATAAAGAAAATGTGATAGATGATAGATAGGTAGCAGAATATTATTTAGCCATGACCAAGAAGAAAATCTTGTTCATCTATGACAACATGGATGAACCCAGAGGGCATTACGCTAAGTGAAATAAACCAGAGAGAGGAAGACAAATAGGCCTGGTATCACTTATATGTGGAATCAAAAAAACAAAAACAAAACTAAAACTCAAAGAAACAGAGAGTAGAAGAGAAGTTGCCTGGGACTGGGGGTGGGGGAAATAGGGAGAGGTCGGTAAAAGGGTACAAACTTTCAGTTATAAGACGAATAAGGTCTGAGCATCCATAATATATCATGATGACTATTGTTGATAATCCTGTTTGTATAATTTACCGAGAGTAAAACCTAAATGTTCTCATCTCCCAAAAAAGGTAAATAGGTGAGGTGATGGATATGTTAATTAACCCAATGAGGGGAATCTTTCACAATGAATACAACATTGTACACTTTAAACATATTACAATTTTGTCAATGATACCTCAATAAACCTAGTGGGAGAAAATCAGGAACTACACAGTTAGAATCCTATTCTTGAGTGTTTTCCAGTTCTCTTAAACTCTCTTCCCTTTCAAAACACTGCTGTAGAATTCTGCCTATCTGTTCTCTCCTTTAAAACGCCAGTCCTCCTGAAGTCCAGACCCAACTTCTTCCCTCTCAGTTATCGCGTTAGGGAGACTTGGCATGGACAGTTCTTTCCCTTAGCTTTTATCATTTCCACTTCACCAACCAATTTCCCCTTGTCGTGCAGAATTAGGACCAGAGTAACAGTTTTCCCTTTGGCTTTCTCTCCCCTCTAGGGGAAGAAATTATCAGAACTGTGGCTTCCTTTAGTCATGTGGGCAGTGAAGCCCAAACCCATAATCTCCTGGGGTTTAGAGAGTCTCACTGACCACCCCTTATCAGTTGAACGGGAATGAAAACTGGTCAATTTCTAACTCTTGAATTCTCATCAGGACAAACCCATTAGAAGCATTAGCATATAGAGTGGGGCTTGCAGGAGTCACTCAGCTCCTGTCCCCTTGCCCTCAGGGATGTACTATCATTTTGTCATGCGATGGTCCGTTAGCCTACCTTCACTTGGTACCTCTTGTGCAACCTCTGTGATGTCTAACACATTTTTTTTTTCTCTTAAACACAGGTGAATGGGGCAGATAAATCTGTGACATTTAGGAGAGATCCTCAAGTATGAAAGATGGTGATGATTTTTCACGTCTTATTTCTCATCAGCTCCTCATGGTCCCAAATGGAATCGACACTTTGGTGTCCCAAACCACTTCAAATATCCCATGTACAAAATCAGTACTAGCTCCCTACCAAAACAGTTTACTTTCCCAAACTCCCATTTATGTAACTCCTGTTCTCCCAGCCTTCCTGGCTAGAAAATGTGGAGTCACCTAAGCCTTTCCTCTCTTCTATGATCTTTTAGTTAAAACTCATCTATTTAGGAATTGGTAATAGGTCGTGGGGAAAATCCACCACTTAACATCAGTCTTTAATCATGATTTTAAAATGTTAAAAGATGCAAAGTGAAGTGAAAGCTGGGGAAGGTTTGAGGCACTAGTGTGCATTTTGAGTGCTTATTTAGCTTCTCATGAGTTCCAACACAATCTGAGGGTTAAAGAATCGTAACTACAGAGGTTGCATGATAAAACAGCTTCTCAGGGGAACATTTTTGAGTGCCCGTTTGTGAACTGGTTTTTCTTTCCGTGCCAAATGCATTAAGAGTTTGTCATAGTTTAAATGTAATTAGGTGTACATTCAAGAGAAAAGTAAATGTTTTGGAAGTTTTAACCCCGGTTTTCTTAGAAATTATTATTACTAATTATTTTCTCCAAATTTATATTCCTAACATGCTGTGCAAAGCCACAGGGACTGCCTGGCATCTGGTCTGATTGGGGGACTTATAAAGGAAATAGCACAGGGGCTGGGATCCCAGCTAAACTTCATGGTGCTCAAGTAAATCTGTGAGAACCTCCGGCTATATCTTTCCAATGGAATGCTGAATTATTCTAAATCTCACGCTGTGACAGGTTTACAAAATAAAGAAGATAAAAAACCAACCCAGGAGCAGCAGGTAAAGATGGCTATAGAGAAAGTAACCACATAATGGGTCCAGGAGTTTTTCTTGCTGCTTGGCGTCCCCGGGCAAAGCTTCAGGAAAAGCAAAGCCTCCTTTGGTTACTAAGCCCCAAATTCAGATGCAGAGTCATGCGCTCCATGGGAGACAATGCAGATTTACTGAAGTAAACTGAGGTGCCCAGGCATGGAGTAAAAAGTGGACTTTCTTGTGCAAGAACGGTGGGAGTGAGAACAGGGGCCATTTGAAATAGCAGAGACCTGATGGAATCCTAATTGCGGGGCTCAGACTAAGATTGGAACGAGCAAAATTACTTTCAAGGCCCAAAGTGGGGGTGTCTTTAGGATCCATCACACGTAGCCAGACCCCACACTGCTGGGCAGATTGTGTGTTAATTCCAGAGCTGTGCCACTGCACCCAACAGACATTTTTGTGCCAGCTGAGATCTTTAAGAAATAGCTCCATTTATATGGGCCTTAGTTAGTTTGTTTGTTTGTTTATTATGTTATCTGTAAGGCAAAATATTTGGAAGTCTTTTTCGAGGGGGTGAGGAGGATTAATTTTTGGACTTGGTTCTTTCTTCTGTCATTGTGGCTATTTGGAGGCAAAATTGGAAACTGCGGTACCTGTTCTTCAAAACCTTGGAAATGATTTCCTATCTGATGATCTATGGCATGTTTTTCTCAGCAGTGATAGCATTCCTCTAAGAGACAAGCCATGCCTTTAGAAGTGATTCATCTGTTTGTACATTAAATCTATTTTTATTAGAATCAATATGGACATTATGTTAGGTAAAGTTCTGTGGGAGGAACTTGAGAAAATTTATGATCCAACAGAAGAAGCCAGATTTTAGAGGACAAAGATCAGTTCTTTGATTCTGTTAACTGGGTTTTCTGTCTTGTTTTGTTTTCTTGGGTTGTTTTGTTTATTTGTTGGTTGGTTCTTTCTTTTTTGTTCCCCCAGTGACCGTGGTAGTCGCTGCTGCTGATGCTCTGCCCAGATTCCCTTTACTAAGTCGGTCCACCCATCACAAGATGCTGTGATTTTTGTCTCCCGGTGATTGACAGCTGCCTCCACCCCCTTTCCAGGGATTGTCCTTAACAGAAAAGAGCCCCCTCACCAAGGATATTATACTCACTGCCCCCCACCCTCGGGCAGCTCACAGGCAAAGACTTGCTTGGCAAAGGCTTGTCCTTCCCCTTGCTGGACAATTCTGTGGAGTGACTGATGCACAAGAACACCCTTCCCTCCAGTAGATCAGGTGGTGAAGGCTAGACTTGCCCTTTCCCCTTTCCTATCTTCATTCTGTCACAGGGTTTTTCTAAGAAGCAGACTCAATAAATCAAGGGCACAAGATCTATGTCACAGACTGCTCCTTGGAAACCCAAACGAAGACAGGTGCTGTTTTCTTCTCTGTCCTGTTGTAGATGTATTAATCTCTACCAAGTAAGCAAATCGTTTCATGAGGATGATTGTTAACTCTTTAAAGGCTTCCTGATATGTCAAATCACTGCTTTAGGTCTTGTGGGAAATCACTGTAAGAGGCAGTTCCAGCCCACAGGGCAATAACATTTGATTAGGAAACTATAACAAGATACAAACAAATCAAACAGTAAAATTTAAATAGCTGAAGACAACACAAGCTATGTCAAGACAGTCCATGATTAATCACCAAAGATATTGGGAAGACAGTTGACACAGAAATTGTTGCCTCCATAAGTCAGACGAATTTGGTTCCATTTTCTTCCATTTCTTACTGGCTGTGGAAAAGGACACAAGCTGATTAATCCCTCTGAGCCTCAGTTTTATCAGTAAAATAAAGGTTAAGGACTAGATAATTCCAAGATGCTGAGGTGGCTGTTTTGAGAAAAGGACAGAGTGCATTCCAGGCAGAGTGAGAACACGCACAGAAGAGTAGAAACAGGGAAGTGAATTCACGGGGATGGTTGGCATTGGGGTATTTTGTTAGAGCATTCATGGGAGATGGTATTCTAAGGAGCTATATGGGAAAGTGTTTAATGCCAATGTTAAGAAATGTGGAAACCCTACCCTATCAAATAAAATGCAGTTTCATTAGTATGGCAAGGATGGCACCTAGGCCCTTCCTTTTGCTATTGTGAACCCTGTCTGCCTTTTCCATAATCCCCAGGATACTTGCATGTACTCTACATAGCCGTAATGAACTATCTTCCATTTCTGGAAAATACCAAGGCCTATTACACTCTAAAGCCTTTGCACATGCCGTCCATTTGCCAAGAACATAGTCCCCCTCAGTACCCCCATATTAATCCATCTCGTTTCTCAAAGCCCAGTGTAACTGTCATGTGCTATGACATGCCACACCCCCCAGGCAGAGCTGGTCGCAGCCTCCTCCATCCTTTCCTTGTATCTTGTCTGTATCGACAATATCACTTACTGCATTGTATTACAAAGATTGGTTTGCGTACTTTCTTCACTCATTAGGAGTTTATGTGCTTCTGAAGACAAAGCTGAGTTTTCTTCATTTTCTCCAATCCACCATGTTACCCCACTTTCCCCACCACACACATATCCACTCTAGAGCAGGGATAACAAACAGCAGGGAGCTCATTTAATCTCATTAGAAGGAGTGAATCTGAAAAACATTACATCTTGCATGGGCTCTGGGCACTTTTGCCTTCATGGGTCACTTTGTCCATTAAAAAAGTTTTTTTTTTAATTATATTTTATAACTGCATTTGTATAAAAATGAGTTATTATATATTAATATTCTATACTGAAACATTTTATTTGACCTAAAAGTTCATTTTTTTCTTCTGATTTTAAAATAAAACATTTTTGTCTGCCCCTAAAAGTACTGTGGACCCCATACCCTAGGCCTACAAAGACTAATAGATAATCCAGCCCTGGAATGAATGGACAAATGTATTCATCAATGAAGCTCTTTTTACAGATATTTATCTTTACTTACATAAGGTGATTTAGGTTTATTTCATCTGTTTTGAGTAAGATATAAAATATTTGATTATATATTTCTTTGGCTTTATCTTTTTTCTACGACAGTGGTTATTTTTTAATCATAAGTAACATCATGGGAAATTTAATAGAAATGTTCATGTGAAACATTACTCAGTCTGTTTTGAAAGCAATTTAAAATGACTAGTCAAAATTATCACTAGGAGGGCACCCTACTGTTCTTTGAATAGAACAAGAGAAATGTATTAAAAATCAAAAGGAAAAATTAATTTCCTAGTATAACATAAGGAATGATTTCAAACAGACTGTGTATTATTAGTTTATAACTACTATCTACAAAATGTCATAAAAATTAGATTTCCGATGGTAGGTAAGGTTTGTCTCCCTGAAAAAAGGGTTTTAATAAATATTAAGCACAGAAGTATTAGGGGATGGTAAAGATTCACTAATTAAGCATTGAACATGCAGTGATCCATTTGACACCAAAGAATTAAAGACACAAAAAATTCCTTAGCTAAATGCAACTGCCAAGAGAGTTGAACTCGCTATTTTTTGTGCTCGAAAGAATGACAATTCGTCTAGTAGCAAATCTTTCTTCACCATTTACGAGTCGTTAGAAATACTGCATACAAGGATGAAACAGGATTTTCAAGACACGGATTCTTAGAAATGAGGTAAGTCCTTAGTGATCCGTTTTCTTTTCTGTAAAGAAATAACGTCTCCAGCATCCCTGGAAAATGTTAAATAACGATGGCTATGATATTCTCAGAGACGGGAAACTCACTCACAAAGCAGTCTGTTTTGCTGTTGTATAATTCTAATTTTTAAAGTATATCCTGTTCATGCCAAGCAAAAAATATACCCCGCTCCTTGCCAAAAAGTACAGAAAGATTAACATTTCACTAGTACTTGGGGGAAACGACAGGTAGAACAGAATTGATTTGGTTTCCAAATTAGCAAACTATGGCCTTGGACACCAAAACACTTTTTTTTTTTTAAAACCTTAAGCAGTTTTTGACAGGCATCTTTCAGACCGTGTAGAATAGTGGACAGAGTGGAGGTTTTTAATTAGAAAAATCTGAATTTGAATTTTGGATCATTTATTAGCACCTGTATGACCTTAGGGAAGTGGCTTAAATTCTACAAGTTTCATTTTTCTGTCTCCAAAACCTTGTGTGCTGAGAGGATTAGAGATAATGTATGTAAAGCATCTACTTGGTTCTTGGCACAAAGTAAATATTCAAAATATACCCCCTACAATTAGTTTGTCTCCTTAAAGGTGCTGATCTTATTTTGGTATTTTACTGATTTGGGGGGATGATAATAACCAGCATTAATTACTGTGGAGCACTTTGAAACAGGTCACAATGTTTATCGTCACTTTAAAAGTGTCCAAAAGCTACTCTCTCTGGTTCCATGGTTGCTTTTTAAATTTTTCTTTATCCCTCCTTGCTGTCAGTTTGTTGGCCTCTCACTACCGTTTCTCAGTCTCTCCTATTAGTCTGTTCTTGTCTTAGGAACAAAGGAACAAAACCAAACCTGTTAGCTTGTGTTTAAAATAAGTGTCCATAGGGTCTGCATATAAAGTCTGAGAAACGCTTAAAAAGTTAATTATTACCATTCAGAGCCGAGATTTTAGTGTGTATGTCTGGCAGGTATTATAGCCATTTCTGAGAACCTTTAGCCTTACCTCCAGCCTCACGACTGTCTTCTAGAGGGTTGTGATTGTCAGCTAGCTGGCCATTAGATAAGCACAGAAGATAGATGGATGGGTGGGTGGATGGATGCATAGATGGATGGATGGATGGATGGATGGATAGATAGATAGAGAGATACATACTTGTTTTGTGAGGTATGAACTAAAATTTCCAAATTACTGCAATGAAAAATGGTTTAGTCAATCTGCATTCCCAAGGTTATAAAGCCAAATCTCTCTTTTTCATCTGTAAGATGAGGCAAAATTCATTTAGGCTGACTTGTTTCACAACTGAACTGTGAAACAGGATAGAACAGATATGAAAGGTATAAAGAACAGACATGCAAGTGCCCTATAAATACAACTTGTCAATGCTATTATAAACTTTGAACGCTATCTTTTCAAAAGTGGATGATGTATCTATTTGCATTTTTATCTAGCAGAGGAAAAATTAAATATGTTTCTGTTCAGTTGTACAGCTCTTTCCTTTCTTGAGATCCCATTATTCTGCTTTCTTCCAACACCCTTTTAAGCAGCCAGAGTTTCGTGCATAGATCACAGTTGTGAGCCTTGATCCTAAGTTGTGTTGTGATTTATTACTGTGGTACTCGAAGTGTTTTTCAGCAATGCTAAGCCATGCCTGATTTTTTCACCAGTAAGCAAAATAAAATATTTGTGCTTATTTTTTATTATATTAAGTCTAACAATATTTCACCCAATGATTATATTAAGAAAAAATATAGAGAGAGTCATCTTCTGATTAGAATTCCTCTTCTTTTTTTTCAAATGGTATATACGTGATACATAAGTGCAAAGTCTCTCGTAAAAGATAAAATGCACATTTCCATATAAAATATTTAAGTTGAATGAAATGCAAGTATTTCTGTACTTAGACAAGCAGACACGTGTTCCAAGTTGGGTGAAGTACTTATTTACTGCTGTATGTCAAATGACTCCCAAAACTTAGCAGCTTAAAACAACAAAAATTATCTCGGGTTTACATGGGTCGAGAATCTGGGTGCGACTTAAAATAATGCCTCTAGCCCAAGATGCAGTCAAGCTGTTGGCTGGGGTTGCAGTCAGGTTGAGATTCAACTGGCTCTGGAGAATCTGCTTCCAAGCTTGCTCCCTTGGCAAGATTTAGAAAATCTGCTTCCATGTCATGTGGTTTTTCTGTGTATGAGCCTGTCCATAGGCTGCCTGGGTCCTCCCAACATGGTATCTGGTGATGAGTAAAAGGGACAGAGAAAGAGAAAGACAGAGGGTGATGGGGGTAGGGGACAGGGAGAAATGGCCCAGAGAGGAGTTAAGACAAAAGCCACTCTCCTGTATTATCTGTGTGCATGTCTGCCTCTATCTGAGGGAGCACAGCTCTGAGAGCTCCCTCAGGGCAGTGATGGAAAAGGGAGCTAACAGTTTTGAGCCCCTACAAAGAGACAGGCCCTGTACTAGACATTTTCATGTGGATTATTTTTAATCTTCACTCAAACCTGCCAGGAAGACCCTTTCATCTGCAATTTATAGATGAAAAATACTGAAGTAACAAGTCTATGACCACACAGGTGGAAAAAGGCAATGGAATCAGGATTAAAACCAAGGTTATAGGGGTCTAAAGCCCATGTCATGTCCACTGATATATCACATTGCACCTATGCCTATGTTATTGTGCCAGGGCCTTAGTTTGTCCCAGGAAATGTTTAATGGACAATACTACATTTTGGAAATTCAAAGGAGGAGATTGGATGTACCATCTATCTCTAAAAGGTCTATAAACAAATAAATTAATTATATACACATATATGTATATACATATATGTGTATAAATGTTATGGGTTGAACTGGGTCCCCTCAAAATTCATATGTTGAAGCTCTAAACTCCAGTATCTCAGAAATTGATCATATTTGGAAATAAGACCTTTAAAGTGTTGATTAAGTTAAAATGAGGCTATTAGTTTGGCCCCAATCCAATCTGACAGGTTTCCTTATAGGAGAGAAAATTTAGACACACAAAGAGATGCAAGGTGCATGCACACAGAGGAAAGACTATGTGAGGACCCAGAGAGAATGCAGCTGTCTGCCAGTCAAAGAGAGAGGCCTCAGTAGAAACTAAACCCGCTGACGTCTTAGACTTAAACTCCTGGTCTCCAGAACTGTGACAAAATAAATGTCTGTTGTCTAAGCCACCCAGTCTGTGATATTTTGTTATGGCAGGCCTAACAAACTAGTATAATAATACACACACACACACACAAACACACACACACACAAACACACTCATATATATGTGCAAATATATAGTAACATAAAATATATACATATATATCAGGAACCCTTAAAATAAAGTAAACATTTATATTAAATACTAAATAATACTTTCTATACTGAGAGTTTATACTAGGTTAGCTAACTGGTATTATGCTTGATTCTTTCACCTGTCATTTTTTTTTTCATCAAATGAGACATAATTCATTTCACAAAACTTTGTGGTGCATACATATGATGCCTTGACGGCTTCACCTGTCATTTTCCAAGAGCTTCTGAGGCTCTCTGGTGGGTGGGAGGGAAGTAGTTAAGGTATGAGCAAAGAGAATTAGACTCATACTCAGAGAAACTGGCTTTAAGTTTTGACTCTGTCGTTCATTTTCATCTATATGACCTTGGGCTAAATGCTTAGGCTTTCTTAGCCTGTGTTTCCTTATTTTTTCACTTCAGCTATCATTTCTTGAGTATCTACTACAGGCCACACTGTGCACTGATCGTTTTTGCATAAATCGCCTCAATTTGTAAAATGTGATAACAATGCCACCTAGCAGGGTTGCTGTGATGATCAAGTGAGATGATATATATGCAAGGGTTTTGTAAATTGCACAGGTGTGTACAAATATTAGGGTGTGTCATTTTTCAGTTTTCCACATCAGTGCTTCCACATGATAAAAATGTAATTTTGACCTTAGAAACAACTACTCATCTAGTTTTATTTTCTAGCTAAATGATCCAGAGGTAATCTAAGAGTTATATTAATCTTCCCCGAGCTCAGCTTTAAACCTATCACTCTCCTGCTGAATAAACAAATAAACTTCAAAAACCTGGATAATATCCAAAACATTTGCATGATGTATGAATTTAAGGGCTTCCACAATCCGGCCTCAACCAACCTTGCCAACTTTATTTCCTATTATGTACTATGCATCAGCTTTTCAGCAAAGCAAAATAACTAGCCAGCCTCCTTTTCAAACCCTGGACTTTGCTTCCTTATGTCCTGTACTGGGAATTCCTTTCTTTGCTCTTTGCAATTGATGATACATGTAAAACATTTAGCCTACAACCTGGAATGTAGTACATTCTCAATAAATGGCAGTGGCTATTATTTTTACTACTACTGTTACCATCACCACAAGTCCTCCGTAGTCTTATTGAAATGCTCCCTCCACTAAAAACCTTATAAGCTACTGATGATTTCACCCTCCTCTACATGTCTGTAGCTTTATATCCTAAACTTTGGGGCATATTTTAGTGATTTTCTGTGATATACTGAATTTATATACCTATTCATTCAAAAAGATACCTAAGCACCTACTTCGTGACAAAATTTGTGTTAGAAGGGATACTTCGGACAAGATGTGCCTTCCCTAAGGGCACTGGCAGTCTGACAGGGGAGCCAGACAACTAATCAGGCATCAGCACACCTCGCCTACATTATAAAGAAGACTCTGAGCTAGTCTCCATGCTTCTAGTACCTCTAGTGTCTTTCCTCAGCACAGCAGCTAAAATGAGCCTTCTAAAACGTTCATCAGATCACATCACTTCTCTGCTAAAAGTCATGCCATGGATCCCCATCTTACTCAGAGTTTTCATCTGCAGCAGCCTAAGAGACCCTGTTTGATCCTGCAAAACTCTCTTGACTTCACCTCCTACTGTTCTCCTCCATTGTTCTGCATCCTGTCCCTCAACATGCCAGGCTTGCTCTCACACTTTGCACTAACCATTCCCTTTGCCTGGAATGCTCCTCCCCAGATAAATGCTTGGTTAACTCCCCTACCTCTCTAAAGTCTTAGCTCAAATATCACCTTCTCGATGCAGTCTACCCTGATCACACTTTTTAACTTGCCACCGAGGCACTCTCAATTACCCTGATCTGGTTTTTCTTTGTCTGTTGTATTTACCCCCTTCTGGTCACTATGTAATTCACTCATCATATTAATTGCTAATTGTTGGACCCTCCCCTCTTGCTTTATGAGGGTGAGGATCAGGGACCTATTTTGTTGGTCTCTGATGAACCCTATGGACCTAGAAGATTGTGTGAAACAAAGTAGAGGCTCAACTTCAGCTTCTTAATTTTTGTACCCTCAGTGTACCTAATACAGCACTGTACAGCCAGGAGGTACTGAATAAATACTTGTTATTAAATCACCTTCAGTCTCTTTAAATCATGCATCTAATATTTTCAAGGTGCTTCACTGATCTATGATCCACCTTTATTTTTTCACATTTCTGGTAGAGCATATTTCAAACAGATTGTGTGTAGGGGTGTATGCCTCAAGATTTCAGGTATAATTATTATTATTTTATGAACATATAAGTTTTAAGGAAAAATTTTACTTTTAAGTTTTATAAAAGTCATCACAGTACACACTAGCTTCATATTTTTCAGGCCTTTTTTTTTTTTTTTTTGCACTTAAGGCATTGACATACTTAGTGAGCATTTGTCATTGGTAAAGCAACGTATCTAAAAACATTAGAGAGGCAAAATCAATTCACCTCAGCAAGTAATTAATGAACTTCTACGATGTGAAATATTTTACAGGTTTTGCAAAAAATGGAAAAAAAAACACTTCTGCTCTCAAATTGCTTATAACCTCCTGGGTAAAAGAAACATATGGATAACTCACTATAAAATAAAACAAATACAAGAACCGAAAGACAGATACAGAGTAGTGTGGGATGAATCGTTAAACCATGCACATCTGAAAGGGGGCATTCATCCTTCTGTGCTCTTCAGCCAAACCCTTGCCCTAGATAAGCTCTGTCCATAAATAGGTTAACATTCAATTAACCAGAAATTGCATTACTCAGAATGCCTGGATCCTCAAACTTGTCCAGTAACAAAGGATTTGGTGTTCTTTAAATTTTTGTGCATCTCTGCTGCATTTGAGTAGCATGAAAGGCAATGTAAGTAATAACCCTGAAGCTAGGCTTTAAAGCTGATCACAGTTATTTGGTAACGTGACACCCCCCTCCCCCATCTCCCCCTCCACCTTGATGGATTTAGACAGGGGCTGCTCTGAGTTCCTTTGTGAGAACTTATGCTCAGGATGACTGACTGACAAGTGGAGCTTTTTCCTTTTCTGGGGGAAAAAAACCTTCCAGGGTCATGCTCCTTGTATTTGCAAAGAGCTCTAAAAGCTCCAGAAAGTGAAAAGACTCAAAATTAGCTTCTTGTTGATGATCACAAACTTCATGACAAGGGAGAGGGGAAAAAAAGGGCGACTGAGGCTGTGATGCTGAATGTCAAGATAACTAACAAGGAGGACGATTTCAAAACAAGCCTCCAGATAAATAGGAAGTTAGATACTCAAATAGAAACTACAGGCATTAGATAGAGGGTGCAAAGGGTGAAGAACTTCAAACCCAATCACAATGAGGTCTGTGACAGCAGCCCACCGAGAGAGAAGGGTGACACTCTCCCATGAGGATGGCTTTCTTTTAGAAAGACACAAAAATGGGAAGAAGACCTAAATAGACATTTCTCCAAAGAAGACATACAGATGACCAATAAGCACATGAAAAGCTGCTCAACATCACTAATAATTAGAGAAATGCAAATCAAAACTACAATGAGGTATCACCTCACACCAGTTAGAATGGGCATCCTCAGAAAATCTACAAACAACAAATGCTGGGGAGGGTGTGGAGAAAAGGGAACCCTCTTGCACTGTTGGTGGGAATGTAAATTGATACAGCCACTATGGTGAACAGTATGGAGCGTCCTTTAAAAACTAAAAATAGAATTACCATATGATCCAGCAATCCCCCTATTGGGCATATATCCAGAGAAAACCATAATTCAAAAAGACACATGCACCCCAATGTTCATTGCAGCACTATTTACAGTAGCCAGGTCATGGAAGCAACCTAAGTGTCCATCGAGAGATGAATGGATAAAGATGTGGTACATATATACAATAGAATATTACTCAGTCATAAAAAGGAGCGATATTGGGTCATTTGTTGAGATGTGGATGGATCTAGAGACTGTCATACAGAGTGAAGTTAAGTCAGAAAGAGAAAAACAAATATCATATATTAATGCATATATGAGGAACCTAGAAAAATGGTACAGATGAACCAGTTTGCAGGGCAGAAATTGAGACACAGATGTAGAGAACAAACGTATAGACACCAAGGGGGGAAAGTGGCAGGGGGTGGTGGTGGTGGTGGGATGAATTGGGAGATTGGGATTGACATGTATACCCTGATGTGTCTGAAATGGATGACTAATAAGAACCTGCTGTATAAAAAAATACATTACATAAAATTTTTTAAAAAAGACACAATGCTCATCAGAGTTTCTGTGGACTCGCTATTCCTTCAGTATTATACTATGTTTGTCTTGGTACATGTTTTAGTTGATCCAGGGAAAAAATTATATTTCTATTATCCATATTCATATGCCTATAAACTATGTCTGTATTCTAATATTCATCTTGATTTATTCATAAAGGCCTGCAAAATTCATGCTTTAGTGAGGAAATGTTTGAGCTCTTCATATCTCTTTTGTGGTCATTTTCAAAACTGAATGACTAAAAGGTGGGAGTTTCAAGCTTCATTCACTTCTGGAGCAAAAGAAAAAAAAAAGAGTTCTATATACTTTCAATCTTCATTTCTAACAACGAAGTCCTGGATTTTGAAGAGGGATATTTTTATCCCCAGGAAATAATCTTCTTTAGAAAAAATAGCTGAAAAAACTAGTTATATTGGTATGTGTTTAAGCCTTTATATTGAGAAGGGAGATTATTAGCATAGTGGTTTGAGAAAATAAGTAGGATTCCTGTTTAATGAAACCCATTTTCATCACTGCCTGGCTTCGTGACTAGATAGCCAAAGGCAGGAAGGATACAGAAGTTGGTGGTGAATGGAGCTGTTTTAAAGGCTGCAAGAAATGAGCTGATTGCTCCATAGTCACAGGAGACAAAGTGAGAAACTGGTGGGGTTATGTAGAAGGACACGAGGAACTAGAAAATTGTGAAGAGAAACTCTGAGAAGACAACATGAAAAAGGGATCACCGCCAACATGTGTCAACCACACGTCGGACACCTGGAAAGCTTTTCTGATTCAAGCTGCTGATTATGATTCAGATACATTGCCCTTTCCATAATTTCCTCACTAACAAATATGACTTGTTCAGCAGTAAAATGAAAACCATTAGATTTCATGCTATAAAATTACTAAGAATTCATTCACCTTGGAAAATCTCTAGTTTTACAATCAAAGCTCAGATACACACACACACAAAAACTATGTGTTTGTTTAGCTTTGCACAAAGAAAATGCATAGGAACCTTGTACAGGAATCATGAATTGTTCATGAGAATGTATAGAGGTGTAGGGGTAGAAAATGTTTCCCTTCTCCACTTCTAGGTTCTTTGGCCTACCTAAATAATTAAATTGGCATAAGACAGATGAACAGGAAAAAAAATTAATTTCATACTCACAGGATCTCATAGGAATATGAGACTCAAAGAAGTGACAAAAGCAGGCAATTTTTGTACCTTTTAAACAACAACAACAACAAAAAACAATTATTTGTGAAGAATTGACAAAGGGTTTTAGGCTTGGAATAGCAAATTAATTAACAAGTAACAAAGTTTGTTTATATAGCTTTGGCCCTGAATTCCCCATCTCTAGCATTAAGGATGCCTTCTACCCTCCAGGTGCAGGGAGACTACCTACACGTGGGGAATTTATTTCCTGCCTTCAGAGGGACAAAGTGGGCTCAGAGAGTCCTTCTGGCACCTGCTATTTCTTAAGTAACTTCAATTCTAAATAATCAATATGCCAAAGTGGCATATTTGGAAGCAGCCTGCCCTAACCCCATCAGAGTCATAAAAAAGGATGTTTTATTTATCAGTGTCCCATTTAGGCAATAGCTTTTAACCATATCTATATAACCATACCTATGCAAGATCTGGCTCATCCCTAAGAAAGGCAGTTCAAATCATCACAGCCTTATCACCCAACTATAAAATGAAGAGTAAATACACACTTCCCATTTTACAGAGGAATATTAAAAGGTTTAATTCAATAATTGATGGAAAGGGCACTGAGTTATTCAAATAAGTGAGGTTATATAAATAGGAAGTATCATACATTTTCACATCCATGTATCATTTATGATTCCCCAATCATCAAGCAAGGTCTGTACAGAAGTATTTTCCCCATAAATCATTTTCTGAACATAAAGTTGAAAACCCCTGTGCCCTGGAAAACATAAAGAAGATCCACACTATATAATTAGTTGAGAATGGAGTTGAGCTAGTCACTCCTCCAGTGCCAGCACTGAAAATATTCAATCAAGTCATCCTATTGTTTACAAATCACATGCAAACCCACATACTGCAAGGTTAGCCCGTTCTTCAAATAACTACACTTGTGGCATAATTTCAAAGCAAACTAGAAATACAGAGATTCAAGAGCTTTCCCTGTTGTTGCTAATCTTTTCACTCCAAATTATGCTGCTGCTTCTGTATTTTCTGCTACATGTGCTCTTTTTTAGGTGGAGTTGACAATTCTGAGGTCACGCTGGGTCATCAGTGGCAAGCTGACAGTAGGACATGGCTGTTTGAGCTAACTTACTAATAAGTGAACCCATGGAGTGCCATTTCATTAACGAATGTATCATTAAAAGCATTACCTCTATGACTTACTCATTGTTCTCTGCCCAGCCTGGCCCCTGCCTTGAAACCTTAAAAATAAAGAAACCATGCTAGCCTAGTGAAGGGCTGGGACCAGCTAATTAGTGGCCCCCTCCTGCATAATCTCTTCTCTCTGTGGCAAGGAGGAAGGGCACCTCTCTCTCCATCCACAGCTACAGTTATGAATGCATTTGTTTCAAGGAAAAAGGAGGAGGAGGATAGGAGATAATGAGCCAAACAAGGGAAATGTCAAAGATCTTGGTAGATAGCAGCTTTGGTCCAGGACTCAGTGGCTATACTGATGACTTTTTTTTTGGCTGATATTACAAGTTGATATTGGAGTCAAGCAGTTCTGGATAAAAATCCCATCTCCCCCACTTACTAGCTCTGTGAACTCAGGCAAGTTACGTGATGTTTCTGAGCTTGACTGTCCACATTTATAAAATAAGGATAATCAGAATATTTGTCTAAAGTGAGATAACACATGTAAAACACTTAATGAAAATGCCTAACTATTACTGTTAGCTCCAGAATTTGGCATCGACATCTCTAATATCGCTCAAGCATTTCTTCCGCAGGAAGTCCACTGGGACACCTACACTCCTCATCCTCTAATGGCATGATTATCAGTCTGAGTTCAGTTCCCAAACTTTTCACTCACCAAACACTTCTTTCTCACAGCACTTATTAATCTGTGTTATCTACTGCTAAGGATCATAAATGCTTGAGGATAGACACAGCTGGAAACAAAGTCACATATTTTCAAGATGGCTCACTAAAAACATTACCTATGGGGCAAGGCAGTTGGGCATGATATGAAATATAGAGAAACATGCCCTTCAACACACACTTATTTAAAAACTTACTATATGCCCTGTGCTAAAGTAGAGTGGTGAACAAGACATAGATATATTACAGTTGTGATAAATGCTAGTAGTGAGTCATAGTTTTGAGGCCATGGGAAGTTTCCCATAGGGAATTATGTATTAGGCAGCTATGGCTGCAATTAATGCTGAATGATAAACTACCCTAAAACTTAGTGTTTTCAATAATAAAGACTGCTTATTCTCTCCCACAGGTCTGCAGGTTGTCTGGGGTTCTTCTGCTTCCAATCTGGGTTGGCTAGGGTTGACTACAAGCTTCCAGTCAGGGACATATCTGCACTGTGTTCCTTATTCTGGGGCCCAGGGCAAAGGACCAACAGCTACTTAAAACTTGCTCTTCTCATGACAAGTGGAGGAGCCCAAGTGGTCAAGAACAACCTCACATGCATATTTAAAGCCTTTGTTAATCTCATATCCCCTAATATTCCAATAGCTTAAAGCAAGGCCTATAACCAAACCTACCATCAATGGGATGGGAAATAGACCCCGCTGACTCTAGTTCTCTTGACAAAGTGTCTCTCCTTGACCAAACTCTAGTCAGGCTCCTCTGAACTCTCTTTTCAACTAGCCCTGACTTTCAGGCTTTTGTATTCATCTTTGCATTATTTAATTATACTAAGAATCCTACCAAGTCAGTGTATTTATTTATTTGTTTGTTTGTTTGTTTAGGCCATGATGCAGCAGCATGTGGGACCTTAGTTCCCCGATCAGGGATCAAACCTGTGCCCCCTGCATTGGAACTGCAGAGTCTTAACCACTGGACCGCCAGGGAGGTCCTAACCACTAAGTCAGTTTAGCCAGGATCCCCCATCCTCAATATCTGATCTCCCTCAATGTTTAATCCGGTTCCTTATCCTCCAGTACCCCCAGTGGTATTTAACCTTGCCTTCAGCAAGAATTGTTAGGTCGTTTTAGCCAGAGTATCCCCTTATCCCTGACATTTCCTTTTAGTAACTTTCCACACACTCACCCTGCTCCTTGGCTATAAATTCCCACTTTTCCTTGTTATAATATATTTGGAATTGAGCCCAATCTCTCTCCCCTACTACAAAATCCCATCCTATCACAATAGTCCCCTTGAATCAAGTCTTCCTTACCATTCTTTAACAAGAGTCATGAGTTTTCTTTAACACTCTTCAAAGTCACAGGGCAAAGGGAATAACTGAAAAACAGAGAAGAGTAATCCAATAATACTACCCCAAGTGACAATCATGCCAAAACTTGAAGGATGCACCAGCATTAGCCAGGCAGAGGAGAATTCAGTAGCACTCACATGAATCAGTTGTTCCCTTGATTTAGAAGATTAGCGGTTATTAACAGACACCACTTTCTATGCTACATGTCTAAGAAACAAATAACAACCAGCCTTCTTCTTCTCTACCCCCACTGCCATATTCTTTGAAGGGATGGGCAATACACCCCAACAGTGGTATGGGAAAGCTGGGGAACATTTTTCTATTCCTTAAAGAAAATTCTTTAAGCCCTAAAGAACTATATAAGACAATATGGGTACATGTTACAAATGGTAGCATTTTTTCTCTGTAATTGAAATGTATGAGAACTGTGGAACAAGGGTAGAAGTAGGATTTGTCTATCTATCATTGTGACAAATGGACAGTTTATTGCTTTGCATTTGCTCGGCACTGCAGGAAAAGAGTGTAAGTTCAGAAAAATCTATTTCCCACAGAGCAATTATCAATTTTAATATTAAATTTTAAAATGATTTTTAATTTATCAACTGGTCCCTGAATTCAGGGTTGGAACTGTCAGATCTCTGCCTTGGATATTAGGCTGATGATGGTTCATACCCAAAGTCCATAGATAATGAACATTTTGTAAATCGGTAATGTAGTTCTTTTTTTCTCATTGTAAATTAATTGATCTTTTTGCCATTAGGGAGACATCAACTGCCCTGCTTTTCTCTCTGTCTCTTTCACTTCTTTTTGGTTCAAATGCAAGGCAAAACATTCCAAAACAAAACCCAATTTTAATTAAAGCCACCCTAGCCCCTGGAAAAGCAGTATTCTCCTCCTTTACCGAAGCTTTAAAGTTCCCTGCTTTGATTCAGTGTCAAAAAAGCAATAAAACAGGGGTGAGCAGCTTTAAAGTGAGAGGTCAAAAAAGTATTGAACTCCTTTTGCCCTTCACTCTCCTGGCAGTGAAACTTTCCTCTGGTCTGGAGGTCAGAGTTCAAGAGAAAATTTGCATTCAGTAAAACCACAGACCAAACTCAACCCATGCTCACCAAATCTCACACATGGAAAGCCAAGGCTACCACCAAGACCACAGCACTCTGCTTGGTCCTAACTTGATGCACAGAATTCAAAACTGTTTGAAGAAGTCAGACACTGGGATTTATAACTGTACATTTTAGTAAGAAAACTTAACTTTTCCCCAAAACTTAAAAATCATCAAGATCCTATCCAGGTCCAAGATGGCACTCTCCTATCTAGATATAAGAGAACATACATAATGAAATGATTGAAATTCTTTTCATTGATCAGGTGAACTGACTGAGAAATCAATATACTATATTAATTTGTAGTCTTCCACATAACTTCTGAAAGTCTGAATATATTGTGACTCCTTTTTTTCACCTTTCAGAATGCTCTAATATTTCTAAAAGTCCATTACACAGTGAGAGAACTGAACAAAGAAATTAGTGTGTATTATCTTCGAGATTAGTTGATCCAAAGGGTAAGCTCCTTATCACAGTAATCTTCTTCTTTGGCGAAAATATTCTTATCATTTTATATGAAAATGAGAACAAACAAGTACACAGTGAATAGTAGGTACAATTTTCTCCCCGACTTAATGGAAACTGATAGACCTAAATCCCCGTGAAGGTAAGGACAGCACCTGTTACAGTCACAGCCTCATCTCAGGAACCTTAAACTATGCCTGGCACATGAGTGGCACCAAAATATTCCATGAATGAATAGATAAATATTTAAGTGTATAAATATATAAATGGATATATAAATGACCAGCATAAGGCTGTTTAATAACACAAAATAACCCAAATCAGAAGAAAGGAGAGAAAGTCTGGTTATCTTGTAAAAGGTATGATATTTTTCCCCAAAGGAAATATTTCAAGGCCACTTTTTTTTCCCCCAGGGAAAGGAAAGATCAATGCCAGCAGCCCAGCAGTCACCAGAAGTCCCACGGTGTATGCAAACCTGATGGAGGAGAGAAAATTGAGGTGAGGAAATAGATTTCACTTTTGAGCTTTAAAGTAGTTATTATAAGCAATAGGGAAGAAATAATTATTCTTTAAGTGATAAGCACTACCTGGACAATGTGACAATCTTCTATTTAAATGTAACTTTGTGAAATGTGGCTATTTGGTGAGTACACGGTTTTACCACTCTAGATGCTGTAAGTCTGTCAATGTGAAGAATAATTTTGAGTCAAATCACATCAAGCAATAAGTTGTTGGTTGCTGCTGTCATTTTCCTAAAGAGCAAGGAAGTCTTTGCTTTCTTCAGACGACAATAACATCAACAATTTTTTTAAAGGATTCTGATTCACTTTATGCAAAATTGAAGAGTAGAGCCTTTTCTACATCATGACTTTGGTGGCATGTTTCTGTTTGTGATCTTGAAACTGAGTCCCTCTAAAACTGAGCTCCCCTGTCAAGTTTATGACTACCCTTTCTATCCAAAACTTTATTCCCTTTCTTATCCTGCCCCTGTTCCCCTCAGGATTGAGGTATATCAAAGAAAACAGTGGAGTTCCAAAGACCAAATTCAAGCAGGGAAGTAGGGGAATGAAGAAGCAAAGGAAAAGCCATCAAAAAACAATAGGTCAGCAATAAAACAAAGTTCTAGTTCCTTCTCAAGGGATATACATAACAATTTGAAACACAACTCTGAGTTGTTCGACAGAAACTAAGACCCCTCCCCACCCAGGTAGCAGATGGTGATTACATGCTGACCACAAGCACGTACACCCCAGACTGGTTGGAACCAGAAGGTTGATGCTTACCATTCCCAAAACATCGCCCTGTTACCTCACCAACAACCAATCAGAAGAAAGTCCATGAGCTGCACCCCTCACCCCAAATGTTGCCTTTAAAAACCCTTCCTTGAAAGCCATCAGAGTTAGGTCTTTTGACCATTAGCTGCCCTTTCACCTTGCTTGTTGCCCTGCAATGAACACTGTACTTTCCTTCACCACAACCCTGTGTCATTAGATTGGCTTTGCTCTGCAATGAGTGAGCAGACCTAAGTTCAGTTTGTAACTTTTTTTTTTCTTTTTGACAACTTACAACCTCTTCAATCACAGAAAGAGAAATAACCAAGAGATAGCACCACAAAGAGGACTCTAGCAGCCCTGAAAATGAGAAATGGTCTCTTCCTGAGCATAAAATTCAGATCTCTAGAAAAATTCCACATCCTGCCTTGTAACTAATTCATTCCCATCTTCGCATCATCACCACAATATCTCCCCAGCCATGATTTCTTTTCATCACCTAGTTCAAAGAACTCTTAAAGGATAAGGAAAAAGCATCTCTTTCTATGCATATTTCCATCTCTGCCACCCCTTTGCACCAATTAGAACAAACTGCTGCAGCAGTCTCTCTGTCCAGCCACTCCAAAGCAATCAGAGAGGAGTCCCAATGAAAGAAGGGAGATAAAATGGACCATTTTCCCTTGAAATCTACTGAGGCTTGTTTACCAGAGTCTTTGTCTCCAATAGAGTTGACTTGTAGGCTTTGTAAAGCATGGTGAACCTTAAGCACCAAACAACTGGGGCTATTTAACATGGAAGGAGGATTGCCTCTAAGAAGCCACCTGGGGAGTGCAATGATATTCACCATCCACATCAGAGCCAAAGATCTGGAAATGAACATTCATTCTAGACAGGGGCTCTGATGATTGGGTGGAAGTGGCCCTGAAAGTAAATACTAACTCTTGAATTAAAAAAAAAAATCCAATCCAATTAAAGATCTACAGGAGAAACAAGAGCCAATAGGAACCTCCACATGGCATAGCCCATGGGGCCTAGGTACCCTGATAAATAAGAGTAGAAGCTCTTATGCATTTCTTGAAATAATTCACTAATACGTAAATATATAAACCTATAGATATATATAAATAATATATATTCATTCTCAATTCCTAAAACTCACCATTTTTAAGGAGTTAGCATAAAGACCAAGTTTGTTTCTTTTGCCTTCATCTGCTTCATGTCAGCTCATAAATGTACAAATCAGTCAAATATCCAAGCTAACAGCATTTCATCAGTCTTACTTTGCCCTTAATAATTCATCCCTCTTATGTTTACTCTAATACTTGTGCAGCATAAATATGCATAATATGCGGCTGTGTACGTTCAAGCACTTTTCTGGATAGACTAACAGTAGGAGACTTTTGACCTTGGTCTGAAGAGGAAAAAGTTACTGCAATAACTAATGACAGAAGTGACAGTCTCATACTTTAAATTAAAGGGGAAAAGGGAGAAAAACATTCCCAAGAGAGAGTTCCTTAACAGCAATTTATATTTCAGCCTGAGAGGTGTTTTTTGTAAATAACATTTGAAAAGAGTTGCTTTTCCTGCAGCAGGTTTAACAAGGATAATACCTATCCTCTTGCTGAAAACCTTATAAAGATGTTGTGAGAAATAATAAAAGAATGTCTGTGGAGCCTCTGAGCTACTTGCAATAAATATGCTAATAAATACAAAGGCTTCTTATTAACTCTAGTAAATATCCCGCCAGGAAAAAAAAAAAAAATACAATAAAAGTGAGATTTGGGTAAAATCTACTAATTCCTAATCCAATTATTCTAGATGCTTTGATTATTTTCTTTCTGAGTCTTTTAAATTTGTAAGGAGTGTATTAGGCATTTAACATTTCCTTGCTCATGGTTTTGAGGATTTTCAATATCTTGGCAAATAATACCAGGTATTAACAAGGGCCAGTTTGGGGTACATAAGTTGCTGGTGACTTGGTTTCTCCACAGCGATCAAGAAACTGTAAATACATAAAGACTGAGATTTCTTGCTGCCTTTGCTGTGTATCACATGCTTTCAGCCTCAAAAGGATTTTTCCAGATGTTTCAACCAGTCTTCTTGGTGTGTTTGAAAACTCTGTTCTGTCTTCTGAGTCCATTTCCCCTAAAATACACAAACTCAAATACACAGGCTGAATTGAACTCAATTATCCTTCTTTACCATTTTTCAATGAAGCAATCCATTCTGTCATCAGGTGAAAGGGAGAACAATACCTTCAAGATCTCATTTGCAGATATAATATTATGAGAAAACTGACACAGATTTATGTACCTGCTTGATCCACAATTAGGATCTTTATCTGCACAGGTAAACATAGACCAAAAGGCATTTTTCATTTTCTGAACAAGCACCAACCAAACTGGGAGGCGGTTAAAGAAGCAAGACATCAGGTTGCATTGAGAAGTTTTACATAGCGATGCTTTTCCTGGTCCAGAGAATTACCCGGAAAAAGACATTTGTCCTAGCAGGGATTCCAAAATCGTGCTGTAGGTATTACTTAAGTCGGGAGGGTCACAATGAACATATCAGATGTGCAAAGAAAAAGGAACTTCTGGGCTTCCCTGGTGGCCCAGTGGTTGAGAGTCCGCCTGCTGATGCAGGGGACATGGGTTCGTGCCCTGGTCCGGGAAGATCCCACATGCCGCGGAGCGGCTAGGCCCGTGAGTCATGGCCACTGAGCCTGCGCGTCCGGAGCCTGTGCTCCGTGACGGGAGAGGCCACAACAGTGAGAGGCCCGCGTACCGCAAAAAAAAAAAGGAACTTCTTTATTTTCTACAAGTGATGGAATCCTTCTCAAAAACTCCCACTCTGCTAGATAGCTGATGGGAGGGCAGGGTAGAGATCAATAGGCTTCAACTTTAAATTTGCCTATTTATGATGTTTCAGCACCGCTGAGTTACATGGTCTCTTTGGGATAAGTTTTCAGTCGATTCAAAGTTTACTCCCTAATGGAACCGCTCCTCCCATTCCCCTCTTCTTTCCTCAAATGATGCTTGGATATAGGGGATATAGCTCAGGATGTGGGGCTGGAGAGGTTCTTGGTCTCATGCTGGTATCCAGGCAGGTGTCCATGACAGGCTGTCTGATCTAGTCTTGAGTGTGCCCAGGCTGGACATCTTATTGTGTTCATCTTTGAAATGAACAGCTGTAATTAGAAAAGTTCTTGGAGAACAAGGCCATGTCCCTTATGACTGACTTCAAAATTGGGTCTTATTAGACAAACATGAAGCTATGTTGAGGTCTATGACCCACATTTAGTGACCTCTTAGATCTAGATCGGTGCTCAGAACAGGTTTTATTGTTTATTTCCTTACTTCCACCTTTTCTCTGTCTACCATCTCATGAGATAGAAGGTAGAATATTTCTATTTTCTCATCTTCCTTAACCAGGACATTCCCTTCATCTTTGTCTTAGCCAGCTCAGGCTTCTGTAACAAATTACTGTAGACTGGGGGGCTGAGTCAACAAACATTTATACCACACAGTTCTAGAGGCTAGAAAGTCCAAGATCAAGGTGCCCATCATTTTCATTCCTGGTGAGAGGCTTTTTCCTGGTTGTAGACAACTATCTTCTCAATGTATCCTTATGTGGCAGAAAGAGGAAGCAAGCTCTATCATGTCTCCTCTTATAAGGGCACTAATCCCATCATGAAGGCTCCACCCTTATGACTGAGTTACATCCTAAAGGCCCCTTCTCCAAATACTGTCACTCTGAGGATTAGGGTTTCAACATATGAATTTGTGGGGGGGACACATATATTCAGTTCTTAGCAATCATAGCTTTGATTTCTTTGTTCTGGATGGTAGATCCTCTAACCCACACCTTCCCAGGGAACATATGATTCATGCTTAGCCTTGGAGCTGGAAGGCTTCAAGGGAACAAAATTTAAGGGGCAATAAAATACATAGCCTAATATTTTCAAAATATTATTTTCCTTGGTACAAAGCACCACAATTTAAAGACTTTGTAAAGGTGCAAAGTTTAGAAACTAACAGTGCCTATGGGTGTGTGAGATCCTGTGTGCATGTGCATATGTGTGCACATAAGCATGCATGTGTGGGTGTGAATAGTTCTCTATGTTTGTGTGACTGTGGATACACAGGAGATAGGGGTCTGTAAAGACTCATAGGTAATGTAGCCATCTCAGCCTAGGAAGGCAAGACCCTTTTGAATTATTCCTGCTTTCACCAGTCAAAACTTACAGAGTATTTCATCACCTGCCATAGGTAATGGTTCCTTGAAAACAGACCTAAGCTGTCAGCCCAGAGCACACACCCCTCTAGGAACATGAGTATCTCCTCCAGGAGGTAACAGGGAAATGTCAAATCATTGGAGACTGCCTTTCCAACCCCAGCTGGCCTTGACCTGGGATAAAATGCATGTTTCCTGAAAACACCTCATAATTTAGACTCTACGACACAGGCCCTTTCTGGATTTTCCACACACTATTTATTCTGCTCTCCCAAACTTCGTCATGGAGTATAGATAGACCTAGCTGCTCCACTCCATGCTATGGATTAAGCTGATGTTTAGACAATCTTTTGTTTTCCCTCTGGAATCAAGTAAGTCTATGTTTCACTCCCAAGTGGTATCCAGAAGTTATTTTTAAGCAGACTCAACTTTATGAAAAAATAGGATAAGTGAAGAGGAAGTCAAGTAAATGAAATCTCTTAGAGAAAATTCCATCTGGTAAATGATTATTTGCCATAAACTCTGGAGGAGTAAGTTGACCTAACATGGTAATCATCTCACCTCACTTATAACCAGCCTCTTTTCAAGGCTGAGAGCATAGTTTGATGGCAACCTTCAGCTATTCACATATTATTTATGAGTTTTATCCACATAAAATTTGCAGGTAATCTGCTTTCTCCATAACTTTTCTGTTGCTGATAATTGAGAGATGAGTGTAATTTAATTTGCTTTTTTGTCAAGGAATATACAATTCTAAAGAAACTAATTTAGTCTAACTTTGCTTGAAAAATCCTAGTATTGAAGTTGCTCCTTTAAGTAGCGTTGTGCAAAATGCCACAATTTGGGAAGTTAGAACCAGGTTCAAATCCTGCCTCACTATGAGCTTTCTCTTTTAGGGAAAGTTGCTTTCAGTCTTATTTGACCATCTATAAAATGGAAATAATAATACCCATAGGGTAATTAGGAGAAGTAAGTGAAATTAAGCCTGTAGGGACTGACTGAAGCTGTTCTCAGCATGCTGAGAATATTCTTCCTCTCCAACCCTGGAAACCAAGTCTAACAACAGCAGTTTAACATGTCTGTGTATAAGAAGGAGAGAAGCCATGGTCAGATAACGAAATCGTCATACACTTTCCCACTGCATGATTATGTTTCTTCTGAGCTTTGGACACTGGCTGAGGCATCTACATAATAAACATAAGTAACAGAGCATGACAATCAACATCAAGGGGATGGCCGATGATCAAACAAAGACAGTACCTGGCCCCAGAGGATGAGGATCCCAGACCACAGTTCCATGCACAGTCAACCCTGTGACATTATCAACAGACTTGTCCCATTGCTCAGTATGCCTTGTGAACGGAGCAGGTGTAGTGCACTGAGACAGATAAGATGGATATGGAAATAAACAAGAGAGTCCTTGCACTCAAAATGCTTATTGTCTCATTAGGGAATGAGGAAGTAAAACTGCAATTCCCGTTTGGTGTAGTAACTGCTGGCCAAGGGGTAAGTACTAGGAGTCAGGAAGGAGGGTTTCTCAGAGGAAGTGGCACCCAAGCTGTGATCTGAAGAACAGGGATGTTTCTAAAGCTACCATTGCCTGTTCACACATGAGGAAATCATCCACTTTGTTTTCTGTATAATTGATTTAAAATTTCTGCTCTTGTCATGTTCTCTCTCTCTTAGATAATTCTGTATTAAGTATAATTTCATTTTTAATCCTGAACCACACTTTGTTTACTTTCCCAGTTCTTCTCAGTTGCTTTATAAAGTTATTAGTTAGTTGAATTCACCTAAATGTAGGATATAGAAATTTCTCTATGGTGAAATAATGTCATGTGCATTTTATAGCATAAAGCACATGCTATTTTTTTTATTTGTTCAAAGTTAATGTTTGATAACGCCCAGTTCAGTGGATTCAGATGGCAAGTTTCAAAATACAATTTTAAAAGGCTAGAAATATATATATAGCTTTATTTTATGAAGCTTATATCAATTGTTCTTGTATAAATAAACTGAGAACACGTTTGTTTATCTGGAGTCTTTTTGGTGTAATTTACAGAAACCCAATTCAAATTAGCTTAAACAGAATAAAAGAGAATTTTTCAACTTTTCAGATATGGCTGGATTCAGGTCCTCAAACATTGTCCTCAATGCTCCTCTCTCTCTCTCCCCCACCATCCATCCATCTCTTGGTTCTGCTTTCTTTGTGCACCACTAGTTTTTTCATACCTAATGCCAAAGACAGTCCCCAGTGAATCAACCCAAAGCTTCTGTCATCCTACAGCTAATTACAAAGAGAAGTCAGGGATTCTTTCCTAACAAATTCAGCAGAATTCCTGAGGATGACTCAGATTGGCTAAATCTGGGTCATTTGGCCATCTAGGAAGTATCACAGGAGCAGAAGGAAGTAACTCGATTGGCCACATTGAGTCACAGATTCACCAACATGGCAGGGGAGGCAACTCCTTATGAACAACATTTCACCAGGTTAGAAGGAACAACTGCTGAAAGAAAAAGAGGTTGGGCAGACAACATAACAATAATTCATTATAACATGAAACCATCCAGCATGAAGCATTTTTGTGCTAAGCCAGGAGACTGTCTGGGTACGTGAGGCCTTATCGCTGGTTTGGCTTGAAAAAGTGTATGAATAAGAACTACCCTTAGAACCTGTATGTACTTCGACTCTTATTCCAGCTCAAAGGAAATGAATCACTCAAAGGAAAACCAAAACCATGGGCTCAGGCTAAAACAGAGGATTTTATCTCTAGAAAAATAACAGGAAATTCAGAGGAATCTCACCTGGGGAGAAATCTCTATGAAACACATACGGGCATCCAAAGGAACTCAGGGGCAAGTTATGGGAACTTCTTTAGCTGGTCACTTAAACATCCAAATAACAGAACACCAAGCCTTGATGGGAATTCTGCATTTTAAGGGGATCATGGAGAAATTAAGACAGTTCCTAACTGGGTAATAGAGATTTATAGCAACTGAATGAAAGGTTTTACTTCACAGAATTTAAATGAAAAGTTAGGAAAATATGGATCATTTATGGATGGAAAAGAAGAAAGTGATCTCTTTGTTTTCTTTTTGATTCCCCCAAGGCCCAGGTAACAGATTAATTGTTAAAAGATGCTTTAAGCAACCATCCAAAACCATTAAGCTGCTCTGTGATAAGAACTGTGTTAAGAGCTGAAGACAAAACAACAAGTGAGGCATGGTCTTCTTGTAAAGTCAGTTTCATGGGTAAGAAAGCCTCTTCAGAGGACTATTAAAATATAATATTCTACTATAGAGGTTTGTAAAAGGGGTGAATTTAAGAGGTCACACTTGCAAATCTGCCAATAATTATGTTCCTCTATGTTGCCTGAAATTCCATCACTAGAGGTTGATTCATCTGGGTTAGAAGATATCTCTTTTAAATTTTAAATAGCCCTGGTAAGCATATCACCTTAATCAGGACTGTCAATTGTTCAAACCTGGTGTGAATTAATTAATCAGATCATTTCCCACTAACAAGCTTCTTAAGTCAGTAAACTCAGGAAATGTTGGGGGGGGTTTGAGGTGGGGGAGGGGCTTGAGGAGCAAGGGTAACAGAAGAAAGGGATATTGGTTTTGCAGTATTAGAGAACCTCCAAAGTCAGACTTCCTCTAAGAGACCAATTAAGACAGCCCGGCCCAGGATAGTTGTGTTTACTTCTTCGATGCACTATATTAAGACATTTAAGAACACTCACTGCTGTAGAACGGACAATTGAGTAATTGACTGCATCTTATTCGGTGGACTCTGGGCTCATCAGGAAGAACCGAAATGAATTTCCCCCTGCACACCTGCCACCTCTCCAGCCAGAGTCAGCTGGTATTTGAGCCCTCAAGGTCTTGGGGGAAGTTGTCAGATGGAGATGGATCTGGGCAGACAACCACTAACAGGCACACTCACTGAGATAATTAAGCTGAATTTGGCTGACAAAGGTAAGCCCTTATACCAGAAAGGGCTTGGTTCTCCAGGGCCTGAGAATAGGATGAGACTTGCAGGTGTGGGGACTAAGAGGGTGTGGGGAGCTAAAACAGTATCAGAGAAGACCTCACAGGCCTGGCAAGGAGCACAACAGTGAGGATTGAGGACCAGGGCTTCCCTGTATCTTCTGAACCTGTGTAAATAGCAGGGTTCCCACTCATCAGCACAAGGGAAGGAAATGAAGCTATGAACAGTGACTGATGGAAGACATCTCACCAGTCCTCATGGGTGGGGATAAACCAGACTTAATTTGACATTTGATAAAGAAATGAAGCAGAACCTGTGCCCAGGATGGCATGGAATAATCCAATGCCTATTACAGAATTATTAGAAGTTATCATTTCAGTGGGGGAGATGTAAAATCAAGAGGGAAGATATTTAAAGGAAAGCAGGATGGGCATAGTAGTTGACTCTCCAAATTCCGTTGTGAAACTTTATCAGTCAGTGGCTCAGGAATGAGCATTCTCCCTAACATGGACAATAAAACATGAGGGACGCCTGCTGGGAATTTCTGGGAAAGGAGTCCTCATTCCTAAGAAAAAAAAACATTAGAAAAAAAAAAAAAGATGGTCCTTCTTCCTCTGGACACTGTGTGTCTAGATGAGATTACTAGAACTGTTGCAGCCATGTTGCCTCCAGCCCAAGGACAAAGCCAACACATGGGAGAGGCATCGCTCAGAGAACAGCTGAGAGGTGGAGCTTGACCCTGATAGACCACACACAGAGCCATGGCTTTCTGAACTTCTTGTTAGGTGAGATGCTACATTTCAGTTTTCTCTCACTTGCTACCAGGAGCATTTGATAGACAAGGCATGACAATTTTGGTGTGATCCCTTCTGCACTGAGCACAGGTGGTTCATTAGGCTTCAACCAGGACAGGGGATCACTACATGGTATAATGGCCTCTCTTGTCCCCACTCCTACCTATTCTCTACCCTGTACCCAAGTGCCATCACTCCAAAACAATCTGATCAGACTGTGTCTCTGCTTAAACACCCATATGAGCTTTCTATTTTCTATAGGGAAATCTCTCTAGCATGGCAGACAAGGTCCTTGGGAATCAGGGCTTCGTTTGCCATCCTGTTAGTCTCCCAACACTCATTCTATGCACGGGTACACCATGATGGTCTTCCCTCTGTTCCTCAACACATTACCCCTCTTTGCATCTTTTGGACCATTCATGTGAAGGTCTGCTGCCTAAAATGCCCTTACCCATCTTTTCTGTCTGGAAATCTACTTTTCCATCCATATGTACCTCTGTGAAGACTTTCCCTGACTTCCATTTGCTTTGTGTTTCATAGCAATTCTATTATGTCTACTAGGACTTTTCATATATCTGTCTATATCTGTCAATGCTCTCTAATAGCTTGTATGCCCCTTCAGACCATCTCTCTAACCACAGCACCAACTTCACTTCTAGACCCATAACAGGCATTCAATTACTAGAACGAACAAATGAATGAACAAATGAGTTCAACCCCCCAGGATTTAGAAAATTTAGAAACAAATTCTATAATATGGAGATTCCCTCTGCTGAGTAAGCAACTACTTCCCACATCTCTTGAGGGTATCACAGCTAACCAGTTCTCTAATGCTCCCAACCTGTGCGGTGATTTATTCCACCATCTTAAGCTATATTCCTGATTACTGCTTATCCAAAGAGCTGGATCACTCTGGTGGGCATGACATTTTTATACTGTATTTTAAGTGTGAATGTGAAAAACTGACTTCCAGCCACAACAAGGTTATTCTGGATGGTTGTCATACGTGTGTTACATGTATTTTTACATAAAAAGTGTTTTCAAAGAAGAAAAATGTCGGTAGGTATTAAAGTTTGGTCAGATTTTAATGTCAAATGGTGTAATTAGTAACATTTATGCATGCGTAAGTGTGAACATTTGTTGAGAGAATAAATATATACGGAGAGATAAAACAGGCAAGAACACAGAATAATATATCTAGGTATTCTATTGATGCAATTTTTCTCAAGGCCTCTGATTCAGCTGCTCGCCTCTAGGACACAAACTACCACGGCATTTAGGGAGCTGACAAAGCCGCACTGGTCTCTGGCAGTTTGCAAAGTTGGCTGAAAATGGAGGTTTTCCAAGTGGCTGCTTGCAATGCCATGCTGGTGGCATTAGTGCCTGGGAAATACCAAGAGCTAAATGCTTCCTCCCCTTCATTTTCTAAATTTCATAGCCTGATAGCAATCAGGCTGCAGGTGTCATATTCTGAAAGGATTAATGCACTTGCCAAGAAGTTAAAGTCGCTCAGCTCTTGCCCCCATGGCTTGGGACACCAACCGAGACATACTGTGATCACACAGCTGCAACAGACCGTCTCTCGTGTCTTATGGCTTAATGATGTTCCCAACAGCTGACCTCCCTTCCATTGTGTAGACTCTGTGCCACCAACTCCCTTTTGCTTCTTTGAAACCTTTTTCTATTTTTGTATTTACCTTATTTATCTTACCTTCACACTTCCCTGACCTGACTACCCTTAGACATAATCAACTCCTCTTTTCCTTTATGTATCAGTGACTGCTGCTTGATATTATGGTGTTATTTTAATATCGTAACTGAAAATGATAAAGGCCAATCAATTATTTTGTATTATACATCGCACTCCATTGGGATTGATTTTCCTCTATGTAATCATGTTTGCAGCCATAAAAGCAAAGATTAAAAAGGGGTTTCTTTCTATTTTTCATATTCAAAGGAGTCGCATTAGTAACCCTGCCTCATAATGTAGCTGCTAAGAGCTAAACTTCATCTAGAGAAATGGAGTCCCTATGAGGTGGCAAAAGCCATGGACAGGACCCAGTGCCTTACCTTGGACTTTGGCCCATGTCTTGAGTATCTATTTTCCATACTGCTCTTTATCAAGATCTGGCATCATATTTATTATCTAATGAATGGCAGTCCTGTGTGGGCTGCACTTTTTGCATATCCTAAGAGGTTCCCATATTGTCATTTTGCCTTCTCCTCACCACATAAACTGCTTGAAATCTCCTATGTCAAACAGCCTAGAAATGTACCAATAATGAATCTTCTCCAGAACTGAAGTGCCCTTCAATTACTGAAACTTCAGTTGCCCACCGAGGCTCCTGATCCTTGAGAATAAATATACAGTAGATGCTAACAGAGCACAGAACAAACTCCAGGAGATAATACAAAGGGGCAGGCAGCTTGCAGGAGAGACCTGCAGAAGAATCCCAGTCCCTCCAGCAGGGAGATTCTCTGAGCCAGGACCTGGCTTCAAAGAGATGAGCTAAGGAGAACGAGTCCTCTAATCACTAGCTTTACATGCACTGAGATTGACGAGCTTGTGGGCAGCCCTGAATGGCAGCCCCAGATGCGATGGAGAATATAACTCCTCCAGAGCCCAGCTCGGCCCGAGAGCTGTCCTCCTGCAATTCCTGTGGGCACACAGGTTGAATGGCCGTTTGCCTTTTGTTTGGTATAAAAACCCATTTGGAAATACTGCCTGTAGGCAAGCTTTGCAACCCTACAGTTTTGTCTGACCTCATTTTCATTACTGGAGTTCTCCAGACTCTCTTTGCCCTCCTCGGTCTCCTCAGCTGAATTTTTCCCTGAAGTAAGCAAATAGCATACATTAAAAATTATTTTGATTATGGGGTTGCATGGGAATGAGGATCAGGGTTTCCAATGCAACGTTCCCCTGCAGCGTCCGGACACATCTGGATGCCAGTGGAATCTCAGAGAAGGTGCAGCCATCGGAAGGCTCTCTGGGGTCTGGTGGGGCTGGGTCTCTCTGGTCTTGCTCGCCCCCTTCTCCCCTCCAGAGGCCCCTGAGATTCCACTCCCCGGCACCCTGGGCTCTGGAAATCACTGCTTCTGCCAGTTGCCAGAGTTCAGACTCTGTCTTTTAGGCTATGATGTGGCTCTTTTTTGCTCCTGTTTTTGTGAAAATGTGCATAATATAAAAGAGACCAGTACCATGTACTTGTGCATTTTGGAAGGTGGCCACCAAGTTGTAATCTGTTCAGCCCCTCCCTGTAGTTTCTGACGGATGCTTCCCCCTTCCTAAGCCTTGAGGCTGTATCTTCCTTTGCAGCTGCCTCATCCACCAGAGGAGTCCCTGAGGGGCAGCCCTGTCTCCTCACAAGGAAATGAAGCCTGAGGAAGTGAGGAAGGTCCTCCTCTCAACAAAGTCCCAGGCTCCTGTTTGCTCATTTGGTTAAAACAAAGTTTCCAGCTGCCGACCGCAGCACCCTCCCATTGAGAGTTCAAGCTCAGAGCCACCAAGTAATTGTTATTGTAGAGCAAACAGTTGTTTAAATAAGTTGTCTCCAAATGGTCATTATCTCCTCCTTCACCTCCACCTGCCACAAATCCCCGGGTGCAGGGTGGCCTCGTGGCCGCTGTGCTGTCGGGACTGCTCACCCCTGCCAGCCCTTGTAAAGAAGCAGAAGAAAGAGACTCGCTGCAGTGGGAGCGGTCGAATGATCTGGACATGTTAAGAAAGCATTCCAAATGTTTTGTGGCACACTTAGCACTCCCAGAGGAAGGAGGCTGTGGGAATGGGGTCAGCTTCCTTCCTCGGGGAAATTACTCAAATAGGTTTTAAAATTTACAGTCTGTGTTGTGATCATAAGTAAAAATAAAATATACCCTCCAAACTGAGAGTTTCTTTGGCTGAAGAGGTCCTCTGGGGTTGGCTTCCTCTACTGCTATTCCCTGTTTTTACAGAAAACTGGAGAGCAGTTTTCCAGGAAGCTGCTCCAGGACTCCAGCTTCTTAGCTCCCTTCCCAAGCCTACCTGCATGCCATCAGCTTGCTTCCTCCCAACAGGAAGCTTCCTTGTCTGCCGATCAACATCGCTGACCCCCTCCCACCCACATCTGCCTCCACTGTGGCTCCTTCCTCTTTGTTTCTCTCCAGCTCAGGCAGAGAAACCCTCCCTAATCAAAAGCAGCTTCACCAAGCTGTTAACAGCACACTGATGCCCAACAACAAGGCGTTGCTCTGTGCCCCTCATCCTATTACCTGTGTTGGACCCGGCCCCAGGCCCACTGCACCCCACTCTGGCTCATACCTGTTTGCAGCAGAACCCAGGAAGGTGATGTACAGAATTAAGTTTAAACACTTAAAATTTAGGGTTCCAAGTTTGGGTGCAATTACATAGTCGACATTTCCATGTTATAAAGTAACATGGTTTGGGGCCAGATTTTGGAGATGTAAATACCAATGCATGTTGCTTCCCTGTTTTCTGAAAATAATCTTGATGTATTGAAGTGGAGACATTGTTACTTCCTAATGCATCTCATGAATTAAGTCCAAATATAAGGAAAACAGACTAGTTTTGAAATATCAACATCAGCCCTAATTTACTGGCTTCTGCATTATGATTCTAATTGCACTCAATATAACCTATTGCTGTTGGATTCCCTCAGGGTCTTAGAAAAACTAGAGAAAACAATGTGGAATGGACTCTGTATGTGAAATCCAACAGACTCTTCTTTTTTCTGCTTTGCCTTTTATTAAGTTAGAATTTATTATTCTTTGGGGTTTTTTTGTTTTTGTTGTTGTTGTTTTTGTTTGTGGTGTGCAGGGCTCTCACTGTTGTGGCCTCTCCCATTGCAGAGCACAGGCTCCGGACACGCAGGCTTAGAGGCCATGGCTCACGGGCCCAGTCGCTCCGCGGCATGTGGGATCTTCCCGTCCTAGGGCACGAACCCACATCCCCTGCACCAGCAGGCAGACTCTCAACCACTGCGCCACCAGGGAAGACCCTAGACTTTATTATTCTTGATAGCCCATATGAAAAACATTTCAAGTGATATGAATGAAATTATCTCCTGAAACTAATTTCTCACATAAAAACTGAACTGAGTGAACCCTTCTCATAAGCAGCTGACAGGTAAAAGATCTTCAGCGTGTTAACTTCAGTTTTGGAATATTCTTTACATTAAAAAGACTACTGGGGCAAATAATCCAAGTCATTTGTAAAAGGCCTTTTAAATGTGTGTGTATCAGAAATCTTCTTCTACACCTATTTAAATTTCAGGGCACAGCATGATGAAGTATTCTTGGGGTATCTGCCACCATTTAGTGTTGTAATAAGAGTAAGATAAGAATAAGAACTTTTCTAGGGCCTCCCTGGTGGCGCAAGTGGTTGAGAGTCCGCCTGCCGATGCAGGGGATACGGGTTCGTGCCCCGGTCTGGGAGGATCCCATATGCCGCGGAGCGGCTGGGCCCGTGAGCCGTGGCCGCTGAGCCTGCGCGTCCGGAGCCTGCGCGTCCGGAGCCTGTGCTCCGCAACGGGGGAGGCCACAACAGTGAGAGGCCCGCATACCGCAAAAAAAAAAAAAAAAAAAAAAAAAAAAAGAATAAGAACTTTTCTGTAGACTTAAAAAACAAAAGCTGGAGACTTCCGGGTAAGATGGCGGAAGAGTAAGATGCGGAGATCACCTTCCTCCCCACGGATACACCAGAAATACAGCTACACGTGGAACAACTCCCACAGAACACCTACTGAACGCTGGCAGAAGACCCCAGACCTCCCAAAAGGCAAGAAACTCCCCACATACCTGGGTAGGGCAAAGCGGAGAGATCCCCGCACAGAGGATCGGTGCCGAGTGGCACTCACCAGCCCGAGAGGCTTGTCTGCTCGCCCGCCGGGGCAGGCGGCACTGGAAGGTGAGGCTCGGGCTTCGGTCAGAGCGCAGGGAGAGGACTGGGGCTGGCGGCGAGAACTCAGCCTGAAGGGGGCTAATGTGCCACAGCTAGCCGGCAGGGAGTCCGGGAAAACTCTGGAGCTGCCAAAGAGGCAAGAGACTTTTTCTTCCCTCTTGGTTTCCTGGTGCGCGAGGAGAGGGGATTAAGAGCGCTGCTTAAAGGGGCTCCACAGACGCGCGCGAGTCGCGACTGAAAGCGCAGAGCCCAGTGACGGGCGTGGGACGCTGGGGCTGCTGCTGCCGCCGCCAAGAAGCCTGTGTACGAGCGCAGGTCATTGTCCACACCGCCCTTCCGAGAGCCTGTGCAGCCCGCCACTGCCGGGGTCCCGGGATCCAGGGGCGGCTTCCCTGGGAGAACGCATGGCGCGCCTCGGGCTGGTGCAACGTCACGCCGACCTCTGCCGCTGCAGGCTCGCCCCGCACTCCGTGCCCCTCCCTCCCGCCCAGCCGGAGTGAGCCAGAGTCCTCGAAGAGGCTGCTCCTTTAACCCTGTCCTGTCTGAGTGAAGAACAGACGCCCTCCGGCGACCTACACGCAGAGGCGGGACCAAATCCAAAGCTGAGACCCAGGAGCTGTGAGAACAAAGAAGAGAAAGGGAAACCTCTCCCAGCAGCCTCAGAAGCAGCGGATTAAAGCTCCACAATCAACTTGATGTACCCTGCATCTGTGGAATACATGAATAGACAACAAATCATCCCAAATTGAGGAGCCAGGAGTCAGTGCTGTGCCTCTGAGGTGGGAGAGCCAACTTCAGGACACTGATCCACAAGGGACCTCCCAGCTCCACATAATATAAAACGGTGAAAATCTTCCAGAGATCTCCATCTCAACACCAGCACCCAGCTTCACTCAACGACCAGCAAGCTACAGTGCTGGACACCCTAAGGGAAACAACTAGCAAGGCAGGAACACAACGCCACCCATTAGCAGAGAGGTGGCCTAAAATCATAAAAAGTCCACAGACACCCCAAAACACACCAGACATGCCCCCCAGAAAGACAAGATCCAGCCTCATCCACCAGAACACAGGCACTAGTCCCCTCCACCAGGAAGCCTACACAACCCACTAAACCATCCTTAGCCACTGGGGACAGACACCAAAAACAATGGGAACTACGAACCTGCAGCCTGCAAAAAGGAGACCCCAAACACAGTAACATAAGCAAAATGAGAAGACAGAAAAACACACAGCAGGAGAAGGAGCAATATAAAAACCCACCAGACCTAATAAATGAAGAGGTAATAGGCAGTCTACCTGAAAAAGAATTCAGAATAATGATGGTAAAGATGATCCAAGATTCTGTTTCCCAGATCCAAAATCTTGGAAATAGAATAGACAAAATGCAAGAAACAGTTAACAAGGACCTAGAAGAACTAAAGATGAATCAAGCATCGATTAAAAACACAATACATGAAATAAAAAATACTCTAGATGGGATCAATAGCAGAATAACTGAGGCAGAAGAACGGATAAGTGAGGTGGAAGATAAAATAGTGGAAATAACTGCTGCAGAGAAAAAGAAAAAAGAATGAAAAGAACAGAGGACAGTCTCAGAGACTTCTGGGACAACATTAAATGCACCAACATTCGAATTATAGGGGTTCCAGAAGAAGAAGAGAAAAAGAAAGGGACTGAGAAAATATTTGAAGAGATTATCGCTGAAAACTTCCCTAATATGGGAAAGGAAATAGTTCATCAAGTCCAGGAGGCACAGAGAGTCCCATACAGAATAAATCCAAGGAGAAATATGCCAAGACACATATTAATCAAACTGTCAAAAATTAAACACAAAGAAATCATATTAAAAGCAGCAAGGCAAAAACAACAAATAACACACAAGGGAATCCCCATCAGGATAACAGCTGATCTCTCAGCAGAAACTCTACAAGCCAGAAGGGAGTGGCAGGACAGAATTAAAGTGATGAAGGAGAGAAACCTGCAAACAAGATTACTCTACCCAGCAAGGATCTCATTCAGATTTGATGGAGAAATTAAAACATTTACAGACAAGCAAAAGCTGAGAGAGTTCAGCACCACCAAACCAGCTTTACAACAAATGCTAAAGGAACTTCTCTAGGCAAGAAACACAACAGAAGGAATATACCTACAATAACGAACCCAAAGCAATTAAGGAAATGGGAATAGGAACATACATATCAATAATTACCTTAAATGTAAATGGACTAAATGCTCCCACCAAAAGACACAGATTGGCTGAATGGATACAAAAACAAGACCCATATATATGCTGTCTACAAGAGACCCACTTCAGACCTAGAGACACATACAGACTGAAAGTAAGGGGATGGAAAAAGATATTGCATGCAAATGGAAACCAAAAGAAAGCTGGAGTAGCAATTCTCATATCAGACAAAATAGACTTTAAAATAAAGACTACTAGAAGAGACAAAGGAGGACACTACATAATGATCAAGGGATCGATCCAAGAAGAAGATATAACAATTGTAAATATTTATGCACCCAACATAGGAGCACCTCAATACATAAGGCAAATACTAACATCCATAAAAGGGGAAATCGACAGTAACACAATCATAGTAGGGGACTTTAACACCCCACTTTCAACAATGGACAGATCATCCAAAATGAAAATCAATAAGGAAACACAAGCTTAAAATGATACATTAAAGAAGATGGACTTAATTGATATTTATAGGACATTCCATCCAAAAACAACAGAATACACATTTTTCTCAAGTGCTCATGGAACATTCTCAAGGATAGATCATATCTTGGGTCACAAATCAAACCTTGGTAAATTTAAGAAAATTGAAATTGTATCAAGTATCTTTTCCGACCACAATGCTATGAGACTAGATATCAATTACAGGAAAAGAGCTATAAAAAATACAAACACATGGAGGCTAAGCAATACACTACTTAATAACGAAATGATCACTGAAGAAATCAAAGAGGAAATTAAAAAATACCTAGAAACAAATGACAATGGAGACACGACAACCCAAAACCTATGGGATGCAGCAAAAGCAGATCTAAGAGGGAAGTTTATAGCAATACAATCCCACCTTAAGAAACAGGAAACATCTCGAATAAACAACCTAACCTTGCACCTAAAGCAATTAGAGAGAGAAGAACAAAAACATCCCAAAGTTAGCAGAAGGAAAGAAATCATTAAAATCAGATCAGAAATAAATGAAAAAGAAATGAAGGAAATGATAGCAAAGATCAATAAAACTAAAAGCTGGTTCTTTGAGAAGATAAACAAAATTGATAAACCATTAGCCAGACTCATCAAGAAAAAAAAGGGAGAAGACTCAAATCAATAGAATTAGAAATGAAAAAGGAGAAGTAACAACTGACACTGCAGAAATACAAAAGATCATGAGAGATTACTATAAGCAACTCTATGCCAATAAAATGGATAACCTGGAAGAAATGGACAAATTCTTAGAAATGCACAACCTGCCAAGACTGAATCAGGAAGAAATAGAAAATATGAACAGACCAATCACAAGCACTGAAATTGAAGCTGTGATGAAAAATCTTCCAACAAACAAAAGCCCAGTACCAGATGGCTTCACAGGCGAATTCTATCAAGCATTTAGAGAAGAGCTAACACCTATCCTTCTCAAACTCTTCCAAAATATAGCAGAGGGAGGAACACTCCCAAACTCATTCTATGAGGCCACCATCACCTTGATACCAAAACCAGGCAAGGATGTCACAAAGAAAGAAAACTACAGGCCAATATCACTGATGAACATAGATGCAAAAATCCTCAACAAAATACTCGCAAACAGAATCCAACAGCACATTAAAAGGATCATATACCATGATCAAGTGAGGTTTATTCCAGGAATGCAAGGATTCTTCAATATATGCAATTCAATCAACGTGATACACCATATTAACAAATTGAAGGAGAAAAACCATATGATCATCTCAATAGATGCAGAGAAAGCTTTTGACAAAATTCAACACCCATTTATGATAAAAACCCTGCAGAAAGTAGGCATAGAGGGAACTTTCCTCAACATAATAAAGGCCATATATGACAAACCCACAGCCAGCATCGTCCTCAATGGTGAAAAACTGAAACCATATCCACTAAGATCAGGAACAAGACAAGGTTGCCCACTCTCACCACTCTTATTCAACATAGTTTTGGAAGTTTTAGCCACAGCAATCAGAGAAGAAAAGGAAATAAAAGGGATCCAAATCGGAAAAGAAGAAGTAAAGCTGTCACTATTTGCAGATGACATGATACTATAGATAGAGAATCCTAAAGATGCTACCAGAAAACTACTAGAGCTAACCAATGAATTTGGTAAAGTTGCAAGATACAAAATTAATGCACAGAAATCTCTGGCATTCCTATATACTAATGATGAAAAATCTGATAGTGAAATCAAGGAAACACTCCCATTTACCATTGCAACAAAAAGAATAAAATATCTAGGAATAAACCTACCCAAGGAGACAAAAGACCTGTATGCAGAAAATTATAAGACACTGATGAAAGAAATTAAAAATGATACAAATAGATGGAGAGATGTACCATGTTCTTGGATTGGAAGAATCAACATTGTGAAAATGACTCTACTACCCAAAGCAATCTACAGATTCAATGCAATCCCTATCAAACTACCAGTGGCATTTTTCACAGAACTAGAACAAAAAATTTCAAAATTTGTATGGAAACACAAAAGACCCTGAATAGCCAAAGCAATCTTGAGAACGAAAAATGGAGCTGGAGGAATCAGGCTCCCAGACTTCAAACTGTACTACAAAGCTACAGTAATCAAGACAGTATTGTACTGGCACAAAAACAGAAAGATAGATCAATAGAACAGGATAGAAAGCCCAGAGATAAACCCACGGACATATGGTCACCTTATCTTTGATAAAGGAGGCAGGAATGTACAGTGGAGAAAGGACAGTCTCTTCAATAAGTGGTGCTGGGAAAACTGGACAGGGACATGTAAAAGTATGAGATTAGATCACTCCCCAACACCATACACACAAATAAGCTCAAAATGGATTAAAGACCTAAATGTAAGGCCAGACACTATCAAACTCTTAGAGGAAAACATAGGCAGAACACTCTATGACATAAATCACAGTAAGATCCTTTTTGACCCACCTCCTAGAGAAATGGAAATAAAGACAAAAATAAACACATGTGACCTAATGAAACTTAAAAGCTTTTGCACAGCAAAGGAAACCATAAACAAGACCAAAAGACAACCCTCAGGATGGGAGAAAATATTTGCAAATGAAGCAACTGACAAAGGATTAATCTCCAAAATTTATAAGCAGCTCATGCAGCTCAATAACAAAAAAAGAACAACCCAATCCAAAAATGGGCAGAAGACCTAAGTAGACATTTCTCCACAGAAGATATACAGAATGCCAACAAACACATGAAAGGATGCTCAACATCTTTACTCATTAGAGAAATGCAAATCAAAACTACAATGAGATATCATCTCACACCAGTCAGAGTGGCCATCATCAAGAAATCTAGAAACAATAAATGTTGGAGAGGGTGTGGAAAAAAGGGAACACTCTTGCACTGCTGGTGGGAATGTGAATTGGTACAGCCACTATGGAGAACGGTATGGAGGTTCCTTAAAAAACTACAAATAGAACTACCATATGACCCAGCAATCCCACTACTGGGCATATTCCCTGAGGAAACCATAATTCAAAAAGAGACATGTACCAAAATGTTCATAGCAGCCCTATTTACAATAGCCCGGAGATGTCCTAAGTGTCAACCTAAGTGTCCATCATCGGATGAATGGGTAAAGAAGATGTGGCACATATATACAATGGAATATTACTCAGCCATATAAAGAAACGAAATTGAGCTATTTGTAATGAGGTGGATGGACCTAGAGTCTGTCATACAGAGTGAAGTAAGTCAGAAAGAGAAAGACAAATACTGTATGCTGACACATATATATGGAATTTAAGAAAAAAAAAATGTCATGAAGAACATAGGGGTAAGACAGGAATAAAGACACAGACCTACTAGAGAATGGACTTGAGGATATGGGGAGGGGGAAGGGTAAGCTGTGACGAGGTGAGAGAGCGGCATGGACATATATATACACTACATATGTATACATATGTATACATATGTACATATGTATATGTATATGTATAACTGATTAAATTTGTTATAAAGGAAAAAATAAAAAAATTAAAATAAAAAAATAAAACAAACAAACAAAAAATAAAAATAAAAAAATAAAAATAAAAAAATAAAAAACAAAAGCTGGTCTCTTGCTCCAAATATATTTATCATTGGGGGAAAAGGACAGTGATTTCCCTTAATAAGAGTTATCAATATTTCTATCACTTAAAATGTGCTGGGTACTGCACTAAGCACTTTATATTCATTGACTGGCCCTCATGATACATTTTTTTTTATGATAAATTTTTAAGGGAGTCTAATCACCCCCATTTTATAGGTAAGGAAATAGAAGAGGTGACGTATCACCTCTATCATCAGCTCAAGGTTATGTGGCACAGTCCGAATGGAACCAGGTCCTTCTGCACATCACAGAAGCATTATTAAAACAGGAAGACACAAAAAGGGTTTTTTGGGTTTCTTTATTTTGGTTTGGTTTTTTTTTTTTTTGCTTTTATTTTATATTTTTATTGAAGTATAGTTGATTTAAAATGTGTTAGTTTCAAGCATACAGCAAAGTGATTCAGTTATACATATATAGTTTTTTTTCTCAGGGTATTATAAAATATTGAGTAGAGTTCCCTGTACTATACAGGAGGTCCTTGTTGGTTATCTATTTTATATATAGTAGTGTGGCTATGCTACGCCCAGCCTCCTAATGTATCCCTCCCACACACTTTTCCCCTTTGGTAACCATAAGTTTGTTTTCTGTCTGTGAGTCTCTTTCTGTTTGGCACACAAGTTCATTTGTATCAAGGGTTTTTTGTTGTTGATGACTGTTTTCAATGTGGGCAGAATTTAGTGACTGTAGAAGGGCTAATGTTTGACTACTATTAGAGCAGATCCCAGAGGAAAGAGCTGGGCCTGCAAGGAAAGTCAGCTTTTACTACTGTGCTGTTTCAGAAGACTTGGCAGCACGAGTTACTCTCACGACTCGCCTGTGTGACTCTGGTACTTAATCAGTATTATCCAGAGCCACTTAATCCTTTTTATGGCTTAGCTTGTCTTGTAATGTGGCTGTACTGCTGATAAACCCATTCACAGAAATAATGTACCTTTAAAAAATCGACACCGCACTCTGTTTTTAAAGTCAGGACACTTTGCGCAAGTCTGTATGATATCACAGCATTCATTACAACACAAATGCTAACAACAGGTTTACCTGGTAAACTGAAGAGAAATGAAACCACTTTATAACAAGTAATTATTGTGCTGTCTTCTGAGATTCTGATTCTAGGCTCTGAGTCCTTTTCAATCATGGGTTAAAAGCATCCAGACTGAATTTTTCTCATGATATACCTCAAGTACTTAAACAGTTAAAACTATAATAATTTTTTTAATTAAAAAAAAAAACTCAGTCCTGAAAATGTGCATAGATTTCTTTCTTTCTTTCTTTTTTATTTTTGGCTAGTAAAGGCAATATTGATTATAACCTCTTCTATAAAAGCTTTTTGTAGTCGAACATCCAGACAGAATATCTAGCAGTTTTAATTTCACTAAAATAAGTGTGCTTAAATTGAAGAATTTCTGACATGGCATAATAGTGACAGTATCCGTCGGCTTCCTTTGAGAATCAATTAGCAGCTAAACAACTATACAGACTCTGTAATGTTTGTAGTATTTCTCCAAATTACCTGGAGCAAGGTAAATGACATGAGAGCTGTTGTCACCAGGGAAAGCATGAAAGAATATACCACACCAGCATGAAGTTAGTCAGGAAAACTGTAAAGAAAAGATAAATGTCTGAGGCTTCACGGCAGCTGTTTCAAGTAATAAAATATCATTTGCATCTCTGCTGAGGGTTTTGGCTGTGTCGGCTGGTTGGGACCCATGCATTTTTCCTGAACTTGCTGCTCATTTTTTTGAGCTTAGCCAGTTACAATTAAACCATCAAGTAGGTACACTTGTTTGTCTCAGATATATGAGAGACAGTAAAGCTTCATTTCAAGTAAAGATGCCCAAGAGGAAAAGGTTAGAAAGTGTTGTGCAAAGCTGTGAAATACTGACTAGCAATTTAAATTGGAATCAGACAATTCAGCATGAATAGGGAAAAAAAAAAAAACCCTCACATACACAGTGTGTGCAATGGAGGATGTGAGGGACGGCAAAGAGTTTTTATTTTCAGAAGTCTTTGCTAAGTTCTTTATAAGCATCTCGATCTTTGTTAAAAAAAAGAAACAGCAGATATGCACATTTTCCTTAAGGGAGCATTTTTTTTTTTCACATAAAATTTTAGTAGTTGGCTGCCTAGAGGGAGTTTTTTTTGTAACAGAATACACAAATTGTAGTTTTTATGGTTCTTCATAGTGAAACAATAATTTTAATAAAATGATTCACTCAGATTATTTTACCACTTTTCATTACAGATCTTCATATTTTTTCATTTGTTCTTGTCTTTCTCCCAGTTAAAATTAAAATGTTCGACTCTGCATTTAATCCCAAAGGGATTTGCTTTTGAAATGTTTTACTCTTTCAAAAACTTGCTAAAATATCATTCTACAAGTAATAAAGATCAAAATCAATACAAACCGTTTGGCTGCTCATATAAGTCATCCCTGGGCTGAGTTAAATGTTACTCAAAGCAAATAGTTATCATTTATTTAGGGACGGGGGAATTAAGTAAACTTAGTACACAAAAAAGAACAAACTGCCTTTACCCCTTGCAAATTAGAGGAGCAATATTGGTACCTAACTATCATTTTGTAATATATGGTATCACATATACGGTATCACAACACGCGTAATGCATTGTTTCAGAATTGTAAGCTATTTGATTTGTTTTGTTGGAGGGATAGAGGTGGCTTTGTTTTATATATGAAATATCATAACCTAAAGTCTATTCTATGAAAGACTTTTTCACTTGGTATGTGCCATCGTTTATCTTAAATCATGAAGGAGAAATACTGTATTCAATATGAGAAATGTTAAAGAAAATTCTTAGGATTATGCATCTGGACTCCGGTAAATCCAGTTTAAAACAACAGGGTTTACATTTGTGGAGATGAGGATGGTGAAATGTATCACATTATATGAATGCCTTTTGCACACCTGCTAGTAACCTAAGAGTAAGGTGACAATCAACTGAATGTTTATGGTTCTAAAAAAACAGTACCAATTATATTATGTCTTATCTTACTTCAAAGGTCTGATCCAAATGTTCAACAGAACTGATGTTACTAATGTAAAATTAATCTGCTAAAATAAATTTTAAATTAGAGATCTTAACACTGGAAAATTCAAAATCACATTCTCTTTGTTTTGAATGTAGCTTATTGCTGAAACATTACATATATTGCTTTGACAATATTCAGTGCACCTAAAACACGTAAATAGAATGAGATTTCAGTTAGCAAATGTGTGTAAAGAAAACTGCTGCTTTTATTAATACATATTTTCACAGAATGTGTTGTACTTTAAAATGTAAAAATATACACATGCAAACACACACACACATAGTCTTTACCTAATTTGCTGAGTTAATGTTCCTTCTCAGAAAATATATACTTTGAATAAGATGGATTAAATATGTTGGTTGGATTTTAGAATGCAATAAAATGATTACATTTAAAATGACCATATTTAAGGGGAAAATAGCTAAGTTGGGCTAATTTATTATTATTACTCATTGCATTTAAAGAAACTTGGACCAGAGATCAAAGTGCATTTTGATTTGTTTGAAAATTGTAAATGACCCATTCCCAGATTTCCAACCCCATAAAGTTAGAATGCAGTCTGTGAGTACCCTCTGCTCTAATCAAGAAGGAAGGGGCTTCAGCTTCAAATGTCAATGCTGTAAACATGTTAAATCTGGAAAATATTTTCTAAGCAAGCAACCATGTGTAAAATTTACCGAACTTGTCATGAAAGGGCTGCAGCTGCAAACCTGCAAACTTCTCACTTCCATGAAGGCTCCAGATGCTGAGACAAGGAAGCAAGGTTTTCATCTCAGCTCCCCAGCTGTTGCACCTTAGAACATTGCCTGCCGCCATCTTCTTAACGATTTTTTACCAGGTAAAGAAGCAGTGACCATTTAATACCAGGAAAGGAAACCCTGGCTTATCTCAGAAGGTGCTCCATATAATTTACTACAACATTGCCAACCCAAACATTCAACCATAGACTGAGGTTTGCAGTCTTTCCAGCTGCCCAGCTAAACCAAGTTAGTTTAACAAAAGCTTCCAAAATGCAGAGGGAAAATAATCAGCTAAGTATAGAATTAAGCAATTGTCATGTGCTGTTGCCAAAGAAGACTCCCATTAAATTACACTTATGCATCATTTTATGAAAACTTTCTGAAAACTATGTTTGCTGTTTATAACTAAAAACATCTTGGATATATTTAAAACGTTGCTTTACTACAGAAATATAAAATCTGCCAGATATCATCATAAACAAAGACAATTTGACGAATTTTTAAAAATTACTGGGCTTCCCTGGTGGCACAGTGGTTGAGAGTCTGCCTGCCGATGCAGGGGATATGGGTTCATGTCCCGGCCCGGGAAGATCCCACATGCCGCGGAGCGGCTAGGCCCGTGAGCCATGGCCGCTGAGCCTGCACGTCCGGAGCCTGTGCTCCGCGGTGGGAGGGGCCACAGCAGTGAGAGGCCCGCGTGCTGTGAAAAAAAAAAAAAATTACTAACACTACTTTTAACACCACTAGCATTATATGTGATATTTACAATATGCAATCTTCTTTTATAATGTTAAAGTGTTTTTAAAATGAAATCTGCACTTAAATGCCAATGTCCTCTCCTTCTGGCTTCTCACTTTATGACACTAACATAAGATCTCATTCATGAAGCCAACTGAAATTTTAATAAAAGAAACCAGGAGTTTCTAATAAACTCCTGCAGTGAGCTGATAGTACTAAACATCTTTAGCAGCATGGTGTTTTTTATTATTATTTTAGCTGTATATTAATATGCTAGTATTTGTAAACTCCCCAGTGCCACTAGATTTATTTCAGAAGCCTTCACTACATTCTTCTACTGTGAAAAGTTTATCTGACAAAGAAAAATTATTTTTCGGTGGTTTTCCACCCAATGACTACTCGACGGGAAAAGATATAGCTGACAATGCTTTGTGACTATGCGTTCTATCCTGGAAGAAGAGTGACTGATTTCACTTATTGTGGTGCCAGTTCTGGGCTAACCAGGAAAGCTGGCATAATCCACAACTGCAAGAGAAGCATTATTTGGGCTTTTGTTTGAGATTTAGCAAGATATACTGACTTACATGTCTCACCACTATAGCTCCTTGCTAAGTTTATCTTCTATTTTATCCCTCAGTACCTTCACCCCCCAAATCCCTACCCCACCTCCCAACTAGACCACCACTGCTCTTCTATCGGAGCAATAGGGGCTGTGGCTACATAGCTTCCACTTATAATATATAAGGATACATGTTTACAATGTAGTTTGGAGTATGGAATTCAAATAAAACCGTAGGGGATATTCTTTTATGACACTGGGTATGATGTGGAACTGTTACCATCAATAGGCAGTGAACTGCAACATATATTGTATAAAATGAGAGTCAACATTTAGACAGTGGTTACTGTGTGTCAGGAGCTGTTCTAGTCACTTTACATGGTATGAACCTATCTGATCCTTTCCATAGCTCTGTGCAGCAGATATTGTTACTGCCCTCACTTTATAGATAATAAAACTAACAAAGTAACTTGCCAATGTCATGAAACTCGAGTGGCTGCACCAGATTCAAACAAGTAGTCCACACACGGAGTCCAACTCTTCATCACTCTGCCACTGTAAACTATATTGTATTAAGACTGAAACTGTCTTAACAGTTGGTTTTCATTGGGGTCACCCCTCTGGATGACACCTGTTCCTCTACTTCTTGGCCCCTTACGCTCTAAGTAAGCAGGATATCTCCGGTTTTCTTAATCTTAAATTCAGGAAGGAAAATGAGTCTTCTCACCCTCAATCACTATTACTCCTTCCAATCTGATTACATAAAAAGAGTCAAGAAATGTTCATTGTTGGTGTTCTTAACACAAAGTTGAAAAGAAGATAGGAGCAAACTGAGACGTGCTTGTCCTTATGGTCCTTTGCGAGGTTTAGGACAAAGCCCGGAAGATGCGTGAGTTGACAAGTAAGGGATCCTGACACAAAATTTTAAAAAGCAAACTTTCTTTCAAGCCATCAGAGCCAGGGTACAAGGCTTGATGTAAAGACCACCATTTGGAGTGAGCATCCTATATAGGTATCCATGGTAACCACAGTGACCCTGGGACCAGCTTCAACTGGGCTGGCCCAATGTGCAAGAAAACATGTGGGCCCTATGGCCTGGTTTGGAGAATCCTGATGACAAGAGCACACATTTTAGGAAAGGAGAACTTTGTTTCTTCCAATGCCAGGGTACTGAATCAGCTCAACAAGAGAACGGTAGCCCCAGGGGCTGAGGTTAGTGCAGAGTTTAAACAGATGTACAAAATACATCAAAGTTGACCAAAAAAAAAAGAAAAAAAAAATCACAAATCTACTTTTTTCCCCAAACTTTCTTGTATTCATCTTAAGGCCTAGTATTGGTTTTGAGCAGACTGCCATAAATGGCAGCACCTTGGCATTTCTTGAATTGCAGCTCAGATGTGCTGTCATTATATTACTGCCCAGTATGGCTCACAATATTCAATCATATAGTGTCCATTAGATGTTTTGGAACTAGTTTCCACAAGCAGGCTACTAGAAGCTATAGGCACATTTGAAAAAAATAAGGTAACATTTGGTGATAGAAATACCATATATCTTTGTTTAGAAGTAGTGGCTTCTATTAAATTTAATTACTTCCCCTGTGGCTTTAAATCAAGGGCAGCTTCTGTTAAATTTAATTACTTTCCCCTGTGGTTTTCATGGCAAAGGTGTCATTGCTACTTGCAGAGTGCTTCTGGCCAAAGTGAAAGCTTGGGTTTGATTTGTTCCATTATACCAATGCCTTCTCTCATAATTTTACTTTCTCCCTCTATCCAAGAGCACATTTTTGTGGACATTTTATTCATGAAATCTGCCTTTGGTATCTTGGAAATTAGTCAATTAGTAGCATGTGATTGACAGCTGAAATCTGAGGAAAAAAATTTTTTTGATAAATTTCAACACAAGATTGCCTGGATTTATTTTGCCACTTTATTGTACAAATGTGTAGTTTATGTCACATAACTGCACATTAAAATATGGTGTAGAATCTGCATAAAGGTGAGTTTTCTTAAATTTTCTGAATGGGGGTTATTATTCCTTTCATTATTTGTATGCTGAAGCTAACAGGTTTTACTAATTATGTCAACACCCATTCCAATGGCTCTTATGCCCCCTTAATTGTAGCTTCCTAATGATGTTGCCCTTCATTGAATTGCCATTGGAATGGATTCACAGAAGTGAATTCCTAAAAGTTTGCTTCTCTCAAGATGAAGTGGATCTTCATTAACATTCTGAAAATGAAATGCAGTTTCATAAAAAAATAAGGCAGCTTTCAGCCCATTTTAGAATTTCAGAGAAATTTTACATTATCTTTTCCATGATTCTATGCTGATGTCAGGCTGTATTTCAACTGAAATGACAATGAAATCATTTCAATTCCATGCAATGTGCAAAAAAACAGTCAATTTTTCACTTGGCAAGCTGAAGTCTAAAGTAATTAAGCACTTAGCATTATGCCTAGCATATAGATGATGTTCAATAAAAATTAATCTACTTGTCAAAAAAATAAAAAATAAAAAAAATAAAAATAAAAATAAATAAAGTAATTAAGCACTGCTGTGTGGGAGGCAGCTTCCTGCTCTCAAGTCAGCCTGAGCTAATTACCATAGTAAAGTTGGAACATCATATGCTGCACCGATAGATGGATGGAGACATTGCGCATCTATTAAATGATCCATTTTGTTATGCTTCCTGGGAAATGTGCCATTGATGCCAATTAAGGAATATATATTCCAAGTGAGTATTTCCAAGTGACAAAACTTCTATCCGGTAAATTGAATTTATTATTTACTGATCATGAAGTACTTAAAGTCACAAAGTCTAGATGGAGAGCAACCTATGAGAAGAATTACATGCTCTGACTCGGTTTACAAACCCCTCATTACCCAATTGCCGCGTTAGCATAAATTTCTTCACGATAAGATTTCTAGCCAAGGTACTAAGTTATTTCTGTCGTGAAAACTCTAACTGGAATAATAATATGATATTGCAGATAAAATGTAGGCATTCAGAAATTTCAAAGACCCAAACAAGTTCAATGAAAATTTGATTTTTTATGTGTTTAAAGGAAAGGTAAATGAAATAAGCTTCAAAGAATAAACTTTCTTAAATACCTTTAAATCTCTGCCCATAACATTGAAAAATGAAATAACCCTCAAATAGCAAAGATGGATAGTAAGTTACTAACATATTTCAACTGAATGCACAGCAGCAAGATTAAATTATGTTAAAATTCTTAACAATCCTGTTCCTTAAAAGTTAATACTTTATTAACATTCCTTCTCCAGTGGCCAAATATTATTTATGCTTTTAAAGTGGTAACTGGTTAAGAATATAGTAAGGAAGCATTGGCCTGTAATTTAAATCTGCCCCCTATTTATCAAAGTTCACATTCAGTTGTAGCAAACAATAAAAGTTGATTTTCATGTAAATGTTTGTGAAAGAAGAAAAGAACATGTTGCTCTCTGAAAGAAGAGGGCATCTCCAAGTCAGGATCATTTTTTGAGTAAAGAAGAATAGTCACCTCTACGTCTACAGTGAAGGTTATGTTTGATCTTCTTTACTTTCTATGGGATTTATTTGCCACCTTTTCCATTAGCTTATTGATACCACAAAGGATGGAGCACTAAAGCAATATCCCTTTAAAATCAGAGGCAAGAACTTTGAGGATCAAAACTCATATTTCTCTCATTGACAAAAAAAGAGTAGATTTTCAAATATAAAAATCCACCCATATAAAGATTAAACAATCATTAGTTTCCCAAGGAGGTAATCTCAAGAATCAATAGGTTGTCTTCATATCAGATTCCATCCATGTCCTCTGGCAGATCACTTGATGGGGGGTCCCAGGGAGTCAGGCAGTCACCTGAGCTAGGCTGGCTTTGCTAAACTCCAGGCTGTTCTGATAGACAGTTTCAGATCTTTGGTTCTATGTATTTCAATAGAAATCCTAAAATGAATGCAATTTTAAATGATCCTGTGTGGGGGAGAAGGAAAAATGAAGTTTTGATAAGGGCTTGTTTTTGTGTCCTGCGATTCAACAAAGAAGTTCACTATCTGACTTACCGTCATCCTCACACTGTTAGCAACACCATTTCCTTAACTAGAAATGGATAGAAAAACAGAGAAAAGGTAATAATAATGTAAAGGAGGGAAGAGCAAACATTTCCTTTGATTATGTGTATGTATCTATATGTCTAGATAGAGACATAAACACACATGCACAGAGACACACACACACACGGTAAAAGTTTTCTGTTTTAAACCAACAAAGAAAACCATCTGAATTAGTTTAAAATGAAGATGAAAATGTTTGTTTTATTTCATTAACAGGAGTTAACATTTCCTGTGAACTACAAAATTTTATTCTAAAATGAAGATCCACGGAGTTGAAAAATTAGATTTCACTTTTTAAAGTTTTTTTTTTTTAATTTAGAGAGAAATATTTAGTCAATTTATAATATGTTCTAAAACAAAATGAGGCACACAGGTTTCCGAACAGGGCAAGACTGCTTTGCAGTGTATGGGCCTGATTAGAAAACAGAAGGAAGCACGGTCTTCTCGTGGCCGTCAGACCTTCAGTTGGGGGAAGCCAGCACTAATAACCTCGATACTGGGGCTTATCTAAGGATGCAAATAAACAAACGGATTTAGAATGGACCAGCGAGTGGGAATTTGGTTTAGCTAAGAGAGAGCGCTGGTCTGAGAGTAAGAAGATCTAGTTTTCTATTTCTGACACTACCACTGAATCACTTTGTAAATCGGGACAGTAGAACTCCATTCTTTCTTTTTTCCCCATCTGTAAATGGAAATGATAGTATGCCCAGCTTACCCTTAGCAATGCAGAATTAGCAAATAGTCGGAGACAGACAGTGTGGAGATGCAGAGCATGATTAGCTCTGGGAGAATTTTTGGTTCTTCATTGTGGATTCTAACATCGTTTTCAGCTGCCAAAATCCAGGTGTTATTTAGAGAATTCAACTTCAAGCAGTGCATTTATTTTCTGCCCTTTAAATGTCCATGGTTTTGAGGTTTTTCTCACCATATTAACTGCAACAGTGAAATTAAATTGTTCAGCTTCAGTTTATAGTCCATTTCATTCTTTAATTTCTGTGTTCAGAGATGATGAGTTTCGTCTGCATTCACAGTGTTCCAGAAAAATAGCAGATAAAATGGGTTTTCATTTGAAACATTTAAACTTCATGAAAAAAAAAAAAAAGCTGGCTTTACCTATTGCACTGGAGTATCGTGAATATAAATAGAATAATGCATGTGAGATCAGTCTAAGCTTTCCTAAGAGGAGTGTCCCCAAGTGTCATCTCCACCCCACCCCCCAACACACATTTTTCTACAGCTCAAGCTGACTGAAAGCTACCTTCCAAAGTCTATTTTGATATATTTTGATTATGTATTGGAAGGTACATTTTTAAGACAGTTCTCCTAACACGCTAAAAAATGAAATAGATTGATTCTATCTCAAACCCCTAAACCAAATAAACAAGACATCAATGCACGTAACCTTTCATTCACACTTCATCCACCACCTCACTCTTTACTCTCTTGCACTTCACCCGTGGTAATCTTCCTTCTCTCAACAAATGTCATATCCAGTAACTCAATCATACATCTTAATCAAAAGCAGTAAGTGCAGCACCCGACATGAAAGAGCACCTACATAAACATAGTCTTTTGTGCCTTCAAGTCTCTCTCATACTGACACTGTTAACACAAGACAGCACTTCTCATCACTAGAAACACACCCCTGAATTCATTAAGTGTTCGACACTTTCTCTAACATCGCAGAGCGACAGCCAGCAGCGGTGTCATCAGATTTCAAAGCAGACTGGCACTAAAGAAGTTTAGAGTTCAGAATTCAGAAGAGATGAGAGTGTTTCTTTTATTTCCAAGATAGTTCCCCCAAGTCACTAGAATAATTACCTGACCCTTAAATATTATTTTTACATGTAATTTGTCCAATCGCTCCTGGCAACTGAAGTGATAAAAGGGAATGCTCTTCTGTCTTCAAATTTCAAACCAAGGCAAAGAAACAAGATTTTTTGATGGGATGTGCTAACGGATTTTCATCAGATAGAGTTTCCTGCAATTTCATCAATGTCATCACCTTGGAAAGTATGACCATTTTCACTGTGTGCCTGGATAGGGGTAAAAAACATAGGCATTCTCTTCCCTCTCATATTTTTGCAACTTGATTTGCTTCCTAATCATAGTAATATTATCCTGATTGGATTTTAATACTCAGGAGGATACAGATAGAAGAAAGGAGACTAACATCTCTTGAGCCCCTCATACAAAGTTGAGGCCTTGCTAGATGCCCTCACATGTCTTATGTCAATTCTCACAACAGCTCTGTTAACCTAATATTGTTTCTCCCAATTTTTACAATGAGGACAATGTGACTCAGCATTAAGCAAGTAGGTCACAAGTTAGAAAGTGGAAGTGTGAGGCCAGATTACATATGGTGGGCTCTCAGTAAATATTTTTTAGTAAACTTATGAATCCACATCTAAATATGCCCTATCGCATGCCAGGCAGAGAGTCTCTAAGTATAAGGTTTAAAAATTAAGACTTTATCCCTAAACCTCTCAGGATTTTGCTTTTTAGTTTCAGAGTACAGTGTCCTACCAAGTTACCTTCTGTAATCTACAAATTAGATATTATTTACCCACATTGTACAGATGAGGAAATTGAGGTTTAGAGAAACAATGTTCATATAGTTAGTAAATATTAGGTTGCCTCTTAGATTATCTCATATTTGAAAATTTATAGGGAAAAATAGGGTACCACCAACAAATAAATTTACCATTGGGGAGAAAAATGATGTTTATAATAAATCTTTATTTATTTATTTTTTTCCAATCTGTGTCTCCTATGGTAATGAGTACTGACTTGAATACACTGAATGTAAGTTCAGAAGATTGGATTCCAGTCCTGGCTAAGCCACTTATTACAGAGAATCAGTTTTCTCATATAAGAAACGGGAAGTAAAGTATCCATTTCCATTTTGGCTTATCACTGAATCCCTGGCATCAGTACCTAGAACAAATTTTGTTGAATAAATAAATGAAATGATTATGTCACATATAAACAGCACTTGTTCTAAGTAGATATGAGGAATGATAATCCTAATTCTCTAGTCTTTGGGTTTTTGTTTTGAGTTGTTTTTTTTTTTTTCCTTTTTCCTCCATTGAAAATACAAGTTCCTAAATATTTATTCATAGAAAGAAGCTGCCTTTTTAGTTGCTCAATACTGTACATTTATAATTTATCTGTTAATAGTTCATTTGGGTTGATTTTTACACTAAGTCTTAAGCCAATAATTGTCTTCTTACTATAGTCAGTGCAAAGATTTGGGTCAAGGATCAGCAAACTTTTTCTGTATAGGGCCAGATAATAAATATTTTAGTCTTGTGAGCAATGTGGTCTCTGTTAAAACTACTCAACTCAGCCATTGTAACCCCAAATCAGCTAGATGATATATAAGTGAATGAGCTTAGCTGGATGCCAATAAAACTTTATTTATTAAAAAAATATAGACAGTAAGCCAGATTGGCCCATGGGCTGTATACTTTTCCAATCCCTGATCTAGAGTCTAAGTGACCACCAGAGAGTGGTATATTGTCATTATCATGTTACCTCAAGTGCTTTGTATATGGTTAGTACTCAGTACTACTTTACTGAGCTGAAAGAACTTTTTGAGTTGTGCTAGGCATAATATTAGGCATCCTACAGAACATAAAGGAAGAGAAATAGTGGTCTTAATTTCTTATGTTCAATAACCCACCCACATGAGAGAAGTGTTTATCAAGAAACACACCCAGGAGAGCTAATTGGGCCACTGGAGTCCCTTGATGGTGCTAACACCAGGCAAGAGGTGTCATAACAGGATGTTCCTTTTGGGTTTGGGGGCACATTCATTAATTTATAAGATATTCAAGTTTCTGCAATAACGAACTATGAGCTATATCACACCAATGACAAAATGAAAAGAAGCACACACAAGCGATCCTTGTCAAGTCGAACACATCAGGATAAGTTTTTAGCAGGAGTCAATTTCAGAGCTGGTTTTTGAAAGCAGGCTACATAGAGGGGAAGAGAGAAGAAAAGGCATTCCAGGTGGGAGGGAAAACAAATGCAAAGCCATAGAACAAAGCAAAGTAAAAGACAAGTTGATTAACTTACATGAAACCGTTGGTTAATAATAAGAAACAATATCAAAGATTTGCATAAGACCTTGCTCACTCAAAGTTATTTCTTTTTTGTACACATTATTTAACTTGAGTACTGGATCTATAGTCTGACAAAAAGTTCTAAAAAACTAACCCTGTGGAAACTACAAAACCTTTAACCATCCAAAGTTCCATTAAGTAAAATTCTACGTAAGCAGAGGTATATCCCAAGTATAAGACCCAAGCACAACCACAATTTCCTAGCCCTGCCAGCGATGCTGAATTACTCTCCTACACACTGACTGGTCACATGGTTGTCCCTGTACTGTCTTGACCTGACAATATTTGCAACAGGCAACATCTATCAAAATGCATCTAGCTTCAGTGGGCAGGTAAAGTTCAGTAGCCAAATCACTTTTCTTATTTTCACTTTTATAGAAAGAGGAGTTAGTTTTAAGGCATGTGGCAAAAAAAAAAACTAACCCACTTTTTATCTAAAAAGTGCTCCCTACTTGGAAAAGCCTCCTGTTTGCCCTGGGTTTAGAGTTTTGGCCTTTCCCCATGGAAAGCTCTTCTCACTGCTGGGAATACTCAAATGTCTCTCAGGTCAAGACAATACATACAGCTCGGAGATGGGGACTCTCCTTGTCATTCATCCTGGAAAAATCACCATTAGGGTAAAAGGTGGGAAGAGGCCTTGGTTCACAGATTCATTTAGGAATTTATCAGTTAAAAGAAAACTATGGTTCCTGGAGATTGCCTTGTGGAATACACATTTCATCTTCCTAGCAACCTAAGTGGGCCAGATTTCTAGTTTTGTGGCGTCTCCAACATTGCATGATTCAAACAATAAAAAAAAGAAAGCCTTCATCAGTAGAAATCAACATTTAAAAAACAGAGCAAAGAAACAGAAACAAATGGACAATAGTAAGCCATATAATTTTATATGGCAACAAATTATCTCCAAGATTCTCTGTGGTCCCTTAGTCTACCACACACTGCAGCTTTAAAAACCAAAGTAACTCATTACCTGGGATGCTTGAATGAGTAGATGGAAAACACTTCTGAGATTAACATGAAGTACAATTAGAAATTGCTTCGTTTCTTTTAAAACACAAGCCTTTTACTGGCCTTTTACTGGAAGACTGTGATGGAATTTCTCTTTGATGGGAAACAGAGAAGCATGTGCTACAACTGGGCAAAGGTGCCAGGAGGAAGCCTCGAGTCTCTCATCTTTCGCAGAATATCTGCAGCGTGCATTCCTGAAAACAGAGTGACATCTAAAGGGATTTTGAAATAGCCAGGGCTGCTCTATGGCAGCCAAACTGACAAAGTCAAGGGCATGTCATATTTTGGAAAACTGATGAGTTTTCAGGTTTCCTGTGCTTGATTGTCCCAAGTAACCGTGAAAAGAGGATCAAATTCCGATTTTAATGACATGCCTCAGGGTGCCCTCAGGACAACTGCCATTTTTATCTTAGATTCTGCAGGTCCTCAGTGAACAAAAGGGGGGAAAATCAGCTTTGAATAGATTCCTTACGCTCTTGTCAAAAGTAATCCAACTCTGAATATCTATATCCCCAAATATCATCATGCGGGCAGTTTTTATTAACCTGAAGAATTAAAAGAGCAGAATATTTAAAATAGAGTTTCAGTTATTGATTCTCCAATTAGGTCTTGTGTTCCCTAGGTGCTGTGTATAATGGTTTTGCTCAGTCTCCTGCACTCGCTAGTTCACTCTGGCACTTCCTCTCTCAATCTCTCTCAGTCTTTCTCTCCCCCTGTCTCTGCACGTCTCATAAGCATGCATGCTTTGAATACACATGTGGTGCATAATGACCAGATCTGGGAGGTGAGGCTGCATTTGTGGATTCTCATTATGCTTTTGAAAAATATCTGCGATCCCCAAATTTCGTCTTTCCCGAGCTTATAATCCCCGCTCTTCTTCCTTCTGCTCAAAGTAATTTTTATTTTGGAGTCGACCATCATAATACGCAGCAGCTTAGCCAGAAAGCAGGGCCCCTGTGCTTGTTAACAGCACCCTGATGTTAACAATGAACTAATTACTTTTACTACTGATGTGCTCTGGGGCATGATTTTCTTTCTGTGTGCTTTCCTACTGCACTATTGTCATTACTCAATCAGAGGACTGAGGAAAGCAAAGCAAAAAAAAAACCAACAACAACAACAAAAAAAAGTGAACACATTTTCCTCCACAGGACTGAAGCCAGAGTCCGACATCCTAGGTCTTGTTTTTCTCTGTCTTCTCTAATTGTGCATTCCTTGGGAAGTGGGAATGCCTTCTGATGCATTTTTACTTATTTATGAAAAATAGAATAAAATTATGCAGGCTCCAGCGATACGCTATCACAGTTATAACCATGATGCCCCGGTGAACTGCTTAAGCACGGATCAGCTGCAGACCGAGAACTTAACTCTTTCTTCTTTACCGAAGCTGTGTCAAAGTGGTAAAACAGTGTGGGGTGTATTCCCTTTTCAATATAAGTGCCCCTGGAAAGGAGAAGTATGTGCATTTGTCCATTTGCACAATAGTATTTCTGGTTTTACTGGAGTTGGGGGGCATGAAAGGGAGGGGAGCAATGAGAAAGGACCACATTAGCCCAGAGAAAGCGATGATCAGAGAACATTTACAGAGGCAGATCATTTGCAGCAAAAGTGTTATTTTGCCTGAAGATAGAATTTGCTCACACAACTGATTTTCTGTGATTGTTTTTATATAAAACATCCACCCTAGACCCATTTGCACATTTAACCAAACAACAATATTTCACTTTCATGTCAAAAGAAGTTGGCATAGAAAATTCAACAAAACATGGATCCTGAGGCATTGAAACGATAGAAAATGACAGGACTTTTCAGCTAGTCTTAATAAAGAAGATTAAAGCAACATGTAACATAAGATGTGTGTTAATAAAACAAGTGGTGAAAAATAATCAGTTGACGATCCTAATAATAGATGCATATCTTTACATTTCAATTAGTCTTTTGCTGGTGCTTTTTCTTCAATACTTACAAATATATTGCAACCGTAGAAAAATGATGATTATCAAGCCAGAGTGTTCTTGAAAATATGACTGTTTGGGTTGCTGTTTTAAAATAAATAATCTTTCTCATACGGTAACTTTCCATTCAGAGCTAACGCAATTAGAGCAGGAATCAATCATTTTATGTTCAGATGCTGCTCGGCTTTCCAGAGCTGTTAGGGCCCACAATCTTCCTCAGAGGGTTGGAATTCTGATCAGAAATCAGAAATATAAAGGCTGGAGATGCAAACTGGTATGTATAGAATGGATAAACAACAAGGTCCTACTGTATAGAACAGGGAACTATATTCAGTATGCTGTAATAAACCATAATGGAAAAGAATTTGAAAAAGAATGTATGTATATATATGTATAACTGAGTCACTTTGCTGTACAGCAGAAAACACAATATTATAATTCAACCATTTCAATAAAAAATAAATCAAAAAAAAAAGAAATATAAAGGCTGGGATGAGAAATCTTAGGACGGGGGTTAATAATAGAATAGTCTTTATTGGTCCACAGACCAGTGTTTAGGACCAGAAAGAATTCAGCTTCCTATTAATAAAGCAGTTTGAACTTTGTTGCTAAAATATTTCTTCAAGTGTGAGTCAGAGATTTTCATTTTGATTCTTTTGTTCTTCCAATAGTTATTTTCACACTAAGATGTCCAACGTTTAGCTGCTTTCCTATAGAAGAGACACTATGCTCACAGGATAGGACTTTGTTCCTGCTTCTTTACGGAGATGAACAATAGCAACATGAAAAGAAACATTATTGCTCTGTATTCTCCTCACCACTCAACGTGTAAGTCTGGTTTAGGTCTCATTCTGATGTAAAACTGTAATTTTATGTTGGCATACCAGAATGTTAGGAAGTGGTTTCTTTTATAAAGGAAACATCTTGAAGGTAGGATTTATAAAAGAATACAACAGAAAGCCATGAAAACTGTATCAGTATAAAAATATCTCAAAAAGGATTATACTAAGCTATAATACTTAGGCATCATTCAAGGCTTTAGACAGAATTATAAAACTAAAATGTGGGCCAGTGCATAGATCTGATGAAAGAACAAAAACCTTAAAATATCTCAAAATTTAAAATCAGAGCATTACCAAAAGTATGCTTTGTATTTTTTTAAATGTTAAAAACCTATGAAAACAGATAATTTAAGGATTCATAGTATATTTCAATGAGAGGAAAAAGAGCACGAGAACAAGAACATTTGGGCACGAGGCAGCTGAATATTTCCAAACTGTGATTTTATTACTTAGCCTCTGTGGATTTTTTTCTCCTATCGTCTAGATGATCGACTTGATTTAGACATACCTTTTTCATCTTGGTAAATTAAATAAGGCTTGAGCAATACAAAAATTCGAATAATGCTTTTTTTAAAAAAGGTTACCTCAGGAGTTTCTTTATAAGTTTGTGTCTGAATTATTCAGCCTCAATTTGGACTTTCTATTATGAAACAGATGCTTTTGCTAGTGTTAAAACAATAACTCAAAATATTCCCACATAACATGTATAATAATTTTTTAAATTGTATATGATTCAGGCAAAATTGGTATAGAAGCCAAAACGAAGAAAGAGCTAAAGGTTTAATTCCACAAGCCTTCCACGGCTGAAAGCAGGGTCTCAAGCACTCTTTTCTCCTTGACAGGATAAGGGCTGTTAATGACTCAGGAAGAGTATGTAAAACGGGTGTTTTGAACAAACTGAGATCAGCTGAAGTCCTCACAAAGTGAATGACGCAGACATTGATCAATTCCATACCAGCCATTCCCACATATTCATCCACATTGTCAATAGAAAATATAAGATATAATGACAATGGTGGCTGAGCTAAGCTGAACTTATTTCTATCCCGAGTTACCAACACCTTCCAATCCTTGCTACACAACCCCCAATCCCCCAAAAGGGTGTATCTTTTCCTAGTTCTAATTTTAACTTGAAAAATCACATCTGAAGAAACCCAATATCTTTTTTAAGAGTAAGAACAATCAAAAAGATACATAATATATTCAGTTTCTAGCAGAATGAATCATTGAGGCAACTTCCAAGATATGAAAATGTATCTGTTAAAGCTCAGACTTGGTTTTGTCAGAAGTGCAGTATTAAAAATAGCAAGCTGATTATATAACTGTGGGAGGGGAAAGTAAGACATTAGCAAACAATGAAAGAAGGAAAAAAATAAATCTGAACACCATCTTTATGAAAGTATAAAGAAATCAGGTGCACCAGAACAAGAGTATAAGTTTCCACCCAATGGCTAATCCACAAAAGAAGATAGATACATTTTCTTTGGAATTAATGAAGGACAAGTTACTGATAAACAGCTGGAATTACCTAGCACCTTCTCTCAAAGCGTCACCCTAGGCTATTTTATTCCTTATCATGACTGTGGATTTAGAAGAGCTGGTATCCTTAGGACCATTTTGCAGAATGAAAAAGCTGAGGCCTTATTTAATTTCCTAATGTTCTTAACAAGTCAGCCCTCTTTTTTCTTTAATACCCAAAACTCCCACTTAAAATATAATACACAGTAGGTGTTTTCTAAGTCTCTTCTGAAAGCTGAAACAATTTAATAACTAACTGTGTAGGCAAGGATATGTTTTAAAAAATAGTTCTCAAAGCCCATTCTGAACTTCTCTGTCAATTATTTTAATTATGGATACTACTAGCAATCAAAAGACTATCTCAGATTGGCCAAGGTATTTGTTGATTCAACAAATATTAGTTGACCACCATTGTGTGACAGGTATACAGATATAAAGATGAATATAACACAGTTTCTACCCTCCAGAAAATCACAGACCAGTGGACTAAAGACAATGTCCCTATAATTATAAAATGATATGATAAGTGTAATAATAGAGAGAGCCCCAGGATGTTACAGTAGTCCCAAGGAGGTGTACCAAATGCAGAAAAATGATGTAGGAGAGATTCAGAGGCAGCTTCCTGGAAAAGGTTATCCAGGTAAAAAGGGAAGGGGAAGAGCATAGGAAGGGATTCCTGGCAGAGGGGTATATTGGGGGTCCCTAAGACTACCTTCAGGTTTTATGATTCTCTAGGGGGACTCATAATAGATTTAACATATATTCACAGCTATGAGTTATTAAAGTGAAAGGATATGAAGTGAAATTGGCAAAGAGAAAGCAATGCATGCGGAGAAGTCCAGGGGAAACCACAAATAAGCTTCCAAGAGTTCTCTCCCAACATACTTAATTCTCCCAGCAATGAGTGTGGCTACACATAGGAATTGCTGCCAATCAGCGAAGCTTGTTAGAGACTCAGAGCCCGTGGATTTTACTGGGGGATAACCATTTAGGCATCCTTTGCCTAGTATGCCCAAATATTCCAGAATCCCAGAAGGAAAACAAGTTTTCTGCATAAACCATGTTATTTGCATGAACAGTTTAGTCACTCTTAACAGTTCTAGAAATGATTGGAACCCTCCCCAAATCAAGTTTCCAGACACCAGCCAAGGGACAACTTTGTAAGCAGGCCTTTCAAAAGACAGCCATTAGGCCTACTGTGTGAACTAATGTTTACACAAGGGGTTAGCATGAATAACTTCAGATAAAGAAAAAGAAATTAGCTAGAGGTTTTTTAACAATGAAAGGAGGATCAATTAAATATTAGACTAGGACAAGAAATGGCCTGGGTATGGACATATATAGAGACAATAGTTCCAAGTTGCTGAAGAGCAGGAGTCAGGCAAGAGCTGGCTGAGGCTAGATCACAGAATGCTTTAAATTTTAAGAAATTTAAGCTTTATCCACGGGTGGTGGTGAAGCAGGAGACAGACAAGACCAAGAGCTGTCTGGAAAATCTAATATTTTTAGTTGATGAGGATCTTGAAAGAGAGACTGCTCCTCCCTTCCGTGATCTACCAAGGCAATAGAATGTGCAGTAAGAGCAAAGACTCAAGCCCCAGATGCTTACATTCTAATCCAGATCTGCCACCTACTAGTTCTGTGACCTTGGACAATTAAACTCCCCAGGACTCAATTTTCTCATCTCTGAAAATGGATAATAACAACTTCAAGGGCATTTATGTGAGAACTAGGTAGGCTACCTATATTTCATTAAATCAGAGGCACTGTCAACAGAAGATACATCAGGGAAAAAAATTCTGTCAATTAAAGTATGACTCAATGCTATCTCATCACTTAAAATTTTTATTTTAGCTATGATTTAGACACAGTTTTACTCCAGTATTACCATTATGCACATGTAAAAAGGAAAATACAATGAAATAAATTGCTTGTTCTTTGCAAGAAAACATTAACTTATGAGCAGTCCTCCTATAATATTTGCTTCACTAATGTTACATTTCCTGTCTTTCCTTGCTTTTCTGAACATTCCTTATTTTTTGGCTTCAGTGCTGAATCATAATGTAATCATTTTATACTATTTTAACACTGAAGCTCAGTATAGGTACCAAACGTGCATACAACTCAACTGAAATGCTGATAATACGAACAACTATAGACAAGTCTGTGCATACACAGGCAATGATGACTATACCATGACTTCTGCCTGGCTGATAGCAATTATAAGATGCCGTAGCTTATACAACATATTCCATTTTCAGAGATGTTAAAATTTCGGGGGGCGGCGGGAATGTGCATCTTAAAATAAATTAAATGCACTAGTAGACGAGGTGGATTATTTTGAACCAAATGAAGCTTTAGCTTCAGGGCCTTTCAATTGAATAATACCTTTTGAAGTCCTGTGAGGGGCCCTAGTGAAGTATTCACAGTCACATAGTTCTGAAAATTTGGCTTATATTAAAAAATAAAAATAGCTTAAAATCAATGATCTAAGCTTCTACTTTAAAAAACTAGACAAAGAAAAGCAAAAAAGAAAATAGTAAAAGTAAATAGAAAAAACAGTACAATAAATAAGAGAGGAAATCAGTGAACTAGAAAATGGAAAAATCAGAGAAAAATCAACAAAGTCAAAGATTGTTTCCTTGAAAAGATTTATAAAACTGACAATGCCCTAATAAGACTGATGAAGAAAAAAAGAGAGAAGATGCAAATCATTAATATCAAGAACAAAAAATAGAATGTCATTCAACAAATATTTTAAAAGATATGAGGATACTATGAATAACTCTATGCCAATAAATTTGACAACTTAGATGAAATGGAAAAATTCCTTGAAAAACACAGCTTAACCAAAACTAATATGGGAATAAACACTAAATCTAAAATAGCCCTGTATGTAGTAGACAGACACTAAAAATTATCTAACAATTATCCCCACCTCCTAGTATTCATCTTATCTAATTCCCTACCTTTGGGAGTGGGTGGCATTTGTGACTTGCTTCTAATAATAATATAAGGCAAAGCTGATGGGATGTCACTTCCACGATTATGTTACAGGATTGTAACTCCTGTCTTGCCGCCAGATTCTCTCTAAAGACACTCTCCTTTGCTAGCTTTTATGAAGCTGCCAGGTAGAGAGGCTCACAAGACAACGAACTCAGGAGAACTTCCAGCCAACAGCCAGCAAGGAAATGCAGCTTATGTCCCTGAAAACAGCTAAATCCAATCAGTGATCAAATAAGCTTGGAAGCAGATCTTTCCCCAGCTGAGCCACAGATGAGTCCTCAGTCTTGAACAACACCTCAATTTCCCCCATAGTGAGATATTCCAAAGCAGAGAACTCAACTAAGCCGTGTCTGAATTCCTAACTTAGGGAAAATGTGAGGTAATAAATATGTAATGTTTTAAGCTGTTAAGTTTATGGTAATTAGTTATACAGCAATAGATAGTAAAACGTGTTTTTTTATTGAATGTGCACTAATGTTCTTACCAACAAAACTTCAGTGGCAAATTCTATCCAACAACCAAGAAAAAAAAATCTTAATCTTACAAAAACTTATTTCAGCATACAGAGAAGGAAGAAATACTTTCCAACTGATTTTATGCAGCCAGCAAAACCTTGAAATCAAGATCTGACAAAGATTTTACAAGAGAAGAAAATTTTAGAGCAATATTGTTCCTGAAGATGGATATAAAAATCCTTAACAAAACATTAACAAATCAAATCCAGAAATATATAAAAAAATAATAATCATGACTGAGTGGGTTTATCCCAGGAATGGAAGGTAGGGTCAACATTTGAAAATCAATCAATGTAAATCACCACATTAACAGAATAAATGGAAGGGAAATAAAGATCGTCTCAATAGAAACAGAAAAAAATTGACAATACTATCTATGATAAAAGAAATCTCAGCAAGTTAAGAATAAAAGGGAATTTCCTCATCCTGCTAAAAGCATCTAATAACAACCTACAGCTAGCATCATATTTAACAGTTATAGATTAAGACTGGAGGCAAGGCAAATATGACTGCCCTCATCACTTCTTTTCAACATAATATTGGACATTCTAACTAGTGCAATAAAGGAAGATAAATGCATAAAAGAGATAAATATTGAAAAAATAGTAAAACCGGAATTATTCCCAAGTAATATAATCATACATAATGAGTAATATGTAATCATACATACCAGCTACAATAAAACACAGCTGAGAAGTTAATACAGACATAAATAGAATGAGAGATATGTCATATTCATGGACTGGAGGACTCGATAGTGTTTCTGTGCCCATTCTTCCCAAATTTATCTAGATCTTCAATGCAAACCCTTTCAAAATTCCATCAGAGTTTTTTGAAGCAATTGACAAGTTAATTCTAAAACTTATATGGAATACAATAGATCTAGAATAGTATAATATATCTTGAAAAGAAGAATAAGTTGGGGGGCTAAAATTACCTGATTTCAAGACATTATAAACCAAATAATCAAGATAGTGTGGTACTAACATAGGATATCAAATTAAAGGAAAAATGAGTCAAGAAATAGACCCTCAGCATATAAAGTCAATCAATTCTTTACCACAATACCAAGTTACTGGGGAAAAGACATCATTTTAACAAATGTTGCTGGAACAACTAGATAGCTGTATGAAAGAATAATAACAAACATGAATCCCTATTTCTCTCCATACACAAAAATTAATTCTAAACGGATGATAGGCCTAAACAAAAAACTCAGAACCATGAAGCTTCTATGAGAAAACAGAGACACCAGAGAATGTCTTTGCAGCCTTGAGTTAGGCAAGGATTTCTTGGACAGACACAAAAAGCAATAACATTAAAAGAAAAAAATTGGTAAGTTAGACTTCATCAAAATGAAAATGCTCTGTTTATCAAAAGACACCATTAAGAAAATGAAGAGGCAAACCACTAACTGGGAAAAAATATTTGGAACACACATTTGAAAAAGACATGTAGATATATAAAGAACTCCTACAAATCAAGAATAAAAAGAAAACTAAATTTTAAAAGGGCAAAATGCTGGGATACTTTACAAAAAGAAAGATAAACAAATGGTCAGTAAACACCCATCAGTGCTCCATATCAGGAAAATGCTAATTAAATCCACAATAAAATTCTACTTCATGCCCACTATAATGGATAAAATTTAAAAGATTGAAAATGCCAAATGTTGGTGAGGATGAGGAGCAACTGAAACTCTCATACTGGTGGGAATGCAAACTGGCACAATCACTTTGAAGGATTCTTGGCAGTTTCTCGTAATGTTAAATATACATTCATCCCATAACCTGGAATTCCAATCTGGGTATTTACCAGGCAGAAATGAAAATTATCCACAAAAACACTTGTTCTAGACTGTCAATAGGCCAAAACTTGGAAACAACTGAAATGTCTATCAACAAAACAATGGATAAACAAATTGTATTATATTCATAAAATGGAGCACTACTCAGTAATAAAAAAAATGAAGTACAAATTCAAGCGACAACATAAATGAATTTCAAAAACATTAAGATGACAAAAAGAATCCTGATGTAAAAATACACTGCATGTTTCCATTCACATGAATTCTAGAAATTGGCAAACCAATCTATGGGGATAGAAGTAGGAAGTGGTTGAATTCAGGTATAGGATAGAGATTGACTAAGAGACATGAGAAAACTTTCAGAGTGATGAAAATGTTTTTTGTGGGTTTTTTTTTGGGGGGGGGTAGCACTTACAGGGTTGGAAAGAATTGTTAAAATTCATCAGATGAATAACTAAAATGTATGCATTTCATTGTATGTTAATTATATGTCAATTAAAATTTTAAATTCCAATTCAACAAGCATAAATTGAAAACCTACTATTTAAAGGTACTATGTTATACTGTGAAAATGCCACATTTTTGAAATTGAGTGAAAGATAGATAACACACCCTTAACCAGGGAGCCCTATTTCAGCCAGCATTGGTTAGTTACAGAAGTTTTAACAAACCTGTGTATTCACAACTAAGGCACAATTATGAAATATTTTTGGTCTTAAACCTCAAAAGAAAAAACAGCAACTAGCTTATCTCTACAAAACAAACGTAAATATCTGCCAACAAATTAGTTTTATTGAAATGAAAAGTCCAGTGCATTCAAGCAGGTGGAAAATATCAGAAGTAAGTAAAAGGTCAATAGGAGACGGAGGATATGATTGATCACACAAAGGCCCTTTGATTAGGACACCCTGTGACATCTCCTAGCTTTAAAGTGACCGGCTTTATAATTGTTGTCACTCCTTGATCCCAGAAAGATTTCCCAACCGAAAGACCTTGGCTTTACCCACTTAGCACTTACTCTGCAAGTAAAAGAGTGGGAGAAGCTATTCAACATGATTTCAACACTACACTAGGTAATCTCACTTGATTTTCACAGATTTAGTTATTGAAATGGGGAGAGGTCCTTTATGGAAGGATTTGTGCTTAAGTTATCCTGATCTTTTTTTTTTTTAACATCTTTATTGGAGTATAATTGCTTTACAATAGTGTGTTAGTTACTGCTTTATAACAAAGTGAATCAGTTATACATATACATATGTCCCCATATCTCCTCCCTCTTGCGTCTCCCTCCCACCCTCCCTATCCCACCCCTCTAGGTGGTCACCACAAAGCACGGAGCTGATCTCCCTGTACTATGTGGCTGCTTCCCACTAGCTATCTATTTTACATTTGGTAGTGTATGTATGTCCATGTCACTCTCTCACTTTGTCCTAGCTTACCCTTCCCACTCCCCTTGTCCTCAAGTCCATTCTCTACTTCTGTGTCTTTATTCCTGTCCTGCCCTAGGTTCTTCAGAACCATTCTTTTTTCTTTTTTTTAGATTCCATATATATGTGTTAGCATATGGTATTTGTTTTTCTCTTTCTGACTTACTTCACTCTGTATGAGAGTCTTTAGGTACATCGACCTGACTACAAATAACTAAATTTCGTTTCTTTTTATGGCTGAGTAATATTCCATTGTATATATGTGCCACATCTTCTTTATGCATTCATCTGTTGATGGACACTTAGGTTGCTTCCATGTCCTAGCTATTGTAAATAGAGCTGCAATGAACATTTTGATACATGACTCTTTTTGAATTATGGTGTTCTCAGGGTATATGCCCAGTAGTGGGATTGCTGGATCATATGGTAATTCTGTTTTTAGTTTTTTAAGGAACCTCCATACTGTTCTCCATAGTGGCTGTATCAATGTACATTCCCACCAACAGTGCAAAGGGTTCCCTTTTCTCCACACACTCTCCAGCATTTGTTGTTTGTAGATTTTTTTTGATGGCCATTCTGACTGGTGTTAGTTGATACCTCATTATTTTTATAAGCATTTCTGAGATTTTTTTTTTTTTTTTGCTCCTGCTTGCTAACTTAAATATTTTGTTTTAAAATGGAATCAGGTATTTAAATATTTTCTGAGATCAAGCCTAGAATGATCATTATCAAACTACCTTTGCATTTTGTTTACACATCTTTGCCACCATTTATTCACCCTTCTAGAGTCTTTCTGTGGTTGAGGAAATACCATGCACTATTTTACAACCCATCTGGGAAGCCATGGGGTTGTATCACTTGGTACACAATACATAGATGCTCAATAAACATTTGTTAAATGAAAGAATGAACAAATGTTATGGCCATAAACAGCCAATATTTCATAAAGCCTTGTCCCCAATCCAGAACTGAACTATTTTAGTGTTGTAATTTGTCTTTGGGGTCAGCCTCCAAAGTCTTGAGTCCTAACATTATAAGATTATGAGATAATAAGAAAATTTCTTAATTTTTCTAAGAAGTCTCAATTTTATCCTTTGTAAAATGGGGGTAAAAAAATTCACACCTATGACAATTATAATAAAGACAATGTGCACGAAGCATTTTGTAGCTGGCCTGCAAAAATATCTCAACAAGTACTTGTTGCTATTATTTTTAAGGTGTTTTCCATTACCACTTTTAAAAGTATTATTATTGACATAGTATAATAGCTAAGAGCACAAACTCTAGAGCTATCCCTCTGGTCTTTAGTTTTCATATCTATACGATTACCAGTAATTATGATAGTACCTGCGACTTAGAGTTGTAATAAGGATAAAGTAAGTTAACAGCTGATATGCCTAGAATAGTAAAAACATCAGTAGGGTTAGATGTTCATGTTGTTGGTGGTAGCATTAAGTGATATAGCCAACTGGTCAAGTGTGTTTTCAGTGTCATATGGGTATGACTTCCAGCTCTGCCCATTATTTACTATGTATTCTTGAGGAAGGTAATTAACACTTTTGTGCCTCAATTTCCTCATCTACAAAGAGAAAATAATAATAGTGCCCATCACATGAAATTATAGTCAGGATCAAATGATAGAATACATGCAAAGGACTTAGATTAGTGCCCTGCAGAGAGTAAGCAAGTCATGAATGTTAGCTATTATTGTCTTTGTGTGGTAGTCATCATCATTGTCATCGTCATCATCTCTGCCAAAAGAATTTGCATTTATGGTCTGAAAATATAAACAAATAAAAGCCTTGTCTAGAACAAATACATATGCAAGATTATCATATAGCACTCCTTTGTTAGTTCATAAACCTAATAGTTCACTGTTTCAAGGTCCTAATTCTCTGAACTGTTCTTTCTTTTTCCTATCCATCCAGATAGTTCAAAACCTCCCACCTTCAAAGGCAACCCTTTCTCATTTGCTTTGGAGGCCATTTTCTCACTAATTCAGTTATTCCTTTAAAACTAAAAATATAATAACTGCAAACCCTGCTCCATGAAGATCAAGATATATGAATTCTATTCCTGAAATGGCTGCTAAATTGAATGTCTTTGGCTAATTCATCAGTTCTCTGAATTGTGCACATTCTTCCTCAAAAAGTATGCCCACAAACTAACTTGCAAACTTTTATACATCCAATGCTGCATATACAACATGAAACAGGGACTTCCCTGGTGGGCCAGTGGTTAAGGCTCCATGCTTCCACTGTTGGAGGCACAAGTTCGATTCCTGGTCGGGGGACTAAGATCCCAGATTCTGCATGGTGCAGCCAAAAAATAAACAAACAACTAAATAAAAATTTTAAAATGAAATGCTATTCTTAAAAAAAATACATAAAACAACTCAGGGCACAACACAAATACTCTACATTTGTTGTAATTACCATCATTAAAATTCCAAGGATCTGTATCAGAGATATAGTGTAGTTGACCCTCAGCATTACTGTCCAAAGCTGGCCACTGTAAATCCATGCCCCCTTAACTCTCTGTCCAATGGGCAAGCATTATTCAATATTTGCAAGAAAAAAATATAATTAAAAGACCCCAAAGCTGAGCTGGAAGAGATATTAGAGATCATCTGGGTAAAACCCTCATTTTTCTAAGAACAGAAAATGAGAGTAAAAGATATTAAATAACTTGGCCAAGGCCATAAATTTATTTGGGGTAAATTTAGCAGTCAAATAATAGTATTAGTAATAAGGGAATACCTTACATCTAGAAAGCCCTTTACAGTTTAGAGAGCACTTTTAGAAATATTTTCTTATTTGACCCTCATGGCAGAAATAGATGAAGGGTAAGTATTATTATCTACATTTTACAGGTAAGGAAGGAGGTTTAGAGATCTGAAATGATTAACCAAATTAACCCAGCTTGTCTGTAGCAGAGCAGATATCAAAAACCAGTTCCCTCTGGATTCCCATTCCTTGCTTTTCCTACTCTCTTAGATTATAAATCATCTAATAGGAGAAAAGTTATGTGCTATGGTCTGAATGTGTCCCCTCAAAATACATATGTTGAAATCCTAATCCCCAAAGGTGATGGTATTAGGAAGTGGGGCCTTTAGGAAATGCTTAGGTCATGAGGGTGGAGCCCTCATGAATGGGATTGATGCCCTCATAAAAGGAGGCTCCAGAGACCTTCCTTGCCCCTTTCACTGTGTGAGGACACAGCGAGAAGGCACTGACTGTAAACCAGGTGGAGGACCCTCACCATAACACAGCCATGCTGATGCCTTGATCTTAGACTTCCCAGTACTGGGAGAAATAAAATTTCTGTCATTTGTAAACTAGCTGGTCTCTAGCATTTTGTTATAACAGCTTGTATGGTCTGAGACATTATGTTTCAAGTGTGTGGTTTTACTCTTGGTTTTGTGGTAGGAAGAATGAAAAGTATTTCTTATGTATTTTCTTAGTATTGCAGAGACAGAAGGATCTTTGAGCCTTTATCTAGTCCATCCTCCTGTATCAAAGCAGGATTTCACATAGGTCACATCTGGCTGACCAGGAATCTGTTCGAGGATAAAGTATTTTTCAAAATCTTCCAGGTGGTTTCAGCCATCCACAATATATTTTTTACAATTTAATTTAGCCAAATTGGCAAGTCTTTTATGCTTTACCTAGTGCTTCATGGAATTAATAAGCAAATAAGGTTTCTTTTGCATTCTAATTCAGAATAATTTGGCTATACTAAAACTAATAATTATGATTAAATATCAACATATATTTTATTTCAAAGTAGCAAAAATAATTGGTGATTTAAATACCTATAAGGTGCTCTTGACTTAATCCCATGAGTGAAACCCATCTCCTAGGCTACAATGATTAGTTCAAAGATGATCATGTAACTCAGTTTGGGCCAATGAGACAAGAGGAGATGGTTTCCAGTCCTTACCCACCAGAGGGGGAAGTGTGATGCTCAGAGTGACCGACTGCCTGGTCCTGCATCAGAGATGAATAATCAGTCTCAGGGGCTAATGGCAGGTATAGAGACCAAATTCTAGACCATTTTACCAGCTTCCTACCCTTTCCTAAGCCCCTTGCTCCTTTCCTGGGATATCAGTAATCCAAGAAACCATTGTCATCTAGATGGGAAGGCAAGAAAATGGTGCTTTCCATTACCTACTGCTCGTATGTCCCTTTGTTTCTAGACTTTTATTAGTCAGAGTCCCCTGGCCAAGGTTCTGGAAAACCCAGACTTTCCTTTGCTCTCAGCTATCTAATGCCAGCACTGTCTACTTCTCCTGTTGAGAACTGAATATCCCCTGCTCTAATGTCAAGCCCCAGAAGCCTCTTGGGTAGTTTTTTTGGACAAAAAAAAAAAACCTGAGGAATTGGGCCCATATGGCAACATAATTATACCAATAGTATGGAATTTGTATTGCATGACCTTGTGTCTCTCCAAAACCAAGAACAAGGTGCTGCATAAGTACATGGACACCAACTCAGAGTAGGAGGCCGTCAAGCTTTCCATTCACCCTACCGGGATCCCAGGCCTTTTCTAAAAATTCTGGAGTTCTACTTCTTCCAGGAAAATCACAGTTATCAATGTGAACATTACCAGCTCCCAATGACCCAGTAGCTTCAAAGGAATAGAATCTTTACAAAATAAGACACCCAGGACACTTGCCACCTCATCTATATCTGGTGATGAGTAAAGGGTGACCATTCAAGTTTACAACCATCCGGTTCTCACCGAACATCTCAACTGCTCACTCAAACCAAGAAGACATGGCCTATTTGATGATATGTGAACATGCCATGTCTCGCTGATATCCCATGAGCCAGAGCCTTTATCAGCTACCTGATGCTACCATCTTTAGGTCAACCCCAAGACGTGTATTTGAAAACACTGAGGTGGAGTTCTGGAATATAATCTGTTCACCAAAAGTTCTGGGGAGGGATTTCTGCCTAAATTGTCTTTAGCTCTGGAGTAAGTGACCTCGGGGCAACCCAAACCACCCAGTCACTCCAGGGTTCATGGGTCTCTGTCCTCTAGCCCCTTACTCTCCACTGTTTTGTACAATTTTCTCCAATAATTTTATGTTAGTTGGTTGGGTCCAAAGGCTACTCCGGAATCCTAGCGGAGGTAGATCTTACGTTTCTCTACTCTGAATGTCATGTACTCTCCAATATGCTTCAGTGGGCCTGGGGAAGCTCAGTACTGGGAAACTCTATTTCCAATTGAGTTGGTGTTCTTCTGAGTTTCTGATTCCTGAAAATATCATATTGCCTCTTAGCTCATCCCATTACAGGCTAGTAGACTGTAGCAGGTGAGATTGTCCTGGAATCCTGGGTGGGTGTTGGAGGAGAATTGTCAATTTCTGAGCACTTTTCCTTTTTAATTTCACAAGTACCAAGTACCCTCAAAATAACGGATAATTGCCTTATTTTGGAAATCAGAATATGAGGGAGACTTTACCTCCACCAACCTGCCACTGCCATCCTTGTTTAATGAAAAGATTTTTCTGACTCCATGGACTATTGTGCGACAGAACATACAACTAGAGCTGCTAGAAGGTCTTCAAGTTCATAAGGGAACTGTTTAAAATTTTCCAAGTTTTTATTCCCCATGTACAGCTCAACATCCTCAAACCAACAATTTTTATAAATTGGGTCCTTGAAGAATAACTCCATTGCTCAACTCCTGCAGACAGCAAACCTGGCCACATCCTTGGCTAATATAACACATTGTACTTCTCAAAACACAATACTCCCGTCAACAACAACTGTAACCTACAGCCCTATGATCTCCTCCCTTTCCTCCTGCATCACATACAGTAGGAATTAACACGTCCCCAGAATGACCTTTAGGAAAATCTTGGATAAGCTGAGGAATGAGATCATCATTTAACAGAAGTTCCTGAATTGGATGTTTCATGAGAGACGGTCTGGCTTTCTTCTAAACCCACACATACCACTAAGCCCCAGAAAGAAGGTGGGGAGAGATACATGTGGTTTTTCATCAGTGCTTTTGATCTTCTAAGTACAGTTTCTTTTTTTCCCTTATATTCTACCAAGGAAGGAAGTACTAGTGTCTTAGTCTGTTCAGGCTGCTCTAACAAAATACTATAGACTAGTGGCTTATAAACAACAGAAATTTATTTCTCACAGTCTTGGAGCCTAGATGTCTGAAACCAGGATGGCAGCCCGGTCAAGTTCTGATGAGATCCCTCCACTGGGTTGCAGACCATCAGCTTCTCATTGTGTCCTCACACAGCAGGGAGCAGAGGGGGGAAGCAAGCTCTCTCTCTTGTTTAGGGGCAATAACCCCGTTCATGAGGGCTCCACCCTCATGACTTCAACTAATCTTAATACTTCCCAAAGGCCCCACCCCTTAATGCCATCATATTGGGGGACAGGGTTTCAACATATAAATTCTGGGAGGACATAAACATTCAGTCCATAACAGTGAGATTCAGAGAGATGTCATGACCAGCTTTAATACTTGGTCTTTTGGAAAGAGAGCTACACCTAGGAGTTTGACTCCTATGTTCACATCATTTCTTATCTGGTCTTATTCTGAGTAAATCAAGGATACCCCCAGCTAATTTATACCTGTGTAATAGCTCACCACCCTTAACAACTGCACTATTTTTCCTACTATTTGACCTAACTATGCCCTCTCTTATTTCTATAATATATGAAAGATAATCACAGTTGTTATTCAATGTGTTTCCTAACATTGCCAATGCAGTCCCGACAGACTTAAAAAACAAACGTATGGTTACCAAAGGGAAGAGAGAGGGGTATGGGATTAATGGATACACATAGAGTAGATAAGCAACAAAGATTTACTGTATAGCATGGGGAATTATACCTGATATCTTTTAATAACTATAATGGAATATAATCTGTTAAAAAAAACAACAAATCACTATGCTGTACACCTGAAACTAACACAGTATTGTAAATCAACTATACCTCAATTAAAAAAGAAAGTAAATGTAGTTCCACTCTCATTTTAAGTATATTCACTAGCGTTACGTATTCATAACTCATAGTGTTCAGTTTAAAAGGTAGCTTTCTTTCTATAAGGAATATTTTCTTGCTTGGGGGCTTCAATCAGGCTACCTCTTACTAGTTCTTAAGATCCATGGCTATGTTCCAGTGGAAAGTAGGTGGATACTCACATGAGCAGAATGGATACCAGACGTGGTTACATTTACAATTTAAGACCTTGGCAATGAGAGCATATAAATAATTGTATTAGTATATGAACAACAACTTTGAGTGAATCATAAATTCTATCACTTAAGCCCAGAGAAGCCTAGCTCAAAGAAAAAAATAAAATCAGAGACTCTTCTTTCCCTTCTTCCTGTAATTTTCTTGCAAATATCATACTCACTGGTATTTTTGGAGGGCTCAGTTATTAGGATGAAATCTTAGGAGGAGAAGTAGGCTATAATATTAAAATGTTAATGGACAGTTGCCATAATATTTCCAGCAAGAAATAATCTCTTTCTTATGTTCAAAAATAAAACTAGAATGTCTTGTTATTTCAGTTAACCAAACTCAGAGAGTCACTGGACAGTTATGTAGGGCATTTTGTGGGCCAAGAAAGAGGCAACATACTGTTTCTGCTCTTAGAAGAACTTCAACTCTGATCAGGAAAATAGTAAAGGTATATAAATGCTAGAATATGGTAAATTTCTAAAAAGAGAAGATCACATCAATCTGAGACAAACAAAAAAGGCTTTAGGCTTTATGGAGATGGAAACTTCAAATCAGGACTTGAGAAATTAGGTAGGATTTCCAAAAGGAGCAATCTGGGAAAGGTTTAAGTAAATCAGTGAGGGAATAAGTAAATTCATCCATTAGTTAAGTTGTTTATGTATGAATGACTGAACTAAGAAATTCCTGAATGAGAGAATAATAAATTGCTGCTGAATATGTGAAGCTCTTCAGCTGTTTCATTTAGAAGGATGTTGCCCTCAACTAGAACACTTGATGTTACCCTCTGGCAAGATACAGCTGGAACTCTGAAGCCGAGTACCAGTGGTTTAAATTAAGAAACAGCTTGTGATATTAAAATTAAGATATTTTTAAATAAAGCAACAAGACATATCACAAACTTCACAGAGATATAGAGCCTTTCACATGGTTCAGCAAATACATGAATAAGATTCAATTTATTTATTAATTTGATATTCATTCATTAGTTACCAACTGTCTACCCCATATTGCACTAATTACTATGAAAAAATAAAAGAAGGTAAGGAAAGAGTCCTTGCCTGCCAGGTTGCCTAATATCTAAGAGGTGGAATAAGTTGCGTAGAAAAAGAAATGGGAGAAAATTTCTGGACAAAATATGAGAAACTGAGAAATGCAAATGCTACCTACAGTTTCTCTCTCCCCCAGGGAGCTCAAAGCACATCATAATTACCTGGCAGAGAGTACCATTCTCATAAGCGTTTTACACTGTGATTGGCAGGGATGCAGGGAGTCTAAGTGATCTGCATAAAAACCATGTGAGTTGAGGGGGAGAACCAGAAATTAGTTTTCTATATGATACATTGCAAGGGATGTTGGTAGGTCCAGATTCAGAAGGCCTCAAGGTTATTTTTCGCTCTACCTTTTAGGCACCAGGTGATTCTAGGAAAGCTATTTAACATCTCTAAAATAAAGTTTCTTCATCTGGGGATGACATCCTGAGATATCTAGCTTGCCTACCTGTGTAAATTGAATGGCTGGAGGGAGGGGGGTGGATTTTAAAGAGCTTTGTAATGGACAAATCATTTTATAAGTATATGTTAGAATATCATTATTATTTTTTTGCAGGGGGAACCTAGACACTATTTAGGTGAAAGGTGAAGGGTGTGTTCTGTAAAGAGCCTGAAGATACAGACATATCTCTCATTTCAGTTGATAATGGCTCCAGTAGGCATGTGCCAAATTCTGAGTGGCAGAAGAAGTGAGAAGAAGAGCTAGAAAGTAGATTTAGAAACCTCAGGTGCCCAGGCACAGGCGCTAGAGAACAGTAGAGGTAGATGTGGGAGCATATGGGTTACATAGGATCGAGGCCACCCCACTACATCTCTCTCAGCTACAAAACACAGAGAAGTCTTTCTGTCCCCCAAGATGGTTTCATAAATTAACTGAAAACGAGAGAAAGCCAGCTGGCCCAAAGGGGACTCCCTGGTTGTCACAAAGAAGTGTCACAAGAGAAAGGAGCAAAGACCATAAAATCAGGGAGAGGATGGAAACATGGGGATCTGACTGCTTAGTGGACACCTGTATGGAGCAAAGGCCATGCCTGAAGACCCTCTGCAGCATGGACAAACACCACGAATGGTCAATGAAATTTCAGATGACACCGTAAAACTGTGTAAGTCCCTAGGAATTTTGATGCCAGGGTAAGATGAAATGTAAAGAGAGGCAAATCATGACTGATGGAGTTTAAATGTGAAGTGACTGAGGAAAACATGAAGTGACTGGGATCTTCTAGAATTGACTAGAAACATCTTCCACCATCAGACCGTATAGAAAACCTGACACAGAAACTATATTCTGGAAACAAAACTACAGTTATATCTTGGGGCTACCTGATATCGTAGACTGAAATATCATCTCTGCTACAGGATGGTATTCTGTAACTAGTGGAGAGGTATGGAACATTTCAAGCAGAATGTGACATAATCAGATCTATGTACTGTAGAGAAAGGTGTGTGGAAGGCGTTGATAGAGAGGAAATGGATGGCGGAAGGATACTAGACTGCAGCCTGTAGGAGTCTATTTCAGTGATCCTCAAATTTAACGTGAGGACAGATCACCTGGGCAACACGTTAAAATGCACATTCTGATTTCTCCTGGGGGTGAAGGAGTCACTGAATTCTGAATTTCTAACAAACTCCCAGGTGAGGATGATGCTCCAGTACATGGCACATATTTTGAGTAGCAAAGGTCTAGGTGACAGGTGACCTAAAACTGAACTCGGCAGTGACAGTGGAAAAGCAGGAGATAAGACATGGGCCAAGAAGCAGCCAGGAAGTAAAACTGACAAAACTCATTAGGGTGAGAGGAAACATTCATTATGACTCTGAGACGGGAGATTGTCAGGCTTGGACAATACGGTGTATTATTGCGCCGTTAACTGAGTCCTCGATAAATAAAGTTTTATACAGAAACACTGCAAGACCCTGCAAAACACATCTGTGTTTCTACCAAATTATTGAGAAATACTCTGACTGAGTGAGGCTGCTTTTTTTTTTTTGCGCTACTGGGGCCTCTCACTGTTGGGGCCCCTCCCATTGCGGAGCACAGGCTCCGGACGCGCAGGCTCAGCGGCCATGGCTCACGGGCCCAGCCGCTCCGGGGCCTGTGGGATCTTCCCAGACCGGGGCACAAACCCGTGTGCCCTGCATCGGCAGGCGGACTCTCAACCACTGCGCCACCAGGGAAGCCCTGAGGCTGCTTTTTTAGCTCTTTGCCTACTGAGAGTTCTCTGTAGAGCGCTGGCTGCCTGTGTACCCGCCACTCCGTATTACTGCTCCGCCCAATGGACCTCCACAGCACGGGAGGCAGTTTGAGATGAGCGTCAGTCTTTCCTTGCTGAGTGAGTTTTGGCTGCTTTGTTTTCATTGCATGTTGTTAATGGTCTGCCCTTGAACAAACAAAATATGCCATTAGGGAGATTAACACACGCGGGACGCCTAAGAGCCTAAAAGTACTTTAAAGAAATGTGAGTATTATTAAGCGAATTCTTGCCTAAGTAAGGAGGAAACCATGGCAAACAGGTGTTTTAAGATTCCCCAAGTAGTAGTCCAGAGAGGGTTCTGGAACCCCGCAGCCATCTTCAGTCATTGTGTGAGTTTGGCTCTAGGTCTGAGAGAGTGATAAAGAGATCAGAGGAAGGGCCTCCCTGGTGGCGCAGTGGTTGAGAGTCCGCCTGCCGATGCAGGGGATACGGGTTCGTGCCCCGGTCTGGGAGGATCCCATATGCCGCGGAGCGGCTGGGCCCGTGAGCCATGGCCGCTGAGCCTGCGCGTCCGGAGCCTGCGCGTCCGGAGCCTGTGCTCCGCAACGGGAGAGGCCACAACAGTGAGAGGCCCGCATACCGAAAAAAAAAAAAAAAAAAAAAAAAAAGAGATCAGAGGAGGCCTCTGCTTCCGCTGATGCCCAAGAGTCATCATCACAGGTGAAGCAGCAAGTCGAGTGGTCCATGCGGTTGCCAGAAACCAGCCATAGAGATGAACTATTGGAAATGGCTGTGAAATTTCATTCCTCATTTCCGATTCTTACTGAAGTGAGACCAGATTAGACTCAAACCCTTGTCTGTGCTCTGTGTGTGCGTCTGGAGATGAGGGAGGGGTGAAGAGAGCAGAGAGGCGGCACCCGATACTGTGCTTCTGTGAACCGGTTTCCTTAAAGCATGGAGGTAGTGCTTAGAGCAGTGCACGGCTTCCCCAGGAAACAATTCTAAGTGGGCCACGTGCCCAATGGTTTCTATTCCAGTTAAGTAATAAATGAAATATGCTAATTAGCACCCTATTAACTCACAGCAGGGAGTAATCCATGACATTTTGATTGGAAAGAATTCTGTCATCCAAAAGGCTGGTCTGTAACAGAATGCAAACTGGCCCAATTTCCTCCCTCCCTTCCTCGTGGCAGTATCCAAATGTCTGAGAAGCAGACCTCACAACTGTGTGCAATTCCGAGGGTGTCACTCCTCTCCGTGAAAGCAACTCTCGGCCTCCGTGGAACCTGGCCCTGTGCCACTCCGAACATGGATTTATACAATCCAGAAATGTGGTACAGAGCCCAAAAACACCGAGCAGGTTTGAAAGGATCTTTAGGGGGCAGCTCTTATTTCTTTCATTATGAGACTATCCCCACTTTTTTTTCCTCTGGCCCTCCCAGATGCCAATCCAGGATGCATTTCTTTAACTCAGGAATGCAAGCATGTTGCCACTGAGTGGCTGGGCTGAAGGAGGCCTTATGAAAATGCTAGAGCTTTGGGGGTTTTGTTGGGGAAAGGCAAGCTCATTTAGGTTCACGCCTTTATATTTTTATTGTTTCAGCTGCAAAGAAACACCATCTAGCTCCTGTGTTCCTATTACTGTTTAAATGCCTAGATTTACATCTTGCTTATCCCTAGTGCTTTGCAGAAGGAAGGACTCCGATCCTGGGGGGCAGTGTGGGCAGTGGGAAAAAAGCTCAATACAAAAACAGCATGCTCTCCAATTTGCTCTTTTAAAACATCCACTTTCCAAGAGCTCTGGGTGTTTAAAGGGATTAGACATTATGACACATCTGTCAGGTTACCTCAGAATGTATCAGGAATCCCCATCAGAGTAGTACTTATGCAATGAAGCTTAGTTATACCATGAATTGGCTTGGAACACATTTTCTGTTCCTTATACCCAAAGTTACAGGGATCACTTGTGTATTGGCTGATAGCTGTTTAATAAAAGAGATGGAGGGGGGCAAGATTTTTAATCATCTGAATGTTACAGAGGTAAGTTTCCAGTGGGTTTACTTTCTCAAGTTTGAGTCTCCCTTTCTATGATGATCTACTAAGGCCGAATAGATATTGAATGCCTATGACAAGGCCATGTAAAACCATGTTTCTCTGCATGCTGTTTTGTTTCTTCCCTAATAAAAACTGATTATACTTTCTTAAAGTTAAAATATATTAATGGAATGTATTGGCTATAAGATTATAAGCAAGTTACTCTTTTTTTCCATACTAGTTGTTCTTTTACCTGTAAAGAAAATCAATTTATCTTGATTCAATACAAATTCAAAACAAATGCTGAATACAAGCCGTTATATCAGCAGCACTTAGAATTCATCCTTAAATGATATCTTCAAAAAAGCAAGTCCAAGAAAAACTTCATAGTAAAATATGTATCTCACTCCATACCATTACCAAACAAACCACATTGATTGCAGTACCTGAAGACATTATAAGGCACCATATGACACTGATGTCTGTTTAGAATGTTTTTTTATTCTGTATTGGAAAATAAAGCACATTACCTAAATGATTCAAATGGCAAGAAAAAATCATCACTAAAAACCATCTGTGAATTAGCATATGGGCTTCTGGAACCCAACATCTTGGTTCTTATATGTGAGTCAGGAAAAAAAAAAAAAAAAAAGAGGAAAAGAAAGGAAGATAATGGGACCCTGTCTTTAAATATAAAACAAGGAATGATTTTTTCCAGTCAAGGGGACTTCAAAGAGGGAAGGTATTTCTGAGAATGAAGCAGTCAGCTGGACCTCACAGCGCCTCAACCCAGGACTGATCCCAAGAGCTGTCAGAAAACTTTGCAGCCAAGACTCAGGCTCTGCTAATGGAAAAATGTGTTCCTGAACCAGTGCCCTGTAAATCTAGGCATGTTGTCTATGCAATATACACTTCGTCATTTTAGCAAATCTATCTATCTTGAACTAAAAAGCAGTTCAGTGAAGAATTAAGAAAGAAAGGTCCACGGGTTGCCAAAAAAGAAAGAAGCCTAATGGTGGTAGCAGCCACTGATATTACTAGTCAAGTGTTAGCATTAAAAGACCCTCATCTGCCTGTCCCCAACCCAGCTGGCAAAGTGGAACTTTGCTTGGTAAGAGGCTTAATGTCTATCTTACATTTCTCAGATACCATGTATCTGCCTTGAATATATAAGTTGATATAACACGACCAAGTCTTGTGGATCGAGGAATGATGCCTAAATGCTTTTACATTTTGGGGGTTGCTGGGGAAATTTTTTCCTTGAAATTCACATGTTCCAAATACCTGTCTTACTTTGAGTCTGGATTCTAAAGGGAAAACTCACAACCTGGCAGTGGAAACAAAAGACAGAAATAAATTTTCTATTGACACTTTAAATTGAATATGGTTGCAAGGCCACTCCAGATGACAGTAATCCCCACAGCAGCCCAGACTGACAGATCACACGCAAACACTGCCTGCTACCTGGTAATTCTACCTGCTAATTACTTGAAAAGATTCAGGTACTCAACAGCTGACCTGAATGTTTTTGTGAGTTTGAGGACCAATTAGGGAGGGGTAGGGGGGACATAAGTCACACGATGAAGTTGACAGTCAGTCAGGCGCTGTTGAAATTCTATCAAAAATGTTCTTACAGCATAATGAAGCTTTTCAGGCAGTCAATCTCCCCAGACATTTGCCTTTGCCAACAGTGACAACAGTAAGGACAACTTTATTAGTGGTGTGGCAGTTTTATTTTAGTGCTGACTATAAAAACACCCACTGAGCTGTTTGCAGGCTCTGCCAGGTGGCAAGTGCACAGTGAATTTCAGATCAGAGAAGACTGTGGAGTCCAGCCCGAAAGTGATACTTGGGAGACGCATGTGTGTCTTTCTGGATGGAAGACAGCAGACGTGTGTGTGTGTGTGTGTGTGTGTGTGTGTGTGTGTGTGTGTGTGAGATAGGGAAGCAAGAAAGATGACAAGAAGCAGATGAAGAAACGCTGAGACAAGCGAATGCTACTACTCTTCCTTATTTTTTTCCTGCCTCTTCTCAGTCATCCCAGTGGGGCGGCATCTCCTGCGATAATGACAAATGTTTGTGCTGGTGCTGGCTCTGGCTGTGAAAGAACTGACCCCGGAGGAGTTCCTGTTGATGGAGGAACAGCACTAGTGAGAGGCAGAGCAGAGGGATACGATGGTGAAACGCTTGTCAAAGGCCATACAGGTCACCACTCAAGGTAAGAGGAAGTGGTTCTTTCATGCAGTTGACATTTGCTGAGTGTCCATCATAGATGCTGGAGATGCATGACCCGTATCTGGAAGCTGCTATGGAATTCATTTACTAGAAGGAGAAAAAGGCACAGTTCCCTGCCTTCAGGATGCTCAGGATCTAGGAATAACTACTATCTTTATATTGTGACTTTGTACTTGGACTAAAGCTATTTAATTGTATCCTCACTACCCTCCTTATAAGGTGAGAATTATTAGCCCATAAATTTGTAATTGAGGAAAATGAGCCTTGACCCTACTCAAGGTCACACAGCTAGTAAGCTCAGATGCCTTGCTTCCCAGGGGTTTTGGACCACGGTCCCTGCTATCTGGATTTTGGTGCACTTGTGAGTATTGATGCAGCAGAGCTCAACTGAAGTTAGTGTCTGAGCTCTTCAAGACCCCACTAGGAGCTGTCTGCACTCAGACTACATGCCAGCCAGTATCAAGAAGAGACACCAAAAAAAGACCAGAAAGATCTGAAATCAACAAGCTAACTTTACAACTTAAGGAACTAGAAAGAGAAGAACAAACTCAACCCAAAACTAGCACAGGGAAGGAAATAATAAAAATCAGAGCAGAGATAAATGAAATAGAGAATTGAAAAAATAAACCAAGAGGGTATTAATGGTGATTATATAAATTCCTGTTGCTTTGTAACTAAATTACCCCCCAAACTTAGCAGCTTGAAGCAGCAAGCATATATTATCTCAGAGTTTTTTGCAGGTCAGGAATATGGGAGTGGCTTCACTGGGTAGTTCTGGCTCAGGGTCTCTCATGAAGTCATGGTCAAGCTGACAGCCAGGGCTGTAGTAACCTGAAAGCTTGACTGAGGCTCAAAGATCTGCTTCCAAGAGGGCTCACTCACATGGCTTGTGGCAGGAGACCTCAGTTTCTTGTTGTCTATTAGCAGGAAGCATCAATTCCTCACCACATGGGCCTCTCTGAAGGGCTCCCTGAGTGTCCTTACTAAATGGCAGGTGTCTTCCTCCAGAGCAAGTGATCCAAAAGCAGGGAGGAAGCCACATGTTTTCTATGACCTAGGCTTGGAAATCCCACGTGTTTTTACTGCCACCACATTCTACTTGTTAGAATCAAGTCACTAAATCCAGCCTTCACTTAAGGAGAGGGGAATTAGCTTCCCCCTTTTGAAAGGATTATCAAAGAAATTATGGATGTATTTTATAATCACCACAGTAATCATATTATAATTACAGGAGTGTGAGTCATTTGTTTCTTTTTTTTAAAGATTTATTTATTATTATTTTTTTATTTTTTATTTTTTGGCTGCGTCGGGTCTTAGTTGCAACACGTGGCATGCGGGATCTTTCCTTGTGGCGCGCAGGCTCTTCATTGCGACACACGGGCTTCTCTCTAGTTGTGGTGCCCGGGCTCCAGAGTGCATGGACTATGTAGTTTGCAGCACTCAGGCTCTCTCGTTGAGGCATGCAAGCTCAGTAGTTGTGGTGCGCGGGCTTAGTTGCCCCGTGGCACATGGGATCTTAGTTCCCTGACCTGGGATCGAACTCACATCCCCTGCATTGTAAGATGGATTCTTTACCACTGGACCACCAGAGGAGTACCCCATTTGTTTCTTTTTTTTTTAATTTTTTTTTATTGGGGTATAGTTTTACAATGTTGTGTTAGTTTCTACTGTACAGCCAGTGAAGTGGAGTTCCCTGTGCTATACAGCAGGTTCTTATTAGTTATCTATTTTATACATATTAGTGTATATATGTCAATCCCAGTCTCCCAGTTCAACCCACCCCGCCCTTCCCCCCCTTGGTATCCATACATTTGTTCTCTACATCTGTGTCTCTATTTCTGCCTTTCAACCCAGTTCATCTGAACCATTTTCCTAGATTCCACAGATATGCATTAATATACAATATTTGTTTTTCTCTTTCTGGCTTACTTCACTCTGTATGACAGTCTCTAGGTCCATCCATTTGTAGAGACGTAGGTGGACCCATTTGTTCCTTTATTAACCAATTTTATTTGTATATTGTATGTATTTTATTTTTATAATAAAAACTTTAAAAGAGAAAGTTGTATTTAAGTAGTTGTAAACATTATTTCTATATATCAATGCACTCAGCAAACTTTTTTTAAAAGATACTTCCAAGGGTCAAATTCAACTCTCTCAGCTACTCCTCTGGTCTTTACCATACCATCTGACAATAGCCACTAGACAGACAATTCATTGTCAGATGTCTACCATACAGCTGAGAAGAAGGAATATTTGGGAGAGCTAGCCTAAAGCTCAAGCCTCACCTCTGAATTCTCACGTCTACCCATCAGTCCAAGCAGACCTCCACATTAGCTTAGCTGCCTTTACAATTGTCTTAAGTTGCACAAAAACCCTGAGCCTTTAGCTTTTCTTAGTTCTTACAAGAAATAGCCATATGAAACTTGTAAATCTGTTTTCAAGGACACTGTATTATGTCTCTCAGTGCTTTCTATAATAGATCATTGGGGAAATATCTTTTAGAATGTACTGCCATGAAAAAATTTCTCCCTTGAAGAATGAGTGTACGTAGTTATAAAGCTTGGCATGTTTCCTTTCTTTGTCCTGGCTGCAAGGAAACTCACAGTAATGTTCTGTCTTTTGCAATTAATGTTGGACCTCTTCTTTTACATGATCCTGATTTTACAATATTGTAACCTTATTTTACATGGACCCTTTATTTAAAGCCATGAAAAATAATTTTTTGTTAGAAAGAAGTAGGCAGGAACGATAGCTACTCTTTTAGTGCTTATCATATGTTAAACACTGGCAAGAACTATATATATGTAGTGAGGTCTTCAGTGAAAGAGGAATTTTTCTTTTCTTTCTTTTTAAGCAATAGAAGTGCAATTTGGAAGTGGTTGACAGTTTTCAGTTTCTCCAGATAGAGACCTCTGGGACATTCTTTTAGGGGGTAGGAGGTTGGAATTATGATCAGAAAAAACTTGCTATTACTAATACAACATAAGTTCTATCCATAGATTTTTAGGAAAAGAAAAACTGTGACGTCACCATAAACCTTAATGATGATGCTGTAGACTAATATATTAAGCGTTTGTTTATTACTACAGTACAAATTAGATCTAGCTCTAACTATGCTATATCTTTGCAGATGCAGAGAAATGTGTTTCCAAAATATGAATTTAAACTGGATTTTAGAACTCACACATGGTATTACTTAAGTTGGAAAAAAACTTACTTTTTGAGTGATGTAAATACTTTCAACCTTTGTGATTGTCTTGTCAGGACAATGGAATTCAGGCTATACCTCTGGGTAGGGTTAGGAGCATCCCCTGAAGGAAGTGAAAGTTTCCACTGTCAGGTAGGAAAGAGGATGGCCTTTGGCAGAGAGAGGGAAGAAGGGATTAGTGGGTCTTTTTTGCCATTAGGAAGGACTTCCATTAGGAGAATGGAAGAACAGACCAACAGTCTTATAAATGGTATCTTCAAGAAACTATGGTCAGAGTATGTCATAGCCTGTCTGCGCTCACACCCGTTAGAGTGCAAATTTGCGGGAATACGTGCACTCTGCACGAAATGGCCTATGTGTATATTATCTCATTTAATATTCATAACAACCCTATTATTTTGAAGATTGTGAAGCCAGAAACCCTGAAAGGGTAGGATAAAAGCTGCCCAAGGACTCACAGCTAAGAAATTATCGTACTGCCAGTGTTTGGACCCAGGCAATCTGACTCTAAAACCCACATGCTTAACTGCCTCCGGCTCTCTGCAGGATTGTTTTCTTATTCTTCTCTGCATTCAGTTAAACTTTCTTAAATTAGTCTGTTGGCACTTTTGCACTGGGGGGTAGGGCGTGGAGTAATGATAAAGGAGTGACTCGGCCCATGTTTAGAGTAAAGTAGAACTGGGAGCGAGGAAGGCCTTGTGAGAGATTGCCCACTGCCTACTTCCAACATTCATTCCCCTCGTCGTCAATAATAGAACCCCGTATAGCAATGAGCCCCACTAAAACATTTCTCAGTTTCCCCTGAAAGCAAGCACGGTCATATGATCAATTTCTGGTCAACAAGATTTATGCCAAAGTATCCTTACACTGCCCATCTTCATCTCTTCCTCCATCCTACTACTTTGAACTTGGATAAGATAACGTGAGCTCTGCAGTTATCAAGGACTACTAGATGGCCTTGACAGTGGAAGCCATTTACTTAGGATAATGGAGCAGAAAAACAGGAACCAAGCAATCTAATGATACCATGAAGTGGTCAGATCCACCCTGGAAGGGCTACTTTCTTTTACATGATCAGTAAATAACCTTTTATTTTGTTGAAGCCAGTATTGCTTTGGGATTTTCCGTTACATGAAGCCAGGGACTACCCAGGGTTGCACATGCCTCTGTTGGTTTTTTATTGCACAAAAGCATCTGGCTGGGTAAGAGAGATGGGGGCTGGAATCAGACCGTACTCCCCTCAACAAACCATGAATCTGATATGGGACTGAGTCCACCTGGATAAAGAGGACTCTATTTTCTAATTCATCCAAAGGCCTAGTCTGTCTGTTCCTGAAGCCCTGACCCTATCTGGAAAGGACATCTTTTGCTGATTCACACAAAGGCACTATATCGCCTAGCTGTGGCTTCATTCTAACTGATTCAAGCCCAGAGAAGTGAATTATACAATGGCATGAGGTTACAGGCGATGTCTGGAGCAGAGATTTTTCATAGGAAGAATAATCATCAGGGGTGTTTTGTAGAACTAGTGTTTTCTTTGGTATTCTCAGAAATAACTTGGGGAAAGGGGATCCAATGGAAAATTGGACTTTCTATAATCAGTAGAGTGAGGGCTTAGGGTAATTTATGAAAGGGAATATGACTTTACTTTTTAATCACGGACGGTTGTGCATTCATTATCTCATTTAATTCTCAAAACGACTTTATAATTATAATTGTCCCAGATTTGCAGAAGAGAAAACAGACTGAGAGAGAGTAAAAAAATTGTTCAAGGTCACAGCTAATGAAAGGCAAAGCCAGGATTCTAACCTAGATCTGTCTGACTCCTAAACCTGTGCCCTTAAGCATTATTGCATATTTCGGCCTCCTTATCACATGTCCGAATTAGTGAAGTCCTAAATTTGGTTGAGATTGTGGAAACTTAAAAATGCTTCATCATGAGCCCAGCTGATGTGTTAGAATGCCTTCATTTAGAATCGAGAGGTTGCCTCACTTCTTCAGTTTTTTCTGTTTCTGAGAAGTCGAGTGTCCCCCACATGTGTGAAGCAGCCAGGATTCCCACTCAGCATGACACAGCCCTCCCAGCTTCAAGAAGTCAGACCCAGAGCTCTCTGTGGGAAAGGGCAAGTCCTCTTTAATGAAATTTCTCCTCTGGAGGTGCAGCTTCCTTCCCTCTGGTGCTCAACTCGGGTTCATATTGGGATCACCCTACCCTACGTTATTTTAAGGCAGTATTAATGTTTTATGACTCATTTCCTAGTTTCCTGCTGGGAAAAAAAAAAAAATCACAGCCCAGGCAGTCAGTCTCAGACACTGCTGATGTGTAATTTGAAAAAGTATATTTTACTATGAGTGGGAGGATATGCAAGAAAGAGAAAAGTATTTCTGTTGAAGTAGGCTGTTTCTGTCCTCCCTTTATCCTGGTGCCCCTGGCATGCCCCCAACCTCACACACACATACACCTAGGCTCCTACAGAACTCTGCACTGACATTTCCTCTAGAACTATACAATCCACCTTAGGGAGACAGCGTTTTGTTTTTGAGTTGACTCAAGATCATTTCAGGGATGTGTCCTTGGATTATCTTACTTTTATCTGGTCTCTCTGGATCTTCCTTAGCCTCAGATATGCATGTATCAGATGTGTGTGTGTGTGTGTGTAGCCATTTGAAATAATATAATATTCTTCCTCCAAATAAAAGCTGATACTAAATAAAAGAAATACAAATGAAATTGCCCTAGTACCTACGTGAGGTCAGTAATGCCTGATTTTGCCCGTGGTTTAAGAGGAGGCCGTGAACTCTGAACATCTCCATCTGAGGAACACAAAGGGCCTTAGTCTGAACTCAGCCCCGGTGGAGCTCTCTCACATCTGACCCCATGACAGGCAAACCGTCATGCCTTCGTCATTCCTGTTACTACTCCTCCCACACCATTCCAGAGGGAGCAAAAAGGTTTTCTGTAAAGCAATTGATGAAAATTGTGCTTTAAAAAAAAAGAAAGGAAAATGGCTTAAAACAAATCCTGAAGACTCACTCACTCCACCAAAGGACTGAGATCTGAAAGTGCCACAGTCATGTAGCTGGCCATAGTGAAAGCTATGAGGACAATTACATTTTAAATTCAAAAGGTATTTTATAGAGCAGAGATCTGCCATTTTAAATTTGGATATTGTCAGATCTGTATGAATTTCTGGTATAATTGTGATTATGTATCCTAAAGAAAAGTAATTCTTTATCTCATGTTAGAAAAGAACTGCCTTTCTTAAACCCCATATACTTAGCCCCACCCCTTTTCTAATATTAACAATTGTTGAATGATGGCTTTATGCTAATCACATGATGTATTACTTAATTTACATACATCAAATAGTACATACCCATGATGTAGATACTATTATTCTCTCCATTTAAAAGATGAGGAAACTGAGGCACAGAGACTTTAGGTAACTTATCCAAGGCCATATACATTTGAACCAGATCTGTCTTGTTCTAGTGCTCAAGTTTCAGAATCCCAATCTTATGATCCCAGATGCTTTGTCTGGATTTGTTTGGCAGGAGATGGGGAAAGTGTCAGGGTAGAGTGCTGGGGCTGTGTCAGGGAAAGGACTAAAATTGTAAGAGGACCTCTTGTGATGAAACATTTTGTGTATATCAGTAGATGAGAGTGTAATTTTAATGATGTGCTATCTTAGTATAGTAGCTTTAAAACTGCACATTTTCTTTGTAATAACCTTCTAATAAACTATTGCACGTTTTTACATAGACCAAAGTGATAAAATTATAAGCTCATGAATGATCACAAACAACTTGTAGATTTCCACTGAGCAAGGCGTCATAATTTTCAATAAATTGAAACTATTACATCACTGTTGTTCTTGTCCTTATTATGGAGACATAGCATCTAGATGTCTTTAGAGCAAAAGTGTTTTCACAGCCCTTTTCTTACCAAATCCTAATAGCCTCAGGGCCATTTAAACTAACCTAACCTATCTCTTCATTCAATCATAAAACATTTACCAAGTGCATTCTCCAGGCCAGGCTCTGGAGATACCGCAGTGAAGGTGATACCACAGTGAAGAAAACAATGTCCCTGCATTCTAGAGATCCCATGTTCTAGAGGGAGAGATAGGCTTTAAACTAATAACAAATGTGCATTTGCGTGTTCAGAAAAATAAAGCTGATTAAGGAACAGAGAGTGGTGGTCAGCAGTGCTAATTTAGACAAGGATAGGCAGACTTCCCTGAAGAGGTGACATTTGAGCAGAGGCTGGAACGATGTGGCTCTGTGGAGGGATGAGCATCCAGGCATAGGAACAATAGGTGTGAAAGTCCTGAGGTGGGACCTTGACTTCTGAGTGGTGGGGAAACAGCAAAGATGCCCATGGGGTTGGAACACAGTAAATAAGAGAGAGAATGAGGTGAGGTCACAGAGTAGGCAAGGCCAGGTCCCCTGGGCTCACCTGGGCCATGGGATGAAAGGCCCTGATCTTATTCTAGGTAAGATGGGAAGCCACTGGACAGCCCCGAGCAGGAGAGTGTCCTTTATTATCTGACATGTTTTAAAGAATCACTCTGGCTGCTGTTTTGAAAATAGGCCATAACACCTAATGGTACTAATGTTAGGTGACAGCCTCTCAGTGGTTTGGAGGTGACCATGGTATTGAATGTCAACTGCTATGATGGCTGGTGTCTCCACGCTCACTTCCACCAGAAACAGGCAAGGCAGTTCGAATCTGCCCCAAGGGGAAAGTTTTAAGGTGAAGCTATATAAATTGAGCAAGAGTATGAATTTAAATCATGAATGTGAACTTTAAAATTATACATGTTTCTACTGAAGCCATGAGGGTTCAAAATAATAGACTTCTGTTCTAGCAGAAGTCTACCTAGGGCACCTCCAAGAATCACAAACTCTCACCTTCCCTGTGAGATCAACAAAGAGATGCTGACCAAGTTACAACATCACAGGAATAGTCCAACTATAGGGTGAGCCAATGGTTATTTATTTGCCTCAGGTTGGAGCCAGGAGAAAAGGGAGAACAGAGAAGAGCAGTCATGAAACAAGAAAGCTAAGGTGCGCCCCTAGGAAGTGATCTAAGAGGAAATTAACACTGCAGGCCTACAAGGTACGAGGCCCTGTACAAATGTGATCTTGTTTAACTGGAACAACAATACTGTGAAGAAAATGTGGCTCAAGTATGTTCAATAACCAGCCCAAGGTCATGCATGCCGTTGACGAGTGACAGAGCAGACATTTAAGCTCAGGCTTTTTTCTTTTTCTCCAAAGCTATGCTTTTTTTTTTTTTTTTTTTTAATGCAACATCTAGTTGTACTGATGGTGTTGGCACAGTGACAGTGAGAAGATTGTCCTAAATAAATGTGAAAATAAATTTTGGGCTACTCATTACCCAAGCTTTATAAGCAAGCCACCATCCTTGTGGGAGGATTGAGCTGCACTAGAGAAATATCAGTGCACACATAGGGAAAAATCAGTCTATATTATGCTACCCTTACCTGCCAGATTGCAGGGGTCAGGTGTAGAAGAGGCAGTATCCCCCAAACTGTCTTAACTTGGAGCTGAAAAGACAAAAAGAGAAACAGAATTCCAGCAAACAGAAAAAGATCTCTTAGGCTGAGCTCTCTATTTCATTCAGGAAATATTTATCATTTGTTTTAATCAATTTTTGTTAAATATCTATCTGGTTTGGAATTCTATAGGGAGCCGAAATTGTGAAATGTTTTAAATATATAGTTAGCTGCCTGAGTCCATATTCATGAATATCACCATTACAGGTAAATATATTCTTATATATCTTTATTCAGTGAATGTTGATTGAACACCAATTATGTGCCAGGCACTAGGGTAATTTTGTAAACAAATTCCTAAATCCTGCTGGTGTTCTTTCTCAAGCAAGCCCTCCTGATGCATTGCTGCTTCTCAATTACAAACACCTGATGGAAAGATCCTCAGTTAAATTCTATATAAAATCTGCTGCCTTTGGAATTTGGAAATTTACTCTATATGAAAAAATATGACATACAGATTATTGCCCTTCATTTTTCAGTAGTCTTACATCTTGTTCTCATTCTCTTAAGTCTGGTTATTATTAAGTAGAGAGCATTCCCAGCACACTACAGCATATTAATTTCCATTGGCAAAATGTCAACTGGTATGACTGATTTTTTTGTGTGGTTGTCATGTACGCATGTGGATGTTGCTAAAGTTTCCTCGCATGTTCTAAAACTCTGACGGGCCTGGGTGTGGGGAGATGATATTCTCATCATGGACCAGTGTTGCCCATCTGGCTCGTCACCTCTGGCTCCACCATCATGTCCAGAATTCACATTTGGAGGCCCTCCAAGGAAACGTTCTCTGTGGCCAGTGTGCAGTTGAGCCTCAAGTCATGCTGCTGAAATTATACAGGCCAGAAGAGAGCATGGATTTATCTTAAAGCCATCACTGTACTATTAGACCAGGGTGTGCTCCCTTCCCGGAGCTCTGCATGTCAGAGACACTAATTTTCCTTCCTGAGGAGAATTAAATCAGGCCAAGGTGACCAAACTGCTAAACAAGGCAGCACCACGTCAGTCAGAGACTTCCTCAGGGTAACAAGATACAGAGAACTGAGAACTTCGCAGCGAAGTCCACTGCAGAGCTGGTGGTGGGCTGTCATATATTAGAAGGTGAAGTCACAGTGTTGAATTTTTGAGCTGGAAGGGAGCTACAGCAACCTCTCATTTTACAGATGAGGAAATAGCCATCCAGAGAAAGTAGGTGTTCTCTCTAAAGACATTCTGCTGTTAAATTGCAGTCGGGCCTGAGCTCCATGCCCCTAGAAACCCAGCCCTGGCTGTGCATTTAGCATCATCATAGGCAAGTTCCCCTGGTGTTGTATTTTCCAGAGCTGTATTTTTAATAACTACCAAAGAAGCCCCCATTAATGTGTTAGCTGGTAACATGTCCAGACCTCTCCATAGAAGCTTCTCTCCCCCTCCCCCAACTTTTTAAAAAATAATCTCAAACTTGTAAAAAATTGTGCATACAGTACAAAGAACGATTTTGCCTAAACCATTTGAGAGTAATTTGCTAACAGGATATCCTGAATCCCTAAATACTTTAGTTTTTATGTCCTATAAACAAAGATAATTCTCCTATATTATTTTTAAAAACCCACAATATATTTCTCCTATGTTTTCAAATACAGTCATCAAAATTAGGAAATTAATGCTGATACATTACTACCATCTAATCGACAGATCCCACTTAAGTTTCCTCTTTCCCAAAAAGTCCTTTATAGCAGAAGAGTCCAGTCAGAATGACACAAAAGATTTAGAATTGTTCAGGAGGGAAACTTCTGCATGATTCTATGATGGTGGGTACATGTCATTATACATTTGTCCAAAGCCATAGAATGTACAACTTCCAGAGTGAACCCTAATGTAAACTGTGGACTTTGGGTGATAACTGATGTGCCAATGTAGGTTCATCTATTAACTGTGAGAAACATACCTGCTCTGGTACAGGATGTTTATAATGAAGGAGGTTGTGCATGTGTGGGGTTTATGGACCTCTCTGTACTTTCCACTCAATTTTTCTGTAAACCAAAAACAGTTCTAAAAACCAAAATCTATTATTTAAGCCAAAGAGACTGTGTGAAAGTTATTTAGAAACAGAAAACTGAAGGAGCACTTTCCTTTGGAAATCCAGAAAGAAAAAATAGTGACAATTATGAAGCCATAATGCAATGAAAAGAAGTAAGATGATGGGTGATGGAACTTCATTATTATTAAAACACAATTTAGAAAACAAGGTTAGATTCATAGAATGTTTACTGAAGGCAAGTTGCATGCCAGCCAAGAAGCATTCAAATAATGAGACATTATCTCAGGTAGTTTTATTTAACCCTTATCTATTCCTCATGAAAATGTGCCTTTAGCCCATTTTAAGATGAGGAAACTGGGGCTCAAAGCTGAGAGGTGGCTTGGCCAATTAGATTGATTCAAGTAAGCAGGTTGTCTACTGTGGGCCAAAAAGTGTGCTAAACTCTGAAAAGATTCTATGATAAGTGAGAACAATCTTCTGTAGAGAAAGAACTGACAATTTCAAGGGAAGGCGGCTATCTAATCCACTAACCACATAGCATTCAGGGCCAAGGAAATGGGGAAGTGCATGGATCTGTTAACTTCACTTGGAAAGCACAGAAAGGCTCCACAAAGGAGACAGCATTGGGGCTGGGACTTGAAAGATGAGTACAACTTCTAATAGGCATAAAATGTGAGAAAGAGTATTTCTGATGGGAATGATGGCAAAGGCAAAGATCAGGAACTCCAGAGTGGTTGAATTATGGCCCCAAAAAGGGATATGGCAGAAGAAGAGGTTGGAGGAGCATTCCAGGGAATTATGGTCCTGCCAAGGAGCATGAACTTGACTCTGAAAGCAATAGAGAGCGACTGGATCCTTTGAGGAAGAAGGCTACACAATTTAACCTATAGTTTTAGAATATCATTTTGCAGCAGTGTGGGATTCTTAATAACAGAGAACCAGGGCTGGGCAAAGGGAGACTACAAGGAGGCCAGAGTAATGCCATGACATCCAGGTAAGACAAAGGCAAGGCAGTGTTCTTGGAAGGATGAAGTAATCAAGTTAGAATTACTGAGGCTTTATTGAGTTAGAAAAAGGGTAGGATACTGTTCAAATTGTTTCCAAGTTACTTTTCGAAAATATTTGTCTAAATGTCACCTTCTCAGTGAGGTTACTTCTAGCCACCTTATTTAAAACTGTGACTCCACCCCAGACTCCTGATCCCCTTAATCTTCCTTACTCTTTCTTTTTTCCATAAAACCCATCAATACAACTGCTAACCTTTTTCATTGCTTGTCTGCCTTCCTCCACTAGAATATAAGCTTCACAAAGAAATACACGTTTGGGGCTTCCCTGGGGGCGCAGTGGTTGAGAGTCCGCCTGCCGATACAGGGGATGTGGGTTCATGCCCCGGTCCGGGAAGATCCCACATGACGTGAAGTGGCTGGGCCCGTGACCCATAGCTGCTGAGCCTGAGATACATGTTTGTTTGGCTTGTTTATTGATCATCTCAAACACCTAGAGCACTGCCTAGGACATAGTAGTTGTACAACAAATATTGTTGAGTGAGTGAATGAGCACAGGCATGTACCGGCATGCTCCCAGCAGTACTTCAACATAGACAAAAGATATGGCATGAACTAGAGACAATTTCAAGTGTATTTAGAGATAAAATATTTTCTATTAAAACATGTATACCTGTACCTAAGGAGAAATAATTAGAAAAGGATTTCATGATTAGTAAACCATATGTAACACCAGTCAAGGAGACGAGATTTTTTACATGTGCTAAAGCCCTCTGTGATATTGAGTATACTCGTAGATTCGGCAAGAGATTGATTTTAAGGAGGGATGCTTTAGGTGTGGGGATTGAGTCATAGCAGAAATCCTTGACAAGATTTGATAAGCAGTGTTTATCTCTTTATCATATCAGGCACCATGACGATTTATTTTTTACCTATTTTGTCTCAGTATTTGAAATAGCATATCAATGCTCGAAGGCATTGATATTTCCATTTAACAGATGAGGAAACTGAGATTCAGAAAGGCAACTGGCTTGCCCAGTGACATAGTTCAAACAAGTCCATCTGATTTTAATGCTTCCCACTATAGCAAGAAAATTATAATAAGAAAGAAAAGGTTTTATTTAGCATTTATTCTGAATCAGACACAGTGGTATTCACTTTGCAATAACCCTACAAGATGGCTAACATTAATTTACCCATTTTACAGTTGGAAAACCTAGCACAGAGAGCTGAAGTAAATTGTTCGAGATCTCATGTCTAGAAAGTTCTAGAACTGGGACTCAAACCCAGACCTGATGGACTCCAAATCCCATGCTCATTACCACTACACTATATTGCCAAGTGGAAAATTAGGATATTGCCAGATGGATCAGGCCGAGGTTTTGCTGATTTAGGGGAAAGAGAACCAGTAAAAAATCAGTTTCCACAAGTGCAAAGGCAAGTGCAAAGAGATAAATATTTAGCAAATTAATGCAGTAGTTTCAAGGGTAGTTTGAGCAGATGCCATGTGGAAGTTATCAGAGAAAACATCAGTTCTTTAAGCCAAATGGTATTTTGAGAGTATGAAGAGAATATGATTATAAGATTTTTAACCATAAGAACAAATCTATATGCGTAAGCACTTAGCTAAGAGAATAGGGCATATTGCTAAGACTATTACATTAAACATGTCTTTTACAAATTAATGAGATATTGGTCATTAAGAAATTACAAGCGCTCAAATGCAGTGATTATATTGGGATTTGATGTATGATTACCTAGGTTAATATTTATATAGAAATACGCATCTTCCCCCTCAGTTCTCCCAGTAGAGGATCCCAAGAGGCCAAGACAGAAGCAGAGAATACCTCATCCGTGATAATTTAGGGCCCTCCAACTCAGAGAACAGAGCCAGGAACTGCGAGAAATGGAAGTCTGAAGGGGGCTGAAGTCAGTCACCAAAACAAGGCTGCCACGGCAGAGATCAACAATGGCCTGCCACAGATGTGGTGCTTTTCATGTGAGCCATCTGGCCCTCCTGCTTTTACCTGCATATTGGAATGTCTGTGATCTAAAGGGCCAGGTGGTAAGGAGAAAGAACTTAAGAGTTTATGAAGAATTCTCACATATATGAATTATCTTGCTAGACTATGAATAATTCAAAGCCCGTTAAGTAAAGCTAATCCATCTTTGTTACCCCTACCTATATGTAGCCCAGTTCTTTCCTCATTTCTTGGGAGATGATAAAAAGAAGCAAAATTCACTAGTCTGACATGAGAACGACCTCAGCTGAGTTTCAGCATCCCAAGTCAGGTACCGAGCAGGTGTTAAGGGTACGTTTGCACATAACAATGTGGAAAGAATATGACACATTTACACTGACCATTATGGGAACTAGAAGCACAGGGAGAGAGAGGAAAACTCTAATGAAGAGCAATCTTTGCCCTTCAACAGTGAGGAACTCTCAGTCTCTCCCGACATGGTCCAGCCTGCTTACTCTGAGGAATGGAAAGAACAAATGTTTTCCTCATCCTATAGCATTTATTTCACCAGCAGTCAACATCTCTGCCATTGCCCTTCTGCATGCCAGGCTCAGATGGAAGTCTCTGCCTTTTTTGTACTGTATAGAAAAATCGTAAAGTTAGAAGTGGAAATAAACTGAAAACAATGATGGGACCAAAACAAAACAGCAGATAAATACTTGCCAGAGTGAAATCCAACAAACCTATTTTGTAGCTTGCATTAGGCTAGTCATCTGCAGGTTGATCTCAGGAAAATTAAAAGTTAAAAATACTATAAACCATCATAGTATTTGATACATAGTTGGGACATACATACATAGTATAAACATAGTATATGTTTATATATAGTATACATAGTATAAACCATCATGTACATGATACATAGTTGGGACCTGGTAAATATTTGTTGAATGGATTAATTAATGCTAGCTTTTGCAGTACAGTTCCAGACGTGACGATTCAGCATTCTTGTTAAAATATCTCCAGCTCTGCTCACCTGGCTTCTGTCACAGCACACTCTGCTGATTCTCAGTTTTCCTCTGTACCCAGTCTCCTTCACTGACATTCTTTTCCTCTGTCCACTCAAAAAGGTCATACCCATGAGAGGATCGAGCTTAGTCTCTTGTTCTTACTGCGCACACTCCATTAACATGCTAACTACCATTAACCCCAGCCTACATAGTGGTGATTCCCACATCCCATCTCCAGCCTCGACCCTCTCTGAGCTTCAACTCCAGAACGTTTTCCACGTCCATCCTGCTGTCCTCCCCCACGTCCTCATCCATTCCCTCCTGGACTACTGCAATGTCCCTTGTCCTCTACGCCAGCATTGCCTTTCTCAAATCTATTCTACCCAGGTTGCTAAACCCAAATTAAAGCATGCTGTCCTTCACTTTATGACTTTTAGTACTCCATCCCCCGCCACTACCTATAGGACCAAGCTTCACCTCTTCAGGAGATGTACAAGCATCTCCAGGATCTGCCTCTGCCTACTTTTCTACCGTCGTCTCCTCCACTCGTTGTCTTGCTCTTTACTCACTAGAAATTCAAACTGCTTGTTGTTACCCACACGCTCCATGCTGTTTCATGCCTCCCTGCCTTTGCCCTCATTGTTCCCCTAGTTCCTACTCCCTTTCAAAAATTCAGTTCCAGCTGCCCCCCCTTTAACCTTCCTGTCCTCCCCCTCTACTCCCTGTAGACTGGGTCAGGTGCCCTTTATCCTGTGCAACCCTGCATAATACACATTGCTACCACTGAGTTTCCCACGCTGCATTAAAACAGGCTATGAACCATTCTTCTTCCTCTATCAGAGCCTGCACTGAAAGAGGGGAATAAGACCATATTTTATTCAGGTTTGGCTTCTCAGCACATAACATGGTATCTGGTACAGAGGGCAAAAAATATATATATATATATATATATATATATATATATATATATATATATATATATTCTTTATATATCATATATATATTCTTTTATATGTATATCTGAATCACTTTGGTGTACGCCTGAAACTAACACAATATTGTAAATCAACTATATTTCAACAAAAATTTAAAAATTAAAATTAACATTAAAAAACTAAATAAATATTTGCGGATAAAACTGAGCTGAGAGTTGCAGATGTATAAATTAATTAGCATATCAACCATCTCTGAGTGCACAACTACTCAGCGCACAATCAGTTATTCCATTTCCTAAATTTCCCTGAGGAAGAAGCTCACCCCACTCAATGCTGTTCAGAGCCACAGTTGCTAAACTGATACTGCCAAAACAGGCCTCAAGTAATGAGAAAGGTTCCATTTCCCTCTACTGTGATGCCAGGACCCTAGCCACTTGTCCTGCCACATTTAGGATCCTGGCGTCTGTTGTTATGAATGTACTGCCTAACTGAGCACTCTTTCACCAGTAGTGTCACAAGCCAGGAGGACGAGCCAGCCATGGGTAGGTTTCTCATTAACCTCACTAGAATAATCCATTTCTCTGTCTTTACACTGTGTGCAGAAATAAATTGCCCATTTTGTTGAGGCAAGCACATTTTCAAACAACTTGAAACTACTCCAAACACCAATAGCCACGTGTGAGGAAGAAAAGATGAAATGTAGTTTGTAGAAAATAAATTCTTGATTATGTTAGACTTAAAGTGTATACGCTTTGTTGCTCTGTCAGAGTTAGAGGTAAGAGGCCCAGCAGTGTTTTGCTCCTACGTCAAACACAGAGCTGGCAATTTACTGCGCAAAATAAACTGTGGAGAAAAATAGAAAGGTGGCATCTCTGCTTTTTAACTATATTCCTCAAAGGTCATCATGAAGAGAGAAGTCATAATTATAGCAACCAAGCGGGTGTTCTCTTGCTTCTTGGAAAGCTTTATAGGCCAGTTGTTTACTGCTAACTTTCGGTGAAAGACTAGTTCAAGTATATCAAAGCTTTATAGGCTGTGTGGGAGCCATTACACGTGGAAGCTGACCTGACTGTTACTTATAAGGAGGCCAGAGACTGGTATTCAAGAAATAATAATGTTACCATTGCAAATAGAGACCAAGATTGTCCTAGGAGATCATTTTGAGTAATCAAGGCACTAGTTTTCTGCCACCTCGATGTGCAGGGACAATATGTGTGGTGACCACATTGAAAGAAAGAAAGAAAGAACCTCTAGCCTGAGAATTGGTGAGCAGGCATATGTGTATAGAGTTTGAACAAGTCATAGCTACATCTATGGCTCACTTGGAGGTCAATGAATGGATAAGAAATAAAACTCAAGACAGCAGGATCTATACTTAAATAGTGACTGACTTTTGTTGAAGTGTTGAATCGTAATGGATATACTAATAGCAGTGAATGCCGTAAGGTCCAAGTTTTCTTAACCCCTTCTTCATAACAGTACTCATGGCTGGTCCTTCATTTACTTTCCCACAGTCATCAGCCTTGTCCAAAACATTAGCTCTTCATACCTGGGCTACGGTCTTGCATCTGGGCCTCCAGCCTAAAGACTCTCCCTTCTCCAGTTTTTTTCTTTACACCCTTACCATGTTTGTCTCCTTAAATACTCTTTGAGTAGCACAAACTCCCATCTACTTCCATTCTTTTAGAGAACTGTTGCTTCCCTATTCTAACCATGTGTTTTGGGATGACAGAAAGGTTCTCATCACAGATATCCCCTCCTAGACACAGGGGGAAGCACCTGACCTAGAGGGGACTAATCATGGTACCTATTCCCCTTGCCATAGTCCAGATTCACGCTCAAACTTTTTACCAAGGAATCAGCAAAAGTTGGAGACTTCTGCACAGGTGGATTTACTGTGACACGAAAGAGGTTTAACCATCAAGGCACCTTATCAGAACAGGCTCCTGGGAGTGGTGGATATTCTGGGAGGTACAGAGTGTCCGCCTGGGGAGGGAGTGAAGCCAGGTTGTAGTCATGAGCATTTCTATGTAGGCCGTTCTGGTAAATTGCTTAAAGAGATCTCAGAGGGTAGAGACCTGATCTTCAAGGCTCCACTAATATGATAAATTTTTTCTCATTGTAAATATTCTTTTATTTACACATGTAGTTTTACACTCATAATTTTCTTTTTTTTTTCTTAGAAGAGGTCCCTCAAATTCTATAAGCTTCAGGTTATTGTTTCAGGGCAGAGATCTCTAGGTGTCGCTCTTAGAAATTCTCCAGGATATGCCCCATATTCAATCCAATTCCTCACAGCCCTCCATACCACATGCATCCTGGGTTCCATACTCCTCACCTCCTCATCACTCCTTCAATAGCCTGTGTCCAGCTTAGCAGCCTTTCCCTGCCCTTTCCATCTTGGAATGCCCATCTGAATCAGCCAAAGACCCATCTTTCAGGCCCTGTTAAAACCCATGCAAATAAATTTGCCAGACATTTTTTTTTTTTACTTTTACTGGCTTTCCATTATCCTTGTAAGAATCGAATGAATATTTGTTTAATGAAATTGAATTGGATTAGGATACTCATCACAATATGCCCTGCATTAGTTACCTGTATGTCAATCTTTCCATCTTTTTTTTTCACATCTTTATTGGAGTATAAATGCTTTAAAATGTTGTGTTAGTTTCTGCTATATAACAAAGTGAATCAGCTATACGTATACATATATCCCCATATCCCCTCCCTCTTGTGTCTCCCTCCCACCCTCCCTATCCCATCCCTCTAGGTTGTCACAAAGCACCGAGCTGATCTCCCTGTGCTATGCAGCAGCTTCCCACTAGCCATCCATTTTACATTTGGTAGTGTACATACATCAATGCTACTCTCTCACTTCGTCCCAACTTCCCCTTCCCCGCCGTGCCTTCAAGTCCATTCTATGTCTGTCTTTATTCCTGCCCTGTCACTATGTTCATCAGTACCACTTTTGTAAATTCCATATATATGCATTAGCATATGGTATTTGTTTTTCTCTTTCTGACTTACTTCATTCTGTATGACAGACTCTAGGTCCATCCACCTCATTACAAATAATTCAATTTCGTTCCTATTTATGACTGAGTAATATTCCATTGTATATATGTGCCACACCTTCTTTATTCAGTGATCTGTTGATGGACATTTAGGTTGCTTCCATGTCCTGGCTATTGTAAATAAAGCTGCAATGAACATTGTGGTACAAGTATTTTTTTTGAATTTTATTTTATTTATTTTTTGTACAGCAGGTTCTTATTAGTTATCTTCTTTATACATATTAATGTTTATATGTCAACCCCAATCTCCCAATTCATCCCACCACCACCATCACCCCTGCCATTTTCCCCCCTTGGTGTCCATACATTGGTTCTCTACATCTGTGTCTCTAACTCTGCCCTGCAAACAGGTTCATCTATACCATTTTTCTAGGTTTGTGGTACATGTATCTTTTTGAATTATGGTTTTCTCATGGTATATGCCCAGTAGTGGGATTGCTGGGTCGTATGGTAGTTCTATTTTTAGCTTTTTAAGGAACCTCCATACTGTTCTCCATAGTGGCTGTATCAGTTTACATTCCTACCAACAGTGCAAGAGGGTTCCCTTTTCTCCACACCCTCTCCAGCATTTATTGTTTGTAGATTTTTTGATGATGGCTATTCTGACTGGAATGAGGTGATACCTCCTTGTGGTTTTGATTTGCATTTCTCTGATGAATAGTGATGTTGAGCACCTTTTCATGCATTTGTTGGCCATCTAGACATCTTCTTTGGAGAAATGTCTATTTAGGTCTTCCACCCATTTTGGATTGGGTTGTTTGTTTTTGTGGTATTGAGCTGCATGAGCTGCTTCTATATTTTGGAGATTGCTTCGTTTGCAAATAGTTTCTCCCATTCTGAGTGTTGTCTTTTTGTCTTGTTTCTGGTTTCCTTTGCTGTGCAAAAGCTTTTCTTTCATTAGGTCCCATTTGGTTATTTTTGTTTTTATTTCCATTACTCTAGGATGTGGGTCGAAAAGAATCTTGATGTGACTTAGGTCAAAGAGTTTTCTGCCTATGTTTTCCTCTAAGAGTTTTATAGTGTCTGGCCTTACATTTAGGTATTTAATCCATTTTGAGTTTATTTTTGTGTATGGTGTTAGAGTGTGTTCTAATTTCATTCTTTTACATGGAGCTGACCATTTTTCCCAGCACCACTTGTCAAAGAGGCAGTCTTTTCTCCATTGTATATTCTTGCTTCCTTTGTCAAAAATAAGGTGAGTATATGTGCGTGGGTTTATCTCTGGGCTTTCTATCTTGTTCCATTCATCTATATTTCTGTTTTTGTGCCAGTACCATACTGTATTGATTATTGTACCTTTGTAGTATAGTCTGAAGTGAGGGAGCATGATTCCTCCAGCTCCATTTTTCTTTTTCAGGATTGCTTTTGCTGTTCTGGGTCCTTTGTGTTTCCATACAAATTGTAAAATTTCTTGTTCTAGTTCTGTGAAAAATTCCATTCGTAGTTTGATAGGTATTGCATTGAACCTGTAGATTGCTTTGGGGAGTATAGTCATTATCACAATATTGATTCTTCCAATCCAGAAGCATGGTATATCTCTCCACCTGTTTATGTTATCTTTGATTTCTTTCATCAGTGTTTTATAATTTTCTGAGTACAGGTCTTTTGCCTCCTTACATAGGTTTATTTCTAGGTATTTTATTATTTTTGTTGTGATGGTAAATGGGATTGTTTCCTTAATTTCTCTTTCTGATCTTACATTGTTAGTGTATAGGAATGCAGGAGATTTCTGTGCATTAATTTTGTATCCTGCAACCTTTACCAAATTCATTGATTAGTTCTAGTTGTCTTCTCATGGCATCTTTAGGATTTTCTATGTATAGTATGTCATCGGCAAACAGTGACATTTTTACTTCTTCTTTTCCAATTTGTATTCCTTTTATTTCTTTTTCTTCTCTGATTGCTGTGGCTAGGACTTCCAATACTATGTTAAATAGCAGTGGCAAGACAGGACATCCTTGTCTTGTTCCTGATCTTAGAGGAAATGCTTTCAGTTTTTCACCATTGAGAATGATGTTGGCTGTGGGTTTGTCGTATATAACTTTTATTATCTTGAGGTATGTTCCCTCTATGCCCATTTTCTGGAGAATTTTTATCATAAATCGGCATTGAATTTTGTCTAAAGCATTCTCTGCATCTATTGAGATGATCATATGGTTTTTATTCTTTAATTTGTTAATATGGTGTATCACATTGATTGTTTTGCTTATATTGAAGAATCCTTGCATCCCTGGGATAAATCCCACTTGATCATGTTGTATGACCTTTTTAATGTGTTGTTGGACCCTGTTTCCTAGTATTTTGTTGAGGATTTTTGCATCTATGTACATCAGTGATGTTGGCCTGTAGTTTTATTTTTTTGTGACATCTTTGTCTGGTTTTGGTATCAGGATGATGGTGGCCTCATAGAACAAGCGTGGGAGTGTTCCTCCCTCTGCTATTTTTTGGAAGAGTTTGAGAAGGATAGGTGTTAACTCTTCCCTAAATGTTTGATAGAATTTGCCTGTGAAGCCATCTGGTCCTGGACTTTTGTTTGATGGAAGATTGTTAATTACAGTTTCAATTTCATTACCTGTGATTGGTCTGTTTATATTTTCTAATTCTTCCTGGTTCAATCATGGAAGCTTTTACTTTTCCAAGAATTTGTCCATTTCTTCCAGGTTGTCCATTGTATTGGCATATAGTTGCTTGTAGTAGTCTCTTATGATCTTTTGTATTTCTGCAGTGTCAGTTGCAATCTCTCCTTTTTCATTTCTAATTTTATTGATTTGAGTCCTCTCCTGTTTTTTCTTGATGAGTCTGGCTAAAGGTTTATCAATTTTATCTTCCCAAAGAACCACCTCTTAGTTTTATTGATCTTTGATACTGTTTTCTTTGTTTCTATTTCATATATTTCTGCTCTGATCTTTATGATTTCTTTCCTTCTACTAATTTTGGGTTTTCTTTGTTCTTCTTTTTCTAGTTGCCTTAGGTGTAAGGTTAGATTGTTAATTTGAGATTTTTCTTGTTTCTTGTAGTGAGCTTGAATTGCAATGAACTTCCCTCTTAGAACTGCTTTTGCTGCATCCCATAGGTTTTGGATCATCGTGTTTACATTGACATTTGTTTCTAGGTATTTTTTTTATTTCCTCTTTGATTTCTTCAATGATCTCTTGGTTATTTAGCAGTGCACTGTTTAGCCTCCATGTATTTGTGTTTTTTACTGTTTCTTTTTTTTTTAATAATTGATTCCTAATCTCATAGCGTTGTGGTCAGAAAAGATACTTGATATGATTTCAATTTTCTTAAATTTTCCAAGGTTTGATTTGTGACCCAAAAAGGGATCTACTCTGGAGAACGTTCCATGTGCACTTGAGAAGAAAGTGTATTCTTCTTCTTTCAGGTGGAATGTTCTAAAAATATCAATTAAGTCTATCTGGTGTATTGTGTCATTTAAAGCTTGTGTTTCCTTATTTATTTTCTGTCTGGATGATCTGTCTATTTGTGTAAGTGGGGTGTTAAAGTCCCCCACTATTATTGTGTTACTGTCGATTTCTCCTTTTATGGCTCTTAGAAGTTACCTTATATACTGAGGTGCTCCTATGTTGGGTGCATATATATTTACAATTGTTATGTTTTCTTCTTGGATTGATCCCTTGATCATTATGTAGTGTCCTTCCTTATCTCTTATAACAATCTTTATTTTAAAGTCTATTTTATCTGATATGAGTATTGCTACTCCAGCTTTCTTGTGATTTCTCTTTGCATGTAATATCTTTTCAATCCCCTCACTTTCAGTCTGTATGTGTCCCTAGGTCTGAAGTGGGTTTCTTGGAGACAGCATATATAAGGGTCTTGTTTTTGTATCCATTCAGCCAGTTTGTGTCTTTTGGTTGGAGCATTTAATCCATTTATATGCAAGGTGATTATTGATATGTATGTTCCTGTTACCATTTTCTTAATTGATTTGGGTTTGTTTTTGTGGGTCTTTTTCTTCTCTTGTGTTTTCCGCTTAGAGAAGTTCCTTTAGCATTTGTTGTAAAGCTGGTTTGGTGGTGCTGAACTCTCTCAGCTTTTGCTTGTCTGTAAACGTTTTAATTTCTCCATCGCATCTGAATGAGATCCTTGCTGGGTAGAGTAATCTTGGTTGTAGGTGCTTCCCTTTCATCACTTTAAATATGTCCTGCCACTCCCTTCTGGCTTGCAGAGTTTCTCCTGAAAGATCAGCTGTTAACCTTTTGGGGATTCCTTTGTATGTTATCTGTTGCTTTTCCCTTGCCGCTTTTAATATGTTTTCTTTGTATTTAATTTTTGCTAGTTTGATTAATATGTCTTGGCATGTTTTTCTTTGGGTTTATCCTGTATGGTACTCTCTGTGCTTCCTGGACTTGATCGACTGTTTCCTTTCCCATATTAGGGAAGTTTTCGACTATAACTCTTCAATTATTTTCTCAGAACATTTTTTCTTTCTCTTCTTCTTCTGGGGCCCCTATAATTCGAATGTTGGTGCATTTAATGTTTTCCCAGGGGTCTCTGAGACTGTCCTCAATTCTTTTCATTCCTTTATCTTTATTCTGCCCCATGGTAGTTATTTCCACCATTTTATCTTCCAGCTCACTTATCTGTTCCTCTGCCTGTTATTCTGCTATTGAATCCTTTTAGAGTGTTTTTAATTTCAGTTACTGTGCTGTTCATCACTGTTTATTTGCTCTTTAGTTCTTCTAGACCCTTGTTAAATGTTTCTTGTATTTTTTCCATTCTATTTCTGAGATTTTTGGATCATCTTTACTATCATTAGTCTGAATTCTTTTTCAGGTAGTTTGCCTATTTCATCTTCATTTATTTGGTCTTGTAGGTTTTTACCTTGCTCCTTCATTTGTAACAAATTTTTTTTGTTTCATTTTTTTTTAATGGGTGGGGCTGTATTCCTGTCTTACTGGTTGTTTGGCCTGAGTCTTCCAGCACTGGAGTTTGCAGTCAGTTAGATAGAGCCAGGTCTTGGTGCTGAGATTAGGACCTCCGGGAGGTCTCACTCTGATGAATATTCCCTGGGGTCTGAGGTTCTCTGTTAGTCCAGCAGTTTGGACTTGGAGCTCCCACCTCAGGAGCTTGGGCCTGACCTCCAGCCTGGGAACCAAGATTTCATAAGCTGTGTGGTGCAGCAAAAAAAAAAAAAAAAAAAAAAGAAAGAAAGAAAGAAAAAGGGAGCAGTACAATAACAAAGAATAAAAAACAAAATAGAATTAGAAAGATAAATAATATATTAGGAAACATTAAAATATGACTGAAACAACTGCAACAAGGTAAAATAAAACCATAACAGAAAAAAGAAAAAAAAAAGTGGGTGTGGGGACAAGCCAAAAGGAAAGAGCAATAACAAAGTATAAAGAATAAAATAAAATTAGAAAAATAAAAGATTTACTAGAAAAAATAAAAATATAAATGAATCAATCACAATGAATCAACAAGGTAAAACATAACCCCAATCTAAAAGAAGAAAAAAAAAAAAAAAAGAAAGAAAGCCTTGGCTATGGGGGCGGAGATTAAGCGGGGACAGAACTTAGGCAGGGGCAGGATCTAGGCTGGTGGAGGGGGTGACGTTTGAGCATGGGGCAGGGCCTAGGCTCAGGACCCACAGCAGCAGCTGGAAAAGGCCTTAGGGGTGGGGCCTCGGCAGGGCGACATTCAAAAGCATGAGACAGAGCCTCTGCTTAGGAACTGTGTGGAAGGGGAGAGGCAGCACATGGAAAGGAGGACCTCTGGAGTGTGGAGTTCTGGAGTTTGGGGGTAGGGCCCTAGATGAGGCTGTGAAGGTGGGGTTTAGGCCCAGCATATTGGAGGGGGTCTCAGAGGGGGTCTCCGAGTGTAGGGTTGGGGCTTGGGCTTTGCACAGCAGGAGAGAGGCTCCGAGGGCAGAGGATTAGGCCCAGGAGCCCAACAGGCTCCACAGTGCATAAGTAGACAGAGAAAGTGCTGGCAGCATTCCCTTCCATTCCTCTGTGCACCCCTCTCCCTGTCTCCCCCATCCCTGCTGGACCCCTAACTGTGGGTGGGTCCTGCTGAGTGTAGGAACTCCTCCCCTCCCCCCAGGCTCCCCTCAGGGGTGTGTAGGTCCAGCCTTTACTTTTTCTCCCCCTTTCCTCCCTCCCACTCCCTCAGGACCTGCACTGCTGGATGGGGGCAGAGGATCAGGCCCAAGATCTCAGGTGGCTCCCGGGCACCCACATAGGCAGGGAAACCTGGCCACACTCCCTTTTGATCCTCTGCCCTCCCAGTGGTCCCCCAATTTCCCCTTTCAGGCATGGGATCCCTTCACCTCCTCCAGCTGACCCTTAGGGGTACCAGTCCCATCCCACCTCCACCTCTCCTCCCCCTTCACTCCCACCACGCCCAAGTCCTACCCGGTCACTGGGGATTCTTCCTGTCCTGTAGGTGTCTGTGGTCCCCTACTGGTGCCTGGTAGTGCCCTAGTTGCGTGGAGACGTGAATTCCACGTCCCCTAGTCCGCCATCTTGACTCCACCCCTTCTCCCTCTTCTTTATGAACCTCCCGAGTTCAGGACTCTATTTGCTTCAAGTGTGTATCTCTACAGCTCCTGTAACTGCTTTGCACACAGTTAGAGCTCAACAAATAACTGAATTGAATTAAACACATTCTCATTAAGTGGTTGTTGATTGACTGAAGGGTAAGGATTTTTACCTTGGCAGTTATTTCCTGAGCTCAGAGACCTGGTATACTGCCATAGAGGCAACTCTTTCCATTTCTCAGATTTTCTCCCTTTAGTACAAGGAAGCACACAGTGGGGGAAGAGGCAAGGAGCCTTGTACTACCTGGAGCAGGAACCACAGTCCTGTTCAAATGATTTCCCTTCCTCTTAGATCCCAGCCAACAATTATAGCTCATTAGGCTCCCTGCAATACCCTGCCACGACTAGCTAGCTCTTGGTTTGTAACATCCCCCTGGCAATCAATGCCTTACTTACTTACAACTTTCACTAAGCAAACCTTGCTGGAGGGTATACGAAGAAAGGCATAGCCAAGGAACCTAAGCGGTAGCTGGTAAAGCAGAGCCATTTTTCCAACCTCTCTGCTTAGAGAATGAAAACCAACTAAAGTAAATAAATAGTAGGACCAACCATGATTCATTGCAGTTAAGCTATTTCAACTCAAGGTATGTGAGGGGAAAATAATAAATATTGTAAATTGCTCATGGGGCTGGATTGCTCCGTTCAGATTCAAGGCATATCGCTTGGGGTTATCTGGGGTAATTTGTTAACCATCTTTATAGTTTTTGTTAAGAGAAAAAAATATTCTTCAGGCAAGTTTTAGGCCCAGATCTATATGGCAGGGCTTTTCCTGAATTAGATGGACCTCTTGAAAAGGATGCTGTTCCACGAGAATAGTTGCTTTCTGAGGCTGGAATTTGAGAAGGTTTGTTCCTTTTTCCAGCACAACTTGCTGACACAAGGGCACCCAGCCTCAGGTATCCCACTTATGATGCAGAGAGTAGCTCAGGCAGGCAGGGGAATTGCCAGGATCCACAGGCTGAAAGAAAAAAGGGATTCCATTTGGGGCTTGACCTCTGCCTGGCTCAGGAAGATTGAGTTTGCTATCGGTGTCTGAACAAGTTCCCAAAGGTTAGCGAGCTCTCCCTTTCAAGACTCCCCTTTGTCACGGGGTAAAAAGTTTATTAGCGAGGAATTTCAATTTCAGACCTTAAAATTGTCTTGCTTGGCTTCACTCTCTGTCCATGCCATGTATTTATAATACACTTTCTATCACTGTTTTAACTTTTTTTTTTTCACCCTATGATCCTTTCCATGTTTGTTTTTAAAGAGATTTTCTTTCAAAACAAAAACTTATTTCTTCATCTGGGCCATTTTATCCAGCGTCCCAAAAGATTCTTAACAGGCTGTGGTAGTTCTTAATGGAGTTTAGTGGAGAATCACAGCTGCAAGTGTGCCATGTCCACGTGCTGGTTGGTCTGCCCAGGTCTGAATGCATCCAACTGCCATTCCACTGAGATGGAGCATATGGGGATCACTGTGTTAGTTTGTGAGGATTGCCATAAAAAAGTATCATAGGGCTTCCCTGGTGGCACAGTGGTTGAGAGTCCGCCTGCAGATGCAGGGGACACGGGTTCATGCCCCGGTCCGCGAAGATCCCACATGCCGTGGAGCGGCTGGGCCCGTGAGCCATGGCCACTGAGCCTGCACGTCCGGAGCCCATGCTCCGCAATGGGAGAGGCCACAACAGTGAGAGGCCCACATACCACACACACAAAAAAGTATCATAGACTGTGTGGTTTAAAACAATAGAAATTTATTGTCTCACATTTCTGGAGGGTATAAGTCCAAAATCAAAGTGTCCACAGGGTTCTTTCCTCCTGGGATGGTGAGAAGGAATCTGTTTAGTGCCTCTCCCCTAGCTTCTGGTGGTTGGCTGGCAACCTATGGCACTCCTTGGCTCTTAGATCTATACCTTCATTTTTACATGACATACTTCTGGTGTGAGTGCCTCTCTGTCCAGATTTTTTTTCCTTTTTATAAGGACACAAGTCTTCTTGGATCAGAGCTCATGCTAATGACCTCGTTTTAACTAATTATATCTGTAACAACCTTATTTCCAAATAAGATCACATTCAGAGGTACTTGGGGGTAGTACTTCAATATATGAATTTGGGAGGAAGAAACAATTCAACCCTTAACAAGCCCTAAGGAGACACCAAAAGACCCTTAGAAAAATCCTGTTTCTTGGGTCAAGACTTTATGTCATTTATCGTATGACAATCCTGAGTTAACAGAAGAGAGTAGGATGTGCTTTGGTCACAAACTAACGCATGGCTTAACACAACAAAGGTTTATTTCTCACTTGTGTCAAAGTTTGTAGTGCATCTGGTAGCTCTTTTTTGAGGGCAGGGTGGGGGGTACAACTTTCCTCTAACAGTGACTCAGGGATCCAGACTGTTTTCATCTTGCATCTATCACCGTCTCAAAGTTCTTCCTTTCCAGCCTTGAAGATGAGTGAGAAAGAGCATGAAAAACTCACCCTTGCTCTTAACTGCCTTGGGTTGGAAGTGACACGAATCACTTCTACTCCCAATTAATAGACCACAGTTAGTAACATGACCTCAACTCAGCTGCAAAGAGAGCTGGGAAATATAGAGAAACACATGGATATTTAATGAGCATAAACTACCTTTGCCACATCTTCCTTCACCTAGAACATGGTAGGTTTGATAAACTGATTCTAGGAGAGGTAGAATAGAAAGGGATAGTTTAAAACCCTGGACTTAAGAGTGAGATTGGGTTTGACTGCCAGCTCCACCACTAAATAGCTAAGTATACTTGACCAATTCACTTCATCTCTCTGTCCCTCAATCTTCTCCCTATCAGATGAAGATAATAATACTGCCTCTCTTATAAGCTTGTTCTGAGCTTGTAAATTTTTATTATGGGTGTTTCTAGAGCAAGATACCACAAGAATTGAGCCATTTCATTTGCAAAAGATAATTTACAGATGTTAAAACCAAAAAAGGGAGGAGAGTGTGTCATGTACGAAATAGTCTGAAAATTTTATTCATCTCAGTCCTGAGTAATTATATCTTAGTGCTTAGCAAAATTTTTATTAAATAGAGGAAGTTGCCTTCTTGGTGACCCCATAGAGAAAGAAAAGTCATCATTGATGTCATCATTGTCAATCATCTCTTTATAAGAGGGAGTCAGAAAACTTTGCTCCTGTATAGCTTGGAGCATATTGTTTTTATGGAACATTGTTCACCCCTTACGTAGTGAACCTCCATCTTTGTGGCAGATTTTCACCAGTAAAGTTATGAGAAAGAATGTTGGTAATAACCTGATTCTTACTATCATCCTTAGTGGAGAAAAAAAAAAATGGGACTTTGTTGAAAAAAACCTTTTCATTTTTAAATTGAGGTAAAATTCACACAACATAGAATTAATCTGTGAATTGTACTGTGTACAATTCAGTGGCATTTGACACATTCAGAACGTTGTGCAACCATCACCTCTACCTCCTGCCAAAACATTTTCACAGCCCAAAGAAACCTCATAACAATTAGACAGTCATTTCCCATCCCCCACTCCCTCTGAGCTCTTGAAAACCAACCACATGTTTTCTGTCCCTATGGATTTACCTATTCTGGATATTTCATATAAATAGAATTATATCATATGTGACCTCTTGTGTCTGGTTTCAGTCATTTGGCATATATTCAAGGTTCATCCATTTTGTAGCACGGATCAGTACTTCATTTCTTTTTACGAGTGAATAATATTCCATTGTATGGATTTACCACATTTTGTTTATCCATTCATCAGTAGGTGGATATTTGGATTGTTTCCATATTTTGGCTATTGAGAATAGTGCTGCTATGAACATTCATGTACAAGTTTTTGTTTGAATATCTGTTTTCAATTATTTTAGACATATAGCTAGGAGTAGGAATGCTAGGTCATATGGTAATTCTAAATTTTATTTTTGGGGGAATTTCCAAACTGTTTTCCACAGTGACTATATCATTTTACATTCCCACTAGCAATATATAAGTGTTCCAATTTCTCCACATCTTTGTCAGCACTTGCTATTTTCTGTATTTTTTTAGCCACTCTAGTGGGTGTGCTTCTCTAATGATTTGCATTTCCCTAATTCTAATTATGTAGAATGTCTATTCATGTGCTTGTTGGACACTTGTATATCATCTTTAGAGAAATGTCTGTTCAAGTCCTTTGCCCATTTTTTAGTGGATTTTTCCCTTTTTCTTGTGGAGTTATAAGAGTTCTTTATATATTCTGGGTTCTAGGCCCTTATCAGATGTATGATTTCCAAGTATTTTCTTCCATTCTATAAGGTTGTATCTTTACTTCTTTGATAGTGTCCTCTGATGCACGAAAGTTTTTAATTTTGATGAAGTATAATTTACCTACTTTTTCTTATTGCTTTTGCTATATCTGAAAAAGCCTCTTAGAAAATATCTTTCTTAAAGTCTGACTTACAAACTCATTGAAAAGAAAAACTAATCTGTCAATTTGACACAGAAAGAGTAAGGAGTATTCTATGATCTTCTACACTCATCTATTAGCAAGAATTTACTAAAACTAGTTTCCAATTTGTAATATATTTCCCAAAAAATGTATCTGTCATTAGTATGTCTTTCTGGCTATGTGTAGAATCAGATGTGTAAATGAGAAATACGCAGAATCCAATAAGATGTCATTAAAATATCCATAACTATTGTGGCCCAAAGAGGCAGAAAGGATCCAAAATTTAATCAGGAAATTTAGAAAATAAAGGGCAGTTAGTTATATCCTGGTTGAAGGTACAATATTATAGGCTGGCACCTAAACTAATCAACTGAATCAATTAGATAAAGCACACCTTGAACCCAGAAAATAGGGATTGTAAAACAAACCTCATCTGAAGAAAGTAGCTTGAAGTCCTTGTTTTCACAGCAACTACTAAAAAGGGGTCCAGGTGTCCATATCTGAGATAAAAAGAATAACCCTGAACATGCAAAGCCTTGGATTCCACATCTGAGATGAAAAAACTATTCCTTTAGTGAGTGTCTTTCCAAATCCAGGATGGTTTAGAATTAATAATAAAGATGATGAAGTATTAATACTTTTGTGTTAAGTTCAAGAATAGGTTTTTCATCATTGGGACAACCTGTGTATATTCAGTGTTTAAAGTGTTCGTAATAATTTAGAATTGGCATATTAGAGAGTCTGACAGATTAGCCTTGTGATTCCAATTTAAAATATGTAATTGACTTGTGATTTCAAGTTGAGGTATAAGATTTTTGACTAAGTTTGTAAACAGAATTAGAACATTTAAGAGAATTAGATTTACTATATTTACAAGTTTAATGATTTATTAGACTGAAATGACATTTGAATTCTCAAGGCAGTTTTGTTCATTAGAGATGTAAACTTGTCTGGTCAAGTATCTAAAGTGCTTAAAAAGAAAACTGAATGCATTACATATAAATGTAATGCATTACATATAAATGTAAGCTGCAGTTTAAAATGCCCAAGTTTGTAAACGAGACTATTTAAAGAGAAACTAGTTTATTAAGTTGATCAAACACTTAGTCAATTCCCCCTCAAAGTTATGCTTCATAGTTGTTTAAAAATTTAAATTTGTAACAAGAACTATTTATAAATTGAACTTCAAAGATTTAGAAAAAAAGTAGGGAGTTTTAATTTTGAGAATTCAACATTAATTTAAATTATAGGTAACCTTAATCATACAATATATTGGATTTTAAAATTTCAAAATTTTATAAGTAATGAAGGTAGTTTCTAATACAAATAGTGACTAGTAATAGGACTATGAATATTATAAAATAACTTCTAACTTATCTATTTTTGTTTTGATTGCATTATTTAAGGAGAGACAGAACTTTCTGGGTAGAAAACCATTGATATGATAAGCTGAATATGGTTCTAGTCCAAAGTGACATTTGGTATGAATCATAGGAGATAAGTGCTTTGTGGTCACACACACAATACATCACACAGGAAAAAAAGAGGGAAATGCCTTAGACAGGCAAGATATTTGAAGCACCCCTATCCTCAAGTCATCTTCTAACAGACTGGAGTTATGTGAGGTGCCCATAGGTCATCATGACCATTCAAGTTGTTCAATCAAGGAGCAGTCCTTCTGGGATAAGAGAAATGAAATTCATAAGCAAATGTCAACATGAGATAGACTCGGTAGGGGCAATTCTGCATATATTAGGTAAAGGCTTAGCATTTTTTTTAATAGGTGGAAAAGTCAGTTTCCTTACAAACAATTAAAAAAGAAAAAACAGCTTTAGAATAAGGTATTATTCTCTGAGTTCTGTTAATGGAGAAATATAATTGCTGTAACTAATATGTGTCACTGAAACACTAGCGACAAGACTAAAACTCCCAGGAAAGACAAGGTCTTGACATTCAGGATGGCTGAGCTCAACATCCTTTTAAACTGCCTGCATAAAACTTTGTGGTTTTAAAATGGAAAAAATTGGAGATTTTTAACAATCTCAAGAAGTGACTATCTGATACAGTTCTCTAGTGGGAAATGAAGTGCCATCAGATGGCTAAAAGGCATGACTTTGGAGTCAGATAGCTTGGGTTCAAATCTTAGCTCAGTCATTTACTAAAGGAATGACCTTGGACAAGTCACTTATCCTCTGGAAACTTAGTGATTTAATAGAGCTGTAAGTAGAAAAGATAGCTATCTCCTAGGGTTGTGAAATACTGTAAAGACTTAGTACCATAATCACCACGTAAGAACCACTCAATAAGTTATACTACTGCTTTCACTGCATTGTTAGATATAGGAAATTTCTGTTAAAAGGACACGAGTCCACCATTAACATGGCTGCATTTTTTTTTTCTGTCTTCAGCCTCTGGCCAAGAAATATGCATTACTGTTTTACATTAAGTTCATGTTTTTCATATGCTTGAAGCAAGTTGTCTCTGTAAGAATCAAGAATGATACACTGTCATCTGTTAAACATTTGAAGAAAGGACATGAAAGCTGAAGGCTTTTATTAAAATGTCTCTAGATATGAAATAACATTCTTCTCATTGAATGGTCATAAATTGAGAAAGATGAGAAAAACCAGTTTGCACAGCTGTGAACGTGTAGTTATTTTAAACCAAAATTTGACTTCTAAAACCTTCACCCATACATGAAGAAACTACAAAATTATTAAAATTTGTGAGAGTTTGGGAGTGTTAGATATGATTTTACTGTTATCCTAATTGGTCTTTCAGTATTTCACTGTTACTTAAATTAATTCTCACACATTGGGATTGACCAGTACAAAGCATTAAGTAAATGACCATGGTCATACCTTGTATTTTTTTTGTAGATTTGGGAGGCTGGGTATACAGTATGGATCAATGTCATCTAAGATCTCTGAGCCCACCCTGGGAAAATACAGCTTCTAGAAAACTGCCACATGGTTCACATTTACCTATGTCTCCACGAAGACAGTCCTCTTATAAGCAAACTGCTCTGCTCAATAACTGTTTATTACAAAGAGACTTGAAACTTTATTTAGTGGCAAATACCATTTTTTAAAACAATGTGTTCCCTATGGGTTCAATAAGTAGCAAGTTTTACTAAATGTATAAGGAGCTGGGATTTCATTTTTTAATTAATTAAGGAGTATTCTAAATAAAGAAATTAGGATTTCATTTTTTAATAGAGCAAGGAAGGAATAAAATGATCATAAATTTAAAAATTTTATACAAATATGGACCATCTGTACCTTATCTTCACTAGAAGAAAAAAAAATAAGAAAGGAAACACTCAAGTGCACAGGACATTTAGATGGTGAAGAAAATTGAAGAAGGTTTTGGAAGCTCTATGCCTGAAGGTCTTCCAGAGGACAATCCATACTTACCTGGGGTGATCAAGTCCTCCTAAGCCAGATGCCATCACAAAGCCCCAATTAATCAAAATATTCCATTTTTGACAGATATACTCGTGCATATTCTATGACAGGAAAGTCAAATTTATAGTTGGGAAGTGCATCTTTGATTGCTAAGCACTGAAATATCTGCCCAAATTAGCCTGACCCTGGATGTGGACTTTGATCTCAAAACGGTTGAATCCTGAAAATACTGTCATTGTCTTTAAAAGAGACAAGAACTGGAGACAACTTTTTAAGTAGCATCATTAGTGTAGAAGCATCTTTCACAGATTTCATGGCATAACCTTCCATGAACCTGAGAGAGAAGACTTCATTACATCCAGACTCTGGGAGGGTCTTTCTCTACACTCCCATTTACCCGATTAAAAAAAAAATTTGTAAAACTAACTAAGGCACAGTTAGGGCTCAAAGTTGGAGTACGTAAGAGGATTTATTTAAATCTCCCCAAAAACAGCTTGAAAACAAGTCCTGCCAAATGCTCAATTTCCCTATTCTTGTCAAAAATTTTTGCTTGGCTCTTTCCCTTTTATTAAGCTCTGTAACTACTCATTATATTGCAAAATAATGTATATGGTTGTTAGCAATCACTTGTACCTAGAAACATTTCTCAAAGTTGTTTGAAAGCAAAGCCTTGAGATTTGCCAACATGGTAAATCTTGATTATGAGCATATGATTCATCAGAGAAAATAAACTGAGAGAATATTTTGTAATGCTATGAACACGCGCCCTTTTCTTCAGATCTTTTTCCCCATTAGCATCATGTGCATGAATTTTCTTCTCTCTGAGGGGGTACCAAAACAAAGTTTTAAACTAAATATATACAGCAAAACTCAGTGAGCTTTACTTGCCCCAGAGGCTGGCAAGGAAGGCCAACCAGGTCTCATTTGCAAGAAGATGCAAGGTTTCAAAATGCCTTAGTAATACCGAGACTGACACATGACTGCTAGGGCTAAGATCCTAAACTCTCCAGCAATGAACCTTCCCAGGGACCCCAAGCAGTGCACCTGGATAGACACAGCGAAGAAATGAAGGTAATGATGCTGGTGGTTGGATGGGGAAACAAGCCATCCTAAGAAGAGAAGGTGGAGGTTCAACACTTGACCCAGGGACGAGGTTGGGGGGCGGGAAGTCACAGAGGATGAATGACTTTAAGCATCTCTGTTTGGTGGCACTCATATTACCTTCAAAGGAAAATGATTATAGATGCGGAGTCACACGGGAGACGAAGCCACCAGAGATGAGAAAGGAGCAAAACAAGAGAGAGAAGAGAGTATTTCCCCACTTCCATGTACAAGACTGAAGGACAGCTAAGCCATCTGAAAACAGCAGAAGAAGATGGGATTAACACATACACACTACTGTATATAAAAGAGATAACCAACAAGGACCTACAGTGTAGCACAGGGAACTCTACTCAATATTCTATAATAACCTAGATGGGAAAAGAATCTAAAAAACAATGGATATATGTGTATGTATAACTGAATTATTGTGCTGTACACCTGAAACTAACATGACATTGTAAATAAACTATACTACAATTTTAAAAAGGATTTTAAAAAAAGAAAGAAAATAGCAGAAGATAATACTACAGATACCTGAGAGAATTGTGGCCATTACTGAGAGTGTCAGAACAGAAATAACAAGGGGAAATACGTGGAGATCAGCAGGATCAAAGGACTTGATAAGAGACCAGATACTTCTTTCATTGATAGGAAGGATTTGGGGGAAATAGGGTGCCAGTGATTTTGCTGGGGGTGCTGGAGTTTATTGTTTTTCCCCATTATTGTGATCCTGTTTTGGCTGCAGATAAGAATCTCATGGAAAGCAAATATAAGTGGTGTATTGAACAATCTGGACACTGCAAGGCTCAGTCCCTGCTACATACTTTCTTGTAGGGGAGATGCTCTCTGCCATGATTTCTTCAAACTTTCTCTCTTTATTGGCCCCTTGTACAATTCACTACAGCCCCCTTGCTACTGGTGTCACTTCTTTCAGCTCTTGGTCAGCATTCTGGCCAGATGGTTCAAGCCCAGCTAGCTCCCACGGAGTCCAAGAGGTCAAAAAGAATCTCATAGAGCCCTCCTAGGCCAGAGAGTGGTGTAGCTGTAAGCAATATTTCCATTCTCATCTCTTGCCAATTCCTTTTTCCTTTATTCACATCAGCAAGTCCCCTTCATACACAGAGATCCACCTGGAGAGAAGAAGCCAGACTCTCTCCCTTTTTTCCAGTCCCCCTTTCAAACTTAAGTGGCTCTCTCCTCACTTGTTCTGGTGGCTGCAGTGTATAGGTGCTCCAAGAATGCATTCTCCTCTAAGCTGACAACTTCTCTGATTATTCTTCTTGACTTCCTTATATAAATAGAGGGGCTAGTTTGGCCACCTCTTAAGTATGTCCTGCAAGGATTTTTGGAGACAGTTTTTAGAATGGGAGGCCTACTGTTCTCATTTTGGGGGATTGCCTGCATATCTGAGGCATAGAGACAGTTCAATTCAAAGCCTTGTCCAGTAAACACCTTAGTAAAGAGATGTTAAATGGAGCAGCAAGAACACTGCTACTCAAAGGAACAATCTCCACATCTTTCTTAAAGCAATGTCACTGCCATTCTATTGGTACAAAATATTATAGAAATATTATTTTTTATTCCCATCCTATAGGCAATGACAATGAAACTTAAGCATCTTATTCAAGATCATCCAATTAATAGGGTGAAGACAAGATTCTAACTCAGTTCTCTCTTGAACTGAGCTTCATGATTTGACATGTTACTTGACATACTCTCACTGCTATCTCTATTTTGTTTCCTCTTTATAGTGAATCTCTTATATGGTTAAATCAGTATCCATGCATTAATATACCTGAATATTTTATGTTGCTAAAGGCTAAAATTCATAGTTTTAGCATTTCAAGTAGGTGTTATTTAGACATTAACCTAAACATATAGCTAAATCCTCTATACCTAAGAGACTAAGCATTTGTAAATTGATGCTTCATATTCCAACTCTTTAATTGATTTGGTAAGATTGAGAATCTATTCTCTAATTATATGAGGAGAACCCAGAGTCAGTAAGTATGTTAGTCTTATGTAAAAATTCACAACTTGAGACTGTCTCATATTGTACATCCTCTAATAAACAGCAGGCCAGTTATAGGTCAATCAGGTAATGGAAAAAAGTTGTTAGCAAAACTAGATCTAGCATATCTGACTTTCCAGACAAACACCCTGCAAGAGGAAGAAAATATCAATCTGACCCAGCTTAACCCTCAAGAAATTGCAAATCTATTTAGTCATTGTACCATGTCCAATACAACACATCTCCTAAATACTGGGGAATTTTAACATTCTGTCTAGGTATATTCCTGAACAATGACATATCAATTTGATAAACTTTTTATAGGGTAGCCAACTTCTAATAGTTTTTTTCAGATTTTTAAAGACTATTTGTTTAGAGAGATTTTTAAGTTCACAGTAAAAATAAGAGGAATGTAGAGAGATCTCCCATATACCCATCTGCCCCTACACATGCATAGCCTCCCCTGTTATCAGCATCACTTATCAGAGTAGTACATTTGTTACAATTGATGGACCTACATTAACACATCATAATCACCCAAACTTCATAGTTTACATTAGGGTTCACTGTTGATGGTGTACATCCTATGGGTTTGGATAGATGTGTAGTGACATGTATCCATCATTATAATATCACATGGAGTAGTTTCACTGCCCTAAAAATCCTCTGTGCTCCACCTATTCATCTTTCCCCCAATCCCAACCCCTGGAAATCACTGATCTCTTTACTCTCTCCATAATTTTGCCTTTTCCAGAATGTCATATAGTTGGAATCATAGAGTATGTAGTCTTTCAGGTTAGTTTCTTTCACTTAGTGTTATGCATTTAAGGTTCCTCCATGTCTTTTGATGTCTTGATAGATCATTTCTATTTTTTTTAAATAAAGTGCCCAGGTATCCTAGAATACTTTTATTTATTTGTTTGTTTGTTTGTTTATAGATTTTTACTGGAGTATAATTGCTTCACAATACTGTGTTAGTTTCTGTTGTACAACAAAGTGAATCAGCCATATGCATACATATGTCCCCATATCCCCTCCTTCTTGAACCTCCCTCCCATCCTCCCTATCTCACCCCTCTAGGTCATTGCAAAGCACAGAGCTGATCTCCCTGTTCCATGCTGCTGCTTCCCACTAGCTAACTATTTTACATTCGGTAGTGTATGTATGTCAATGCTACTCTCACTTCAACCTAGCTTCCCCCTCCCACCCTGTGTCCTCAAGTCCATCCTCTATGTATACATCTTTATTCCTGTCCTGCAACTAGGTTCATCAGTACCATTTTTTTTTTTAGATTCCATGTATATGCGTTAGCATATGGTATTTGTTTTTCTCTTTCTGACTCATTTCACTCTGTATGACAGACTCTAGGTCCATCCACCTCACTACAAATAACTCAATTTCATTTCTTTTTATGGCTGAGTAATATTCCATTGTATATATGTGCCACATCTTCTTTATCCATTCATCTGTCAATGGACATTTAGGTTGCTTCCATGTCCTAGCTATTGTAAATAGTGCTGCAATGAACATTGTGGTACATGTCTCTTTCTGAATTATGGTTTTCTTAGGGTATATATCCAGTAGTGGGATTGCTGGGTCATATGGTAGTTCTATTTTTAGTTTTTTAAGGAACCTCCATACTGTTTTCCATAGTGGTTGTATCAATTTACATTCCCACCAACAGTTCAGGAGGGTTCCCTTTTTACCACACCCTTTCCAGCATTTATTGTTTCTAGATTTTTTGATAATGGCCATTCTGACCGTGTGAGGTGATATCTCATTGTAGGTTTGATTTGCATTTCTCTAATAATTAGTGATGTTGAGCATCTTTTCATGTTCCTCTTGTCCATCTGTATGTCTTCCTTGGTGAAATGTCTATTTAGGTCTTCTGCCCATTTTTTAACTGGACTGTTTGTCTTTTTGATGTTGAGCTGCATGAGCTGCTTGTGTATTTTGGAGATTAATCCTTTGTTGTTTCATTTGCAAATATTTTCTCCTATTCCGAGGGTTGTCTTTTTATCTTGTTTATGGTTTCCTTTGCTGTGCAAAAGTTTTAAGTTTAATTAAGTCCCATTTGTTTATTTTTGTTTTTATTTCTGTTACTCTAGGAGGTGAGTCAAAAAAGATCTTGCTGTGGTTTATGTCAAAGAGTGTTTTTCCTATGTTTTCCTCTAAGAGTTTTATAGTCTGGTCTTAGGATAGAATGCCCAAAGATAAACCCACACACATATGGGCACCTAACTTATGACAAAGGAGGCAAGAACATACAATGGAGAAAAGACAGCCTCTTCAATAAGTGGTGCTGGGAAGACTGGACAGGTACATGTAAAAGAATGAAGTTAGAACACTACCTAACACCATATACAAAAATAAACTCCAAATGGATTAAAGATCATTTCTTTTTAGTGCTGAGTAAAATTTCATTATCTGGATATACCACGATTTATTCATAAACCTACTGAAGGGCATATTGGCTACTTCCAAGTTCTGGCAGTTATGAATAAAGTTGCTATAATCATCTATGTACAGTTTTCTGTGTGAACCTAAGTTTTCACATTTTTGTGGTAAATACTAAGGACAGAGATTGCTGGATCATATGGTAAGAGTATGTTTAGTTTCATAATTAACCACCAAACTGTTCTAAAGTGGCTGTACCCTTCTGCATTCACACTAAGAATGAATAAGTTCTTGTTGCCCCACATCCTCATCAGCATTTGATGATGTCAGTGTTCCAGATTTTGGCCATTCTAATAGGTGTGTAGTGGTATCTCATGGTTGTTTTAAATTGTATTTCCCTGATGACATAGGATGTGGAGCATTTTTTATATGCTTATTTGTGATTTGAATATCTTCTTTGGTGAGGTGTCTCAGGTGTCTCTGACTGACAAAAAATGTTAAAATCATTTTTTAACAGAAATTGTTGACAAGCTAAGTCCCCTTTTCATTTCCCTGATTCTATATCATTGTCATTTATTTAATTTTTATTTGAACACACATACATAATCTTACAGTTAACTCATAAAAACTTGTCTTCTTAGATTCTGCTTACCCCTTCAGCTTGTCAGTATCTTCAGTCGTACTAATAATTTTGCCTTCCAAATCAAAGTGGCTGCAGAATTTCTACACAGGAGTGTCTCTAAGGGTGGGGGAGTATGAATCTACATGGAGGTGAGTTCTTAAAGGAGCATTCACTGAACATGTTAGTCAAGACTAAGAAAACTTCTAATGGAGGCCAATGTAGAGAACAGGTTTTCCAATTCAACACTTGTTGTATTCATTTAACAAATATTTGATATTCTTCAGCCTCATCTTATCAGCAAATTTGAAAATCACCCTTTCATATTTTCAAGCAAACTATTAACAGAACAGGTTTGAAGACAGAAATGTTACAAACTTGCTATCAGATTAAATTATTATTAATATATTGAATTCATCAGAAATATTTTGACATAGTTGCTTAATTTGTTACGACACTGCCTAATTTTACTTCCAAGCAGTCTTTTTGTCCCCTCAATTTAAGCTTATCATGACACAGAGGAAAAAGTCAATATAAAATAATACATCTCCAAGACCTTCTAGTAAAATAGCTCTGGCAAAGAAAGAATTAGATTAACATGTCTTATTTTTAGTAAATCCAGCCATCCATTCAATAGCTCGCCTATAATTTTGCCTGTAGTTGACATTAATTTCTAGAATTTACCTTTGGGTTTAATAAAGGTAAATGGAAAGCCCCATGACAGCAGGGTACCATAACTGCCTTGTGTCCTGAGAGCCCTGCACAGTGCCTAGCATCCAGTAGGCACTCAATAAATGTTGGTTAGTTGGTTAGTTGGTTAGTTGGTGGTTGGTTGGTTGATTGGTTGGTTAGTTGGTTGGTTGAATGAATGAATGAATGGATCTGTGGTTCAGTGAATTCACTCTTGTCCCATTTTTTAAAAATCCAAATGGCATGTGTTTCTAGTCTTCTGATCCTCACACAATTTCTCAAGAAGTTCTCTGCTCCAGATGTGCCAGAAATAATATGAAGTTACAGACAGAATCAGCCTTAAATTGATACTGAGGTGATAATGGCAAAGTACTATCCTTCCCAACCAGTGAATATGTCTGTAGTTCTCACACCCTATGATTCTGTAATAAATTTTGTGCCCTGAGTATCTAAAAGAGCTTTGACCTCTAGCCCTTTGTTCTAACATTGTGCACATATGTTGGACTATTTGTTAGTATATGTCTGACTACCCATGTACAATTTTTAACTGCAGCTGAGGCCTGGCACTAATTCCTAAGCTTGGGGTACTGAACTCTTCTCTTTATTGCCAGCCAAAGACTGGATCTTGCTTCTGATATTCCTGTTATTGAGTTTATACAGCAATATGACCTGCCAATTACACACTATTGCCATGCCCTGTCTACCATCTCAAAGGGCCTCTTAATATCACTAGAGCCCTTGCTAGAATTAGAATTTGTTATCTTCTCTTATATTTAGGAGCCTTGGATGTCTGTCTGGCTTCACCATAGATAGGATTAACTCTGCTGTAAGTTCTTAGGTATTCTGGTTTGTTTCCTCAACTCCCATTCAGCCAGTCTCTGGGTTCCTAGCATGTCCCATGACGAAAGAAACAATGACATTTAGAGTATAACCAGCTGTGTTAAGGACTCAATATAATTTAGATATCTAGGTTTTCTTAAATCTCTTTGTCTCCTTGGATCTATTTTCCCTGTATAATTTCAGTTCTACCATATTTAGTTTGAATATTGAGAAGTTCTGAAGGTTTTCTTTTTTCTTTTCCTTCAATATTATACGATCAGTCTTTAACAATTTCATTAAACCTCAGTATTTTGTGTTTTAATCTGGTCGACACTGTTGTTATAGGTCTGGTCCACTGTCTTTTAATCACCATAATTAAATGTCCTTCTTTAACTCTTTTGTACATATCCTTTTAATTCATTTATTCCAAAAATATATCTGGGAGCCTTCTATTTGCCAAATCTTTTCTAAGTGATGATGATACTTCATAAACAAAACAAAAGGCAAAGATCTGGTTTTTTGTGCCTATGTTCTGATCTGAGGAGAAAGAAATTCAGCAAACGAGTGTAAATATAATGTCAGGTGGTGAAAATGCTATAATGAAAAATAAGGCAGTGCAAGAGGGTTAATGAATAGGGTGATGAAGGAAGTCCTCTCAAGGTCACATTTGAGCAGAGTGGAAGGGAAGGACCGAGCTGTAAGATACCTGTGTGGAGCACTTAATAGGCAGATGGAATAATTAGGGCAAAGCCTTGAGGAGGAACTGTGTTTGTCTTTGTTCACCACAATGGATGAAAGTGAACTGGCAGGTAAAATAAAATGTGACACTATAAAACATAAAAGGAATACAGGAAAAAATAAAATAAAAAGTAAACAGATGGGACAAATTGAAAACAAATAGCAAGATGGAAGATGTAAATCAACCACATCAATAATTACATTAAATACGTATGGTCTAACCCAATTAAAAATCAGAGATTGTCAGTCTGGTTAAAAAAGCAAGACTCAACTGTATGCTATGTATAAAAAACAGCTGTCTACAAGAATCTTTAAATAAAGATTCAGAAGATCAAAAGCAATAGAATAGCAAAAGATATGTCGTATAATCACTAACCATAAGAAACCTGATATGGCTTTACTAGTGTCAGACAAAAGAGCCTTCAAGACAAGAAGTATTACCAGGTATAAAGACGGACATTTTATAACATTACAAGTGTAAACTCAACTGAAAGACATAACAATCATTTTTTTTGTGGTAGAATATATATAACATAAGATTTACAATTTAACTACTTTCAGGTGCACAGTTCAGTGGCATTAAGTACATTCACATTGTCGTCCAACCGTGGCCACCATTCATCTAGAGAACTTTCTCATCTTCTCAAACTAAACCTCTATACCCTTTAAACAATAACTTTCCATTTCCTGCTTGCCCCAACCCCCTGATACCACCATTCTATTTTCTATCTCTATGAAATTGACTACTTTAGGTACCTCATATAAGTGGAATCATACGATATTTGTCCTTTTGTTTCTGGCTTATTTCATTTAGCACATCTTCAGGGTTCACTTATGTTGTGAAATGTGTCAGGATTCCTTTCCTTTTTAAGGCTAAATATTATTTCATTGCATGTATATACCACATTTTGTTTATCCATTCATCTGTCAATGGATGTTTGAATTGTTTCCACTTTTTAGCTATCGTGAATAATGTTGCTATGAACATGGTTGTATTGATACAAATATCTGTTCAATTCTCTGCTTTCTATTCTTTTGGGTATATACCCAGAAGTGAAATTGCTGGATCATATAGAAATTCTATGTTTAATTTTTTGAGGACCAGCCATACCGTTTTCCACAGTGGCTGCACCATTTTACATTTCCACCAGCAATACACAAGAGTTCCAGTTTCTCCACATTCTCATCAATACTTGTTATTTTCTGGATTTTTTAAATATATAATGACTATCCTAAGGGATATAAAGTAGTATCTTACTGTGGCTTTGAATTACATTTCTCTAAAGATTAGAGATATTGAGTAGCTTTTAATGTGCTTATTGGCCATCTGTATATCTTCTTTTGAGAAATCTCTACTTAGTTCCTTTGCCCATTTTTAACTTGGGTTGTTCATTTTTTGTTGCTGAGTTGTATGAGTCCTTTATATACTCTATATTAATCCCTTATTAGATACATGATTTGCAAATATTTTCTCTTATTCCATTGGTTTTCACTCTGTTGATCATGTCCTTCAATGCACTTATAATAATCTTAATGAACTTCAAAATACAGGAAGCAAAAACTGACTGAATTAAAAGGATAAACAGATAAATCCACAATCACAGTTGATTCCTTTAACATTCCTCTATCAGAAACTGTTGGCACAACTAGTCAAAAATATCTATCAAGATAAAGATTTGAATAACAAAGTTGACTTAATTGACATTTATTTTAAAAATAACTGACTGCAGACCAAAATTTTATAGAATATGTTATCTGAGCACAACAGAAGTAAACCAGAAATCAGCAACAGAAAGAGATCTATGAAATGCCAAAATATTTTTAACTTAAGTAACACATTTCTAAATAACCCATGGGCCAAGAATAAATCACTGTTTTAATTCAATTAAAACAATTTTAATTGAATAATTGAATAGCAATAAAAATACAACATATTAAAATTTGTGTGATGCAACTAAAGCAGTGCTTAGAGGGAAATTTCACATATATTAGGAAGGAAAGATGGTATAAAAATAGTGATATAAATTTCTACATTAAGAATCTGGAAAAAGAAGAGCAAATAAAAACCAAGGTAAGTAGAGGGAAGGAAATAAAAATATTGGAGCAGAAAAATAAGGAAATAGAAAAAAAATCAGGGAAAGTTAACAAAATCAAAAGATGGTTGTTTGAAAAGAATAAAAATAACTGATAAACTTCTAGTGAACTGAGCAAGAGATTAAGACATAAACTATAATTTAGTGAGAGGGGATATCACTCCAGATCCTACAGACATTGAAACTATAGTAAGGGCCATTCCACCACTGGCTTAGATATAGAAAGTTGCAGGAGACCATCACTCTCATCCTAGCAACAAAAGCAAGGCATATCAGATAAACTACAAAATAATAGTATTATAAAACCAATCAAAATACTGAGCACAAAAAGAACCACAAATAACCCAAACATCAGAAATAGAGGAGCCATATTATGTTGGAAAAGTAAAACCTCCAGATGCTCTCATCCCAGGCAGAAACGTGAAGAGTCTACCACAGGTGGGATTAGGATGCAAAGTATTGGGTTGTTGGCCAAGAAGTACCTTCGGTTCTTAAGTAAAAATAAAAGACACATTTTTTATTTTTACAAAGAACTTTATTGAACTACATATTCACCCTTTTGTTTCACTGCCTTCTGCCATTTTTCAGGCAACTTCATAATTCCATCTTCCCAAAACTTTTTATCTTTCTGAGCCAAGAACTGTTCCAGGTGCCTTTTACACTCTTCCAGGGAATTGAAATTTTTTCCATTAAGAGAATTTTGTAAAGACCAAAATAAATGGAAATCCAAAGGTGCAATGTCTGGTGAATACGGCAATGAGTCAGAGCTTCACAGCCAAGCTGTAACAGTTTTTGCCTGGTCATCAAAGAACCATGCGGTCTTGCATTATCCTGATGGAAGATTATGCGTTTTCTGTTGACTAATTCTGGACGCTTTTCATCGAGTGCTGCTTTCAGTTAGTCTAATTGGGAGCAGTACTTATTGGAATTAATCATTTGGTTTTCCGGAAACAGATCATAATAGAGGACTCCCTTCCAATCCCACCATATACACAACATCACCTTCTCTGTATGCAGTCCGGCCTTTGGTGTGGTTGGTGGTGGTTCATTTCGCTTGCCCCACGATCTCTCCCATCCCACATTATTGTACAGTATCCACTTTTCATTGTCCATCACAATTTGTTTTAAAAACGGAATGTTTTCATTACCTTTAAGTAGAGAATTGCATATGGAAATATGGTCAAGAAGGTTTTTTTGCTTAACTCATGTGGAACCAGAACATCAAAGCCATTCACATAACCAAGCTGGTGCAAATTATTTTCAACACTTGATTTGGATATTTTGAGTATGTCAGCTATCTCCCATGTGCTATAATATTGACTGTTCTCAATTAATGTCTCAAGTTGATTGGTATCAACTTCAACTGGTCTACCTGACTATGGAGCATCGTCCAGTGAGAAATCTACAGCACAAAACTTCACAAACCACTTTTGACACGTTCGATCAGTCACAGCACCTTCTCCATACACTGCACAAATCTGTTTTTGCATTTCGGTTGCATTTTTACCTTTCTTGAAATAATAAAGCATAATATGCCAAAAACGTTGCTTTTTTTCTTCCATCTTCAATATTAAAATGGCTACACAAAAATTCACCAATTTTGATAAGTCTTTTTTTAAATGCATGCTGATAAGACAGCTGTTACATAGAGTCTAACCAAATTGTTCTGAATGAAGTTAAAGATGACTAAGTGCTGCTATGGACTAAGTGCAATCTTATGGAAAAAACCGAATGAACCTTTTGGCCAACCCAATAATAAATAAAGCAATTATATTTCTGTATTCTATCTGCAAAAACTTAGAAAATAAAAATTTTCCCTTTAAAAAGCACCCAAAATACATACTTATGAATACATCTAACAAAAAAATCAAGACACATATATTGAAAATTCAAATCATTCTGTGAAACACTAAAGAATTCCTAACTAAATGAACAGAGATAAACCATATTCAGAGATTAGAAGACTCAATAATGTTAAGATGTTAATTTTACCCAAATTGGTGTAGAGTCAATGTAATCCCAATCAAAACCCTAGAAGAATTTTGTAAAAATTGACATATATATCATAAAATTATATGATACTATAAAGGACTTAAAACAGCCAAACAGCATTTCTTTAAAAAAAAATAAAAGCAAAATAAAGCTGTATTGATGCCACTATTTGATTTCAAGACTTTAATATAAAGCTACCATAATTATGTGGTATACATGTAGTGGTACTAGTGTAACTATAGACAAAAAAACTCTGTGTAAAAATATGTTAGGGTGTATATATGATCAAGATAGTTTTGACCAAAGTACCAAGATTATTCAATGAGGAAAGGAAAATCTTCTCAACAAGTAGCACTGAAATAAAAGGATATCCTTATGGAAAAACAAACAAACTCACCCCCTATCTCACTCAATATACAAGAACTAATTTGAGATGGATTACAGACCTTAATGTAAAAGCTAAATCTATAAAACTTGGAGAAGAATATATAAAAGAATATTTTTATCACCTTGTGGTATGCAAAGATTTCTTAAATAGGACACCAAAAAAGCACTAACCTTAAAAGAAAATATTGAGTAGACATCATCAATATTAAAGACTTGTTCTTAACAAAATATACCATTTATGCATATAAAAAGGCAAGCAATGGACTACAAGGAACTCCTATAATGCATACACCTAACAAAGGATTTGTATACAGAGTATAAAAGGAACTACTACAATCAGTAATAAAAAGAAAAACAACCCAGTTTTTTCAAATGGGCAAAAGATTGAACAGACAATTTACAAAAAAGATGCACAAATGGTCAATAAGCACACAAAAAGTGCTCATCGGAGAAATGCAAATTTAAACCAGAATGTGGTACTATTTCACACACACTTTTTTAAATGGCTAAAATTAAGATACTGACAAAATCATATGTTGGTGAGAATGTGTAGCAACTGGAGCTCTCATATACTTCTGGCAGGAGTATAAAAATGCTACAACCACTTACAAAACCAGCAGTTTCTTATATAGTCAAACATACATTTACCCTCGTTACCTAGCAGTTCCTCTCCTAGATATTTACCCAAGAGAAACAGAGACATATGCCAAGACAAAGACAAATATAATACTTGTACAAGAATGTTTGTAGAGACTTTATTCATAATAGCCAAAAAAATGGAAGCAATGCAAAATCTCAACAAGAGAATAGAGTAAAAACAAACAAAAAAAAATCCGTGGCATATTCATAACATCAGTTACTATTCAGCAAGAGCAAAAAGAATGGGTTGATACAAGCAGCAACTGGATGAATCTCAAATGCATTATGTTGAGCAAAAAAAACACAAACACAAACTTTATTATTCTATTATTCCATGAAATCCAGAACAGGCAGAACAAATTTAGGTACGAAAAATCAGAATGGTGATTGCCTATGGGGTTGAGGAATATTCATATATATATATATATATATATATATATGCCTCAATGAGAGAAAGAGTGAGAGTTAGAAAGAGAGAGAGAAATAGAGAATGAGAGAGAATAGGAAAAGAGAAAGTTGAGATAGCAAGTAGGGATAACTCTTTGGGGAAGTTCTGCTACAAAGAGATTCAGAAAAACAGAGCAGAAAGGGAATGTGGAGTAAAGGTAACGTTGTTTGTATAAAGTCGGGTGATATTTCAGCCTTTTTGTACGTGAAGGGTGAAGAGTACGTGAAGATACAGGGAAAGAAGACCCAAATATAGAAGTGACGTTCTTAAGAAGCTAAGATGGGATGGATCCAGAATATAAATGGAGGGGCTCTTCAGAAAGGTTTTTGAACAACCATCGTGGTCTCTTTAAACACACCAAATTAAAAGAGATAGTGCATTTAAAATGTTTAATGCAGTGCTGGCATATACTCAGTTGCCAAACACACACACACACACACACACACACACACACACACTACTATTGCTCCTCCTTCTCTTTTCTTTGTTTATACAGATTACATACCATGGGTGATTTCACATTAACACTTCTCACAGCATGCAAAGAAAGCAAAGTTTGTCACTAAGGAAGGATGATGAATTTGGGTTAAGGGATTTTCACAGAAGGTTTTAGAAACTGATAACTTTAATGGCTATCCTCAAAAGCCAAGCACAACATAAAGAGGAAATGTAAACTTCTTGGTCCAATGCAGGTTCAAGAGCTGAATTAAGGTTACAGTAGAATAACTGGTAATCATCCTTTCCTCATTTTGAACAGATTGAAAGCTCCAGCTCTTCCATAAATGTTACAAATATCCTAAACGGCCGGTGATTTCCATAAGCCTCACTGGTTTAGAATTAATATCACTAAAGCTCCATTCTCACCACCTACAGGACCGTCACACACACACACACAAACACACACACACACACACACAACCTGTGTTCAACATCGACAAATACCCACAGCTTGAGACTAATAGTCGGGAATTAGGAGGGCAGGAACCTTCGATAAAAGCCACATATAAAGGCCAAAGTGGATTTTAATATTGGGGACAACAAGCATTTACTAATTTTTTCTACTGTAGTGCACTGTCCTTCAGTCTCTATTTCTGCTCCTAATTGTTCCTGCAGGTAGTAACATGCAGTGTACTTAGAGAAGGAAGCAATTGAATATGGCATAGATACTGAAAGAAAGGGCTCAATAAAAGAGCAGCATGCACTTTAATCTGGCCTTTTACAACATCCACTATCAAAGAGCTTTGGGGGTTTAAGGGGATTAGATACCATAACCCATCTGTCAGGTCATTATGTAAGGAAACGCTCCTGCTGTTTTCAAGGGAAGATACCCTACTGTATATTATTATCATTAAGCGTTTACAGAGTACTGTAGGCTCGCAAAGCACTTTCAAGGCATTTTTATCTGTTGTTCCTCAAAAAAACACTGTCAACTCTGAGAATTATTTACAAATGAAGAAACTGAGGTTCAGGAAGATGGCAAACGTCTCAGTCACCCAGGGAGTAGCAGGAAGTATGAGGTGAATTCAGAGCCTTCCTGTCTCCCTTTACCTAAAAATATTCCAAAGGGTTTATTTTCTTGTTTGTTTCTTTCCTTTTTTCAGCCAAGACCATTTCGCCTGTGTTTTCCTGCAATCTTATGCATTATTTTATAGCAAATACTTATGGGTTATTTTCTGTAGACATAGGATGCATCTTAACAACAGCTGTACATCAATGATTGACACTGTTCCATATGGGAGGAGAAGCAGGATGCATTCAAGCATGGGCATGTGTAAAGATGGCCTGATATATCGTAGCTATCATTTACAAAACTATAGATCCCAAATCGAAGGCATAATGAGGCAAAAGTGAAATACTACATGTCCATTCATCCATATTGCTCATAATTTACTAGAAATAATTTAGCATTCCAGTAAACCCTAAGCAAGCCACTTAGGATTCAGGGAAAAAAAATAAAGATGACTGCTGGAAAATAGCAAAGCTATCTAATATGGCCTCCCTGGAGAGATGTAATATGTCATAATAACATGGGTGCAGTTACCTGATTACGTTTGTTTTTCTGAGATTTTCTTCTGCTTTTGATTTTTTTCTTTTTTGTCTGAGACATTCTTTATTTTTCCCTTATTTCTTTTTCTTATTTACATCTTTATTGGAGTATAATTGCTTTACAATATTGTTACTTTCTGCTATATAACAAAGTGAATCATCTATGTGTATACATATATCTCTATATCCCCTCCTTCTTGCACCTCCTTCCCACCCTCTCTATCCCACCCCTCTAGGCAGTCACAAAGCACCAAGCTGATCCCTCTGTGCTATGCAGCTGCTTCCCACTAGCTATCTATTTTACATTTGGTAGTGTATATATGTCCATGCCACTCTCTCACTTCATCCCAGCTTCCCCTTCCCCCACCCCCGTGTCCTCAGGTCCACTCTCTACATCTGCATCTTTATTCCTGTCATTCCCCTAGGCTCACCAGAATGATTCTTTTTTAGATTCCATATATGTGTTAGCATACGGTATTTGTTTTCCTCTTTCTGACTTACTTCACTCTGTATGACAGACTCTAGGTCCATCCACCTCACTACAAATAATGTAATTTCGTTTCTTTTTATGGCTGAGTAATATTCCATTGTATATATGTGCCACATCTTCCTTATCCATTCATCTGTCGATGGACACTTAGATTACTTCCATGTCCCGACTATTGTAAATAGTGCTGCAATGAACATTGTGGTACTTGTCTCTTTTTGAATTATGGTTTTCTGGGTATATGTCCAGTAGTGGGATTGCTAGGTCATATGGTAGTTCTATTTTTGTTTTATAAGGAACCTCATACTGTTCTCCAGAGTGGCTATATCAATTTACATTGCCACCAACAGTGCAAGAGTGTTCCCTTTTCTCCACACCCTCCCCAGCATTTATTGTTTGTGGATATTTTGACGATGGCCATTGTGACCAGTGTGAGGTGATACCTAATTGTGGTTTTGATTTACATTTCTCTAATGATTAGTGATGTTGAGCAACCTTTCATGTGTTTGTTGGCAATCTGTATATCTTCTTTGAAGAAATGTCTATTTAGGTCTTCTGCCCATTTTTGGATTGGGTTCGGTTTTTGATATTGAGCTTCATGTGCTGCTTGTATATTTTGGAGATTAATCCTTTGTCAGTTGTTTCATTTGCAAAAATTTTCTCCCATTCTGAGGGCTGTCTTTTTATCTTGCTTATAGTTTCCTTTGCTGTGCAAAAGCTTTTGTTTCATTAGGTCCCATTTATTTATTTTTGTTTTTATTTCCATTACTCTAGGATGTGAGTCGAAAAGAATCTTGCTGTGACTTAGGTCAAAAGAATTTTCGTCCTATGTTTTCCTCTAAGAGTTTTATAGTAACCAGTCTAACATTTAGGTGTTTAATCAATTTTGAGTTTATTTTTGTGTATGGTGTTAGGAAGTGTTCTAATTTCATTCTTTCACATGTAGCTGTACAGTTTTCCCAGCACCACTTATTGAACAGGCTCTCTTTTCTCCATTGTATATTCTTGCCTCCTTTATCAAAGATAAGGTGACCATAGGTGTGTGGGTTTATCCCTGGACTTTCTATCCTGTTCCATTGATCTATATTTCTGTTTCTGTGTCAGTACCATACTGTCTTGATTATTGTAGCTTTGTAGTATAGTCTGAAGTCAGGGAGACTGACTCCTCCAGCTGTTTTCCTTCCTCAAGATTGCTTTGGCTATTCAGGGTCTTTTGTGTTTCCATACAAATTGTGAAATTTTTTGTTCTACCTTTGTGAAAAATGCCATTGGTAGTTGGATAGGGATTGCACTGAATCTGTATATTGCTTTGGGTCGTAGAGCCATTTTCACAATGTTGATTCTTCCAATCCAAGAACATGGTATATCTCTCCATCTGTTTATATTATCTTTAATTTTTTCATCAGTGTCTTACAGTTTTCTTCATACAGTTCTTTTGTCTCCTTACATAGGTTTATTCCTAGGTATTTTACTCTTTTTGTTGCAATAGTAAATGTGAATGTTTCCTTAAATTCTCTTTCAGATTTTTCATCACTACTGTATAGGAATGCAACAGGTTTCTGTGCATTAATTTTGTATCCTTCTACTTTACCAAATTCGTTGATTAGCTCTAGCAGTTCTCTGGTAGCTTCTTTAGTATTCTCTATGTATAGTATCATGTCATCTGCAAACAGTGAGAGTTTTACTTCTTCTTTTCCAATTTGGATTCCTTTTATTTATTTTTCTTCTCTGGTTGCCATGGCTAAAACTTCCAAAACTATGTTGAACAAGCATGGTGAGAGTGGCCCTCTTGACTTGTTCCTGATCTTAGAAGAAATGGTTTCAGTTTTTCACCATTGAGAATGATGTTGGCTGTGGGTTTGTCATATATAGCCTGTATTATGTTGAGGTAAGTTCCCTCTATGCCCAATTTCTGGATAGTTTTTAGCATAAATAGGTGTTGAATTTTGTCAAAAGCTTTTTCTGCATCTATTGAGATTATCATATGTTTTTTATCCTTCAGTTTGTTAATATGGTGTATTGCATTGATTGATTTACATATATTGAAGAATCCTTGAATTCGTGGGATAAAATTCACTTGATCATGGTGCATGATCCTTTTAACGTGCTGTTGGATTCTGTTTGCTAGTATTTGGTTGAGGATTTTTACATCTATGTTCATCAGTGATATTGGTCTGTAGTTTTCTTTTTTTGTGACATCTTTGCCTGGTTTTGGTATCAGCATGATGGTGGCCTTGTAGAATGAGTTCGGGAGTGTTCCTCCCTCTGCTATATTTTGGAAAAGTTTGAGAAATATAAGTGTTACCTCTTCTCTAAATGTTTGACAGAATTAGCCTGTTAAGCCATCTGGTCCTGGGCTTTTGTTCGTTGGAAGATTTTTAATCACAGTTTCAATTTCAGTGCTTGTGACTGGTCTGTTTGTATTTTCTATTACTACCTGGTTCAGTCTCAGAAGGTTGTGCTTTTCTAATAATTTGTCCATTTCTTCCAGATTGTCTATTTTATTGGCATAGTGTTGCTTGTAGTAATCTCTCATGATTCTTTGTATTTCTGCAGTGTCAGTTGTTACTTCTCCTTTTTCATTTCTATTTCTGTTGATTTGCATCTTCTCCCTTCTTCTCTTGATGAGTCTGGCTAATGGTTTATCAATTTTGTTTATCTTCTCCAAGAGCCAGCTTTTAGTTTTATTAATCTTTGCTCTCATTTCCTTCATTTCTTTTTCATTTATTTCTGATCTGATCTTTATCATTTCTTTCCTTCTCCTAACTTTGGAGGGGTTTTTTGTTCTTCTTTCTCTAATTGCTTTAGATATAAGATTAGGTTGTTTATTTGAGATTTTTCTTGTTTCTTGATGAAGGATTGTATTGCTATATCCTTCCCTCTTAGAACTTCTTTTGCTGTGTCATAAAGATTTTGAGTTATTGTGTTTTCAACATCTTTTGTTTCTAGGTATTTTTTTATTTCCTCTTTGATTTCTTCATTGATCTCTTGGTTATTTAGTAGAATATTGTTTAGCCTCCATGTATTTATATTTTTTACATTTTTTTCCTGTAATTGACATCTAGTCTCATAGTGTTGTGGTCAGAAAAGATGCTTGATATAATTTCAATTTTCTTAACTTTACCGAGGCTTGGTTTGTGACCCAAGATATGATCAATCCTGGAGAATGTTCCATGTGCACTTGAGAAGAAAGTGCATTCTGTTGCTTTTGGATGTAATGTCCTATAAATATCAATTAAGTCCATTTGGTCTAATTTGTCATATAAAGCTCGTGTTTACTTATTTATTTTCATTTTGGATGATCTGTCCATTGGTGAAAGTGGGGTGTTGAAGTCCACTACTGTTATTGTGTTACTGTCGATTTCCCCTTTTATGGCTGTTAGCATTTGCCTTATGTATTGAGGTGCTCCTATGTTGGGTGCATATATATTTGCAATTGTTATATCTTCTTCTTGGATTGATCCCTTGATCACTATGTAGTGTCCTTCTTTGTCTCTTGTAATAGTCTTTATTTTAAAGTCTATTTTTTCTGATATGAGTGTTGCTACACCAGCTTTCTTTTGATTTCCATTTACATGGAATATCTTTTTCCATCCCCTCACTTTCAGTCTGTATGTGTCCCTAGGTCTGAAGTGGGTCTCTTGTAGACAGCATATATACAGGTCTTGTTTTTGCATCCCTTTCGCCAGTCTGTGTCTTTTGGTTGGAGCATTTAATCCATTTACATTTAAGGTAATTATCAATATATATATTCTATTACCATTTTCTTAATTGTTTTGGGTTTGTTTTTGTAGGTCTCGTGTTTCCTGCCTATAGAGGCTCCTTTAGCATTTGTTGTAAAGCTGGTTTGGTTGTGCTGAATTCTTTTAAATTTTGCTTGTCTGTAAAGGTTTTAATTTCTCCATTGAATCTGAATGAGATCCTTGCTGGGTATAGTAATGTTGGTTGTAGGTCTTTCACTTTAAATATGTCCTGCCACTGCATTCTTGCTTGCAGAGTTTCTGCTGAAAGGTCAGCTGTTAACCTTATGGGAATTCCCTTGTATGTTATTTGTTGTTTTTCCCTTGCTGCTTTTAATATTTTTTCTTTGTATTTAATTTTTGGTAGTTTGATTAATATGTGTCTTGGTATGTTTCTCCTTGGATTTATCCTGTATGGGACTCTCTGCGCTTCCTGGACTTGATTGACTACTTCCTTTCCTATGTTAGGGAAGTTTTCGACTATAATCTCTTCAAATATTTTCTCAGTCCCTTTCTTTTTCTCTTCTTCTTCTGGGACCCCTATAATTCAAATATTAGTGTGTTTAATGTTGTCCCAGAGGTCTCTGAGACTGTCCTCAATTCTTTTCATTCTTCTTTCTTTATTCTGCTCCCTGGCAGTTATTTACACTATTCTATCTTCCAGGTCACTTATCCATTCTTCAGTCTCAGTTATTCTGTTATTGATTCCTTCTAAAGTGTTTTTAATTTCATTTATTGTGTTGTTCATCACTGTTTGCTCTTTAGCTCTCCTAGGTCCCTGTTAAACGTTTCTTGTATTTTCTCCATTCTATTTCCGAGATTTTGGATCATCTTTACTATCATCACTCTGAATTCTTTTTCAGGTAGACTGCCTATTTCCTCTTCATTTGTTTGGTCTGGTGGGTTTTTACCTTGCTCCTTCATCTGCTGCATATTTCTCTGTCTTCTTATTTTTGTTAACTTACTGTGTTTGTGGTCTCCTTTTTGCAGGCTGCATGTTCGTAGTTCCTGTTATTTTTGGTGTCTGCCCCCAGTGGGTGAGGTTGGTTCAGTGGTTGTTGTGTAGGCTTCCTGGTTGAGGGGACTGGTTCCTGTGTTCTGGTGTGTGGGGCTGGATCTTGTCCTTCTGGTGGGCAGGGCTGCTTCTGGTGGTGTGTTTCAGAGTGTCTGTGAACTTAGTATGACTTTAGGCAGCCTCTCTGCTAATTGGTGGGGTTGTGTTCCTGTCTTGCTAGTTGTTTGGCATGGGGTGTCAAGCACTGATGCTTGCTGGCTGTTGGGTGGAGCTGGGTCTTAGGGTCGAGTTGGAGATCTCTGGGAGAGCTCTCAACAATTAATATTATGTTGGGCCAGAAGGTCTCTGTTGGTCCAATGTCCTGTACTTGGCTCTCCCACCTCCTCAGCTCAGGCACACCAACCAGCCAGAGCCCCAAGACCCTGCCAGCTGCATGGCTCAGAAGTTAAAGAAGGAAAAAAAAAAGAAGAACAGATAGAACCCCAAAACAAATGGTAAAAGCAAAACTAAACAGACAAAATCACACAAAGAAACATACACACAAACGCTCATAAAAGAAAACAAACAAACAAAACAAACAAAAATGAACAGGCAGAACCATAGAACAAATGGTAGAAGTAAACCTAAACATACAAAATCACACAAAGAAACATACACACACACATGCACAGAAAGATCAAAAGGAAAAAATAAAAGAGAGAGAGCAACCAAACCAATAAACAAATCCACCAATGATAAAAAGCACTACGAGCTAAACTAAGATAAACATAAAACCAAAAACAAATCAGATACAGAAAGCAAACCCCAAGTCTACATTTGCTCCCAATGTCCTCTGCGTCAATTTTGGGAATTTTTGTTGTGTGTTCAGGTTCTCCACAGATGCAGGGTTTATTAAGTTGATTGCGGAGATTTAATCCACTGCTCTTGGGGCTGCATGGAGAATTTTCTCTTTCTCTTCTTTGATCACACAGCTCCTGGGGTTCAGCTTTGGTTTTGGTTCCACCTCTGCATGTAGGCCACCCTCAGGCATCTGTCCCCTGCCCAGACAGGAGGGGGTTAAAGCAGCGGCTGATTAGGGCTCTCTTGCTCACTCAGGCCAGGGAGAGGGAGGGGTATGGTAGCCATAATTAGAATGCGAGGCGAGCCTGTGGCTGCAGAGGCCAGTGTGACATTGCAACAGCCTGAGGCACACTGTGTGTTCTCCTGGGGAAGTTGTCCCTGGATCACAGGACCCTGGCAGTGGCAGGCTTCACAGGTTCCCATGGGGAGTGTGGGTAGTGACCTGTGCTTGCACACAGGATCCTTGGTTGTAGCAGTGGCAGTGTTAGTGGTCCATACCTGCCTCTGGGGTTTGAGATGATAGCTGCAGCTTGCGCCCATCTCTGGAGCTCAGTTAAGCCAGCTGTGGGCACACAGAGCAGGAAGCCCCTCTCCACATGCACCCCAAAACAATGGTCTCTTGCCTCTTAGGCAGATCCAGACTTTTTCCAGGACTCCCTCCTGGCTAGCTGTGGCACACTATCGCCCTTCAGGCTGTCTTCATGCAGCCAACCCCATTCCTCTCCCTGGGATCTGACCTCCGAAGCCTGAGCCTCAGCTCCCAGCCCCCACCCATTCCGGCCAGTGGGTGAGCAGACAAGCCTCTTTGGCTGGTGAGTGCTGGTCGGCACCGATCCTCTGTGTGGGAATCTCTCCACTTTGCCCTCTACACCCCTGTTGCTGCACTCTCCTCTTTGGCTCTGAAGCTTCCCCCACTGCCTACCCCTGTCTCCACCAGTGAAGGGCTCCCTAGTGTGTGGAAACGTTTCCTCCTTCACAGCTCCCTCCCAGAGGTACAGTTCCCATCCCTATTCTCTTGTCTCTGTTTTTTTCTTTTTTCTTTTGCCCTACCCAGATACATGAGGATTTTCTTGGCTTTTGGGAAGTCTGAGGTCTTCTGCCAGCATTCAGTAGGTGTTCGGTAGGAGTTGTTCCACATGTAGATGTATTTTTGATGTATTTGTGGGGAGGAAGGTGATCTCCACATCTTACTCCTCCACCATCTTTAAGGTCTCTCCTCCTCTGCTTTTTAAAACAGAATTATGGGAGTCATTTTTGTGAGTTTTACTATTGAAGGATTGCAGTTTTCCTTTGAAAAAAAATCCCTATTTAAAATAAAGGAATGATTAGCATTTATATATTTAGATCTTAATGTCAGAAAATGGAATCCTCAAGTGTGCAAAATTTTATGAAGATTCTGATCAAACTGGAAGACTTAATTAAAACTATGTTTTGTATCTTTTAAAGTTGTTGTGTCTCCCCCACATTGAAAAGAGGAAAATATCATACTATTCTTTTAATCATGAGTTGGTAAACATGATTACCAATATTCACTTATTTATTATCTACTGAGCACCTATCTTATGCCAGACATGATCCCTTTCCTAAGGAGTTCACAGCCTGATAGAAGAGATAAGATATATTCATATATAACCTGATTGCATGGTAAAAGGTGATGGGCCATCCATGAATTATAGGTAAATTATTCTGGAGCTTGAGGCAGGATTATCATCTCAGTCTCATTCACTGGAGGAGGCTGGGTTTGGTCATGTGAGGAAGGAAGAGGGATGTGAGAAAGCTTTACATGACAGATTTTAATTGAGGTGGTCCTCCAAGGATGTCTAGGAATTGGCCATGCAGAGAAGTAGGATACTGGACATTTCATAAAGAAGGTAGTGGCACATGTAAAGGCACAGGGGTAGAGAAGGGACTCATGGGGAGCACTAACAGTAGCTGGTAGACATTCAGATTTACTAGGTGGTTAGACTGGATCATAACTACTAGTAAAAGGAAGTAGGAGAGAAGTCAAAGGCAGACCAGTCAGTGCCACTATTTGCAAATTTGGTTAATCCTCAGTTTTAAGAAATTCCGACTGAGGTGGCCTGGGGTACAGCCTTTGAATCTATAGCTATAATGGTTCACAAGTGATCCGATACTCAACCAGGTTGGGAGCCACCAGCTACTTTCAATTTCCTCTCATTCAATATGTCTCTTCCTTTCATACCCACCCCCACTGCCCACCTCAGGTCCTCATTATTTCTCACCTGGATGACTGTAATAGCCCCCTGCCTCACTTTCTCATTACTGCTAGAATCATATTCCTAAATTGTATGTATATTCTTCACCACCCTACTTCAACACCGCTGATGGCTCCATATTGCCTATTAAACAAAGGACATGGTATGTACTTGGTTAGCCAAAAGCAGACCCGTAATGTACCTTTTATCTGCTTCCAACACAAATGTGCACACACACATACACACACACACACACACACACACACACACACAATACACCCTCCCAACATTTCCTAAAGCCCATTCAGCCTCTGTTGCAATGTCCTGTGCTCCCCTTCTCTCCCAGCAGAAAGACTAATGACATTTATCATTTTGCTCCAGGGAATCTATTCTAAAGGAAGAGTCTAAAATATTAAACTGTCTCTCTTTAGCCCTATCTCTGTCGCTTCCCACAGCACTCTCTAGCTCCAGCTGTAAGGAACTATTGGCAATTGTCATTGTCTTTTTTTTTTTTACAACTTTATTGGAGTATAATTGCTTCACAATGGTGTATTAGTTTCTGCTTTATAACAAAGTGAATCAGTTATACATATACATCTGTTCCCATATCCCTTCCGTCTTGCGTCTCCCTCCCTCCCACCCTCCCTATCCCACCCCTCCAGGCGGTCCCAAAGCACCGAGCTGATCTCCCTGTGTTATGCGGCTGCTTCCCACTAGCTATCTACCTTACGTTTGGTAGCGTATATATGTCCATGCCTCTCTCTCTCGCTTTGTCACATTGTCTTTTGTTAACAGTCTCCCTCTACTTAATGGCTTCCGTCTGGCTGATTTCCCCCCTTGCTTTTCACTTTTCTGTATTTCATCCTTAAAGAACAATTCCAATGCCCCTCCCCTGATGAGTCTTCTCCATTGCGCTAAGCAGTTAGCTCTTCCCCAGGCTCCACAGCAGCTTGACTGTGTCTCCACTATCACACCCATCCCATTGCATTGCAATGATTTACTGATGAGTCCATTGCTCTCTAAACCACTAGGGCCCAGAGAACTAGTAGCATTTCTTATCTAGCTGGGTAAGCTTTATCATGGGCCTTTCTACATTTGTGAATAAATCAATAAATGGTTCAACTCAGAAGTAATAAAGTCTTAAGCTAGGGGTGTTTTGGAGGCTGTTGCATAGGCTTGTTGCCTGTTAAACGTGAATGATAAAGCTATGAATGGTGTCAAATACAAGGTCAAGCCTAGGTGATGGTGAGGATGATCTTGCAAAAGAAATCAGAAAATCGGGTTAGGATGAGTAAGAAAGTAAAAGAAAAATGTTAACAATGTCAGGCTGGGGCTTGAAGAAGACAAGGAGAAAGAGAGTTCAGGGTTCCAGGCATAGACACAATAGACATGCATGTCAGCCCATGCATACCTCTCTGTGAGCTGGGGAATCTGAGCCTCTCCATGTTCTGCTTGGGATCCTCCATCTTCTGGCTTTCATGCTTGGGATGCAGTGTGGGTTGCTATTAGTCATTGTATGACTACATGAGAATCAATAGATGTGTAACCAGTCTATTGAAAGGACTGAACATACTGAGTACAAACAGGAAGCAGCTGTATCTTCCTCCTACCACTGCCTTTCAACATGTCAGATTCTCCTCTCCCATACCTGAATGACATTTTAGGCAGCTTCATTACTTTCTAGTCATTTTCAATAACAACAACAAAAAAAATTTGTCCCTTTTCAGTAATTATGACACACTTCGAGATAGTACAATGTTCTCTTAAATTTGAAACGAGGCCTTTCTCACCTTCTGAGAGGGCCCACACTCTGTCTGTGGAGTGTGTTTCTCTCTAAATAAATCCACTTCTTACCTATCACTCTGTCTCTCACTGAATTCTTTCTGTGATGAGACATCAAGAACCTGAGCTTCATTAGGTCCTGAAACCAGATACTGAAACCCCCACCAGGTGGGAGAGGTTAACTGTGTGCTGCTCACATGCACATAGACCCCAGACCAGTTGGAACCAGAAGGCTGATGATGCTCACTCCTGCTTACCTCCCCACCAGCCAATCAGAAGAATATCCACCAGCTGATCATGCCCTCCTCTTTGTACGATTACTATGAAACTCCTCACTACCCCCTCCAGGTTGGGACACACAGTTTTGAGGGCATGAGCCCACTATGGCCCCCTTTGCCTGGCAAAGCAATAAAGCTATGCTTTTCTACTTCACCCCCCAAAAAAGAAAAAACAATTGAAACCTTAATCTCACATCTCATTCAAAGCTTCTCTTCTCCCCCCAGCATGGTTCAGGCCCAACCTGAGTCCAGGATCCTGTAGCAGAAAAGCTGGGCATTGTCTGTTCCTCTCTCCCTCTCTCTCCTCCACCAGCTACTCTGGCTTTTCTAGAGTCAGGACAGGGAGAAGGAGTGTCCAGAGAAAGGGACAAAATATTGTTACTTAGGCAATGATGCTTATAGTTCTATACTGGCTGTTCCTGATGGTTTACATGCCATCTGTGTATTCACATGTTAGCTTTTCTGCAGGGGCCATTTGTGGGAACATCATAGCCCCCTATTTAGCTGATGTGGGCATGCCCCATCTAACTTCTTATGACACACACACACACACACACACACACACACACACACACACACACCAGGGTCTCATCAAAGCAGTTGGAGCCCAGTTACATTAAGAACTTGTTCTATGGAAAATACATATTTGTGTGACACCAGCTGATGGGAGCAGAGACCTGCCTTAACACTGCCACTTCTCCCTGCACAGGTGGCTCCATAAGCCCCACAAAATCTTGATGAACCCATCACTCAATAATGAATAGCCTTCTTTGTCTCTGGGAGATCAGCCTTGTTATAACAGGAATGAAAAGAGAGAGAGAAGAGAAAGTCAGTGCTGAGTTTTTAGTTTTTAATTTTTAATTTTTAAACATCTTTATTGGAGTATAATTGCTTTACAATGATGTGTTACTTTCTGCTTTATAACAAAGTGAATCTGCTATACGTATACATATATCCCCAAATCTCTCCCCTCTTGTGTCTCCCTCCCACCCTCCTTATCCCACCCCTCTAGGTGGTCACAAAGCACTGAGCTGATCTCCCTGTGCTATGCGACTGCTTCCCACTATCTATCTAGAGTCTGTCATACAGAGTGAAGTAAGTCAGAAAGAGGAAAACAAATACTGTACGCTAACACATATATATGGAATCTTTAAAAAAAAATGTTATGAAAAACCTAGGGGCAGGATAGGAATAAAGACGCAGACGTAGAGAATGGACTTGAGGACATGGACACGGGGAGGGGGAAGGGTAAGCTGGGACGAAGTGAGAGAGTGCTCAGTTTTTAAATTTTAAAGTAGATTTGCGAAACTGATAGCAGAGCGCAAAGTGTGAAGGCTGAAGTTTTTCCTTGTAAGAACCAGGTTATTTTGCAAGATTTTTTTTTAATTCGAAAGCACGGTTTGGGGAATTGGGTAAGAAATAAAAAGGCAAAGCACTGAAAGAACTTGGGACATAAACTTTATGCCATAAACACTAATTGGAAAGACCAAAAGAGAGCCAGGTTACTGCACTCCAGAGGAGATAAAGATTCACGGGGCTGGAAGAGGAAAACCAATAATGAAAGAGGATGTGACTAGGGGAAGAGGTCCCTGAGGCCCAAGACGGGGGCCTGAGCCTGGAGGAAAAACAAAATGCACCCCGAAACTGCCCAGCCTTTGCCAGAGCAAAAGGTACATGTTACGAGCATCAGAGAGGCATAGAAAACCGTCTCATTGTCCCATGTCCATTCTAAGAGCATCCAATGGACCAGTACACATCACTGATGCTAAGAAATTCCATCAGCTTTTCTTTTTATTAACATCCAGGAATTTACTATTCACTGTAGTCTACTTATCACCAGGTGATCATGCCTATCTGTTTCAGCCCTATCTGAATCGTCCTTTATGGACAATCTACTTCCTCCTACTGACTCTCTGGAAGCTCAGGACAGTTGAAAGTCTCCAACAGAGTGTGCTGGAGTCTTTGTGTGGTGGTATCACAGTAGAAGGAGAGACCACCAGCCTCCAGCTTCTGTACATGGGTTAGGTTGAGTGATTACTCCCACCCAATGCCCCTAGCAGCCCTCATGCCAAAACACCAGTTATCATTGTTTCTCCTAGGATAAGGTCTAAACATACCAAGGTTTACCTAGGAGAAAAGCATAACAACAACAGTAAAACCTGACAATCTGAAAAAAGCAGAATACAGCAAAGTAAGTTTCCATCTTACTACAAGTTATCACACCAGCTATTCTAACTACTTTCTCAACTAGAATATGTGGGAAAAGTGGGCTTTCCTGGATAGCAGGGCTTCAAACCACTTTCTCCCATGGTCTCATATATTAAGAGCAATATAACAAGAATATTTTATTCTTTTCTAAAAACTCTAAGTTATGTCAAATAAGTTTCTTATTAAAAGAAAACAGAGAGGAAGGAACATATGCAGAGGTGGTATGGCTATAAGGAATTCTAAAGTCAAATCAACACAGGCATTTAAAAACACTCTATACTGAATTCGATAATACTCAGTTTTCAAAATTAAATACCTAAAATTTATCGGGTCATAAAAAATGTTCATGGTGCATTCCACACTTCTCTAGATATTCACTAGCAAGTATTTATTTCAACTTCTTAGAAATTTTTTCGGTGTCTTTTGAAATGTATTTGTATTGACCATTTCAGAACATATCAGTGTTGACCTCAACAATTATAAGTCATGACTCCTTCCTTCCATTGCTTTCCATATCAATAGGCTAAAGCATAATGGAAATCCTTCAATGTTCAGTGAATCTCTTACAGTCCTTGGATGAGTGACTACAGTTTATATATTCTTCTCATGCCTGTAGTTGCAAAGTACCTTTGTAGGCTACAGGATGAGCTATTACTCAATAAGAAATTGTTCTCTCTGTTTTTTCAACATATTAACAAACATTTACTAAGAACCTACTTTGGTGTACTAGGAGCTGAAGACACAAAGATAAATGAGAAACAAGCCTTGCCTTTAGGGAGTTCATAATCTCTTTTATTTAGTGTATTTATATGGTGTTCTGTTTTTCTATTCAATTTATCTAGATAAATGGGGTGTGCCTGATAAACTTTGTTTTCATACTTGTGTTGCTGTGTTTGAGGGGAAATCTGATTCTCCTTCCCTCTCTTGGTAGCTGTCCACATGAATGTCAGAAGTCTATTTCTTTTTCTGGTCCTCTCCCTCCTTCTACCTCAAACTTCCTTATATTTCTTCTCGCTTCCTTAGTGAGTTAAGTGACAGTATACTTTATTTTATATTTGTTATATTTGTTAGATTTTTGTGTTCCCTGATCTCAAATCTTAATTTTTACACTTAAAATGTCTCTTTACTACTTAGGTAGCCTATAATTCTCCCTATATATGTCAGTAGAACCCAAAAGAAAAACAAGTTCTTTACCTTCTGAGCTGACAACTTTGAGGTTCTTTTCATATCTAGATGCTTCAATTGTATCCCAAAACAGTTCCTCATGAAATATAATGATAGTAATAAAACCCGTAAATAATAAAAGGTGATTACATTCATTTCTCATTTCTACTCATTGTCTGATAGCAAGTGTCTCACTCTATGATTTTCATTAGACTTGACCTCATTTCTTTTATGTTCTTAGTATGTGGGCCAGAATAAATCTATTTAATTTGAGAGCAATAAGAAATGCCCTTAAAATAAATCAGAAAATGAACAGATTATGAGCAAGAAGAAAAATTCCGTCACACCTAGAAAATAACATATGAACAAACCTGGCTCAATCATCATTTTACTTTATTTCATGCCCTTATATAGTCAACTTCCCCGTACAAAACAAGATCAAGTTTACATGTATCTTAAGTAAACAATATTTTGTGAAACTCCAACATTCTAAAGTCAGATTATTCACCTTATTTATTCTTATTTGGGGATTCTTTATTATTAAGCCTTATCCTTAATCTTAGCTCAAAGTACTGAGTGAATATATTATCAACTGTGTTCTCCTGAAAACTTTGCCTCTGCCAGTCCACTTTATGAACTCCTGGCCACGGCTGTAGACTGCTGCAGCTCCCTGTCTCTCTACCACTGCACAGCTCCCTGCCTCTCTAACACTGCACAACAAGCATGTCTGAGTTCTCTCTGTAGGAACCTTGGATCCTTTGTTCTGACAGCTGCCTTCTCTCTATGTTGTGTGATGGGAGAAGTTTTAAATCTCTTTGGTCACATGTCTGCATTTGGCGTTTAAACTGAAAACGGATTGCACCACTGCACTGCTGCCTAAAGCATCTGTGTAGCTCCAGTGTTCCCTGCCCTCTCCTTACCCCCACAGCAGTCCTTACTGGCTTCATGCTCCACTCACACCGTGGGACTAAAGTAATTCAACTCGGTCAAAATGTTTGGGATACGTACTCTATGCTGCACAATCTGATCAGTGTTTAGAGATAAAAAATGAAAAGACAGGAACCCTATTTTAATTAATTGGCACACAATTTACTAGGAGGGAAAAATGTGAGTAATCACAAAAAAAAGTTTTAATGCAACTTTAGAAATGCATATAAGCCTTAACATAAAGGACCGGGGCAGTTAGTAATGAGGACGTTAGGGGCAGGTGGAGATTTCAACCGATTTCAAGTAAAGGGAATAGCATTTTACAAAAGGAAAAGCAAGGAGGTAACCAGCAGAGTCTCTTCCAAGAATTGCATGAAACAAATGTTATGGATAAACAAAGAGCCTCAGAGAAGCTTAAGATAAAAGAGGCTTAAAAGCTCTTGTAAAAGTCTTAAGATGACAGAACTAGTATCAGATTTAGAATTAATACTCAGGTCTGACTCCAGAGCCCATGCTCTCCACATTATTGACCCAAACAGAATGTGATTCACTGTCCATATTACACATATGTCACATATGTAGCAACATGAGATACCTTCTTAATTCCTAATTCCTTGTCGGTATTGTGCTTCCCATAATATGGTCAACCTAGTTTAAACAGGCTTCCTTCCCTATCGCTCCATTGAAACAGCTCTTGTGAAGGTCACAGACTGTCTCATGTTGGCCAATTCACCTCTTTTCTCATCTCACTCAATGTCCATGCAGCTTTCGTCTGCTTGAAACAATTTCTCCTCTTGGCTCCTATGACCCTTCCTACCCCTGGTTTTCCTCAGACCTCAGTTGTGGCTCTTTTTCAATCTCCCTTGCTAGCTTCTCCTTCAACACCTCTAATTCAGGAGTGTACAGGCATGGCTGGGAGTCTTTCTACTCCCTATCTACCTTCTCTTCCAGAGGGAGCTCCTTCCAACATCATGATTTTAAAAATCTCCAACCCTGAATGCCAAAATGACAGAGAAGTGGCTTAAAGAGTAGACTCTGGAGCCAGACTTCCTAGATAGTAATCCTAGCTCCACTGATTAAACTAAGCTGGATGATCTTGGGTTAGTTGCTCAACCACTCTGTGCCTCAGTACTCTCATTTGAAAATGGATATGAGAATAGTAGCTATTTTTATATACAACTATCTTCCTAATAATTCCACTTGGATATCAAATTTAACACATCAAAAGTGAATTCTATATTCCCCAGCCCCTCACAAACCTTTCCTCCTCATGTCAATAAATGTCAATAAACCATACACTCAGGTGTTCACATCAAAAAATCTTAAAACATCCTTGATTCTTTCCCTTTATTGACCCCCAAAACCAGCAAGTCTTATGCTCTACCTCCCCAAAATTTTAATTTCTCCTTTCTTCATCTTCATTGTCTCTTTCACCCTCATCAAATCTACTAACATTAGTAGCCTCCCAAATGACGTTATATTCACTCCTTCCACCCTACAATCTGTCTTCTGCATAGGAGTAAGAAAGGTCTTTCTTCAAAGGTATAGCAGCACCTCACTCTTCTGCTTAAGAGTGTGCAGTGGCTTTCCACAGAACTTAAAAAATCCAGCCTCCACACCATAACCTAGCAAGCCCGTGGGAGTAGCTCCTTCGTCTCCATCCTCATCTGTGCCGCCCTCCCTGACCTACCACAGGCCACCCCTCCCTCTTGTCACAGCCTTTCTCTGTTCCCTAAACTTGCCATCTTGTACTTTTCAAGGACTTTGAGCTTTGGTGGATGTCCTTCCACTGGCAGAGATATTTCACCTCTGGATCTCTACTACTCATCAGACTGCCTGGAACATAGTGTGTGTTCTATAAATATCAATAGCTTTTTGATTGGTTGATGGCCCTTTAAAGTCTACAAGTCAAAAATTTATTCATTTAATTTGTATTTTAAACTCTTTAGGGGAATTTTCTATATAAAGAAACCGGAAGTAAAATATTATTAAATATGCAGAATAATTCCTAAGTTACAACTTTAAAATTGGTATCTTGCAGTTATAAGTATACGAGTGTGTGTGTGTGTGTATACGTATACATGATCTGAGGATTTTTTTGCAAAGTAGGTGGCTCACTGGATACATAAAATTTGTTATATTCTGAGGTAACTATGTCTAGTATAGAGTTAGGCCCAGCATGTTAAATATAATTACTGTTTTTTCAAAACTAAGTACAATATGAAAGGACAAGAGCAGGATCAGACCTCAAGGGTACAGGGCAACGCCTCCTTGTGGCATTAACATTCCTAGCACATGCCTGTCAACATTCCCAGCAGCAAGCTACAGAAACCAGGCAAATATTTACACAGAATTTTTTAAAGCCACAAGCTTCTTCCTATAAAGACTTCTAAAAGTAAATCTTTTAAAAATAAATGCTTTAGGTGTATTTTTTTCTGAATTTTCCTGAATTAAAGTAACATGAAAGTAACTTTCCTAAAAGCATAGATCTGATGAATTTATCTGCAGCCATGACCTTTTTTTTTTTTTTTCCTTTTTCTGCCCTCACCTGGTAAATGCACTCCCAGAGGTTGACAAGTATCTAAAGATCCATAAAACTTGAATTTAAAAGTATAATAAATCATTTGTCACTGACATTTTTAAGATTTGGCCTTATCGAGTTTTTACTGATATGTTTTGCAGGTAGTCCTGCTGTTATATGGAAGCAATATAAATTTAATATTTAGTTACTGCAACCTAAAGACACTGTCTTACTAAAGTATGAAAACCTTAAGAGGAAATTTTGTCCCTAAAGTAATTAAGGCAAGACTTTGAGACACAAAATCCAGCAAAATGTCCAATTAAAGTTAATCACAATTAATTCTTTGAAAGTTCAAAATTTATCGGTGACATCTTCACACTTCCACTTTATGGTCAAGTGTCAGTTGTTTGTATTCAGAGTTGCCATTCCATTTAATAAAACTAAAATCTCCCTAAAGAAAATTTCCAGACATGCCAGTTCTCTTAAAGCTGGATATTATACACCTTAATTATTTTCAAACAATATAAAAATTAAAAATCCACCACTCACACATTTAAAACTCCTGCAGTTTTACTTAACTTCATTATATCAGATGGAGAAAATATATCTTGTTGAAAACCATTTCTGACAGGACAAACAGCGTCAATATTCAGAAACTTAAACATGGACGATAAATGAAATCGTAATGAAGAAACATATTGTGCATAGAAAAATATCTGAAGGCAAAAATATGATCTTTATAGAGATTGTCAACTGCCATAACCCTAACTAATCACTGCACCTCATCCATCATGTTCAGAGGCAGGTAAGTTAATAGATTCCTAAGTAAAGCTCAGACACGATTCTACCACTTACAGTGTAAAATGGCCACTTAATGTATTTTTGTAAAGTGTGCTTATGTTGCTCTCTCTTGGTGAAAAAGTAGTACTGTTCAAATTGGTTGCCACCGATTTTTTAAAACTTTGTTTAAAGGTTTTCTTGTTAAGAGAAACAGTCTGTTTCAAAACAGCATTTTTAGTGCCATTTGCACAAATTGAAGTGCTAATTGCTAACCTTAGAACAGCTAGAACTGCCTTAAATAATTCCAAGTTTCTAAATTGGCATGAATTAAAAGCCAGTTGGAGCACACACTTAAACGTTTTCATTTATGGCCTGCCAGGAAATTTCACTTTGTAATAAACAAAGTACCAGTACCAAAGAAAATGAACAGGAGGGTACTAACTACTTAAGAAATTCAGCTCTGAGAACCTGATTTACTGAAAAGTGAAAGTCTTTGCAGTTTCCTAAGTGCTCTATCCATTTACATATTTGCAGAAACAAATTATGAACCATTTGAAAAGAAAACTTACTGTATAAACATAAGTAGTAGCAAAAGTCCAAATGATTAATAAAGAAAAAAATTGTGTGATTACCAATTTTAAAATCAGAGCCAGTGGTTTGCTGGAGCCAACTCTTACCAACTTGTAAAAGCTGACTGTGAAAATAATGTTCCAACTCCACGTTCATTGACATAATTTTGATATTAGAAATCTGTCATGTGGGAGTATTAACACTACAGAAATTGGCAAACACTGTAAATCAGGGTTTTGTTTTTCTGTATGTGTGTGTATTTACCAGCACACCACTAGAAATGTCAAAAAGCATGCCAAAAAGGTATTTCCCATTGGTTAATGACAACTGATCTATAATTAACAAATTAACAAAAAACAAAATTTTTCCTAATTACAATGAATATAAACACTGAATAAAGAACCAGGGGAAGCCATTACCTACTAAACGTTGTGTAAGTGAACATACAACTAAACTGAGTGTAGAATCTTGGGATAAACAGGCATCTTTTCCTTTCTCTTTAATTCACTTATAATTCAAGCAACATATAGCATTTTATTGTCAGAATAGAAACTTCACAATTACCATTTCCACGTTTCCTCTCCTCCAAATCAAGAGTCTTTTCAGAGAGTCACTCCAGTCATACTTTAACCAGTTCTCTGCATTAGTCAAATAGACCTGACTAACCTTTGGGAAATTTAGCTTACCAAAATACCACACTCAACCAACAAAGTGAAAGAACGTTTTGTATGCTTTTGTATTTTAAATACGAGACTGAATAAAGTGGATGTTCAATCACGTGAATGAAGACATGAAAGATGTAAGCAAAAGTTTCTTTGACAAACACTTGAAAATTGTATTCCATAAGCCAAGCCCCTCTTGTGCTCACTGGGTCATCTTTGGAAGGCAAGACTCAGGGACTTTTCAGAGTTTTCCTTTCCCTTGGAAGACTTACCCATAAGTTTAGAGAAATAACCTCAGGAAACAAGTATTATGGTGTTTAAAACCTTAGAGCAGGACCTTCTATCTACAAGGTACGAAAACTTAACTTCTGAAGTATCATAGTCTTCTGCAGTTCGCAGATGTCAAAGGCAATGCAAGGAACTCACAGCGCATGGTCTGGTAGCTTGCATCTGCATTAAGTACAGCTCACTGTGTAGGGAGGATTATCGAGTAGAAGTTTGATTATTATTATTTCAGTTCTGCCTCTTCCCATAGGATCTGCTTGAAGATGTTATACCACAAGGTGACTATTTTATTGAAAGTAATATAATATTAATTAATTAATTAATGATTACATATAAATAATGGAAAGAGTCTAACTGAGCAATGGTTAAGTAGCTTAACAATGTCACTAACAGTGACAGCAGAGCTGAACAATTGATAAACAGTACCAGATACTGAGGGCAGAAACAGTGTCTTTTAAATTAATCTTTCCATGTATTTCCTCCTAATGAAAACCAATAACAAAAGCACATTTTAGATGAAAAGATGTTAGAGAATATATAATCATTAAAGCAGCAAGGGTTGTCTCTCTATCATTTAGACCTCAGAATAGAATATCTAGTGATATAAGGTTGTTGCTAATATTATTGACAGACAAACAGGAAGATCATCATATCAGTAACGCAGAAAGAAAGAATTATCACACTGCAAAGAACAATCAATGGGAATGCAATTTGAACTGTTACAAGTCATTCAGTTGAAGATATGTGAGAATCAAATTTTAAATACAAGATATAATCAGAATCTATTGTGAAACCATATAATAAAAATAACTTTAAAAACTGCATCAAATCAATAAGGTATTTACTTAATAAAATGAAAGCCTGACCTCTGGTACAGCTATTTTGAAGGTTATCTAGCATAAGGAATGAAATGCATCTCTCTCATTGATGACTTCAGAAATGCACAAAAAATCTTCATAACCACCCTATCAACACTGTCATTATTATCCCCATTTTACAGATAAGGAAAATGAGAAACAGGGTACTTAGGAGGTGGTAGGACTGGGATTCAAATCCTGACAGTTTCACTTCTGAGTCCTGCCTCCGAGCAGCTGCATTACACACCTCTCATCATTTGGACTAAAGCTGAAACTGTAGAAAATCCAGGAGTCCTTTCTGAAGAGAAAGTTTAACTGGTTTTTTTTTTTTTTTAACCTCTTCCTATTATGTGCTCCTATTTTTAATCTAAATATTACGCATAAATTTCACTTTCTGTTAAGCAAATTACTCATTGTACCTGGATGCCTATAAGGGCAATTCCATCTGGCAACCAGAGCTAAGCCCTCACATTATAGAGGTCCTCCATGTCACCAAAAATAGAACATTTTACAGAGTTCCTTACATATCTCTCTGTTATTTATCCCTAGTATATTTTATTATAACGATCTGTTTAGATAACTTTTTCCTCTGCTGGAATTGTAGCTCATGGAAAGTGAGCATGTTGTCTTATTAATCATTTGTTTCTCTGGTATCTAGCACAGCTCCTGACATACAGCTGATACTTGATACATGTTTGTCAAAATGAAATTACATGCCTCAGCCAACAAAAGCAGGCTTGAAAGGAACAACTTCAGCCTGCATATTAAACACATATTTTTTACACTAAATTTTTCATAATAATTTTTTTAAAGTAGACAATCCCTTGATCTCTCTCCTTCATTCCTCATATAAAATAGGTCCAAAGGTCTGAAGGATTCTTCCTCAGAAATGTCTCTTGAATCTGGATCCACCCACCTAAGTTGAGGCCCTTGTCCTAACTCCAGTCCTAACTAGTTTCCTGCCACCCAGCCCAGTCTTCCTCCTTCTTCCACCAGGCCAGCATAGCCAACCCCATAAATCGCAGACCCCATCTCTTTACTACTTGATTTTTTTGAATGCCCATCGATTCCAGTGTATAAAGGGTATAATCCAAACTCTTAACTGTAGCATCTAAGGATTTTGCAGTTTGGGCTCAACCTACATCTCTTCATCCACTCCACACCCCAACCCACGCTGAGCCACATGGAGCTTCTTGGCTCTGTGAGTCGGGCCCTCTCACCTCTGATATTCCCTGTATCTGGAACCCTCTTCTTTTCTTTTGAAATCCTGCTCATATATCAAGACCTAACTCCACTGCTGTCTTGTGACACTGTTCCCAGTTCTCCCACGCAGGATGCTCGTGGTTTCTGCTGTTCTCGCACAAAACCCTCATATCTCCATTGTGCCACCTGCCTGCATTACTGCTACCTAGCAGTGCCTATGTATCTCCCCACCCAGAATGTGAGATCTGTATACCCCAGAGCTCTGTTCAGCAGTGCTTGGCAAGTAGGAGGCCTATTGCTGTTTGTGGTGCTGACAGCATACATCAAGCCCTGTTGAGCAAAACCAAGAGCAGCCCCTAAAAAGTTTTCACTTATTATGATTTTTCTTTACATGTTCTTGTTTCAGAAAAGGCATGTGCATGGTAATTCTGTGATGTTTATACTTAGCATTTCCTAAGAACAAATACGTAAGTCTGTGACTTACAGAACACTCTATTTTCCCTTCTATTCAGTGTATTCAGAGATCTTGATGGTTAGAGGAACTTTTGGGGAATTGAACACATTGTTGCCTTGACCAAAACTGACCTGCTTCAAGAGGAGGAACGAGCTAGACAGCAAGGCTGGAAATATGTGATGGGAGGACCTGGAGCATGGCCCAGAGTGCCATGACGGTTCGGGGAGCTCTCAATCCTAAAATATCACCACAGAATTGTGTTTCTCTGGGATGGTGGAGAAGGGCTTCACGTGGAAGTAAAATAAGAGCAACGAACATTTATTGGGAGGTATGCACCAGGCTCAGAACACTGCATAGAATAGCCCAGTTAGTTCCCTTACAACACTATAGGGAATGCCCTATTCTACCATGAAGAAACTGAGGTTCAGAATAATTGAAACCCAGGTCATCTGGCATCTGAGGCCACTCTTTCAACCAGCATCTTACTTTACTTAGAATAACAAAATCTAGGGATTTTGGTTTTGTTTTGTCTAAAATCCCTGGCTGTGTAAATAACTTTTAACTTACTTGTGATCTTGAGACTGAATTTAGTGGGTATATGTAAGGTGTTTTTATAGAATGGGTGAAGATGATCACCACCTGGTAACAAGTTTCCTTCATCTCATTCTCACAGATCCTGACATCCTGATGATACCCCGACAGACTCAGAATCTCAAAGAAGAGTCTTCTGATCATCGGTGAGATTTTTTTTATATACAATGGGGAAATGACACTACTTTACTACAGAGACTAGTGCTTCCTATTTTCCTCACAACACAATTCTCATATAGACAAAGTTAGTATTTATTTTTAAGAAACCAAGACCCTGTCCCACTCAGGTAGTTCATAGCAGAACCAGGATTGGAACACACATCATCTGCTTCCTATTCCATTGGATGTTCTATTACATAAGAAAAGTAAAAAAAGACAGTAGATGAGAGATAATAAGCTAAGGAAGGTAATAAAGCAGACTCCAACCTTTATAAAGATCTTGTTTTATTTTCCCAAAGCCTTGGGATTACTTAGCAAGGTGTTACGGTGCCATGGAGTTCTCTAGAAATCTGTAATCCCCTATTTAATAATTAAGTACCTAGGTCAGATGTGCAAACTGGTGTGGAAATTTCTAGCATATATAAGAAGCAAGATCGATATTAGAACATTTCAGCTCTAGAAGTGAGCTTCTCCTGGTTTATCAGGATGTACATTCTCAGGAGATTCTAAACCACACAACTTAAGAGAAGTGAAACCATTTACCTGTTGCTCAGAAAAAATGGATACTATGTGGACCAAAATGCTGAAAAAAGTATTAATCCAAAAGTATAGACAATAATGCAGAAGTGGAATCTGCCTTTGCACTTGGTATATTTATAAAAACTCAATTTTTTAGTTAAAACAACCAAAATAGGCAATGATCATTTAGTATTTTTAGAGTGAGAATAATGTGGTAATGCTTCCCATGGTAATAAGTGGAACCAGAGGAGATGAAATGCAGAAAATTAGAAGTGGTCAGGAAAAAAATTCAAAAATACAAATATAAGTAATCTTTGGCTGAGAAACCTGAGGCTAAAATACAAAATCAAGCTAACTTCTGAGGAATGTACTTATTCTTTATTTGCAGTAAATGTTTCATGACAACAAGACTATTGCTTCAGTTTGGAAGAGTCAAAAACATAATGGGATTAGCTAAAGTTGCTTTTTAAAAAATATAATCCCTTCATTTTCTTCCACAAATGTGAGTTTTCTTTTGTACATCACATTATGATGTAGAACATTTACTGAACAAATACCAATTTGAGTTTAAATGATATTAGGTTTTGATGATCTACCTATTTTTATTTATTTTTATTTTTATTTTTATTTTTTTTCTGCGGTACGCAGGCCTCTCACCGCTGTGGCCTCTCCCCGCTGCGGAGCACAGGCTCCGGACGGGCAGGCTCAGTGGCCATGGCTCACGGGCCCAGCCGCTCCACGGCATGTGGGATCCTCCCGGACCGGGGCACGAACCCGCGTCCCCTGCATCGGCAGGTGGACTCCCAACCACTGCGCCACCAGGGAAGCCCCGATCTACCTATTTTTAGACTAAGGACTATGTGATTTTCTGAATTCACATTTACATCATTTTAATGAAAATGAGGTAATATGTTGAAATTGTATTTTCTTAGATTGCATTAAGGTTTATATACTCTGTATTTTTCACACACTTTCATATATTTTCCACAAAATCAGATATATTATAAACATGGCAATATATTAATGTTTTTACTGCTAACAGCATACTGTATTGCCATTTTTAAAAATAAATTTTATTATGTTTCTTGACCTTTTAAAAGTTATCTTATTCTAGGGCTTCCCTGGTGGCGCAGTGGTTGAGAGTCCGCCTGCCGATGCAGGGGACACGGGTTCGTGCCCCTGTCCGGGAAGATCCCACATGCCGCGGAGCTGCTGGGCCCGTGAACCATGGCCGCTGAGCCTGCACGTCCGGAGCCTGTGCTCCGCAACGGGAGAGGCCACAACAGTGAGGGGCCCGCGTACCGCAAAAAAAAATAATAATAAAAAAATAAAAGTTATCTTATTCTATCACTAGCAACAGCAGCATCTGTAATAGAACAGAGCTTGGCTAAATTTACTTAGTTTTGTTATTATCCTTGAAGGTTTTTGTTACAACAGTGCCAATTTATGTGGTTTATGTCTGCTTGCACCTGTTCTTAGGACAAAATTTGGAATTTGCTTACTTTCACTGTATATTTCTACTTCTATATAAAATATTGAAGGCTGCCTTGCTATAGTTATAAAAATGGTGTCATTTCTGTACAAAAGTCTAGACAATACTTTCCAAGCCAAAATTTTAGTATTTTTGATAACTATATAAAATAGTTCAGTTTAGGTCATTATAGTACCATTCAGTGTAAAACTCCCTAAATATACTGAATAGCAGTATTTTTCCTATATTTTTAAATAGGGAGACTAATTTGGCAATATTTCATAAGGACAAATAGAAATGAAAGACGAAACTTCTGAAGGCTCCCGAAGTGTCTAACATACTGCTTAAGGAAAACTTAACCACAGAAAAAAGATTGGCTCAGTAGATTTTGTCTCTCACAAATACAACAAATTTTTAATAAATTCCAGCTCTGAAGGAAATTTATCAGCCACAAACAGGCCTTTCTGTTTATATAAGAAGAGTCTTTCAGATGGCCAGCAAAGGCATCTAGATATATTGTCTGTTATACAAAGCTCTTATCATCTGCTGATGGGTGACATTAGACTCTCATTAAAGACAAACTTTTATCATGTTAGACCCAATACATCATTAATAGTTTTTCATAAGGGCTTGAACCACATTCTGACCACATCTTAAGCATTTTATATTACTTTGAATATCATGATTATGTTTCAAATATCTAATATAACTCATGTTTACCATTAAGACTACTTATCTGCGGTCATCCTTCTTGGGTCAAGACATTCCTGCTGAAACACTTCTTCAAATATTCCTCTGGAAATGACCAAATTCTCAAGCAACAAGTGCAAGTAAATTCTTGCACTAGATTTGTCAGTGTTCATAATTATACCACAGTTTATATTAAATAAATAAATTAATAAATACTTTGATTCTTTTATTAGTGAATGACTTGGTGTAGTTAGGTGTTTTCCAAACCTTAGTCAATAGAACACTAGTCCTGGGAGATGCATTTCAATAAGATACCATAGTGAAATTAGTTTAGGAACTAGTGTATGTCCCAGTCCCTTGCTGGGGACTCTCAAAGCATCTTAGAATACTAAAGACTCTTGATAGGTCCTGAAAGTAGGAGGAAACACATTCCAATTTATACATCCACTGTTTTCCACATTTACTTGACCGTGGTGATGGACAATTTCGTCACTGTATTCTATATGTACATGAATAATCACTAAGAGACTACTCTCTGCAAATTAAAGATCTATTATCTTTCTACAAACGAGCTAAATGTTAATCTTATTTTAAGGCACTACAAGAACTTTTCTAACACTTGAGATTATTTCAGAATGATTTATTTATAGTTTTAAAAGATTTTCAATCATTTACTACATGTATATTTATCTTACAAGTTATTTGATAAAATAGGGAGATACTAAACTACCCACATTGGTCTCATCTTTATCTGTCACTGAAAAAAATCAAAAATTCAAAGTTTAAAGCTTTTATAGAATATTTCTACTTTATAAAATAACAAATCTTTAAAAATACCTTTAAAAAGTTAATATCTATATCACTTGTTGCTGAGGTATATATGCATTAAAGTTCCTATCATGATAGATTTTTATCCAAAGAGCTTCCTTTCTTTAAAGGAAAAATATTCAATTTCTTTACACACAATCATCTTATAGACAATGGTAATAGTGGCAATAAGACTAGGCTATGGCCACTTTCAAAGACTGAGACCTGGGGCCCGGAGGAAGATGGCAGAAGAGTAAGACGCGGAGATCACCTTCCTCCCCACAGATACATCAGAAATTCATCTACCACGTGGAACAACTCCTACAGAACACCTACTGAACGCTGACAGAAGACCTCAGACCCCGCAAAAGGCAAGAAACTCCCCACATACCTGGGTAGGGCAAAAGAAAAAAAGAATAAACAGAGACAATAGGATAGGGACGGGATCTGCACCAGTGGGAGGGAGCCGTGAAGGAGGGAAGGTTTCTACACACTACAAGCCCCTTCGCGGGCGGAGACTGCAGGTGGTGGAGGGGGAAAGCTTCGGAGTAGCGGAGGAGAGCACAGCAACAGGGGTGCGGAGGGCAAAGCGGAGAGATTCTGGCACAGAGGACCGGTGCCCTCAGGCACACACCAGCCCGAGAGGCTTGTCTGCTCGGCCACCGTGGCGGGCGGGGCTGGGAGCTGAGGCTCGGGTATCAGCTTTCAGTCGGAGTGCAGGGAGAGGACTGGGGCTGGCGGCAGGAAGAGAGCCTGAAGGGGTTAGTGCACCACGGCTAGCCCGGAGGGAGTACGGGGAAAGGGTCTGGAGCTGCCGAAGAGGCAAGAGGCTTTTTTCCCTTTTGTTTCCTGGTGCGCGAGGAGAGGGCCTTAAGAGGGCTGCTTGGGGAAGCGCCGGAGACAGGCGCGAGCCGCGGTTAAAGGCGCGGACCTCGGAGACGGGCGTGGGACGCTGGGGCTGTAGCCGCCGCCGCCGCCGCCGCGGGGCCTGTGTGCGAACGCGGGTCACTGTCCGCCCCGCCTTCCGGGGGGCCTGTGCACCCCGCCATTGCCGGGGTCCCGGGACCCGGGGACGGCTTTCCCGGGAAAGCGCACGGAGCGCCACGGGCTGCTGCAACGTCACGCCGGCCTCTGCAGCCGCAGGCCCGCCCCACACTGCGCGCCCCTCCCTCCCCTCTGCCTGAGTGAGCCAGAGCCCCCGAATCAGCGGCTCCTTTAAACCCGTCCTGTCTGAGCGAAGAACGGACGCCCTCCGGCGACCTACGCGCAGAGGCGGGGCCAGGTCCAAGGCTGAGACCCGGGAGCTGTGAGAGCAGAGACAGGGAAATCTCTCTGTGCAGCCTCGGAAGCAGCGGATTAAAGCTCCACGGTCCATTTGATGTGCCCTGCGTCTGTGGAGTGCATGAATGGACAGCGAATCATCCCAAATTGAGGAAGTGGACTTTGAGGACAAGATTTAAGACTTTCCCCCCTTTTCCTCTTTTTACAACGAATTATCCCAAATTAAGGAGGTGGACTTAGAGAGCAAGATTTCAGACTTCTCGCCCTTTTCCTCTTTTTACAACGAATTATCCCAAATTGAGGAGGTGGACTTGGAGAGCAAGATTTTTTATTTTTCCCCCTGCTCTCTTTTTGTGAATGTGTATGTGTAATCTTCTGTGTAAGATTCTCTCTGTATAGCTTTGCTTCCACCATATGTCCCAGGGTTCTATCGGTCCGTTTTTTTTTTCAATAATTACTTTTTTTTTTTTTTTTTTTTTTTTCTGTACGCGGGCCTCTCACTGCTGTGGCCTCTCCCGTTGCGGAGCACAGGCTCCGGACACACAGGCTCCGCGGCCATGGCTCGCGGGCCCAGCCGCTCCGCGGCATGTGGGATCTTCCGGGATCGGGGCACGAACCCGTGTCCCCTGCATCGGCAGGCGGACTCTTAACCACTGCGCCACCAGGGAAGCCCCCAATAATTACTTTTTAATTTTAATAACGCTACTATATTTCATACTTTATTCTATTTTACTTTACCTCTTTCTTTTTTTCCTACCTTCCCTTCCTCCCTCCCTCCCTCCGCTCCTCCTTTCCTTCTTTTTCTTTCCTCCCTCCCACCCTTCTTCTTGCCACTTTCGTTTTCTTTCCTTCCTCCCTCCCTCCCTCCTGTCTTTCTTTCTTTCCTTCCTCCCTCCCTCCCTCCCTTCTTCCATTCACTCTTCCTTTTGCTTTCATTCCTCCCTCCCTCCCTCCTTTCTTTCCTTCTTTCTTTCCATCCTTCCTCCCTCCCTCCCTCCTTTCTTTCTTTCTTCCGTCCTTCCTTCCTTTCTTCCCTTCTTCCTTTCTTTACCTCTCTCTTTCTTTCTTCTACTAATTCTTTCTTTCTACTTTTTCTCCCTGTTATTCTGAGCCGGGTGGATGAAAGGCTCTTGGTGCTGCAGCCAGGAGTCAGTGCTGTGCCTCTGAAGTGGGAGAGCCAACTTCAGGACACGGGTCCACAAGAGACCTCCCAGCTCCACATAATATCAAGCAGCAAAATCTCCCATAGATCTCCATCTCAACACCAGCACCCAGCTTCAGTCAACGACCAGCAAGCTACAGTGCTGGTCACCCTATGCCAAGCAAATAGCAAGGCAGGAACACAACCCCACCCATTAGCAGAGAGGTGGCCTAAAATCATAAAAAGTCCGCAGACACCCCAAAACACACCACCAGACGTGGACCTGCCCACCAGAAAGACAAGATCCAGCCTCATCCACCAGAACACAGGCACTAGTCCCCTCCACCAGGAAGCCTACACAACCCACTAAACAAACCTTAGCCACTGGGGACAGACCTAAAACAACGGGAACTACGAACCTGCAGCCTGCAAAAAGGAGACCCCAAACACAGTAACATAAGCAAAATGAGCAGACAGAAAAACACACAGCAGGTGAAGGAGCAAGATAAAAACCTACAAGACCTAACAAATGAAGAGGTAATAGGCAGTCTACCTGAAAAAGAATTCAGAATAATGATGGTAAAGATGATCCAAGATTCTATTTCCAAGATCCAAAATCTTGGAAATAGAATAGACAAAATGCAAGAAACAGTTAACAAGGACCTAGAAGAACTAAAGATGAATCAAGCATTGATTAAAAACACAATAAATGAAATAAGAAATACTCTAGATGGGATCAATAGCAGAATAACTGAGGCAGAAGAACGGATAAGTGAGGTGGAAGATAAAATAGTGGAAATAACTGCTGCAGAGAAAAAGAAAAAAGAATGAAAAGAACAGAGGACAGTCTCAGAGACTTCTGGGACAACATTAAACGCACCAACATTCGAATTATAGGGGTTCCAGAAGAAGAAGAGAAAAAGAAAGGGACTGAGAAAATATTTGAAGAGATTATAGCTGAAAACTTCCATAATATGGGAAAGGAAATAGTTAATCAAGTCCAGGAGGCACAGAGAGTCCCATACAGAATAAATCCAAGGAGAAATACACCAAGACACATATTAATCAAACTGTCAAAAATTACACACAAAGAAATCATATTAAAAGCAGCAAGGCAAAAACAACAAATAACACACAAGGGAATCCCCATCAGGTTAACAGCTGATCTCTCAGCAGAAACTCTACAAGCCAGAAGGGAGTGGCAGGACATAATTAAAGTGATGAAGGAGAGAAACCTGCAACCAAGATTACTCTACCCAGCAAGGATCTCATTCAGATTTGATGGAGAAATTAAAACCTTTACAGACAAGCAAAAGCTGAGAGAGTTCAGCACCACCAAACCAGCTTTACAAAAAATGCTAAAGGAACTTCTCTAGGCAAGAAACACAACAGAAGGAATATACCTACAATAATGAACCCAAAGCATTTAAAGAAATGGGAATAGGAACATACATATCAATAATTACCTTAAATGTAAATGGACTAAATGCTCCCACCAAAAGACACAGATTGGCTGAATGGATACAAAAACAAGACCCATATATATGCTGTCTACAAGAGACCCACTTCAGACCTAGAGACACATACAGATTGAAAGTAAGGGGATGGAAAAAGATATTCCATGCAAATGGAAATCAAAAGAAAGCTGGAGTAGCAATTCTTATATCAGTCAAAATAGACTTTAAAATAAAGACTACTAGAAGAGACAAAGAAGGACACTACATAATGATAAAGGGATCGATCCAAGAAGAAGATACAACAATTGTAAATATTTATGCAGCCAACATAGGAGCACCTCAATACATAAGGCAAATACTAACAGCCATAAAAGGGGAAATCGACAGTAACACAATCATAGTAGGGGACTTTAACACCCCACTTTCAACAATGGACAGATCATCCAAAATGAAAATCAATAAGGAAACACAAGCTTAAAATGATACATTAAAGAAGATGGACTTAATTGATATTTATAGGACATTCCATCCAAAAACAACAGAATACACATTTTTCTCAAGTGCTCATGGAACATTCTCAAGGATAGATCATATCTTTGGTCACAAATCAAACCTTGGTAAATTTAAGAAAATTGAAATTGTATCAAGTATCTTTTCCGACCACAATGCTATGAGACTAGATATCAATTAGAGGAAAAGATCTGTAAAAAAATACAAACACATGGAGGCTAAACAATACACTACTCAATAACGAAGTGATCACTGAAGAAATCAAAGAGGAAATTTAAAAATACCTAGAAACAAATGACAATGGAGACACGACGACCCAAAACCTATGGGACGCAGCAAAAGCAGTTCTAAGGGGGAAGTTTATAGCAATACAATCCCACCTTAAGAAACAGGAAACATCTCGAGTAAACAACCTGACCCTGCACCTAAAGCAATTAGAGAAAGAAGAACAAAAAACCCCCAAAATTAGCAGAAGGAAAGAAATCATAAAGATCAGATCAGAAATAAATGAAAAAGAAATGAAGGAAATGATAGCAAAGATCAACCAAACTAAAAGCTGGTTCTTTGAGAAGATAAACAAAATTGACAAACCATTAGCCAGACTCATCAAGAAAAGAAGGGAGAAGACTCAAATCAATAGAATTAGAAATGAAAAAGGAGAAGTAACAACTGACACTGCAGAAATACAAAAGATCATGAGAGATTACTATAAGCAACTCTATGCCAATAAAATGGACAACCTGGAAGAAATGGACAAATTCTTAGAAATGCACAACCTGCCAAGACTAACTCAGGAAGAAATAGAAAATATGAATAGACCAATCACAAGCACTGAAATTGAAACTGTGATTAAAAATCTTCCATCAAACAAAAGCCCAGGACCAGATGGCTTCACAGGCGAATTCTATCAAGCATTTAGAGAAGAGCTAACAACCATCCTTCTCAAACTCTTCCAAACAATATCAGAGGAAGGAACACTCCCAAACTCATTCTACAAGGCCACCATCACCTTGATACCAAAACCAGACAAGGATGTCACAAAGAAAGAAAACTACAGGCCAATATCACTGATGAACATAGATGCAAAAATCCTCAACAAAATACTAGCAAACAGAATCCAAAAGCACATTAAAAGGATCATACACCATGATCAAGTGGGGTTTATTCCAGGAATGCAAGGATTCTTCAATATACGCAAATCAATCAATGTGATACACCATATTAACAAGTTGAAGGAGAAAAATCATATGATCATCTCAATAGATGCTGTGAAAGCTTCCGACAAAATTCAACACCCATTTATGATAAAAACCCTGCAGAAAGTAGGCATAGAGGGAACTTTCCTCAACATAATAAAGGCCATATATGACAAACCCACAGCCAACACTGTCCTCAATGGTGAAAAACTGAAACCATTTCCACTAAGATCAGGAACAAGACAAGGCTGCCCACTCTCACCACTCTTATTCAACATAGTTTTGGAAGTTTTAGCCACAGCAATCAGAGAAGAAAATGAAATAAAAGGAATCCAAATTGGAAAAGAAGAAGTAAAGCTGTCACCGTTTGCAGATGACATGATACTATACATAGAGAATCCTAAAGATGCTACCGAAAAACTACTAGAGCTAATCAATGAATTTGGTAAAGTAGCAGGATACAAAATTAATGTACAGAAATCTCTGGCATTCCTGTACACTAATGATGAAAAATCTGAAAATGAAATCAAGAAAACACTCCCATTTACCATTGCAACAAAAAGAATAAAATATCTAGGAATAAACCTACGTAAGGAGACAAAAGACCTGTATGCAGAAAATTAGAAGACACTGATGAAAGAAATTAAAGATGATACAAATAGATGGAGAGATATACCATGCTCCTGGATTGGAAGAATCAATATTGTGAAAATGACTCTACTACCCAAAGCAATCTACAGATTCAATGCAATCCCTATCAAACTACCACTGGCATTTTTCACAGAACTAGAACAAAAAATTTCAAAATTTGTTTGGAAAAACAAAAGACCCCAAATAGCCAAAGCAATCTTGAGAATGAAAAACGGAGGGGGAGGAATCAGGCTCCCTGACTTCAGACTATACTACAAAGCTACAGTAATTAAGACAGTGTGGTACTGGCATAAAAACAGAAAGATAGATCAGTGGATCAGGATAGAAAGCCCTGAGATAAACCCACGCACATATGGCCAACTTATCTTTGATAAAGGAGGCAGGAATGTACAGTGGAGAAAGGACAGCCTCTTCAATAAGTGGTGCTGGGAAAACTGGACAGGGACATGTAAAAGTTTGAGATTAGATCATTCCCTAACACCATACACAAAAATAAGCTCCAAATGGATTAAAGACTTAAATGTAAGGCCAGAAACTATCAAACTCTTAGAGGAAAACATAGGTAGAACACTCTATGACATAAATCACAGCAAGATCCTTTTGGACCCACCTCCTAGAGAAATGGAAATAAAAACAAAGATAAACACATGGGACCTAATGAAACTTCAAAGCTTTTGCACAGCAAAGGAAACCATAAACAAGACCAAAAGACAACCCTCAGAATGGGAGAAAATATTTGCAAATGAAGCAACTGACAAAGGATTAATCTCCAAAATTTATAAACAGCTCATGCAGCTCAATAGCAAAAAAACAAACAAGCCAATCCAAAAATGGGCAGAAGACTTAAATAGGCATTTCTCCAAAGAAGATATACAGACTGCCAACAAACACATGAAAGAATGCTCAACATCATTAATCATTAGAGAAATGCAAATCAAAACTACAATGAGATATCATCTCACACCAGTCAGAATGGCCATCATCAAGAAATCTAGAAACAATAAATGCTGGAGAGGGTGTGGAGAAAAGGGAACACTCTTGCACTGCTGGTGGGAATGTGAATTGGTACAGCCACTATGGAGAACAGTATGGAGGTTCCTTAAAAAACTACAAATAGAACTACCATATGACCCAGCAATCCCACTATTAGGCATATACCCTGAGAAAACCATAATTCAAAAAGAGACATGTACCAAAATGTTCATTGCAGCTCTATTCACAATAGCCCGGAGCTGGAAACAACCTAAGTGTCCATCATCGGATGAATGGATAAAGAAGATGTGGCACATATATACAATGGAATATTACTCAGCCATAAAAAGAAACGAAACTGAGCTATTTGTAATGAGGTGGATAGACCTAGAGTCTGTCATACAGAGTGAAGTAAGTCAGAAAGAGAAAGACAAATACCGTATGGTAACACATATATACGGAATTTAAAAAAAAAAATGTCATGAAGAACCTAGGGGTAAAACGGGAATAAAGACACAGACCTACTTGAGAATGGACTTGAGGATATGGGGAGGGGGAAGGGTAAGCTGTGACAAAGCAAAAGAGAGGCATGGACATATATACACTACCAAATGTAAGGTAGATACATAGTGGGAAGCAGCCGCAGATCACAGGGAGATCAGCTCGGTGCTTTGTGACTGCCTGGAGGGGTGGGATGGGGAGGGTGGGAGGGACGGAGATGCATGAGTGAAGGGATGTGGGAACAGATGTATATGTATGACTGATTCACTTTGTTATAAAGCAGAAACTAATAAAAAAAAAGACTAGGCTATGCTTCTTATTGAGGTTTAGTGTATTTTAATGGTGAGAAAATTATAAATTCCTGAAAAAAATGTCATAGCTGAGATGCTGACATATTTCTATTCAGATTAGTAATACTATAGTTATAATGATGCTAGAAAGATATAAAAATGTCATTTCTAAATTTTAGACCAGTCTACCTTCCAGCTAACTAAGAGAGGAATTGACACGAATTCTGTTTACTCAACCTGACTTTAATAGCAGGTAAAGTTATCCCCACAGTTCTACTGCTGACTCTACAGCAGAAGAAAATTACTGTGAAAATATATTTCATCACCCTGAAAGCTTAATTGAGAGCCAGTCTCTTCTACTACTAAAAACAGTGTGTGGGGGGTGGGATGAGGGGGAACAGAAATAACCATTTGATGACATATGTAGCTTTCTTATATTAAACATTTTTTATTATAGTAACATATCTGAGTAATTGAAATAACTTCACCATACAGATATCACATGCTGAAGCATGACATTGCAATACTAATTGCACATTGTGTTGACATTTCAAGCATATTTTCTGTAACAACATTTGCATTCATATACAGGTAGTAAAACACATGGGGATAATTTGAGTCATGATTCATGGTAGCAAATGTATTGCTTTCAAGCTAACCCTCAAACCTAGAATCTTCAGCAAATCTATTAATATTCAATGTAGTAGCATGTACATTAGTTATTGTATGAACCAACCAGCTCAGGACCAAGAACTGTCACTGTTAGCCTTTGAAAGAGAAATATCAGCATTATCTGATTATTTTTGTAAGGTAAGTCTTCTTACTAATTTAGATATTAGTGTACTGAATGATAACTTTATCAATAGTTTTCAAATTAGCAGGTGGGGATAAAATAAAAACTTTATGTAGCTCTTTTTAGGTAATACAGCCCAGTTAATGCAGAATGTTTCACCTGAATAGTTGTCCTTCAATACCCATAACAAGGCAAAAAAGCACCAAAAAAGGGCAAGAATCTCAAAGTGTGCAATTAGTTTTAATTTAACATTTTTTTGGTCGCAAGACTGTTATTTGTGGCCATTATCTTGGTTCATATGGATCCAGGCAATTAATGCTTTTTAGACATTGAAAGTTCAACCTTGTTCTTAAAAATCTCAGCAGAAAAACTGAACTTGATCCAATAACACATCTTATAAGTTTTATTGTTGCTGAAGCAAAAATACACCACCATAAACCAATGTTTAAAAGACAGGATTTCTCTTTTCTTGAATTTGTCCATGCAAAGGTCAAAACTTCAAGTGGAACTTAAAGTTTAAAAAAGAAGAAGAAAGAAAAAACAGTGTAAGGAGTAAAATTTTGATCATCAAAATACTTTCAAAATTTTAATTTATTGGTAAGTAGCATTAGTGCAAAATATTTAGATAACTAATTCAGTTCTTGAAAGCTTTATTAAATTTCTCAATTTAAAGACAAAAGAAATTTTCAAAAATCATCAGGTCACAGAAACACAACTAATTGTACTTACACTTTTTATTGTTTAACCCTTAGAACCAAGTAAACTAAGACTCAAAATGTAAAACAGCATTACAGAACAGAAAAGGAAAGTATTTATTGTCATCCTTCTCAAGGTATTTGGTATTATATTTTAAAGAATATACATTTAAGAATGAAGCAATGCTTTATAGAAAACTAGAAATAATAGAGTTTATGCAACTATCAACTTTTTGGTACTTTTGAAAATAAGTAATGTGGAAGTTTAGATTTAAAGAGAAGTTTTAAATGGAATGACTTTGTCATGCTAAAGAAGAAAGCATTTGGATTAATTTATATTAAACCATGAAATTTAGATTTAGATAACAAAATTCTATAATCATATACTTTCCAAATTTAAAAAAGAATTAGAATGAAATCTTTTTCTTGATGTCTAGAAGCCACTATCATATAGCTGTGTGTCAATATTAGATGAGAAGAAGATTGGGGTTTTTTGCTTGAGTTTGGTTCATTTTAGTTCTGGGGGGAGGAATTAGTAGAAAAATTTTGTGTATTTAGACCTAATTCAGATATATGAAAAAATTTGTATAGAGCTTTGCATCTGACAGAGGTTACCATTGGCATTTCCATATTTGATCCTGTTATAACTTCATTTTTACACATGCAACATGAAATAAAATTTGTTGCTAATAATCATAATATGAATCACAAATAGTTCCTTCAACAGAATACATAAGCAAATGGTAATTATTACAATGCTGGATTATTACAGTGAAAACTAATCTGCAATCTCATACAATGTTCATAGATAATAATTGAACATTAAAAGGTTACTTCTTGAACAATTCTGGAATCATTCCAAACATATACAGTTCTGGAAAGCATTAGTCACAGAATGAGCAGGGATATATTTTTTAATAACAGAATGAAAATATGCTTTCATCATAAGTAAACCAAATTCCCTATCAAAATCTCTTGGTAAGATTGGATAGCTTCTGAGTTTTTCAGATAAAGTTATTTTCTCTCCTAGAAGAGAGAGAGTCAGACCCATGCTATCACTTATACTGCTACGTTTTAACTCTATGAATAAAAATTTTATAATAAAAACAAAGGAATATTTTATATCACTAAAATATTTCTATGGCCTCTAAAGTCTTCCACGGTTTATTACTGTATCTTCTTTTCTTAGTTTCTCATTAGGGAATAAGCATTAACACAACCGTCGTCCACAGCATACCAGGTAGTATACATAAATAATGAGCACATGGCTTTTATTCACAACTTCATCATATCAGACTAGATCAGTATAAAGAGGCAAATGTGGGCAATAAAATTCTAGCACTCAAACAATGCCAGACTTAGGTAGCTAGAGGAATGAAAATGAAATTTGCTCATCAGTAACTAACTGGGTAGTTTCATATATTTAAATTTACTTTTTTTGTATTTATTTTTCCCCAGGGGAAGACATGTTAGACATTCTTTTTTTGTTTTAAATAAAAATTTCACTTTTATACAACTAAGAGAAGAACTTCCAAAGTACCCACTCTAGCAAATTAAGTCACCATTGTGATTTAAGCTAATGCAAGTGAGTGGCCAACAAACTGGGTTGATATCATATACCAGACACTTGAAATTGTGTCTCATTCATGAACAAGTCATGAATTTCAATGAAAAGTGACTAAAACTGCTCCATGAAAAGGCCTACTTGATGATCATTCTTATAATAATTTTGTTACTATCCCAATTTTTGCATTATTTATTCCAAAAAATTCTAAACATATTTAAGAATTCACAAAATGGCGTCATAAGCACTCAGAGCTACACTGCAATTTCCTTCATCCTGACATCCTTATCCTCTTTTCCCACAAAGACAATAACAAACTCTTCTTTGGGATGCAATTAGCAAGGAAAAGTATCCACTGGAATACGGATGGTAGGTAGTCATAAAGAATCAAGTAGCCAGCAATAATTTAGGGAAGAACCTACTTTATCCTAATACAGCCTCAGAACATGGCTTTAAAAGCACAATATATCAACTTACAACTTTGGGTTGCCAGTTATCCAGCTTGTGAATTAAAGCAGGCCAGTTTGCCCCTCTCAGTTCTCCTTCTGCTTTGGGACCATTTCTCGATTTACTGGAAATAGCTTTCAGGATAGTAAAAGGAGGTAAAACACTCATGAATGTTGCAAATAATTACCATCTGTGAGAAAATAAAGCTACTGGGAGAAGTTTAAATAAAATTCTAAAAGGTGAATATTGCAATCTCTAAGGATATCCATGGTACTATTTATATTTGTATAGAAAACTGAAAGCTCACTCATTGTTTTTGAAACTGCAAGCAAAAAAAGGAAGTAAACTGCTATGAAACTTACACTTAATAACTTTGCAAAAAAACCCAAAAAACAAAAAAACAAAAAAACAAAAAAACAAACAAACAAAAAAAAGAGGCCTCCCTGGTGGCGCAAGTGGTTGAGAGTCCGCCTGCCGATGCAGGGGATACGGGTTCGTGCCCCGGTCTGGGAGGATCCCATATGCCGCGGAGCGGCTGGGCCCGTGAGCCATGGCCGCTGAGCCTGCGCGTCCGGAGCCTGCGCGTCCGGAGCCTGTGCTCCGCAACGGGGGAGGCCGCAACAGTGAGAGGCCCGCATATCGCAAAAAAAAAAAAAAAAAAAAAAAAAAATAACTTTGGACAAGAAGAAAACTTCAAACTCTATTTTGATTTTTTTAAAACTCTCAAGAGCACATCGATGACTAATAATATTTAGTAATCAGAATCTTCTATTTGCAATAATTTAGATTATTTTCTATGGTGCAATATGAAACTCTGTATTAGTCTTTGCAATGTAAGTTGGTCTCAGCATTGAGAGACTTATAAAATAAGTGTGACACATCATTCTGTAACACTGAAATAAATTTAAAATATCAGCTCTTTGAACAGAAGAAATTGTATTTGACCATATGTACTCATCAGAGATATACTTTCCAAAAAAAAGTGAATGTGGTAACAGTGGTAAGAGATACAAAAATCATATGGAACGATTCTGTCATTACCACCATTTTCTGTTCCCTTTATGTGACTCCCAATTAAAAGTAAAAATACAAGCTAGTAAGTTTTGTTTATTTTTAATCCACTGGATTGTCTTCCATTTTAGATCATAATATGACCTTACCAGATCCTTACTGAAAATTTACATTATCACTTTCACAAGTAGCTAAATTTCCACACTGAGGGATAAAAATCTTGGAGAATCTGGTTGGGATTTTATAGTACTTTACAGTGTGCTATAGTAATGACAAACCTGTTTCATACTTAATCCTATCATCAAGCAACACCAGGCTTCTAATTTTTGTTTTCATTTTAAATAGCTACTATATATGAGAATTAATAAGGTAATTTACTATTAATGCTTTTTCAAATCAAAAGTCATATTACCTAGAAAATAATTTAACACTGTAATGGGATCTTCAAGATCAATTCTGTTTTATATACTCTGCAGCAAAAATAACATTTCTAGTAGGAAGGTATTAATTATAAACCTAGCAAACCCTAGACATTCACATATTTGTGTAAACAATTTTAACATGGTTTATTACATTTCCAGAAAGGTTAAATCTTATATCCAGTTTCCTGCTAATTCTTCCTTCATATATTATAATAAATATATATGTTATTTGAGTGCATGTGTGTATATAGTTTCACACACATATATGTCATATATACATAAAACAGCACTTAATGGTCACTGTCTTTGCAACGTTAAGTTGGGAAAAATATGAATTGTTATTATGCATAACCCATGGCGATCTTCCCTCTGTTTCACAAATGGCCATACCGGGATGTAAACAAAACATTTGAGCGAGCCATTCCAGGTGAACTGTATTTCAAGTTGTAGGTTGGTGTTCTCATGAAGAATTGTGTACTTCCTGGTAGTAAATACCTAAAAATGATAGTTAAAAAATTAGACTTTACAAACTAATATTAACATCTCTCACTAAAATATTATGTGGTTAATAATTTGTACATCTTACATGAGAAATGATACTATAACAATGCAACCTACATAAAAAGATTTCCTCTCCTGAGTTGAGGAGGGGAGGCAGGGAGAGGGTCATAAAGCCTCACCCAAATAGTTGAATATAGATGTAACATGTGATCTTAGTGTCCCAAGACATCCCATAAAGATCCATGAACTCACATGCTAGGAGACTGTTTATATGACTCATGTTAATTTGGAATTCATCATTCACCTCTGTAAATAATGTGTGTAACCAGTCAAATATTTCTTAAAAACATGTGACATGAGAATTTGGCTAACCAATTAAAATAATTGTTTCAAGGATGTTGAAACCATTGATTACAATTTAATAAATATATCATTGATGTGTTATGACTATAGGTAATCTAAAAGAAAAAGTTAAAGATTAACATTCATAACTAGATTGTAAATTTTAAATTCTTGGACTACTGGGTACTTGTGATTACAGAAAACCAAAAACAATCATAATTACAGGTTGCATGCAACCTTTGCAGCCAAATATATTTCAGAATACATAAATTTTCCAGATTTTAGGACACTATAGTGTATATATTATATATAATGTAACAACATCAGGGTCTTGGGGCAGCATCCTGTAAACAAATCATTAATATTTTTGTAGTGAAACAGAGAAATATTCACAATTGGATAAAGACTATAAACAACTTTGTGTCAATTCAGATGTGCCAATAAATGGGTTACTTTTATTTTATTTTTATTCGTTTGAGTTTTCAGAGCTTTGGGATGCAGTAATTACAAGTAGGAGTGTGTGCCTGTATAATCTGTTTTCTCTGGAAAACCTCTGATTAGCATTAGGCCAGTCCAATCTATATGTCGAGAGAGAAATGATCAAGGAAATCCACATAAGCAAATGCAAATAAGCATCACTATTAAAAGTGTTAAGTCCTGGTAATGATGAGAAGGACATGTTAGAAAGTCAGGACAAAGATATCTATAAAAAATTCCAAGAGCAGAAGTAGCAACAGGAGATTTATAATTAGTCTTGAAAAAAGAAATGAAGGTAGAGCATCAAATCACTTATTTTCTTCACTCGACTTTAGCATCTTCCAGCCACAATATCATACTTCCAAAGACACATGAAGAAATTGAAGGCCAAGGATTATCTACCTATTCTATATGAAATAATGTTGGTAACTACTAATCTCTGTGTCAATGGGAAATTATATTTATAGTTGTGTTATATGAATTTTGTAGAAGAATATGAATTCATTATGATCAAACTGCATACAGCATTCAGATTAAAATGGCAGAATTATCCATAATATTCATAAACATCATTTCATCATGAATTATCTGATAATATCCCCTAAATCTATTACTTAATATCACAACCTATAAATAATTGCTCAAATCATTAAGTTAATAGAGCAGTTAAATAATATAAAAGCTAAATTAAATCAAAATTGCACAATGGGTGATGAATAATGAAACAATTGATTTCTCACATCACAGATTATATAAATTATTTTCTTAATATCACTTAGGTAATTTATATGGATTAATTATTATGTCAAGAGCTAGTGGAGTCATGATGATTGATCTGATATCTTCTGCCAGGAAAAGGCTACCCTTCCTATCTAGGGCAAAGGTGCAAAAGAAACTAAAGTGTTTGATCAAAAACCACTATTCCATATTAGTTGAGAGTTATTCTATCTTCTACTGAAAATACATTCTGATTTCACTGATAATTATTATAGTAAACAGTAACTTTGGCCAACTTTCTTTTGAAGAATTTCCAAGCAGTAGTTACTACTGACATTACGATAACATTCACATAGCCTTCTGAGCTAAAGATCTCCATTTTCACAGATGAAAAAATAAAAGTACAAAGTCCAGGGTTAGAGCTAACTTATACTATTTTCTTTAACACTATTTTGTATTTTAAAAGTGTTTTTGTGTGCCAGGACCATTATAATTGATTTTAAAATATTAGTTATTTCTAATGATTTTCTATGATACATATTATTATCAGCTCCATTTTAAAGATGAAAACACCAGAGTGCACAGGAGTTAAATGCCTTGCCCACAGGCACGTAGCTAGTAAGTAGCAGAGCCAGGATTCAAATCCATTTGGTCTCACTCCAGAAGCAGTGCTCCCAGCAACTATACTATACTGTCATTTTTGTGTGAATCCCAATTTTAAAACTAAAGGATATAATGATTATACTCATTTTTTTCAGAAGTATAAAGTAAAAAAACCTAGAAAGTAGAAAAATATTATATATCCGCAAACCTAAACTTTTTAATAGAAGCAGAAAAGGCTAAAATAAAACTTTTAAAGACTTAGAAAGGAAAAGAAATTCAGTGTGAACTAGAAAAAGCATATAAAATCACATTGGAAGAAACACTTTGCTTCCCTAAAGCAAGTGCTGTGGGATATTTTAAAGCATTACAGGGAAACACAATGGATTATTTGCCTTAATATCTCCATTAGTATCTCTTGGGAGATCCCACACTAGCTGAACATCAAAGATTATTTTTGAAATGTTCTTTGCAATGAAGTTAAATAACAATTTGATTTTTTTTAGCAGGAAGAATCTTTAGAAAGTGGATCTATAGACTGTATCTAAAGAGTTTGTGCTAAAGCACCAAAAAATGTGAAGTTTCCAGCTTTATTTTTATTGTAGCTTACTCTCAAAGTACAAAAATAGCTAACTTGTAGTTAACTCATCCCAAGGAGAAACACCTCAGACTACCCTATTTGCTTCACACACATACCCTTACTCCTCATCTGAGACTAGCTAGGCACATCTTCACATATCTATCATATAAATGTAAAACATGCATTTGTCTAATTCCTCCTTGAGGTAGAATTGTTTGGTTTGTCGTGTACCAACTTACTGCTGACCATGGAGAATCTCTAGAACGTGAAGTATTTCAAGAGTGGTAAGTTAATTAGGCTTGAAAGAAGCTACACCCACCTCTGAGATCTCCCTGGAGGAAGACCAGGACCCCCAATCCTCCTAGAATAAACTCAGCTTCCTCGTTTGGGGAACACAAGGTAAATAAAGTTCATCGCCATATTTGGGCTGTGTTCTTTTTAATTTTTTAAAATTGTGGTAGAATATATATAACATGAAGCTCCTTACCATTTTTAGGTATGCAAGTTCAGTACATTAAATAGATTCACAATGGTTGTGTAACCATAACTATGATCTGGTTCCAGATCTTTTTCATCATCTCAAACAGAAACTCTGTGCCATTAAACACTAAATCCCCATTTCCTCCTCCTCCAGTCCCTGGTAGTCTCTATTCTGCTTTCTATATCTATGAATTTGTCTGTTCTAGGTACCTCATATAAGTAGAATCATACTATATTTGTCTTTTTGTGTTTGGCTTATTTAACTTAGCATGTTTTCCAAGTTCACCCATGTTATAGCATGTATCAGAATTTCATTCCTTTTTATATAAGCTGAATAATATTTTATATTTATAAATTTTATATAATATTATGTAACAGTATTATATTTATATTTATAATTTTATATAGGCTTAATAATATATGTATATACCACATTTTATTTATCCATTCATCTGTTGATGGACATTTGGGTGGTTGCCAGCTTTTGACCTCTGTGAATAATGTTGCTATGAACATTGGTGTACAAGTATTGGTTTGAGTCCTTGTTTTCAATTCTTTGGGGTATGTACATAGGAGTGGAATTGCTGGGCCATATGGTAATTCTATATTTAACTTTTTGAGGAACTGCCACTGTTTTCTACTGCAGTCACACCGTTTTATATTCTGAACCAGTGCCAGCTTCTCAATGTCCTTACCAACACTTATTGTTTTGAATTTTAAATATAATAGCCAGTACACTGTATTGTGGTTTTAACTTTGATTTGGGGGGAAGCCCTAGTTTCAAGTCCCACCTCTTGTCATATGCTAGCAACGTGGATTTGGATGGGCCATTTAACCTCTCTGGGCCTCAGTTTTCTCACTGGTGAAAAGAGCCCAATAGTTTCTGCCATGCCTGTCTCACAGAGTATGGAACCAATTAAACAGTGCACGTAGGTGGAATATTATTATTTATATGTTATTAACATCAGCCTTATTAGCCATGCCAGGCCTGTTTTAAGATAGATGTATCAAGCTATCTTAGCCTAAGATCAAAATGGTACCATGTATTTAACTTGATTTTTAAAACTTTTTAATCTTAAAATATAGCACACATTCAAAAAGTGCATAAAACATAAATGTCCAGTAAATGAAGAGTATAAAGTGATTACTTATGTAACCGCTACTCAGGTTGAATGATTGAATATTGCTAGCACCCCAGAGCCCTGTATTACAGCACCCTCCCTCCCCATAAAGTTACCCACTATCCAGACTTCAATGGTAATTACTTCCTGTTTACCACCTAAGTACACATTCTGTAAACACTATAATTCAGTTTTCCCTGTTTTTTTTATTTAAAAATAAATAGAATGAAGTATGTATTCCTTTGGATCTGGCATCTTTTGCTCAACTTTCTGTTTGAGACTCATCCATATTGCTATGCTTACGTGCAGTTTGTTCATTTTTGATGCGTATTTCATTGAGTGGATATTACAAAAAATGTGTCTATTCTTCCAGAATAGACATTTGGGTTATTTCCCATTTTTAGCTATTATAAGTAAATGCTGCTATGAATAATTCTAATTATGCTCTTGATGCACACGGGCATACATTTCTGCTTAGAGTTACTGGAAATAAAAGAGCTGAGAAAATGGTAAACCTTAGTAGGTGATGCCAAACATTTTTTAAAAGGTTACAATTTTCACTATCATCAGCAGTGTAAGAGAGTTCCCATTACTCTAAATCCTGATCAACTCTTGGTCTGAAAGATGGGTTTCGCATTTCCCTGAATATGAGCTTAAACAGTTTTTCAAATATTTACTGTCTTTAAAAAAAAACTCTTTTTTGAAGAGGCTCTTCAAGTATCTTCCCCATTTTTCCATAGTGTTCTATTTTCTTCTTAGAAATCTGTAGGAGTTCTTATACAGTCTGTATAACAATCTTTTGTAGGTTATATGGGTTACAAAATCATCTTCCATCTTGAGGCTTGCTTTTTCAACTTCTTAATGGGGTCTTCTGATGAACATATGCTCCTAATTTTAATATAGTAAAATTTATCTTTTCATTTATGATCTGTACTTTTCAGCCTGATATTTTATAATCTTTGCATACCTCAAGTCATGAAAATACTCTCCTATATTATCTCCTCAAATCTTTAGTTTTGCCTTTTACATCTGTGTACTCAATTCTTTGGAAATGATTTTGTATATGGTGTAAGTAAAGGCAAGGTTTTTTTATTATTATTATTTGGAAACCCAATTGCCCCAGAACCATTTGCTTAAACAAACTTTTTTCCCATTTGTTATAAGTTAAGTGTCCTTTTGTCATAAATCAACTCCCTACATATGCCTGTATTTATTTATGACCTTTCTGAATGGTTCCATTGGTCTATTTGTCTATCCTTTTGGCACTATTACAATGTCTTAAATTACTATAGCTTTATTATAATTCTTAGTGCACTGTAGTTAATAAATTCTACTATTTTATTGTTCTAGTTCAAGAATGTCTTATCTATTCTTGACCCTTTGCTTTTCTGTATAAATGTTAGAACATGCTTTGGTCAAATTCTGCACCCTCCAAAAAACACTGTTGGAATTTATATGAGGATTACATTGAATTTATAGATGTGAAGAACTATTTGAGAAGAACTGACATATTCATATCAATTTCAATGATGAATAAGGTATAACTTTCCATCTTTTGCATCTTCCTACTTAAAGGTCTTACACATTTTTGTTACATTTATTCCTAAGAATTAGTTATTCTTTGATGCTATTGAAAAATGATATTGTATCTAAAATGTCATATTCTAGCTGTTTGTTATTAATATAGAAAAAAATACAATTGATTTTATCCCAACTTTGATTTCATCAAAATTGTTAAATTTACTTAATAATTTATCTTAGATTTACTTAGATTCTGTGAACACAATCATATCCATTAGTAATGAGTTTTAGTTGTTTCTCTCAAATCCAGTGCCTTTTACTTCTTTGGCATGCTTCCTTGAACAAGCTAGGTCCAATACAATGGTAAATAGAATCGGTAATAACAGGCAATCTTGTCTTGCTTCTCATCTCAGAAGGAAAGTCTTCAACATTTTACCATTAAGTATATGATTGTAGGGTTTTTGTACTTATCCTTTATTAGATTGAGGAATTTCCCTTTTGTTTCTACCTTGTTAAGCATTTTTTAGGCATGAATGTAATATACTGAATTCTAAAAGTGACTTATCCATATACTTTTAAATGATTTTTTATTCTACTAAAATTACATTGATCACTTTTTAATGTTATTGTACCATTAAGTTGATGCAATAAACAAAAGTTAGTCATGATACATTATCCTATTTAAGGTTTCTGGGTTTGTTTTGGTAATATTTATGTAAGATTTTTCCATCTATGTACAGGAGTGAGATTAGACTGTCATTGTCCTTTGCCATAATGTCTTGGTCAGGTATCAGAGGTATGGTAGCCTCATAAAACAAGTTAGAGAACATACCTTCCTTTTCTCTCTTCTCTGGGTGGGTTTAATTAGATAGAATTAGATAGTAATTCTCTCTTCTCTGGGTGGGTAGAATTAGATAGAATTAGATAGTAATTCTCTCTTCTCTGGGTGGGTAGAATTAGATAGTAAAGACCTATGAATCTGGACTTACCTTTGTGGGAGGGTTTTTAATTATTGATTCAGTTTTTTCAATAATTAAGAGTATATCTTCTTCTCACTTTTGGTAATATGTGTTTTTCAAGGAATTTGTTAACAATCTAAATTACCAAATTTATCAACATGAAATTATTCATATTTCTTATAAAATGTTCGATATTTGTAATTTCTGCAGTAACATCTCTATTTCTATCCTTGACATTAACTATTTTTGTCTTTTATATTTTGATCAGTCTCACCAGTTGTTTATCAATTTTATTAGCCTTTTAAAAAACCCACTTTTGCCATTTTGATCTTTATTCTGTTTGCATCATTATATTAATTTCTGCTCTCATTTTTATTATTTCCTTTTTCTGTATTCTTTGGGTTTACTTTAATATCATTCTGTCATCATTCAGGACGATTGCTTAGATCATTTAATTTTTGCCTTACCCCTCCCTAATATGTTCATTTAAGCCTATAAGTATTCCTATAATAATGATTTATGTATATACTGTGTTTTTATTTGTAATATTTTTGTTCAGTTAAAAATATTTTCTTACATTCATTATGATTTCTTCTTTGATTCATGGGTTAAAGTGTATTTTTTATCTTTCCAAAGTATGGATTTTCTGGATATTTTGTTATTTTTAATAGCATGTGATGAGAAACAATACTCTGTGTGATTTCAATTTTTCGAACTATGTTTTATTATTCCACTATATAGTTGATTTTTATAAAAGATTCAGATATGCTTGGTGTATTGTATTCTGAAGTCACTGAATTCACTATTATGTGACAGTTAAATCTGTTAATCATATTGTTAAAATGTTCTTTGTCTCTAATTTTTTGAGAAGTATATATTAAAATCTCCCTCAATGGTTGTAGATTTGTCTATTTTTCCCTGTAATTCTGTCAACTTTTGCTTTGCAAAACATCTGGGACATTGTCACTTGAAGGAATCTATGGTGTTTATCAGGTCCCCAACTTTGACAGGCCCTGAACTCCTACTTTTTTCCCTTAGGCCCATGAGTCTGTCAAAAGCATTATTCAGTACTAACAATACTCACTAACAAGTACCTGGTTTTAACTCTCTGATGTCTTCAAGCAAATGTTTTGGTATTTTGTCCAGCTTTTCTTATTGTCATCAGAGGGAGGATTTGTCCAAATACCTAGTGCTTGCTCTATTACCAAAGGCAGAAGCCCTAATTCAGTGGTTTCTAAAAAATGTTTTTAGCCACGTAAATGAGCTTATATGGAAGCTCAGTACATGAAAGATAGAAATACAGAGATGCTGAGACTGAAAATTGTTTGGCGATCCCAAAGCTTTCCAAATAAGTCTAGTTACAGTGAAATATTGAGCTGGTCCCAAAGACTCTAGTATCTTGGAGATATGGGTATAGATATAGATATAGATATGTATATAGAGACAGAGATAGATAGACATAGAGATGATAGATAGAGATAGAGATAGAGATGACCATCTGGGTACAAATATCAATTATATTTGCTTAGTTATGAGTCTACCTCTGAGAAGTGGCTTCTCAGTTGGTATGCCTATTAAATTGTTATTTCTGTGAGACTGAAAGTTTGAAGGCCACTCTCTTCCATGTAATAGGTGACACATACACTTTTAAGCCTTTTAAGAAATATCCTGCAGATATGTGGTCAAAATAAAGATGGTACAAGAATCTGACTGATGTTAGCTCTATTTTCTTCTCTTTTAATTTTACAGATAAATTAGCCAAATATATATCTCCTCATAAAATATTTAGGTATACCTTACACATTATTTATATTAGGCATATTTATATTTACTTATAAATATAAATTTATATGTTACTAGGCATACTTCAAAAATGAAATTTATCAATCTATTAATAAATATGAAATTAACTGACTCCTACATATAAAGTAAAATGCTATAGGTTACTAATCTACAAGGGAAAGAATATATGGCCACTTTTTCCATGTTTTTAAATTAATGTGACATTGACTTGGACTTTAATAGCTAGATATTAGGAGGACATGTTTCTCTCTCTTCTTTGTTTCCAAGTAAAACTTTCACCAATATAAACTTTCTGGCCTCTTACCAGAAGTGAGTTATCTAATTTGCAGGTTTAAAAGAAGGAACCAGGCAGGCTTGGCTCAGCCCCTTTCTCTTTTTGGGTCAGCCTATCTGCAGAAATAATGCATTTTTACTTGCTCTCCTGCCAACATTAATAGAATTATACTTCATGGGATAGTGCTAGTGGAAGGTTTGGGTTGATCCAGCTCTGTCTTTGACTGGACAGGTAATTTTTTTTTTTTTTTTTTTTTTTTTTTTTTTTTTTTTTTTTTTTGCGGTACGCAGGCCTCTCTCACTGCTGTGGTCTCTCCCGTTGCGGAGCACAGGCTCCGGACGCGCAGGCTCAGCGGCCATGGCTCACGGGCCTAGCCGCTCCGCGGCATGTGGGATCCTCCCGGACAGGGGCACAAACCCATGTCCCCTGCATCGGCACGCGGACTCTCAACCACTGCACCACCAGGGAAGTCCCTATTCTTTTTTTTTTTTTTTTTTGGACAGGTACATTTAATTCTGGAATTCAATATTAGAAAACTCACTTGGCTCACATCTACTCCATGTCCCTCAGTAGCTTTCCTCAGTAATGAAGCTACATTTTGATGATCACCTGTCTGATTCCTACATTTCTCTCTTAAATGGTTCTGAACTTGGGAAGAAATGAAAGACTAGCCCACCCCTCCCCTAAAATGCTTATAATCACTACACTGGGGTCATAGTGAGTGTTTGTCAGAGTCTGGAACTCAAAGTTCCAAGCTGAGGAATATTTCTTCCGACCACTAGAAAGGGAAGAAAGTAAAAAGGACTGAAGCAACTGTAAAGTATAATTTCTCCCTACAGAATAGCCAGGAAGACTCATCCTATTTTGCTCACCCACAAAAGTTACAAGATCCCTCAACAGAAAATGGGTTATGAAATCTGGAATTGCAAGAGGATATTAAAGAGTTTGAGACCATCCTTCCTAGACTGGAATTTAAGATTTTCCTGATCATGCTCCCAGAGTTCCATTCCTTAAAGAGAAGGCTATTCATTTATATGTTGTAATGTCTTAAAGATGGCCATCATTCTTTTAAATCATATGAGAATATTAATGAAAGTAATATAAGCTTTATTCAATAATTTGCTGCAGTCAAACCATTAAAACTGTAGAATACAGCTTTGGTATTTACATATTTTAAATATTAATGTCTAACTTTACCTCTACCATTTTTGTGATCAATCAGCTTCTGTTTGCAGGGGGAGAGTTAAAATAGGTTAAAGGTACTGCATTATACTACAATAGTATAATGACAGAATACAAGACAAACAAACATTAAAAATATATCTCTCAATACTTTTTGTGAAAAGTGTTCCAAACCATCCTGCTGTTGCAGGTCAATTTTATAGGAAGTTAGCTATATTATATTCCCTGTGATCATTTTAATAAACATCAATTTCTAGATGTTTCAAAAAGAAAATCCAAGTTATGGTAGTTTCATTTTCCTCACCATCTATTCAACTGTTAGCAGATCCTATTATCTTTTGACTATCACTTAGTTTTTCAAAGTCATGGTTTATTCTCTTCTATCCTGAGAGTACTACAACTTACACATACTAAAAGTCACATATTCATCTTTAATTCTAAATGGAACTACGACTGTCTTGAGAAGTGCTAAAATGTACTTCCTGTTTATTCGTGTATCTTTGCAGCTTAAAAACAATATTTTCATACTTTTGGAAAACTACCTATTTTAACTGGACAATATTTATAAAAATCCAGTTTTTAAATGGAACTTAAAATCCACCTCCCACAGATCTGTTTGGTGATGAAAGGAATAGTAGAGGCATACTGACCAATAAAAATTAAACTAAAGGCATTTTGTCAACTATATTAGGATAAAGGACAAATGTTGAAATGTCCCTATTGGGGGAAAAATTAAATTTATTACCCTTTTGTATGCTCTTACTTGGCTTTTGAAAGCAAAAGTATATAAGTTAAATAATATCATCTCCATGTAGGTTATTTCTGTCACCTCCGGGTTTGTGATTGCTGTCCTTGTTCAGTCCTTTAAAGGTAAAGATTGTTCAAATTAAAAGAATCTTACAGATAATAGCATGTATGAATTTTTAGTCTTTAGCTTTTTCTCTAGCCATATAGACAAAAAGAGACTTTCAATTTCAAACTGCATTGTGGCATTACTTTATATAAAACTCACAGGGTCTAGGAAATGTAAACCAGTACCTGGAATTACCCCAATTGGTACCAATGCCTGAGAGTGATCCTCTTGAGTCAGTTGCATATTTGTAAACCACTAGCAGGCACTGTTTACAAAGCTCGACCAGGCGCTGGCAACATTGGAGCTGCAAAGGAGTCACCACCTCCGGGCTTTTACTGAAAATACTCTCCCAAGAGGATCTGTTGGCATGGAAACAGACATGACCTCATGTGGCTGTTAAAAATGGCAACCAACTATATCACTTACATAGCAACAAACACATTAAAAAAACGTAGAAATGGCCTCACACATTTGAAGTGATTACAGATGGTTGAGAGGTATAAAGTAAATATACAAATTTGGAAATTAATCTTTACATTAAAAAAAACACAACATAGAATTCATATCTTTAAAGACTTCACTGCTGCTAGCTCTAAGTAACAGGATGGTTTCCCAACACCTCCTAAAAATTGAGTTACTCTACATTAAAGTAATTGTAAAATACTGAGCTAATTTCTCACAAGTTAGGTATTCTAAGAATTTACATTTTCTAGGAAGCTACATTTATTTTTATATTAATAATGATCTCACAAACAAATTAGAAAGTTGCTGCAACTTAATTTGTGATCTCTTAATTGTGATCTCTCAGATTCTCTCTGAGAATTTAGGTTAATCCTTTGTTTATGACCATCCCTTTCAAAACACTTTCATACATAATTATGTCCATGATATTCCTAGAGCACAGGTTCTATACTGTAATGTAATCTCCACAAGTCCTGCCCTACTGCAGTTCCAAAGGTAGTGTCTTCCTTCCTTCAGTGCACTCAGCTTAGTGCACAGCAGGCAGTAGTACATACTGTCTTGGTAAATTTAAATGCGTGCGTGCATGCGTGCATGCGTGTGTGTGTGTACACATATATATATATTCACAATTCCTAAGCTGATTGTCATGGCCCAAATCAGGAAACATCTTATCACCCTACCACCATCGATAAAGGGAGAGAGAGAGAGAGAGAGAGAGAGACTGACTTATTTCCTTAGTGTAACTGAAACTCCTTTCAAGCCTCAAGGGGAAGGTTTGCTTTAAGACTTGGTAATGGTTCAAGTCTCATTTTACATAAACCAATTCGTTTAACCCACAGAGAGAGAAAAGACTAGATTTTCAGAAAGAAAAAAATATTAAGGAAAATATTTTTCTGAAGAAATGTACTTCCCAGTGGGAAATTCAAAGATTCCATTTTCAATCTTCTGTGGATATTTGATACCTTTGGAATTTTAAAAAAAATGCTTTAGAAACTCAGAAAGGTATTTTTTAGTAGAAAGGCTACTGTTTATTTTTTCAGGAGAAACATGGGCCCAAAAAGACAGCACGTCATCAGTGAATGACAGTTTTTCTTAAAGGGAATAAGATTCAAATAAGTAGATTGAAAGGAATAAATTTTCTTCCACGTTCTAAGATGTTCAGGGCTAAATATAATACTGTTTTTATTATTTAAAAAGGATTAAAATTTACTTTCATCCAAGAAATAGTAATATGTTAGTTAAATTAACTCTAAAAATTTAAATTATTACTAAATATAAGAAAAACTAGATATGATATGCATATTTGTGTGTATATAGATATATCTCCAATTTACTTGATGTAATCAAGAAAAACAGGAGAACACCAATTAATAAGGGAATATGTTTATAACTAATAAGTCTTGGTCTAGCAAGGCTTACATGCCTGGGCCCAGAGAAATCAAAATTTCATACAAACATGTAAATACACAAAGAAAACATTCTGAATCTCTGACTCTCAGCTGAGCACTTTTACTTTCTCTCCCCTCGGATTCTGGGTATTTCTGTAAAAGCCTAACTCCATCACCACCCTCCCCCCTGAATTTGAATATATTTATATTTTGATACTTTGGAGCCATCTGATTAGATTCACTATCAGGTTCCTCACATCACGGTAATTTTTCCTTTGCTGACTTGGAGTACAGACGTAAGAAAAGAACACATAAAATGGAGGAAAGGCAAAGAATCTTCTTCAAGTAACACCTTAATTTGATGTAACACCCTGAGTAATATGTGAGTTATAATATAAGCAGCTTTGGATTCTCATTCTCTCATTGTTCCTTAAATATTTAAAATAAATATATGAATCAAGGTTCTCTACCTAATTTTGGTGTGTATGTTCACCACCACTGACCAAAGACCACATTCTACTCTATTAATCCATATTTAAGTGTCAACACTCCAGAATCACTCATAAAGAACAAAGAAAATGACCAGGACTTGCTTTGTTTGGTACTAGGCTAATGACACCCCCTCTGCACAAAAGAAACCTATTCTTCAACCTGAATGTTTTTGAACCATGTCCCCTCCCTCCTACCCACTACCTGGCACAGCTGAGTAATATGAAATGCCTCTAGAACACTACAGTATCTCAATTTTCAATACTAACACAAAAAATTTTAAGAAGGTGAAAGGATGGATAAATAATTTAAAATACCAGTGCCTTTACCAAAGAACCCAGGGTCTTATCTGCCTGCTTTCTAAATCTAAATTCCAAGGAAATGGGAGGGCCAAAATCTATGAATTCAAAAAGAAAAATTAAATGGTTAGAAAGTTCTCTCCAGCACTCCCTAATCCTCAGAGAAATATGAAAAGAAATGACTTCAAATGACATTTTTAATAATATAACAATAAGATACAGAATACTGAATAACCTCCCGGTAACAAAGGGGAATGATTAATGAAATCCAGAGACTTGAAAAGCCTCATATTATCCAGTAATCCAATAATTTTTACCAGCTTTTTCATCAAAATATTTAATAAAGCAGGTATCTAAAAAGTGAAACATTCATTTCTTTCTCCTCTGGTAGAAGCCCTAATGAATGACTGAGTAGCCCAAAGAAGAAAGGAAAGTAAAAAAAAAAAAAAAAAAAAAAAATCTGGACTACACCAACTGGACAATCAGTAACAGAAAGATTAATGAGCTGAAAAGTATGAACAACACAACATCCAGTTGAAAGTGATATGAAAACAGTAAGATTCACATCATTTTAAGTAGTCTATATGATACGCATACATTTTCAGGTAGGCATATAATTCAGCCTAAAAGCAGACTGCTGCCTTAGAATATTCCTTACAATTTCTTCTTTCCCCAAGATTGTAAAAGAAAAGCTTTTCTATGACAAACTTCCATAGGAAAATGTCTTTGGCTAAAAGGTCTAAACTAGATTCTTTTCTTTGGAGTTTACATATCAGGAGTTTGAGTGGAAAGAGGGCTTTTCCAAATCATACATTCCTTCTCCCATAGTCCCCCTGCCTCCTCCTCTTTGCTTTACCTGGCAAATTCCTCTTTTTCCTCATCCTGCAAGTCTAAGCTGAAATATTGCTTCCCTTGGCCACCCTTCCTGAGCTCCGTGGCCTGAGTTTGAGTCCCATAGCACCTAGGCTTCACCTAGTTCAGTAAAACATGGTGGATAATTTTATGCATGAAAATTCCGAGAGCTATTTCCCTGGATAGGACACATTCAGAACGTGGAGCATCATTCTGAATAGCACTCTCAGGAGGTTGCATGTGATAAAAACGGTCACTGAGCATGGGCTTCAGCAGCCTGGAAGAGCAAGAGAGGGCGATGAGGGTGTTTTCTATTTGATGCATCAGCCAAACCCCTGGGCCAATTCTAGGAAAACCTATGACAAACATCTACGATATTCTTTGAAGTTTCTGGATGTGGACAGGGAATGGCTTATTCATTTTGTTTTATTATTGAGATGTTGACAGGCAGAGGCAGGAATCAAGGTGGCCCAGAGTTATTAGGAATATTTTTTCTAAGAGTTTTACACCTAACAGTGAAAGACAGCTACACCTTTTATTAAAATCATTCCTTTAGAAATGAGCTAAGAGTAGATTTTTACCTAGACTGCTAGGCTGTTAGATCAAAGGTTAAAGGAGTATACATTGACTAGATACGATTCAAAGAATAAGCAGAACTAGTCTGGGTCCAAAGTGACAATCAAACACACACAACACTATGTGACTTCACTAAGTTGAAGAAGCCTAGGAATGCCATTTGTAAAGGTACAAAAAAAAAAAATCTGATGTAAAGCTCATCTCTACAAGCCTCCAAGTTTTTAAAGAAATGGATGGAGAGTGGAGGTCAAATTGGACTCAAAGCTACTCCTGCTCCAGCCAACCCAGTGCAGTGGGCTGGGAATTGGGCTAATGCTATGGGCTTGCAGTATAGCAAGCTTGGCAACCACGGGCAATGCTGCTTTGAGAGGACTGAATAAAGCATAGAGTTAAGAGCCTGGGCTCTTGACTCAGACAACCTGGGTTTAAATCCAGGCTCACTATGAGAACTTGGGCAAGTTATACACTTTATGCTTCAATTTCCTTATCTATACAATGAGAATAATAATAATAGTTTACTCAAAATATTGTAGTGGTAATTATAAAAATGTTTACTATAAAAATGTTTACTATGAAAAACAGTATCAGGCGCTTAGTAATCTTTCAATAAATGTTATTTACATTATTTATGATTACTAGTAGTAATAGATACCAGTGGAGAAATCTGGGGGTGGAGTAGTGTGCTAGGTACAAGAGAAAAGGATTCTGAATGAAGTCAGAGTAAATTACCAAAATAGTGTCATCAGCACCAATTTCAGTAGCAGACTATCTCACTGCTTTCCATTTGTGAAGACTAGCTGAAATCCATGTTCAACATTCCAACCAATGGATCAACAAACAGAAAAAAATTCTAATTATGACTTTAGATTAAGAGAACTTCTACAGACAGCCATCAACTAAGGGCCATGGAGTAGAGTTCAAATGTTTCACTTAAGTCTCTGTAGAAATAATTTATGGCCAAGATTATTCTCAGATTTCATCACAACCCAGAGCACCTTGTGAATTCTCCCTGTTGGTGAATGGTAGCTGAGGAAAATTATGGTGATGAGAATAAGTCTGCAAATGGTATAAATGATTCAGTACTAGATGACTAGAATATTTAAATGGAAGACATTCAGAGATCACATCAGACTAGAATAGTCTGTTAAGGTTTTACCAAAAAAAGGGCATGGTCTGGGTGTTTACATAGGATTTAAATAATGCAGAGGGGATTGGAGAAATGGGGTTGTAGGAGGCGGTCCAATCAGCTACTCATTGACACTAACAGTTCGGAGGCAGAAAAGGACAAATTTTTAAGATATTTGAAAAATAATGAATTTGTTTTGGGGGAGCAAAGTTTTAAGTAGGAGAGTAATGAGAGAGAAGACTGGAGAAATAAGAAAAGAATCAGCGTATTAGAGAGTCTTACATCTCTAGATAAAAAGTCTAGACTTTAATGATAAATGAGGGAAATCATTACAGATTTTAGGAAATGACTCTGACAGTAGGATGGATAGGGAAACAAAAAACTGGAGGCAAAAATGCCTGGGAATCTATTAATTTCATTTAGCCTTTCTACCAGAAAAGCTCCTCTTCTCTGAAATCCTACAATAACGTATCTGTCATCTCCTTCATAATCATGACTTTTGCATGTATCTTATTTTGTCTATTAGAGACAGCAGAGTTTTATTGGTTAAGAGCATGAAATCTGGGACCAGGCTGCTTAAGTTCAAATCCCAGTTGCACTAGGTCCTTAGCACCTATCTGTGCCTTGGTTTCCTTATCTATAAAATGGAAATTATCATAAAACCTGCTTCAAAGTGATGTTACGTGGATTAAATTACTTAATACATGTACAGTGCTTAGAACAATGCCTGGCACATAGTATAAGTGGTATAGTGTTAGCGATGATCATTTTTAAGTTTCTTCAGGGCAGGATCTATGTCAGATTCAGCTTTGTATCTCCAAAAGTATTTAAATTATCAAGTAAATACTCTATAATTGTGAAGAACAGTGAAGAACAATCTACAATTAAATAATTGATAATTGTTAAGAATAATGAAAAACAATCTAGAGTAGCCACAGTGGGGATGTGACAGAAAAACTAACAAGATTTAGCACATGACTGAATAAAGACAATGAAGGAGAACCAGGATGCAGATGCCCCTGAGATATCAAACCTGTGTGATTGGGAGAATAACAATGGGATTTTGGGGAAGTCCAGAAGGGAAGCCATTTCTGAATAAAAGGGAGGTATGGAACGTTTGGTTTTAGATATCTTGAAGACAAAATGACAGTGAGTCATAACAGCTTTGACAGGACTGAAAGTCTGGAGAGGAGCAGGAGTGTAGCCATGATTTTGGAAGTCTGCTACAGAAAGGCAACAGCAGAAGAGCTGTACAGATACAGATTTGTAACTGAGATTTTTCATTAATTAAGACTACCTTCTCTCCACTGAATTCAAATTTGTTGGGTGGTGTTGTGTTCATATCCATCATCTCATCTACATCAGCTTAAATGCTATAAATTATAGCTGAGTACTGAAATTTATATGCAGTTACAAATCCACATTTTAAGAGATTAAAAAAATTTAGCCATTTTATTGGGCTAACTTTATAACTAAATAGTAAAATATTAAAAATGACAATAATAAAAGATAACTTAAAACTTACCCTGAATCACAGAAACAGTTCCACAGTCCTTGGCCATGACTCCAGAGTAAGCGATTAAAAACTCGGTTGAAAATCCGATATAAATTTACTTCCTCGACATCAGGTACCTTCCAGATGCGTGGAAGAACTGTACGGACACTTGTTTTTACTATGTCCAAAACCTAGTGGAAAACCCAAAATATTTCAAAATCTAGGTGTATACGTGTGTGTCTAAAATTCAAAGATGAATATATATAATTCAAAAATGAATACACAAACACACACATACTCACTCACTCAGTCACTCACTAAATGACAGCACAGGATGAAAAGTCCAGAAATAGATCCAGTATTTATGAAACTCTGGTATATGACATAGGTGGCAAGTCTGACTCATTGGAGTAAGAAGAGATTAAATTTAAAAATTAAAGTTAAGTGAAATTTAAATTAAATCAATAAATGGAGATTTTAAAATAGTAATCTTCATGGAAAAAATAGATGCAGTTGAATCATTGACTCAATTCACAAAAATCAACTCTAGAGTGATTGAGGTTTTAAGTCTGAAAAATAAGCCATTAAATATCTTAGTGAAAAGTATTAGTGAATATCTTTTAGACTTTGGTTTAGAAAAAGGTTACTTAAGTAGCAAAAATGTATAGAACATAAAAGATTAATAGGTTTCCCTTATATTAAAATTAAGACTTCTGGCCATCAAAAGATACCTTAAAGGAAATAAAGATCAAGTTACAAACTGGTAAAATACATTCAAAACATATACATCTAACAAAAGATTAGTATCAGGAATATATAATGAATGCCTAACCAATTGTTAAATACACACCAACAAATTAACAGAAAAAAATGGACAAAAATACATGAACAGGAATTTCACACAAGAGGAAATAAATATGCCTGATAAACATAAAGAATAAAAATTAAGACTTAAATAAGACATCATTTTCTATCCATTTAATTGACAAAAATTAAAAGTCTGACAATACCAAGTTCTGGAGAAATATAGATCTACAGCATCTCTTAGACTTGTTGGCAGGAGTATAAATTGGAAAATAGCTGGGCATTATCTCCTAAAGTTGAAAATGCAGATACCCCAAGACCCAGCAAGTTTATTCCTAAGAGAAACTCTCTCACAGGTTAAAAACAAGAGCCATGTACAAGAATGTTCAAACAGCTGTTCCCAATTACAGACACCTTGAAAAATTCTAACTCTCCATCAATGGGAGAGTGAATAAATAGTCGTATACTCATTCCCTTTGACTTTTATACAGCAGTCAAAATGAATGAAATTAAAGGGCACACAACAACAGGGAGCATCTTAATTATTAATGGTTAAGTTTTAAAAAAATACATACCAGTCATTACATACAGTATGAAACTCTTTTAATAGAAGTAAAGACAATTAAATTTTAAAAATACTTATGAGGAATACACATAGATATAATAAGAATATATAAAGGAAAAAAGCAAGGGATTGGGGAATACTGAATTTAAGAAAATGGCTACCTGAGACATAACGGGCCAGGGAGATGGAAGGTAGTCATTTGATAAGATAATAGATTCTTGCCAAGATACTTGATTTGGGTGTTGGGTTCACAAATGGTACAATAACTTAAAAACGCTGACTAAATAAAAGCAGACCATATATGGACAAATAATTAGAAAGTATCATGAAACAAGGCCTAGGATTAATCTAATTCTGGGAAACTAAAATCCTAGAGGTTCTGAAAAATTTATAAATCCCAAAAAGCTACTTTGACTAATTCAATGTATTTAATACTTTTGCAATTCAGGTGTTTGCAAGGAAACACTTTTTTTGAAAAAGTAAATATGAACAAATACAGTTATCCTAATTTCAGTTCACCAAAGCAGATTTTTCACTTCTTATTTTACCTAATTAAAGGAACTCCTTGTAAAGATGAGAGTGAGAGATGAAAAGAGAAAGACTTTCAAACATAAAGACTGAATGAAGATACGATTATTCTCCATAGGTACAAACGTATAGAAAATTGGGAGCATATAAAAGAAGAATTTAATTTGTTTCTATTTAAAACAGCCATATTTAAAGAAGTGATATTAGTTCTGATAAAGGCAAATTTAGAATAAACATCTGTTTAAAAATCAATTTAGGGAAAAAATTTCAAAATAACATTTTATTTATAGAAGAATATCAACTACAGCTTCTCACAGTGAATTGTGTAAGCAGCATGATTCCTTCCTTTCCTGCTCCAGCTTCTTTCACTGTGAAGTGGGAACAGTATGTAAACCCTACAGGCGTCAGGGGTGTGTGGGCTGAAGGGGAGGAGAATGAGGAGAGATAATGCAATCTGTAATAAAGTAGCTTGTGGAAAAAATTGTCCTGGGAAAGCTTGTTATTACAGATAATGAAAGCTTAATTATGAAGAGGGATTTAAAATTTTTTGATATGAGTTGTTCACAATAATACTGATATAATTTGGACATCAGACATTAACTCATACCTTTTATCTTTTTATGATTTTCAGTTAAGCTAATAGTTTAACCTTTTATATTTTTAATGTAGAAAACAGGACTCATAATTGATGTGATACAAGAATCAACACTAGCAGTAAATGGTAAATTTTTATCAATTATCTTCTCAATTTCCCTTCCTCCTTTCTATGTATTAGTGAGTAATAACAGGCCAAAAGTCAAAACGCAGGAAGAATTTAAAAAGCAGCAAAGATAACCCATAAATTGGTTTCAAGAATAAATATGAGTTCTACATAATAAATGAAATTAAAATGTTAACAATACTGGAAATTTTAACATTACCTTCATTTCATATTCTATTATTAAATAATTATTCAGGTTTAAAGTGACACAGCATTTGAGATGATGGGTTATTCGTTATTTCCTTCTGAATATGCGCACAATGAAATGCATACGACGCGACAGAACCAAAGAGGAGGGCAGCTCACATGAACTGGCTGCCTGCTCCGCGCCAAGCACTGTTCTCCTCCGTACATCACTTAGAGGAGGCTCTCTTGGCCACTACTCTGTATATGCTTTATTCTTAATTTCGAGGGAATTTTAAAGCATGATGGTCTAATATACTAGCCTACACATGGCTAAAAGCAGCAACTTCGGAAAATGGCCCAGGAGTTAGGGATAGGGAATGCAGCTGCTCCACTCCTCATGTTTCCTCCAACATGGAGATGGATAAATCTTCAGGCCTCTTGCAACCCAGCAAACAACTCTGCCTGAGGAGTGATCTCCCAGATTGTGAGACCAGCATGGTCTGGGCAACCCAGAAACTTGCTCGTTCGTTGCCAGAGCACCTCCTAGGAAGATACATTCTCCTTTGCTTCCCTTCATCTTTCAGTTTCAAGCTCTGGTCCTGGAGAAAGGAGTGGGTTAGAGAGACCTGTAATTTGGAGGGTACGAGGGCATATAAACCAGGGAAGCAAGAGCCCAAACCCTTCATCTCTCCTCTGAGTCTTCACATAGCCTCTCTCCTCTGCCTGGAACAGTCTTGACCCATCTGTTCACCTGGTGAACTTCTATGTTTTACCTGAAATATCACTTCTCCAGGGAGACCTTTACCTGCCACTAAACTTTGTATGATCCCTTAATGCCCAACTCTTCCCCTATTAATAATTATCTCACTTTATTTTAATTTCCTGTTTAGTTAATGGAGACTGTTAGCTACATAAAAAGAGAAATTATACCAGTATACCTACCATGTCCCCAAGGCTCAAACGAGGTCTAGCACTTAGTAGGTGTTTGTCTTAGTGAAAATGCTTCTTGCAAGAAAGTGAAAACTATGCAAACAAGGTAAAAATCAGAGCTAACACTTATTGAAGGCTTACAATGGACCAAGCACTGTTCTAATCACTTTTACATATAGCAATTCATTTAACCCTCAAAATAAAAATAAAAATAACAAATAACTTCCTGTAGGGTCATTGTCTCCAAATGAGTTCTGGTGGGTTAGGTTTTGCTGCCTAATGGCTATGAAACATGTTTGGCTTTGAAAACATTTTGGATCTCATTTTATGGATGAGAAAACCCAGGCATAGAGCAGATAAGTAACTTACCCAAGATTGCACAGTTAGGTAATGGATAGCTATGTAGCCAGACCCATGACCTTAACCACTACCCAACAATGCCTCACAATTAATTTGATCTGTCCTGGTGCCAACAGCAAAATCCTAGAAGAGATTGTCTCTTCTTAGATTCAGATTCATCTCTAGTCAAGTAATACTTGGGAAAATGGGTGGAGTCACTGTGTACAAACAAGGTTGCCCAGGCACCCCCTCCAATAAGGCCATGCAGTCCATCAGGAACCAGTTTGCTTAAAAGGCCACGCAGATGGGGAGACAATGCCTGTACCTCTAGCAAAACTGAGTAATTTTAGGAAGGCAGAAAACAGGCAAGAAATCAGACTGGGATGAGGTAAATTAGTGTCAGTTCTATCTGCAATGCTATTTGGATTTCTGGGTGTTTTGGGGTTAGAAGTAAATGGATGGGAGATGAATAACTTGTGAAACACAAAAACAAATAGTCAGCAAGGTGCCCTTTGTGTTTATCTGTAGACTCATGTGAGGCTAACTTATAGAATATGTTAGGTAATGGATCCATTTCCTGACATTGTGACTTTTAAAAGCATCCCGATCCAACATCAAGCTCTCCAAGGGAAAAAATAAATGGGATGTTCAGTCAATGAAAGTATTAATAAAATGAAAAGATTTATCTTTTCCATATGAAATATAGCACATTTGAAGGCATAAAACCCACAGACAAATTCATATTTTGCAAGAACATACAGATGCTGAATGACAAACTGCTCCATATGGCTGAACAGTTGGTCCTAAATTAAAATAATGGCATGAGGTGAGGGAGGTTTAGAAATAACATTAAAATCACTACATGCTGTACTAATGATGCATGCAGCAGCCATGACATAGGGTAAAGGCATCTTTGCTGATGGAAAATGAACAGCCCTGTACAGCATCTATGTCAGCCCAAATGAAAAAGAGATGGAAAATAATAACATCAAAATTCATGCAAAAGCAGCTACAGTAGGTATTTTAAAAATTGCTATTTAGAGAAGAAATACTTGATAAACAAGGATTTCTTAGAACCCTAAAATAAATGCAAATATTGTACAACCTTATTATCACTACTTATTTCTCTTCCTTCTCCAATCTTAGTTTATGCCTAGATATCAGAGAATAAGCTTCTCAGAAAATTTGGCATTCTTCACAGCCCACCATTGCTGCGATATTTTCATACTTCAAGTATATTCCTTACAAACTATATAAAGCAACTGCATTCTTAGCAGAAAGCTGAATTATGCTAGTGTGGAGTTACCACAACATGACATTAAGTAAGATCAGCTGATTCCATTTTCACCTGGTGAGGATTCCTTTCAGTAGTTTAGGCCTACATCGTTGACCTTTAAATTTTACACCCATTAAGGAAAATTTGAAATAAGACATGTGGAAGAGTTTGTGTGTGTGGCATTCTAATCTTAAGAGTTTTGCAACATTCAAATGATCAACTAGCAAAAGCTTCAATACTGGAACAGAAAAAGTGAGATACATATTTCAACAATGGTTTCTAAATGGAATTAAGAGATTTAAATGGGAGTCTTTCTTGTGTATTCCACATCTAGAATTCTGCTTGGGACATGGTCATCTCTCAATCAATATTGTTGAGTGCATGTTTTAATGAGCAAATAAATAAATGAATGAATAAACAACTCTCAAAATCCCCAATAGTGCCTAGTATAGTTCTTGTACAAAATTGGCAACCAATAAATGTTTGTCAAATTAAATTGTATCACACACAACCTTTGTGGTAGTCATGGAGGCATGCCATTTGAATCAACCAGCTTCTAAGAGTGCAGTTAGCTGACAGCATCCCCATTCAGGATCCATTACAACAGTCAAGCCAAGCTTATACTCTCTCCAGACTGCTCCCGACCAAGGATTGAGCACGGTTGGGATACCAGAGGGGGGATATTTCTGCCCAGTGTGATCCCTCTAACAGGCAATCTGTGTTCTGGGCTCCCCATCAGCCTGAAAGGCCTTTCTCAGAACTTCACTAAAGTCTGAAGATCTTCCTCCCCAATCCTCCTGCCTTCCATTCATTGGTGTTAGACCAATATTGCAGGTGGAAGGCTCTTCTACCTGCTCAAATTCTCTCTCCCCTTTATCCTTCTTAGGTGTCTTCTCTCATAAATGTCTTTCACTTCTAATTCTGTCTTATGTCTGCTTCCCAGGGAACTGAACTGACATAGCCATCCAATGATTACTATCATCATAGTCCAAAGGATAAATCTGATTAATCCACATCTAGATGTTAAATTAGTTAAGTTCTTGGCCTTCTAAATGGGTAACTTTTAATAATACCTAATTCTACATTCTAAAGCTGACCCACATTTCTAGGTTTCTTTTTTGTCTTGGATGCAGTTTCTAGCTGTATAAAGCAATAGCACAGGTTTCAAACAGATAGTCAAATGAAGAGTCAACATGTTACAACCCAACAGACAAATTTTTATACTTCATTTATACATATTCTACATAAAATAATTCTACACATGAAGAGTTCTTAGTAAAATAAAATACATCAGAGAAACAGCCTGGCATGAAGATCCTTAGAAGGAAAAAAAAGTCACCTGCATTTTACACCTTCTAAACCTAGAGCACCTTGCCATATTATGGCTTACTTCCTCACAAGAACTCTCCGATACTTAATGCTACGAACCTCAGAGAAGTTGTGAGAAGTTACCTGCCCCGCAAAAAGGGCAGGGGCAGTACTGAACCCAAGTCCATATGACTACAAGTCCAGTTCCTCTTTCCACTACCTATTATTGTCCCTTTAGTTTAATATCAACATATAAAAGCTTTAAATTTTTTTTTCAATACACTTTGCAGCTAATTATTATATTGGCTCTCTTGTTGTCAAGAAAAAAATATTCCAGTCAGTCAGTCATTCTCTGATCCCACTTTACCTCTGATTTCATCTGAAATAAACAAGGTAGGGAATAATGTATAATATATACATTATTATAAATACATAAGGAAGTCTCATCCATCACTATATATCTGGGAAATTAGAGTCTGTTTTGGGGGGAAAAAAGCCGTTTAAAGAACAGAATGGTCGATGAAAGAACAGGAAACAGAGTAATCGTAACAACTGCAAGAAAAGTTGCCACAGATAAGTTGCACACTGTGTAAATACTGGGCTTCCTCTTCTCATCATCACCTACACCTAGCATCCCTCAGCCACCTTTCCGGACCCTCCATGAACCTGAGCAACTTTGCAAGATAAACTTACTCTTGTTAAGATCAGCCCTTACTCTTCTCTGAGAGTCAAAATTCAAGCTATGAAATAATGTCATTTGCAGCAACATGGATGGATCTAGAGATTGCCGTACTGAGTGAAGTAAGTCAGACAGAGAAAGACAAATATCGGATTGGCCAAAAAGTTCATTCGGGCTTTTCCGTAAAGTGTAATGGAAAAACACAAATGAACTTTTTGGTCAACCCAATATCATATGATATCACTTATATATGGAATCAAAAAAAAAAGGGTACAAATGAACTTATCTAAAAACAGAAATAGAGGCACAGATGTAGAAAACAAACTTATGGTTACCAGGGGGTAAGGGAGGAGGAGGGATAAATTGGGAGATTGGGACTGACATATACATACTACTATATATAAAATAGATAACTAATCAGGACCTACTATATAGCCCAGGGAACTCTACTCAATACTCTGTAATGACCTATATGGGAAAATAATCTAATAGAGTGGATATATGTATAACTGATTCACTTTGCTGTACAGCAGAAACTAACACAACATTATAAATCAACTATACTCCAATAAAATTTTTTTTAAATTCAAGCTATGAATTCTTCTGCCCAAAATAGAACTGTCTATTAAATTACCTTGTAGAAGAATGACTGTAACTGCTTGGGTAGCTTTGTGTTGGAGATGGGACATCTTATTACTGATAACAAGCACAAAGGAAATATAGTAGCTTTGATTAATGCCAAAATGGAAGATGCAACAAAGGAGTTCAAAGAAAAAGTAAAAAGGTGTTTAAGTTGTAATAAAAAACATGCCCTCTCTCATCAGTGCTCTCATTCCCTTAACATAACAGGGTATGATGAATACAGAGATGTAGATGCACATCTGAGAACTGGAGGGAAGGATTACACAAAGATAGCTTACTCCAAATATTCTTAGAGTAAATCAGTATAGCAGAAGTCACTATACTGACACAAGTACTTGCTACTAAATTTATAAGCAAGTATTTACTTTTACTCGATATTTATAAACACAATTGAGCATAACAACCCTAAAACATGAAATAGATTGTTTCTTCTAATTGAGAAACATTATTACTATTCATGCACATCATTTGATCACCCCATACAATGTTTTATCAGACCTTCTCATATCACATGTTAAAAAAACATAACAGCATTATCTTAATTTGTTGATGTTCAGATAAATACATAGCACTAGTAAAGAAACAAGGGTAAAGAAAGAAGAAGCTAACTTGCTATTGACAGAATCCACAAAAGAGTCAAGATTTGAGTCAACTGAACAAATGTTTATAGAAAGCCTACAGCTGACTACAAAGTAAGACACACCTCCCCCCCTCGCCCCTGGCTTTTAGAAAGGTGGAAAAATTAATACAGAAACCTCTCAAGTCAGATCATAAGTACAACTGAGTATGAAGTACTGTGAGGATTTAGAATAGGGAAAGATAATATCTGGTTACGGGGGAAGACAGACAGGCCTCACAGAAACGCCTGTGTCCCCCTGTCATTCTTTCACTTCTAAAAAGATTATGTTAACTTGAAAAAACAGAAATATACAAAAACAAAAAGAAACATGACACCAAATATTACCACTTTCCTTCCTCTGGCTCAGTAAGTCTATCCTCCAGAAATAAAATATCTTAATAATTCGGTACTTAGTTTTTGAAATTTTTTAACACTAGATATATATTTTTAAAACAGTAAAAATCAGAGTGGTGATTTAAAGTAGGACAACACATATTACTGTATAACTTGTTTGTTTAATTTACTATCTTGGTATCTTCGTAAGATGGCATATGAAAAGGAAAAAGGCACACTCTCTTTGAGATGCCCAAGGTAATGGTGACCTTAATGGACATTCTTGCAAACCCTCTGATAGAATTTCTCAGCAGGAAAATAACTGAGAAGGTTCTCATCTAAGAACTTAGAAGGCTACACGTGGTCTATCTAGATCCACACTCTTAAATGCAGTAGCCACTAGACACATTTGGCTATTTACATTTAAGTTAATTAAAATTAAAAGTTCAGTTCCTTAGTCACAATAGCCACATTTCAAGATCTCACTCAGTGGCCACATGCAGCTAGTGACCACCGTATTGGACATCACAGATACAGAACATATCCGTCATTGCAGAAAGTTCTATGGGACAACACTCATAGTAAATAAACCTGGTATTTTTATTTCACCTGGCTAGAGAATGGATTGGTCACAAAGACTGCATGGGTAACTAATGAAGAATAAAGATGAAGGCCACCCAAATCTGGAAGGCTCCCTCAGTGCCAACGTGAACCACACTTAATTGGCACTCATCACTCTGAACCAGAATGCTTCCCATATGTGAAAAGAGATGCCTGAGGGCTGATGGACTCATGGCCTCCCAGAAACCATGCACTTGGTGGCTTCTTATCGCTTATATTCTTCACTTATGATTAGTAAAATCTGGCTAATTTTACCAATGTACATATGTTGCATACGTCACAAGTCATAATCTTGTGCTATATCTTAAGTTAAGATCTATGATTCCAGAATAGCACTCAATTTAACACAACTGAATAGTATGGATGTACTATAATTTATTTATCTACCGATAGATATTTAGGCTGCTTCAAGTGTTTTGCTTGCACAAATACCACTGCAGTGAATGCTCATGTGCATAAATCTTTTACACATACATTTTATACAGATTATTATTCTGTAGGACAGAATGCTGGAAGTGGTTTTGCTGAGTCATAAGGTTGTGAACATTTGTAACTTTAATAGATACAGCAAACTACCTTTCTAAAGAGCTATAACAATGTGTTCTCTCTCTAATAGTATAATAAAGCCCCTTTTATCCAGACTATTTCCATCACTGGATATTATGTCTTATTAATTTTTGCTGATATGTTTTTTACTTGCTTTTCCTTCAGCATTAGTGAGGACAAGATCTAGTTGCATGTTAATTGGCTCTTTGAAGATCCATAAATTATCTTTTCATGGCTTTTTTATATGCTTTTCAATTTTATTTATTAACTTTACAAGACAGTATGCCTTCTGATGATTGATCGGTAGGAAGTATTGGTTTACTTGTGCTACTTTTTGTTTTATGTGCTGCAAACATCTGTCCTCTTCAACATCCACCCCTTTCCCCTGCCACCCAATTCTCCTCACCACTTCTGCCTTTTAACCTGGTTTAAGACATCTTTTGCCATCCGTTAAGTTTTTATGTCATCAAATCTGTCGTTCTTCTCCTTTATGATTTCTGGGTTCTAAAACCTAAGTCTTCCTTATGAAGTTGTTTCTTCATTCTAAGATTATAAACATAGCTTTCTGTATTTTCTTTTAAACTTTTAATATTTTTTTACATATAAAACTATCATCTATCTGGAATTTATTTCTGCATATGGTGACAGGTAATGCTCCAACTTAATTTTCTTACAAATAGGTAGTCAATTGTTTCAGTATCATTTAGGGGAAAAATTATCTTTACTCCACTGATTTGAAATGTCACATTTATCAAGTATTAATATCTTATAAGTATTTTAATCTGTTTCTGGGTTATCTATTTTGTTTTAATTACCAATTTAGCTAAACTCTTCTATCTTCTAGGTTACAAAAAGTACACGGACTTGGAAAGATTCAGGGTTCCAATTCCACTAAGAGGTCCTTATTTTAATGAATAAGGCCACAGTTAGTGACTTGACAAGCAGGAGTTCTGGGCTTACAGTATGTTTTCAATCTACTTCTGTTACCAGCTTTGTTACACCCTCCTCAACAGCAGCACAGTGTTTGGCACATGACAGGACACTAAGTTGTCCTTTGTTCAATGAGTTAATGCTTATTAATGAGTTCAGTTTACTCAGAGGAAAGTACATAATTTCAAAGTCATTATTTGATCAGTGTCAACTTTCAGCTTACTAGCAATAAATCCTAGAAAGGGGAAGTAATAGTTTGCACTATTTAGGAATACAACAGCTTCACTAAAGCTACTAAAATAGTACATCTCCCCCCAGATAATGTTGCAATGCATCTATGGGCCCCTCGGGCTGCTGGCCACTCCTTTCTCCTACTCTCTGAGATGTTGTACTGTCTCTGCAAATCTCCAAAGCCCCTCCCCATTGGAGGAAAACCTTCACATCTTCCCACCACAATGCCACAGACTCTACCTTCCCTCCTATTAGAATAAGTGCTCCTGGTTAGGACAAACATTCCCAGCTTACTTACTTCGAGGATTTTCTATCACCTCTCTTTCCTGTACCATTCGTCTCTTCTAGATCATTCTCATCAGCAAATAACAAGTGTAAACAGCTTCATCTTAAAAAAAAAAAAAAAAAAAAAAAAAAAAAACCTTGTCCTTAACCCACATCTCTCTCCAGCTACCACCACATTTAACTTTCCCCGCTATAGCAAAATTCCTTGAGAAAGTGCCTGGACTATCTGTGCTTTTTCCCATTTCTTGAACCTACTCCATTCAAGTTTTACTCCCCACCATTACCCTGAATTTGTTATGATCAGGTAACCATTAACCTCCAAGTTGTCAAAAACAACAGTCAGGTCTTGGTGTTCGTCTTATAACTCCTATCAGCAACATCTGACTCAGTTGATCGCTCCATCCCTGAAATAATTTCTTTACTTGGTCTCAAGGACCCCAAGTTCCCATGGATTTTCATACTTTACTGGCTGCTCCTTCTCAGTCCCCTTAGATTAATCCCTCCGCCCCATCTCTCTGATTTCTATACATAGAAGTGGCCCAGGGCTCAGTCCTCAAAACTCTTCTCTTTTCTAACCACACTTACTCTCTAGGTAATCTCATCTAGTCCCAAGGCTTAAATATCCTAGTGACCCTTAAATTTTGTATCTCCATATGCAACCTTAGCTCTGAACTAAAAAACTACACACTCAATATCTTCAGTTGGATGTCTAACCAATATATCAATCTTAGCAGGTCCAAAACCAAAATCAAAGTAAAACAAAACAAAAGGAACAACAAAGCCCTGCTCTTTCTCCAGCATCCACCCAATTCAGTTACCACCCTAGCTAAACAACCATTAACTCTTGCCTCAGTTACTCTAAAAACCTTCTACCTGGTCTCTACTTCTGTTCTGCCACATTCCCTCTCCCCTAGTTCTATTCTTCACAAGTAGCTCTCATGAACCTTCTAAATTATAAAACAGACTATGTAACTCCTCTGCTCAAAATTTTCCAGTGGTTTTTCATCACTTGGAATAAAACCCAAAGACTGTCCATGGTCTGTAAAGTTGTGATCTGACCCCTGCTTATCTATCCAACTGTCACCTCCACATCACTCACTCTTAACCAGCAAAAACCAACTATCCTGTACATGAGGAAATAAATGGTGTCTCCTGTCTCATGGATACATCAAGCTAACTTCTACCCCAGGGCCTCTGTATCTGCTCTTCCCTCTGCCTGATGCATTGTACCTACAGATGTCTGCATAGTATTTTTCTCATTTCATTTACATCACCTTCTCTCAATTTTTTAATCCTGATTTATTTTTCTTCATAGTACTTAATACTACCTTACATTCTAGTATATATTGGTTTATTGTCAAACACCTTAACTAGAATATAAGCTCTATGAGACCATGGAATCTGCTTTTAATCTACTTGTTTATCCTCAGAAGCTAGAACAGTGCCTGAAACATAGTAGATACACAATAAATATTTGTTGAGGAAATGAGTAAGCAGATGAGCATTTATATAGTTTGATTATGAATGTGGCTTAATGATCCTAGCTTAATACATAATCCAAAAGAGCAAACCTGTTTTTGGGTATTCATTACTCACTTTTCGTTGTTTTACAGAGTCCAATTTTATGAGCCAATATGAAGCCACTTTTGTTTTATGATACTTCCAGTTATCAATCATCTGTTTTGGAGGAGAAACATTAAGAAATTTCATCTAATTAATTTGTGAAATGAAAGCACTATAATACTATTTGCAATAAAGAATGTCTACTTTCATAAAAAGACGTGCGAAAAGACTTTTAATGTAAGATAAAGAAGCCATCTGAATTTAAACCTTTTCTCTTTTTGCTGTAAAAAGCACACAGTCTCTAATGATTGAAAGCCAAATGTCTTCAGGAATATAAGGTTTGGGAAGAAGCCCAAAACATCGATTTTTCATTTTAATTCCAAGAACTGTATTTACAACATCATTCACAGTAACAAAATATTGAATAACACATTAGAAGATAGCCTATATTTAATTAGGATTCCATTATCCCCCTGTTTTGTTTTTTGTGCAAATCTGCAAAATTTCTGAATATATATTCTAGTTATATATATTATAATAAATAGATTAAAATAGTTGCTGCATAAGTAAACATATAATAAATAATCTAATGTCTTGTATAATTATTAATATCTTTTATCAATTATATAAGCCTATATCCATGTCTTTATAGAACAATCACAGTAGCCACAAATATTAGTTCTACTCTCAGATTATCTAATTTTTCATCTAGCTGATTCAGAAAGGTATTACATAATTTATATCTCTAAGAAATAGAAATAAAATGTCTGGTACAAAGACGTCCTACTTTATTGAATAAAATAACATATGTAAATAAAAATATATCTAGCATAATGCTTTATAACTAATGTTCATTTTTCTTCCTTTTCCCCTGATGTAACAAATAGTACTTCATTTGCAAACAAGATACCATTTCACTTTAAAAAAAATATGTAACAAATGCAATGTATAATATTTGGGGATTTTGGTTATAACTATGTTATGAATACAAAATACAAAATTGCCATTATTGATTGGTTAACTAAGAAAGTTTTTATTATTGTTTTTTGTTTGTTTTGTTTCTAGACAGCGCTTTAGACAGGCCTAAAGTAAAGCTAAAAAGTGAAAAAAGCCAAATGTATGGCTGTGGTTTTTATCCTACAACTGGCCACTAGATGGTGCCTTCTCCTCTGGATAAAAAAAAAAAAAAAAAAAGGGAAACCAGAAAACAACGTTCTATTCTGAGGAATTATCTAAGAATAACAATTTGAAAAGAATGCTTGAATGAAGAAATAGAACTCTGAGTGAAGAAATGCTCTTTCACCAAAAATATTCGAATAACTTGGACCTTCTTTCTAAATTAGGAGTAAGTCATTGACTTTAATGTGAATTTTAGAACTCTGACATTTTAGAACGTTACACTGGGTGGTGTAAATGCTTGTGTAACAAGAAAACACACACAACATAAGCCATTTCAAAATTTGACTAACACCATGCAAGGTGTCACATTCAAATATTCTTGACACTTTATGCCCATGGCCCCACTTTTTTCCTTATTATCTCATTCCATATTAGGTCTTTCTAAATCGTTATAGACGCAGGCTTAACTTGATGTGTCTTTAATCATTAAGAACAATAATTATTTAACACTAATTATTTTCACTTGATGAAGCATCATTAAAATAGGACTATACGGGCTTTCCTGGTGGCACAGTGGTTGAGAGTCCGCCTGCCAATGCAGGGGACACGGGTTCGTGCCCCGGTCCAGGAAGATCCCACATACCGCAGAGCGGCTAGGCCCGTTAGCCATGGCCACTGAGCCTGCGTGTCCGGAGCCTGTGCTCCGCAACGGGAGAGGCCACAACAGTGAGAGGCCCCCATACCGCAAAAAAAAAAAAAAAAAAGACTATACACTAAAAGATATTTTGCATTGCTGATTATAAATGTGATCTCATTGCTCATGAATCATAACAATTAAAATAATCCCTGTATCTTCTAAAGCTTGTGGAGGTTGAAAAGAACATCAATTAAGTTTACTATGTCATTGAGGATAATGCCATCAAGCAATAAAGTTTAATATTTTAAGAAGAAGAATAAAACGGTATGAGCTCCTTGGTATTTTATATACATCAAATACTCACATCTTCTATCAGAAGTAATGATTCTGCATCTGATTTTCCTGGAAACCGGATCTTCATGTCCTTGAGAACAAATAAGGTCTGACTTGTTAGATCGTCTTCTTGTTCTTTTGGTCTCAGTTGCCGCAAAGACTCACTCTTAAATTTGAAAGAATACAGATATTTGGAGGGGGTCTTATTTCATTGTGCCACTATAATCTGAAAGATATTTCTAGGTAAAAATGATGCACTTTTAATTGAAAAAATAACAATATAAAAGGAAGAAAATAATGTTGTTACATTTATTCTTAGCATTAAAATCTTAGGATTAAAAGGGTATGATTTCCCAAGAGTGTCTTTCACACTTCCACACAGTTGTATTTTATGTAGCTCAAAGTACTAAAACAAAAATACAAGTGTTTAAAAAAGACTTCCTGGTCAGTTTAATTTTCTACATATACCTTAGGCAATTCTTGATTAGAATTGTTACCCAGTGCAATTCATTCACTTATATTCATTGTTACCCAGTGCAATTCATTCACTTATATTCTTCAGACTCTTCCCTTTGGAAGCAACTTCCACATTAAATAAACAAATTAAATAAGTCCCTGGTCTATGTGAAGGTACATGGAGATATCTATTTGAGCATTTACAAGTAAGCCTGGTTGCAAAATAAATTCATTGACTTCCTCAATACTGAATCTCTGGGATTTATGCTAAGTTATAAATATATATATATATATATATATATATATATATATATATATACACACACACACACACACATACACACACATACACATATATATATATAACTAATACTATATGTTAACTTAATATACAGAAAACATTATAAACAATGCTGTACTTCAGTGCTCTAAGGATAATTTACCAATAGTTTATTTTTTTAAACTATTAATCAATAGTCCCATTAAGGAAAATTTTCCATACAACAAATTTCCCTTAATTTACATATATACTGTACAGTAAACTACAAAATCACATATTTACTCAGATGATTTTCATCAAAATTATCCTACTCCATCAGCAAATGGAAAATAAAATACTATTCTCAGTGTTCACTCTCAAGTTCTGTGATACAGTGAAGTCTGCCTTTTAAGAGTCCATACTCAGTTATAGGTGAAGAAAGATGAATAAACCCAAATTCCAGGAGACCATGAGTTGAGTTATAGAAAGGATCTGAAGTTCAATCTGTCCTCCTCCCAGCTAATCTCTTTGCCACTTAAATCCTAAGTACAGCGCTAATCTCAGGGGAGCAAAACAGAAGACTTACCATCGGAGAGTCAGTAGAGCTGGCATCATTACTTTGAGGCAGATGTCTCACGTAGGAGGAAGCACGGTTTAAAGAATGAGACCGAGACCCTGAGGCTGACCGGGATGATGATATCACTTGTTGAGCAGAAAAGGGGCGGTTGTCTGCAATGGATGGTGATTGAGAAGAGATGGACCGAGGGCAACTGACTGAACGCCTTATGGAGCCTATGGATGATGGAGAGGAGGAATCGCACAGTAGCAGAGTTACTAGAAGTTCTCCACTGTATTGGATCTATACAAAGTGATAATTAGCAGGATGGCAGTAAATGTCAAAGCATAGGCATCATCATGAGAATATGAGTTTGAAGTTAATTCTTCAATTTAAGCAGTGAACTTGGTGCAGAACCCCTGTCATGTATAAAGACTGGTTATCATGAGAATAATACTTATACGGTACTTTAATGTTCTATTCTCAAAACATGACATAAAAGGAACAAAAGAAAGGAACGCTAACATGTATGGAGCACCTTCTATAAACCAGGCATCATGCTAGGTGCTTCACTTTTATTTTTGTTCTCACAGAAACCCTCTGAAGTACAAATCTCCATCACCTGGAGACTCAGAGAAAGAAACTTCTCAAGGTCACATGACAAGAAAGTTACCAAGTTCAGATTTAAACCCTGATTTAATGGCAGCAACCTCCCTCTTTCTATAATGTCATGATGCCACCTACTATCTTCGGACTAGACTGGTCACTAATTAGAATCTGTGTAGAGGTTAGAAATAGAATATTTTACAGCAGGATTCATAGGGGGAAATGGATAGGAGTCTATAGAATGGCCAGGATAAATGGATGTTATAAAATTTAGGGCCCATGAGAATAAAATAATGATAATAAAACAGAAGAAAAACAAAGATTACCCTAATGAAGTTTAAATATGTAACTGGTTATTATAAGAGTAGTACTAGACAGATAAGTCTTCTTATTCACAGGATAGAAGAATTTTAAAAATTAGATTTACATTCCTACAGTAAAAGATTTAAGTGAAGAAAAATGTCTGGATCAAAAGGGTTGTTATCAGAACAACTAGGGAAAATCATAGAACATCTTCCTCAGGGCATATTGAGAACATTTAAAAAAGAGAACCGGGCCTCCCTGGTGGCGCAAGTGGTTGAGAGTCCGCCTGCCGATGCAGGGGATACGGGTTCGTGCCCCGGTCTGGGAGGATCCCATATGCTGCGGAGCGGCTGGGCCCGTGAGCCATGGCCGCTGAGCCTGCGCGTCCGGAGCCTGCGCGTCCGGAGCCTGTGCTCCGCAACGGGGGAGGCCACAACAGTGAGAGGCCCGCATACCGCAAAAAAAAAAAAAAAAAAAAAAAGAGAACCAACTATTCCAGGTAAATTTTAATTCCTGACACAGAGAAATAGAATATCACTCAATATTATCAACATTTATATCTTTTTTAGTACATATATTCTATATACCCTCTGTTGTATATTCTCTCTCTCTGCTTGGGAAATATATCAATCACTCTTCATTAATTAAATAATTTAATAAAACTCACATGAAGGCAGGTTGAATACCCAAATATTTCTCTTCATTAGCTGTTGAAAAAAATTTAAACCTTTATAAAGGCAATGGACATGAACCTTATATTTAGGGAAGTATTTCTAAAGAATATTTTGAATTGATGATAAGTCTAACAGTCCTCTTTTGGTTCTGGAGAGGACCAAAAAAGTATGCTCATTCAAGCTATAAAAGATGTTAAAAAAAAAAAAAAAACCTTCCATTTGTTCCAACTATTAACCTCCTTCTGAACCTGAAAGTCATACAATTTTTTTAAAGAATGGTGCTTCTAAAAAGGGCTGTGTGGGGTACATAACACTGGTCAATCTTCTACTAAGAAATACCCATAAGCATGTACTAATACCCACACCTTGGCCCTGCTCTCTTCAAGGGCTTACAATGATGGGTTTGGACATATATAATCTGATCATAGCTGCAGAAAGAAATATCCTTTCTCTTGAGTCACCAGAGATTTCCATTTTTTTCCTCTGCATACACTAGAATTCAGACAGAATAACTAAATAGCTAGACATGCCAATGATACTTAGGTAGATTAACAAAAAATGGTTGAAACTTGCATACACAAATTATCTGAGAAAAAAATACTTCATATAGTTTTGTGTAGGACTGCCATATATCAAATCTAAATATATCCTTTGGTACTGTAACAAGTTTAAATTGCCTAAATTAACTATATACAACAGAAAGCATTGTACATAATCTGGATTTTTGTCCTCGGTTATCAACATCCCTTTGTAGAGAAAACTCAAGGAGTGTTTGTGGTTAAAACATTCCTTCCTTAATGTAAGATTAAAGAGGGAATATAAAACAAATTGAAACCCTTGCTGCAATTCTTAATGACTAGAAAAACAAATAACCAATAAGGAAAAAGATATTAATTGAAATAGATTAGCTTTAAAATGTGAATTTATACTTAAAAACATTTCTAGTACACTCTTTGTCTGATCTCAATTTATTAACGTATTGGTCTGAGAAGAAAGAAGAATCTCAGAGCTATAGGAGTCCTAGCAATTTTTTTCTCACCACTACCCTTATCCTCTGTCAGTTCCTGCTGTTAAGGATACACACATTAGCCAATAGGAAAGGGGCTCCAAAACTGACAAAATCTGGGCAGAACAATGTCAGCTTCCAAAAGAGAAACAGAGCCATATTTACACAGAGATGCACTGAAAGTACTTAAGGAGTCTTTAAGAAAAAGGGAAATAATAGATAAAATAGCTTACAAACTCTGGAACAGGTGCTCAATAAACATATATTAAAGGAGTAAATAAACAAATGAAATGGAACATAATACATTATTTCCCCTCCAAACACATAAGCCCTCAAAGACAGGAACTTTAGCACGTATCTTTATGGAATAATTTGGAAGTAAAAGAAAGAATATTAAAAATCTTCAACTATTAGGTCTGCATTCCTTATGCATTTTCTCATAAGTCTGGAAGGCCAGGTTTAAAACATACATATTATCAGGTAACTATTAAACCATTGCTGGAAATAGAGAAACAAAGGCTCAGAAATGTGTTTATCGCATGATTGGACCAGTCCCTTTGTGGAGCCCTAGGACGAGGGAGGACAAGGCAAACAGCGAGATGAGAAACAGAGGTTAAGAAAAGTCCTGCTTTGGAGGCAGCCATCAGGAAGGGGTAACCGACTGAGCCTGGGCAACAGCAGTACCACACTGGACATCTGGGGATGAAAGAAGAATAACAGACACAATAGTGGACATTTGGGATCGAAGAAGGAATGAAAGACAGGAGAATGGAAGAGAGAGAAAATGGGAAAAGGAATAAAAGAGGAAAGAGGAAAAAGGCAGCAGGAAAGGAAGGAGACAGAGAAGCTGGTTGGTTCCTCTCCTGAATACTTCCTTCCTATACACCGAAGCCCTGACTGAAGTGCTTACCCGTGACGAAAATGGGAGGGAACAAAACTTCCAACTATTTCACAATTGTGTGGCTCACAGATACATTCAAGTCAAATGCCTAGGGAGATCCACACATTTTTAAAAACAGGTGAGAATATGAAACAAAATGAGTGCCAGAGTGGGGAATGCAATGAGAGAATATTTGGGCTTAAAAGAAAATGCAGTCATCAGATCAACCATGAGGCACATTTTATACAATTCATGCAGAAATCTAGGACTTAACAAAAACTTTGAAATATAGAAGAATGGACTGTAGAGATCCTTAAGTCAACTCTTTTGTTTTCTATTTGCAGACCCCGAAAAGGGGATCTGTGGGATCCAGACCTAATCAAGGTCTGGTTGGAGAAGGAAGTGGGATAGAATCCAGGTCTTCTCACACACAAGGGTTCATCTGGCCCAAAGTCTTTTTATTGAGTTCAGTAATTTCAGTTCCATAATTTTTCACATAACAACTAAATTAGAAGAAATCAACTTACTGGATGGTTGGATTAATCTGTAGTTGTTGGACTGTTTAAGATTATATGTAACTTGCTTTTCTCTTTTCTTATTTTGGTACTCTTCTTTTTCATTTTCTTCTGATTCTGAAGAGCTGCTGCTACTACCATAGCTGCTGTCACTGCTGTAGTACTTCTGTCTTTTTGTTATCTCAGTACTCTCGGGCATGGAAGACAGAGGCTAAAATGGAAGGAAATGTGATATTTTGTTAGAATTCAAAAAGGCTCATTCACATGATTAGTTACTACTTTTAATTTCCCACTTATGATTACTGCTTTTCACTTAAGCCTAAAAAATCCCCCCAAAGTGCCACTGTTCTAATGCTATCCACTAATTGTTCTGTTTCTGTGAAATATTATTTCTTAAATAATATAGTTCAGTCATGATGAGGAAAATGCTGTTTATGCACGATTCAAATAAAGGACCAAAATATCCACAAAGCATAACAAAATAAAGAAAAAAACATTTGAGATAAAAACATAAAAATCAAACATAGCTTTTCTTCATTCCATGCAGAATGATTACTCATTACTCATTAAGACTCAGAGGTATACCTCTGTTGTATCCCTAATGTTCAAAATCACTCAAAAAATGTGTATTTGTGTGTGTGTGTTCACTTGAGAGAGAGAGAGAGAGAGAGAGAGGAGAGAAGGAGGGGAAGGAGGGGCAAGAAAGGCAAAAGTAAAATAAAATAAGGAAGCAGCAGCCAGATAAACCACTATAAGTAAAATAATCCACTATCAATAAAGTAGGCCACATCTTAAAACAGAGCCTATGAACCTATGATACCCTCAGATAATATGCAACAAGAAGCAAGGTATTCCTCACATGTCTAATTTCTCTTTGGACATTTTTAGAAATAAAAATATTTAGTTAATTATCCACTTTCCAAATTGGCCATGCACCAACTCACAGCTTTTCTTGGAGGATTCCTACCTCTGTTACATAGGATCTGGCCATAATGGAGCAACATTACTTTCCATTGCCCACACTACATTTTCATAAAGGGATATAATGTAAAAATCAGTATGGCATAAATTTTTTAGAGGATAAGTGCCATGTAGAAGGGTAAATCTGTAAAGATTTAAAACGGCAGGCTATCATGTTCCAATATCTCCATCAGAATCACTTGTCTCTGAATCTCCCAATCAATGTGTTTCCAATGATGCCAGCTGAAGAAATAAAAGATAAGGAAAGTGGGACATCTTCACTTCAGAAAGAATGTGTACAACCAACAGCACGACAATTTTGTAACTTAGTCATTTTAAGAGACAATTACACATGCCACATGCCTCTTATTCCTCCTGCGGGAGGTTCCTGCAGTTGTATACTAGTTTCTTGTTCTCTGTTAATTCAAACAAAAATGCTTTGATGTTAGCATATACCATAATGAAATCCTTGGTTACCCTGAGATTTCACTGAAATAAGGTATATCCTCTCATGTAACAGTGTAGGATGAAAGATAAAGAAAGAACTAGCATTTCACAAAGTGCCTGGAATACATAGTAAGCCAAAGCATCATGTTCTTAAAGTTACTGTCTTAGCAAAGGATGAAAAATAACCAAAGCAGGGAAGTAGTTTAATACACTAAGGTACCAACTTGTGTTTAAAAATATGTTCTCCTTTTGATAGTCTAATATTTACTGAGCACTAACAATGTTCAAAGAGATATGCATAAAAACATTTACCAGTAACACAATCATCAAACATTTTGATAGTCTTAGGGAATATGAATTCTAGAGGAAGGATGTTTCTTCAGAAGTCTAGCATACCCAGAAGAAACAGTGGCACAATCAGGCTTGCTAGTAGTGCCTTCCTTCAAGTAGGCAAACAGCTTTAAAGTTTCTTAAGGAGCTTGACTACATAATGAGTTACTCGATCCTATAAAGAATCACAAAGGGAAACGGATAGTTGAACCTTTGTGTCATATATGCATTTGGGATTTGTTAACCAATACACTGTTAAAGCAATAAGTAATAAGAAGTCACAGCAACATAAACTCCAAACAGTGCCGTAACTACAAACTGGAATTTGTAAACCGGCGTTGAATTCTGACGCAAACCATACCATTTATTTTTATGTCCAACTGTATTATGAACTGGCTCATATATTAAAATATATATAAATGGCATAAAGAATAATAAAACAAATACCAAGTACCTAGCACTTGGTTGAAGAACAATAGTAATACTTTATGTGATATTATTTACATAGCTAATTAATACTTCTTAGATTCTCAAATAAGTGAAAAGTTATTTCTCCCAAGTTTAATTTAACCTTGATAACCTTCAATTATTCTACCAGTAAAGACACTGGAAATCAGTGTTTGACATGTGATAACAACCCTCTAAACAGGAAAGGCTGCTTTGAAGTTTGGCTCACTCTAGACCCTCAGTATACCTAAGGTTAGAAGTTATAAAAATACTTTTACTTCAGACTGATTATGCAGTTTTCAACACTTCAAAATATTTCTGGTGTTAATAACTATAGGAACTAACCAATTCATTTCATTTCAATGAATACATTGTTAGTTCCTACTATTTGCCTGGAATAAGAGGGGTTGAAAAATACACAGTGTGAATTCTGCCCTCTAGGAGGTTTTATTTTTATTTGGATGATAAGCCTTATTTGATGAAGCAAAGGAAAATATAAGACCGTAGAAGACTGACTTAGAGCTTTTGCATTTGCCAATCTGTCATGAATATTGTGCCCCCAGGTTGCCTCATATCTGGTTTGCCAAATTGCTAAATAATTAATATACAAAGTTTAGAGACTTTCCAATGTTTTCCAAAATGAAGCAATAACTCATGAAGGTATTCACTTTTACAGATACTCTAAAAAAATTTTGTTCCAAAGGAATTATCAACATCTTCTACAGTTCTTTGATATAGAATACATAATTCAGAAGAACAGTGCCTGACATTCAAGGTCTCTGGTCTTCATCAGATATGTATCTTTTACCAGGTTCATCTTGCACCAATTTACTCTCCAAGAATCTTCCACCTGAGTCATACCAAATTCCTTGTCATTTCTCCAACACCTTAGGCAGCATCATACCTCCATGTCTTTGCCTTTAATGTTCAATTCAAATGGCACTGCCTTTATGAAGCCATCCATAATCTACCAATCCCTTTCTTTTCTATGTTGCTGTAGCACTTCCCACTCCCTTAATTACAGTACTTGCCACAATATACCCTGGTTTTTGGTTCACCTATCTGCCCTTCCACTAGTCAGTGAGGTCCTTGTGGACACATTCAACAAATTTAATTAATGGTTTTGAGAACCTGCTAAGTGCCAGATGCTGTGCTAGGTGCTAGAGATGTAAAGATGAAATATACCCCCTATCCTCAAGGAACTTACAAGCTCATACTAAGGCAAGCATGCAAACAATTATTTGTGACAGCTGCTCTATAAAAGTGTCACTTGTGGTACAGCAATAGAAGGAGGGGGCAGAAGATCTAAGTCCAACTAGGAGAATGAGGGAAGATTTCACAAAAGCAGCAATGGTTCATCTGGATTAGGAGGGGGGTCTCTAGTCAATCAAGCAATGAATCAATTATTCTTTTAATAGGCAAGCCTTCCAGGTGTATAGAAAAAGCATGAAAGCATGACAGAGAATGATGTATGTGAAGACATAGTAATAGTTCAGTATTGCTGAAATGTAAAGTGAAAAAAAGCAGAATGAAAAAACTTTCCAAGACTTTACAAATTCAACTCTTTCCTACTCTACTAGCAAGAACTTTGACATATAACAAAAGAACATGTGGATGTCATCACCACAGAGCAGATGAAGGTAAAGCAAACACCTGTCTATTTTTGCCAGCATGACAGCTTTCTATGTCTTCCTAGAAACTGTAACTATTTTTCCTTACAAAATTTCAATATTACCGTGCCATCAAAAGATGGGGCTCCCCATTGGGATCTCTGGAGTCATGATTTGCCTGATCTATAATGCTACACGTCTCTGATAATTATATGTTTGGAGATAGGAAAACATAATACTGAGTATAGAATGAGGGTACCAGTTCTAGGTGCTGCTTGGCCCTGACTCACAGGGCTTTCACTAGATGAGGGAAAGAGTTAGAAAATGAGGAAAACTATCAAAACAAAACAAAGCTTCTCCTGAGTATATGAAAGCATTATCTTCCCAATTCTATCTTCACTGGAAACACAGTCCACAGAGTTCCTTGAAAGTGGCATCAGTCATTCTCACAGTGAGAAATACGAAGGGAAAATTAACTGTCCTTAGTAGAGTCTACTCTGATATTAAGGAAGATAAAGGTACTGCACCTTTGGTCCTCGAGACTTGGCAGTTTTGCCCATCAACTTTTCGTCATCAATTTCACATTGTTCCAGAAGATCCAAAATATCTTCCTCCTTAAAAAACATTTAATTAAAATCGTGATCACTGATGGATTCCAGAATTAATTAAAAGATTATTAATCTTGTGTACAACAAGGATTCCGAAAAGTATTTAACAAAGATTGCTCAGATCAAATGAGAAATAAAGGGTCATGGCAAACCCTCTTAAAGAAACTTTCACTAAAACCTGGCAATAAAAATAATACTTAGCTGAAATCTATTATGTATTGATTATCATAAACAAATATATCCTTATGTTCTAGTATACTATTAAAATCTTAGAATACAATATTTCAATAAGTTAGCCTATTGGACACTTTAAAATTTCTAAAAGTTCACTCTAATTTTTCCAGACCGCAATTTCATCAATCATTGCTGTATCAATTAGTGCAAAATAATAATACGACTGCAGACAGAACACTGATGATTGGCCTAATAGTTTCATTTAGAACAATCTAATGTTAGTATTTAGGTAATAGGCACAATTTAATGAAACTTTTAAATTTTTAACTCTTGCACACGAGTATCTTTAGAACTTTATGAAAGGTTTTCACCCTATAGGCCTAACACCTTTTCTCATGCTCTTCTAGAGTCACTTTGAAGTCAAAGGGTAAAGTTATAAAAACATACACCCAAGTGGATGTTGAGCAAACCAGAGCAATAGGAGTACAACAGCTTTACTAAATGAAGTAGAGTTAACTGCTTTCATTGAGTTATTTATTCAACCTATAAAAATATCACAACTTCATTTATATATTTATGATTTATATCTGTGTTTCTTTTTTTAAAAAAAGGGTTTTAGAGAAACTAGAAATCTCACTGAGCAATGGAAATCTGTAAAATAGGTTACTCTTCATCCCAATCTAAGATTTAGCTATTAAAATATCAAAAGACTCTTAACATAAAGTTTGATTAAACAATAATCCTACAAAGGATTCCAAAGACAGCAGCACAAGACAGTTAAAAAGTAAGGAGTTCTGCTTCTGCTTAGGAGAAAGAAGGTCATATAGACAGCATTTTCATCATAAGAGCTAAAAAAAGATGATAAACTAAATAATCATATATTTTAAGACATTAGAAAGCTGTGGATAAAAGTAGTGTAAAAAGAATTATACCAGAGAGGGAAAAGTTCTCCCTAGGGGAGCAGAGATAAGTGGCCACTTTCTACTTTATGTTCATTTGTCAGGTCTGGACGCAGATGAGCAGAGATTAGGTCTACAATAGAGAGATTCTGTGGGGGTAAATAGAATCCAATGGAGTTTTCAAAGGTCACATGGGCTACTGAGACATCTAGAAGAGCCCCACAGAGCTGGTTCTCTTCGCCTGCTGGGTCTTTCCAATAGCAATTTTAGTTGAGTATGTAGTAGAATAGGAGGATAGAGGCATGGATGGAAAACCAGAACTAGAGAGAAGCTCACGCACTGCAACAAAGAACCCACGCTGCAATGAAAGATCCCGCATGCCTCAATGAAGACCCACGTGCTGCAACTAAGACCCACCGCAGCCAAAAAAATTAATTAAATAAATAAATAAATATAAAAAAAACAAATAAAACTCTATAACCATCACCTGTAGTGTACACATTATTTTCAAGTAGACTTGGACATTCACTAATATAAGTACCATATTGAGTTAAAGCAAGTCTCAATTTATTTTACAAGACTGAAATCAGAATATGTTTTCTAACACCAATAGACTAAACTAGAAACTTTACCAAAAATAAAACTAGAACTTTTTAAATGTATGGAAATTAAGCAACAAACTTCTAAGTAACCAAAATAAAAATCAAAAAATAATTTGAAATGCAGTTAGTAAAAATGCAATATATAAAAATGCTAGATATAAGGGTAATATACAAAAATAATCAGGTGTTTACATCCTGGCAACAAATTAAAAATAAAAAAAATTTACAAACAATATTACCAGCAACAGCAGCACAAACATCAAATACTTAAAAATAAATTTAAAGAAAGATGTGCAAAAACTATAAACTGAAAACTACCAACTGAGCAGAGTTATTAAAGATCCAAGTACATGGAGAGATATGACATATTAATGGATCGGAAGACTCAGTATTGTTAATTCCCCAGAAATTGTTCTGTAGATTCCTCAGTCCGAATTAAAATCCCAGCAGCCTTTTTTTGTAATTAAAAAAATTAATCAAAATTTAGAATCAAACTGATTCTAAAATTTGTATGAAAGCATAAAAGGACCTAGAAAAGCCAGAAGAGTTTTAAAAAGAATAAATTTGAGGACTCACACTACCTAGTTTTGACACTCATTATAAAACAACAGTAATGAAGACTGTGTGAGTGTTATATAAGAAGAGGCTCCCAGATCAATGGAAGGGGGCAGGCAAAGTGGTGACATTAAAACTAGATTTTGAAGAATCAAATTGAAACTTGAAGCCTATTTATTATGTGCCAAGGTACTTTAAACAGACTAATTAACCTCAATTTTATTTTCACAACCTGTCAAGTATAATTTTAATACTACTATTTTAGTGATCTGATTGATCAAATAGTTTAATGTAAGTTTACAAAATTAACATGTGGGGGAGCTGGAATTTGAATGTAGGTCTATCTGGCTCCAGAATCCTTAGGATTTCTAGGAGCAGAGTGATGGGAAGATGGAACAGAGGCTGCATCCAGAGGAGAGAGAAATGACATTATAGAACAGGTAGAGGAAAATGAACAAAGGTCTCTCACTGTCTGGGTCAGGAAAAACAAAAAGACCACAGAACATAATTCTAATGGTGGAAATACTTGCATATGTCAAAAGAGGAAAATTTAAAGGAAAAGAGCATTGGGGTATACAGTATTCCTCTGCTTCTGTCCCTTAGGCCTAGCCAGCTTGAAAATGGCTTTATATCCTCCTGTTGCAGAATTTTAGTGAAAAGACCATAGCAAAATCTATCTATAATAAACTTTATCATGATTTTTGAATCACTCAGTATAACAGGGTATCCAAGATACTGGAGGTATCACACTCTAGGGAGATTTCCAGTAATATAAAATATAGACAATTTTAATAGGTCTGTGTGATGGAATGAAGAACACAAGAAAGGGTAAGTATGTGAGTAAATATGAATACTTAGAAAAATATTAAAGACCACTGACTGTTTAGACAACAAATAAAAACTTATTTGTCCAATGGAACATTAGCAAGCATGATGCTAGCAGAGGCTAGATTAGTCCCTGCACTCTGGGCTTGTCCTCTTGAAATGCTCCATTTTGGAACCCTGAGCTATCGTATTAAGAGATCCAGTTACCCTCCTTACATGGTCATGTAGAGAGAAAGAGACACCCAGCCTGCTCCCCAGATGTTCCAGCTATCTCATCTGATGCACCAGACACAGGAGTGAAGCCTTCTTGGATTTCCATCCCCAGCTGAGTTGATAAATGCAAATATATGATTCACTCCAAGCTAGCTCAGCAGAAGAACCACTCAACTGAGCCCAGCCAAGACTGCGGAATAATGAGCAAATAAATGCAATGGCTTATTATACTGCAAAAGATAACTAACAGACCTTTTAGTAAGGCAAATAGATTACTCTGTGTGTGTGTTTCAATTACTTCTCATATGCCAGGTCTATGCAGTATCAGGAAAAAATTATTGTATAACGTTAGTTACAATCTAACTATGTAACAATATAGTTACATAGTTAACTATATTGTTAACTATGTAACTCATAGGTATATCTCATTCTCAAACAATGAGAACATCACAAACCACTAGGTTATTTCAATCTATTTTTTTATTCAGTTATGTATACATAACTCTGTAATAAAACATTTATTACAATAGATTACAACATAATATCAACATTCTCTACTGCTTAACTTGTCTTGTTAAAAAACATCTTATTTATGAAATCATTTGGTTGGTTATGAAACATTCCCAACTGTTAAAATGGAAGGAACGTGCATCTTAAAAGTAAAATGTTTTTATATGTGGAACTAAGATGGGTTGTTTATAAAGACATATTGTGTGGCTTTATTCTTTTTTTTCTTTATAAACATTCATTCCTTTACCTTCATCCTTTTCAATGGATTATTCATCTCTCGCTGGAATGAAGCTGCTCTTCCTGAAAGGAAGGTCTGAAAGGCAACAGCCAACAAATTTTCATACTTTTCAAGTAGTGTTTTATCTTCAGGAGGATAAATTCGCCTACAATAAAATCAGATAAACCAGCTTGTTTAAAAAAAGCTATCATAGCACAAGAGTTAAGGTCAACTACATAGATAATTCTTGACCATCTACTCTGTCAGTCACTTTACTAGGCGCTAGAAATAAAGATGAATATAGTTACAAGAAATACATACATTTTCATTTGTTACCAATACAAATTGAAGTTTATCTAGAGAATTATCATTAAACAATGCAGTTCCAGAAGGCACAGTATAAAGGTTTGGTCAAGGGGAGGTGGTTGAAGAAGAATCGCAATTGGGCATATTGAGAAATATAGAACTTTACTGGAGAGAATTTAGGTGATGAGGGATAATTTGAGAAGTTATAGACTCAGTGTAATTATTGATGTATACAAGAATGTAGGGATTAATCCTAATGATCTTTTGAGGGGTGGTGGAATTTGTCTCTCTGGTGGAGAGATTAGGTAGACGTAGGGTGAGAGGAATGTGTTCTCATCATCACCATTGATAGTGTTAAGGCTGGAAAGAACATCTTACCAGGAATGCGGGAAGCTCTATGACGTCAAATCCTCCTAATTCTGCTGAGTCAGTGTCAAAGCTTGGGAGGAGGGGTTGTCTTTCCAAGAACACAAAGAGCTTAGGGGGTCCCCTTTTCTCCTGTCAAAGGTGATACTGTGGAGGAGGTCCAGTTCTGTACAGTCCAAACCCCTTTCTAATGTCTCATACCTGCCTCCTCCAAACATTTTCACTATTTGCCTGGTTCCTGATATATTTGAACTTAAAACAAAGTACAGCAACCACTCTGAACTGACAGAAAGAGTACTAAGAGACCTGAAATCTGACTTTTTCAAAATAGTATGTTATAATTAAATAAGGTCACATGATAACATCAGCCGGAAAAGACTTCATACAACCCCCCCAGAAGCTCTCCCCAAGTCTGAACCATCTACTTGCTAACTATCTTTTCTTTCTGGAAATAAATTAAACAAAAAGCACTTTCTCAGAATGAAATAAACAGTGCTTAAAATAAGCTTAAAAGTTAAAAAATGCAGGCACTTCTGTTTTGACACTTCACTTCTTCAATCTATTAAAAAACAAAAGCACAGTTACCTGTAATTCCCCATGTGTCGATTTTCATGTTCTTCTTTTGAGATCTGCTTCCGTACCTGAGCAAGTCTCTCCTTCTAGAAATGAAGAAATTTTACAAATAAAACCTGACATGAATTATGCAATTCAAATTGCAGGTACATTGTTAAATTTTTCATACCAACTCTTCTTTCCGCCTCTCCAACTGATGTCTCTGCTGTTCTGAGTCTGAGGAACCCGGTAAAAGCCTTTTGATTGAATTTTGACCATAAAGCCTCCTTTGAGCCTCAGCTTTTTGTTTAGCCAAGTTTCTCCTTTTATCACTGGTCCTAAAATATAGAACACAAGAGCATATTCAAGAATTCAAATAAGCTCTAACCTTATCCCTGTGAGAATCAGCAGAAGAGGGGACCCAGTGGGGATAAGAATCAGTTTTTATTAAATTTATATATTCACAGGTTATATTCACCTAGTCATTCATCAAATATGGATCTCCATACAGTAAATAGAAGTTCTGAAGGTAACAAGATAAAATGGAGACAGTATAGCAACTTACTAGCAATACAACCTTAGGTCAATTAACTGCTGGGTCTGTTTTCCCATCCATTACATGCTAACAATATCATTTCCCTCCTAGAGTTCTTATAAAGATTAAAATGGGGTAACATTAATAGGTCCTTAATAAATGTTGTTTCCTTTCTCTTCCTTCAACCAATGCCCTTCATATTTAAGCATTCTCACTTATACTGACCACTCTTCAGCATATTTTCAATTCAGATTGAAATCTCAGCCTAACAGTCATTGCTGAATTGAAAGCATCTGCATAGTCCTTCTCATTTTTGACCAACAATGCAAATTTACTCATAGCGGTATGATTTTTATTAGAAAATTCCTGTTGTAAGAGTGCTTTCCTCTGAAATTGTATTCTCTCTCTTCCCTCCCATGTAGCTGGTATGATCAGATAAGCCTGAGGTCTCTTCTCTCTCCCTCCAACTTACACTCTTATATAACAATCTTAAAGATCTAGCAGGAACAGGTTGGACTCTAGAGAAAAAAGGAAAGGCAAAGCCAATTTTTCCCTCAACCATAGCAAAAAATAGAGTCCTTATTCTTGAGTGTACATTTCCATGCCTTGCAATGTCATTAGCCTGGTAGGGCTCAGATGAAGGTGTAAACCAAAGGAAAGGGTACAAGGAGGCCATCTGGCCAGCTTCTAGTGAGGAGAGGTAAAAGACACGCTTAAGTTTACAGGTGGTCCCATGCTATTCAATAAGGGATTGCACTGAGAATACTGGGCCAAGGCCGTAGATAATAGAGAGTGTTATTTTGCCTCAAGTATGCACCACCTCACAACTTGAACTTGCAAGGGTGTTAGGAAACTGATCTATTATCTTTCATAACAACATTACAGTTTGAGTGGCAGGAGTTCAACAAGTGAACAGGATAGAAGGAATAATTTGAGAAAAGGAATAAACATGTCCAGGAAATTGTAAGTCATTTAGAATGTCTGGAGCTATGGGTGAATGCAGGAAACTCAGCTAATTAAAGCCTTCTAGCTTTAATACTAGGTTACTAAGTCTCAAATTGAATTTCAGGCAGTGAGGGAGGGGAGAGAGTGAGTTTTAAAAGGAGAAGGGAATAATTATATTTGCAGGTTTTAAACGTTATGCCTTGGCAGCAGAAGCAAGAAAAACTACAATCCTGCAGCCTGTGGAAAGAAAAACACGTTCACAGAAAGACAGACAAAAAGAAAAGGCAGAGGACTATGTACCAGATGAAGGAATAAGATAAAACCCCAGAAAAACAACTATATGAAGTGGAGATAGGCAACCTTCCAGGAAAAGAATTCAGAATAATGATAGTGAAGATGATCCAGGACCTTGGAAAAAGAATGGAGGCAAAGTTCGAGGAGAGGCAAGAAATGTTCAACAGAGACCTAGAAGAAGTAAAGAACAAACACCTAGAAGAATTAAAGAACAAATGAAATACACTACAAATGAAAAATAAACTAGAAGGAATCAATAGCAGAATAACTGAGGCAGAAGAATGGATAAGTGACCTGGAAGACAGAATGGTGGAATTCACTGTTGTGGAACAGAATAAAGAAAAAAGAATTAAAAGAAATGAAGACAGCCTAAGAGACCTCTGGGACAACATTAAAAACACCAACATTCACATTATAGGGGTCCCAGAAGGAGAAGAGAGAGGGAAAGGACCCAAGAAAATATTGGAAGACATTATAGTCAAAAACTTCCTAACATGGGAAAGGAAATAGCCACCAAAGTCCAGGAAGTGCAGAGAATCCCAGGCAGGATAACCCCAAGGAGAAACACACTGAGACACAGAGTAAGCAAACTGACAAAAATTAAAGACAAAGAAAATTATTAAAAGTAACAAGGGAAAAATGACAAATAACATACCACGGAACTAGCTGATTTCTCAGCAGAAACTCTACAAGCCAGAAGGGAGTGGCATGATATATTTAAAGTGATGAAAGGGAAGAAACTACAACCAAGATTACTCTATCCGGCAAGCATCTCATTCAGATTCAATGGAGAAATCAAAAGCTTTACAGACAAGCAAAAGCTAACAGAATTCAGCACCAACAAACCAGCTCTACAACAAATGCTAAAGGAACTTCTCTAAGTGGGAAACACAAGAGAAGAAAAAAGACTTACAAAAATAAACCCAAAACAATTGAGAAAATGGTCACAGGAACATACATATGGATAATTACCTTAAATGTGAATGGATTAAATGCTCCCACCAAAAGACACAGGCTCACTGAATGGTTACAAAAACAAGACCCATATATATGCTGTCTACAAGAGACCCACTTCAGACCTAGGGACACATACAGACTGAAAGTGAGGGGATGGAAATGGATTTCCATGCAAATGGAAATCAAAAGAAAGCTGGAATAGCAATACTCATATCAGATAAAATAGATTTTAAAATAAAAAATGTTACAAGAGACAAGGAAGGACACTACATAATGATCAAGGGATCAATCCAAAAAGAAGACATAAGAATTATAAATATATATGTACCCAACACAGGAGCACGATACATAAGGCAACTGCTAACAGCTATAAAAGAGGAAATCGACAGTAACATAGTAATAGTGGGGGACATGAACACCTCACTTACAGCAACAAACAGGTCATCCAGACAGAAAATTAATAAGGAAACACAAGCTTTAAATGACACAATAGACCAGATAGATTTAATTGATATTTATAGGACATTCCATCCAAAATCAGCAGACTACACTTTCTTCCCAAGTGCACACAGAATATTCTCCAAGATAGATCACATCTTGGGTCACAAATCAAGCCTCAGTAAGTTTAAGAAAATTGAAATCATATTAAGCATCTTTTCTGACCACAATGTTATGAGATTAGAAATAAATTACAGGGGAAAAAAACGTAAAAAGCACAAACACATGGAGGCTACACAATATGTTACTAAATAACCAAGAGATCACTGAAGAAATCAAAGAGGAAATCAAAAAATACCTAGACACAAATGACAATGAAAACACAATGACCCAAACCTATTCGATGCAGGAAAAGCAGTCCTAAGAGGGAAGTTTATAGCAATACAATCATACCTCAGGAAACAAGAAAAATCTCAACTAAGCTATCTAACCTTACACCTAAAGGAACGAGAGAAAGAAGAACAAATAAAACCCAAATTTACAAGAAGAAAAGAAATCGTAAAGATCAGAGAAGAAAACAATAAAATAGAAACAAAGAAAATAATAGCAAAAATCAATAAAACTAAAGGCTGGTTCTTTGAGAAGATAAACAAATTGATAAACCTTTAGCCAGACTTATCAAGAAAAAGAGGGAGAGGACTCAAATCAATAAGATTAGAAATGAAAAAAGAGAAGTTACAACAGACACCATGGAAATACAAAGCCTCATAAGAGACTACTACAATCAACTCTTCGCCAATAAAATGAACAACCTGGAAGAAATGGACAAATTCTTAGAAAACCACAACCTTTGAAAATGAACCAGGAAGAAATAGAAAATATGAACAGACCAATCACAAGCACTGAAATTGAAGCTGTGATTAAAAATCTTCCAACAGGGCTTCCCTGGTGGCACAGTGGTTGAGAGTCCGCCTGCCAATGCAGGGGACACGGGTTCGTGCCCCGGTCTGGGAAGATCCCACATGCTGCAGAGCAGCTGGGCCCGTGAGCCATGGCTGCTGAGCCTGCATGTTCAGAGCCTGTGCTCCGCAATGGGAGAGGCCACAACAGTGAGAGGCCCACATACCGAAAAAAAAAATCTTCCAACAAACAAAAGTCCAGGACCAGATGGCTTCACAGGTGAATTCTATTAAACATTTAGAGAAGAGCTGACACTCATCCTTCTCAAACTCTTCCAAAAAACTGCAGAGGAAGGAACACTCCCAAACTCATTCTATGAGGCCACCATCGCCCTGATACCAGAACCAGACAAAGGTACTACAAAAAAAGAAAATTACAGACCAATATCACTGATGAAAATAGATGCAAAAACCCTCAACAAAATACTAGCAATCAGAATCCAACAACTCATTAAAAGGATCATACACCATAAGGAAGTGGGATATGTCCCAGGGATGCAAGGATTCTTCAATATATGCAAATCAATCAATGTGATACACCATATTAACAAACTGAAGAATAAAAACCCTATGATAATCTCAATAGATGCAGAAAAAGCTTTTGACAAAATTCAAGACACATTTATGATAAAAACTGTCCAGAAAGTGGGTATAGAGGGAAACTACCTCAACATTATAAAGGCCATATTCTTGGATTGGAAGAATCATTATTGTGAAACTGACTATGCTACCCAAAGCAATCTACAGATTCAATACAATACCTATCAAATTCCCCATGGCATTTTTTACAGAACTAGAACAAAAAAGTCTTAAGATTTGTATGGAGACGCAACAGACCCTGAAGAGCCAAAGCAACCTTGAGGGAAAAAAAACAGAGCTGGAGGAATCAGACTCCCTGACTTCAGACTATACTACAAAACTACAGTAATCAAGACAATATGGTACTGACACAAAAGCAGAAATATAGATCAATGGAACAGGATAGAAAGCCCAGAGATAAACCCATGCACCTATGGTCAACTAATCTATGACAAAGGAGGCAAGGATATACAATGGAGAAAAGACAGTCTCTTTAATAAATTGTGCTGGGAAAACAGGACAGCTACATGTAAAAGAATGAAATCAGAACACTCCCTAAAACCATACACAAAAATAAACTCAAAATGGATTAAAGACCTAAATGTAGGACTGGACACTACAAAACTCTTAGAGGAAAATATAGGCAGAACACTATGACATAATTCACAGGAAGATCCTTTTTGACCCACCTCCTAAAGAAATGGAAATAAAACCAAAAATAAACAAATGGGACCTAATGAACCTTAAAAGCTTTTGCATAGCAAAGGAAACCATAAACAAGACAAAAAGACAACCTTCAGAATGGGAGAAAATATTTGCAAACAAATCAATGGACAAAGGATTAATCTCCAAAATATATAAACAGCACATGCAGCTCAGTATTAAAAAAAACAAGCAATCCAATCCAAAAATGGGCAGAAGACCTAAACAGACATTTCTGCAGAGAACACATACAGATGTCCAAGAGCCACATGAAAAGCTGCTCAACATCACTAATTATTAGAGAGTTGTAACTGCAAAACTACAATGAGGTATCACCTCACACCAGTTAGAATGGGCATCATCAGAAAATCTATAAACAACAAATGCTAGAGAGGGTGTGGAGAAAAGGGAACTCTCTTGCACTGTTGGTGGGAATGTAAATTGATACAGCCACTATGAAGAACAGCATGGAGGTTCCTTAAAAAACTAAAAATAGAATTACCATACGACCCAGCAACCCTACTACTGGGCATATACCCAGAGAAACCCATAATTCAAAAAGAGTCATATATCACAATGTTCATTGCAGCACTATTTACAATAGCCAGGTCATGGAAGCAACTTAAATGCCCATTGGCAGACGAATGGATAAAGAAGATGTGGTACATTTATACAATGGAATATTACTCAGCCATAAAAAGGAACTAAATTGGGTCATTTGTAGAGATGTGGATGGACCTAGAGACTGTCTAAGTCAGAAAAAGAAAAACAAATATCGTATATTAACACATATATGTGGAATGTAGAAAAATGGTACAGATGAACCAGTTTGCAAGGCAGAAATAAAGACATAGATGTAGAGAGAGAACAAACATATGGACACCAAGCAGGGAAAGTGGGGGTGGGTGGTGGTGGGATGAATTGGGCGATTGGGATTGACATATATACACTAATATGTGTAAAACTGATAACTAATAAGAACCTGCTGTATAAAAATAAGTAAATCAAAATAAAAAAAAAAGATTATCCCTTGGCAATATGTACAGTGGCTTAGAAGTGGATGAGAAAAGAAGCAGGCTGTTAAGATAGTCTATGGTCTGAATATTTGTGCCCCCTCACAAAACCCATATGTTGAAATCTTAACTCCCAAAGGTGATGATATTAGTACATGGGGCCTCTGGGAGGTGATATGGCCATGAGGGTGGAGCTCCCTTGAAAGGGATTAGTGACCTTATAAAAGAGACTCCTGAGACCTCCCTAGACCCTTCTGTCATGTGATGATACAATAAGAAGTATGTGACCCAGAAGCAGGCCTCACTCAACCATGCTGGCACCCTAATCTTGAACCACCACCCTACAGAACCATGAGAAATAAATCTCTGTTTTTTATAACCTATTAAGTGTATGGTATTTTGTTATAGCAGCCCTAACAAATTAAAACAAATGGAATGCTATTTCATTAGCAAATATAAAATATGACAGCCTGGACCAGGGAAGCAGCAGTCAGATTAGAAAATAAGTAAAGATCCGAAGGGTTATTTTAGAGGAAGAATGAATGACTTTGGTGATTAATTATTATTATTAATTAGATGTGAGGAGTAACAAAAAGGGCTGAACTTGAGATGGCAAGCAGATTTCTGATTTTAGTGACTGGATGATTGAGAATATCATTTTTCCAATGGTAAATACTAAATCTGGCTGAGTTTCCTTTGTTTAGGGAAAGGGGAAATGTGGTTTAGGTAGCTCTTAACTTTTAATTTTTTTGATATTCCATTTTATGTAGAACAATCATTTCTATTTACCATACAATTTAAAGGAAGGAGAGGAGAGAAAAGGGGAATAGAAATGAAAAGAATAGAGAAGAACAAAGACCAAACAGTTGGTAAGAAAAAAAATGTAAGAGAGGAAGGAAACATGAAATAACAGAAAAGAGGGGGTCTCACCACGTGAGAAAGCTCTTTGAACCCCCGTCGCCCAGTTTTAGCAAGAAGTAGGCACTCAGTAAATTTCTACTGAACAAATGAACGTGAATTTCTGAAGGCAGGAGTTGTGAGAAACTACTTCTCTTGTTCTCTGTGATGCACTACTATGGTCTCTAGAAACTGCACAGGTTCTTCTTGGATGTAATAGTTTCTCAGACTCTCCTTATTTTTGGTGACTTTAACGATTTTGAAGAGGACTACTCAGGTAAATTAAGAAAATGAGGGGGGCCCGGAGGAAGATGGCGGAAGAGTAAGACGCGGAGATCACCTTCCTCCCCACAGATACATCAGAAATTCATCTACACGTGGAACAACTCCTACAGAACACCTACTGAACGCTGACAGAAGACCTCAGACCCCCTAAAAGGCTCGGAGGCAGCGGATTAAAGCTCCACGGTCCATTTGATGTGCCCTGCGTCTGTGGAGTGCATGAATGGACAGCGAATCATCCCAAATTGAGGAAGTGGACTTTGAGGACAAGATTTAAGACTTTCCCCCCTTTTCCTCTTTTTACAACGAATTATTCCAAAGTAAGGAGGTGGACTTAGAGAGCAAGATTTCAGACTTCTTGCCCTTTTCCTCTTTTTACAACGAATTATCCCAAATTGAGGAGGTGGGCTTGGAGAGCAAGATTTTTGATTTTTCCCCCTGCTCTCTTTTTGTGAATGTGTATGTGTAATCTTCTGTGTAAGATTCTCTCTGTATAGCTTTGCTTCCACCATATGTCCCAGGGTTCTATCGGTCCTTTTTTTTTTTTTTTTTCAATAATTACTTTCTAATTTTAATAACGCTACTATATTTCATACTTTATTCTATTTTACTTTACCTGCTCTTTCTTTTTTTCCTACCTTCCCTTCCTCCCTCCCTCCCTCCGCTCTTCCTTTCCTTTTTTCTTTTTCTTTCCTCCCTCCCTCCCACCCTTCTTCTTTCCACTTTCTTTTTCTTTCCTTCCTCCCTCCCTCCCTCCTGTCTTTCTTTCTTTCTTTCCTTCCTCCCTCCCTCCCTTCTTCCATTCACTCTTCCTTTTGCTTTCATTGCTCCCTCCCTCCCTCCTTTCTTTCCTTCTTTCTTTCCATCCTTCCTCACTCCCTCCCTCCTTTCTTTCTTTCTTCCTTCCTTCCTTCCTTTCTTCCCTTCTTCCTTTCTTTCCCTCTCTCTTTCTTTCTTCTACTAATTCTTTCTTTCTGCTTTTTCTCCCTGTTATTCTGAGCTGGGTGGATGAAAGGCTCTTGGTGCTGCAGCCAGGAGCCAGTGCTGTGCCTCTGAAGTGGGAGAGCCAACTTCAGGACACGGGTCCACAAGAGACCTCCCAGCTCCACATAATATCAAGCAGCGAAAATCTCCCAGAGATCTCCATCCCAAAACCAGCACCCAGCTTCAGTCAACGACCAGCAAGCTACAGTGCTGGTCAACCTATGCCAAGCAACTAGCAAGGCAGGAACACAACCCCACCCATTAGCAGAGAGGCTACCTAAAAACATAATAAGGCCATAGGCACCCCAAAACACACCACCAGACGTGGACCTGTCCACCAGAAAGACAAGATCGAGCCTCAACCACCAGAACACAGGCATTAGTCCCCCCCACCAGGAAGCCTACACAACCTACTGAAACAACCTTAGCCACTGGGGTCAGACACGAAAAACAACGGGAACTACGAATCTGCAGCCTGCAAAAAGGAGACCCCAAACACAGTAACATAAGCAAAATGAGAAGACAGAAAAACACACAGCAGGTGAAGGAGCAAGATAAAAACCTACCAGACCTAACAAATGAAGAGGTAATAGGCAGTCTACCTGAAAAAGAATTCAGAATAATGATGGTAAAGATGATCCAAAATCTTGGAAATAGAATAGACAAAATGCAAGAAACAGTTAACAAGGACCTAGAAGAACTAAAGATGAATCAAGCATCGATTAAAAACACAATACATGAAATAAAAAATACTCTAGATGGGATCAATAGCAGAATAACTGAGGCAGAAGAAAGGATAAGTGAGGTGGAAGATAAAATAGTGGAAATAACTGATGCAGAGCAAAATAAAGAAAAAAGAATGAAAAGAACAGAGGACAGTCTCAGAGACCTCTGGGACAACATTAAACGCACCAACATTCGAATTATAGGGGTTCCAGAAGAAGAAGAGAAAAAGAAAGGGACTGAGAAAATATTTGAAGAGATTATACTTGAAAACTTCCCCAATATGGGAAAGGAAATAGTTAATCAAGTCCAGGAGGCACAGAGAGTCCCATACAGAATAAATCCAAGGAGAAATACACAAAGACACATATTAATCAAACTGTCAAAAATTAAACACAAAGAAATCATATTAAAAGCAGCAAGGGAAAAACAACAAATAACACACAAGGGAATCCCCATCAGGTTAACAGCTGATCTCTCAGCAGAAACTCTACAAGCCAGAAGGGAGTGGCAGGACATAATTAAAGTGATGAAGGAGAGAAACCTGCAGCCAAGACTACTCTACCCAGCAAGGATCTCATTTAGATTTGATGGAGAAATTAAAACCTTTACAGACAAGCAAAAGCTGAGAGAGTTCAGCACCACCAAACCAGCTTTACAACAAATGCTAAAGGAACTTCTCTAGGCAAGAAACACAACAGAAGGAATATACCTACAATAACGAACCCAAAGCAATTAAGGAAATGGGAATAGGAACATACATATCAATAATTACCTTAAATGTAAATGGACTAAATGCTCCCACCAAAAGACACAGAGTGGCTGAATGGATACAAAAACAAGACCCATATATATGCTGTCTACAAGAGACCCACTTCAGACCTAAAGACACATACAGATTGAAAGTAAGGGGATGGAAAAAGATATTCCATGCAAATGGAAATCAAAAGAAAGCTGGAGTAGCAATTCTTATATCAGACAAAACAGACTTTAAAATAAAGACTATTAGAAGAGACAAAGAAGGACACTACATAATGATCAAGGGATCGATCCAAGAAGAAGATATAACAATTGTAAATATTTATGCACCCAACATAGGAGCACCTCAATACATAAGGCAAATACTAACAGCCATAAAAGGGGAAATCGACAGTAACACAATCATAGTAGGGGACTTTAACACCCCACTTTCACCAATGGACAGATCGTCCAAAATGAAAATAAATAAGGAAACACAAGCTTTAAATGATACATTAAACAAGATGGACTTAGTTGATATTTATAGGACATTTCATCCAAAAACAACAGAATACACATTTTTCTCAAGTGCTCATGGAACATTCTCCAGGATAGATCATATCTTGGGTCACAAATCAAGCCTTGGTAAATTTAAGAAAATTGAAATTGTATCAAGTATCTTTTCCGACCACAATGCTATGAGACTAGACATCAATTACAGGAAAAGATCTGTAAAAAATACAAACACATGGAGGCTAAACAATACACTACTCAATAACGAAGTGATCACTGAAGAAATCAAAGAGGAAATTAAAAAATACCTAGAAACAAATGACAATGGAGACACGACAACCCAAAACCTATGGGATGCAGCAAAAGCAGTTCTAAGGGGGAAGTTTATAGCAATACAATCCCACCTTAAGAAACAGGAAACATTTCGAGTAAACAACCTGACCCTGCACCTAAAGCAATTAGAGAAAGAAGAACAAAAAACCCCCAAAGCTAGCAGAAGGAAAGAAATCATAAAGATCAGATCAGAAATAAATGAAAAAGAAATGAAGGAAACGATAGCAAAGATCAACCAAACTAAAAGCTGGTTCTTTGAGAAGATAAACAAAATTGACAAACCATTAGCCAGACTCATCAAGAAAAGAAGGGAGAAGACTCAAATCAATAGAATTAGAAATGAAAAAGGAGAAGTAACAACTGACACTGCAGAAATACAAAAGATCATGAGAGATTACTACAAGCAACTCTATGCCAATAAAATGGACAACCTGGAAGAAATGGACAAATTCTTAGAAATGCACAACCTGCCAAGACTGACTCAGGAAGAAATAGAAAATATGAATAGACCAATCACAAGCACTGAAATTGAAACTGTGATAAAAAATCTTCCATCAAACAAAAGCCCAGGACCAGATGGCTGCACAGGCGAATTCTATCAAACATTTAGAGAAGAGCTAACACCCATCCTTCCCAAACTCTTCCAAACAATTTCAGAGGAAGGAACACTCCCAAACTCATTCTACGAGGCCACCATCACCTTGATACCAAAACCAGGCAAGGATGTCACAAAGTAAGAAAACTACAGGCCAATATCACTGATGAACATAGATGCAAAAATCCTCAACAAAATACTAGCAAACAGAATCCAACAGCACATTAAAAGGATCATACACCATGATCAAGTGGGGTTTATTCCAGGAATGCAAGGATTCTTCAATATACGCAAATCAATCAATGTGATACACCATATTAACAAGTTGAAGGAGAAAAACCATATGATCATCTCAATAGATGCAGAGAAAGCTTTCGACAAAATTCAACACCCATTTATGATAAAAACCCTGCAGAAAGTAGGCATAGAGGGATCTTTCCTCAACATAATAAAGGCCATATATGACAAACCCACAGCCAACATTGTCCTCAATGGTGAGAAACTGAAACCATTTCCACTAAGATCAGGAACAAGACAAGGCTGCCCACTCTCACCACTCTTATTCAACCTAGTTTTGGAAGTTTTAGCCACAGCAATCAGAGAAGAAAAGGAAATAAAAGGAATCCAAATCGGAAAAGAGGAAGTAAAGCTGTCATTGTTTGCAGATGACATGATACTATACATAGAGAATCCTAAAGATGCTACCGAAAAACTACTAGAGCTAATCAATGAATTTGGTAAAGTAGCAGGTTACAAAATTAATGTACAGAAATCTCTGGCATTCCTGTACACTAATGATGAAAAATCTGAAAATGAAATCAAGAAAACACTCCCATTTACCATTGCAACAAAAAGAATAAAATATCTAGGAATAAACCTACCTAAGGAGACAAAAGACCTGTATGCAGAAAATTATAAGACACTGATGAAAGAAATTAAAGATGATACAAACAGATGGAGAGATATACCATGCTCCTGGATTGGAAGAATCAATATTGTGAAAATGACTCTACTACCCAAAGCAATCTACAGATTCAATGCAATCCCTATCAAACTACCACTGGCATTTTTCACAGAACTAGAACAAAAAATTTCAAAATTTGTTTGGAAAAACAAAAGACCCCGAATAGCCAAAGCAATCTTGAGAACGAAAAAAGGAGCTGGAGGAATCAGGCTCCCTGACTTCATACTATACTACAAAGCCACAGTAATTAAGACAGTGTGGTACTGGCATAAAAACAGAAAGATAGATCAGTGGATCAGGATAGAAAGCCCAGAGATAAACCCACGCACATATGGCCAACTTATCTTTGATAAAGGAGGCAGGAATGTACAGTGGAGAAAGGACAGCCTCTTCAATAAGTGGTGCTGGGAAAACTGGACAGGGACATGTAAAAGTATGAGATTAGATCATTCCCTAACACCATACACAAAAATAAGCTCCAAATGGATTAAAGACTTAAATGTAAGGCCAGAAACTATCAAACTCTTAGAGGAAAACATAGGTAGAACACTCTATGACATAAATCACAGCAAGATCCTTTTGGACCCACCTCCTAGAGAAATGGAAATAAAAACAAAGATAAACACATGGGACCTAATGAAACTTCAAAGCTTTTGCACAGCAAAGGAAACCATAAACAAGACCAAAAGACAACCCTCAGAATGGGAGAAAATATTTGCAAATGAAGCAACTGACAAAGGATTAATCTCCAAAATTTATAAACAGCTCATGCCGCTCAATAGCAAAAAAACAAACAACCCAATCCAAAAATGGGCAGAAGACTTAAATAGGCATTTCTCCAAAGAAGATATACAGACTGCCAACAAACACATGAAAGAATGCTCAACATCATTAATCATTAGAGAAATGCAAATCAAAACTACAATGAGATATCATCTCACACCAGTCAGAATGGCCATCATCAAGAAATCTAGAAACAATAAATGCTGGAGAGGGTGTGGAGAAAAGGGAACACTCTTGCACTGCTGGTGGGAATGTGAATTGGTACAGCCACTATGGAGAACAGTATGGAGGTTCCTTAAAAAACTAAAAATAGAACTACCATATGATCCAGCAATCCCACTACTAGGCATATACCCTGAGAAAACCATAATTCAAAAAGAGACATGTACCAAAATGTTCATTGCAGCTCTATTCACAATAGCCCGGAGCTGGAAACAACCTAAGTGTCCATCATCGGATGAATGGATAAAGAAGATGTGGCACATATATACAATGGAATATTACTCAGCCATAAAAAGAAACGAAACTGAGCTATTTGTAATGAGGTGGATAGACCTAGAGTCTGTCATACAGAGTGAAGTAAGTCAGAAAGAGAAAGACAAATACCGTATGCTAACACATATATATGGAATATAAGAAAAAAAAATGTCATGAAGAACCTAGGGGTAAAACGGGAATAAAGACACAGACCTACTTGAGAATGGACTTGAGGATATGGGGAGGGGGAAGGGTAAGCTGTGACAAAGCGAAAGAGAGGCATGGACATATATACACTACCAAACGTAGGGTAGATAGATAGTGGGAAGCAGCCGCAGAGCACAGGGAGATCAGCTCGGTGCTTTGTGACTGCCTGGAGGGGAGGGATGGGGAGGGTGGGAGGGAGGGAGATGCATGAGGGAGGGGATGTGGGAACAGATGTATATGTATGACTGATTCACTTTGTTATAAAGCAGAAACTAATAAAAAAATAGAAGAAAAAAAAAACAGAAAAGAGGAAGGGAGAATAAAAAAAAAAGGATTGAGAATATTATGAGAATGTTGTGAAAGAAATGAACATAGAGCTATATGCACCTTCACAGCAAATACAGCACTCACAGACAAGGACACTGACACACACACAGCTCAAGAACATACCTATAAAGAAGAGTAACAGAAATAAGCTCACAAAGAAGTTCCTTTGGACACACTGAGAAACAAAGAAAAGCCAATCACACCCAGACATTTTCTCTAGATGACTGCTCCCATATTCTGGCCTTGAGAAATACTGCCATTCTAAAAACTGTGTTTGGATTCCTATAAATATAGGTATAAATCAGCACTAATGACTCTTAGTCCACAATAAAAATTTAACCAGAGACCAAAGGATCTCCATTCACTTAGCATTGTAATCAGCATTTTTCCGTTCAGCTGTATCCACACACTAAGAAGTTTTGTTTACAGTTTCTGGAGCTCTTTCCACTACTCATTACCCTGTGATTCCATACAAGGGATTTCTCTTTCTAATCAGCTGGCTTTGCACACTCAAGCTCCTGTAATATGGAATCCCTGGAAGTTCTATGAACATCCTGTGCTTGCCTCACTTCCTTATCTTACCACAAGGAGTTACCTTGGAATGAAATGTCCTTCCCCTACCCTTGTCTTCCAACCTAAATTTTATTTAGTACTCACTATATGCTAGTTCTAGATATGGCCCTGGGAATACAAGGATGAATAGACAGAGACATTGCCCTCAAGTGTCAGCAATGGCATGTGAATAAATACATGGAGTACAATGGATGCTATTTAAAAAGTGATAGTAAGTAGGGTGATGGCACAAGGGAGGAAGTAAACCACTTTGCCTCAGCAAAAGCTTCAAATAGGAAGTCAGGCCTGTGCTAGGTACTTAAGGATGAGTTGACAAAAATGTGGTATATGCATGCAATGGAATATTATTTGGCCTTAAAAGGGAAGGAAATTCTGACACATGCTACAACATGGATGAACACTGAAGACATTATGCTAAGTTAAATAAGGCAGTCACAAAAGAGCAAATACTGTATGATTCTACTTATATGAGGCACCTAGGCAAATTCATAAAGACAGAAAGTGGAATGGTGCTTGCCAGGGGCTGGTGGCAGGGGGAAATGGGGAGTTGTTTAATGGGTACAGAATTTCAGTTTCACACAATGAAGAAAGGTCCAGAGAAGGATGGTGGTAATGGTTGCATAATAATGTGAATGTAGTTATTGCCACTGAATTGCACACTTAAAAATGGTTACAATAGTGAAGTTTAAGTATATTTTACCACGATTTTTAAAAATGAATCAACATTCACCAGAGGAACAAAGCTAAGATAAAATTTAAATAAGAATACACACAAAACCATGAACATGTGAAACAGCATCACACGAGAGTTCTTAGAAAAATTAATTCTAAGTCAGGGAAAAGAGAAGAACAAAAAGTGATCAGATTGGCGAGATATGCAAGGGCCAGATCAAAAGAAGTCTTGTGTCTAAAGATCAAAAACACTTTGTAGGCAATATTTAAGCTTTATTTGATAGTGTGGAAACAATCTGAGCAGAATATTAGAGTTTATAAATATCTCTTTAAATGTTGGCATCACTCAGGCTCTGCCCTTGTCCCACTTAAATTCTCAATATATAACTCCAACTGTATGTTCTCATCCACTGGATTCAACAGCAATCTATACACAGATTTCAATCACATAGATGTCTCTATCCCCTGGAGCCCTGTATATCAAATCTCCCACTTAACAATTCTGCCTGGGTGTCTCAAAGCACTTCAAAATCAACATGTTTAAAACTGAATTATCTCTCATTTCTACCTTCTCCCATCACTTCTAAGCCTGTTTCTTGCCTTAAAGCTCTATCTAAATAAATGACATACTGTCAAATAAGTCATCCAAGCCAGAAACCAAGACTTTGAACTCCCAGCACCTACCCCTATAGTAGCGGGCACTCAATAAACACTTGTTAAATGATTTGCAGAGCAACAGAGTGGACACTGCAAAACGGGGTGAAGGTTAGTGCTGAACGAAGGAAGGAAACCAATAAAATAGCCAAGGAGAGAAATGAGAAGTCCCTAAACTTGAAAAGGAATCTAAGAAATTAAGCAGAAGTCATACATTTGACAGAGCTACTTAAACAATATATATGCCAAAACAAGTATAGGCATATTGCTTAAATAATCTAAAATACTTGATATACTTGTATAAGCTAAATAAAATTTTCCCATTCTACATTTCTTTCCTTTCTATTCATTTCCTTTAGAATAACTGAAATATCAGTAGAATTTAGGCAAATCATTCTTTGATCATATAAAAGAAGGGGCCATATGAAAATTTCTGAACAAGTTTATATGTCAATCTTTTTTTAATAATGCCTTCCACATAAATCTACTTCTCAATCAGGCATCTGCTACATGCTTGAAAACATTTCAAATGAATAAATTGCTTGGAAGTATCCCACAACTCTTTAAGAGTTCTTGAGATGACAATTAGAAAGAAGTGAGATCATAAAATTCCTGAGCTTAAATGACCTCAGAGATCCTTTAATCTAATACCCTAAATGCTATTTGTTTTTTGTTTTTTTTCACACACACACTGTATTTTATTTTTACAAGAGATAAATAAACTGACACCAAGCATTGTAAGTGGGTGACCACAACAAAAGCAACAATGATTGCAATTACCAAACACAAAACATACTCATACTATGTCACAATATTGACATTCAGTCCAGTAATCCTCCACTGTAACAGCTCCTTTACTTTGCAGTGAAAATTCATTTGTATATTTTTTGCCTCTGAGTCCTTGTGGGATTTTTTTTTAATCAAATAGAAAGTCACAAAAATTATAATCATCCTCATCAGTTCACTCAGTCCCATGTAATTAATTTTTTAATCTTGATTTTTGTTAGCACTTTTATGAATTCATCAGTTTTCCATTAGAGTTCTGAAAATGCTTATTCATTCAGTTCAGCAGTATAGTCAGTTACCAGAAACCTGTACTTGTCAGAGCCTTTTCCATGAATTCCTTGAAGATGAAACCCTTTTATAGGAACATTTTTGCAAAAGCATCAGAGTACACCCAGAACTGTCTGTAAATGACAAAAGACTTAAAAATGACCACGGTTAAAGATTTGATGAAAGTTCATAATAATGCAATTGACAAGGAAATTTAGTTATTTCTGAGATATACATTTTAAAGTAATAACTAGAATTATGACTTATAACATTATACCAGAACATATAAGAATTTTAGAAATTTAATGTAATGGATGAAACATTTATATTAACATATTTCCATACAAATAACCCAAAGAAAGTTTAGTACTAGTTGTTTCTTTTTGTTTGTTTGGTTTTTTTATACTGCAGGTTCTTATTAGTCACCAATTTTATACACATCAGTGTATACATATCAATCCAAATCGCCCAATTCAGCACACCACCATCCCCACCCCACCGCAGTTTTGTCCCCTTGGTGTCCATACATTTGTTTTCTACATCTGTGTCTCAACTTCTGACCTGCAAACCTGTTCATCTATACCATTTTTCTAGGTTCCACATACATGCGTTAATATACAATATTTGTTTTTCTCTTTCTGAGGTACTTCACTCTGTATGACACTCTTTAGATGCATCCACGTCTAAAAAAAAGACTCAATTTCGTTCCTTATTATGGGTGAGTAATATTCCATTGTATATATGTACCACATCTTCTGTATCCATTCGTCTGTCGATGGGCATTTAGGTTGCTTCCATGACCTGGCTATTGTAAATAGTGCTGCAATAAACATTGGGGTGCATGTGTCTTTTTGAATGATAGTTTTCTCTGGGTATATGCCCCGTAGTGGGATTGCTGGATCATATGGTAATTCTATTTTTAGTTTTTTAAGGAACCTCCATACTGTTCTCCATAGTGGCTGTATCAATTTACATTCCCACCAAGAGTGCAAGAGGGCTCCCTTTTCTCCACACCCTCTCCAGCATTTGTTGCTTGTAGATATTCTGATGATGCCCATTCTAACTGGTCAGAGGTGATACCTCATTGTAGTTTTGATTTGCATTTCTCTAATAATTAGTGATGTTGAGCAGCTTTTCATGTGCTTCTTGGCCATCTGTATGTCTTCTTAGCAGAAATGTCTATTTAGGTCTTCTGCCCATTTTTGGATTGGGTTGTTTGTTTCTTTAATATTGACCTGCATGAGCTGTTTATATATTTTGGAAATTAATCCTTTGTCTGTTGATTCATTTGCAAATATTTTCTCCCATTCTGATGGTTGTCTTTTCATCTTGTTTATGGTTTCCTTTGCTGTGCAAAAGCTTTGAAGTTTCATTAGGTCCCATTTGTTTATTTTTGTTTTTATTTCCATTACTCTAGGAGGTGGATCAAAAATGATCTTGCTGTGATTTATGTCAAAGGGTGTTCTTCCAATACTTTCCTCTAAGAGTTTTATAGTGTCCGGTCTTACGTTTAGGTCTCTAATCCATTTTGACTTTATTTTTGTGTATGGTGTTAGGGAGTGTTCTAATTTCATTCTTTTACATGTAGATGTCCAGTTTTCCCAGCACCACTTATTGAAGAGACTGTATTTTCTCCATTGTATACCCTTGCCTCCTTTGTCATAGATTAGTTGATCATAGGTGCATGGGTTTATCTCTGGGCTTTCTATCTTGTTCGATAGATCTATGTTTCTGTTTTTGTGCCAGTACCATATTGTCTTGATTACTATAGCTTTGTAGTATAGTCTGAAGTCAGAGAGTCTGATTCCTCCTGCTCTGCTTTTTTCCTTCAAGACTGCTTTGGCTATTCGGGGTCTTTTGTGTCTCCATACAAATTTTAAGATGATTTGTTCTAGTTCCATAAAAAAATGCCATTGGTAATTTGATAGGGATTGCATTGAATCTGTAGATTGCTTTGGGTAGTATAGTTATTTTCACAATATTGATTATTCCAATGCAAGAACATGGCATATCTCTCCATCTGTTGGTATCATCTTTAATTTCTTTCATCAGTGTCTTATAGTGTCCTGCATACAGGTCTTTTGTCTCCCTAGGGAGGTTTATTCCTAGGGATTTTATTCTTTTTTGTTGCAATGGTAAATGGGAGTGTTTCCATAATTTCTCTTTCAGATTTTTCATCATTAGTATATAGGAATGCAAGAGATTTCTGTGCATTAATTTTGTATACTGCAACTTTACCAAATTCATTGATTAGCTCTAGTAGTTTTCTGGTAGCATCTTTAGGATTCTTTATGTATAGTATCATGTCATCTGCAAACAGTGACAGTTATACTTATTCTTTTCCAATTTGTATTCCTTTTATTTCTTTTTCTTCTCTGATTGCTGTGGCTAGGACTTCCAAAACTATGTTGAATAATAGTGGTGAGAGTGGACATCCTTGTCTCATTCCTGATCTTAGAGGAAATGCTTTCAGTGTTTCACCATTGAGAATGATGTTTGCTGTGGGTTTGTCGTATATGGCCTTTATTATGTTGAGGTAGGTTCCCTCTATGCCCACTTTCTGGAGAGTTTTTATCATAAATGGGTGTTGAATTTTGTCAAAAACTTTTTCTGCATCTATTGAGATGATCATATGGTTTGTTTGGTTTTTTTGCGGTACGCGGGCCTCTCACTGCTGTGGCCTCTCCCATTGTGGAGCATAGGCTCCGGACGTGCAGGCTAAGCAGCCATGGCTCACGGGCCCAGCCGCTCCGAGGCATGTGGGATCTTCCTGGACCGGGGCACAAACCTGTGTCCCCTGCATCGGTAGGCGGACTCCCAACCACTACGCCACCTGGGAAGCCCCAAGATGATCATATGATTTTTATTCTTCAGTTTGTTAACATAGTGTACCACACTGATTGATTTGCATATATTGAAGAATCCTTGCATCCCTGGGATAAACCCGACTTGATCATGGTATAATATGATCCTTTTAATGTGTTGTTGGATTCTGTTTGCTAGTATTTTGTTGAGGATTTTTATATCTATATTCATCAGTGATATTGGTCTGTAATTTTCTTTTTTTGTAGTATCTTTGTCTGGTTTTGGTATCAGGGTGATGGTGGCCTAATAGAATGAGTTTGGTACTGTTCCTTACACGGCAATTTTTCGGAAGAGTTTGAGAAGGATGGGTGTTTTCTCTTCTCTAAATGTTTGATAGAATTCACCTGTGAAGCCATCTGGTCCTGGACTTTTGTTTGTTGGAAGATTTTTAATCACAGTTTCAATTTCATTACTTGTGATTGTTCTGTTCATATTTTGTTTCTTCCTGGTTCAGCCTTGGAAGGTTATACCTTTCTAAGAATTTGTCCATTTCTTCCACGTTGTCCATTTTATTGGCCTAGAGTTGCTTGTAGTAGTCTCTTAGGATGCTTTGTATTTCTGTGGTGTCTGTTATAACTTCTCCTTTTTCATTTCTAATTTTATTGATTTGAGTCCTCTCCCTCTTTTTCTTCATGAGTCTGGCTAATGGTTTATCAGTTTTGTTTATCTTCTCAAAGAACCAGATTTTAGTTTTATTGATCTTTGCTATTGTTTACTTTGTTCCTATTTCATTTATTTCTGCTCTGGTCTTTACGATTTCTTTCCTTCTGTTAACTTTGGGTTTTGTTTGTTCTTCTTTCTCTAGGTCCTTTAGGTGTAAGGTTAGATTGTTTACTTGAGATTTTTCTTGTTTCTTGAGGTAGGCTTGTATAGCTATAAATTTCCCTCTTAGATTTGCTTTTGCTGCATCCCATAGGTTTTGGATTATCATGTTTTCATTGTCATTTGTCTCTAGGTATTTTTTGATTTCCTATTTGATTTCTTACGTGATCTCTTGGTTATTTAGTAATGTATTGTTTAGCCTCCATGTATTTGTGTTTATTATGGTTTTTTCCCTGTAATTCATTTCTAATATCATAGTGTTGTGGTCAGAAAAGATGCTTGATATGATGTCAATTTTCTTAAATTTACTGAGGCTTGATTTGTGACCCAAGATGTGATCCTAAATGCTATTTGAACACTTATAATAGCAGACAACTCACTACCTCATTAAGCTGTTCAGTTAAACTTCTAACAAATTTTTTCATAATTAGCCAAAGCTTACCACATAATAAGATTTCAAACATTTGACATTCATGATTATGTACGCTGCAACCAAACTAATAATATTCTATTGATCCAGCAATCCCAGTTCTGGGTATATATTCACAGAAGTTGAAATCAGGATTTGACTGATCTTGTTGAACCAGGATTCAACAGATACCCTGCGGGTATCTGATCTAAAGATACCCACATTCCCATGTTCACTGCAGCATTATGCACAACAGTCAAGACATGGAAACAACCTAAATGTTCTGCAATAGATGAATGGATAAAATATGTGGTATATATAAGATGGAATATTATTCAGCCTTAAAAAAGAAGGAAGGGCTTCCCTGGTGGTGCAGTGGTTGAGAGTCCGCCTGCCGATGCAGGGGACGTGGGTTTGTGCCCTGGTCTGGGAAGATGCCACATGCTGCAGAGCAGCTGGGCCCGTGAGCCATGGCCGCTGAGCCTGCGTGGCCGGAGCCTGTGCTCCGCAGTGGGAGAGGCCACAACAGTGAGAGGCCTGCGTACCACAAAAAAAAAAAAAAGAAGAAAATCCTGTTTATGCTGTTCAATGGGAAAGTTAACTCTCACTTAACTGCTTCTCTTTTCTTCTCTGTTTACCCAGGCAGCATGATACAGTGGAAAGAACATTGGACAGAAAGGTCGGAAATGTATTTGTGAGGTTTTTTAACTCCCTGAGTGAACTTTGTGCTTTAGTTTCTTCTTGTGAGGTGAGGAAAATTGTCTAGAAGGTTTCCTAAGGTATTCTCCAATTCCACCCCATAGTCTGTATTATACCAACAATGCAATTTAAGCATATTTACTGTCGGTTCAAATAATATGGGGAGAAGGAGAAGCAGAGTTCAGGAGAAGAGGAAAAGATATTTAAAAAGAAGAAAAATAAATGGGTTTGAAGAATGGAATCAAGAAATTAACAATACAAAATACTAAAATTACAAGACAATTCCACTTACAAATGATTGTTCTATGCTAAATATGGTGAAAAAAATTCCAGAAGATGGAGGAAACACTTTACCTGATATTTAGTAGCTTCAGTGCATTTAGCAGCACTCCCCTTTTTACATCATAGTCTATTTTCTGATCAGTTCCAAAGCTTGGAGCTCGATTGATCTGAAATTTACAAAGAAAACAATGAGTAAACAAATGTTGGTAGGTCAGTCAATATGCAGTACAAATTTGTTAATTTAATGTGGGATCCCCAACCAGTAGGACTCTACAATAAACCTCAAAGCATTATATGGTAGATGGCCCAGTCACCATTGCCACTCCTCCCTTCCCCAACACCTTAAGTCAAAGAGTTGCAAGGAATTGACTGTCATCACTGCCCCTTCCCCCTGCTGCCTTAGCTCCAGATTTTCAGTCAGCATATCTGCCCTCTCCCTCCTCTCCACTCTCTCCAATCTATTACCCCATGCACTCTAGGTCTTAACTTTAGGAAGTTGACGTGACTCATCCAGACAAAAAGGTTGGAGGACCAGTAATAACAATAACAATAATAAAAATGGAACAAAAAATAATAGGGATATTACCAACATAGTAATAATTATATTCATGTATGTATTTCCCATATTGAAATTATCAGTGCCCTCTTTTCACTGCTTTCAGATCTTCTGGATGAATATGTCTATTGTTGCCTGAAAAACAAATTTTATTTCTTTCTACCTGGGTCAGACAATAATTCATCAATTTTCATTTCATTTCATTGAAATTACTCAGAGGATACCATTAAAGGTAGCTGCAAACTAACCTCTATGAGCTTTTCTAACTGTTTAAGGCGTCATGGGAATAACTGAGCCATTTGTGGTTGTTCTTCTTTCCCACATCATTTCTAGGATTTCACTAAGAAGAAAAATAAGAAGTAACTACATATACCCTGAAATCTAGTATACAATATATTACCACTTCAAGAGCTGGAGTGTTTGTTTTTGTCTTTGTTGTTGTTGGATTTTATTGTTGTTGTTATGAAAATGTAATTGGGATAGCAGATGTTTAAGAAAATTACTTACTCAATTAACTCAGTTGGTGAGAACACTGCTGAGTTCAAAACTACAGCTTAGCTTCATGACCACCAACTAACTCCAGAGGCTATCTCACAAAACATGCATGCTGGGCTTCCCTGGTGGCGCAGTGGTTGAGAGTCCGTCTGCCAATGCAGGGGATGTGGGTTCGTGCCCCAGTCTGGGAAGATCCCACATGCCGTGGAGCAGCTGGGCCCATGAGCCATGGCCGCTGAGCATGCGCGTCCGGAGCCTGTGCTCCGCAACGGGAGAGGCCACAACAGTGAGAGGCCCGCGTACCGCCAAAAACAAAAAACAAAAAAAAAAAACCCATGCATGCTACTCCTCATAGAGGAGGGTCATCTTATACAAAACCATCACCACAAAAGACAAGATAACTGACAACACGCATTTTACAACTGGCAGCTGAAAGAAATGCCACATTACACTTAAGAAATCATCCAGGAATACAAATGTCTCTAATTATAAATGTGGCACAAGATCACTGAAGAAAAATTAGAAACAGAAGCCAAACAAACAACAGAAAGATCACCTGCAATTCCACTACCTTGTGTCTTGTTAACCATTTGATAAATGGTGCTCCAGATATTTGCTATGTATACATTTTATAATATTCATTTTGCCTTCCAAATATATCTCTATACTAAATATACTATTTTATAATCCAAGGTTTTCTCTTAATAATGTATCGTGAAAATCTTTCTTGTCATCATTTTGATGGTTACCTGGTATTCCTTGTATAGAATTATGGCAAACTGTATTTTTTTCAATAGAGAAATGCCTTACTATATTATGCCTTTGCTGATTTCTGATTTAGAAAGTGATGAACATATTCTTGTCTGTGTGATGTGGTCTCAAGGGAAGAGAATAGCTTGGTAATTGCAAGAACATCCATTTATTCCAGGTAAATTTGAAAAAAGGAAGTTTATTAATCTACTACTTCAAAGCTCCAAGTATTTCCTCTTACAGGTACAGAGAAAGGGTGAAGTAATATTTTTATATGAAAAAAGTTTCAACCATGCAATACTGATTCAAATCTCTGGAATTTGCAAAACAAAGATAGTTCTGCTACTACATGTAACAGGATTATTTAAAAAAAAACATTTTTCAACTGAAGATTAAGTGGTTTACTGAAATGTTATCTATCTTTATAGAATTCCTTAGTGCTTCATTCTAAAACTGCAGTCTGGAATTCTGCCAAGCATATCCCTCCTCCAGGATGGTAGACAGTCTTGGTACAACATAATCTCAGACCCTCTCTCTTTTCTATCTCAGATTCTTCACTCTACTCTCATGTAAGAGAAATTGGTCTATCAAGAAATGTACCTAACATCAAATAAACTAATACGTGGAAAGGTAGAAAAACTTAATTCAATTAACACTTTAGATTTTTTCTTTAAGTTTTATGAGAAAGGTAAAGAAAAAAATAAAAGAAAAACCACAAATGGCTGACAGAAGAAACGCTGAAAATTAGGGTTCCATCCAGCCCAAGTTCTATTCTATAACGTGGATGGTTTCTTTGGTTCTCATTTCCTAACCCAACTGTAAAACAAACCAAAACCCACAAGTGTTAGAGTCTTAAAGCTCAGCAGCTTGTAAATGCATGCAAAAAGGAAAATTATAAGAAAGCAAATTAAATTAATAAATACTATTTATTAACCATCCAAATCACAGTTTTATTATCAAGATAAGCACAATCATTTCATGCACACATGAAAGTTTCCATAATAGATTCTGTGCTCCTAAATTAGTGCTGTTTCCTCCGGCCAGTAACTTCTCCAAGCCCCAGCCCCTACCCCACTTTCTACCACCTTAAATACTCTTCTCAGGTGTTCCCTCTTCTACAAAGACATTTTTTTTAACTCTCAAATATACACATGTACACAGAGAGATTAATCACTCTGTTTGTGCTGCCTCCTTATTACCTACTTATACTTGTAAATGCTACCATAAACACATATCTGAGTCCCCAGTAGACCAGGACAACCTTATTTTTCTTCTATCTCCACCATCTGGCCCAATGATTTGTTGAAATTAATTCAAGGATACTTAAAATATTAGCACTATATTTATACTCCACTCAATTTCCATGTTTTTCCCTAAAAATGTTTTCTATGACTGAAAATTTCTGCAATTTGCCACTAAGAATCATTGCCTGCAATTATTCCAGTTAACTAAAAGTTAACATGCTCAGAGGCACTCTCTACCTAATTCCACTTGATGGCGCCAAAAGGTTTTTACCAATGTATATTAGATGTACTATGATTGCAGCTGGGAGAAAATACAAAGGAAGATCTAAATAAGATTCTTTTAACTGTTTTGATATAATAAATGTTCATTACCCACAGCTGTTTGTTATTGCAGAGTTTTTAAATGGTTATGATTGATCTGAAAATGATGAAAGAATGAACAGAAAATGAAAAGAAGTTATTGTGGAGTTTTTTAGTGGTTCTTATTGATCTGGAAATGATGGAGAAAATAAAGTATAAAGAAACATGAATGTAAACAATAGTATTTCTGAGCCTTTAAAAAAACAGAACCATTTAGTCAATTCTGATCTACCAAGCTAATGGTAAGCTCCAGTTAGGCAAGTGCTTTTAAAAACAGGTAAATAAAATATCTATAAAATCATTATTCCTTGCTAGCCTTTCAGTTCTACTTCATGCATACTGCCTTCACTTTTTTCCCACCCCATAAAGGCTAAAAGACAAGCAGCAGTGGCAGAAAAAAAAGATACAGGTAAAAACAGGAAAGGAAAGTAAGAAGAGGAAAACAGCAAAAATAAAGGAAGAAAATGTTGGGCCTTAGGTGAAGGGCCATAGTCCAGAGTCAAGTGCTTTCATATCCAAGGAACGGAGGAAGCAAAATGATAAGCAAAATTCTTCCCATTTATCATATTTCTAGGACCCAGGCAGGAGCAAAATTTGAATACGTGACAGAATTGTATTTGATTGGAAATATAATACACATTATTTGCTCATAGTAGATTCAACACACAAACAAATGAAACCAGTAGCCCTCAAACTGGAAAAGTGTTCTTTCCTAAAAATATATTTTGAGTGTCTTGATCTCACCTATCACTCATTCAATTTGCTTTTGCAAACCTTGATATTACAGATGTAACTTTTAACTTCTAAATCATTAACAAAAAAGAGATAACCAACTTAAAATGACAGGTAGTTGTTGATGATATCTTCTATAGTAATGTTTTCCTTAAAATGTAACTAATCTAGTCAACACTGTTTAGGTAGGTGTTATTTTCTTGACAAAGTTTCCTAAACACAGTATTCTGTGGCCATGTGATCTATGACCATGGAGCTCGATGATCAGAGCCACATACTCTATGATTAGGGAACTTAGGGGAATTGCTGGATGTGGTACTGTGTGACTTCTAAGGTTTCCTTTGTATACAATATAAATACAAACATGACTGAAAAGGTACAAAAATCTTAGACGTCATTTTTATTTTGCCTTTATATTATTCTATATGTTCATCTTTTATAATGGAAGAAAAATAATGATGACTCTGACTGAACCAGGGTCTGGCAGCAAACCCAAAGGCACAGTTAACAGGCTAGACATGAGGGGAGCACCAGGCACATAATATGGCCTTAAAGGAGAATTCATGTCACCTGGGGTGTTAAGTATTAACTACTGATTAATGAACTAATTGGAGCCTCTCTCCTCTTAGAGAGTTTGAAGGGGAGACACACTGAAGCCAGGGAGCTACAGTGCTGCAGCCTAGGCACCCACAGAGAGGAAAGACAACAACCAGAAGTCATGAAGTGGTAGAGCTGTGAGGCTGAGAAAATAGTGGAGAGAGTAGACAACAAATCAGTAAAACCAGATCTATGCGTATGTGCAAACTGCCTAACCTAGAAATTCACTCAGTGCTAATCTGGGAAAAGTAAGATTAAAAACACTGACCCACTATCGGAACTGTTCTATTCCCCAAATGCTCATTCTCTTCCTCCCACATATTCTATTCCGGCTTCTTTCTGCTCAGTTAATGAATCAACTGTGCCAAGTACATATGTAAAAAACATTTGTTTTAGTACACAAGAATAGGGATCACAGGGGTCCTGAACCAAGATGGCAGAGTAGAAGGATGTGCTCTCACTCCCTCTTGTGAGAACACCAGAATCACAACCAGCTACTGGACAATCGTTAATAGGAAGACACTGGAACGCACCAAAAAATATACCCCACATCCAAAGACAAAGGAGAAGCCACAATGAGATGGCAGGAGGGTCGCAATCGCAATAAAATCAAATCTCATAAAAGCTGGTGGGTGACTCACAGACTGGAGAACATATACCACAGAAGTCCACCCACTGGAGTGAAGGTTCTGAGCCCCAAGTCAGGCTGCCCAACCTGGGGATCCACCAATGGGAGGAGGAATTCCTAGAGACTTAGACTTTGAAGCCTAGTGGGATTTGACTGCAGGACTTCAACAGGACTGGGGGAAACACAGACTCCACTCTTGGAGGGCACAGACAAAGTAGTGTACGTATGGGGACCCAGGGGAAGGAGCAGTGACCCCAGGGGAGACTGAACCAGACCTACCTGCTACTGTTGGAGGGTCTCCTGCAGAGGTGGGAGGTAGCTGCGGCTCACCATGGGGACAAGGACACTGGCAGCAGAAGGTTGGGAAGTACTCCTTGGCATGAGCCCTCCCAGAGTCTGCCATTTGCCCAACCAAAGAGCCCAGGTAGGCTGAAGTGTTGGGTTGCCTCAGGTCAAACAACCAAGAGGGAGGGAACCCAGCCCCACCCATCAGCAGTCAGGCAGATTAAAGTTTTGCTGAGCTCTGCCCACCAGAGCAACAGTCAGCTCTACCCACCACCAGTCCCTCCCAGCAGGAAACTTGCACAAGCCTCTTACATAGCCTCATTAACCAGAGGGCAGACAGCAGAAGCAAGAAGAACTACAATCCTGCAGCCTGTGGAACAAAAACCACATTCACAGAAAGACAGACAAGATGAAAAGGCAGAGGGTTATGTCCCAGATGAAGGAACAAGATAAAACATCAGAAAAAGAACTAAATAAACTGGAGATAGGCAACATTCCAGAAAAAGAATTCAGAATAATGAAAGTGAAGATGATCCAGGACCTTGGAAAAAGAATGGAGGCAAAGATCGAGAAGATGCAAGAAATGTTTAACAAAGATCTAGAAGAATTAAAGAACAAACAAACAAAGATGAACAATACAATAACTTTAGTGAAAAATGCACTAGAAGGAATCAATAGCAGAATAACTGAGGCAGAAGAATGGATAAGTGACCTGGAAGACAGAATGGTGGAATTCATTGATGCGGAACAGAATAAAGAAAAAAGAATGAAAAGAAATGAAGACAGCCTAAGAGACCTCTGGGACAACATTAAACACAACAACATTTGCATTGTAGGGGTCCCAGAAGGAGAAGAGAGAGAGAAAGGATCAGAGAAAATATTTGAAGAAATTATAGTCGAAAACTTCCCTAACAAGGGAAAGGAAATAGCCACCCAAGACCAAGAAGTGCAGAGAATCCCATACATGATAAACCCAAGGAAAACACGCCAAGACACATAAAATCAAATTGGCCAAAATCAAAAACAAAGAAAAATTATTGAAAACAGCAAGGGAGAAATGACAAATAACATACAAAGGAACTCCCATAAGGTTAACAGCTGATTTCTAAGCAGAAACTCTACAAGCCAGAAGGGAGTGGCATGATATACTTAAAGTGATGAAAGGGAAGAACCTACAATCAAGATTAGTCTACCCAGCAAGGATCTCATTCGGATTCGATGGAGAAATCAAAGGCTTTACAGACAAGCAAAAGCTAAGAGAATTCAGCACCAACAAACCAGCTCTACAACAAATGCTAAAGAAACTTCTCTAAGTGGGAAACACAAAAGAAGAAAAGGACCTACAAAAACAAACCCAAAACAATTAAGAAAATGGTCACAGGAACATACATATTGATAATTACCTTAAACATGAATGGATTAAATGCTCCCACCAAAAGACACAGGCTCACTGAATGGTTACAAAAACAAGATCCATATATATGCTGTCTACAAGAGACCCACTTCAGATCTAATGACACATACAGACTGAAAGTGATGGGATAGAAAAAGATACTCCATGCAAATGGAAATCAAAAGAAAGCTGGAGTAGCAATACTCATATCAGATAAAATAGACTTTAAAATAAAGAATGTTACAAGAGACAAGGAAGGACACTACATAATGATCAAGGGATCAATCCAAGAAGAAGATATAAATATATATGCACCCAACATAGGAGCACCTCGATACATAAGGTAGCTGCTAACAGCTATAAAAGAGGAAATCGACAGTAACACAGTAATAGTGGGGGACTTGAACACCTCACTTACACCAATGGACAGATCATCCAAAATGAAAGTAAATAAGAAAACACAAGCTTTAAATGACACAATAGACCAGATAGATTTAATTGATATTTATAGGACATTCCATCTAAAACAGGAGATTACACTTTCTTCTCAAGTGTGCACGGAACATTCTCCAGGATAGATCACACCCTGGTTCACAAATCAAGCCTCAATAAATTTAAGAAAATCGAAATCATATCAAGCATCTTTTCTGACCACAACACTATGAGATTAGAAATGAATTACAGTGAAAAAACCGTAAAAAACACAAACACATGGAGGCTAAACAATACGTTACTAAATAACCAAGAGATCACATAAGAAATCAAATATGAAATCAAAAAATACCTAGAGGCAAATGACAATGAAAACACGATGATACAAAACCTAGAACTGCAAAAGTTCTAGCAGGAAGTTTATAACTATAGAAGCCTACCTCAAGAAACAAGAAAAATTTCAAATAAACAATCTAACCTTACACCTAAAGGAACTACAGAAAGAAGAACAAACAAAACCCAAAGTTAGCAGAAGGAAAGAACTCATCATCAAGATGAGAGCAGAAATAAATGAAACAGAAACAAAGAAAACAATAGCAAAGATCAGTAAAATTAAAAGCTGTTTCTTTGAGAACATAAACAAAATTGATAAACCTTTAGCCAGACTCATCAAGAAAAAAAGGGAGAGGACTCAAATCAATAAAATTAGAAATGAAAAAGGAGAAGTTACAACAGACACCGCAGAAATACAAAGCATCCTAAGAAACTACTACAAGCAACTCTAGGCCAATAAAATGGACAATGTGGAAGAAATGGACAAATTCTTAGGAAGGTATAACCTTCCAAGATTGAACCAGGAAGAAACAGAAAATATGAACAGACCAATCACAAGTAATGAAATTGAAACTGTGATTAAAAATCTTCCAACCAACAAAAGTCCAGGACCAGATGGCTTCACAGGTGAATTCTATCAAACATTTAGAGAAGAGAAAACACCCATCCTTCTCAAACTCTTCCGAAAAATTGCAGTGTAAGGAACAGTACCAAACTCATTCTATTAGGCCACCATCACCCTGATACCAAAACCAGACAAAGATACTACAAAAAAAGAAAATTACAGACCAATATCACTGATGAATATAGATATAAAAATCCTCAACAAAATACTAGCAAACAGAATCCAACAACACATTAAAAGGATCATACACCATGATCAACTGGGATTTACTCCAGGGATGCAAGGATTCTTCAATATATGCAAATTGATCAATGTGATACACCATATTAACAAATTGAAGAATAAAAACCATATGATCATCTCAATAGACGCAGAAAAAGCTTTTCACAAAATTCAACACCCATTTATGATAAAAATTCTCCAGAAAGTGGGCATAGAGGGAACCTACCTCAACATAATACAGGCCATATATGACAAAACCACAGCAAACATCATTCTGAATGGGGAAAAACTGAAAGCATTTCCTCCAAGATCAGGAACAAGACAAGTATGTCCACTCTCACCACTATTAGTCAACATAGATTTTGAAGTCCTAGCCTTGGTAATCAAAGATGAAAAAGAAATAAAAGGAATACAAATTGGAAAAGAAGAAGTAAAACTGTCACTGTTTGCAGATGACATGATACTATACATAGAGAATCCTAAAGATGCCACCAGAAAACTACTAGAGCTAATCAATGAATTTGGTAAAGTTGCAGTATACAAAATTAATGCACAGAAATCTCTTGCATTCCTATACACTAATGATAAAAAAATCTGAAAGGGAAATTAAGGAAACATTATTTACCAATGCAACAAAAAGAATAAAATCCCTAGGAATAAACCTACCTACGGAGACAAAAGACCTGTATGCAGAAAACTATGATACTGATGAAAGAAATTAAAGATAATACCAACAGGTGGAGAGATATACCATGTTCTTGGATTAGAATAATCAATGTTGTCAAAATGACTATACTACCCAAAGCAATCTACAGATTCAATGCAATCCCTATCAAATTACCAATGGCATTTTTTTACAGAACTAGAACAAAAAATCTTAAAATTTATATGGAGACACAAAAGACCCCGAATAGCCAAAGCATTCTTGAGGGAAAAAAACAGAGCTGGGGAAATCAGACTCCCTGACTTCAGATTACACTACAAAGCTATAGTAATCAAGACAATATGGTACTGGCACAAAAACAGAAACATAGATCAATGAAACAAGACAGAAAGCTCAGAGATAAACCCATGCACCTTTGGTCAACTAATCTATGAAAAAGGAGGCAAGGATATACAATGGAGAAAAGACAGTCTCTTCAATAAGTGGTGCTGGGAAAACTGGACAGCTACATGCCAAAGAATGAAATTAGAACACTCCCTAACACCATACACAAAAATAAACTCAAAATGGATTAAAGACCCAAATGTAAGACCAGACACTATAAAACTCTTAGAGGAAAGCATAGGCAGAACACTCTATGACATAAATCACAGCAAGATCCTTTTTGACCCACCTCCCAAAGAAATGGAAATGAAACCAAAAATAAACAAATGGGACCTAATGAAACTTCAAAGCTTTTGCACAGCAAAGGAAACCATAAACAAGACAAAAAGACAGCCTTCAGAATGGGAGAAAATATTTGCAAACGAATCAATGGACAAAGGATTAATCTCCAAAATATATAAACAGCTCATGCAGCTCACTATTAAAAAAACAAACAACCCAATCTAAAAATGGGCAGAAGACCTAAATAGACATTTCTTCAAAGAAGACATACAGATGGCCAAGAGGCACATGAAAAGCTGCTTAACATCACTAATTATTAGAGAAATGTAATTGCAAAACTACAATGAGGTATCACCTCACACCAGTTAGAATGGGCATCATCAGAAAATCTACAAACAACAAATGCTGGTGAGGGTGTGGAGAAAAGGGAACTCTCTTGCACTGTTGGTGGGAATGTAAATTCATACTGCCACTATGGAGAACAGTATGGAGGTTCCTTAAAAAACTAAAAATAGAATTACCATATGATCCAGCAATCCCACTACTGGGCATATGCCCAGAGAAAACCATAATTCAAAAAGACACATGCACCCAATGTTCATTGCAGCACTATTAACAATAGCCAGGTCATGGAAGCAACCTAAATGCCCATCGACAGATGAATGGATACAGAAGATGTGGTACATATATACAATGGAATATTACTCAGCCATGAAAAGGAACAAAATTGGGTCATTTGTTGAGATGTGGATGGACCTAGAGACTGTCATACAGAGTGAAGTAAGTCAGAAAGAGAAAAACAAATATCGTATGTTAACGCATATATGTGGAAACTAGAAAAATGGTACAGAGGAACCTGTTTGCAGGGCAGAAATTGAGACACAGATGTAGAGAACAAACATATGGACACCAAGGGGGAAAGCCGCAGGGGGCTGGGCGTGGTGGTGTGATGAACTGGGTGATTGGGATTGACATGTATACACTGATGTGTATAAAATGGATGACTAATATGAACCTGCTGTATAAAAAAAATAAAATAAAATTCAAAAGAAGAAAAAAAAAAAAAAAGAAGAAGAGGGATCAGTTCTCTTTCTTCTTAAAGAAACGTCTTACCTCCAAAAGCCATGGCTTTAGTTTTCTATCCAACAAAATATCAAATCCCAGGACTTCGAAGCAGACACTTTCACTTCCTGGAGGTTGACCAGGTCTGCACATTCGATATGCATGAAGGACATGAGGTTCTGCTACAATCAGAGTCTTTACCACCAATTCCTGTAAAGATTGTGATTAAAAAAAAAAAAGATGAAAAGCCTTATTTCTTTGTATCTCATTTACATACATGGAAATCAGGCCTGGACTTGCAAACAAGCGTCCTGGCCAGGTTCACAAAGCTCTGTGGCATCTAACCCCTGCCACTGCTCTGACTTCATCTCACCCAACTCTCCCCCTGCCCACTGTGCTGCAGTCATGCTCCCCTTCTCTAGGCCTCTCACACTAGCTGATCCCTCTTCCTGGAACACTCTTCCCCCAATATTCCCACGTCTGGCCCCTTGATACTCAGAGAGTCCTTCCCTGACCCCTGAGTCAAAAGTAGGCACCCATACATCATTCATTACTGTGTCACTACACAGCATAGGACCAGCTGATCTTTTTCTTTTTTTTTTTTAAAACAGAGTCTTTGTCTATATTATTTACAACCCCATTCCCAGTGCTTAACAATAGTGCCTGGCATTTAGTAAATGCTCAAGATCACCTATGAACAAATAAAAGTTTATGAATGCGGCTTGTATTTGTTAAATAAGTAAGGTAGGATCACAATGCTTGCCTTCTCAGAAACCATACAAAAGGCGAGGGGATGGGAGGGAAGACAATTCCAAGGAGAGTAAACTATTTCACAAACAACATTATAGAACCTCCACTTAGACAAAGCCTGAAAGGCCAAGAGGACAGAATCTAGGAGAGTTGGGTTTCTCTGTGCAGTGATGATTCTGTTGTTCATAAGGTTTATCTGAAATCAGAGTACTGCCAATTAACAAACTAGTTTTCAACATTTTCTGTGAGAACACGTAATACTACTAGGGTGAGTTACTAATGCTAATAAAAAAAAAAAAAGTTGGTTTACCGAAGTTTGAGAACAAGCTATGGATTGTGGAAAAGCTGTCTCGCTGGTTTTTGCTTAGAATATACTGTCTTTTTAACTCCCATTCTACAGGTACAGGCAATATAGCATGGCAGTTAAGAATATGGCTCCAAAGTAGACTTTCTGGCTTTATCCCAGGCTTTGCTACTTGTTAGATGTGCATCCTCAGTCATGTTGCTTAAACTTTGTCTCATTTTTCTAAAATGTAAACTGGCAATAGCAATAAAACCTGCTGCAAAAGACTGATGGAAGGGCAAAATGAGACTCCATGTAAAACTCTTAGCATAGTGCCTAGAACAGAGTAAACCATCAAAAGGGGTTAGCAACTTAACTACTATTGTTATATTTATTCTATTATTCTTCTAGAATTCCACCTCATATATCTGGTCAGACAGGAACATTCAGCTGCCTGGTGGGAGCAGTATTTATTATGAGAGAAAGAAATGGAAGATGAAGTTAACCTCGCTGTTACCAAGAATCCCAACCCAGAACGTATTTGGGGATATCAGAGATGCCACAAGAGGCTGTTCTTAGAAAATTCTATTCAAAATAACTAATGTGTGGTAGCACCACAGTATATGAGGATAAAAAGAAAAGTCCACATTATATAAATCTTGAGATATTACTGAAATCACCTGAGTAGGAAAAAAAAGTTAAAACATTGACTAGTAAGTGTCTATGTGAAACAAGATAGGTGGGGAGATGGGGGGGCAGGGTGAGGGGGAATGAATACTTAGACTCTGGATTACAAATCTGTGTTTTTACTACATAAAAACAGCACACTTTTAGGAATGAAGAGGCAAGATTGCAGGTATATGTGAAATCAGGAATGATACAACCAAATACAAATTCCACTAATCAAATCAAATTCCACTAATGCTTTTGAGAATTTCCAACATTGCTTTGAAAGATGACTTTGTAGATTTGTACCTAAAGTATATAAAAAGCATTCATTAAGGATGATTTTATGAGTGATTAAAGTCATTTTTAACCTCCATGGCCTGCTTTTCTATTGATTTCTTATTTACTCTTGACCAGCACAAAAGCACATATATCTGTTCTTCATCAAAGGTATTGCCGAATGTTAGTTTTCATATGCAGACAGCTACTTTTTAGAGAAATTACCATCAATAAACTAGTCACCGAAAAAAAGTTCTAAGTTAAATTCATGAATTAGTAAACTATTAAGATAAAAATTTATTGCACAATTGCCTTCTTCATCTCCTCTTATTTTCTTTTTATACTATCCTATTGATTCACCTTCAACAGACATCTGTAAGTACATGCAATTCTTAACAACAAAGGCAAATTTTAAAAGAATTACATAAGTGCAGATAGTTTGACAAGATAATTATAAGAAGGTACTTGGAAAAGTTAATGTTATTATTTATTAATTGGTTACTTATAGATTATTAATACACATTTTAACTAATGTAGGCAAGAATGATGCAAAATTTACCCATTTATAGAAATGATCATGCAATGTATCAGAGCTTAATAGGCCCACAATTGCTATGTTCAGGTCACATCTGAAAATTATATTTTAAGCTCTGAGGAGTTGATTTCCATACTCTTATTAGTATTAGTCTTAGTTGTATACCTTGTCCTAATTCAATTATGTGGGGAAAGTACCATTTAAAACCAATGTCTGTAAAGCTAATGATATCCATTTTTCTCTCTGACTGATTCTCTCTGTACATTCCTCACTAAGGCAACCCAATAGATTCCACCTTTTCACAAAGACTTCCCTGAACAATCAAACTCATAAGAAGTGAAGAATCTGGTAAAGAAAAAGAATACCACAGGGCATCTAAAACTTTCTTGGTCTCACTGAGCTAGTCACCAAATGACCCATTCATTAAATCATCCAGGTATCACCAAGTAGATCTTCCATCATTGAGCTATTGTATCAAAATTGCAAATTTTACCACTTTGATGTTTCTGACCCACATGATAGTAAACTATCATTATTAGAATATTTTTTGGAATTTCAAAAAAACTGGCCTTGATAAAGTAAATAGATAAATAAACGGCATTGTTGGAATCAAATTTCTTGTTTGGATGTATCAATATTTAGTCTCTCAGGAAGACATAATAGAAAGTTAACAAGTTGGTGAGAATCTGACCAAATGCAAATGACAAACTTTAAAATTTGATGGAACCCCTAAATTTTTAAAAATTTGAATTTGTTGCCAACATTTATAAATCAGGAGACTTAGGGCATCTATTGACAAATTAGAGAATGAGGCACACTGGGCCCAAAATACCATATGGCATCAATAGGCTGGTGCTGAGTGGTATCTATCCCCTTTAGACCTCTTATGCTTCTCAAATGACCACCGTTCTCAGCCTGCCCTATTTTCTTCTATCCAGACTACTTAATTCCTTTTTACTTGTCTGACAACTAAGTATCTTCGGGTTTACATTCTGTGAGACAGAAAATAAGATTTTAAAAAAGATTTAAACTAACAAAACACGAAGAAAAGGAATAAATATAATGATGCTGATTTTTTCTCTGATTTTCTCAAGAGAACCAAGTTCAACCAACAATGAACTTTCACATCCATTTTCCACGATATTTTTATTTAAATATATATTATTTGTCCCAGAAGTCAAATTGTATAGCCCTAATCATGTTAAGTATTTTCAACATACTTTTCTTAACTATGAATACCATTTTAATATTTCTGCTAGGATTAATAAAAGGATCTGTTTCACCAAGGTTATCTTCTCATGCGTGTTGCCTTTTCTCTCTTTACCCTTACCATTTGGAATTTCATCTACTACCATGGCTTTAATTATCCATTACACCTCATACATACACTTTTAACTGCCTGCTCGACTTTTCTACATGAGAGAGCATTTCAAGTTTAACATATCGAAAGCAGAATTCATCATAGCTTCATGCACTTTTAAAAAACTGAGTTCAGGTGTCAATGCCTCCAGGAAGTCCTGCTATGCCCATCCACTCAAAGCTACTATATGTGGTCTTCCTCTACAACCCCACAGAATCCAATGTATGCCTCTGTTTTTGTACATGCTACATTGCATTTCATTAACAATTTATGTGCAAGTGTTCCCTACCAAACTCTTGAGTTTTTTGAGGCTTGGAGCTGTATCTTATAAATCCTCAAATTATCAGCCAGGGATAGGCTTATATTATGGGTTCAATAAATGTTTACTGAATAAATGAATAAATGAACTAGCAAATAAGTGAATAGAACTCTTTTCTCTCATCTGCAAAACTAAGCTCTATATCTTCTCAAAATAAATTCCTTCCTATTCTATTTCAAATAATGCCACACCCATTCTCCTTATAATTATTCCTCAAAACTGCAGAAGAATATCTGAATACTTCTTCCCCCCTCCCCATTCTGAACATTCAGTTAATCTCAAGGTCGACTTCATTGTCACCTCTTTTATTGTGGTTCAATTCAGGCCATTCTTTTCCCTGAAACTACTCCCAAATGCCCTCCTCTACCTACTTCTGGTCTTCTCTCTAACCCATCCTATACCCATTGTCAGATTTATCTTTCAAATGCATGGTCTTTGGCCTTATTAATCTCCTCCCTTAAAAACTGAATGAATCCTTACTGCCTACCAAGTGAAGCCTTGATTTCCAGACCTAAAACTTGGTTCCACATATCTTTCCAGCCATTAAATCTTCATGTATCTCCCACAAATACGATACACGCCAACCTGGGCCACTTTGAAATATTTTCATACCCCCATGCCTTTACTCACTCTTTTGCCTCCTCTTAGCATTCCCTCTTTCCGATCCGAGCAGTAAAAGTACTACTTATCTATTAAGGTCCATGACAAATTTCACTTTCTTCATAAAAGCACACTTTATATGCCCAATCTAATGTAATCCGTTCTTTATTTAAAATGGTTCATGATCCTTTCAATTAATATGAGGAAAGACAGTTAAAATTGTGAAATGGTATAATCTTACTGAAATATCACTCCAAAACTTAGCAACATCATGTTGATTTGCTTGTAGGAATTCTGTAAACCATTTGATGGAACGTTTGCTGCCTTTGTTTTCAGTTTCATCCCTTTCAAAATGCTCATTGTGCTTGTTCACAGAGTAGTTTGTCAGATGCATATATAACTGGGTCTGTAACAAGTCAGAACCAAAGTTGTTATCACCTATGAGACTCTAGAACCATGAAGTTTCACAGAAAAGAAAGCATCCAAAGAGGAAAGACAATTTAAAGTTTAAAATATACATATTCATAATTTAATGATTATAAAGGTAATTTTCAAAATGCAATGGCACATTTTTCTAAAAAAGGTTGTGAAAGTAGTCACCTACAAAGTTACTTTGTATATTATTGAAAATGTATCTACCATAGAAAGTATGAAAATAATAAGGATATATAGAGTAATTAAATGAAAATGTGAAAATACATATTGCTAAGCATGAAAAATGCTGTAACTTTGAAGTTTGTTTTTCTTAGTTGGTTTGTTTTTAATGTTTTTCTAAAATTTTCATCCTAACTTGTTTTGGGAAAGGAATTTTCTGAGAGAGTATTCTATATCTTTTCAAACAAAGATTTAAAAGTGAAAGCTCAAGTAAGTAGCAGAAACCTAGAGGCAGGATACCAACCTCAACCTCTGCCCTCCCATCCTGACTGGAAGATCACTGTAACTTGTTAACATGACAGAGTGCACTCAGAGTCAGAAGACAGAAGCACCATACGATGCTGTACAAATGTCTAAATGATTAACAGCAAATTTATAGTGCTCCATACTCGAGTTCTTAGGTCTTAGTCTCTCTATATTCTTATGTTTGTTGACAATGTTATCCTCAAATAAACTTGAAAAAGAATACAAAATTTAAAATTTCTCATAATTGTCAATTAATATACATTAATAGCTCCTTATCAACCTATCATAAACATTCATGAGGTCTGTAAATCCCACCCTCATGATCCTACTCCCAGAAACCACTTTAGATAACAATGTTGCATCACAATAAATACATACTTTGGGCACATCATTACTATTCTGATTTGTTAATAATCAATGATATTTATATCATATTTTATTTTCACTGCAGTTACTTAAGTCTACAGTATTGAAATCTTTGAAGCAAATATGCAGAACTGATCATATGAGCTACATGTTGTTTATTAATCCATATGCCCACCAGTAATTAAGAATTTTTTTGTTCATTGAACAATATTTAAGGAGCACCCACCACTGGCAGGAACGTGTGCTGTGCACTGTGGACACAAAGATTAACAAGGCAGACATAGTCCCTACCTTCATGAAAATTATCACTTTAAACTAAGTGATGCTTAAAAGAAAGGGCATAATCTCATACTTGTCTAATTTTAAGTGTTTGATTTAAAGAAAAAAAAGGAAATTAATCAAACTATAACATTTCTTAGTTTCCAAAACAGAAATTATTTTTGTTTGGAAAATAATTTTTTGAGGAGCTCTCCATTTGGCAGGAATTTCTTAAAATAAATACTAACAGCAGTAATAAAAACTCTAGCTATCCTACTGGAAAAGTGAATAAGAAATAGAACTTTGCATTTTTCTTAAAACATTATCTTTATATGTAGCATTGGAAATTCCACAATTTCACATCTACCTAGACAAAAATCCCCTTCTAAAGAGTTCATTGTCAGTTGGACATTTGCCATAAGGAGAAGTGATGGCAGCTCTGAATCAAATAGCAACCTTCAATGCATAAAAAGTAGATAACTATTCTCCACCCTATTTTATAGTGTATAGGCTCAAAATAATGAATTGGAATATACAGAACATTTCAAGGATTGACTGACTGCTACACGGGGTGGCAAAAAAATTTATGTTTATTATATTTCAATTTCTGAAATTCTCTCTTATGATTTCCTTACATGTAGCTTATCAATATACAGCTCATGAGAAAATGCACACTATTTTAAAAATTGGAAATATGAAGAAGGAAAAAAATATGAAGCAGTCTGCTGTCCAAAACCAACCAATGGGAGCATTTTGGTTTATTTTTTCCACCTTTTTTCTTAAACTTATCTTTTACATAAGAGTGATCTCACTTTAGATAAAGTTTTGCACTTCACTTTTTAAATTTTTCATATCTTCATGTAGGAATTCAATCATGAAATTTTAGAGCTATATGAGGAACACTGATGTTTATACAGGAGAATATCATTTTTCATACATGTGAAAACCAAAGCCAGGAGATTATGTGACTCAAGAGCACTTGGCAAAGCAAAACCTAGAGGCCACGTTTCCTGACTCCCAATCTTTCAATATGATTTCCTAACCCAGTGTACTTAAGCAAATCACATACATCCAACTTAAGAAATTAGAATAAATCACTTTATCACCTAAATGAGCTTTCAAGTCTTACCCTTTCCTATCTCTTCGCTCTTTCCTCTCAAAACATGACTATCTGCCTTACATATATATCATCTAGTCTTACCCACTCCAACTATTTTAATTATAATCTATAAACTGACAAACCCCAAATTACGCCTGTAGCTCAGTTCTCTCATCTGAGCTTCAGACCTATACTGTATATCCAAATGCCAATAGTATAGATCCATTTGGAAGTCACAGAAGCATCTCAAATCAAACACATCAGCTTTCTGCAAAACTTTAAAAGCTCCTATACTCCCTATCATAGTGAATGTCACCATCCACCCAACTGCTGTGCCAAAACTCTTTTGAGTTTTATCCTTAATTTCTCTCTCTCTTTCCCTTATTCTACAAATCGACCTGTCGGTATATCAGTGTTACCCATGGTATCGTAAATATATCTGAAATCTGTGTTCTTATTCGTAGCCCTGCCCTACTATCACTTCAAATTAAGTCATCTTGTCTCTCACATGTGGTAAGACTAGAATACAGCTTCTTGTCTCCCTTACTCTAGTCTCCCCCATCCATCTACAGCCCCATCTCACATTCCCCACACTATAGACCAGGTTACCTTTTTAAGACAAAAATCTCATTCCTTCTTTCCCTTGTTTAAAATCTTTCAATGCTTCCCTTCTTCTTATGTTAAGTTCCAAAATCCTAGCCATGATCTACCAAGATCTGGCCTCTGGGACTCTCCATCCTGATGTCAGAACATCTATCCTTTCTTAGTCTGTACTTTAGCCATATTGAACGTGTGTGCTCTCTCCAGACATATCACTCTCCCTCCTACCTCTGGGCCATTCTTCTACCTGGAGTCTTAACCCATCCCACCCCACCTCTAACTTAGCTAACCCCTCACTCTTCAGATTTCACTTTACAAACTCCGTCTCTAACTGTATCTCCAACTGAGTTAGATGTTCCTGCTATGCTCTGCCACAGCATTCTCAGTTTCTTAAACCATTACACTTACCACTGGGTATTATAATTGCTTATTTTATTTTCTGCCTCCCCACTAGATTGTTGCTTTTGTGAGATCAAGTACTGTATCTGTCTTGGTCACCGTTTTTCCAAAACCAGCAAAATGTCTAGAATGCAGTAGAGTTCAAACAGTTTTTGGAGATTGGATGTATCCACACCTTATGACCTTTGAAGAGATGATTCTTTCTTTTATCTTCCTTTCCTGTAAAAACTCTGACAGTTCCCTTATTCTTCCTTTGCCAGGTTTACAACATTTTTTAGTTAATTGAACGTAGCAACATTTATGTTTAGTCATTTAGTTTTGGAAAATGACCACTCAATGTAGTCATTTATGTTCATAATATTATAGAAGAATTATAACCAGGCTTTTGACAAAAATGGGAAACAATCCTTAATTAGGTGTAATTTTTACTGTAATTAGTAGATCCAAAAATAGAAGTAGAGGTTAACTAAACTTATAAGTATAGATAATAAACTACGGTTTGTCTCTCATAAACTATAAATTACATTTATGACTTTCATGGTAAATTATGATAATAAATTATAGTTTGACCTTCATAAACTACACAGTTATGACTTTCATCAATATGTTAAGGCTACACAAAGATAATCTTAATGGAAAAATACTTACAGAAATCTCCACTTAATAGAATTAAAAACGTACTATGAAACTGCCAATTTATGTCTCTACTTCACAATTGATCAACATAAATTTAAAATCTTCTCTTTTGTTCCAACAAAATATAATACCTTTACTTTCTGATAACTTTTGCTTTCTCTGTTTCATGTACTTTCTCCCACATTCTACATGTTTAAACCATACCTTTCATACAAAGCCTGCTCAAATACCACCTCTCCCATGAGAAGCTGAACAAAACCTATTCCTACACTCAATTCTATAACACTTTATCTGTATTTCTCAATGGCATATTATTTTAATTTGTATTTCTGTATCAATCATTTCTATCCAGGACCACTACACACACATATATACTTCGAAATCCATCCTCATGCTCACAGAACCCAGATGGGGTGTATTTTCCTAATTAGCCTACCTGGAGCAGCAGGCACTTTTTTTCTAATTTCCACAAAGCTGTCTTAAATTAGAGGCGGTCTTATTTATGCATAAAATTCTTCTAGACTATAAAAGCCTGAGAGGAGGAACTTTGTTCATTTAACATTTATACACAATGGGTGTTTTAAAAAATAGATGTTGAATAAATTAATAAAATCATAGTGTCTGATATCACTTACCAAATTGGTCTCATTAGGTGGAATGTACTTCTCTGTTCCCATTCGCACAAGTCCATCATGGTAGAGAAATACTTTTAGTGGATCACACGATGTTACCAGAATATAAATTCGTAAATCAAACTTGTAACCTTCCATTAGGAAAGGCTTTTCAATGTATTCTTGAACAATCAAATGATCCTGAGATGGAAGTTTGTCACCATTTCTTATCAAAGAAATCCTAAATTTACAGAAAAGATTAAAAGAATAATTTGTTATGGAGTCAGGATTTTAACAAAGTTATAGGTAATACTCAAGAGGAAAGTGGTCCCGTCACATATACACACACACAAAATACAGCATAAAAATACTGTCAGAAGCAACTTTTTTAGAACCATGGGTAGTACTAACCAAGGAAAATGTAATAAAAAAAAAAAAGATGAATCTGTGTAAAAGAGATTCCTAGCATTTTAACTTACTCTGGTACCACCCCCAACCCCCAGCTCAGCAGTGGCCTTGAGCAGTAACCCATGTTCCCAGTACAGGTACTGGTTCTAGAGGCAGCAGAATAGACATATTCTTGTGGTTGTTTTGTTTGTTTGTTTGTTTGTCTATTTGTTTAAATCAGTTCTGTGGTTCCCTGGACAATCTCAAAGGTTTTCTTTTATCTTGTCTAACTGAAAACTCTCACAGTGCTGAGGCAGCTACTTGGGGGGGGGGGGCAGAGACAAATGTTGAAAACATTTAAAGACAAATGTAGTAGTCCCTGCAACAAATAGCAGTTGGGAAAAACAACAGACTAACTGCAAAGATTGGGGGAAAAGACAGGAATGACAATCTTTGGGGAATAAGGGCTTTGAAAAGCTCTCACATATTTCTGGGATTCTAGAAGGCCATATGAATGCCCAGGGCTAAGTGCATGCTCAGGAAAGACCTGAGATGGCCCTAAGCTCTTACCTCCAGCTACCCATCAAGCTCTGTCAAGTAGGAAGTGAAGGCTAAGGCAGAGTTATAAACTACCTAGCTAAGTGTTGAGGGCATGCTCCAACACACACACACACACACACACACACACACACACACACACACACCCCATCTGCAAGGATTGGGGGATATATATATATCTATACCTATATCCATATATACACACACACACATATATATATATGTATGTGTGTATGTATGGATATAGGTATAGATATAGATATTTGGTTCCCAGTGTTTAAGGAAATTTCTATTCGATTACTAACAGACTGAACAATTACACTGACCACTGACCTAACAGAACAGGAACTTCAGAGGTCACACACAATAAAAAATACAAACTTTACAAAATTATTTCAGAAAGGCCACTAAACAAATAAACATCAAATAGAACAAATGGTAACAAAAAACCCAGTGGAGGAGGGAGAATCTAATTGTCAGAGTTGCTACATTACAATACACAAAATGTCCAATTTTCAACAAAATATCATGAGTCATTCAAAAAAAAAAAGTATGACCCATACACACAAAAAAATTCTCAATTAATAGAAACTATACCTGAGGAAACCCAGATATTTGGCTTACTAGACAATAAATTATTTAAATCAACTATTTTAAATTTGTTCAAAGAGCTAAAGGAAATCATGTACGAAGAACTGAAGGAAACCATGGGAATAATATCTCACCGATGCAGAATATCAGTAGAGATAGAAATTACTTTTAAAGGTGGTGGGGTAGGTGGGGGGAACCAAACAAAAATTCTGAAGTTGAAAAGTACAATAACTGAAACAAAAATACATTAGAGGGGCTAAACAGAAGATCTGGGAAGGCAGGGAAAGAATCAGCAAACTTGAAGATAAATCAATTGAGATTAGTCTGAGGAACAGAAAGGAAAAAAATGAAGAAAAATGAACAGAGCTTAAGAGCCCTGCAAGACAACATCAACACACTCATAATGGGTGTCTCAAAAGGAGAAAAGAGAAAGGGGCAAAGACTCTTTGAAGAATTAATGGCTGAGAATCTCCCAATCTGATGAAAAATATTAACCTACAAATCAAGAAGCCTAATAAACTTCAAGTAAGATGAACTCAAAGAGAGCCACACTAAGACATGTTCTAATCAAACTGTCAAAAGCCTAAAGAAAAAGAGAAAAAAGTAGCAAGACAGGCCACTCATCCCACCCAAGGGATCCTCATTAAGATAAAGAGCTAATTTCTCATCAGAAGCAATGGAGGGCAGAAGACAGTAAGATGACATATTCAAAGTGCTGATAGAAAAAGAAAAAAAAAACTGTTAACCAAGAAATCTATATCTGACAAAATATTCAAAATTGAAAGAGAAATTAAGACATTACCAGATAAACAAAAACTGAGAGAGTTTGTTGCTATTATACCTGGCCTATAAGAAATGCTAAAGACAATCCTTCAGGCTGAAGCAAAGGGACACTAGGCAGTAATTCAAATCTACACAAAGAAATAAAGAGCACCTGTAAAGATTACTACATAGGTAAAAATAAAAGTCACTACTAGTGTAGTTTAGGTTTGTAACTGCTTATTTTTCCTGTATTATTTAAAACACAACTGCATAAAACAATTATTATAAATCTATTTTGATGGGCACACAATATATACAGGTGTAATTTGTGACAAAACATCATAAAGGGGGCAGAGGCAAATAGAAGCAAAGTTTTGTTGTTTTTGTTGTTGTTTTTACTGTTAAAAGTAATGATATTAATCCAAACTAAGTTGTTATAAATGGAGATGCTAATTGTAACCCCAAAGCAACCATTTAAAAAATAACTCAAAAAATATATAGTAAAATAAATGACAATGAAATTAAAATGGTACACTAGAAAATACCCATGTAATACACAAGAGGGCAGAAATGGAGAAATTGAGGTATGAAAACTATATAAGACATAAAGAAAACAAATAGCAAAATGTCAAAAGTAAATCTTTCCTTATCAATAATTACATAATAAATAAGAATGGATTAACTCTCCAGTTGAAAGACAAGATTTGGCAGAATGTATAAAAAATATGGCCCAACTACATGTTGTCAACAAGAGCCACACTTTATATTCAAAGACTTAAATAGGCTGAAAGTGAACAAATGGAAAAGATATTCCATGCAAACAGTAACCAAGAGAGAACTGAAGTGGCTATACTAGTATCAGACAAAATAGACTTTAAGACAAAAAGTACTCCAACAGACAAAGAAGAACAGTAATATAATAATTTTTTAAATTCAATGCATCAAGAAGATATAATAATTATAAACATATACACCTCACAACAGAGCTCCAAAATATATGAAGCAAAAACTGATAGAATTGAAGGCACAGATAGACAGTTCAACAATAGCAGCTGAAGTGTTCAATGCCCCCCACTCTCAGTAATGAACAGGACAATTGAACAGAAAACCAGCAAGGAAATAGATATATTCTACAGATGAGTGAGGTGTACTTTACCTATGTACTTCTGCATTGCATGAGATAAACCCTGGCAGCACAGTATGTATAGTATACTTTTTCAGCTATTTTATTACTGTAGTCAATTCATATTATTAACTATTTACACTAACATTAAATATATATAAAAAATGAATTTTTAACATAATTTTTAACATTAAAATTGAGAAAATGTGAATTTCAATTATCCTCCCCAAAATGTTTACCTTGATACTAACATAGTGAACCAAATCTACATTAAACAATTAATATACAATTTCCACTAACACTACATGTTGTTTGTCATTTAAATTACTAAACCACAGTTTAAAATAAAGTCTGATTAAATTATTAAATTATGATTAAAAGTTAAAAGGAAATGTGTTGAACAGTAATTTACCTGGCAGCTATATTTCCAAATATCTTTTTTCCCCACAGCACTCTAAATCAAAGATAAAAATTACTTGTGTTTTTATTAAAAGTAGCCTCAGCCACATTTTCTTTGAAAAAGTAAACAGCAGAAAACTAACATAAGAAAGCAAAAGTAAACAGGAATATTAAGTTGTATAATCTATCCCCAGCTAACATGTCTAGTTCTCAGCACTTTAGCTTAAAATGTGTTCTACTCATCTTCAATCCAATTACCATGGCTACATAAAGAAAAAAATTATTTGTAAAGCAAAGAAAATAGATATTTTGTGCTTAAGATTTTTTTTTAAGATGAAAACAGTAACACCCTTTCCATTTCATTCACCAACTCAATTTAGCTCTATTGTATCAACTGACTTTCCTCTCCAAGCTTACTCTAAAATTATGATGAATGCAAATTTCATGTTTAAGAAAAAAATTAGAAAATATTTACTTTTCTCTATTTTGTAGTCTCCTATCAGTCTCACAACCTGTTGATTAAATTTTTAGATTGAATTATTGAAGTCTCCAGGACAGGGTAAAAGGGCTCATTAAATATTTAGTTCCAAAAAAGCAAAAGTTAGAAAGTTATTTTAATTTTTTTTCATATTAGTACTCAACCATGAGCAAATGGTCACATTTATTCTTTCCCCCAATTTTTTAAAATTTTTATGTATTCCACATGAAAAATACCTACCCATGACCCATTGCACCATTAGCTGGTTTTACTATAAAAGTCTTCTGCTTTCTTTTTTTCTTTAATTCTTTCATATAATTCTGAAATTGTGTATATTCAGCAGGGAAGATCCATGTTCGAGGAACAAAGGTATAATCCAGAGGTCGGGACTTGATCATTCTGTAAGTTAGAGATAATATGAAAAGTAATTTCTATTCAAACTTATCTAAACTTTCTTTCTGTGCTACTGACATTTACTACAAGGATTTAAATTCCCTCCATTTCTTCATTTATTGATCCATTCATTAATTTTTAAATGCCTATTAATCACCTACTATATGTTAGGCACTATTCTAGATACTAGGGATACATTAGTGGAAAAAATAGACAAGAATTTCTGCCCCATGTACTAATTTACATATTAGTAGATCAAACATTTGAGTATATACTACGTGTTGGGCACTGAGGATTAACATGGTCTCTGTTCTAAGGAATTTACATATAGGCTATTAATTAAATACAGTGTGATAGGTGCAATAAAGCTACATAAGGCAAGGTAACGTGGAAGGCGGCATTAACTCTGCCTCCGGGATGCGGGTGGTTAGTATGGTTCACAGCCAAGTGCCATTCATATTGCTTCTTAAAAGATGATTTGGAGTTTGCTGGGTCATCCATAGGGAAAAATTTTAGATTGCCTTTTACCCTGGTGTTTTCTGGAGTTTTACTACTTTTGTGAGAAAACCATTGAAGCCTCTGAGTCAGGTTTTGTTTACATCAACTACATCTACCTATACATGTAGTTTTATGGCTACAGTGTATGGCCTGACATTTTTGTATTTGCAATAAATCAGGCTGCCTATTTGGTACATAACTTAGGGATACTGATAAAATACTAGGTATAAAATGTTTGCTTTTGATTAATCCAAATGCTAATTATTTGGTACATATTGATTCCCAATAACAATTTTTAAATTCTTAGAAATATTTTAAAATATTACCTATTAAAGAAAATCTGATTGTTTCAAAAAGTCTTCTTTATAAATGTATGAAAGTTTTTTATAGATGAGTAGTCACTGTTTCCAAACGAGATTAGTTAAAACTAAAATGGGACCATAGTATATAATATGCACAGAAGCAGGGCCTATACTGTAAGACTAGGGTGTGGAATATATAAGCCTCCTGGCTTCCACAACTGGAAGGTCATACAGTTATCATATTTCAAGTGCTCTTTCAAGAGAACCCTATAAAAAAAAAGTTACGTTTCCACTATGAGAAGGAAAATAATCACCAAATCCACCCGTCAAATCCAAAATAAGCCAACCAAGTAAATAATCTCAGTACAAAATAGGCTAACATTGATTGCTTTGAAACACACACACACACACACACACACACACACACACACACATATCTAAAGGAAGCACGATAACAGTGCTAATGTACTTGTTTTTATTCCCAACACCTTTACATGTATTTATTATAGTTTAACAATAATGTGAAATTAGATCAAGTTAAAGCTTTAATAGAATACACTTTAAAACTAACCATGAGATGTTTATGAATGATACCATTCTTTGTTATATTTAGAAAAAAATCCAAGCATACAATTTATCAACTTTCTTAAAATAAAAAAAATCTAATCAACAGAAATATAAGCTGCACAAAAATTCTGCAGTATATTAAGTATAACACTTTACCTGTTAACAGTTTTTCCCATGAAAGCAGATTATTACTCTAAATAATGGTCTCTGAGATAAATATGTGTGCATGTATCCCCGGGTAGGAACATATACATGTGTGTATGCATATATGTGTGCGCACAGGCACCTATAACAGTGCCTGGCTCATATTAGATGCTCAATAACCAGTATTCTGAACACACACATACCCACAGGCAGGATATAATGCAACAAATTAGTTCCTGCAAGGTTTAACTGAAAATAATTAAGTATATATTGAATGCCATGTACAGAAAACTTTTTACATTTAAAAGAAAAACTTATGCTGCTAGAGAGACAGCAAGTTGCAGTGAAAAGAACCCTGAAATTCTGGAGACCGGGTTTCTACTCCAGCTCTGCTGCTAGCTATTTGACTTTGTGTAAGATATTCATGTCTCTGACCCTCAATTACCTCCTCTGAAAAGTCAAAGAATAGAACCCGGAAAATTTTAAAACACTTCTAGCTCTAAAATTCTATCTCTTCCAACAAAATATCATTTCAAATCAATATAAATTTGTGAAAGATAGCACTATGACATTCAAAATGTAATTTTTGAACAGTTCTTCTCTATTACAAGAAAATGAAGATTACTTGGTCATATTTCTCGCTAGGAAATCCTTCCTACAGATCTCCCCCATTCCTGGAAAATGGTTGATCCTCTGGAAAATAAAAAGGTCAACATTAATATTTTCATTAACTTAATGAATATATTCATTTATACTATAATACAGTTACATTCATTCTTTGAGTTTAATTTTTTTAGTAAAAAACAAAAAAACTGATGAAAATTGACTAATTTGTTGCCTACAGTCAATTTTGTATAACCCTCTACACTAACAGGAAGAACTATTCAAAATCTCAATTGTCTAAAATTCCATGTATTTGGCTTTTTTATTTTTTAATATGTTTGTATTACGTTCCAGAAATAAAATAATGAAGCCAAATTACACATAGCTGACATTACAAGGGATATCCGTGTTCAGATCTCTTTATGCAATCTACTCCACATCGTTCATCTTTAAGCATGATGCAAAGCACCAGCCTAGGAAGAGTTTTCCTCTATCAATTCTTCCTTAAAGATGGAAAGGGGTTAAAAGTTAAATTTGAGAGGATGCAGTCTTCAGGCAAAGAGTCAGTACAACTGGACAGCAACAAAACAGGCTATTCAGGTAAATTAGAACTGAAATTTAATATGTCAGCATATTAAGAGCCTTATCTAAAGAAAATTATAATGGAATTCATATAACTTTCCTACTGACCAAAAATTGGTCATGATTAATTTCCCACCTGGTAATTTTGCAGCTCTGCAATCTTCTCCTGCTGAACAGCTGAATCACACCATATAAGGTTACTTGTTTCATCCTCATCTGGTGTTTTCATAAATCCCATTTCATCTATTACTAAACGAACTGCAAGTAAACAGTTAAGTTAAACCAAAATTAAAATACTGCTGAAATACATTCATTATGAAAATCTTTTTTGATATATATCAATTTTAGCTCACAGTATTTCACTTGTAAAATTTCCATTAGTTATAGCATAACCTTACCTTTAGCTACAACAATTTAATGTCAAATTATACTCAATAGCAACAGAGAACTGCTTTTAAGTGGCACCCAAAATCCTTAGTTTCAATTTTCTGAGATTTAACAGGTACACAACACTATTAAAGAGTTTAGTGATTATTCATAGCATAGTGAAAATACACACACAGCTGACAACACCTCTACTCAGGAGAATGTACTTCTATGGCTTTTTCATGACCTTGGGTTAGGTACAAAAGGGAAAAGATAAAAATAGCCCCGATCATTAGACCTATCCTATATTTTCCACCTCCCTAGTTCAAATTATTTTTAGCAGTTAAAACCAAGTCAGCTATATTGACACAGGATACAAAATAATGAAGCAGAATTACAGTAGGGATTTGGAAACCCTGGCCCTCCTATCTGCTCCCAACCCTCTAATCCTATGGAAAAAATTTATGCTCAGAGAAAATCTTGCTTTTTAGATTTCACAATCAACACATTGTTATCACAATTACACAATTAACATATTGACACTTTTCTTCCAATGAGGTTCAAATTTAAAATAAAGATCAGCAAATACTTAGGATAAATTTAGGTTCCAACAGAATTTGGAGTCTTAATAGAATGGTGTAACAAATTAGCAGCGCTTCGATGTTTATTTTTAAACATTTTCTTTTTACTGCCCTATATATGGGGAGATACGGTAAAAAGGGATTAATTGTCTGAATGTACTTGGCTCAAGTATGAAACTGATGACCAGACACCTGCTGGTTTCAAGTCCTAGGGACTCTTGATTTCTTTTTGGCTGAGGAGAAAGAATGGGCTTTTTATGCAATAATGCTTAGAACACAGGCATAATAAAAGAAGAGGACAGTGAGGGAGACGGATGAGGTAGGGGAAGGGATTGTTGAGGTGAAGTTGCTTTTATCCATGAGAAGCTTGATAAAACGTGGGGTTGTTCTGAAGGCCTACGTGACAACGTACAGTATAAGAATTTGGGGAAAGGGCTCTTCCTCTCTCTGCCACAGACCACCATGCAGTGTTGGCGTCCTGAGGGCCCAAGAGCTTCTGTGTCATCTAGAGCTCGTAGGGAGGGCAAGGACCGTAGTGACACAGCCTAGGAGAGTTCTTTCACTGGCTCACAAGCAGAAAACAATGACAAGGCCAGAACCGCAGCTCAGGGGCAGACCCATTTCTGAGTGCATGGAAGTCATTGCCCTGGGCCTCTCAGAAATAACTGGGAAACCCCTGAGGAGAGAAATGGAACTGGTGGCAGTTATGGACGGAGGGAGTATAATGAGCTACTAAAATGTGGGTATTAATGTACACATGAGCTGGTGAGGCTGGGAACATTCAGGGTACATAACAATGGTGGAAAAGATCCATTCTTTCTTTAGATTCTCAAAGTCAAATTTATAAGGTCGGTCATATATAAATCTCTCTTATTATGAAATTCAAAGCTTGGAGAGCTGACAAAGTTGAACTTCAAAGAAAAATACAATGTAGGGTATTAAACTGTCACTTTTTTTTTCAGCTAAGCTATTTAATCATATTTTTGTTTGAACTGAAGTTTTAGAAATCAATTGGCATCTTTTTAAGTATACCATCCTCCACTGCATAGAAAAGAACTTCCTTTAACATGTCAGTTCCAAATAGAAGGCTGTTGGCAGCCAAAGCCTAAATCCATGCTTTTAAATGTTGGTCTTTTAGGAGCTCTCTTTATAAAAAAGGTGAAGTAATGGCCTCAATATTGAATTTCTACCAAACCAAACTCCCCACTGGTAAAATAGAGATAACCACACCAACCATTTTTCTCACATTTCCCCTTGCATAATTAGGTACCCCCTTCTTCAATCTGTTTTGTCCCCATTTAATGAAAATTACCAAAAATACATTCCTCACAAATCTGTCCTACTTTTTTTTTGCCTTGACCCATAGAGCTTTCAGAGGCTGTTCAGGAGTTTTAAAAATAGGAATCTATGCAACAACTCTCTGAATTTTAGACAGAGGACACCTTAATGTTCCTCAATTTAAATTTCAATTCATATTTTATTTAGGCAGTATGATACAGTAAAACGAACACTAAATTTGGAAGCAAATTAATTCAGATTCAAGTTCTACTTTTGCCATCTGTACGATCTTGAGTAAGTTGCTAACTCTCAGTGAGCTTCAGTTTCTTCAACTGTGCTAAGGGACATTTTAAAAAGTAATAATTAAAATTTCATAATGTATTAATTATAGGACTACTGTGAGAATGTAGTTCACCATTCCACAACATGTCTCCATGAGGAATTATGGGAGAAATTTCTCTCAAGACTCGGAAATAGAAAAAATTGCATTTCCCTTGAATAACCAGTATGGTTTTATCTTCTGGGCACTGTGTATTCTATAGCTGATTATGTTTCGATTATTTGCTTTGCTTGCTAGGAAGCTCAGAGTCAAACCCATGCAAATCTCTAACTATACAGGATTTCATGGAATGCAGTTTGTATTCTGATCAGCCACAAGATTCATCCTATTTTACTGTTTTTATTTTTCCTTATTTATTTTCTTATGGCTGTTAGCCACTTCAAATTCACTATTAGAGTGAGTAAAGTCAGGGAAAGGACAACAAGGGAGTAATGCAGCCTATTTGACAGGGTTACTGGAGGATTAAAGGAGGTAATTCATGTGAAAATATTTGGTCCAGGGTTATAAAAGAATTAATATTAAGACTAGTAGTGACCAAAGTATTCTACATGAGGAAACAGGCAACACCAGGGACAAAACACAAGTGTCCTGACTATGGCTTAATTATCATTCTATTATATAATTCAACCTGTCAAAGGAGCAGTAATTAAATTACAAGAAGTAATCTGTTGCATATCACAAGGTTAAATAAGGGAAAGCAAGGTAACACTTTCTCCTGGACACACAGCCAATTGTCTCTTTCCCTCCCCTATACTTAGCTTTGTATTCTCCCAGCAGTCCCTTGTCCAAGTCTCCAAGCCTGATCTAGCCAGGGCTTTTGCTAAACACAACTGAGAAGGCTCAGCAAAGAGGTCTGGAATCAGTGTGAAGAAGGCTAATGCAACTTCAGCCCTTAGAAGTGAGAGGGAACTACAGTTAAAAACACTCTCCTTTAGATCAAGTTGCTTATAAACCCCACCAGGACCTTAAAAGCAAACAGGAGGATAAGTTGACACCGCTCATTAATCACTTTGACAACGGTTATTCTTGTTTTTTCACTCTAGTAAATACGCTGCAAATAATTCACATCTCACCGTCCCACATTAACTCGCCCAAAGTTTTTTCCTCTGAGGAACACTTGTTGAAATAGAGTATTAGGGGACCTCGATTCCTATGAAATATGCCATTGATTCCTGATGAACTTTGGTGCATTACTGTAAGTGGAAACACGACCCTCAAAAGTTAATAAGAGTAAGAATAATTAACATCCTTGAGATTCACATGGTTTCCTCAACTCTTTTAATGCAAAATTATTTTTTAAAAAGAGGAAGATTTTTTGAGTACTTGTAGTAGTAATGAGTTTCTCAGTGCCGGGCAGAAGTATCTTAATTTAAAGTAATTAATTCTTACCTATTCTCTCCACTGCAGATACTGCTTACATATAAAAAGTAAAATTCTATTAATAAAAGGCAACAGTATCATCAAAATAATTTTTAAAGCATAGAGAGAAATATGTTCTTACTCTATTGTCAGGTTCTCATTGTTTAATATAAACCTCAAATTCTGAACTTTTCATTTTACATTTTTAATCTGTTTTAAAAATGATTTACAAAATAATGAATGTTAAAGATTAAACATAATTTTAGGGCCTCCCTGGTGGCGCAAGTGGTTGAGAGTCCGCCTGCCGATGCAGGGGATACGGGTTCGTGCCCCGGTCTGGGGGGATCCCATATGCCGCGGAGCGGCTGGGCCCGTGAGCCATGGCCGCTGAGCCTGCGCGTCCGGAGCCTGCGCGTCCGGAGCCTGTGCTCCGCAACGGGGGAGGCCACAACAGTGAGAGGCCCGCATACCGAAAAAAAAAAAAAAAAAAAAAAAAAAAAAAGATTAAACATAATTTTAGCCCCAAGTGAAAAATGCATTAGAATAATACAATTTTCCTAAGCACATCTGTATTTAAAGATTAAAGCTAGAACCATTGGTTTTACTGCTCATATTACTTTATACTTGATTTAAAAACTAAGTATTAATCAAAATCATATATATTTAATCCAATCCCATCAATAACTAAAAACATTTAGAACATTTAAAGAACTTTTTACAGTGATGTTCTATTTGATTACTGACATGTTAAATATCTCATAGAAAAGAAAATTTTATAGAAGCCATTCAAAAAACCATTACATAGAAGATAATTATCTCTGAGAAGATAATTATCTCTGAATTTCTATGTTGTTTTCAACATCAAATTAGTTTTTCCGACAATTATGAAAATCTCATAATTCTGAGGAGACCTACCAATTTCAAACTTTGTCCCAGCAACATTTGCTGTAATGGTTCCCTTCTTTTTCTTCTTTCTGACTTTCCTTTTCATCGTGCTTTGATAAGGCAATTCTGTATGCAGATCCAGGGGAGAGGGTCCCTGAATAACTTTAAAAGAAATGTAAACCAACCAAACATCACTGAAATAACAAAAACTCCATACCAGAGAACATAAATGCCCCCCACAAGGTAAAATTATGAATTCTGATTCTTTGAGTCCCCAATTAATTTTTAATTCTTAAAAAAATTAGCAGTGATGATCTATAATACAGCCACATAATAGGAACACATGATTAAATCAAGCTGCTTACCTCTTTCTTGAGGCAAAGATGGCATTCTTGCCTGTGCCGATTAACAACAGCAGTGTGCGCTGCTGTACAAGCTCTTAGGAAACCTGGAAGGCCCGCATTAGTCTAAGTAGGATACGGCTCCAAATCACTGAAAGTTCCTATCATATTATCTTGGTGGAATCCTCAGATTTCAGGACATTGAAATTATGAGATAAGAAGGGGCCTGCAAGGATTTTAAAACAAAGGCATTTAGAAAACAACTTTTATGACATTTTTTGATATATGCCAATACTCTTCTTTTTAAAAGTCAAGGAGATATGAAAGTTAATGCAGTTAACCAACAAATACTAGTTAATTTATTAAACTTTATGTAAAAATGCCAAGCAATAGTCCCCTGTTTTTAAAAGTGCACAATCTAAAGGAGGAGGTTTTAAGTCATGTATCATATTTACATACAATAAGTAACACGCTTTACACAAACAAGAACAACAATAATAATATTCACTACCATTTGTTGAACGTTTACTATCTCAGGTCACTTATACCACTTAATCTTTCAACAAAACTATAAGGTAGAAGCTTTTATCCCCATCTAACAGGTAAGTAATTTGAGCTCAGAAAGGACAAATCTTCACAAAGAAAGTAAGTGACAAAGTAGAGATTAAAATAACATCTCTTATGTTAAAACCAGTGCCTTTAACCAGGACCCCATACAACCCTCAACCCAATGCACGTAACTTAGTTGCAGCCCCGCTTTTAATATGAAACAGTAAAACAAGTGTTAGTGCCAGGGTAGAGATCACATGCTGCCAGAATGGAGAAAAAAGAAATTCCCTTTTTAACTTGTGTGAGGGGGAGGGGTGACTTCATCAAACAGACCACATTTGAATTACGCCTTTAAAAATGAGAACAATTTTGAAAGGCAGAAAATAGGAGTCATTACCATGATGATCTTATTTGGGCACACGGAGGAACACAATAAACATTTTGTAATGAATGAACTAATTAGTTTGGCTACGCTTCAACATGGCCTATTACACTTCACTTATATTTTCATTGTGTATGTATGAACCTAGGGGTTGTGCCCTGACTATACTATACTGCCCAGTCTATACTATCAACTTTCTAACTTCTCCCTTCATACTTCAAGAATCTTCAAGTTCTTGTAAAATGTCTCTAAACATAATGAAAGTTATAAAACCTATCACAATAAACAAAGGTATGACATCAACACCTTTATCAGGATATTATCAGGTTTATGAGAAGTTCAGAAGTATTTAAAAATTCAGCTACATAAAATGTGACTCATATACACCACTCCCAACAGTCATTATTAATAATAAGATTCATTATTAAAGAAAATATAGAACTTAATTTGTTCTCAAGTATCATTTTCACTAGAATAATTCTCTAGAATAATTCAATAACAAAACCAGGGAACTATTATTTATTACAGACCAACTGTGAGCAGGCACTATGTTAAGAATCTAAACTATTTTACCTCATTAACAAACTTGGAACTTAGGTATCATTTGCCCCAATTTTCCAGACATGGAAACTAAGGCTAAATAAGTTAAGTAAATCAAGGTAACACAGCTTATAAATAGAAAACCTGGGCTTTGAACCCAATTTTGTCTGATTATCTGTTCTATTCACTGAGCCCCACTAGTTTCAGACAGCGTGCTAATATGCTACATAGATGTACAAGAAGTTGTGACCCTACTGCAGTCCATACTGCAAGATATGGGTGTATCTGGGAATTCACGATACTTCAAACCCAACAGTGAAATCACAGTGAACATCCCTAACCTGACAACAGCCCCCAATTCCAAGCTGGAAATAGACTAGATCATTTTTCAGAATAAAAGAAAGGAGTAGCCTATGGTTCAGTTTGGTTTCCTTCTGGAAGGTCTGATACCTCAGGGAGGTAACTATTTGAGTTTACAAGTCCTTGTGCAACACCTTGTTACTGGAGTAAACAAAGATCCTCTTACGGTAATGGAGTACTTATTACATTGAAAGTAGGTGACAAAGTCAACAAGAGCTTGAGAACAATGTTTGCCTAACTATACTAACAATAAATTAATAATTGTTATAGGCTGTAAAAACAGATTTATTAATTTCTGACTCACATAATGAGCCTAACAACTTCGATTTGTATAGAGCTCAAAACAAGAACTGTTATCCCTTCCCCCAACCACACAGAATTTAAAGGCCTTAAAATTATTCTCTCCATAGCTTATGCTTAATTCCATTTATGGTTTGGTGATTAACAATAAAAGTGCTCCAACAAACTCCAGGACCTCATTCTGCCATCCAATTCTAACCATTTCACTTTATTCTAAACAAGAGACTTGAGATGACAGATTGATCACACCACTCAGATGAACCATGGTTACCTACTTTCCAAAAGGAGAAAGCATGTTTTGGTTACCTCCCAAATAAGCCAAGTTTCGCTGCAAAGTAAAATCACCTGAGGCACTTTTGAAAATCCTGGTACCCAGGCCACATCCCAGACCAGGTGGGGCTTAAGCATCAGCAGTTTTAAAGCTCTCCAAATGATCCTAGTGTACAGCAAAGGTTGACAACCTCTGCTGTAAGCACATAACTTCACTAAAGCAAATAATAGTTAATTACAACATACATATATCAAATTACAAGAAAAAAGTAAAACAAAGATGAAAACTCTTAGAACTGAATGAAAAGGGTCAAATAGGTAGAAGTCACCTATAAAAATCCTCATATCTAGTTCAAGTAAACAAATTAGAAGAAAAAAGAATTAGGTCAGCAGAAATTGATTTCTAAGACAAACAATTTTATTTTGCAAGAAGACATTTCCAAAAGGAATCAATTTACTAAAATGTCAAGCAAATAGTATCCTTAAATGTAGAACTTCAAGTGCTACCATGCAAAACAACAGCTGCATAAGACGGAAACAACAAAAATTCTAATATATTCGTGATGGAGTACCCTTTCTTCCCAGTTCTTCCTGCTGAATTTCTACCCATCACTTAAAATCCAAATAAATTTCCACTTTTTCCTTAAAGCTTCCTGTGATCATGTCTGAAGAAATTCATTTCTCCCTCTTCTGGCCTATCCTAGAGATGATTATTTGTACCCCTATCATATCACCAATCACAAACCAAGAAACTAAGCTCTGTGAAAACAGAGGTTTTCTTCTATCTTGTTCACTCTTCCACTCCCAGAGCCTAGAATAGTGCCTAACACAGTGCTCAATAAGTGCTTGTTCATGAATTTTAAAAAATCAATCAACTAACGACACCTGGGAGTAACAAGAGGTGGTTATGGAGCTCTGAGAAGCAAAACACATATATATATTACTTTCACATTTTTAAGTGAAAAAAGCAAAGTACATAAAAGTTTACATTTGTGTAAAATGATAGGTGAATACATGAATATATGCACAGAGCAGTGGTGGCCTTTTGTAGCTGGGGGCAGAGCTAAGGGAGGCTAACTTTCATGTATACCCTTTAGTGACCCAAGCATGTATCATCTATTCAAAAAGTTAAATACATGTGATAAAAGTTTGTGTCAACATTATCATGTTGACAACAAAAACCATCAAACTGTGTATTTCACTTAGATGAAAATAATTTAATCTAGATGAAAGTATAATATGGTAGAAAGAGCACTGAACAAGAAGTCAGTTAGAGCTCTTACCCTTTACTCTGCCATTTACCAAATAGATGACTTAATTTCTTAATATGCAAAAGGAAGGAATTGATTCTTTCCAGCCCTAAAGTCTACCATGTCAACCAATGAGGATAGCATTGTTGATACTTCGGATGACAACAAGATGAAGACAAAACTACTTTTGTGTAAAAAAACAGGGAAACTCAGACCTTCTCCAACAATCCCCCCAAACCCATGCCCTGGTGAATGGTATATGGGCTCTTTGTACATACTAAAATTTTACTTTACCAAAGATTACTAAAATAATCTAACAAAAGGTCATGGGAACCAAAATTAGAGCTAAATTGAAAATATGTGTAATAACATTAAATAGAAATGTAATAAAAGCTGTTTTTCTGGTGATGAGAGAAAGGAGAAGGGACCCAAATAAACCAGTACCTACTGTATACTAAGCACTTTCACATAACTTTATGTATATTTAGTCCATACAAAGCATTTTTTATTCTAATTTTACATATGGTAAAATTTAGATTCCGTGGATAAGTAACTTGCCCAAAGTCACACCTTAATAGGTGACAATGAAGTGATTTCTCTCTAAAGCCCATATTCTTTCCCACATTTTGTGCTACCTTCAAAACTCAGTCTTTAAACATGACATATTAACGATTTCACAAAGAAGCTTAATTCTGCTTGACTGGAACTATTTTAAAAGCTAGGGAATGAAAGCAAGAGAATCAAAGTGCAGTTTAAAATGTGGTTGAGATCACAAAGTTGCATCAGCTTTAGTTTCCCTTCTTGGAACACCTAGGCAGCTAGCAGGATCCAGATCATCTTCCCGGGTTTCTCCTTCATGAATGTACTGCAATTCAACAAGTACTGTTATATACCAGGTACTGTTCTCAGTAAACAAAATAGATAAAAATTTTCTTTCTCCGTGGTGCTTGCATTCTAGTTGGGGAGAGACAAACAATAACAGTAAACTACAGAAATTTTCTTAGGTCAGTCTTCCAAGGCAATAGAAATAAAAGCAAAAATAAACAAATGGGACCTAATGAAACTTACAAGCTTTTGCACAGCAAAGGAAGCCATAAACAAAATGAAAAGACAACCTATGGACTGGGAGAAAATATTTGCAAATGATGTGACTGACAAGGGCCTAACTTCAAAACTATACAAACAGCTCCTACAATTTAATAACAAAAAACACAGTTGAAAAATGGGCAGAAGACCTAAATAGACATTTCTCCAAAGAAGACACATGGATGGCCAATAGGCACACAAAAAAGATGCTCATCATTGCTAATTATCAGAGAAATGCAAATCAAAACAACGAGGTACCACATTACACCAGTCAGAATGGCCATCATTAAAAAGTCTACAAATAATGAATTCTGGAGAGGGTGTGAAGGGAACCCCCCTATGCTGTTGGTGGGAATGTACATTTGTGCAGCCACTATGGAAAACAGTACAGAGGTTCCTCAAAAAACTAAAAATAGAATTGCCATATGATCCAGCAATCCACTCCTGGGCATATACCCAGACAAACTATAATTAGAAAAGATATATGCACCCCTACATTCATAGCAGCACTATTTACAATAGCCAAGACATGGAAGCAAACTAAATGTCCATCAACAGATGAATGACTAAAGAAAATGTGGTATATATATACAATGTAATATTACTCAGCCATTAAAATGAATGAAATAATGTCATTTGCAGCAACATGAATGGACCTAGAGATTATGATACTAAGCAACGTTTAAGTCAGAAAGAGAAAGACAAATACTATATGATATCACATATGTGGAATCTAAAATATGACACAAATGAACATGTGTACAAAACAAGAACAGACTCACAGACATAGAGAACAGACTTGTGGTTGCCGGGGTGTTGTGGGGGGAGCAAAGAATTGGGAATTTGGGATTAGCAGATGCAAACTATTATATATAGGATGGATAAACAACAATGTCCTACTTCATAGCACAGGGAACTATATTCAATATCCTGTGATAAACCATAATGGAAAAGAATATGAGAAAGAATATACATGTATAACTGAGTCATTTTGTTTTATAGTAGAAATTAAAACAACATTCTAAATCAACTATATATGTCAATAAAATTTATTGACATAAAATTTAAAAATAAGTAAATAAACTAAAGAATATGCTAAGTTCTATGGGGAAAAAAAAACAGAGCTACTAGTTAGGATGTCAGGAGTAGGGGGGGAAAGGGTGAAGGTTTGCAATTTTAAGTACTGTATCCAGATAGGCCTCACTGGGGATGATATACTAAGGAAGGCAATGATTTGTAATCACAAGTGGAGTTGATAAAAATATTATGCAGGGGCCTCCCTGGTGGCGCAGTGGTTGAGAGTCCGCCTGCCGATGCAGGGGATACGGGTTCGTGCCCCGGTCTGGGAGGATCCCATATGCCGCGGAGCGGCTGGGCCCGTGAGCCATGGCCGCTGGGCCTGCGCATCCGGAGCCTGTGCTCCGCAACGGGAGGGGCCACAGCAGTGAGAGGCCCGCATACCGCAAAAAAAAAAAAAAAAAAAAAAAAAAAAAAAAATATTATGCAGGGGCTACCCTGGGCACAGTGGTTAAGAATCTGCCTGCCAATGCAGGGGACATGGGTTCGAGCCCTGGTCCAGGAAGATCCCACATGCTGTGGAGCAGCTAAGTCCATGTTCCACAACTGCTGAGCCTGCACTCTACAGCCCGCGAGCCACAACTACTGAAGCCCGAGCGCCTAGAGCCTGTGCTCTGCAACAAGAGAAGCCACCACAATGAGAAGCCTGCACACCACAATGAAGAGTAGCCCCTGCTCGCCACAACTAAAGAGAGCCCGCGAGCAGCAACAAAGACCCAACTCAGCCATAAATAAATAAATAAATAAATAAATAAATAAATAAATAATTTTTAAAAAAATTATGCATATGTGAGCATATGGGCATGTAAGCATGTGTGGATGTGAACATGTACGATAAGGAGGAAATGGGGAAACCTACTACCTTCTGGGTACTGAACAATCTTTCAGCCCTTCAACATGATTCTTCTTCCTAAATCCTAGTTTTCCTACATCATTTTCTACATTGATTTTCATATTTCTATTTTCACACTGGCAAGGAGTAGAACAGATATGTTTCACAATGTATGTAGTTTTGTATACTTTTGATAGTGTATCACTTTTCTGAAGGAGGGAGGCACCAGAAAGATCCCAACCACTCCCTCCACCTTGTGTCCCCTATACTGACACTAGATTGTGACACACTCCTGAGGACTCTCTTTGGTTCTTGGGCTCCTAGCAAAAACTGTGTAGTTTTTGGCATCTAGCTCACTCTCACCCCACTTCCATACTTTCAGTTTTCAAAACCCATCAAAAAATCTATATTAGTCAGTACAAGCTATATAATGCTGCAATAATAAACAACCCCCAAATCTTAGGACCTTGAAACAACTAAGGTCTATTTCTTGATCATGTTACATCTCAACCATGGCAGGGGTGCTCCACATATCACAGTCACACAGAAACCTAAGCTGTCAGAACAGCTATCATCCTAACAATAACCAGTCACTGTGCCAGAGGGAAAGAAAGTTTTGGAGGATCTTTTCCCAGCAGCTAATGACACATACAATTTCTGCTCACAATTCAATGGCCTCAAGCAGTCACATGACCCCGGCCAACAAGAGTTAGGAAGTGCAATCATATCAAATGACTAGCAGGAAAAAAAGCTAGTAAATAACACTAAGAACCATCACAGACTCAGACCTTGATTACTCTCTACATGAACCTAGTTTCTAGTTCTCCGTGATTCCACTTTATAGTATTCTCCCCTGCCTGGAAGAAAAATTGCTGAGATCTGTATTGGGTCCACTCTACCTCTCAGCTTTATGCAGTAGATAGTTAAATTTCTCTATCCTGAGCTGCTATGGAATGAAATAACGATGGTGAAGAAGAGGAAGAAGACAAGGAGGAAGAGGAGGATGGGGTTGACACAATCATTTATGTAAAACATACTATGTGCCAGGCACTCTTCTAGGTTTCTACATATAAAACTCTGATCTTCCCAACCCTAAATGGTATCCCGTTATTATTATCCCCACAGACAGTTGTTTAAAGAAAAGAGGTATAATGAACAATGATACTAACACACAAATAAAATTTTTAAGTGATATTGCCCCAAGATAATTCTCTCTGGATGTCAAACTGTTATCATCTGATGAAAGATGTTTTGACTACTACTTCAAGAAAAATGAAAAATAATAAATATAACAAAAATTATATCCAATTAAGCTTTTACTTGGTGGGGAAACACTTGCCATACACATAATGTATTATTTGCAGAGAGGTTATTGCAAGTAGCAGTCAGGAATCTATTATTTCATGAAAATCATCAAAATAAGGCAGTTGTTTTTTTAGGTAAAAATAGTAATATTTCCAAACATCAGGTCATAAATACAATTTTGTCCATTGTTGTGTCTTAAAACATCATTAAATTTCAGCAGTTGGTCCTCAAACCAAATTTGATATGTTATTTTTATTTTCCAAGAAATGATGCATTTTCTTACATGAAAATAAGATAATGAAAATAAGATAATGAAAGTAAATGAATCATGTGCTACTTTTTAAACGTTAAAATTTGAAGTGTTTCTTATTTGTTTTAAATATTATTAAGAGCAGATTTAATGTGAGCCTTAGACCACCAACTTCAATTTTAATGTGCATACTAATCACCTGGGTATGTTGTTAAAGTTCAGGTTAATGAAATAAATGCAATAAATGAAATAGCCAAAATACTTTTGTTTGAACCACTATATGTCTCCTTGGAAGTATTCTGTTTTAAGTCACACTGTTGAAAATGTAGGTCCAATTCTGACTCATTAGCAATATGGTGGAGTCATTGAAGGATTTAAAGAGGAGTTAACATATCCAAATTTCTTTTTTATAGATTACACCAGCAGTTATTGTGGGGGCTGGATGGGAGAGGGGCAGGAGTGAACAGAGAGTCTCAGAATTGCACAAGTCCAGGAGAGAGATGGTAAGAGTTCGATCATGGATACAAGCAATAGACACAGGCAGAAAAAACACGTTAACTACGGAAGAACAGCAGAACTTGGTGATCAAGAAGGAAAAAGTAATCTTGGATGACTTACAGGTCTCTGCCTTAGGAGAACTGGGTAGAAGACAGCACCATTCAACAAGATAAGGCAGAAAGAAAAGCCATTTTGAGGGATAAGATGATTTCAGTTTTATATTTGCAGAAAAGGATAGATGGAAAAAAATAGACAATAAGACAATGGAATTAGTGATGACTGAAAATAAGGAAAACCTCCACTTTTATAAATAAAATGCTTTTGGTTAAACACAGAAAGGTCCTTTCCAAAGCATAAATGCTCTTATCTCTGTGCTCTCTGCCAAGAAATGGCAACAGATTTTCAAAATGCCCAGCTGCCTGACTGGTGAACAAATGACATCACCCAAACAACTGTCACAGTGATACTGCTTTGCCACCACTCACTGTGTGTACAAATTAAAAGGGTTTTTAGAGAAGCTACTTACTCCCTGAACACAGAAACTTTTGTCTCCTTTTCCCAGACTGGGTATATTCTCAAAAGCTAGATCCATAGTGTTTTCCAGACCTTAAAAAAAAACATTTGATCAACCACTTGTAAAGACCCAATAGGAAGCCAAGTGTGACACTACATAAGAATAAACAGAAGAACTATTTATTCATTCTAGCAACAATTAATATTTACCTTGAGCAACAGTAGCTCCCATGAATGTACTGCTTATTTATATTTCAAATTGCCTTAGACTGTTTAGCATTTGTTCAATGTTTATAATTAAATTACAGCAACCATACAAAATTCCACTAAGCTCTGAAGAATTCCTTGTCTTTGGAATTTAGTGTAGTATGACATGAAAAAATAGGGATTGAAAAATAAGTAATGATAACAAAGCATAGCTTGAAGGTATTTTTTCCTTATTAATAGCTATATTTCCAGTACTTAGGATAATGAAAAATACCCAACCCATGCTTTACTCCACAAAGACCTCTCTCTTGTTCTAAGCTATAGAATTGGAATTAAAGGTTCCTTGGATCCAACTTTCCATGATTTTCAGGAACCTAGATCACAAGTTGAAAGAGAGGGACTGAGCGAAGTGGAAATTTTCTAAAGTATCTAGTTCTCTGTACTCTGCCAGAAAATGCACAATAGATATCAAAATGTGCAGCTGGTGAACAAATGACATCACCCGAAAGGTCATCTGATGCCAGCATTTATAGTGTTCAATGTCCAAAACTTAACTCTTTAACTTCTGTGAAAACCTGGCACTCCTCTAATGTCCCTTATCTTAGGCAAAGGCATCACTACAGCCAAGTATTCAAGAGACAGATAAGTCAGAATCATCTTTAACTCTTTTTTTGACTTCCTTGTTTGATACTCATTCAATGAACACCCTGTTACTAATTTTAGGGTATATATTAGTTCCATTATTCATCTTACCATCTACCTCTAAAATGTGTTTTAAGTCTTAAATGTATAAAATGCATTGGGTTGTTAAACCTCACATGGCATCCATATCAGTTAATAAGTTAACACACGTAGAAAGACCACTAGCTATCTACCTAATAGCCTTTCACTAGTTCTTCCTTACTAACAAAACACCTATTGAGCTATTATTAGAGGTGGCATTATACCGATCTAAATAAGCACATTTCCCAGACATCCTTACAGGTATACATGGCCATGTGACCAACTTCTGGCCAGTGAGGTGTAAGTAGAAGTTGTTTAGCAGGACTTTCCAGTAAAAGGGAGGTAGACAATTGATGGACACTCATTTATTTGCTTTCTTCCTTCCATCCTGGAATGCAAATGTGATTGCAGGAGCTGCAGCAATTCAAAGTGGCGTTGGTTTTGTCATGGAAATGCTAATTCAGTCTTGGACTGACTACCTGGGGTGGGGGGGCCTCCATCTTGTTAAGCCATGGTTATTTTAAGTTTCTGTCATCATCAGCTAAATGTACCTTCTAATGGACATGCTACTTCAATAGAAATTATGAGTTTTGTTTCTGAAAAAGATAAATCAAATGCAAAGTCACTGGCACAAGTGACTTTAGGCATTTATCATTTTTGCCACAGCTTACATTTACCTATTTTCTGTGAACAGTAATCTGAATCTCCTGTGAAGAACTACTCCCTCTGCTTTCATTCCATGTGCCTTCATGGGGTCGATGCCAATCCCAGCTCCAAGGCTAGGCAAATGACTCAGATCTAAAGTGATTGCGGAAGTCCATTCCCTTGACCATGGAACTGGTTCAGAGAGGAATACTGGATCCAACTAAGACCAGCAAGAATCAAGCCTAGAACTCATCTTCAGACTCTTAAAGAATATAGGTTCTCTTCTGAGCTGGATTTGAACCTGAGAGGATCTGCATTGCTGGTCCTCATCTTGCCTCTACACAGAGTCTGAGGATAAAGTCAACGTGAAGGAGGCAGACACAAAGACAGATAACATATTCCTGAACTTTTCAGTAACATACCTAAAAAATTCCTTTTTTGCTTAAAACATATTCCTAACCAATGGAACCTAACCAACATAGGTTCCATTTTTAATTTTGATTTTAAATAAAGAAAGTTACTTCAAAATGTCCTTGCATAAAATGCCACAACTCAAGTGAAATAAGAACAGGCTTCCTTGCACGTTTCCTCCATGAGACAATTGGCTCCAAGGCAGCAGCTTTAGAAAAAAGTATTTTAATTTACATATTCTTCAATCTCAAACACACAGCCTGGAACATAGAAACTAAACTGCTGAGCTTCCATATCAGAGGGATACAGTTCTGTAGGAGGTTTTTGAACTTAAAATAAGAAAGCAGACTCACAGATATAGAGAACAAACTAGTGGTTACCAGTGGGGAGGGAGGGGTGGGACAGTATAGGGGTGAAGAAGTGGGAGATATAAACTACTGGGTGTGAGATAGGCTACAAGGATGTATTGTACAACACGGGGAAGATAACCAGTATTTTGTGATAACTGTAAATGGAGTGTAACATTTAAAACTATATAAAAACTTTTTAAATTTCCATTGTATTAATTTCTATCAATAGAATCAGGTAAATTTGTCACAGTTTTCAAATCCCTCTAAATTAAATTAAATCCCAGTAAAATTAAGCCATGGTCTTAGAGTCATGCAGTCTAAGTGTAGAAAATCCATATGGAAAAAGGAAAATGCACAGGCCTAGTTCATATAATGATCTGCATGCCCCCATCAGCTAAATTAAGCTGAGTATGTCACCATAATATCCTAAGGAGGGAAGGAATAATAAGACTACTTTGTTTCTAATTGTTAAACTAGGTGTAAAGAGAATTTACAAGATCAGCTTTTGGAAAGAAGTAAAATACTAATAGCTTTCATCTAACAGGCCCAGTATTAAGAAAACTAATTAAACTTAACTATATTTTAATAAGTTTAGCTCATTTTAAAATAAGAATATTTCCCCAAAGTCATTCCATACCTTTAAAAACAGTGTATCTATCTGGCACCATAATCTTTGTTATGAAACCACTCCTTTTATAGAAATGCATAGAAAAAGAACTATTTTTGTTCTTCATTCTAAAAACAATAACATAATGCAGAACAGAATTAGTGCCCGAAGTTAACCAGTGCTCAATAATATAATATCCACAGATACTAAATGCTCAAACAATAAAAATTTCTTTTTTAATAGTTCTTTCTTCTCTTGACCTCTACCTTCCCTTCTCTTCCCTGCAGAGTAAATAAATACTATTAGGATGTATCACCGATCTGTTTGAAGTTAAGTTACCCTCCATTATTTCATTACATTTCTAATTAAAGCGATACACATTATTAATGCTCATCATTTTATTGGGTGCTCTACTGAGAAAAAAATATGCATCTTGCCTTCGACATACACATTTATCTTTGAGAGAAGTAGCTAAGCATATCCAAAACTACCTAAAAGATAAGAATTCATCTAAAACAGACTGACATACTGATTATATCAATAGAAATATACTTAAGAATGAAAGTAGACCCTAAGTATCTATAAAATTATACGTGTAACCATATATCCACAACATGTATCTCAGTGTTATAAATTAACTACTATATAAAATCAACAAAGCTGATTTTCAGTTGTGCCTCATGGGATTTACATTTACTATTTTCTACTCTTACCTAGTATTCAAAGTTATCCATATACAGGAGATCAAGATGGCAATGTAAGAGGATGTGAAGCTCACCGCCCCCCACAAACACATCAAAAAAACAACTACAAGTGGAATAACTCTCATGGGAAACTAACTGGAAACCTGCAGCATGACTCCTATATAACCAAGGCTGCAGGAAAGATTTACACAGAATTGGGTAGGGTGGGAAGAAAAGCATCAGGTTGGGACCTGTGCCCCTAGGAGGGGACTAGGAGGAAAAGGGACATCACACAGGCAGACATTCCTCCTGGGGAATGAGTGGGTCCAGCACAGACTGGGTGTCCCAGTCCTGGGGTCCAACACATAAGAGACAAGCCACCTTGACTGCTTGGAGAACTGCTGGGACAGATAGAAAGACTGGGGAAGCCTAGACTCCACTGGTGAGAGAGCACTGGTGCTGGCTTTCCCCCAGGCAGGGTGGAAAGAGGCCTGCCCTAGCAGCTACCGCCTCTCTGCTACCTAATCTGAGCCAAGTGAACACCCCAGCCCCCCTCACTCCACACCACAGCTTAATGCTGTGTCTATAGCAGCCAGGACCTGGGAAAAGACTCGATCTAGGGATGCACAGGTGACCCAGGGGCCTAGGGTGTGGTCCAGGCGGGGCAGCAGCAGCAGCACTGTTAGCGCTTACACAAACAGCACCCTAGAAGCAGCCCAAACTCCTGGCACCATGGCCACCAGAATTCCTGAGACCACCTTGCCCTACCCAGTCCTAGCTGAGCAAATGTTCCTGCCCCACCCACTCCATGCTATAGCCTAGCACTAGACCTGGGGCAGCCACGACAGGGGAAAAGACACGACTGGGGGCTGCATCTGAACAGAGCCACAGATGCCTACACAAGCAGCCTATCAGATCTCTGTAAGTACACAAACTCAAACTGCTTCAGCACCTCCCTCTCTTGGGGCAAAGGCCCCAGTGCAAAGAGGAGGAAAAACACACACTTAAAGGGAACAGAGTCAGCTCAAACCTGACACTCAGGGATTCCACTCCAGCTACTTGGGAGCATATAGGCCCTTAAGCAGGCAGTGACAGCCACTGAGCAAAGAGGAAGTCCTGCCTCACACCCTGCACAGGCTCTAGCTCCTCCATCACCAGCCACACCACCTATTAAGGAGATAGTGGTCAGCACACCCTGAGGAAAGTCAGCTGGTGTCCACATCAAATCCAGCCCTCCCACCAAATGCACTGGGCAAACACAGTCTACATAAGGATGCTCCTACATAAGAATACCCCTTCAAGACCACAACAGATAACTATTTCACCTAAATTCATAGAGACAGATAAAGTTAAGTAAAATAAAAAGGAACTACCCTCAATTGAAAGAGCAAGAGAAAACCCCTGAAAAAAATAATGAAACAGAAATAGTCAATCTACCAGACAAATAATTCAAAACCTTTGCAATACATACATTAACTGAATTAGAGGAGAGAACTGATCTAAACACAAATCATTTTAACAAGGAACTAGAAAATATAAAGAGCCAATCAAAAATAGATAATTCAATATCTGAGATAAAAAGCACACTAGAAGTAACGAATAGCAGACTAAATGACACAGAAGAATGCATAAGTGATCTGGAAGAGAGAATAATGGAAGTCACTCATTCAGATCAGCAGACAGGAAGACAAATAAAAAAAATGAAAGCAACAAATGAGATCTATGGGATAACATTAAACATGCCAGCATTCATATTATAGGGGTTCCAGAAGGAGACGAGAGAGCAAGATGAGTCTTGAGAATGTATTTGAAGAAATTATGGCTGAAAAAATAAACTAAAAAATTCCTTTTTTGCTTAAACCAGATTCTTAACCAATACAAATAATTATGAGCTTATGTTCCATTTTTATTTTGTTCTTAAACAAAGAAAATTACCTCACAATGTCCTTACATAAAATACCACAACTCAAGTGAAATAAGAAGAGGCTTCCTTACATGTTTCTTCCATGAGAAAATTAGCTCTGAGGCAGCAGCTTTAAAATTGTCTTTTAATTTACATATTCTTCAATCTCAAATACACAGCCTAGAACACAGGAGCTAAACTGCTGACTACCAAGACTGAAACAGGAAGAAATAGAAAATATGAACAGACAAATTACCAGTAATGAATTTGAATCAGTAATTTAGAAACTCGCAACAAGCAAAATTCCAGGACCACATAGATTCACTGGGGAATTCTACCAAACATATAAAGAACTAATACCTATCCTTCTCAAACTACTCCAAAAGATTGAAGAGGAAGGAACACTCCCCAATATAATAAAAAACCCTTTATGACAAACTCACAGCCAATAAAATACTCAACAGTGGAAAGCTAAAAGCGAGAGGACAGAGAGCAGCAGCAAGAAGAATTACAATCCTGCAGCCTGTGGAACAAAAACCACATTCACAGAAAGGTAGACAAGATGAAAAGGCAGAGTGCTATGTACCAGATGAAGGAACAAGATAAAACCCCAGGAAAACAACTAAATGAAGTGGAGATAGGCAACCTTCCAGAAAAAGAATTCAGAATAATGATAGTGAAGATGATCCAGGACCTCAGAAAAAGAATGGAGGCAAAGATCGAGAAGATGCAAGAAATGTTTTAACAAAGACCTAGAAGAATTAACGAACAAACAAACAGAGAACAATACAATAACTGAAATGAAAAATATAGTAGAGTAAATCAATAGCAGAATCACTGAGGCAGAAGGACGGATAAGTGACCTGGAAGACAGAATGGTGGAATTCACTGCTGCGGAACAGAATAAAGAAAAAAGAATGAAAAGAAATGAAGACAGCCTAAAAGACCTCTGGGACAACATTAAACACCACAACATTCGCATTGTGGGGGTCCCAGAAGGAGAAGAAAGAGAGAAAGGATCCAAGAAAATATTTGAAGATATTATAGTCAAAAACTTCCTTAACATGGGAAAGGAAATGGTCACCCAAATCCAGGAATTGCAGAGAGTACCGTACAGGAAAAACCCAAGGAGAAACACGCCGAGATGCATAGTAATCAAATTGGCCAAAATGAAAGACAAAGAAAAATTATTAAAAGGAGCAAGGGAAAAATGACAAATAACATACAAGGGAACTCCCATAGGGTTAACAGCTGATTTCTCAGCAGACATTCTACAAGCCGGAAAGGAGTGGCATGATATACTTAAAGTGATGAAAGGGAAGAGCCTAAACCAAGATTACTCTACCTGGCAAGGATCTCATTCAGATTCGATGGAGAAATCAAAAGTTTACAGACAAGCAAAACCTAAGAGAATTCAGCACAAACAAACCAGCTCTACAACAAATGCTAAAGGAACTTCTCTAAGTAGGAAACACAAGAGAAGAAAAGGACCTACAAAAACAAACTGAAAACAATTAAGAAAATGGTCATAGGAACATACATATTGATAATTACCTTAAACGTGAATAGATTAAATGCTCCAACCAAAAGACACAGGCTTGCTGAATGGATACAAAAACAAGACCCATATATATGCTATCTACAAGAGACCCACTTCAGACCTAGGGACATATTCCAAAAAATTGCAGTGTAAAGAACAGTCCCAAACTCATTCTATGAGGCCACCATCACCCTGATACCAAAACCAAACAAAGATACTACAAAAAACGAAAATTACAGATGAATATCACTGATGAAAATAGATTCAAAAATCCTTAACAAAATACTAGCAAAAAGACTCCAACAACACATTAAAAGGATCATACACCAGAATCAAGTGGGATTTATCCAAGGGATGCAAGGATTCTTCAATATATGCAAATCAATCAATGTGATACACCATATTAACAAACTGAAGAATAAAAACCATATGATCATTTTCAATAGATGCAGAAAAAGCCTTTGAAAAAATCAACACCCATTTATGATAAAAACTCTCCAGAAAGTGGGCATAGAGGGAACCTACCTCAACATAATAAAGGACATACATGACAAACCCACAGTAAACATCATTCTCAATGGTGAAACACTGAAAGCATTTCCTCTAAGATCAGGAACAAGACAAGGATGTCCACTCTCACCACTATTATTCAACATAGTTTTGCAAATCCTAGACACAGCAATCAGAGAAGAAAAAGAAATAGAAGGAATACAAATTGCAAAAGAAGAAGTAAAACGGTCACTCTTTGCAGATGACATGATACTATACATAGAGAATCCTAAAGATGCCACCAGAAAACTACTAGAGCTAATCAATGAATTTGGTAAAGTTGCAGGATACAAAATTAATGCACAGAAATCTCTTGCATTCCTATACACTAATGATGAAAAATCTGAAAGAGAAATTAAGGAAACACTCCCATTTACCACTGCAAAAAAACGAATAAAATACCTAGGAATAAACCTCCCTAGGGAGACAAAAGACCTGTATGCAGAAAATTGTAGGAAACTGATGGAAGAAATTAAAGATGATACCAACAGACGGAGAGATATACCATGTTCTTGGATTGGAAGAATCAACATTGTGAAAATGACTATACTACCCAAAGCAATCTACAGATTCAATGCAATCCCTATCAAATTACCAATGGCATTTTTTACAGAACTAGAACAAAAAATCTTAAATTTCGTATGGAGACACAGAAGACCCCCAATAGCCAAAGCAGTCTTGAGGGAAAAAAACGGAGCAGGAGGAATCAGACTCCCTGACTTCAGACTATACTATAAAGCTACAGTAATCAAGACAATATGGTACTGGCACAAAAACAGAAACACAGATCAATGGAACAAGATAGAAAGCCCTGAGGTAAACCCACACACCTACGGTCAATTAATCTATGACAAAGGAGGCAAGGATATACAATGGAGAAAAGACAGTCTCTTCAATAAGTGGTACTGGGAAAACTGGACAGCTACATGTAAAAGAATGAAATTGGAACACTCTGTAACACCATACACAAAAATAAACTCAAAATGGATTAGAGACCTAAATGTAAGAACGGACACTATAAAACTCTTAGAGGAAAACATTGGAAGAACACTCTTTGACATAAATCACAGCAAGATCTTTTTTGATCCACCTCCTAGAGTAATGGAAATAAAAACAAAAATAAACAAATGGGACCTAATGAAACTTCAAAGCTTTTTCACAGCACAGGTAACCATAAACAAGACGAAAAGACAACCCTCAGAATGGGAGAAAATATTTGCAAACGAATCAATGGACAAAGGATTAATCTCCAAAATACATAAACAGCTCATGCAGCTCAATATTAAAAAAAAAAAACCCAATCCAAAAATGGGCAGAAGATCTAAATAGACATTTCTGCAAAGAAGACATACAGATGGCCAAGAAGTACATGAAAAGCTGCTCAGCATCACTAATTATTAGAGAAATGCAATTCAAAACTACAATGAGGTATCACCTCTGACCAGTTAGAATGGGCATCATCAGAAAATCTACAAACAACAAATGCTGGAGAGGGTGTGGAGAAAAGGGAACCCCCTTGCACTGTTGGTGGGACTGTAAATTGATACAGCCACTATGGAGAACAGTATGGAGGTTCCTTAAAAAACTAAAAGTAGAATTACCATATGATCCAACAATCCCACGACTGAGCACATACCCAGAGAAAACCATAATTCAAAAAGACACATGCACCCCAGTGTTCATTGCAGCACTATTTACAATAGCCAGGTCATGGAAGCAACCTAAATGCCCATCGACAGACAAATGGATAAAGAAGATGTGGTACATATATACAATGGAATATTACTCAGCCATCCAAAAGAACGAAATTGGGTCATCTGTTGAGCCGTGGATGGATCTAGAGACTGTCATACAGAGTGAAGTAAGTCAGAAGGAGAAAAACAAATATCATATATTAACGCATATATGTGGAACCCAGAAAAATGGTACAGATGATCCAGTTTTCAGGGCAGAAATTGAGACACAGATGTAGAGAACAAAGGTATGGACACCAAGGGGGGAAAGCAGTGGAGGGTTGGGGGGTGGTGTGATGAATTGGGTGATTGGGATTGACATGTCTACACTGATGTGTATAATATTGATGACTAATAAGAATCTGCTGTATAAAAAAATAAATAAAATAAATCTCAAAAATTTTAAAAAAAATGTGACACAGACACTAAGTAAGCAAATGCTGCTGGAAAAATAGCGCCAGTAGTCTAGCTCCATGCAGGGTTGCCACAAACCTTCAATTTGTAAAAAAAAAAAAAAAAAATACAGTATCGGTGAAGTGCAATAAAGTGAAACAACAAAAAAAGAAAAAAAGGAAAAAGAAAAGCTAAAAGTCTTCTCACTATATTCAGGAACAAGACAGGAATGCCCACTCTGACCACTTCTAGTCAACATAGTATTAGAAGTCCTAGCAACAGCAATGAGACAAGAGAAAGAAGTAAAAGATATCCAAATTAGAAGGGAAGAGGTAAGATTATCACTATTTGCAGATGACATGACACTCTATATAGAGAACCTCAAAGTCTCTACCCAAAAAAGTAGTAGAACTAATAAATGAATTCAGCAAGGTTGCAGGATACAAGATTAATATACAGAAATCTGTTGCATTTCTCTACACTAATAATGAAATATGAGAAAGTTTTTAAAAATCTCCTTTAAACTCTTATCAAAAAGAAAAAAAAACTAGTTATAAACTTAAGCAAGGAGGTGAAAGACCTATACTCTAAAAACTATAAAACATTGATGAAGGAATTTAAAGATGATACAAAGAAACAGAAAGATATCCCATGCTCTTGGATTGGTACAATTAATATGGTTAAAATGGCCGTACTACCAAAAGAAATCTAGAGATTTAACATGACACCTATCAAAATACCCATAACATTTTTCAAAGAACTAGAACAAATAATTCTAAAATTCATATAGCACCACAAAAGACCCTGAATTGCCAAAGCAGTCTTGAGAAAAAAGAACAAAGCTGGAGGTATATACCTCCTAGACTTCAGACAGTACTACACAGCTACAGTAATCAAAACAGCATAGCACTGGCACAAGAACAGACACAAAGATCAATGAAGCAGAATAGAGAACTCAGAAATAAACCTATGCAATTGACCTACAACAAAGGAGGCAAGAATATACAATGGAGAAAAGACAGTCTCTTCAACAAGTGGTGCTGAGAAAACTGGACAGCCACATGTAAAGCGATGAGATTAGAACATTCTCTCACACCATATACAGAAATAAACTCAACATGGTTTAAAACTTAAATGTAAGAGTGGTTTGAAACCATAAAACTCCTAGAAGAGAATGTAGGTGGAACACTCTTTGACATAAATTGTAGCAATATTTCCTTGGATCAGTATCATAAGGCAAAATAAATAAAAGCAAAAATAAACAAATGGGACCTAATTAAACTTAAAAAGCTTTTGCATAGCAAAGGAGACTATCAACAAAATAAAAAGACAACCTACAGAATGAGAGAAAATATTTGCAAATGATGTGACTGACAAGGAGTTAATATCCAAATTATACAAACAGCTCTTACAACTCAATATCAAAAAACAAACAACCCAATCAAAAAATGAGCAGAAGACCTAAACAGACACTTTTCCAAAGAAGACATGCAGATGGCTAACAGGCACATGAAAAGTTGCTGAATATCGCTAATTGTTAGAGAAATGCAAATCAAAATAATGAGATATCACCTCACACCTGTCAGAATGGCTATCATCAAAAAGTCTACAAATAATAAATGCTGGAGAGGGTGTGGAGAAAAGGGAATCCTCATACACTGTTGGTGGGAATGTAAGTTGGTACAAACATTATGGAGAACAGTATGCAGGTTCCTCAAAACACTAAAACTAAACCTACCATATGATCCACCCAACCCATTCCTGGGCATATATCCAGAAAAGATGAAAAGTCTTAATTCAAAAAGATACATGCACCCTAATGTTCAGAGCAGCACTATCTACAATAGCCAAGACATGGAGTGCCCATGTCACTCCATGTTGGAGTGCCCAACCCAAGTGCCCATCAACAGATGATTGGATTAGAAGATGTGGTATATATACATATATATATATATGTAATATATGCATAATATGGAGTATAAAATGGAATATTACTCAGCCATAAAAAAGAATGAAATACGGCCATTTGCAGCAATGTGGATGCACCTAGAGAGTATTATGCTTAGTGAAATGAGTCAGACAAAGAAAGACAAATACTCTATGATATCACATGTGAAATCTAAAAAATAACACAAATGAATGTATATGCAAAACAAAACAGATTCACAGATATAGAAAACTAATTTGTTACCAAAGGGGAGAGTGACAAATTAGGGGTATGGGATTGAGAGACACAAACTGCTATATATAAAATAGATAAATAACAAGGATATACTGTATAGCACAGGGAATCATACCTATTACCTTGTAATAACCTATAATGGAGTATAATCTGCAAAAATACTGAATCACTATGCTGTACACCTGAAACTAACATAATTTTATAAATTAACTATACTTCAATAAAAAGGAGAAATTTTAAAAAGCCATCCATATATTACTCAAGTCTGACTATAAAAATGTGCATTCTTTAAAACAATTTTAATCAAGGTACTGAAAAACTGTCATCCATTTCTGTCTTGGGCTGGCTTTGGTTATCATACCACATTGCTAGAACTTATACTAACAGATTATTTTTTTAAAGCTTCATTTATATCTTCCCAATCAATCTATTAAAGAAAAAAGATTTGCTTTCTTTAAGATCATGGAAAAGATGAACTTTAAAACAGCAATATATATACATTTGGTGTGCAATTTTAAATATTGTCTCTACCTATATTATTTTCTGCCATTATTTAGTTATTTAAATATTCACTTTAATGTCTTCTTTAACTAGAATATAAGATTCTGTACAGTATATATATTCTGCATTCTCCACAGCACTCTGCATGTTCAAAGTGTGGATGGGCCTCATTCAATTAGTTGAAGGCTTTAAGAGAAAACACACTGAAACCCCAAAGAAAGAGGGAACTCAGCCTCAGACTGTCTTGGACTTGAGTTGCAACATCAGCTCTTCCCTGGGTCTCCAGATTGCCAGCCCTGCAGATTTTGGATTTCCCAGTGGCCACAGTCACATAAACCAATTCATACTCATTCTCTCTTCCTCCCTCTCCCCCTCCTCCTTTCCACTCTATATATACTATTGATTCTGTTTCTTGAGAGAACGCTGAGGAATACATTCATTATTCCACAGGGTCAGCTACATTTCATGAGACTAAAACCATGATCTAACATACTCTTTAAGGCAAAAAGTTTCTGGAGAAAAGATACACCAACCTAAATATAACCAAGGCCTAAACTAAGGATGTTAGATTATTATAAAAAGGATGGATGAGGACAGTTGTATAAAGAACAATCTACAGGATTTATCTTAATAGAAGTAAGAAAAAGAGCAGATTATATAGACTATTTCATAATTACCACCATATTTCTTTGATTCTAAGCCATACTGTTTTGTTTTTTAACATTCAAAAACATATAAAATTGTGATGCATCTTACAATCACTGCCAGTCGGGTGGCAGTCCTGACATAGTGATCACTGCTGTGCATTTACATCAAGATTCGCAGAACCAGTGTCAGAGACTGAGAGAAAAATGCAGATATGATAATGGAACACTCTTCTAAGAAATGTTGCATCACCAACTCTTGAAGACAGAGAGGATGATGCTGTACAGAAAAACATGGACAATGAGGACTCTAAAGAAGAAGAGATTCAAAAGTGTCTGCCTTTGAATGTGAAGAAGTTTAAGGAATGCCTTGATCAATTTATTTGACTTATATTTTTCCTTTTCTTCTTTGCATGAAAGTGATGTGACTTTTTAAAATTATCTTTAAGAGCATTTAAAATAAACACTCTTCCAATGTGTATAAAATAAAATTGTAGTACTAAGAAAGTGTCACTTCACAGTTGAAATTGCAGAGGGTTTTTTTTTTCCCAAACTAATAAAACAACAGTGTGTCTTACAATGAATGTGATCTTAACTGCAATGAAAAATAGCAGCATACTGGCTATCAGAATCTCGAGTGTATAGAACTAATGACAACTCCAACCATCTTTTGAACCTTTACTCTATGCCAACAGTTCTCAAACTTGAATGGGCATCAAAATCTCCTGGAGGGCTTGAATAAGATCACTAGGCTCCTTCCCCAAGCTTTTCACTCAAGGCAGCCCAACTCATGTCAGACCTACTCCAGCAAGGCTGTGAAACCTCATATACTCTTGACCTGGGCAGGATTAGCTCAGGGCAAAGGGTTGAGCCTGCAGAGAAAGGGTATCAGTACCTGCAGCTGCACAGAGGGAGGGGAAACAGTGACTGACACATATGTGATCCATTTCCAAATCCAATTCTGACACCAACAATCTGTGTGGTAACGGTACAACGTACTAACATTTCCAATTATTAACCTGAAAAAAAAGGAAGAAGTAAGACCCTTCTAGCTCTAAAATTCTAAAATCTTTGTCCCAAGCAAAGAAAAAAAAATGTATAATCTAGGTCACTCATGATCTGGATAGGCTTTCTACTCAGGCCTCACGCAAAATATAACTTTTAACATTCCAGTTAAAACTGGACTCCAAATGAAGAACTTCTAAAGTAGTGAAGTAAAAAGTTCAGCAATTCTTCTCCTCAAAACAATGATAAAACTGCACAAAACTGTCACAACAACCATTCCAGGACTCTGGAATATAAGAAATTGAAAGGCTTTCATTCAAGAAAAAGTACTGAACTTGGAGGAAGAACAGTGGGAGTGGCATTTTAGCCTGGAGCCATCCTCATACACCAGTACCCTCCAGCTCCATCAGTACCAGGGCTGGGCAGGGCATGAAATGCAGCAGCTTTGCTGCTAAATAGACCTGACTTGATTTGAAGCAAAGTGTGGAAAAGCACCATGCCCATAGGCATAAAAAAAAAGAATAGCAAACTTGGTGGCAAATAATCAGGGAAAGCCAACATCACAGTTGCCTGTGGTTGTGATCCTGTCTATACCATTACTGGACCAGAAAAATACTGGAGTCGTAAGTACCCACCCTCCATCACACCTAATCCCAAAATGAAGAGTGGCCTGCCATTTTCTCTGCCCTCTTTACTCATCACCTCCACTCCTTACCCACCTCTAAAAAGGATAAGAACTTAAGCATGGAATCCAAAGACACACAGATTATATCTAAATTCATGTTTTCAATGAAGACATTACACCCCTCTGGCTAGTGAGAAGTCAATTATATCTGCTTCTTGACTCTTAGTTGGGTTCTAGTTAGATGAGACATATTACAATTGAGTTCCAAGGAGAAGAGGTTTTATTACAAACACTAATAAAAGTCAGCTAGGATATTGGCCTGGAAAAGTATCTTTTCTTTTGCCCTCTTGTAACACTAAGGTTAGGGAATTGAGATAACTTTCTCAACTTATGAGTCCCTAATGTTTATCCCCACAACAGTTTCCATCTTATGCTGTGAAAGAAAAATGTAAATGCTAACTTTATAATCTCAATCTATATAACTGTCAAATGGAATTTTCCTTCACCCAAGGAGGTGGTAAGTTGTGGTGAAGATATTAATAATAAATGTAGAAGTTCTTTATAGGAAGTCTCTCTGTCTACCCTTTATTTAAATTTATATTTTATTTATTTATTATGATTTTTTTATACAGCAGGTTCTTGTTACTCATCAATTTTATACACATCAGTGTATACATGTCAATCCCAATCTCCCAATTCATCACACCACCACCCCCAACCGCCACTGATTTCCCCCCTTGGTGTCCATACGTTTGTTCTCTACATCTGTGTCTCAATTTCTGCCCTGCAAACCGGTTCGTCTGTACTATTTTTCTAGGTTCCACATATGTGCGTTAATATATGATATTTGTTTTTCTCTTTCTGACTTACTTCACTCTGCATGACAGTCTCTAAATTCATCCACGTCTCTACAAGTGAGCCAATTTCGTTCCTTTTTATGGCTGAGTAATATTCCACTGTATATATGTACCACGTCTTCTTTATCCACTCATCTGTCTATGGGCATTTAGGTTGCTTTCATAACCTGGCTATTGTAAATAGTGCTACAATGAACATTGGGGTGCATGTGTCTTTTTGAATTATGGTTTTCTCTGCGTATATGCCCAACAGTAGTGGGATTGCTGGGTCATACAGTAACTCTATTTTTAGTTTTTTAAGGAACCTCCATAGTGGCTATATCAATTTACATTCCCACCAACAGGGCAAGAGGGTTCCCTTTTCTCCACACCCTCTCCAGCATTTGTTGTTTGTAGATTTTCTGATGATGCCCATTCTAACTGGTGTCAGGTGATACCTCATTGTAGTTTTGATTTGCATTTCTCTAATAGTGATGTTGAGCAGCTTTTCACGTGCTTCTTTGCCATCGGTATGTCTTCTTTGGAGAAATGTCTATTTAGGTCTTCTGCTCATTTTTGGATTGGGTTGTTTTTTTTTTTTAATATTGAGCTGCATGAGCTGTTTATATATTTTGGAGATTAATCCTTTGTCCGCAGATTCATTTGCAAATATTGTCTCCCATCTGAGGGTTGTCTTTTCGTCTTGTTTGTAGTTTCCTTTGCTTTGCAAAAGCTTTGAAGTTTCATTAGGTCCCATCTGCTTATTTTTGTTTTTATTTCCATTACTCTAGGAGGTGGATCAAAAATGATCTTGCTGTGATTTTTGTCAAAGAGTGTTCTTCCTGGGCTTCCCTGGTGGTGCAGTGGTTGAGAGTCCGCCTGCCGATGCAGGGGACACAGGTTCATGCCCCGGTCCGGGAAGATCCCACATGCCGCAGAGCGGCTAGGCCCGTGAGACATGGCCGCTGAGCCTGCGCGCCTGGAGCTTGTGCTCCGCAACGGGAGAGGCCACAACAGTGAGAGGCCCACGTACCGCAAAAAAAAAAAAAAAAAAAAAAAAAAAAATTTCCCTTTAGAGAGGAATAGAAAATAAAGCAAAATCCTAGAAATCTTCTTTTCCTAATCAATCGGAGCAGTCTGCTTTTTAAGTTCTGATTTCAGTTTGACATTATCAATGGGATGTCCGAGTAGAAATGCCAGGAAGCAGTCAGAAATCAAAACAATTGCTAATCAAAAAAAGTAAATAAATAAGGTGTAGGGCTTCCCTGGTGGCGCAGTGGTTGAGAGTCCGCCTGCCGATGCAGGGGACACGGGTTCGTGCCCCGGTCCAGGAAGATCCCACTTGCCGCGGAGCGGCTGGGCCCGTGAGCCATGGCCGCTGAGCCTGCGCGTCCGGAGCCTGTGCTCCGCAACGGGAGAGGCCACAACAGTGAGAGGCCGGCGTACTGCTAAATAAATAAATAAGATGTAGTTCTTCACTTGTCTACCTTTCAGCTGAATATTATGAAAGAGATCTCCCTTAGTTTGAGATCCCCATAAACAAACCCTAATAATAGGATTCAGATATAAGTAGTTTATTTCAGGAAGTACAGGAAATCCTGTTAGGGGAACTGGGAAGTGAGACAGGTAAGGGAAGGAAGTCAATCAAGCCAGTCAAAGCCAGCTACACTATAGATGGCTGAAGCTTAATCCCTGAGGAAACTCTGAGAACCAGTGTAAAACACCACGCTTCAGAGTTAACCCAGCCAGGGATCAATCATTGGTTGACGGCTGCTGTAGGGGGTGGATGAGTATTAATTCCCTAGCACTTTTAGCCTTCCTGAGGGGTGAGAGTGGGTGTGGGGAGATGAGGTCTAGAAAGGCAAGGGTCCTGTAGTTCCATGGCTTCCAGAAAGGTCCTCAAAAGCCCTAAGGGAAAGTAATGCAGATGTTGGCAAGCAGGTGGAAGTAGGGAGAGCATAATGAAGTGGTAAAGCACCAAAGATATGGTCAGGACACTGAGGGCTTTTAATCAACAGCTATCCCTAAATTACATTATTTGTGTCCAAGACTTAATTATCACTTACCTGATGATGGATCCATTCTACACTATGGTTTAAATTCAACAAACAGACCATCTATCGTGGCCCAGCTATCATATAAAAAAGAAGTTAAAATATCAGCACCAGTTCTTAGCAAGGTCTAGGATCCAGTTTCTATACGGAGGACTTAGGAATAACAAACTGGTTTAGATGGGTGTGGTAGGAGATTTGCTACTGCATATCAAGTACACTATAGTTGCTTATATTGTTTACTTGCTGTATTTGCATAGTAGGTATTCTATATTAATTCGATTGGGCTGTGTGTGTGTGTGTGTGTGTGTGTGTGTGTGTGTGTGTGTGATTTTGATGAAGTTGGTGTAGAGGTTCTACATATGTGGTTCACATCCACAGGATACACCTCTGTGGCCCACTGCTGGAACCTTTCATTCTGTCAACTCCACTGCATGCACTGGAGGTTGCTGCACTCCTGGTTCTGTACCCCATCCTTGAATGTTTCTTCTGGACCCTACAGTTTTACTGCCTATTCAGACTTACCTTCCAGTTCTTGGCATATAGTCCTTGGTTGTCTTTGCTGTTAAGGTTTTAATGCCTCTGTTATCTCTAATAATAAACTTCCCACTCCAGTCCCCCTGCCCTGTAAAAACCAATCCTAAAAATATAAAGTAAGAGGAAAAAAAGGAAGAGATGGGAAGAAAGGATTTACACCATTTAAACCTCTAGTTCCTAATTCTCCTTTAAACTCCAGATTCTATAACCAAAGCTTTTCCCTCTGACATTTCAAACTTAGTAGCATTTTCTATCTTAAAACTTCAGCAATCCCAGTAAGTAACACATCCCATATGTCTACTAAGAGACTTGTATGAGAATATTCATAGCAGCTTTAGTAATAATAGGATGAAACCAGAAACAACACAAATACAAACTAAGAGTAAAATGAAGAAATAAATTGTGACATATCAATACAATGGAAAACTACATATTAAAAAAGAATGAACTACACCTAGTCACAACAACATGGATTACTATCACAGCATAATGATGAGTGAAAGAAGCTGGATACAATATAGTATGCCCATATATTCTGTATGATTTCATTTATATGAGGTTCAAGAACAGGAAAAACTAAATCTATACAATAATCAAAACAGCATGGTACTGGCACAAAAACAGACACACAGATCAATGAAACAGAATAGAGAGCCCAGAAATAAACTCATGCACTTATGATCAATTATTCCACAACAAAGGAGGCAGGAATATACAATGGAAAAAGACAATCTCTCCAATAAGTGGTGCTGGAAAACTGGACAGCTACATACAAAAGAATAAAATTAGAACATATTTTCATACAATGTACAAAAATAAAGTCAAAATGGATTAAAGACCTAAATATAAGACCTGAAACCATAGAACCCCTAGAAGAGAACATAGGCAGAACGCTCTTTGACTTAAATAGTAGCAATATTGTTTTTTATCTGTCTCCTAAGGCAAAAGAAATGAAAGCAAAAGTAAACAAATGGGATCTAAAAACTTAAAAGCTTTGCACAGCAAAAGAAACCACCAACAAAAAGAAAAGACAACATACTGAATGGGAGACGTATTTGCAAATGATATGACTGATAAGAGGTTAATATCCAAAGTATATAAAATGTTCAAATAAATCAGTATCAAAAAAACATAAACAACCTGATTAAAACATGGGCAGAAGACATGAATAGACATTTTTCCAAAGAAGATATACAGATGACCAACAGGCACATTAAAAATGCTCAACATCACTAATCATCAAAGAAACTGCAAATCAGAACCACAATGAGATATCACCTCATGCCTGTCAAAATGGCTATTATCAAAAAGTCTATAAATAACAAATGGTGAGGATGTAGAGAAAAGTGAACCTTAGTACACTGTTGGTGGGAATGTAAATTGGTGCAGCCACTATGGAAAGCAGTATGGAGGTTCCTCAAAAAACTAAAAATAGAAATACCATATGCTCTAGCTATTCTACTCCTGGGTATATATCCAAAGAAAATGAAAACACTAATTCAAAAGGATACATGCACCCCAATGTTCATAGCAGCATTATGTACAATAGCTAAGATATGGAAGCAACCTAAGTGTCCATCAACAGATGAATGGATAAAGAAGATGTACACACACATACACACATGCCCACACAGACAGGGGTATTACTCAGCCATAAAAAAGAATAAAATAATGCCATTTGCAAAAATGTGGATGTACCTAGAGGGTGTTATGCTTAGTGTAATAAGTCAGACAGGGAAAGACAAATACTCTACGTTATCACTTATATGTGAAATCTAAAACAATAAAACAAATGTGTATAACAAAACAGAAACAAACTCACAGATATAGAGAACAAACTATTGGTTACCAGTGAGGAGAGGAAGCAGGTGAGGCACAAGATAGAGGTATGGTATTAAGAGATACAAACTACTATGTATAAAATAAATAAGCAACAAGGATATATTTTATAGTACAGAGAAATAAAGCCATTAGTTTGTAATAACTGTGAATGGAGTAGAATCTATAAAAATATTGAATTACTATGTTGTACAACTGAAACTAATATAATATTGTAAGTCAACTATGATTCAATTTTTAAAAAAAATATAAACCTAAAATGATAGAATTCAGAATAAAGGCCACCTCTGGGTAGAATCAGAGGTCATTCACTGTGATTAGTCATGAGGGAAACGTGGGATGCTGGAAATGTTCTATATCTCTACCTAGGTGATGCTTACACAAGTTTAAACATACTTAAAAATCCATCAAGCCGTATCCTTAATATGTGTGCCATTTAGTCTATATATGTTACATATATTTGTGTGTGTATGTGTGTGTGCGCATGTGTGTGAGACCTCAATTTTTAAAAAGGTAGTGATATATAACCATCAGAGATAGGAGGAGAATGAGACTCCAGGGTCACAGAAGTCAAAAGGAGAACAGGGTTTCCTAAAAGGTAAGGTATGATCAACCACATGAGTACTACAGAAAGAAAAATCAAAAAGAAAAACGACCAAGAAGTAGTCACCTTATTTAGAAAAGTGGAGGTTATGACTGCTTGGGGGACAGCAACAGGAAAAGTCAGATTACTGAGGCTTTACTAGATAAAAGAAGGAAGAGATGACCTTCAAAAGGGAATGGGAAAAGAAAGATGGCATGTAGTTTAGGGAAAAGAAGGTCTAAAGGAAAGTTGGGTCTTTTTGGAGGTGTGTAATAAGAGAGGGATATGAGAGAAAAAACTTGAATATGTTGAGCCAGTGAGTTAAAAATAACTAAAAATAAAAAAGAAATGAAATGCCTAATGGGCTAGGCACAAGGATCTAACTACAGCCCACAGGCCAAATCCAGCCTACTGCCTATTTTATAAATAAATATTTAGTGTAACACAGTGACCCCCCATTTGCATATTATTGTCTAAGGCTGTTTTTGCCCTAAAATGGTAGGACAGAATAGTTGCAATAGAAACCATCTGACCTCATACAGAAAAGTTTACTGAGCCCAGAATGAGGGTACTCTAAGAGCTAAAAGGAGAATTAATAGACATAGAGAGGTTAACTCTCTACAAGAGTAGAAAATGTGAGATTTTGTCAACAAATAGTGGTCGAGAGAGTGAGGGATATAAAAAAATTAGTCCTATTCTATGCCAGGGAATGAGCAGTGCACTGAGTGTCCATATATAAATTAGAAATGGTTTCAGGCCCCCAGAAAATAAGTCAACTATAATAATATTAACAATTACTATTGATGCTTCTACTACTACAGCAATGACTAATATTAATATCATACTGCTTACTGAACATTTCCATCTGGATATTCTCAATGTCACCACAAACTCAAAACCAAACTCATAATCTTGGAATCTTCCTCTCCCTACCCCCTAGCAATTCCATGCTCAAGTCCTGCTTTGTTTATCCCCTGATTATTTTTGGAACCCATCTACTTGTTTATGTCCCCTTCCCCTCCACATATAGTCCTAGCCACCATCACTCTTTCACTTGAACCACTACACTAGGTTCCTAATAGGGCTACTCATATTTATACTCTTAGTCCCCTCCAATCCATTTCCTACAATGCAGATTCCAAAATACAAATCTGATCACAATCTTGTCATGTTACTCTCGCACTTCCCTTCCCCCCCATCATCCTAGCTGGCTTAAACTCCTTTGACAGCTTTTCAGTGCTCATCTGATAAAATCCAAAAGCCCACTCATGGCCCAAAAAGACCTTTCCAAAAAAGACCTGTGATACTAGTCAATTCAGCTAAGTTAACAATATTTCCTGTATATCCCTTCCTTACGTAGTTTCAGGTTAGAGTTAGCCACAAGAAGAAATCTGCATGTAATTTTGAAGGCAGAAGTAAAGAAGTAGCCTTTATGCTCCAAAGTTCAGTACAGGGGCACCACGCACTGTTGTGCATGTTGACACTAATCTGCTGGCTCCCCCTTTCGGTATAGAGCAGCATCTGAGCCTGCAGCTGCTCCAGATCCTGTCAGATCTTCAGCTTCTCCAAATCCTGGTATATCAAGCCTTTCTGGACCAGGCACACGTGCAGCTCCATGGCAAAAAACAGCGCCTCTTCCTGGAGGTCACCCACATTGTCAAGACTAAAGAAGGCAAGAGTCAGATATAGGTTCCAGTTTGTTCTTATGGGTTCCAATCTATTCTAGCAGATTCTAGTTCATATTAGTTCTTTCCGATTTTCAGCCCTGCTGACCCAGCACCAGATGCAAAATTATAAGCCCTCTGTAGACTGCTTTTCATCTTTATAATAAATATTTTATTCCATATCACTCAGTGGTTCTGCTTCCCTGATGGAACCCTGAACAGATGCAAGTGCCAATTAGCCTGCCTGTCTTTCCAGCCTCTGAGCCACCTTCCCTTTCACTCTCTGTGCGGTAACTACCCACTGCACATTCCCACTACATAGGCTTTATACATGATACTCTTTCTGACTGAAATCAACCTCCATCGGTCCCTGGCCTTTGCCTAGTTAGAGCCCACCTTCCCTGACATTACTCTCAGAGCACTGGGTACTTTTCCTTCGTAGCACTTATAGTAATAATTATACATTTATTTTTAATCAATTCCATCTCTGTCACAGGACTATAAACTTGCAAAGAAATGCGACTATGTTTGGTTCTGCTCACAGGTGTTTTCCAAGCACCTAGGACATGACAGGCGCTCAATAATGAGTGAATAAATGAATGAATATTTGCTCTGTACCAAGCACTATGTAAAAATGCTTTATGTAGATTATCTCATGTAATACAAAAATGCTATGAGTCTGGAACTATTATCATTCCCATTTTACAGATGAATAGATGGTTACATTGCTGTAAGTGGTAAGACTGGTACCTTACCACTTATGCACAAAGAACAGCTTTACTCCAGCATTCACACTATCAATCCCTTTGCCCTTCACAACACTATAAGGCCAATGTAATAAGATTTTTCTTTTTCATTTGACAAATGAATAAGCTGAGAGTTAAGAAGTTAGTTGACTTGCCTAAGGCCATGCTAGGTACCAGCTAAGGCTAGAGCCCAGGTCCAACACCAAGTTCATTGCTTTTTTTAAAAAAAAAAAAAACCTTAATTCCACTACCTCCCTGCAGCCAGGCACAAAATTCATCCCTATACTGTATCCACATTCAGATTCACAAAATCTCTCCTTCTGTGACTAACCTCCACAGTAAACTTTCTATGAGCACGATCTTCTTTTCAGAAATTAATAAAGTTAATGGAAAGACATAGCACAGCACTTTAAACAACACATTGTATGCTAAGTTCATACAATACCATGGTTTAGTTTCCGTTAGCATCATTTTAACACATCTTAAGACCTTTAATCAAAGGGAATATAAAATGGGGGGAAATGTATATCATAGCATATTTATATGGAAAAGTTTTTCAAAAGGATGAAGTTAATTTTTCATAAGGAAAAGGAAGTAAGGAAGAAGGAAGAAATAAGAGTAAGGGAGGGCTTCCCTGGTGGCACAGTGGTTAAGAATCCGCCTGTCAATGCAGGGGACACAGGTTTGAGCCCTGGTCCGGGAAGATCCCACATGCCACGGAGCAACTAAGCCCGTGTGCCACAACTACTGAGCCTGCACTCTAGAGCCCGCAAACCTCAACTACTGAGCCCACGTGCTGCAACTACTGAAGTCCACGCGCCTAGAGTCCGTGCTCCACAACAAGAGAAGACACCGCAATGAGAAGCCCGCGAACCGCAACAAAGAGCAGCCCCTGATCGCCACAACTAGAGAAAGCCCGCGCGCAGCAACGAAGACCCAACACAGCCAAAAGTAAAAAAATAGAAAAAAAAAAGAGTAAGGGAGGAAAGCCAAGGGAAGAGGGTGGAAATGATGGGTTGAGGGTTAAATTTTTCTTCCTAACAAAATTAAACCATTTTTTTCAGTCACATAGGAGTGTATGATTTCATTTGCCTCTACAAAATATGCTTAGTCATTAATTCTAAGTAAATCACACAGCCTCTGGCAATGGCTGTCCTGTGTGACACATTCTAGATTTCAACTGTCAATCACAAGAGACTCTAATATTTCCACAGTGTCAAAGGTAATAATTTGAGAATGAGAACAGCAGAGTGAGAGCACATGGCAGATAATCATACTGACAGCACATGTCAATCTTCATAAGACTCAACTCAATGGTTTAGATACTTCTCACAAATTCTAGAGTCCAATCCAAGTGGATTATTCCTAGCTTGGGTTTTATCATATTGGAATGTTCTGGAAACAAATAATCCTTCATTCAAATCCTACATTCAGAAAATGTTCTTCCTTTCTCTACTAATACCTCACCTCAAAACTGTTCTACTGCTATCAAATGAATTTAATTTTGTGCCTACAAAGGCTAACAAAGTAAAGGATTAAGCCCTTCTTTAGGCTTAAAATTCTTCAATTTTCTTGAGATCCTCAATAGCAAAGCTTTTTAAACTAAATCATCTGTAAAACCTTAAAAAGCTAATTTTCCTTCCTGAAATCTGACACTTCAATTTTAAATACCTAATTTCAGCTTTGAATACATGATGCCTGTTGGTATATCAAGCATTTCATTTTCAGGTGCACTGACAAGCAGAAATACCAACTTATATTCTCATTCACAAAGCATAAAGTTCTTCAACTTCTTTTGCAAATATCTGACTCTACCATGATACACTTTTGCATTACACATTTTTGTAAGTCACTGTCAATAAACAATAACTAACATATAGTAAATGCTTACTAAGTACCAGATACTATTCTAAGAACTTTACATCTATTAACTTATTTAAATTTAAGAGCATATGTATCCTACAAATGCTTTAATACTTGAATAGGTTGAAAGAAAATGCACAAAGAAAAAGGTAAGACAAGAATGCACTTTATCTAAACAAAGTTGATGTAGCAGCTTACAAATCCATTTCCTGGACACAAAAAAATGTTTGTTTTGTTATTTGAACATTATTAAGTATAAAGAACACATACATCCATGAAAAATGAATGCTTTCTCAGTCACCATTATGGAAGCTGTTATTGAAAACGAAGAAGCAAACTAAAGATTATGACAAGAACTAGTAAATTCTTATTTAAATGCAAAGGCAACTAATAAGTTATATATTTGAAATAAATCATTCAGATATTCTTTTTGAATCAATTATATTACAGAAAAATCATACTGAAAAAGAATTATAATAAATAAATAAGCTTCCTAAGACCAAAATCAAAACAACAATAGGAAAAAGCATACCAGAAGACTACTAAATATATCGACTTAATACAATGGAAAATATGACCTTGTTAATAAGCACACAAAAAATATTCCAGTCATCATGACATTAAGCGTAACAGATTTTGACATCAAGTGGCAAAAGCATTTGTAGGTTAATACTCACTTTTTTGTACTTTCTAGAAAATATATACCAGACACAATCCACTATATAATATCAATACATTTCTACTAAAATTAGAATACTTATGTTTGAGATATTTATCTGAATCAAACTGATCTGCTATACCTGCCCTGTAAGTCACTGTGTAAGGTTTAAACTTAAATCTAAAATATTTTTTAAGGTATTCAATCTATATTCTTGAGGCTGTTCAGTGAAAGACAATTCTATAATTCATTGAAATAACTGCATGGGTAACTCAGCTCCTGATGATAAAAGTAGCCATTTTCCTCTCTAGTAAGCAGTGTTCTCCCTTTTTTTCTCAGTCATATGCTATTCTATTGTTTGACAGAACAAAAACAAAACATAGTGTTTTCTACATGATATGAAAAGCACTTATTTAGCACAGTGCCTAAAACATAGTAAGCATCACAAAAGGGTTAGCTATACATTATTGTTGATGTTGTTAATCAAGGAAACCAGACATGTATCAAGTGCCTACCATATTCCACACATTGCACTATAGGCTTCACAATCAGGCATTTCAACATACACTGCACTAGAGGAGGTTTAAAAAAATACTTATGCCTATACAATACTTAGGAATAAGCTTAACTAAGGACGTGAAACTTGTACACTGAAAACTACAGAACAGTGAAAAAAGGAATCCTAAAAGGGCCAAGTAAATGGAAAGACACCCCACGTTCATGAATTAGAAGACAATACTGTTAAAATAGCCACACTTCCCAAAATGACTTACAGATTCAATGCAATCTCTACCAAAATCCCAATGACATTTCTTACAGAAATAGAGAAAACAATCCTAAAATTCATATGGAACTACAAAGGACATCAAAAAGCCAAAACTATTTTGAGAAAGAACAAAGCTGAAGGTAACACACTTCCTAATTTCAAAATATATTACAAACTTATAGTAATTATAATAGCATGATACTGGCATAAGGCTAGACACATAGACCAATGGAACAAAAGAGAGTCCAGAAATAAACCCACGTAAATATGGTCAACTTATCTTCGACAAGGATTCCAAGCATAAGCAATAGGGAAAGGATAGTCCCTTCAACAAACGGTGTTGGGAAAACTGTACATCCACATGCAACAGGATGAAATTGGACCCTATCTTAACACTATATGCAAAAAATCAAAATGGATTAAACACTTAAGTGTAAGACCTGAAACTGTAGACTCCTAGAAGAAAACAAGGGAAATGCTTCATATGATAGTGGTCTTGGCAATGATTTCTTGGATATGACACCAAAAGTACAGGCAACAAAAGCAAAGGTAGACAAGTGGGACTACATCAAACTAAAAAGCTTCTGCACAGCAAATGAAACTGTCAAAAGAGTGAAAGGACAACCTACAGAATGGGAGAAAATATTTGCACACCATATATCTGATAAGGGGTTAAATAGTCATAATATATGAGAAACTCCTTCAACTCAATAGCAAAACAATAAACCAATTAAAAAATGGGCAAAGGAGATGAATAGATATTTCTCCATAGAAGACCTGCAAATGGTCAACAGGTATAAGAAAAGATTCTCAATATCACTAATTATCAGAGAAATGCAAATCAAAACCACAATGAGATATCACCTCACACAATTAGACTGGCTATTATCCAAAAAAAAAAAAAAGAAAAGATAACAAGTGTTGGTGAGGATGAGGTAAAACTGGAACCCTCTCACATTGTTGGTGGGAATGTAAAATGGTGCAGGCACTGTGAAAAACAGTATGAAGTTTCCTCAAAAAATTAAAAATAGAACTACCATATGATCCAGCAATCCCACTTCTGAGTATTTATCCAAAATAATTGAAATCATGATTATGAAGAGATATTTGCACTCCCAGGTTCATTCCAAGACATGGAAACAACCTAATGTCCATCAGTAGATGAATGGATAAAGAAAATGTGGTGTATGCACACAATGGAATATTATTATGCTTTAAAAAAGAAAGAAATCCTGCCATATATGACAATATGGGTGAACCTTGAGGATATTATGTTAAGTGGAATAAACCAGTCACAGAATGACAGATATTGCATAATAATATTTTTATTAGGTGTCTATAATAGTCAAACAAGGAGAAACAGAAAGAAGAATGGCAGTTGCCAGGAGCTGAAGGGAGGGGAATATGAAGAGTTGCTATTCAAAAAATATAAAGTTTCAAAAAAGAAAAAAAAAATACTGATGCCTGGGTCCCAGCCCCAAACATTCCAATTTAATTGGTCTGAGATACAGGCTGGGCATTGAAATTTGTTAAAGGTCCCTATATAATTTAGACATACAGAAAAGTTTGAGAACCACTATTTAAATAGATGTGTTGTTTCATTTGATCCTCATAGATTGTTTTATTAATTCCATTTTACAGATGGGAAAACTGAGATTCAGAGAGATTCACTAACTTGTCAAAGACTTGGACAGGTCTCCTCAACTCTCAAAACCTTTGAACTATACCATGTTGCCTTCTGAACTGCAAATATGCTAAAGCCATCGGTCTGTTTCTCACAATCTTGAAACCCTGATGAGAAAAAGCCAAATAGTTCCTTTGTAAACCTGCATATTGTGTATGAAAGGGTCCTCCCTATGAATTCTGAACTCTAGTACAGGTTTTTGCTTATTTGTTTTTTAAATACAGACCATGACCTAAGAGGGTCATGAAATCAATTTAGTGAGATTCAATCAGCATTTTTAAATGAAAGAATAGAATAGATGAAAATATAAGAGAGACAGACTGCATTGCATGTAGGAGGAAAAGTAAGTACTGAGTCTTGACATTTTTCTTTCTGGTGGGGGGCAGGGGGGAAGGCATGGGTGTGTTTGGTGTATGTATACTATGGCAAGAAATAAATTGTTATTTCTTCTTACCATGAGTTGCAGCCAAATATGTTTGAAAAATATTCTAGCTAGAGATAAAAGCATGAGATAAAAAGACAATCCTGAAAATGGTATTCATTTTCTAATTTGCATGCACTTAACCTGTGTTTTCCTCTAATCCTGGAATGTTCTCCTTCACCACCCAACATTCAAGCACAGCTTAGATGCCCTTTCTTTTCCTTCTATCTCTTAGGCAGAATGGTCTGTCCTTCCCATGAACATTGTTACAAAATCTACCACATTGTATCATATTTTTAAAGTATTTGATTTAAAGTTCTTTACTGGAAAAGGCAGTGTCTCTCATTCTGAGCAATATGAACAAAACACAGAGCCTGATACATAGTAGAGCTTAATGTGTTTGTTTGGTTTTCTTTTTAATTAGGTTACAGCAACTCTGCATTATTTTCCTCATGAAATTTTGGTGATACAAAATAAAAATTAAGAGTGAATCACATCTTCCATCTTTCTAAATAATCACAAATATAGTTACTTTAATATCTGGCTTATCGACACCTAGTCTACATGATACCCTTTCTCTGCGAAGGATTACATCAAAGAAGAAGGAAGACAAACTTTTAAAGTATCTCTATTGCATTGGCCTACATTGTTTATACCAGCCTACTCTCTTATCTATTTTAATATTAAATAGACTTTTCCAATTTCTTTTTTCATACTTGGTTATTTTGGGGGGGGGGTTTGTTTGTTTGTTTGTTTTGCGGTACTTGGGCCTCTCACTGCTGTGGTCTCTCCCATTGAGGAGCACAGGCTCCGGACGTGCAGGCCCAGCGGCCATGGCTCACGGGTCCAGCCGCTCCGCGGCACACGGGATCCTCCCGGAGCGGGGCACGAACCCGCGTCCCCCGCATCGGCAGGCGGACCCCCAACCACTGCACCACCAGGGAAGCTCCCATACTTGGTTTTAATTAAACAGATTTACTGAACACTTACCAAGCAAAATACACTAAATAGGTTATGTTTTGTTTCCATTTTACAAATGGTAATGGGGAAAAAAACATTTTTACTAAAAGGCAAATCAAAACGAAACAAATAATGATTTATTCTCTCTTAATCTTAAATTCTTAACTCCACCAAACTCTTTTTGTCATCTATGTTCATCTAAATAAAGGTATTTTATCATGTCTTTCACATTTCTTAACTTCATTGAAATACTGGCACTATTTGATTATTCAAAAAACGTCTTTTAAAAATATACATTATATATATAAATGTATATACAAATATACAAATATGTGGTTTTAATATCTTATATCCCTGACCAGTCAAAAATCCAATATTATCACAGTGATCTGAATAATTAAGACATTTAACAGATATCATTCACCATATCTAGTAAGCACCAGTTAACAGAAACTACAGAAATTTAAATAAAACAGAACTCAAATTTATTTAGCATTAGAAGAAAGTAATTTAAAATTATAATAGGATATAAATGAGAATAAAATTGGAAGAATGCCAGAAAGCATACTCCCTAAAAATCTATTTTAGGAATCCATGTGAAAAATTCTGCCAGTCTTTCTGCAAAGTTAACCTTCAATATTTCTAGTTACAAACTTCTGCAATCTTAAAACGTGAAGAAGAAAATCACATACCATTCTTTGGTTTCAAATTTTGGGCCCAAATCAAATGGTTTTATGACCTTCTACTTTATGCAGCTTCACCGAACATTATGGGCCCAACTATTAGAATGAACAGCCAGCCATGGCTGGAGCTGACTGGCAGACAGCATCGCTGATTCATCTCAGGAAGAAGCAGGCTGCAGCACCCACAGTTCTGATGATGTCCAAAGAGGGTAAAGTAATGGTCATAAGCCAAGTATTTCCTCTTGGAGCACAGACAGAAGGACTGCAAGTAGACAAAACTCTGAGCTCACTACATTTGAATTTCAATTTAAATGTGGTTCCTTTGGGCCAGAAAAGGGCAGTGGGGAGGTAAAAGTAATAATTTGCAGAGCTATACTGTGATCCCAAGATTGGACAATTTAAGTATGTTTTTAGAATACAGTAACGTTTTCCTATTTCACGTAATTTCATTAACAAGTTATATGACTATTTCACCTATACTATGCTAAGTATTTAGCTTGTACTTTATAACCTGGAGGTAACCTATAACAAAAAAAAATGAATTTCCTATTTTCCTCATTTTAGTCCATTAGAATTTATATAACAACTATCTCACCTACCAAATATATACCTAAACATGTTAGAGTTAAAATAATAACCCTTCATCTATTATATTATACAATCTGAGACAACTGCTTAAGAAGACCATTAGGATAAAAATGATGCAGATACCAGTCATACAGATTGAGTTACAAATGTGCCCTGGGGACTATATGCACCAGAGAAGCTTTCCTTTCTCAGCTTCCCAGTCCATTTATCTGACTCCTCACAGACCAGAATCCACTAATTAGAGGAGATGGACTAAGGGACCCTAAACCAGAACCACATCCAAAACTCAAATGAGACAGATAAATTATAGTCATAGAAAGAAAGGAAAGGAGAGGAGAGGAGAGGGGAGGGGAGGGGAGGGAAGGGGAAAGGGTAGCCCTCTTATTTACCCTCTAGAATGACATCCTGCAGATTTTCCATAATATAGAGAAGAAATGCTCTTTGCCAAAAATTAAACATTCATCTAGTTTTCCTATGAGAAACTGCAAATCTCAACCATGAAAGCAAGACTAATAAATAGGTAGCATAAATCTAATAATTAAATATTTTTATATTTTTATAACTGATTTTTGTAACTCATTGTATAACTCATTTTTTAAGGATCAGTTTAAATCAAAATTAAATCAAACTCTACAGAAGACTTTCCAATAAAGCAAGAGGTGTTTTGGTATTTGGAAAAGGAAAACTGAATGAGAATTATAGTTTATTATATTATTATAACATATAATACTATATATTAATAATCATTTATAATTAATAATAGATTATGTTATTTTTATATGTTACAAATAAATAAGCATTTATTTAAACCCCAAAACTCTAATCTGGCAGTGAGGAAAATGGAAATTTCTAATATGATGGAAATTTGGCTATGTTATAATCAAATTAGTTGCTTAGAATTTCAAAACAATCATTGAGGCTAGGATATATAACTGAGTCTAATTCATTCTTTAGCACATGTTAAAAGTACCTAACTGACTCCAAACCTAAGATCATGACCTTCCCACTGATTTAGTCTGGACAAGAAGGATGGGCCCTCCTTTCTCTTGTGGGCCCTGGGAAGCAGAGAGGAGCCCATGCTCTAGCTTCAGCCGCCTGCAGACATCACAGTGAATCTGAGTTAGTCCACCGTGGGCAGCCCCAGAAGGCTTTAAATGATGTGGAAAATGTGTACAGATTGTAGGACTTACTTAAGGCAAATTCTCAAGGGATTACTAATGAAAGAAAATTAGACTCAAACGCTCAAAAGATTTTTAAAAATCAAATATCCATTACGTTGATCTGACAGTTGACTTTAAAAGACTACTGCTAACGAAGCAAACCAACCTAAAATGCTCATGCAATTACTACAAACTAATTTTACTCCTCTATTCAAAAAAGTCTGCGGCCTAATTCAACTTTTGCTAGGTGAGAATTTTCCAAACCCCAACAATTTTTTTTTCACTTTCTCTCAATAGAAACTTAACTGATGGTTTAAAAAACACTCCAGAAAAAATATTTTGGTCTGAAGAAAAAAATTACACTTCTCTGCAAGAGAGGTGGAAGTGGTAATTCCAACTATTTTATCTCTACCTAAAACTGTTCTAGCTGAAATGGGCATTTGGAGCCACATTCCCTGTGATAAATTTAGGACTTCCAACACCTACTCTTCTGTGTGTTGGAACAAATGCAAAATTGATTTTGGAGGAGATTTAAACCTGTCTAAGATCATTACTTTAGCCCATTTGCTGCAGAGGAGCCATGCCTTCTATTTAGCTACATACATTTGGTAAAGTCCTCCTATTACTCGGTCCAGCTGACTCTCAAATCATGGAATTCTTTACTTGACTGAGAAGAAATAATAGCAGGTAATTCTCAGGGAGCAAAACCTCAAATGGATTGCTCCTTAACATCTCAGCTAAGAATAATAATATGTATGAAGGAATTCCTAAAAGATATGCAGAACTTTCTTTGAGACACTGTAACATCCATTCCTAGATTAAGCCAGATCATCAGAGAGCTACATACCTGGACCACACTATACTGTTGGTCACAGCCACCCTATAACAGAAGAATAGTTATTATTTATTGAGCACAGACTACAATCTTCACCTATATCACAATGGTCTCAAGGCAGATATTATTCTCATGTTAGAAAAGAAAATAATCAGATCTTTGGAGGTTACTTCCCCCAAAGACACAGATCCACATCATGGGTCCATTGAAGGACATTATAAAAAATAGCCCAAAGAATCCTACTGAATTCCACTGTAAGGATATTGAAGACATTTTGCATTACACTATACTGAATCCACTTTAAAAGAAACTGTAGCATAAATTTCACTTTGGATTCTACATAGGAACAACTTTGTTCCTCTTAGGCAATTGGTTTGTTTTTCTCTCTGATTAGCTTTTCAATTAATCATTAAACTTTCTGTATGTCCCTCTTTGCCTGGAAGTTAGAAAACTTGAATTAAACATGTGCCCAGCTCTCAGTGCTTTGCGACCACTTAGAGGGGTGGGATAAGGAGGGTGGGAGGGAGATGCAAGAGGGAGGGGATATGGGGATATATGTATGCATATAGTTGATTCACGTTGTTATACAGCAGAAATTAACACAACACTGTAAAGCAATAATACTCCAATAAAGATGTTAAAAAAGAAAGCGTGTCCAGCTCTAATAAACATGCAGGATTTCATAACATGGATTCTGTGAGCTAATGTCTCCCCAGCTCACTTCATCTTATTTTTGCCCTCACTGATATTCTATGATTTTTTATCATCTCATCTTGCATGTTCATTCTATTACAAACTAGGTATCTTCAAATGGTATTACCAAAATCTTATAAAAACTCTACAAGGTGTACATTTTACTATATACAAATTATACTTCAATGAAGTACTGGGGAAAAACACAAAAGAAAAGCCATTTACAATAATCAAAATCAAAAGACAGTAATGTAAATATTTCTTGTACTATCGTTTAGTCAGTTCTTGGTAAAACTTTCTAAATTACTTCATCCTTGCATAAGTTATAACTGAATTAATATTTCTATTATAATTTGTAACTTAAAATATAGTTATATGTCTATATAAGACATTTGTTAAAGTTAGGGTGGAGATAATTTTGAGGGATTTCATCTTGTGAAGATTACATTGTGGACTTCTATTGGTCTATTTATCGTATTTTTTCCTAAGAGATTAGCATACATATCAATGAATTGATGTGGAGGAAAAAGCATCTTTTTGTGAAATAAAAATACTAGCAGAGAAAGAGGAAAATGTGCACGTGTAACAACTTGTTTAAACCAATGCCAAGTGTGAGATGCATATGCCCATGCCTCTGGCTTCACTTTTCTCCTTGCCTTGGTCATCTTAGTAGTGCTTCTCAAACTTTTGGTGTTGGAACTCTTTATGCTCTTTCAGTTTTGTTGAGCTTTGTTTTTGTAGGTCATATCTATCAATATTCACCTTATTAGAAAGTAAAACTGATAAATGTTTAAAATACTTATTCATTCATTTAAAAATAACAATAATAAAACCATTACATGTTAACAAAAACATACTGTATTAAAAAATAACTATAGTTTTTTTTTAAAAGGAATGAGTAACATTGTTTTGTACTTTTTCAAATTCCTCTAATATCTTTCTTCAAGAAAATAGATTCTCATACCTGTTTCTGCTTTCATTTTGATAAGTTCTTTTGGTTGAAATATATGGAAAAAATTGGCCTCACAGAGATATGTAGTTGGAAAAAGGAGTATTTTAATACCCTTCTCAGGTTATTATAGATATTTGAATTTGATACAACACCAAACTCAACAAGCAGTAGTTTCTTAGTACCACATGAGACCAGTAATATTCTAACAACCAAAACCAAATAAAGGAAGCACAACAAAAAGGAAACTACAACCAATATCTCTCTTGAAATTAATAGCAAAAAATATTTAACAATGTTGGCAAATTGAATACTACAATAAACATGTATATGTATGTGTGTTTGTATGTGGGTGTCATGTATACATGACCAAATGGGATTTATTCCATGTATGCAAGGCTGATTCAATATTTAAAAAATTAATGAATACAATATACCATATCAATAGGCTAAGGGAAAAATCATATGTCCATATCAATTGTTGCAGAAAAAGCATTTGATGTAATTTGATATCCATTCAGGATAAAAAGTCTCAGTACACTAGGAACAAAGGGGGGAAATGCCTCAACCTAATAAAGAACATCTACAAAAAAACATAGAGCTAACATCATACTTAATTGTAAAAGACAATAATTTTTCTCTAATATTGGGAAGAAGGTAAGGATGTCCACTCTCACCATTCTTATTTAGCACAATACTAGAAGGTCTAGCCATTGCAACAAGGCAAGAAAAATAAATTAAAGGCATACAGATTGAAAAGAAATTGTTTCAGTTTGCAAATGACATGATTGTCTATATTTAAAAAAATCAAAGGATCTACAGTTCTAGATCCAAAATGTGAGTTCAGTAAGGTTTCAGGATACAAGACCAACACAAAAACCAATTGCATTTCTATATATTGACAGCAAAGAAATGGAAACAAAAATTTTTAATGCAGTATCATTTACAGTTGCTCCAAAGAATATGAAATACTTAAGTATAAATCTAAAAAAAATGTGCAAGATATGTGTAATTAAAATTATGATATTTTGATAAAAGAAATCAAGGGAGATGTAAATACCTGGAGACACATATCATGTTCACAGATTGGAAGAAGCAATGTATTAAAGATGTTAATTCTGGACTTCCCTGGTGGTACAGTGGTTAAGAATCTGCCTGCCAATGCAGGGTACATGGGTTCAAGCCCTGGTCTGGGAAGACCCCACATGCCATGGAGCAACTAAGCCCATGGGCCACAACTACCGTGCCCACGTGCCACAACTACTGAAGCCTGCATGCCTAGAGCCCGTGCTCCACAACAAAAGAAGCCACTGCAATGAGAAGCCCTAGCACCACAACAAAGAGTAGCTCCCACTTGCTGCAACTAGAGAAAGCCAATGCACAGCAACAAAGATCCAATGCAGCCAATAATTAATTAATTAATTTTTTAGAAAATGTTAATTCTCCCTAAATTAATGTACAGGTTTAACATAATTCCTATTAATATATTAGTTAAATTATAGCAACAAAATTCTACATTAAACAGATTAAAAAGTGGATCTTCCAAAAAGAAAAAGTTAATCAAAATTAAGTTTAATTTGTTAAATAATTACACCAGGCATCATAATTGCAAAGTCTCAAAAAATCTCATGGACTTCAAAGAATAAAGAGAAAAATAATAAACAGCAACTTGAAACAATTCTATCAATACATTTTTAAACTGCTAAAAATAACACAGGCAATAAAAGCAAAACTACACAAATGGGACTACATTAAACAAAATTTTTGTGTACATCAAAGAACACAATCAATGGAGTGAAAAGGCAACCTATGGAGTGGGAGAAAATCATTTATCTGATATAAAGAATTCCAACAACTCAACAACAAAAAATCAAATAACCAGATTTAAAAATGGGGAAAGGACTTGCATAGACATTTCTCCAAAGATGATATAACAACAATCCCATTTCTGGCTATATATCAAAAAGAACTGAAAGCAGGGTCTTAGAGAGATATTTGCACACCTATGTTCATAACGGCACTATTCTCAATAGCAAAGATGTGGAAGCAACCCAAATATACATCAACAGATGAATGGATAAACAAAATGTGGTGTATATACAATGGAATATTACTTGGCTTTAAAAAGGAAGGAAATCCTGTCATATGCTACAACATGGATAAAACCTTAGGGCATTTTATTAAGTGAAATAAACCAGTCACAAAAAGACAAATACTGTATGATTCCATTTATATTAAGGTATCTAAACTACTAAAACTCATAGAAACAGAAAGTAGAATGGTGGTTACCAGAGACCTGGGGGAAGGGGAAAGGGGAGTTGTTGTTTAATGGGTATAAAATTTCAAATTTGCAAGATGAGAAAGATCTAGGGATCTATTTCACAACAATGTGAATATATTTAACACTACTGAACTATACACTTAAAAATGGTTAACATGGTAAATTTTATGTTATGTGTTTTTATCACAATAAAAAATACAGAACATTAACTGAAAGAAAAAATTGTTGCATTTGTGGAATGCCTACAAAATATCAGAAATCACCCAAATAATTACATAAACCACAGTATTTACACTATTCTGGACTGGACTCTTTTCTTCCAGAAAACATGAATATCACTTGCATATTACCATAATATATATAGTTATAACAAGGGGAGAAATACTCTTGGATTACCATTAGGTAATTTTACTTGGAGATCTAAATATCTATATTCATAGGTATTGCTGAGTGTATTTGTTTAATTTTGTTCTCAGTAGAAGCTATACTTTAGGACCCTCACTTCATCCTATATTTATTATTCTGGTTCCTTATGAATTCAAAAACAAAATTCACAGATATGCTTTCAAGCACATTATGGAAGTAAGTAGGCCATACTATAACTAATGAAAAATACATTTAACTTTTAATTCCTTAGTCAAGGATGAAAATAGCTCTCAACACATACCCAAGATACATTTTTAAAAGAGAAAATGCCTCCTATTCCAAAATGACAACCTCCTAACATATGTAGCAGCAAACTTTTTTTTCTGCCAGAAATGCCCATTCGGCACTGATTTCTGACAAGTGAAAAAGTTTTCCACATATGTATAGTCCACTTGATTTTAAGAAGCACTGATCCCTCCCTTTAAAACTTTCCTGAATATTAAAATGTATGTTTTCCTTTAATTTTTGCAGCAAGTTCCAGAAATAACTTGTTTAAATTTTCCAAAAATAATGGATTGAAGTATGTGTGTGTTGACTAAGGGTGAAACTGACATGGACTAAAAGTAGACATCAGAGATTAGGAAAAAGTATTCAATGGATTTGACGAGTTATTTTTTTTTCTCAAATACTGTAAAAGTAGTAAAACCATTAAAACTATCTAATAAATGAATGAAGGTCATCCTCTTGTTTACATATAACAGTAAATAGTAGCACCTATTGTCAAAATTAGTATAAAAGGGGCAGCTGTAAACCAATTTCTAATCCTATGATGATTCGGCATGCATTTTGCCTGTTTTTTTTTCCCTCTGCCTAGCTCGATTTTTCACATCATTAAAAAAGAGGAAGTAATATCTGTCAATCTTTAGGATTCTAGATTGAGAGATGCTAAGTAATTAAATACAATATTATCATCTTGGATGTGATCAAACCTACAGCTAGATGAAAACGTCTCCATCTGGTTTCATGTGAACTAAGCTGATTGTAGAAAGTGTTCAATTTCTATCTTTCTTCTCCATAGAGTAGCTAGCACATATTTGTTTGGGTAACTGCAGACAGACCGATTCTAAATATAAACTGAGACGTGTGCTAAAATTATTGTCCTGATTTTTCAGCAATCACTATGAATGTCACACATGATTACAGATTTTATTTATTAAATACCTGGAAAAAATATATTTTAAATAATAGCAATGACAAAATTACACATGAAAATCTTCCCATCAAGTGCAATGATGCAAATTAAATCCACAGTTCCTAACTTTTCCTAACAATACACCACACATACAACCATTCATATCACAAAGCCAGTCAAACACAGTACTAGAATCACATCAATTAGATTTTACCAAATTTTAAGTGGGCTCTCTTCTCTTACAAAAGGACAGTACTACCTTAAATGAGAAGTATACCTAAACAGCCCTAAAATTCTAATCCAGCAAAGAGCATAGAAATAATCTTGAAGCTGCTCCCTGGCTTACTGCTGATCCATCTTCCAAATCTACAAATGCTCACTTTACTTTAAAAAGTCAACTTCACTGCAAATAAGCTCACAGAGGAGGGAGGAGAATTTTTATAAAAACAAGCTACTGCCACCTTGCCGAATTAGATGTGTCACCAGTTCAGACTTTGCAAAGTAGTGGGTAAAAGAGATAGAAATGTTCAAAATAATCTTTTATCAAACATAATGTTCCATTTCACATAGCTACGCAGAACAAAAATAACACAGAAGTTTGGAAGCTCAGGTGCCATAACACAATTTAGAAAAACCAAACAATGTGGACAGCTCAGCATACCCAGTGGACCAAAAATATCATCAATTTCAAAAAAAAGGAGTAATCAGCCCCAGGGGAGACGCAGTGACCACTTGATCACCTAACTCTAAACCTTCAAAGAAGTCAAAGAAACAAAGGCCAACTAGTTGCTTACAAGTAAGAAGTGAAAGAAAAAAGAGAAAATTGGATTTATCACTCAACTCTCAGAGCCTAAACAATCCCAGCACCTTGGCTTTGTCAACTATCGTGTGTACCATGGGTGGGAACCTGTTAGGTAAATGTCAAATGGGAACTAACGAAATAAGAGTAGTGGAGAATAAATAATAATAATAAATAATTTAAGTTTTTAGCTTTAACTTAACCCTAGGGAAAACTGTTGACTAAGCCCAGTTGAACTTTGACAAATAATGCCTGGGAGGAACTGAAATAGACTTACCACCTTCTAATAGCTTAAGCAAACTGTTTTAAATAGTAGGTCCCAACTAAGCACATGACAAATTCTGGCCAGAATATTACTCAGCCTACCTCAGTGCCCAACTTCCACCAGAAATCATCTGTCAGGTCCTAAAAAGACAGGGCCTATTTTTGGTTTGTAAAGTGATGCTTCAGTTTTCATTGTTTCCTTTCACATCTTTCCAAACTGATGATATATTCCAAGTACCTGCCTCTCTGCTACCTACTTGTGCCCTCGAGGCACTTTCATATCCCTAACTCCCCTTCCACTGGTTCTCAGAGACACTTCATGGCCTCCCTGCCTCAGTGGCTCCTTGGCCTCAAATTCCAAGGAGAATGGGGGTGGGGTCCAGAGGAAACCCAGGTGAGAGCCTGGGGAAGCAAGGCAGAGGCCTGGCCAATGTACCTGTCCAAGGAGGTAGTGTCATGTAACCCTACAACTGGTGGGATACTGAAGCACACTGTCTCTCCTCAATGAGGGGAATTTCCTCTGGTTGAGAAATACTGGGAACAAGAGGAGGGGAGCACCCGAATGCCGGCAGGGGATGTTGGAAACCTTAGGCGACTCCCCAGTGGCTGCTGTTCTCAAAGGCCATCTCTGGCAATGTGCACGGGGGAGAGGGCGAGAGTCTTCAATGTCCACCAGACACTCTTGCACCTTATAACCTGGGCTTCTGCTGAGAACTGAAGGAGGTCTGGAATTCCTGCGCTTACCTATGTGGATTCTCCAAATTAGAACGCGATAGTGAGTTCATAAGCCTTGCACTGCCGGGATACTGAAGCTGAGACCTGGAACCTGATACAGAAGGGTGGAAGAAGTTTGAAAGAGACAGATATTGTGTGGAGGATAGGGGTGGATTCCTGAGGGAAGGGCACGGTAAAGGAGAGAGTTGACGTCCACAAATACAACACCAGGACCAGAAAGTCGTCTATCACACAAGTCCCTTCTCTGGCTACAAACTCGAGCTCACTCTCACCAAACCTGTCCTCCATTATTTACATCTTCTCTCTTCAGTGGCCCCAACTGCCTGCCTTTCTCCCAGTATCCATGATTTAACTAATCTTTCTAATCAAAAAGCAAGTTTGCCTGAAATAGTATAATCTGAGGAGTCACAGACAGGAATGTTATTAATTATTAATATGCAAATATCCTGTACTTAATATGCTAATGCTCCAAAGAGAACATACAGAATCCAGTAGAGTTTTAAAACTTGCATAAAATTTAGTCAAAGTAAGCATCACAAAAAAAATCTGTAACTATGTGTGGTAATGGATGTTAACTAGACTTACTGTGGTGATCATTTTGCAATATATACAAATATTAAATCATTATGTTATATACCCAAAACTAATAAAATGTTATATACCAATTATAGCTCAATTTTTTTTAAAAAAGTCAAACAAGAACTCATACCTTTTAACCCAGAACTTTTATTTCTGAGACTCTATCCTAAGGAACTAATTTCTAAAATTTAGAAAAGAGCTTATGAAAAAAGATGTTCATCACAGTGTTATTTATTATCATCAAAAATACAGTGACTATGTATTTGTATAACAGATTCACTTTGCTGTATACCTGAAACTAACACAACATTGTAAATCAATTATACTGCAATAAAAATTTTTTTTAAATACAGTGACAATGAAGAGTGATTAGGAATTTATGGCACATCTACCTCATGGAAAATTATGTAGGCATTTTAAATGTTCACTGTCAAATTGTAATTAAGTGAAAATTACTGTTATAAAATTTAAAGTAAAAATGTATAAAAAGTGACATACACAGCATGATTAGAACTATGTGCAGAAAAAAGAGTGGAAGGAAACACATCAGTATGTTAATAGTGGTTGTCTTTAGTAAGATTACGGTGATTTTTTTTATATATTCTTAGTTTCCAAATTGTTTGTAATACTATAATAAAAGGGGGAAAGCTTTTAAAAAGGCAAACCTCCTTGGAAGAGGAAAAATCTTACTTGCATAGAAAACTTTCTGGGTTAGTACTTTTAATATCAGTACCCAGGAAATATGACATTTTCTCAAACGGCACTTGGAACAAGGAATATGGAGAATGTGAGCAAGACAAGCCAAAGAGAAACTTGGCTTGCTCAGTGACCTACACTAGTTCCCTATGATTACCCAATAAGGAGCAGATTTCACTGCCTGATACGCAAGGTTCTTCATAATTTGTCACCATGCATCCAAACAGTACATGACCACTTCTCTGCTGAACTTCTTCATCTGGCTTTCTCTTTCCTTCTAAAAGCCTTCCCATCTCTCAGAGGGTGATTTAATACACTTCCATCCATGAAGACTTTCCTGATCCTCTTATGACCCTAGCCATTACTATTTCTCCTTCTTCTTAAGGTACTCATATGGCACTTAAGTCTGAACTACATTTTTCCAGTATTAAGCCAATTCTACCTATTTGGTTAATTGCTCGTATGTAGGTAAATATTTTCCCAGCTAGACTTTTAGTTTCCCCAGCTAGACTTTTAGAATTTAGATGGTTTGCAGATAGTAGTCATTCAACAAACACACACACACACACACACACACACAGAGAGAGAGAGAGAGAGAAGGGAAGAGAGAGAGAATACAGTTCTAAAGCCAAGTTGGTATTATATTCATACTCAGTGATGTTATCTAAATAAAGTGTGTTGCATCTGTTTTAAAATGTTCCTACTGACCCTCCAAAGCTAGAACATGCACTTTCCTTTTTTGTAAATAGCAGTGGGATTGTATTTTGGCTTATTCATTTATACCAATTCTGCTGTCTCCTTTGGGATTAAACAGATTGGACCACAAGAGGCCTCACTGAGGTCAGGGTATGCTCTATAGCCATATAAAGAACAAAAAGAAATGACCTCCTAGAAATCAAACTTAAGACTCATCTCAAGACCCTACTTCTCTTAACAGCCTTGTCTGAACAACAAATGTAAATTTGTGCCTCCATTTTATCCCTTTAGTCTATCAATATCCTCATCAACTCAAAAAAGAATTCTCCAATGCAAATGGTTAAATACTTTAGAAATGATGGACTAAGATGACTATGTTCCTATCTGCCCTCATATACTAGTCCAGTACTTGGAGATAATGAGCATTTGTACTATAGCAACCTGCTTCCTGAAACATCAACAAGAGTTGCATATCTTAAGAGAAAATACATAAATCATAAATGAAAGCAAATCAAATGGCCAAGCAAGGAACAAAGAAAAACCTAGCATCCATTATTTTTATAGAAAGCATACAAGGTCAATATAACTGTTGACTCTGAAGGGTGGGGTAAAAAGAAAAAAATACAGTTTCCCACTATACAGAGCTACACTTTGCTACAACACGTTTTGTGTAAGAGTCAATGCTTGTCCAGATTCCACCACTAGCTAGCTGTGTAATCTTGAACCTTCTCTGTATTTCAGTTCCTTCGTCTGTAAAATGGAGCTATCACCTGCTATGCCAAACCACAAAGCATTCACCATCTATCACTGCCAAAAATGTGTTGAACAGCTCCTGTTATGACCTAGCTCTCCCATGCAGTGTGGTCCAGATACTACATTTTGGCACATGCTTTCTAAGAAAATAGTATATTTTTTCATATAATTCAAACAATGCTCCTACTTTTATACTAAAAGAATGATAATTCCATACACAGGAAGTTTACAGGTTGTTGCTGTTGTTTGAGATTACTTCTATGAAAATTAATACTATGTTTAATATGTAATAAATCATATACATGTACATATAACTTGGACACACTTGGATACACAACTCCTTAATACAGTGGAAGGTTCGTGGGCTTTGGGATCGGGGAATCTCATATCCAAATACCTATGCTGTGACCTTGAGCATGTAATTTAACTTCCCCGCTCTTTGCACATTTGGTTCTGAGTTGTTGTCATGATTTAATGACATTATTTATATATATATGTATGTATACATAAAGTGCCTAGGCTCTGAAAGTATTATTTCCTACCTCCCTTAAATCTTTTCCTACTATGTCAAGACCAATCAAACCCACTCTGAATGCAAGACAACTTGGATACAGCATCTTTCTCACACGTTAGCGGGGGATGCAACGCGATGTGAAGTTGAGCGAATGATGGCACGAATTGGGCATCCAACCGAGGAAGGAGTAGAGAAAATGACAGGTGTAGAAAAGGGCCCCAGACTTCACTCGCCTGTGCGAAAAAGACACACTGAATACTGCCCCGCACACTCACGGAGGTCTGTACCGTGATGTGGGAAAAGGACAGAATCCTAGAACAAGCCAGCAGGGAGCCTCTTAGCTCCCCCCACCCGACCTCGCCCGCCGGGGTCGTTCATCTGGAACCCAGAAGCTGAGGGGAGAACAGCAACTGACCTCGCCCGCCCCCCCCCCACCCTCCCCCATTCTGCCCAAATCTCTCAGGGCGCGAATGGTGCTGAATCATTAGCACCAACAGCAGCAGCTCCCCGTGCCGCTGCTCTCGCGGGGGCCAGCGTCCCCGGAGCAGTGACCGTCCGGGCGGGGGCCGACACCTCGGGGGCATGGGGACAGGGAAAGGGGGTCAGGGAGGATCGGGGCAGCAGGTACTCACCAGGTTAAGGAAAACCCAGCCCGGTTCCTCGCCTCCGGGCTGCGGACGGTCCCTCCGTGGCTCCCGCGCGCCTCGGCTTCCCACCGCGGCCGCCCCTGGCCCGGCAGCCCGCGTTGAAAGTCGGCTGCTCCCCTCCACCCGCCCACCCACCCACCGCCCGCGCCGCGGCAGCCACAGCTCTGGTCGCCGGCGCTCGACCCGGAGCAGCTGGAGCAGGGGGCGCTGCCAAAGGGGTGGTGGCTACCGACGGGCCAGACCATTCGCGGGTGGCGACCGGGGGTGCGCGACGTGCGCGGCGGAGCGGGAGCGAGGGCGCCGGGGACGGCGACGGTTGGGAGGAACCAAGGAGGAGGGGGCTCCTCAGCACCCCGCCAGCGCCGGGATGGCTACGGGCGGGAGGGGCCAACCGGGGATCGTCCGCTTTTCCCTACTGACGACTGAGAAGGTGCTTTAGCTTTTCCAGCCCCCCTCCCGGTTTGCTTTGGTCCCGCTCTGGGTTCTTTTAGAAGCCGGCAAACAGAAGACCTAGCAACGCGGGCGCCTGGGCGGTGTCCCCTCCTAAGGAGATGTGAAAGGGCGCTGGCCCGGAGCCCTGCCTTCGTGCCCCTGCTGCTCCAGCGCGGGCCCCCGGGGCGCCAGTCCTGCTGCAGAGCTCACCACTGATGTATTACCACCAAACAGAGCGGGCCGTCTGGAGCCCTTGAAGGGACTCTTCAGATCTTTTATCCAAGCATCTCTGTGGAGCAAAAAATAAAAGGGTATTTACCCAAGGCCAGCTTGAAAGTTAGAAAATAAAATCAAGTGGTTCCCCCATCCTGTAGGTGCTTTGTAGATACGGAGAAGTGAGCGACAGTTTGATATCCGTTTTCCTTTCCTCCGCAAAGGCTGAACCGCAGCAGATGGAAAATGTAGATTTAGGAAACCGCTTTAACATATAGACCTATACAAGATGATTAAAGAAATGCACAACTATTTGAGGGTCATTGTTCACCATTTTACAGATTAGTGTCTTGGGAATGGGGAGGGAATCGTACCTTCATATGAAATGAACTTTATGTAACTGGAAGCAGACGCCCCACACGTGACATCCCTTAGACTTTAGTGAAAGCACTTTTGTGGTCCCTGCCCCTGACACAACCAGGATGAAACAAGTTCCTGTCAGACCATGGTGGAGATGGAGACAAGTTTATTGTTCTCCTTATAGAAAGAAAAAAAAAAAAAAAAGAACAGAGTTGGCAAAATATGATTTAAGGGAGACCAAAAAAAGGCACACCAAATTCTTCTCAAACAATATGAAATTCCACAGTTAAAAGCCGTTTTCTCTGGATTAAGGTTTTGTTCTCTTTTGAGTAACTTAACAAGACTTTTTAACATAAATTGAGTACCAGCTATGGACCAAACACGGGGCATGAGGGATTTTAGTTCCCCAACCAGGGATCAACCTGTGGCCCTGCAGTGGAAGCATGAGGTCTTAACCACTGGACGGCCAGGGAAGAAAAACTGTCCTCAGAGTTTGTTGTGCTGGGTTCACATATCATAGAATGAGTGGCAGACCAGTCATTGCAACCTGGAGTTTTTGACTAACGCCTTTCCACTAGAATGCCTCTGGGAAACACAGGCTAAGCCTTATCACACCCATGATTGGCACTTGAACATGAGTTCGTTTATCCTTCCCTTGTGAAAACTAGGTTTCATAGTGGAGAAAGGAATACTTCAGTATCTAAGTTGGACGTCACCCTGAGATTAGGAATAAGGATCAGAAAGAAGAAGCTGGACTTCATCCAGAACTAGACTGAAAACATCTATTTCAAAAACGCATGATTAGAGTCATGTGAAGGTGAGGAGGAATTCTTCATTATGTTTTTGTTAATCACTATATGGCACTTTACACAACACTTAAACAATTGTTACTCTATTACACTTTACGCTATTATTCTTCCAATCCCAGGAAGGAGAAAGAGTTTTTAATGGGCCTAATGTCATTATATACCTCCTTATATACCTTACTAGAATTTAAAGAAGTTAACAGGGCATTAACAACTTTCATATCACCTTAAAGAAGCTTTCTGAAAAATAAGAAATTAAATTGTTAACCTTATGTTGTGCCATTGTTATGATGTTGACTTTTGTTATAGATGTTCGTACATCAGTACCAGCGCGACAGAAATCCCCTGAGCTCCACGTTGCTGAGAAGCCGGGGCACTAGATCCCCAGTGAAGCCAGGCAGCTGTGACTCAGGGCCAGGATGGCCTCTGCCTCAGAAATGTGTGATTCTTCTCTCCACACACAGATGTTTCACTTTCAAAAGAGACAACAAAGGAACAATTGGAGTAGACAAGATGCCTTTTGAATTAGAATTCTCTGTCTGGTTGACAGGGATATAAGCAAGGAGGATAAGGTCTTTTGTGGGCCACCTGAGACCAAACTGGGATTTAGAACCTTATCATCTATAAACCTGATGGACTTGGCGACAACTCCAGCCATCTGTTCATATACGTTGATGATCTTGGAGCATATGTTTCTGAATAAAGAAGGATGGAGAAATTTTGTGCCAGAGGCCTTGGGAAACTGTCAAAAGGAATGGAGGGAGTGATGTTGTGCCTGCATTCCCTGCTCTCCCACGGAGTCTTTGAAGGGTTTTAAGACCCTTGGGGAAAGAACTTAGGGCCAGAGACTGAGGAATCATTTTTGCAAACGACTGTGGGATTTCAGATTTAAGAAGTATTACTTTGGGCTCTGGTGACAAAGTATAGCACAGAACTGGAGAGAGGGTCATTCTCTCAACCCAATCTGCCACAGACCTCTGTGTACCTTGTCACCAGTAAGGAAGGGCTCTACCCAGAGAAGGCATATTCTCATAAAGGACGCTAGTGCCCAATCCAGGGTCAAGATAACTTGATGAGGAGCACAGACCAGTAGAACAGGAGTGGAATTGTTCCTGAGCATGTGAGAGAAACAACTGAAGATTTCCAGTCCTAAATGGTGGAGCCCGGGTAGAGGGAGGTGATTGATAAAACTTATTTAGGCAGTGATATTAAGGTGAATTCATTTGTATTCACAAACCAGAATCACCTGGGGATGTTCAAATGATATTACACTTAAAATTATATTAATAAAAAGAGAGCTAGAGAGAAAGAAAATACTTAATGCCTTTGATAAAAGTACAGTGTGAGCCACACCACGTTGAAACTTGATTCAAGAATATTAAGTGCCTACTATGTGTTGGCCCCATATTAAGTTGTATGGTGACATTAACCTCCCAAGCTACTCTTGCTGAGGAGAGTATTTACTAGCGTTATTGAGGTAGGAGATAAATGGGTTCCAGTTGTATAATTTACAACTAGCCTCCTATTTATACTTCAGATAGAAATAACAACAGGAATAGGATGAATAGCTGGACTTTGTCTCCTGTGAACACTTTAAGATAACAGTAATGGCAGAGGCAGAGAGGGGCCAAGCCCTGTTTGGGTAAAAGATAAGGAAGTCACACCTTTCTCATTGTTGGGGTCAGGGAGACCCCCCAAATTACACATGCACAGAATGTTTCCTCAGGAGAGGGGGCACCAGACCACAATAAGTTTTGCTAACTTCCCAGAGACCCTCAAGTTGAAATCCATCTTGGCTAAAGGATGCACATGCACATAGGGAGGGCCCTGAGACAAATCAGGTACAGGGTCAAAGCAAGACAATTGGCCAGAGGAAAACAAAGACCCGAAAGACTGCCCCCTTATAAATGATCTAAATTTCCCAAAGGTGCAACTCTTACTGAGCCCACCCATGTGTCTATCCACACGTATTCCTCTCTTAATAAACACTTTACCTGCTTGGCTATTTTCCAACTTTTTCTTGAAATTCTTTCCCAAAGGGGCCGAGACCCAAAGCAGTGCCGCCATCCAGGTTCAATCCCTGGTCGGGGAACCGAGATGCCACTTCAAGTCCTCATAGCCGCGGCCACCCTACAGGTCCCCTGAGATCATTATTTCTGTTTATTTGCCTTTAGCTAACACTTTTTAAATCGTCATTATTTTTAAAGTAAGTACTATTATCCTATGAAGCACTATTTTCATACTCATTTTTTAGATGAAGATACTTAAAGGTTTATTTGTCAAAGGTAACACAGTTGGAAAAAAGCAAAGCCAGGTTTCAAACTCAAACCAATACATGACGTTACTGTCTACATACTTTTACTGCCTCCTGCTACACAGAAAGCAAGTTTCACATCGTATGTTTGTCTACCATGGGAAATCTATTTTCTTTTTTTGTAATCGATTTTCAACTCTCATACTTAAAAGGAAATGAATCATTTCTCACAAAGAGGATTTAAATGAGAGTCCTCCCAGTGGAAACACTGAGTACCCTTTTCTATGGACTGTTTCAGAGGAACATTGGGTAACCGTTAGGCTTCTGGAATAGAAAACCTGAAACAAGAAGTGATCATTGCAGCATAGACTTAGCCAATGATTTCTACACTTTTGCTACAGATTCTGATTGCAGGAACTCCTGGGTGAGACCCTGGAATCTCTACTTTTATGAAGCACCATAGTTGACTCTAATGCACAACCAAGTTTGACCAGTCCATACAAACAAGAACATCCAGTCTCCTAGACTCGCCCCTTAACCCTACCAATTATTGAGAAGGAAATGGGAGACTAGTATTTAAAACCTACTATATATAATTTCACATTTCTTGTACTGAAGTGTATTTATTAAATTGTTTAGAGTCTTTTTCAGTATTGTTTTGATCATTCTGAAAATTCTTCAAAAAGCCTTAAGTTAAAGATTATACTCACTCACAATTACTATTATATGTAGATACCTGGAACTTAAGACTCTTTTCAATTATTACATGGTATTTTACGTGCAAGAAAAAAGAGTCCAATAAGCACAGTGTAAATTTATGTATTACTTTTTGGATAATTGACATTTCTGTAACAATAAGTCATTATATCCAAGATGATAATGGACTTTTCCATTTGCTTATATTTTGTCATGCATTTCCCAAGAATATTTTCGTAGTTTTGTTCATATATGTTCTGCACCTACTAATCTTACACCAAATTATTTTCTAGCATTTGTCCTTTGAGTAAAATATTCTTCTCATTTCCTTTTTTAGGTGCTTTTGCATGAACAGAGCTAGACTGATTACTTCTGTAATTTATTTTGTATTCAACACACCAGACTCTCTTCTAACTTGCTTTTTCATGAGAGTCTTTTCGGTTTTCTAAAAAAACAGTCATCAGCATCAGGAACTTTATCTCCTTTTCCATTATTTATACTAGTTATTTTACTTACTTTTGCTAGAATCACTAATACAAGTGATTACAGTGATACCTGTCTGATTCCTGATTTTAAGTGAAAGATATATTTGTTGCCATTTAAGATAATGTTTATTTGTGGGCTTCTCTTTATTATAAGTAATTTCCTTCTATTCCTATTTTGCTTCAAGTTTCCCTTGGCATTGGTTGCTTGACCTTTGTCTGATGCCTTTTCACCACCTATTGATAATGGTTGGGATTTTTTCCCTTTAATTTTTAATGTAATCAATATGTAGGTAGACTTCCTGGAATTGACCTGCCCTTTCATTTCTCTAATAAAGATTGTTTTGTCATAGTGTATCACTCACTTGATTCACTCCTCTATTATGTTCTCTAATATATTATTTAAACATTTGGCATTTATAGTCATAGATGAAATGGCCTGCACTTTTGTTGTTGTTGTTGCATTCCTTCTTTGGCATCAGTATTGGAGGTGCTCTGGTCTCATAAAACTAACTGGAGAAATTTCAATCCTTTTCTAAGACCCACAATAGTTTAAATAATATTGGAATTATCTGTTCTTTAATGGTTAGATTAAAAATTCACCTGTGAATCCATCTGCCTGCTGCCTTTTTTGATGGAAATCATTTATCATTTTTCCAATCTTTTCTGTAATAATTGGTCTATTCAAGTTTTCATGTCTATCTCATTTGTGATCATGTATATTTTCCTAGGAAAGTATTCATTTCTTCTAGGTTTTTTTTCTTTTAATACTGCTTTAGAGTCACTGTATTTACTTGGAATTCTTTTAAGTTCTTTCTACTTTCACATTATTAACCTTGTCTAATTTTTTTGCATTCTCTTTTCCTCATCAGGCTCACATTGTATTTATCTATTTTATTGGTCTTTTTATAGAATCAATCTTTGAATTTATTTATTCTTTTCTGCTATTTCATCTATTTTAATAACTTCAGCTTTTATCAATATTAATTCTCTCTTCAAAGTTTCTTTTATTTTGCTTTTATTGACTTTCTTATCTGGATTCATTAAGATAAGTACTTAATTCTTCTATTTTTACATTTCTGTTTCCATACTTAAGGGCAACACATTTTCCTCTAAGTTCACTTCTGCTGGTCCCCATTATTTTAGTACAAATTGTTTGTTTTTCCAGCTTCTATGGTATGAACATTTATGTTCCCTCCCAAATTCATATGTTAAAATCTTAACCCCCAAAAGATAATGGTATTAGGAGGTGGAGTCTTTGGGAGGTGCTAAAGTTATGAGGGTGAATCCCTCATGAATGAGATTAGTGCCTTTATAAAAAGAGTTCTAGAAAGATCCTTAGTCCCTTCCACCATGTGAGGACACAGTGAGAAAATGCCTGCTATGAATCAGAAAAAAAACCCTCACCAGAAGTGATATTAGACTTCCAGCTTGAGAAATGGAAGAAATAAATTTTTGTTGTTTATAAGCTACTCAATCTGTGATATTTTGTTATAACAGCCCTGAGAGACTAAAACAATTCTTTAATTTTCTCTTTCATTCCAGGCTTATCTCATTGTATGTTTCTTAATTTCCAATTAACTTTATTGGACTGTGATGAGAGAACATAACGTGTAAGCTCTCTACTTTGAATTTGTTAAGGTTTTCTTTTTGCCTAGCACATGATTGATTTTTGGAAATGTTCTGTGGAAACGTTTTTATATATCCTATTCAAGAAATAAAATGTTCTAGAAGATGGCGGAGGAGTAAGAAGTGGAGATCACCTTCTTCCCCACGGATACACCAGAAATACAGCTACACGTGGAACAACTCCTACAGAACACCTACTGAACGCTGGCAGAAGACCCCAGACCTCCCAAAAGGCAAGAAACTCCCAACATACCTGGGTAGGGCAAAGCGGAGAGATTCCCGCACAGAGGATCGGTGCCGAGCGGCACTCACCAGTCCGAGAGGCTTGTCAGCTCGCCCGCTGGGGCGGGCGGTGCTGGAAGCTGAGGCTCAGGCTTCGGTCAGAGCGCAGGGAGAGGACTGGGGCTGGCGGCGAGAACTCAGCCTGAAGGGGGCTAATGTGCCACAGCTAGACAGGAGGGAGTCTGGGAAAACTCTGGAGCTGCCAAAGAGGCAAGAGACTTTTTCTTCCCTCTTGGTTTCCTGGTGCGCGAGGAGAGGGGATTAAGAGCGCTGCTTAAAGGAGTTCCACAGACGGGCGCAAGTCGAGGCTGAAAGCGTGGAGCCCAGTGACGGGCGTGGGACGCTGGGGCTGCTGCTGCCGCCGCCAAGAAGCCTGTGTGCGAGCGCAGGTCACAGTCCACACCGCCCTTCCGGGAGCCTGTGCAACCCACCACTGCCGGGGTCCCGGGATCCAGGGGCGGCTTCCCTGGGAGAACGCACGGCGTGCCTCGGGCTGGTGCAACGTCACGCCAGCCTCTGCCACTGCAGGCTCGCCCTGCACTCCATGCCCCTCCCTCCCACCCAGCCTGAGTGAGCCAGAGTCCCCGAAGAGGCTGCTCCTTTAACCCTGTCCTGGCTGAGCGAAGAACAGACGCCCTCCGGCGACCTACACACAGAGGCGGGGCCAAATCCAAAGCTGAGACCCAGGAGCTGTGAGAACAAAGAAGAGAAAGGGAAACCTCTCCCAGCAGCCTCAGAAGCAGTAGATAAAAGCTCCACAATCAACTTGATGTACCCTGCATCTGTGGAATACATGAATAGACAACAAATCATCCCAAATTGAGGAGCCAGGAGTCAGTGCTGTGCCTCTGAGGTGGGAGAGCCAACTTCAGGACACTGGTCCACAAGGGACCTCCCAGCTCCACATAATATAAAACGGTGAAAATTTTCCAGAGATCTCCATCTCAACACCAGCACCCAGCTTCACTCAACGACCAGCAAGCTACAGTGCTGGACACCCTATGCCAAGCAACTAACAAGGCAGGAACACAACACCACCATTTAGCAGAGAGGTGGCCTAAAATCATAAAAAGTCCACAGACACCACAAAACACACCACCAGACGTGGACCTGCCCACCAGAAAGACAAGATCCAGCCTCATCCACCAGAACACAGGCACTAGTCCCCTCCACCAGGAAGCCTACACAACCCACTAAACCAACCTTAGCCACTGGGGACAGACACCAAAAACAACGGGAACTATGAACCCACAGCCTGCAAAAAGGAGACCCCAAACACAGTAACATAAGCAAAATGAGAAGACAGAAAAACACACAGCAGGAGAAGGAGCAAGATAAAAACCCACCAGACCTAACAAATGAAGAGGTAATAGGCAGTCTACCTGAAAAAGAATTCAGAATAATGATGGTAAAGATGATCCAAGATTCTGTTTCCCAGATACAAAATCTTAGAAATAGAATAGACAAAATGCAAGAAACAGTTAACAAGGACCTAGAAGAACAAAAGATGAATCAAGCATCGATTAAAAACACAATACATGAAATAAAAAATACTCTAGATGGGATCAATAGCAGAATAACTGAGGCAGAAGAACGGATAAGTGAGGTGGAAGATAAAATAGTGGAAATAACTGCTGCAGAGCAAAATAAATAAAAAAGAAAGAAAAGAACAGAGGACAGTCTCAGAGACCTCTGGGACAACATTAAACGCACCAACATTCGAATTATAGGGGTTCCAGAAGAAGAAGAGAAAAAGAAAGGGACTGAGAAAATATTTGAAGAGATTATAGTTGAAAACTTCCCTAATATGGGAAAGGAAATACTTAATCAAGTCCAGGAGGCACAGAGAGTCCCATACAGAATAAATCCAAGGAGAAATACGCCAAGACACATATTAATCAAACTGTCAAAAATTAAACACAAAGAAATCATATTAAAAGCAGCAAGGCAAAAACAACAAATAACACACAAGGGAATCCCCATCAGGATAACAGCTGATCTCTCAGGAGAAACTCTACAAGCCAGAAGGGAGTGGCAGGACATAAATAAAGTGATGAAGGAGAAAAACCTGCAACCAAGATTACTCTACCCAGCAAGGATCTCATTCAGATTTGATGGAGAAATTAAAACGTTTACAGACAAGCAAAAGCTTGAGAGAGTTCAGCACCACCAAACCAGCTTTACAACAAATGCTAAAGGAACTTCTCTAGGCAAGAAACACAACAGAAGGAAAATACCTACAATAACGAACCCAAAACAATTAAGAAAATGGGAATAGGAACATACATATCGATAATTACCTTAAATGTAAATGGACTAAATGCTCCCACCAAAAGACACAGATGGGCTGAATGGATACAAAAACAAGACCCATATGTATGCTGTCTACAAGAGACCCACTTCAGACCTAGAGACACATACAGACTGAAAGTAAGGGGATGGAAAAAGATATTCCATGCAAATGGAAACCAAAAGAAAGCTGGAGTAGCAATTCTCATATCAGACAAAATAGACTTTAAAATAAAGACTACTAGAAGAGACAAAGAAGGACACTACATAATGATCAAGGGATCGATCCAAGAAGAAGATAGAACAATTGGAAATATTTATGCACCCAACATAGGAGCACCTCAATACATAAGGCAAATACTAACAGCCATAAAAGGAGAAATTGACAGTAACACACTCATAGTAGGGGACTTTAACAACCCACTTTCACCAATGGACAGGTCATCCAAAATGAAAATAAATAAGGAAACACAAGCTTTAAATGATACATTAAACAAGATGGACTTAATTGATATTTATAGATCATTCCATCCAAAAACAACAGAATACACATTTTTCTCAAGTGCTCATGGAACATTCTCCAACATAGATCATATCTTGGGTCACAAATCAAGCCTTGGTAAATTTAAGAAAATTGAAATTGTATCAAGTATCTTTTCCGACCACAATGCTATGACACTAGATATCAATTACAGGAAAAGAGCTGTAAAAAATACAAACACATGGAGGCTAAGCAATACACTACTTAATAACGAAGTGATCACTGAAGAAATCAAAGAGGAAATTTAAAAATACCTAGAAACAAATGACAATGGAGACACGACGACCCAAAACCTGTGGGATGCAGCAAAAGCAGTTCTAAGAGGGAAGTTTATAGCAATACAATCCCACCTTAAGAAACAGGAAACATCTCGAATCAACAACCTAACTTTGCACCTAAATCAATTAGAGAAAGAAGAACAAAAACATCCCAAAGTTAGCAGAAGGAAAGAAATCATAAAAATCAGATCAGAAATAAATGAAAAAGAAATGAAGGAAACGATAGCAAAGATCAATAAAACTAAAAGCTGGTTCTTTGAGAAGATAAACAAAATTGATAAACCATTAGCTAGACTCATCAAGAAAAAAAGGGAGAAGACTCAAATCAATAGAATTAGAAATGAAAAAGGAGAAGTAACAACTGACACTGCAGAAATACAAAAGATCATGAGAGATTACTACAAGCAACTCTATGCCAATAAAATGGACAACCTGGAAGAAATGGACCAATTCTTAGAAATGCACAACCTGCCAAGACTGAATCAGGAAGAAATAGAAAATATGAAGAGACCAATCACAAGCACTGAAACTGAAACTGTGATAAAAAATCTTCCAACAAACAAAAGCACAGGACCACATGGCTTAACAGGCGAATTCTATCAAGCGTTTAGAGAAGAGCTAACACCTATCCTTCTCAAACTCTTCCAAAATATAGCAGAGGGAGGAACACTCCCAAACTCATTCTACGAGGCCACCATCACCTTGATACCAAAACCAGACAAGGATGTCACAAAGAAAGAAAACTACAGGCCAATATCACTGATGAACATAGATGCAAAAATCCTCAACAAAATACTAGCAAACAGAATCCAACAGCACATTAAAAGGATCATACACCTTGATCAAGTGGGGTTTATTCCAGGAATGCAAGGATTCTTCACTATACGCAAATCAAACAACGTGATACACCATATTAACAAATTGAAGGAGAAAAACCATATGATCATCTCAGTAGATGCAGAGAAAGCTTTCGACAAAATTCAACACCCATTTATGATAAAAACCCTGCAGAAAGTAGGCATAGAGGGAACTTTCCTCAACATAATAAAGGCCATATATGACAAACCCACAGCCAGCATCGTCCTCAATGGTGAAAAACTGAAACCATTTCCACTAAGATCAGGAACAAGACAAGGTTGCCCACTCTCACCACTCTTATTCAACTTAGTTTTGGAAGTTTTAGCCACAGCAATCAGAGAAGAAAAGGAAATAAAAGGAATCCAAATCGGAAAAGAAGAAGTAAAGCTGTCACTGTTTGCAGATGACATGATACTCTACATAGAGAATCCTAAAGATGCTACCAGAAAACTACTAGAGCTAATCAATGAATTTGGTAAAGTTGCAGGATACAAAATTAATGCACAGAAATCTCTGGCATTCCTATACACTAATGATGAAAAATCTGAAAGTGAAATCAAGGAAACACTCCCATTTACCATTGCAACAAAAAGAATAAAATATCTAGGAATAAACCTACCTAAGGAGACAAAAGACCTGTATGCAGAAAATTATAAGACACTGATAAAAGAAATTAAAGATGATACAAATAGATGGAGAGATGTACCATGTTCTTGGATTGGAAGAATCAACATTGTGAAAATGACTCTACTACCCAAAGCAATCTACAGATTCAATGCAATCCCTATCAAACTACCACTGGCATTTTTCACAGAACTAGAACAAAAAATTTCACAATTTGTATGGAGACACAAAAGACCCCGAATAGCCAAAGCAATCTTGAGAACGAAAAACGGAGCTGGAGGAATCAGGCTCCCTGACTTCAGACTATACTACAAAGCTACAGTAATCAAGACAGGATGGTACTGGCACAAAAACAGAAATATAGATCAATGGAACAGGATAGAAAGCCCAGAGATAAACCCATGTACATATGGTCACCTTATCTTTGATAAAGGAGGCAGGAATGTACAGTGGAGAAAGGACAGTCTCTTCAATAAGTGGTGCTGGGAAAACTGGATAGGGACATGTAAAAGTATGAGATTAGATCACTCCCTAACACCATACACACAAATAAGCTCAAAATGGATTAAAGACCTAAATGTAAGGCCAGACACTCTCAAACTCTTAGAGGAAAACATAGGCAGAACACTCTATGACATAAATCACAGCAAGATCCTTTTTGACCCACCTCCTAGAGAAATGGAAATAAAGACAAAAATAAACACATGGGACCTAATGAAACTTCAAAGCTTTTACACAGCAAAGGAAACCATAAACAAGACCAAAAGACAACCCTCAGAATGGGAGAAAATATTTGCAAATGAAGCAACTGACAAAGGATTAATCTCCTAAAATTTATAAGCAGCTCATGCAGCTCAATAACAAAAAACCAAACAACCCAATCCAAAAATGGGCAGAAGGCCTAAATAGACATTTCTCCACAGAAGATATACAGACTGCCAACAAACACATGAAAGAATGCTCAACATCTTTACTCATTAGAGAAATGCAAATCAAAACTACAGTTAGATATCATCTCACACCAGTCAGAATGGCCATCATCAAAAAATCTTGAAACAGTAAATGTTGGAGAGGGTGTGGAAAAAAGGGAACACTCTTGCACTGCTGGTGGGAATGTGAATTGGTACAGCCACTATGGAGAACAGTATGGAGGTTCCTTAAAAAACTACAAATAGAACTACCATATGACCCAGCAATCCCACTACTGGGCATATACCCTGAGAAAACCATAATTCAAAAAGAGACATGTACCAAAATGTTCATAGCAGCCCTATTTACAATAGCCCAGAGATGGAAACAACCTAAGTGTCCATCATCGGATGAATGGGTAAAGAAGATGTGGCACATATATACAATGGAATATTACTCAGCCATAAAAAGAAACGAAATTGAGCTACTTGTAATGAGGTGGATGGACCTAGAGCCTGTCATACAGAGTGAAGTAAGTCAGAAAGAGAAAGACAAATACTGTATGCTGACACATATATATGGAATTTAAGGAAAAAATATGTCATGAAGAACATAGGGGTAAGACAAGAATAAAGACACAGACCTACTAGAGAATGGACTTGAGGATATGGGGAGGGGGAAGGGTAAGCTGTGACAAAGTGAAAGAGCGGCATGGACATATGTATATATACCAAACATAAGGTAGATAGCTAGTGGGAAGCAGCTGCATAGCACAGGGAGATCAGCTCGGTGCTTCGTGACCGCCTGGAGGGGTGGGATAGGGAGGGTGGGAGGGAGACACAAAAGGGAGGGGATATGGGAACATATGTATATGTATAACTGATTAAATTTGTTTAAAAAAAAGAAAGAAAGAAAATATTCTATATTAATACGTTAAATCAAGTTTATAAATTGCATTACTCATTTCCTCTATATCCTCTCTATAGCTTTTGTGAGGGGAGTCTATTATTCGAATTCTTGGAAATATACTGAAAAATTCAGTACAATTGTATTTTTATCATGTTTTTTCATTTCTTTTTTTCATAGAAATAAAATGTCCCCTTGTAATCCTAAAAATTTTGTTTGTATATTTAATTTCTTATTTTATTTACTAAAAACAGTGCATTTAATCAGTTTGTGATGTCTGTCCTTATCCTATTGGGTGCTTTTACCCTTCTCTTCCACTTTGTCTGCCATTAATATTTCCTCTCCTGTTGTCTTTCTATGCATTTCCAATGTTTTGTTTGGTTTTGGTTTTTATGGTTCTTTTATTTTCAAATCCCTTTTATTACTGTATTTTAAGTATGTATTTTGCAAAGAGCAAAATTCTGCTCTTTTTTAAAAAACTGTAACAGACTTTTGTAATAATAGAATTTGAGTCTATCACATTTTATATAATGCTTGATATGTATCACATTGTTCTTTCCATCTTATTTTTTACTTACTTATCATACCACATTATGATAAGTGGGATAAGGGGAAACCTTTACCTTTTTCATGCTTGCTTGTCTGATCAAGTTTTATTCATTCCTCTTTCCCCTTGTTTATTTGAAAGTTATACCACCTTTTAATTTTTTTTCATAAATGGTTATCTCCGCTTCTCTTCTTCTCATAATCAGATAGTATTACTGGGCTATTATATGAGAGCCAGATATTAATTACTTTCCTTACCAAGATTCTATTTTCCTCCTTTTCCATTTCAATAAGGTTTAGAATACTTCCACTTTCTTCTTCTTTCAACATTCTTTCTCTTTCAACATTCTTTCTCTCCTACGCTCCAGTTCTATTTCTGTCTTTATCTTTTTCCATCTTGAAATTTCTATTCTGGCCTGTGTCTTATTTGGTTACAGCCTTTTCTTGTAGATTTGCCTCTGATGAAGTGCATAAGTCTAAAACTCTTTCTTGTATATCTTCAAATACCTTTCTTTCATACTTGTCCAGGTATTGAATTCTTTGGTTGTGGTCCTATTCTGAGAGAAATCTACAGATACTAGTTCATTCTTGTTTCTAGCTTCATTGCTGCAAATAAGAAGTCTGATGCTTTTTTTTTTAGATAATTTGTTCATGAGTGCTTGGAAATTTGTGAGATTTTCCCCTGTATCCTTAGCATTCAGGGATTTTAGCAGATTTAGGTCTTAAAATAGGGAAATTTTTATACTGATTATTTTTACTTATTGCCTTATCTCCAATTGTTCTTTCTTCTCCCTTTGAAATTCCATAGGTGTTAGGTCCCTTGGACCTGACTTCCATTTCCTTTTGAGGTTCACTTCGCTTTGCCTTATGCTTTGAGATATTTCTTAGCACTTGATGTTTCAGACCACTGATTCAGTTTCAATAGAAACTATCCTCTCCCACAGTTCTTTTCCTGATTTTTTTTTTATTTTGGAAGCCACGTTTTCAATTCTAGGAAAAATTTTTTTATTCTAGTCTTGAATCTTAATTCAAAATGTCACCATCTCCTTCAATAGCACTCTATCAGAGGTGTGTCTGTTCTAATGACTGCTTTTCTCTCTGTTATTGGGTGGGTTATTTTTCTATGTCAACTCATTGGAGCTCAGATGCCAAATGAAAAGAATCTCACAGACCTTGAAAGCTGAAGCTATCTCTAGCTACAGGAGCCTGCCAGACCTTGCTGCTGGTCTTGAAGGAAACCCCCTCCCTGCTCTCTGATCTCCCACAACCTAAGGAACAGGGAGATCCAGTCTTCCTGCACAGCTTTGGCTTGGCCGTGTGAAGGTAAGATCATCTGGGCCAACATTGTCTTCTGTCTGGAGAGTTACAGATCTCTGACCTCCCAACATTTCCGAACATCCATTGATGATGTTACCCTTCCCGTAAGGAAAAAAGCATCATACTAATTTCCCTCTGCTAGAACCTCAACAGAGCCTGAGACCTAACATCTCCCTACCTTCCCATGGAAGCCAGCAGCCATTAGGCTCTTGAAAGGCAGATAGCTTAGAGCTGAGGGTGAAGGGAAGAGGAGCTGAGTTCATGTCAACATACCACCAGAATCTCCCTTAAGCCTGTTTTTTGGGTTTTTTAACATCTTTTTTGAAGAATAATTGCTTTACAATGGTGTGTTAGTTGCTGCTGTATAACAAAATGAATCAGCTATATCTATACATATATCCCCATATCCCCCCCCCTTCTTGCACCTCTTTCCCACCCTCCATATCCTACTCCTTCAGGTGGTCACAAAGCACCAAGCTGAACTGCTGTGCTATGCAGCTGCTTCCCACTAGCTATCTAGTTTACATTTGGCAGTGTATATATGTCAATGCTACTCTCCCACTTCATCCCAGCTTACACTTCCCCCTCCCCATATCCTCAAGTCCATTATCCACATCTGTGTCTTTATTCCTGTCCTGCCCATAGGTTCATCAGAACCATTTTTTTTTAAGATTCCATATATATTTGTAGATTTTTGATGATGGCCATTCTGACCAGTGTGAGGTGATACATCACTGTGGTTTTGATTTGCATATCTCTAATGATTAGTGATGTTGAGCATCCTTTCATGTGTTTGCTGGCAATCTGTATATCTTCTTTGGAGAAATGTCTAGTTAGGTCTTCTGCCCATTTTTGGATTAGGTTGTTTTTTTGATATTGAGCTGCAAGAGCTGCTTGTATATTCTGGAGATTAATCCTTTGTCAGTTTCTTCATTTGCAAATATTTTCTACCATTCTGAGGGTAGTCTTTTCATCTTGTTTATGGTTTCCTTTGCTGTGCTAAAGCTTTTAAGTTTCATTCAGTCCCATGTGTTTATTTTTGTTCTTATTTCCATTACTCTAGGAGGCGGGTCAAAAAAGATCTTGCTGTGATTTAGGTCAAAGAGTGTTCTGCCTATGTTTTCCTCTAAGAATTTTATAGTGTCGGGCCTTACATTTAGGTCTCTAATCCATTTTGAGTTTATTTTTGTGTATGGTGTTAGGAAGTGTTCTAATTTCATTCTCTTACATGTAGCTGTCCAGTTTTCCCAGCACCACTTATTGAAGACACTGTCTTTTCTCCATTGTATGTCCTTGCCTCCTTTGTCATAGATTAGTTGACCATAGGTGTATGGGTGTATCTCTGGGCTTTCTATCCTGTTCCATTGATCTATATTTCTGTTTTTTGTCCCAGTACCATACAGTCTTGATTACTGTAGCTTTGTAGTATAGTCTGAAGTTTGAGAATCTGATTCCTTCAGCTCCGTTTCTTTCCCTCAAGACTGCTTTGGCCATTCGGTGTCTTTTGTGTTTCCATACAAATTTTAAGATTTTTTGTTCTAGTTCTGTAAAAAATGCCATTGTAATTTGATAGGGATTGCATGGAATCTGTAGATTGCTTTGGGTAGTATAGTCATTTTCACAATATTCAGTCTTCCGATCCAAGAACATGGTATATCTCTCCATCTGTTGGTATCATCTTTAATTTCTTTCATCAGTGTCCTATAGTTCTCTGCATACAGGTCTTTTGTCTCCCTAGGGAGGTCTATTCCTAGGTATTTTATTCTTTTTGTTGCAATGGTAAATGGGAGTGTTTCCATAATTTCTCTTTCAGATTTTTCATCATTAGTGTATAGGATTGCAAGAGATTTCTGTACATTAACTTTGTATCCTGCTACCCAAATTCATTGATTAGCTCTAGTAGTTTTCCGGTAGCATCTTTAAGATTCTCTATGTAGAGTATCAGATCATCTGCAAAAAGTGACAGTTTTACTTCTTTTCTGATTTGGATTCCTTTTATTTCTTTTTCTTCTCTGATTGCCTTGGCTAAAACTTCCAAAACTATGTTGAAGAGTAGTGGTGAGAGTGGGCAACCTTGTCTTGTTCCTGATTTTAGAGGAAATGGTTTCAGTTTTTCACTATTGAGAATGATGTTGGCTGTGGGTTTGTCATACATGGCCTTTATTATGTTGAGGTAGGTTCCCTCTATGCCCACTTTCTGGAGAGTTTTTATCATAAGTGGGTGTTGAATTTTGTCAAAAGCTTTTTCCGAATCTATTGAGATGACCATATGGTTTTTCTCATTCAATTTGTTAATATGATGTATCACATTGATTGATTTGCATATACTGAAGAATCCTTAAATTCCTGGGATAAACCTCACTTGATCATGGTGTATGATCATTTCAGTGTGCTGTTGGATTCTGTTTGCTAACATTTTGCTGAGGGTTTTTGCATCTGTGTTCATCGGTGATATTGTCATGTAGTTTTCTTTTTTTGTGACATCTTTGTCTGGTTTTAGTATCAGGGTGGTGGTGGCCTCGTAGAATGAGTTTGGGAGTGTTCCTCCCGCTGCTATCTTTTGGAAGAGTTTGAGAAGGATAGATGTTAGCTCTTCTCTAAATTTTTGATAGAATTTACCTGTGAAACCATCTGGTCCTGGGCTTTTGTTTGTTGGAAGATTTTTAATCACAGCTTCATTTCAGTGCTTGTAATCGGTCTGTTCATATTCTCTATTTCTTCCTGGTTCAGTCTTGGAAGTTGTACTTTTGTAGAATTTGTCCATTTCTTCCAGGTTGCCCATTTTTTTGACATAGAGTTGCTTGTATTAATCTCTCATGATCCTTTGTATGTCTGCAGTGTCAGTTGTTACTTCTCCTTTTTCATTTCTAATTCTGCTGATTTGAGTCTTCCCCCTTTTTTTCTTGATGAGTCTAGCTAATGGTTTATCAAGTTTGTTTATCTTCTCAAAGAACTAGCTTTTAGTTTTATTGATCTTTGCTATCATTTCCTTCATTTCTGTTTCATTTATTTCTGATCTGATCTTTATGATTTCTTTCCTTATGCCAACTTTGGGCTTTCTTTTGTTCTTCTTTCTCTAATTGCTTTAGATGTAAGGTTAGGGTTTTTATTTGAGATGTTTCTTGCTTCTTGAGGTAGGATTGTATTGCTATAAACCTCCCTCTTAGAACTGCTTTTGCTGCATCCCATAGGTTTTGGGTTGTCGTGTTTTCATTGTCATTTGTTTCTAGGTATTTTTTGATTTCCTCTTGATTTCTTCAGTGATCTCTTGGTTATTTAGTAGTGTATTGTTTAGCCTCCATGTGTTTGTACTTTTTTACAGTTGTTTTCCTGTAATTGATATCTACTCTCATAGTGTTGTGGTCGGAAAAATACTTGATGTGATTTCCATTTTCTTAAATTTACCAAGGCTTGATTTGTGACTCAAGATTTGATCTATCCTGGAGAATGTTCCATGTGCACTTGAGAAGAAAGTGTATTTTGTTGTTTTTGAATGGAATGTTTTATAAATATCAATTAAGTCCATCTTGTCTAATGTGTCATTTAAAGCTTGTATTTCCTTATTTATTTTCATTTTGGATGATCTGTCCATTGGTGAAAGTGGGGTGATAAAGTCCCCTACTCTGATTATGTTACTGTTGATTTCCCCTTTTATGGCTGTTAGCATTTGCCTTATGTATTCAGATGCTCCTATGTTGGGTGCAGAAATCTTACTGTGCTTTTCTGTAACCCACATTTACTTTTACTTAAGTTTCTCGCTCCATCAGGTAATAAAGATTTAATCTCAGTCAATTCAAGATCCTGTCTTTTTCTCTGAAACAGAATCCTGATTCTGCAGTTCTTATGTGGTGCTGAGATGTTTGGACAGGAGAAGTGGTCATCTGGTCTGAGTCATGTATCCATTTTGCAAACTCCACCTGTGTAGAGCCAAACTGTGTTAATTATTATTACATGTTCTAACACCCATTTTATTTTATAGAAAGGTCACATAAATGACAATGAAACGAGGGTTCTTGACTGAGCTCAGGTAGTCCATGCGTTGAAGCTCAGTTAGGGCTTGTCTACAAGACTAATGTCTACCAAGAACATATTTCAATGAGAGACTGAGGAGTCTTCTGCGAAAAAAAAAAATCAGGTTCATAAGCTTGTTTCAATAATTATGCCTCTGTGCTGAGTGCCAGAATTTGAGTGCAGCTAGGTATCTTTTGCTCACATTGAGTTCTAGCCCAGTTCTCAGGTTCAAGTCCTAAGAAAACGAGGGCTCAAGAAAAACTGTTTTACTGAAAACTCAGTAAGACACTGAAAACATAAAACAGTAATAATTGGGACCTCCATGACAAAGATGAGTGGGAGTTTTTTGTTTAATTTTGGTGTTGTTACTGCTTGTTTGTTATCCTAATATCAGCTGTGGCCATTTTAAGGACAGTCACTTATCACACACAGGCATCAGCAATACCAGCAAACTGGGGAGAAGCTGCAACACAGGTAGCAACAGACTGTGATTTCCTGGAAACTCATGCAGAGGGAAAGGAAATGGCAAGTGTTCTAAGATAACTGGTCATCTTAAGTTCTCAGGCAACTCTTCACCAGTTCCATTTTTCTCCCTGAAATAACAGGAACACTCTGAGTAAAACTCAAGGTACCTCACACAAAGATGGGGGAAATCCTAGGAAACATGGGGAAAGAAAACAGGAGTACTAGTTGTTGTAGTTATTGTGTCTCTGTTTTTTACCCGCAGCTGCTGAAATTTGAGGAAACACAATTTTATAACCAACGCTTGACAGAGAAGGAAACTGAGTCACATGAGCACTTGCCAGAGTCACATAAGAAATTAAAAATTGGTCTGACTAAAGCCTAGTTTGTCTAGTTTTTAACCCATGATGTCAGTCCCCTTTCATTTAAGGAAGGAATGATTCAGAGTAAATCACAACAAAGCAGACAAAATATAAAAACCCTCAAATATTTGTCCCACTGATTAATGGCTCTACGATTTTATAATTGGATTTGAGAGACTACAAGCTTGTCAGGCCTTCAAGCAGTGAGTGATCTTCAGTCTTGTGCAAGTTTCCCACACAACAGTGTAACATTTTGAAGAAGGAACTTGACCCTTCCTACCCAATGCAACCCCACTTCTTCACTCTGTCAAGGATGTAGCTTAAGGTTTTCTGTTTGCTGCTCCCAGTGACAGAAACCTTTCTTCTTATAATTGTAATTTGCACATCTGGTTATTTAAAAGTGAAACTGTAATATTTCTGGTTGATAATTATAGTAAATCCATGTGTTAATAACAGGATTTCGGTGTATCAAGTTCATTTCCAGAATAAATTATAAACAATTTAACATAAACCATCCAGAGAAGATACAAGTCTGGTAGATTATATGGTAAGAGAGCTAATAATAATAGTACTTTTTTACTGAGCTTTCAGTAAGTAAAATACACTATACTAAATGCTTCATTTAATCTTCATTTAAACTCATGAAAAAAACCATGTTATTCCCATCTTATAGATAAAGAAACTGAAAATGTAAAGGAATTAGATAACTTCTGGAGTGTTACAAAGCTAGAACTTGCCAAAGTGGGACTTAAATCCAGGTTTGTCTAAATCTAGCTCTTTCTGATTCCTGAGCTCCTGTCCCATTCTACTGCCTCATTGCGGAAGAGATGCTAGTATATTTTATCCCATTTGCGGACCCAAGTATCCCAGACTTAGCACATTTTATCTTCAGGCCAATTCCTTAGGAAAAACCATTCCATTTGCCAGGCAAATAAGACAAAATTAAACTTGCAAACCATTTGGCCCATTCTCAGATTCCAAGAAGAGTAATTTCCTTAGAAGTACAATGAATGAAAATCTCACTCACTATAAATAATTCTATCCAATGTACTTCTGTACTGCCTCTGACCTTGCCCTTTTGCCTTAAGTCACTGCCAAAACTACTAGTTCTCATAATATTTTCAGAATATAGAGAATAATTATTGAAATTCATCTAATTATACAAAGACTTTTTAAAGTATTTTTGATACTAGACAGAGCACTTCTCTTCTAAAGGCTATTCTATCTCTTAAACTATCATGCAACAATCTGAGTGATGATTTCACATTTTCAGTGAGTAAAAATACATTCCCTAGTACTATTGTTTACTCTTCCCCTGTAACTCACTTCCAAAACAAAACAGATTTGAATTTTACATACTCATTATTATCTAAATATTCAAGAATAAAACTGAGAATATGGAAGCAAGCAAAAACATTCATATATATCACAAAATTCATAATTTAATTAATTAAATGTTCCTTATTTTGGGCTCATTTGCACATAATTCTAACAAGAACATTGTCTTGCATATAATAAATATTTGGTAAATATTTGTTGAACAAACAAGTTAATGAAATCTTTATAACAGATCGAAATCAGTAAATCAGGAACCCCTATAGGCATAGTAGGAAATTGTTTTTCTTCCCTATCCAGAGTCCACTCACCCTATTCCAGTGATATAACACCTATTTTGGTACATTCCTATCTTCCATTTGTATAACCACTGTTTCTTCTTAAAGCTAAGAGGAAAGCATGAGGACAAAACTGACCAATTAGAAATTTTCCCAAGGCCAAATCTTGAGAACCTAGGACAGCTGGAATTTGTTCCTTCCTGTAAAGGTACCCTGCCAAGAGAGCTAAGTGGTGCTTGTTTACTGGACCCTTGGAATCACCCTGGTTCTTGTCTAATTTGAACTTTGTTCTTTACCTTACCTGTAGATTTTGTTAATTACCTGGTATCAATGTAAAAAGATGTCTTTTCTGCTTTAATTAGCTAGAATTAATTTCTGTTACTTAAAACTGAAGAATACAAAATTTCAGCTCCCACCTAGGGTGTACAAACTTGTAAAGATTATCTCATTAGACCTAAACATGAAGGGGGGGGAAGGTAGTTAACCCACAAAAACGAAAACTTTCCTTGAACATTTCAGAGAGCTGAGATCACAAGGCAACTGCATAACCTGAATTCTAATGAGGGACAAAATCCTTCGAGGACAGAGGGAACACGTGAGCCTTTCAACCTGTGGCAGAGTAGGGGAAAAAATGGTAGCAGCCATACAAATAAATGGGTTGGGAAAAAATAGCTAAAATTTTAAAAATATATATTAAAGACCCATGTGGGCTGATGCATTAGTTTGGGATAGCTGAACCTCCTAGAAACAAGGGGAGATTGTACTCACTGCAAGCTTTTTCCCACAGGTTTCCACAGGGTGCTCACAAAGAGACTGGGGACTGGGCAGGAGATTTGAGAGAGCCACCTCACTAATGCAGGTATGAAGAAGTAATGGACGGCTGTTAGGGGATGGGCACAAGGCCTTACTTGCTCCCTTGTTTTCTTCTCCCCTACGAAGCAAAGGCCTTAAACTCTGCAAGGAAGGGCAGCAAACCCTCTTGCTTACAGGGTAGAGGCAAAGACGCCTTGCATCTAAGGAGGAAGTAGAAGCAAAAAGCCACCTGCTCTGGAAGAGAGGCAAGAAACCATCTTGGATCTTGAATCTTACCAGAGTGTTGCCACCAGTGAGGGAGAGGCAAGATACTCCTGCACAAGACCAATCCCAGATACATGACAGAGTCTGGCTGCCATCCACAGGATGTGTAGACACAGTGAGAAAGCTCCAGTCGGCTCAGGTTCCCAGTGCCGCCCCCCGCACCCCTCCCCGTCTCCCACATCAGGCAAAGTTGAGGTGACCCCAACCCCAAACAGAGGCTGCCCCACTCACAGCCCCAGTGCTCCATCCCCAGAGCCCACGGCTCACGGCGCCCCTTCCCACCTCCTCCCTGAAGCCGGAAGCCCTGCTTGCCCTCTGCGTCCCCTCGTAACATCCACGGAGTATGAAGCGTCCCTGATCAAGCTCACATAGAGAGAGGCTTTGTTTTGTGATCTTTGACAGCTGAGCAGGAGCAGAAGTGGCCAAGAATGCATGGAAAGGTATTCACTTAGATGCCAAGAATCTGCAGATCTTGAGGGTAGAGTTTGCCAAAGCCAAACCGAGAGGGCCGAGAACAAGCTAATGGCTACACCAAATCCCACCAACGCCCACCCCGCCCTAGGAGTACACTTCATCACAAGGGCCCCTATGACCTGATGGGGACCACTCTGATCCCCACAGCCCCAGAGGCCTGGGCCTCCTACCCTCTGTACCCCACAGAGCTGACCCCAGCCATCTCACCTGCTGCCCTCACCTGCCCAGCTGCCACTGCTGCCACCGCCCTGCCTGTTCTGCTACATTGGCTCCCTTCCTCGGACACACCCAGAAAGGATGGAAGTATCGCCAGTTCTGTTAGATCTTCAGTCTTGTCACCACGGCTTGAAGCTCCTGCCCCACTGGGGAGGAAGACTCTCTGAGCGTCCCCTGCCCCCAAGTGGCCTGTGCAGAGCTGCTTCTTCCCTCCAAAGACTGTGAATTTTAAGCCTGACTCAGTGGACTGCTTCCTGTTCCCTTTTTCTCCTCTTCCTCAGCCCTGCCCTGCCCTAAATCCCCTCTCCAAGGCCTCATGGCAGGATGCAGGGGCCTTCTTGCTGGGCCACCCAGATCCAGCTGAGAGGCCTCTCTGGGACTGAGCAAGGCCCGACCTCCACTCCAAACTTGCTTCTGCAGCTCCAACTCAGAGAAACAAGGAGTTTCATTTTCCATGTTTTCTGACATGAATTAAGGCACAAACTTGTGTATATGTGAGTGTACCGCTTGTTCTCACATTGTGCCACCATAACAACAGGTCCTGGCCACTAATAGTTCAGCATTCCTGGTCCCTCCCTGTACCTCTCCCCTGTACCCATCCTGCTTCAGTGAGGGCCAAGCCCTGCAGCCTGTTTTTCCCCAGGGGGCCAGCACTCCCCACTACCACACACACTCCCAGGCTGAACAGGTAGGACCACCCAACATAGAGAGCGTTTTCTTTGTCATTTCAAATCAGGGTCCTCCACATCCTTCTCCTCAGACAGGCCAACACCCTTTAAGGAAATTCTTTCTCTGCCCATTTTGCTTACCTCTTCCCAGGGCACTCCACCCCTGCCATGACTCCTCATTCTTTCCAAAATTCAAAACCAACCAAAAAGCGAAAGTATTTTTGTACCCTGTGTAATGAAATATTTATGAAACATAAAGAGTTTTTCAAGTGTGTGTAATTATTGAAGAGACCTTGTTTGCTTGTCAGATAAAGTTTTGGTGTTTTTGTTGTTGTTTTGGTTGGGTTTGGTTTTGGTTTTTCTTTTCTTTTCTTTTCTTTTCTTTTTCTTTTTTTTTTTTTTTTTTTTTGCCACATCATGCAGCTTGAGGGATCTTAGTTCCCCAATCTGGGCCCTCAGCAGTGAAAGCACAGAGTCCCAACCACTGGACCACCAGAGAATTCTCCCACATAAGTTTAACATTGTGTTTAAGGTGTGAAGAAGAAAAGGGTTTCCGTTCTCCAGCAGTGAGCCTTAGTGTCAACATTTACTTTAAGAAAAATAAGGAAAAAGTACACAATTTTTTGTTTTGTGAGCACATCAGTGCTTTGTCTTTGGCCGCAGCTGTGGCTTTCTTGCTGTTTTCAGACTTGGGAAAGGAGGAGGGTGTTGTAACTGCTGATCCTGTGAGAATGTGAAACTGGATAATATATGAAATGCAAAATTAAAAAAGCATCCAAAGGTAAAAAAAAAAAGAAAGAGAGAGAAAGCTTCACTTCCAAGGCCCAGCTGCACAGGGCTTGCCAAAGAATAAGGCTGGAACAGGACAACAGAGAGTTGCTGGAATGTAGGCAGAGACTGACAGGTGAGGGAGGAGCAGAAACAGCGAAAGAAACCATCCAGCACTCAATCTGTCATTCCAAGCATAAGAGAGTAGTAGCCCAACTGCTAAAAGAATCTGAAGCCTGTGGTGCACAGAAGACAACAAAAGCAAAACAATACCCAAGCCCAATTCAACTCCTGACTATGTTGACTCAACCCTGCACTAATGGTCTGACAGAAGAAAAGGTATTCCCATATCCAGGACTAAATACTATTAACCTTAGTCTTGACTGTCCTACACATGATATTCAGCAGTCAATACAAAATTATAAGACTAACAAGCAAGAAAAAATAACCCACTGAGAGGAGATAAAACAATCAACAAAAATAGACTCAGAGATGACCCAGATGTTACAACTATCAGACAGAATCTTTAGAATAATTATGCTTAATATACTAAAGGATCAAATGTAAAAGTTGGAGAACGTGCAAAAATCAATGAGGAATTTCAGCAGAAAAATAGACCAAGAGCCTTCTAAATTTTTGAAGAAATTATATTGCTAAAGAGATTATGAACTCTGACTAAAACAACATTTAACAATTTGAGAGTTAACACAACCTTCAGGCTCACAAACTTGCAACCAGAATAAAGGAGCAGTGAAAGCTGGACAGGGCTGTCCAGAAGGATTTGCTTATGGATTGGATGTGGGGTGTGAGAGAAAGAGGGGAGTCCTGAGTAATTTGATATATAGGATGGAGATGCATCAAGTGATCTGCAGAAGTGTACTGAAGTAGAAGGTCTGGTGATGGTGCCGGCAGGGTTTGGGGCGTGGCAACAAGGAGTTCCATTTTAGACACATTAAGCTTGATTTGTTTATCAAACATCCGAAGTGGAGAAGTCAAGTAGAAAGTTGAATGTCTGAGTTTGGAACTGGGGAAAGATATCTGGGCTTGAGAAAGAAAATTGGGAGTTCAAAACGTATAGATGAGATTTAAAGCCATAACTCTAGCTGAGGGTACTGTGAGAGGGGATATTCATAGAAACAGAAAAGGCCGAAGGACTGAGCCCTAAGACATTCCAAACTTAAGAGGTTGAGAAGAAGAGGACCCAGCAAAGAAGACTGATCCATTATCCCTAGACACACCTGATTGTATGAGTGGATTGTATTAATCCTGACAGACTGACAATTATCACTGAGCCATGTTTGACTGGTCACCTTGAAGATCCGGAAATATGATTTTTTTTAATGAATAGTCATAATATTCTTTTACTTGCACCACATTTTTGACCTTTTTGGGGGACAAGGCTAAACAATTTGGTAGGAAAAATGTCATTTTCTGTTCATATAGTATTTTTTAAAAGGTACATAGTAGTTAGATTTTTCTTTCTTTCTTTTTTTTTTTTTTTTTTTTTTTTTTTTTTTTTTTTTTTTTTGCTGTACGCGGGCCTCTCACTGTTGTGGCCTCTCCTGTTGCGGAGCACAGGCTCCAGACGTGCAGGCTCAGCAGCCATGGCTCACGGGCCCAGCCGCTCCGCGGCATGTGGGATCTTCCCAGACTGGGACACGAACCCGTGTCCCCTGCGTTGGCAGGCAGACTCCCAACCACTGTGCCACCAGGGAAGCCCAGTAGTTAGTTTTTAGACAAGTTGCTTTTAGCCAGATGTCATGCTATTATATAAATCTATGAACGTAACAAATGACACAAGAAAAGTATAAATTAAAAGTTTTACAGTATTTATACTTATACTGGAACTGCTCCAAATGGTACTAAAAAAAGTAAATTTGAAAATAAAATGAAACTATGGCTTCTACATACTGAGAACTTCAATGTTTTTCAGGGTTTTGTTTATTTTCAATATGAAGTTTGGCCATATTTTTATGTACTTTTATGACTTTTTCAGTTATGAAGTATGACATACTTCTGTGTAATAACCATGTTTTCTAGTTTCTGTATTTTGATGTTTGACATCTGAGGTCTTGCTGAACCAGAGGGACTACCCCTCCCAGAGATAGTTAATTTCTAGAACTAGCAAGCAACTCACCAGCCAGCGTGTCTTTCACATGCCAACTAAACCATCCAGAGCCCACATCCCTAACCCCTTCCTCTAATGGGCTCTCACACTCAGGGCCACTATTATCCTGCCCTATCACCCCAGGGCCAGGGACCAGACAACCAGTGCCTGTCCCCCACAGCCTGCTGGAATTCTTGAAACTAGCCTATCCCAAACCTGCTCAGCCCGTCTCACCTGTTCCTTCCCTCAGAAACCACAATAAAGGTTCTTGCCTGCATTTTACCCTCTCCCTTTTATTCCCTGTGTGGCCCTGTGGCAAGTGTTGTGCCTTCTCTCTCTAGGGATCAGTGAGCGTAAAGCTCCTTCATGACAACTATTTCTGTGTCTGCATCTTACCATACAGGAGTAAAGCAAATCCCGTGTGCCTGATTAAAACATTTTGCATTTCACCTCACAGCAGGACCTTTACTATATAGCAACACCCTAAAACAAACCAAAAAACAAACCAAAAAAAATTAGTTCAGAAGGGGCAAAATCCTCCCAATTCTTGTTTTCCATAATGTCTGGCTGGCTTCTTCCTCTAGGCAACAAGCAATACATTGTCATCTCTGGTTTGCTGCAGGGAGTGTTAAGTAGGAAAATAAAGCTTTCCGTCTTCATCATGCAGCATAACTGAAGATCTCAAAATATAAGGTTTTCAAGAGACAGAAGTTTTGTTGCTTTTCCCTTTTTTCTTTCAGCAAATTTGTTATTCATCTTTGAAATGGTTCAGAGCTTGCTCTGGTACTAACATATTTTCCCGTTTTCTGATAATTCTGTGCAGCCACTTTATTTTTACCCCTCTTAAGTAGATCTCAAATTAATACCAGTTGAGTCTTATTGAATTGCTCCTTTGACATCCTTTTATTGAAGTCGTTAATGGAGAGATTAATGACATTTTTCTACGGGGAAAGGGATATGGAGAGCTTTTGCCCTTAGCTCATCTCTTGTGAGATGGGATTACAGGCAGCTTGAATGTTTCTCTTTTGTGAGTGGGTTTTCCATGATGACAGGACTTACAGGCTATTCTTTTTCTCATGTGCTTACATTCTGGCATCACTCACTGGAGCAATTGCCCCCAAGATCATGCATGGAGACACCCTAAGGCCCCAGAAGGTTTGACTGCCGTGTCTGAGGATCACTCTGGTGTGTCCTTCCAGGGCCTCTGCCCCTTCCACCTCAGAGTTGCTGAAACCATGTGGTGCATATCCATAGCTGGAGGATTCCCGAGTGTTCTTGCCATGCCACGCCATGCTCTGACTTGCGTTCAGTGAAATGCCAGGAGTTAGAATCATCAAATTATGTTGGTTTCAGAGTGGTTTGTGTTGAAAACTATATGAAGTGATAGATCAGAAATAGCAATATTAATAATGATATTAAAATATTATCATTTGGAAGTTCAGAAAGAGATTGTCTGAAAGTAGCCAAGAAGGGGATGCTATTGTTCATACTGGGCTGAAGACAGAATAAAATTCATCAACACATTAGTTTTTATTTTATTATTCATTTTATAATACATTCAGATTTATTATTAATTTAAAGAGTTCTCTGCCAAGTGGTTGGGACCTTCTGTAGAGAGGATATGACCAAAAGAATACTCAAATCATTGAGAAAATATAGATTGCAACTTCTTTGTCCTATGAAGAGATTGATGTATATAAATGATAACAATTATCTGCTTCTAATCAGTTTAGATTCTGAATTAGGTGCTGGGCTGATGTCAACCTCTTTGCCATTTTGAACGTTAAGGCACTAATTCTGGAGTGAATCATAGCTCCTCCAAAACTTAATCATATTCTGCTGTATGATTATCATACCATATCATGTCATATCATATTATGTCATATGAGCCAAAGCTGATAGACATTTTAGGCAACTGAGGCTTTTTCAGAGTAACGAAGGGTAGGCTGTCAAGGAGGCTAGAAACATCATGAAGAAGGGCTGGAAATATAGCTGCAGGCACCTCATTGTCTTACAAACAGGAATGTCTGCCTGCAGAGGTGTGGGAGCAGCTGGGAGAGTGTGCTGTTTGCTGACTTGGGTGGAATACAACATTCTCTGATCTAGATATAACTGAGACAAAAAAGCTTTCTCTTGCCTCTCATGGAAGTTTTTGTGTCATTCCTTTTTAAGTTTGTTCTGTTTTGCCAACTCATATTCTTTGGATCACTGTCAGAAATTAAACATGTCATGACTGACGATAGGTTTATAATTGTGTTCAAATTATATCAAGTGTACATCTTGCTGGAACAGCAGTTGGGTGGCTGTAGGTCCACATCCATCAGGCTGGGCTCTGGAACATAAGCTGGAGCTCCCTCAAGAGAAGCTTGGGTAGAGACATGGGAACAAGAGCTCAGGGAAGCTTTAGGAAGCCCTGTCTTGGATGTTTCTGATAAACCACAGATTGCTTGCCAGTTTGCAAATTTAAAAATTTCTCATGCCACTCAGGACTGCTTTACTGATAACAGTATTCTTGGGGACAGCTGGGAGATTGATATCAATGCTTGACTAGACCCAAGGACACACAATACTCTTCATTAATGGCAATTATAATGGTAGTTAGTATAATGATTGTGCTAGGCACACCACTATCTCATTCAATCCTCCTAACAATCTCATGAGGTAGGTACTATCATCATCCCCATTTGATGGTTAAGAAAACTGGTTTAGAGAAGTTACCCAAGATGACACAGTGTGTGGCAGAGCTGGGATTCAACCCAGGTGTACCTGGCCTCTGAGCTCTACTTCCACACAAAGGAAATGGTCATTTATTCCCCAAAAGTCATCCTCAAAATTTACGTCTCTTGCTTTATAACATCACTGCCTCCTACACCGATTATCCTAAGCCCACTAATTATACACTGCCAAAGCCTTCTCTACTTCTCCCTCAGAACACTCATCATGCATGTTATTACCTTTTTTTTTTTGATATCTACCTTTCCTGAACTCTGTAGGAGACAGGAGCATGTCTGATTTACTCCCCACTCTATCTCTAGCACTTAGCAGTCACTCAATAAAAGTTTTTTGAATATTTTTAAACTCATAATTTTGGAATTTTCATTTTAAAACATATTCAAATATATGATGCATACACTCTCTCAAAAAGAGTCTGCCTTTACATATGTTCCTCAAGAGCTGAATATGCTAAAACAAAACTTTAACTCCATGTGGATAGAATCCCTCTTATAACATACGTATTTGTAGAATCACAGAACATGGCCATTAGGAAACCAGTTAGTTCTATTCTTTCATTTAAAGATTAGGACCCAAACTGATTATGTGACTAGACTAAAGTCACGAAGTTATGCATAGCAGAGCTAGAACCAGAAGCCTGACTTCTAGGTTAGTGACCTTTTGAAGTCCACCTGTCATTAATTCAATTGACAACTTTCCATTTGTGGAAATATAAATGCAGGGGTTTCTTGATTGCAGGGGAAAAAATCTGGTCAGTGGAGTTTCAGAGGTCCTAGTATCATGTGTACATTTAGAGAACTTGGGAGATGAAAGAAGTATCAGAATAATACTAGCTGAATCCTCTGATATATTTAATACATTCGATGTCAAAACATAGTGAAGAAAGGACCAGGTGCGTGGATGGGAGTGTCTGTAATAAGACAACCAAAGAAACATGGCCTTCTTTGTGAAGAAAACAGTGTTTATTCTCATTTTAACTTTGTGTTTATCTTCCCTTCAGCTTCAGCACTATGGCCATCATTGCATTATGCAGCTTGAAACCTTTCCTACACATCCAGTATACCTGATGTGGGAGCAGACTTCATGCCTTGTCCGGACAAAAAAATAGGGGTCCTGTTGGTGCTGGTACCAAGAAAATACCTTGTGGTCTGATTTCTGAGGACTGAGAGAACCATAGCCCTCACAAAGAATGTGAATCTTTAAAAATATATTTGAGAATCCCCTACCTTCACTCACAATGTATTCATTCACTCAAAAAGTGAAATAGCCTTGAATGTGTGAAATTCAAGCAATAGATATGCACAATATGGAAGTGTGATAACTTCTGTACCTAGAGAATTAAAACTTAATTATAGTTCACACTTTAGACACCATCTTTAATTGTAAATTTTAATCATTTAACCCTTTTTTTTTTTTTTTTTTTTTCTTTGGTACGCAGGCCTCTCACTGTTGTGGCCTCTCCCATTGCGGAGCACAGGCTCCAGACACGCAGGCTCAGCGGTCATGGCTCACGGGCCCAGCTGCTCCGCGGCATGTGGGATCTTCCCGGACCGGGGCACGAACCCATGTCCCCTGCATCGGCAGGCAGACTCTCAACCACTGCGCCACCAGGGAAGGCCCTCATTTAACCTTTTTAAAGTGTGTTCTTTTCTTTTATAGTTGATTGGCACTGTACCAGGCATTTTATTTCATGTATTACACTAACTTGCTATAAATGATGAAGAGACTCCAAAATTCAGTGGCTGAAACAGAATGGAAATTAGTAGTCTCCCATGTAAGAGGCTGGAGGTAGTTGGGCTATTAGTGGCTTTGCTCCACAAGGCCATTCAAGTCCTTTGGATTCTTTATCTTTATTTCCCTTGTTTACATGGTTGACAGTCATTCAATTCTCATGAGAAAAGGAACAAGAAAGTAAAGGGCAAGGAGCTTCCTCTCCAGAATGTGACCTGGAGACTGCACTTCCCACTCATACTCATATCCTTGACCAGATGGTCACATGGCCAAAACTTGCTGCAGAGTAGATTGGGATATACAGTCTTTGGTTGAGTCTAAATTTAGGGAGTTCTATGACTAAGAGAAAGAAGGGGAGAATGAATATTGAGGGATAAATAGAAATCACAGATATCATTCATTTTATGTATCCAGACTAAATGGATACAAACATATTTTTCCAGTTTGACTTTTCCCTTTTGATTTTTTTATGTACCTCAAGAAATCTTAATAGTCTTTGTCAAGACTTCAAATGGCCATCTATCCATCATCCTCATCGTCACATCACAAAAGTAATAGCTTTTGTTGCTTACAATGGGGTGGGCAATCAGTATTACGGTGGTATTAAGGCATTAAGGTTAAGTACTCTGTGATTCATCACACTAAAGTGTTGGGGTTTATTGTCATAGTTGATCCAAAATTTTAAAAATTTACTGCCTAGTTTCTATGTAGTTTCCTTTTCTGTTAAACAAACCACTAATCCTTAAATGTGTCACCATTCCTCCCTAGTGGATGTGTAACATCTATACTAATTCTGAGTACTGAGAACTTGGAGTTGGGTGAAGGCTCCAGCTCTAAGGCATCTAGTAAGGAACTAAAGAGAGAAGAAAAGTCTTCAAAGATAAACATTTGTGAGGTCAACCTGAACTGACACAGTGGCAAGATGAAAGTAAAGGATTTTAGCATTTAGAAAGCATTTTTTAGAATATCCATTTTGAAGCAAGACTAGAGACATTCAGGCTCTGTTGTCCATGTGGCCTATCCATTCCAGCAATAAAATGGCAGTCTAGATGGCAGACTGGTCTATCTTAACATGTCCCCAAGTCTCAAAAGTGCCTTAGAGGGTCTCTGATATCTGGCACTGGTTACACTGTGTAACTTCTCACAATAGTTCTATGATCGGAGTATTATTATCAGCTAAATTTTACAGAAGAGGAAATGGAGGCTGACAAGATAAAATAACTTGTTCAAGGTCACAAATCTAAGAAGTAGCAACAAGGGCTTAACCCTAAGCCTGCATTTCTATACTTGCCCAGCTGCACCAATCCCCAAATTTGGCAATCGTCACAGTCCTCCTTCTCATTCAGCCTTCTCATCCAACAGTCACCAAGACCTATTCTTTTTTTTCTCTATAATAGTTTTCCATTTGTTCTCACTTTTCTATTCCTACTACTCTGGCCTAGTTTCAGGGTACTTCACTTATAGCCAACATTACTCTAATTATAATAATTACTTAGCCTTGTCTCAATTTTTTTTCCATTTCTAATCCACCCTCCATATTATTGTCTGAAGAGTTTTGATCCTGTCTCTTCCCTGTTTAAAAGTTTCCCTTAGCTCTTTATAGCCTCCAAAGTAAGTCCAGACTATTAGTTTGACATAAAAACCCTTTGGATATCTTCTGTTTTCTTATCTCTTTCATTCTGGTCTAATTCCAACACCAGCTCCTCCACCCAGCTGCACAGTCACCACATGAAACAGAGTCATATCTGCCATCACCCAAACAGTTCTCCTCATGGACTTACAGAGAATTCTCGATCTCTGTGATTAATTATTCAAAATTTTATTTTAAAGTACAAAGGCTTTATCAACTACATGTAGGTAGCCATGAATATTAATATTTCTGAAAGGCAATGATGGAATAAATGGAGATGATTTCTTCCTACAACTCTGCAAGTATACCTGCTATAAATGCCTGGGAGTTCCATTTTCTCTTTCTGCAGTTAAATTGGTAGTAGGTTTTTAGATTACTCTGCCTTTTAAGGAAAAACACTTCCAAAATATACGCTATACAAAAAAGGGTTTTTCTTACTCCCTAGAGATCATTTATTTCATTGTGTGGAATTGTCAAATGTCAAACCATGACTACAAGATTTGACGTAGTACATTTAAATATAGCTAAAATATTTCCTCCCTTTCAGGGCCATCCTTCCTGCCCTTCTGATGGCAGTCTTAGCCAAATGTCTTGCTGTGACCAAAAAAATGGAATGGAAATGGTGATATCAGCTCCAAGAAGTTTTAATAGCCTCCATGTGGTTCCATAATTCCAGCAATGTCTAGATACAGGCTTCTTTTTCAGCCTGGACTCCAAGAGTAGAGTGGTCCAGACTTCAGTCAATCTTCAGCTAACATGTAAAGAGAGTAAGAAAGAAATCTTTATTATAGTAAGCCACCACGATTTGGGGATTGTTTGTAACTCCAGCATATCTTAGCCAAAGTGAACTGATACCTTGGGGCTTTGACATTTTCCTGCTCCATACTCCACCATATGGATTATTTACACACTCTCATCCATAATCATTTAAGCATCGTGGGTTGGCTTCCATACATATGCATATATCTTCAAAATTCAAGGAGGAGGACATTGATTCTTAAAAGTCTCAGTTTTGGGAAGGAGCCTAATGTCATTTGGTCTGATTCCCTATACAGTTGGCCCTCAACATCTGCAGGTTCAACCAAGCTCAGCTCGAAAATATCCCCCCAAAAAAATTCCAGAAAGTTTCAAAAAGCAAAGCTTGAATTTCTGTACAGTGGCAAGTATTTATACAGCATTTACATTATATTAGGTATTATAAGTAATCTAGAGATGATTACAATTATATGAGAGGATGTGTGTAGGTTATCTGTAAATACTACACCATTTTATATGAGGCTTGAGCATCCCCAAATTTTGGTATCCACGGGGATCCTGGAACCAATCTCCCTCGGATACCGAGGGACAATTGGATAGCACTTGAATATTCTATTTGATATCTGTGACAAACTTCTGCTTAACCAACTGTAGTGGTGAGAAACTCACTCCTTCACAAGGCAGCCCACTTCATTTCAGACAGCTTTACATGTTAGAAAATTCTTTCTTACTTTTAGTGGAATTTAATTTTCCTTTAACTTCATATAGCCAGTGGTTCTAATTCTTCTCTCTGTGGCCGCTCCCATCTCTCTCTTCCTCTGCTCTCCTCCTCATGATCCATGAAAAAAATAGTTGAGGGCTTCCCTGGTGGTGCAGTGGTTGAGAGTCCACCTGCCAATGCAGGGGACACGGGTTCGTGCCCCGGTCCAGGAAGATACCACATGCCGCGGAGCGGATACGCCCGTGAGTCATGGCCGCTAAGCCTGCGCGTCCGGAGCCTGTGCCCCACGGCGGGAGATGCCACAGTGGTGAGAGGCCCGCGAACCGCAAACAAACAAACAAACAAAAAAGTTGATAACCTGGACTTCATTAAAATTAAAAATTTCTGGGGCTTCCCTGGTGGCGCAGTGGTCGGGAGTCCGCCTGCCGATGCAGAGGATGAGGGTTCGTGCCCCGGTCCGGGAAGATCCCACATGCCGCGGAGCGGCTGGGCCTGTGAGCTGTGGCCACTGAGCCTGCACGTCCGGAGCCTGTGCCCCACGGCGGGAGAGGCCACAGCGGTGAGAGGCCCACGTACCGCAAAAAAAATAATAATAAAAATTAAAACTTCTGCTCTGCAAAAGACAAACTTAAGAGGATGAGAAGACAAGCCAAAGACTGAAAGAAAATAACTGCAAAAGACACATCTGATAAGGGACTGTTATTCAAAATATACAAAAAAAAAAAAACCCCACAACTCTTAAACCTCAACAATAAGCAAGCAAGCAACCTGATTTAAAAATGGGCCAGGGGCTTCCCTGGTTGTGCAGTGGTTAAGAATCCGCCTGCCAATGCAGGGGACATGGGTTCGAGCCCTGGTCCAGGAAGATCCCACACGCCCCAGAGCAACTAAGCCGGTGCACCACAACTACTGAGTCCACATGCCACAACTACTGAAGCCCGTGTGCCTAGAGCCCGTGCTCCACAACGAGAAGCCACAGCAATGAGAAGCCCGCACACCACAGCAAAGAGCAGCCCCCACTTGCTGCAACTAGAGAAAGCCCGCACACAGCAAGGAAGACCCAGCGCGACCAAAAAAAATAAATAAATAAATAATAAATTTTTAAAAAATGGTACAAAGACCTTAACAGACACCTCACCAAAGAAGATACGCAGATGGCAAATAAGCATAGGAAAAGATGCTCCATATTATATGTCATCGGGAAAATGCAAATTAAAACAACAATAAGATACCACTCCATATCTATTAAAACGGCCAAAATCCAGAACAGTGACAACATCAAGTGCTGATGAGGATGTGGAGCAGCAGGAACTCTCATTCATTGCTGGTGGGAATGTCAAGTGATATAGCCACTCGAGAACAGTTTGGCTGTTTCTTACAAAACTAAGCATACTCTTACCGTACAATGCAGCAATCACACTGCTTGATATTTACCCAAAAGAGTTGAAAACTTATGTCCACACAAAAACTTGCATGTAGATGTTTATAACAGCCTTATTCATAATTGCCAAAATATGGCAGCAACCAATATGTCCTTCAGTACGTGAGTGGATAAATAAACTGTGTTACATCCAGACAATAGGGTATTATTCAGCACTAAACAAAAATGAGCTATCCAGTCATAAAAAGACATGGAAGAAATTTAAATGCATACTACTAAGTGAAAGAAGCCAATCTAAAAAGGCTACATATTGCATGACATTCTGGAAAAGGCAAAACTATGGAGACAGTAAAAAAAAAGGTCATTGACTGCCAGTGGTTGGAGTTGAGAGAGAGATGAATAGGCAAAGCACAGAGGACTTTTAGGGCAGTAAAAATACTCTGTATGGTCTGATAATGATGGATATGTGTTGTTATACATTTATCCAAATCCATAGAATGACAACACTAATGTAAACTCTGGACTTTGGTTGATAATGATGTGTCAATGTTGGTTCATTGATTGTAATAAATGTACCATTCTGGTGGGGAATGTCAAAAATGGGGGAGGTTATGCATGTGGTGAGGGGGGCGGAGATATACAGGAATGTCTGTACCTTCCTCTTAATTTTGCTGTGAAATTAAAATGGTTCTAAAAACATAAATCTTTAATTAAAATAATATTTTATTCGAGACTCAATTCCCACATCTATAATATTTACCACAAAGGATTGTTGACAGCTTATTTCTTCTTCTTCTGGTATGTGCATAAGTGTGGGTAGGCAACACAGGTAGCAGGTAGGGGACGGTGGGGTTGGGAGAGAAAGGAGTATGGTCAGATAAATTAAAATAAGCAGGACTACTAGTGGCTTCCTTATTATTCAGTTTTCTGAAGCAGCTAAGAAGGCTAGGCAGGTCCCCACCTCCTCTCCCCCGATAATTTACTGTAATAACTTTGAAAAAAATTGGTGTTTTAAGAATCTATGCTAGTGAATTAAAGTTTTATTTTATGCCTTTCCACTGAAATATGTCATGCTCTGATAGTTGTTGACAAAATATCAAATGAAGTTAAATGGAATAACTTAACAGGGTTTATAACAATTTTGGTTAAAAGCTTTTAAATAAACTGAGGAATAAGGAAAAAATGTAGAGGAATACTTTGCTTGATTTGAATGGTTAGCCTAGAAAAGAAATGGTCATAACTAAGCAAATATAGGGATTCCCCAGGGCAAAAGAAGTAATCCAGGTGAAAGTGGAGCAACAGGCAGGGATGTGGACTATCATGGACTAAATATCCGTGTGTCCCTCAAAATTCATATACTGATGTCATAACTCCCAGTCCCCCAGTGTGTCTGTGGGGCCTCTAAGAAAGTAATTAAGGTAAAATGAGGTTGTAAGGATAGGACCCTGATCCAACAGAATTAGTGTCTTTATAAGAAAATATACCAGAGCTCGCTCTCACGCACTCTCCCTCTGCCTCTCTCTCTCTCTCTCTCTCTCTGCACATGCACCAAGGAAAAGCCATGTGAAGACATAGTGAGAAGTTGGCTATCTGCCAGCGAGGAGGAGGGCCTGTTTACCAGAAACCAAATTGGCATTAACCTTGATTTTGGACTTCTAGCCTCCAGAACTGTGAGAAAATATATTTTTGTTGTTTTAAGTCACCCAGACTCTTGAATTTTGTTATGGCAGCCCAAGCAGACTAATACACCAGGTAGTAGGCAAGTGGTAGCAGCAAGAGCCAAAAGTGTACATTATAAGGCAAGCAACCAATATCAGAAAACTACAGCACCACTTTAAAAATTCAGTGCCAGGAGTGACCACTGGGATGAAGCAGACACCTGGAATTTTGCTATAAGACTCCTGGGTAGGGAGCCATGAAAATCTGCATGGTTGGAGGGATATTGTTTTTATTGTATTATTAAGTATTCTATAAATATTTACAACAATAATTGTAAATATTTATAGAATGCTTACTATGTGCCAGAGGTTTATATGTGTAGCAGTGTCATATGTGTACAGATGAGCATCAGTGTAACCACTTTTATTTCTTTGTAACTGAAATTAACTCACTCATGTCTCCCCTGCAACTCCCACTTATGTCAGTCCAGAGGAAATCACTCAATCTTGCCACTAAGTATCATAACACATTGGTTCCCTGACTTGTAGAGTGAGAGCCATTATGGTAGGAAATGTCAAGTAGCAGCTACTAGAACTGCCTCTACCTAGGAAAATAGTAAACCAAAAGCAATAATATATTCTTGGAGTAATTGCAGAGATTAGTGCCACCATCGAGGACATGAAGGACGCAGGGGTGGTGATTCCCACCACGTCTGCATTCAACTTGCCTATTTGGCCTGTGAGGGGACAGACAGATCTCAGAGAATGACAGTGGATTATTGTAAGCTTAACCAGGTAGTGACTCCAATGGAAGCTGCTGTACCAGATGTGGTTTTATTGCTTGAGCAAACTAACACACCCCATGGTAACTGATATGTAGTTATTGATCTGGCAAATGCTTTTTCTCCACCCCTGTCAATAAGGCCCACCAGAAACAGTTTGCTTTCGGTTGTCAAGGCCAGCAATACACCTTCATTGTCCTACCTCAGAGGTATATCAACTCTCTGGCAGTATGTCATCCTTTAGTTCACTGGGATCTTGATAGCTTTTCCCTTCCAAATGATACCACATTGGTCCACGACATTGATGACATTATGCTGATCGAACCTAGTAAGCAAGAAGTAGCAATTACTCTAGAATTATTGGTAAGACATTAGTATGCCAGAGGGTGGGAAACAAATTTGATAAAAATTCAGGAGTCTCCGATCTCACTGAAATTTCTAAGGGTTCAGTGGCGTGGGGCATGTCAAGACATTCTCTTCTAAGAGGAAGAAAAACTTGTTACATCTGGTTCTTCCCACAACCAAAAAAGAGTCACAATGCCTAGTGGGCCTCTGGTTTTTGGAAGCAATGTATTCCTCATTTGAATGTGTTACTCTGGCCCATTTACTGTGGGACCCAAAAAGCTGCTAGATCAGAGTTCTCTGAATGGGAAAAATATGGGGAGGTATTTGTGTATTTGTGTCCCATGTGAATGTTCGCTATAGGATGACTTCAGCAGAGGAGAATTTTAGTAATCAGGTGAATAGGATGACTCATCCTGTGGCTATCAGTCAACCTCTTTCCCCAGCCACCCCTGCATCACCCAATGGGCTTATGAACAAGGTGGCCATGACGGCAGGGATAAAGGTTATGCATGGGATCAGCAACATGGACTTCCACTCACTAAGGCTCACCTGGCTACAACCATTGTTGAGTGCTCAATCTACCAGCAGCAGAGTCTAACACTGAGCCCTCAATATGGCACCATTCCCCAGGGTGATCAGTCAGCTCCCTGGTGGCAGGTGGATTACATTGGACTGCATCCGTCATTTTATTCTTATTGGCATAGACACTTACTCTGGATACAGATTTGCCTTCCCTGCACATAACATGTCTGCCAAAACTACCATCCATAGACTTACAGAATGCCTTACCCAGCATTGCTTCTACTCAAGGAACTTACTTCATAGCAAAAGAAGAGTGGCAATGGGCCCATTCTCATGGAATTCACTGGTTTTATCATGATCCCCACCATCCTGAAGCAGCTAGTTTGATGGAACAGTGGAACGGCCCTTTGAAAACTCAGTTATGGCACAAGCTAGGTGGCAATACCTTGCAAGGCTGGGGCAAGGTTCTCCAGAAGACTGTGTATGCTCTGAATCAGCATCCAATATACGGTACCATTTCTCCCATAGCTAGGATTTATAGATCCAGGAATCAAGGTACAGAAATGGGAGTAATAATGGCACCACTCATTATTACCCCTAGTGACCCACTAGACAAAATGTGTGCCTCTTGTTCCCAGGACCTTGTGTTTTGCTGGCCTAGAGGTCTTAATTCCAAAGAAAGGAATGTTTTCACCAAGGGACACACAATTATTCCATTGAACTGAAAGCTAAGACTGCTGCCCAACATCCTTGGACTCCTCATGCTGCTGAATCAACAAGCAAAGAAGGGAGTTACTGTGCTGGCTGGGGTAACTGATCCTGACTAGCAAGGGGAAATTGGACTGTAACTCCACAGTATAGGTAAGGAAGAATATGTCTGGAATACAAGGGATCTCTTGAGATGTCTTTTAGTATTACCATGTCCTGTGATTCACGTCAATGGAAAACTACAACAATCCAATCCAGGTAAGACTACTAACGGTCCAGACCCTTCAGGAAGGAAAGTTTAGGTCACTCCACTGGGTAAAGAACCATGAAATGCTGAGGTGCTTTCTGAAGACAATGGGAAGACAGAATGGATAGTAGAAGAAAGTAGATGTAAATACCAACTATGACCATGTGACCAGTTAAAGAAATGAGGACTGTAGTTATTACGAGTATTCCTCTTTATTTTGTTATAAATATGTTTCTGCAAGTATGTATTTATCTATATATATATACATATAGATAAAGCACAGATCTCTGTTTTTCCCTCTCTTATTCCCTTATCATGTAACATAAGATGCACTGACTTATTATCACAGTATTTAAGTATTATTAATCTTACATCATAGTATTTAAGCTATGGGATATCAAGGATGAAAGTAAATATCACTTAAGGACATTAGCTCCTTTTCTGAGAAAGGGTTAGTGCATTTTCAGTTGTATGCAGAATAGTGTGTCATGTTAGGCGAAATTATGACCTTGAGTTGTCCTTACTTGGAGATTAAGTATAATTTAAGGAGGTGTGTATGGATGCCAAGTTGACAAAGGATGGACCTGTGATGCTTAATTTTACGTGTCAACTTGACTGGGCTAAGGATTCTCAGGTAGTTGTTAAAACGTGATTCCTGGGGCTTCCCTGGTGGCACAGTGGTTAAGAATCTGCCTGCCAATTCAGGGGACACAGGTTCGAGCCCTGGTCTGGGAAGATCCCACATGCCGCGGAGCAACTAAGCCCGTGCGTCACAACTACTGAGCCAGTGCTCTAGAGCCCACGCGCCAAAACTACGGAAGCCCGTGCTCCTATAGCCCATGCTCCGAAACAAGAGAAGCCACCGCAATGAGAAGCCTGTGCACCTCAACAAATAGTAGCACCCTCTCACTGCAACTAGAGAAAGCTCGCCTGCAGCAATGAAGACCCAATAGAGATAAAAATAAATAAATATAATTTAAAAAAAAGAAGTGATTTCTGGGTATGTATGTGAAGGTGTTTCTAGATGAGATTAACATTTAAATTGATAGACAGAGTAAGGAGGTTGCCTTCTCCAACGTGGGTGGGCCTCATCCAATCTGTTGGAGGCCTGAATACAACAAAGGCGGGGTATGGGAAAATTTGCTCTAAGTACCTAACTGTATGAACTAGGACATGGGTCTTCCCCTGCTTCTGAACTGGGACCTATACCATGGCTGTCCAGGTATCAGGCCTTTGAACTCAGAATGGAATGATAACACCAGCTTTCCTGTGTTTCCAGCTTGTAGACAGCAGATTGAGGAACTTCATAATTATGTGAGCCAATTTCTTATAATAAATCTTTTTATTTAAAAATGTATATATGTGCGTGTGTGCATGTGCATGCTCAGCTTCTCTGGAGAATCTTGACTATTTGGGGCGATTTTCTTCAGGATCTAAATTGAGTCATTTTCATTTTTTTCTTTTTTAACATCTTTATTGGAGTATAATTGCTTGACAGTGTTAAGTTAGTTTCTGCTGTATAACAAAGTAAATCAGCTATTTGCATACATATATCCCCATATCCCCTCCCTCTCTCTTCTCCCTCCCACCCTCTTTATCTCACCCCTCTAGGTGGTCGCAAAGCACTGAGCTGATCTCCCTGTGTCATGCAGCTGCTCCCCACTAGCCATCTATTTTACATTTGGTAGTGTATATATGTCAGTACTACTCTCTCACTTCATCCCAGATTACCCTTCCCCCTCCCTGTGTCCTCAAGTCCATCCTCTACGTCTGTGTCTTTATTCCTGTCCCGCCCTTAGGTTCATCAGAACCGTTTTTTTTTTTTTAGATTCCATATATATGTGTTCGTTTACTGTATTTGTTTTTCTCTTTCTGATTTCACTCAGTATGACAGAGTCTAGGTCCATCCACCTCACTACAAATAACTCAATTTTGTTTCTTTTCACGGTTCAGTAATACTTTATTGTATATATGTGCCACATGTTCTTTATCTTCTTTATCCATTCATCTGTCAAAGGACACTGAGGTTGCTTCCATGTCCTGGCTATTGTAAATAGTGCTGCAATGAACACTGTGGTATATGACTCTTTTTGAATTATGGTTTTCTCAGGGTATATGCCCAATAGTGGGCTTGCTGTGTCATATGGTAGTTCTATTTTTAGTTTTTTAAAGACCCTCTATACTGTTCTCCATAGTGGCTGTGTCAATTTACATTCCCACCAACAGAGCAAGAGGGTTCCCTTTTCTCCACACCCTCTCCAGCATTTATTGTTTGTAGATATTTTGATGATGGCTATACTGACCGGTGTGAGGTCATACATCATTGTGGTTTTGACTTGCATTTCTCTAATGATTAGTGATGTTGAGCATCTTTTCATGTGTTGGTTGGCAATCTGTATATTTTCTTTGGAGAAATGTCTATTTAGATCTTCTGCCCACTTTTGGATTGGGTTGTTAGATTCTTTGATACTAAGCTGCATGAGCTGCTTGTATATTTTGGAGATTAATCCTTTGTCAGCTGCTTCATTTACAAATATTTTCTCCCAGTCTGAGGGTTGTCTTTTTGCCTTTTTTATGGTTTTCACTGCTGTGCAAAAGCTCTTAAGTTTCATTAGGTCCCATTTGTTTATTTTTGTTTTTATTTCCATTTCTCTAGGAGGTGCGCCAAAAAGGATCTTGCTATGATTTATGTCATAGTGTTCTGCCTGTGTTTCGCTCTAAGAGTTTTATAGTGTCTGGCCTTATATTTAGGTCTTTAATCCATTTTGAGTTTTTTCTGTGTATGGTGTTAGAGAGTGTTCTAATTTCATACTTTTACATGTACCTGTCAAGTTTTCCCAGCACCACATATTGAAGACTCTGTCTTTTTTTCACTGTATATTCTTGCCTCCTTTATCAAAGATAAGGTGACCACAGGTGCGTGGGTTTATCTCTGGCCTTTCTATCCTGTTCCATTGATCTATCTTTCTGTTTTTGTGCCAGTATCATACTGTCTTGATTACTGTAGCTTTGTAGTATAGTCTGAAGTCAGGGAGCCTGATTCCTCCAGCTCCGTTTTTCTTTCTCAAGATTGCTTTGGCTATTCGGTGCTTTTGTATTTCCATACAAATTGTGAAATTTTTTGTTCTAGTTCTGTGAAAAATGCCAGTGGTAGTTTGATAGGGATTGCATTGAATCTGTAGATTGCTATGGGTAGTAGAATCATTTTCACAATGTTGATTCTTCTAATCCAAGAACATGGCATATCTCTCCATCTATTTGTATCATCTTTAATTTCTTTCATCAGTGTCTTATAATTTTCTGCATACAGGTCTTTTGTCTCCTTAGGTAGGTTTATTCCTAGATATTTTATTCTTTTTGTTGCAATGGTAAATGGGAGTGTTTTCTTAATTTCACTTTCAGATATTTCATCATTAGTGTACAGGAATGCCAGAGATTTCTGTGCATTAATTTTGTACCCTGCTACTGTACCAAATTCATTGATTACCTCTAATAGTTTTCTGGTAGCATCTTTAGGATTCTCTATGTACAGTATCATGTCTTCTGCAAACAGTGACAGCTTTACTTCTTCTTTTCTGATTTGGACTCCTTTTATTTCTTTTTCTTCTCTGATTGCTGTGGCTAAAACTTCCAAAACTATGTTGAATAATAGTGATGAGAGTGGGCAACCTTGTCTTGTTCCTGATCAAAGTGGAAATGGTTTCAGTTTTTCAGCATTGAGGAAGACGTTGGCTGTGGGTTTGTCATATATGGCCTTTATTATGTTGAAGGAAGTTCTCTCTATGTCTACTTTCTGCAGGGTTTTTATCATAAATGGGTGTTGAATTTTGTCGAAAGCTTTCTCTGCATCTATTGAGATGATCATATGGTTTCTAACCGTCAGTTTGTTAATATGGTGTATCACATTGATTGATTTGTGTATATTGTAGAATACTGGAATTCCTGGGATAAACCCCACTTGATTATGGTGTATGATCCTTTTAATGTGCTGTTGGATTCTGTTTGCTAGTATTGTGTTGAGGAATTTTGCATCTATGTTCATCAGTGATATTGGCCTGTAGTTTTCTTTCTTTGTGACGTATTTGTCTGGTTTTGGTATCAGGGTGATGGTGGCCTCGTAGAATGAGTTTGGGAGTGTTCCTCCCTCTGCTATATTTTGGAAGAGTTTGAGAAGGATAGGTGTTAGCTCTTCTCTAATTGTTTGATAGAATTCACATGTGAAGCCATCTGGCCCTGGACTTTTATTTGTTGGAAGATTTTTAACCACTGTTTCAATTTCAGTGCTTGTGATTCGCCTGTTCATATTTTCCATTTCTTCCTGTTTCAGTCTCAGAAGGTTGTGTATCTCTAAGAATTTGCCCATTTCTTCCAGGTTGTCCATTTTATTGTCATAGAGTTGCTTGTAATAATCTCTCATGATCCTTTGTATTTCTGCAGTGTCAGTTGTTACTTCTCCTTTTTCATTTCTAATTCTATTGATTTGAGTCCACTCGCTTTTTTTCTTCATGAGTCTCGCTAATGGTTTATCAATTTTGTTTATCTTCTCAAAAAACCAGCTTTTTGTTTTATTGGTCTTTGCTATTGTTTCCTTCATTTTTTTTCATTTATTTGTGATCTGATCTCTATGATTTCTTTCCTTCTGCTAACTTTGGGGTTTTATTGTTCATCTTTCTCTAATTGCTTTAGGTGTAAGGTTAGATTGTTTATTTGAGATCCTTCTTGTTTCTTAAGGAAGGATTTTATTGCTATAAACTTCCCTCTTAGAACTGCTTTTGCTGCATCCCATAGGTTTTGGGTCATCATGTTTTCATTGTCATTTGTTTCTAGGTATTTATTGATTTCCTCTTTGATTTCTTCACTGATCTCTTGGTTATTAAGTAGTGTACTGTTTAGCCTCCATGTGTTTGTATTTTTTACAGATTTTTTCCTGTAATTGATAGCTAGTCCCATAGCGTTTTGGTGGGAAAAGATACTTGATACAATTTCAATTTTCTTAAATTTACCAAGGCTTGATTTGTGACCCAAGATATGCTCTGTCCTGGAGAATGTTCCATGAGCACTTGAGAAGAAAGCATATTCTGTTGTTTTTGTATGGAATGTCCTATAATTAACAATTAAGTCCACCTTGTTTAATGTATCATTTAAAGCTTGTGTTTCCTTATTTATTTTCATTTTGGATGATCTGTCCATTGGTGAAAGTGGACTGTTAAAGTCCCCTACTACGATTGTGTTACTGTTGATTTCCCCTTTTATGGCTCTTAGTACTTGCCTTATGTATTGAGGTGCTCCTATGTTGGGTGCATAAATATTTACAATTGTTATATCTTATTCTTGGATTGATCCCTTGATCATGATGTAGTTTCCTTCTTTGTCTCTTGTAATAGTCTTTATTTTAAAGTCCATTTTGTCTGATATGAGAATTGCTACTCCAGCTTTCTTTTGGTATCCATTTGCATGGAATATCTTTTTCCATCCTCTCACTTTCAGTCTATGTGTCCCTAGGTCTGAAGTGGATCTCTTGTAGACAGCATTTATATGGGTCTTGTTTTTGTATCCATTCAGCCAGTCTATGTCCTTTGGTTGGAGCATTTAATCCGTTTACATTTAAGGTAGTTATCTATATGTATGTTCCTATTTCCATTTTTTTATTTCTTTTGGGTTTGTTATTGTAGGTCTTTTCCTTCTCTTGTGTTTCCTGCCTAGAGAAGTTCCTAGGATTTGTTGTAAAGCTGGATTGGTGGTGCTGAATTCTCTTAACTTTTGCTTGTCTGTAAAGGTTTTAATTTCTCCATTGAATCTGAATGAGATCCTTGCTGGGTAGAGTAATGTTGGTTGTAGGTTTTTCCCTTTCATCACTTTAAATATGTCCTGCCACTCCCTTCTGGCTTTCAGAGTTTCTGCTGAAATATCAGCTGTTAACATTATGGGGATTCCCTTGTATGTTATTTGTTGTTTTTTCCCTGCTGCTTTTAATATTTTTCTCTTTGTATTTAATTTTTGATAGTATGATTAATATTTGTCGTGGTGTGTTTCTCCTTGGATTTATCCTGTATGGGACTCTCTGTGCTTCCTGCACTTGATTAACTATTTCATTTCCCATATTTGGGAAGTTTTCAAGTATAATCTCTTCAAATGTTTTCTCAGTCCCTTTCTTTTCCTCTTCTTCTTCTGAGACCACTATAATTCGAATGTTGGTGCATTTAATGTAGTCCCAGAGGTCTCTGAGACTGTCCTCAATTCTTTTCATTGTTTTTTCTTTATTCTGCTCTGCAGTAGTTATTTCCACTATTTTATCTTCCAGGTCACTTTTCCATTCTTCTTCCTCAGTTATTCTGCTATTGATCCCTTCTAGAGAATTTTTATTTCATTTATTGTGTTGTTCATCATTGTTTGTTTGCTCTTTAGTTCTTCTAGGTGCTTGTTAAATGTTTCTTGTATTTTCTCTATTCTCTTTCCAAGATTTTGGATCATCTTTACTATCATTATTCTGAATTCCTTTTCAGGTAGATTGCCTATCTCCTCTTCATCTGTTAGGTCTGATGTGTTTTTGCCTTGCTCCTTCATCTGCTGTGTGTTTCTCTGTCTTCTCATTTTGCTTAACTTACTGTGTTTGGGGTCTCCTTTTCGCAGGCTGCAGGTTTGTAGTTTCTGTTGTTTTTGGTGTCTGTCCCCAGTGGCTAAGGTTGGTTCAATGGGTTGTGCAGGCTTGCTGGTGGAGGGGACTAGTGCCTGTGTTCTGGTGGATGAGGCTGGATCTTGTCTTTCTGGTGGGCAGGTCCACACCTGGTGGTGTGTTTTGGGGTGTCTGTGGCCTTTTTATGATTTTAGGCAGCCTCTCTGCTAATGGATTGGGTTGTGTTCCTGTCTTGCTAGTTGTTTGGCATAGGGTGTCCAGCACTGTAGCTTGCTGGTCGTTGAGTGAAGCTGGGTCTTGGTGTTGAGGTGGAGATCTCTGGGAGATTTTTGCCGTTTGATATTACGTGGAGCTGGGAGATCTCTTGTGGACCAGTGTCCTGAACTTGGCTCTCGGACCTCAGAGGCACAACCCTGATGCCTGGCTGGAGCACCAAGAGCCTTTCATCCACATGGCTCAGAATAAAAGGGAGAAAAGAAAGAAAGAAAGAAACAAAGAAAAAGAAAGATAAAATAAAGTAAAGTAAAATAAAGTTATTAAAGTAAAAAATAATTATTAAGAAAAAATTTTTAGAAGTAATGAAAAAAAAATTTTAAATGGACAGACAGAACCCTAGAACAAATGGTAAAAGCGAAGCTATACAGACAAAATCACACACAGAAGTATACACATACACACTTGCAAAAAGAGAAAAAGGGAAAAAAATATATACCTTTGCTCCCAAAATCCACCTCCTCAGTTTGGGATGATTCCTTGTCTATTCAGGTATTCCACAGTGGCAGGGTACATCAAATTGATTGTGGAGATTTAATCCTCTGCTCCTGAGGCTGCTGAGAGACACTTCCCTTTCTCTTCTTTGTTTGCACATCTCCCGGGTTTCAGCTTTGGATTTGGCCCCACCTCTGCGTGTGGGTCGCCTGAGGGCATCTGTTCTTCGCTCATATAGGACGGGGTTAAAGGAGCAGCTGATTCAGGGACTCTGGCTCACTCAGGCCGGGGGGAGGGTGGGGTACAGATGCGGGCGAGGCTGTGGCGCAGAAGCCAGCGTGATGTTGCACCAGCCTGAGGCGCGCCGTGTGTTCTTCTGGGTAAGTTGTCCCTGGATCCCGGGACGCTGGCAGTGGTGGGCTGCACAGGCTCCCAGGAGGGGAGGTGCAGAGAGTGACCTGTGCTTGCACACAGGCTTCTTGGTGGCTGCAGCAGCAGCCTTAGCATCTCATGCCCGTCTCTGGGGTCCGCGCTGATAGCCGCGGCACACGCCCATCTCTGGAGCTCCTTTAAGCGGCGTTGTTAATCCCTCCCCTCGCGTACAAGAAAAGAAAGAGGCAAGAAAAAGCCTCTTGCCTCTTCGGCAGCTCCAGACTTTTTCCTGGACTCCCTCCCAGCTAGCAGTGGTGCACTAGCCCACTTCAGGCTGTGTTCACGCAGCCAACCCGAGTCCTCTCCCTGGGATCTGACCGAAGCCCGAGCCTCAGCTCCCAGCCCCCGCCCGCCCCGGCGGGTGAGCAGACAAGCCTCTCGGGCTGGTGAGTGCTGGTAGGCACCCATCCTCTGTGCGGGAATCTCTCCGCTTTTCCCTCCGCACCCCTGTTGCTGTGCTCTCCTCTGCAGCTCCGGACCTCCCCCCACCACACCCCCTGCAGTCTCCGCCTGCGAAGGGGCTTCTAGTGTGTGGAAACCTTTCCTCCTTCACAGATCCCTCCCACTGGTGCAGGTCCCGTCCCTATTCTTTTGTCTCTGTTTTTTTCTTTTTTCTTTTGCCCTACCCAGGTGCGTGGGGAGTTTCTTGCCTTTTGGGAGGTCGGAGGTCTTCTGCCAGCGTTCAGTAGGTGTTCTGTAGGAGCTGTTCCACATGTAGATGTATTTCTGATGTATTTGTGGAGAGGAAGGTGATCTCTGCCTCTTACTCTTCCACCATCTTGAAACTCCTGACCCCTAGTTTGCCATCTTGACTCTGCCCCCTAAGTCATTTTCAAATTCAAACTCCCATCTTGCTTTTCATTCCTCTAAAGGATTTTCTCCTATTTCTCCCTTTAGTAGGGTCTGGATACATAGGGACTTAAACCCTGAATCTACCAAATTCTAGCCATAAGACCATAAATTTTCTGCATTTGTTTGCCTCATCTTTAAAATAGAGATAATAACACCACCAATCTCATAGGTTGTTACTAGAATTAAATTAGATAGGGCATGTGAATGCTAAAAACAGGTTCTAACACATAGTAAATTCTCAGTAAGTATTATCCATTATCACTGTAGTGGAAGAGGGGCTTCTGGTTCTCTTGATGCCCTCTGGTCCTTACTCGTCTCCCCTACTAATAAAGTAGCTTGTTGTTTGATGTCTGGGATTGAGTAGGACTGGATGATTACACCAGGCATCACTCTGGCTCTCACAGGCTTGCTGATTCTTTGAGACTCAGCTGAATCCTCTGTCGGGACCCCTTTTGGGGTGGTCTACCTGTAGCTTCTGCTACAGGGTTCCCTTGCCTCCTGCTGTAGTGACTCTCTTTAGATATACTGACTTTTTGATTGTCATTTATTTTCTGTGCTTCCTCTAAGGGGCTAATATTGTACTCTGTATTTTGCCCTACTCAACATTTATCTTCTGTAATATCTATGCTCTAGTCCTGCAGGCTCTAGCTTTGATGATCCAAGCCAAATCTTTTTAGAAATCAAAACAAACAACTTTCCTCTGAATTCCTAGCCCTTGCAAATCAAAAGCTCTTTGGTTTCAGACTGTGTGCCTGCTGAGTGTTTAAAAAATTCTACTTAACATCTCTACAAGCGTCTTTGTTGTAGAACTTTATCTGCTTTACCCTGAGGCAATGAATATTAGTCGAGTTGGTGGAGAATTTAGGAACAAAGAAAATAGTTTCAAGGAAAGAAGAAAAATTCCCAAATAATAGAAATGTGGCTAATATGATGAACTGATCTGACATGGAAGATACGCCATGTACATGCTTTAAACACATAGAAACACTGCAAAAAATATATTTTTAATTTTTTAGTGAACTCAAAATTAAGAAAAGGAAAATCCAAAGTGTGAGAAATAAGCAGGAAATCAAAGTTAGAATGGTGAGTAATAGCTTATAAGCTTATCAGAACTGAATATAGTCCTTAAAGACAGAGAGCTAAAATTTTAATGTTTGTGTGAGGAGGCAAATCCAGGTCATGGGTGCCATGCATGGGTGACAACAGAGTTGAGGGAGCTACACAAAACTGGGGGAAACTATATACTGCCTTTTCTAAGGACTTCCCAGTGTTTTAGGGTAAAACAGAACAAACATTCATATGGAACAGACATATGGAACCAAGTGAAAAACTCAGAAACAGATGCATGAATATATGGAAACTTGGTAAGTGACAAGGGGGGAATAAGAAATCATTGGTGAAATGATGGATCTTTAAATAAATGTTGCTGAAAAAAATTACTAGTCACATGAAAAAATTCTATATTTACCTATTCCATATATTCAAAATAGAGTAAATTCACTAAGGGAGAAAAACCCTTAAAATATTTGAAAGAAAACATGAAAATAACACGAGGTGTTTCTTAGGCTGAACACCTAATGCTGAGGCTGAGGATTTTCAATTTTGTCCTGTAGGCTGAGGGAGACATTGGAGTGTTTCAAGCATAGGAATGACATGACCCATACAGAAGATTGATGGACCTTGGAGAATGAGAGTGGATTATTGTGCACTTAATCAGATGTTAGCTTCAACTGCAGCTCCTATTCCATATGAAGTTTATTGCTGGTGCAAATCTACATATCCCTGATGCCTTGCATGTAAGCTGTTCATCCAGCTTATGTTTTTATTCTCTAAACCTACTAGGACAATTATCAGAAATAGTTTCTTTTTAACTACTAGGGCCAACAATGTTCCTACCTCAAGGTTATAGCAATTCTTCAACCCATGCCAAGATCTGGTCCTCAAGGACCTTGACTGCCCCTGCATTCCATAGGATGTTACTATGGTCAGTTTCGTTGATCATATCATGATGATTCCCCTGGTATGCAGGAAGTAGAAACTCTTCTAGACATTTTGGTAAGATGCATGAATGTCTGGTGGTAAGAAATAAAGTCACAAGAGACTTCCCTGGGGGCACAGTGGTTAAGAATCCACCTGCCAATGCAGGGGACATGGGTTTGAGCCCTGGTCCGGCAAGATCCCACGTGCCATGGAGCAATTAAGGCCGTGCACCAGAACTACTGAGTCTGTGCTCTAGAGCCCACGAGCCACAACTACTGAGCCCGCAAGCCACAACTACTGAAGCCCACATGCCTAGAGCCTGTGGTCCGCAACAAGAGAAGCCACCACAATGAAAGCCCATGCATCGCAATGAAGAGTAGCCCCCACTTTCCACAACTAGAGAATGCCTGGGCAGCAACGAAGACCCAGTGCGGCCAAAAATAAATTAAATAAATAAAATTATTAAAAAGAAATAAAGTCACAAAAACTCAGAGGTCTGACACCTCAGTAAATTTCTAGGGTTTCAGTGTTCAAGGCACATTAAGCTACCCCTTCCAAAGCGGTAGAGAACAAATTGCTATATCTGGCCCCTTTACTACTAAGAAGCATAACAATTAGTGGGTCTCTTTGTATTTTGGAGGTAATACATATATTCATTTGGGTATACTATTCTGAAGTATTTACTGTGTAATTGGAAAAGTTGCCAGTTTTGATGAAGTGTAGAAGAAATAAAGGCTCTGACATGGGCCAGGCTGCCATGCAAGCTGCTCTGCCACTTGGGTCATATGACCCAGCAGACGTGATACTTAAAGTGTATGTGGCAGACAGAAATGCTGCATGGAGCCTTTGACAGGTGTCTACAAATGAGTTACAGGGCAGACATTTAATATTTTTGAGCAAAGTTATGCCACTCTCAGCACATAACAATACTTCTTCTAAGAAAGACCATCCAGTTTGTTACTGAGCCCTAGTAAAGACAGGGCTTACTGACTTACCCTGGGCCATAAAGTAACATGCAACTGAGCTGCCCATCATGAATTGAGTGTTGTCTAATCCACTAAGTCATAATATTGGGTGTGCACAATTGTGCTCTATTGTAAAATAGAAGTGGTGTATATGAAGCTGGACTTGAGAAGGTCCTGTAGGTACAAATAAGTTGCGTGAGCAAGTAGCCCAGGTTTCCAAGGCCCCTCTTGTTGTTACAGTTTCTCCTTCTCATGGAGTGTTTTCCATTGCCAGTTTACTTAGAGAAAAAGGAGTTTAATTTCACATTCGGTTCTGCGTGATATCTGACACCGCAAAAGTAAACTGTGGATGACTTAGCACTACAGTCCCACTCTGGAGTGGTCTTGAAGGGAAATCCTTCCAGTGGGCGGGACTTCAACCAATCTATCTGTTTTTTTAAATTTTTACTGGAATACCAAAGGTAGAAATCTACTCTAAGTCATGGACAAAAGCTAATAATTTGGCTGGATTGTCAGAGAATTGGTAGGAACACAGCTGGAAAACTGGTGACAAAGAGATCTGGAGAAAAGGTCCATGGATAGTTGTTTCTGGAAGCAAAGATATTTGTGTCCCAGACAGATGCTTATCAAAGAACAAGCTCAACAGAAAGAGCTGTTAATTGTCAAGTGAACAAGATGACCAGTTCTACAGACATCAGTCAACCTCTTTCTCTAGCTACCTCATCCTTGCCCAATGCAATCATGACAAACTGTCCAAATGGAGGTTATGTATTTGCTTAGCAATACAGACTTCTAATCACTAAGGCTTAGCTGGCTACATAATCTACTAAACATATGGGACCATTCCGCAGGGAAATCAGAGAACCTCCTGACTGATTACATTGCCTATTTCTGTCATGGAAGATAGATCACCTTGTTCTCATTGTGATAGACACTTACTCTGGCTGTGGATTTGCTTTCCCTGCCTACAGTGCATCTGCCAAAGCCATCACCTGTGAACTTAGAAAACGTCTTATTCACCATCATTATATTCCACACAACATTGCTTCTCACCGAGGAGTTCACTTTATAGCAAATGAAATGTGGCAATGGGCCACATCAAATCACCCTGAAGTAGCCAGCCTGATAGGATGGTGGGATAGCCTTTTGAAGACTCAGTTAAAATGACAACACCTTGCAAGGCTTGGGTAATGATCTGTAGGATGCAGTGTATATTCTAAATCAGTGACCAGTATATGATTCTCCTCCTCCCACTTCCAAGAATTTATACGTCTGGGAATAACTGGTTGAAATGGGAATGTTTCTTCTCAGTATTGCCTCTAATCAGAGCCAGAATTAAAATGAGATGAGTGAAGCACTCACTGATGGTGCAAAATTTAACTAGGTGCCGAAAATGTAGTAATCACGGTCAACAATACTTTAATGTAATATTTTAAAATCAAAATTAATACAAAAATCATGATAAATGATAACACAAAAATTTTTTAAATAACATCTTTGTTGCCTTATGACTGTTATTATGCAAAGGGAGCAGTCATTTCCCATCAGATTAGAGTCCCTAGTCCATATGGTCATCACACCCCTACCAGGCAGATTTACAAGGTTGAGAAGGGCATCCAAACAGATTAGACAACCTGGGGCTATGTATATAGTCATGTTTTTAAATTATTTTAATTGTTACATATTTTTCTTTTTTACAGGCACTTCCCTTTGTGATACTCTATGAAAAGTTTTGTTTTCTGTGTCCATGACTTTGGGCTCTGCTGGTCTAGCGTTCCTAGTTCTTAAGGATGGCATATTTCCATCCAGACACAGCAATAGTTCCATTAAAGTAGAAGGTGAGATTGCTACCTGCCTGCTTGGGGTTTATTAAACCTGTGAATCAACAAACAAGAGAGTTAAATGTATTACTGGAGTGATTGCTCCTGACTCTCAAGGGAACACTGATACTATACAATGAGGTAAGGAAGAGCATGTCTGGAATGCAGGAGATCACTGTGAGCAACTCAAAAAACTTTCATGTACTGTGATATAAGTCAAAGGAAAAAAATACTGATACTACAATATGGATGATCCTCAAAAATATTATGCTACTTAAAAGAAGCCAAATGCAAAAGATCACATACTGTACAATTTCATTTATATGAAATGTCCAGAAAAGGCAAATCTACAGAGTCAGAAAGTAGATTAGTTTTTTCCTGGCTCTGAGGGTGGGAATGGGGATTATTTTCCAAGGAACATGAGGGATCTCTTTGGGATGATGGAAATGTTCTAAAACTGAAGAGTGATGATGGTTAAACAAATCTGAAAATTTACTAAAAATCACGGAACTGTGTTAAATGAGTGAAAATTATAGACATAAATTAAACTTCAACAAAGCTTTTAAAAAATAAGTCAGTAGAAAACTACAACAACCCAATATAGGCAGGGTTCCTAATGACTCACACCCCTCAGGAATGAAAATTTGAGTCACCCAGCAAAGAAGGAACCATGAGCTGCCAAGCTACTTGCTGAGGGCAAATAGGTAGCGAAAGGAGATGTTACACAGCTACAACTACATGACTAGTTGTAGAAAGAAACAGTATAACAATTATGAGTATTTGGTCCTTGAGTTTGATATGAATATGTTTGTGTATATAGTAACCAATCTTTCCCCCTCATCCATTTCTCTCTTATCTAACATAGGATGTGTTAATAATAGTCTGATATCTTAGAATTTAAGTTATCAACTATCAAAAGCATATGTGATTCAGCTAGAAGAGAAATGTACATGGTCTATAAAAATATATAAGGGGAGTTTGTATCCTCTTTGGAAAGAGGGTTTGCATGATTTTGGTTATGTAAGAGATATTTGCATCATGTTAGATGGATGCTTGATTTTGCTGTCATCTCTACTTGACCATTAAGTAGAGTTCAAGTAGAGTTTTAAAGAAGTGTGTACAAATACCAAGTTGACAGGAGGTGAACTATGATGGCTTTTTACTGTTTCAGCTTGGCCAAGCTGGGTTGTTTCCCATAATTCCCTTTCCTGTGTAGTCCCATGTTAGGGTTGGTCACAAAGAAATTTGCTCGAAATTTATATGGCAGAAACATTTTAAAGTTGCCATTTTTGTGTTCTAAAATTTGGTGTAGGGTGCCAGGCAGTATGGCAGCTCTCACTTGTTGTTGCTGATCTTCTAGTTAACCTTGTTGTGTGGGATACCACCGGGGCTCACAGCTTCTCCAGCTCCCCCCAAATCTCTTCTTAGTGTCCGGGGCTAGGTATATATGAAACTCCATGGTAAAGAACACCAGCTTCTCCAGTAGGTCCCTCACACCATTGAGGTTCCAGGTATCCTCATGGAATCCATTTTGTTATCATGGGTTCCCTTCATCATTGCAAGATGTAGCTTGTCCTTGCTCCCCCTTTCCCCCCACCCCACCCCCAACATTCTCATCCAGTTCTCTTCAACTGCCCGCCCATCTAACCTATAGTGACCTTTGCCCCAACACCAGGTACCTAGTGTTGGGGCAAAGGCCACCTAGTCTGGCAAAGATTTCTTGACTAGCTTCTGCATTTGTGTAAGGTTCATATGATCTACATAATAAATTCCTTATTCTATGTAACTCATAGTGGCTTTTCTTCTCATAATGAACCTGGCTGATACAGAAACTATAGCAACAATGCTGGCAAAATGTAATCAACATTTTTATTTAGCATTTACTTTGCATCATATGCTATGCTAAGTACTTTGCATGATTTATCCCATTTTAATCTTTTCAGCAATATCATAAAATAGGCACTAATTTCTCCCATTTTATGATGAGGGAAATGAGGGTTAAACAGTTGACGGAATAGAAATGTAGAGCATCTGATCCAGCACAAAGACTGACCTTGAAAGCAGTGTCTGTGTCTTTGTCTCCAGAGTTCCAGCTCTAAACCTATGCTCCACTCATCTGAACGTTTCTCTCATCATTTTCTCCTTTCCAGTAGACTTGAATTACTTCTGAAATTTCCAGAACTAGACATAGCCTATGATTGTGTGCCTTTAAAGACTTATTTTGAAGAATACTTTACCTAGCCTTCCAGATATTATCAAGCTTCTTTAGGTCCTGGCCCACGGGTTACCCCATGGTCATCCATCTGCTACCACAGAAATGTAGTTGTGCCAAAATACCATCTTAAAAGATGCATGAACTAAAAATTCATGAACCTGACCTCATTCTCTTTATTTCATAAAATATTTTTATACAGTTACTGAGTCTGTATGGAGAAAATTACACATAATGCCCTTTCTAAAGACAGAATGCTTTTCTCTAATTGATAATGTTCCAGATATGTTGGTATATTCACACTTTTCCTTGCCTTGGTATTGCTAGAGAAACAGATTTATTCAGATCCTCTTATTTAAAGTCCAGAAATTGTTATTTTTCTATTTTTCCCAATTATTTTGGCTATTTTCATTCTCTAAAGATAAAAATTGAAACTTTTGGTAGTTTTAGAAGAACAAGAAAATTTATACAAGTTACTTACATGCTCTGTCAACTTATTTCTCTAAAACTAGAAAAAAATGAACTTAGAATTCAGAAATTAGACCTAGAGAGTCCAAGAAATCACAAAATTCCCACTGTGGATCATCTTTCTTATAAACATTATGTGTCTTTAATTGAAGAGAACTCTTGAGCTTGTTAAGCCCAAAGAATATATACATTTTATTTCATTCAGAAACTATTTTTCATCATTAAAGCAAAGCCTTTGAGAGTATTATGAAAATGCATGTTGTTATAAATTAGCTAATGTGATACTGCAAAGAGAACTTCAAATGCATTTTGTCCTAGTTAACTTTAACCAGTATCTACATTAACTAAAGCCAAAACCCAAAACTTTCTTGTGCTTATATTTGTCCTCAAAACCTAGTATCACACACACATGCACACACACACACACACACACACACACACACACACACACATTCTGTGGAGGATGACTAAATCAATCTTCATTCTTATTTTTAAGCTTCAGAGAAAAGGTTATTTAAAAAGTACACCAGGGCATAAGTCCAGGAAAGACATTATATCGATTGTTCACTAGCATATTATGTGTGTTCCTTCATTGAGACTACATACGAGGCTTCTCAGTTCATCAGACTGCAGTACTAATCAAAAGAAATAGATATATGGGATTAAATCAACTACAAATGTTTCTTGGTGTTTCTGATTTACTTTACTAAATTGGAAGCCTCAGAAAGATAGTACAGTCTCTGGACCAACCTAACCTGCAAATTATAGTATGAATCATATTCCTAAAGGAGAAGTTTTATCATTGTTTTCCCTTTTTCAGATGCCATAAAAAGCTCTCCAAATACCAGTTCAAGTCAATTAAAACACCTAATAAAAGCCTTATAGGCCCTCTAGAACTGAATCCCACACAACTTACTTTCTTCTGTATTCTAGCCTATGTTTTGCACTCCAGTCCCAGATAGGGTTTGCTTATCAACTGTTCAGGCTGTTCCCACCACTGAAAGTTCTCCCCTAACCCCGCCCCCTTATATAACCATGTACCCAGGCATTTCAAAAACATCACTCTTGAATCTTCTTCTCTGTGGTGCACCAAAGACTAATATTCCTGTGCAGGCTGAAATGAGGTTATGGAGTTTGAAGTTGTTTTTATAATCAGTAAGAAAAATAGTAGAGGTAATTAAGCAAGGGAGTAACATAATATGCTTATAAATTTCCTGTCTTTACTGTAGGGGCGTGACAAGTAAAAGACATTTTTGAGAAAAGTGATTTAAATTCTGAGCTAAAGTAAATAAGTAAGAATTTGGTCTAAGACCATAAGAAAAGATTGTTTAAGCAATCTTACTAGGAATGTAAGGCAAACTCTGTATTTAACTATATTACCAATTTTCTTATTATGACTGGTTATTTCTTAAAATAATATCTACTAACATTCTAGCGGTATTTATCAAAGTAAAGTTTTGACTGAATCACAATGAAAGTATTGAAAGAGGAATCAGTGGAATAGTATTGGCATGAGAATTTAATCTCAGTAATTTCCGTGGATGAATAATATATATCAAGGTTAGGTGTAGGTCTTTGGAATGTTTATATTCTTCTAAAAGATTTACTATTTGCCTTTTCTTGTCCCTATTCTACTTGGTAGGTGTCATGCTGGTCCTGATCCAGCCTCTTTTGAGGAAGTATTGTTCAACAAAAAAGACATTACTCCATTGTTAGGGTCAGTACTTGCCTCCTCTTGAGGAATCAGGAAGCAGGACACAAACCTTCTTTTTATTTCCTAGGGAGTACAGCAGATGGTGAAGAAATAAAAAAGAGGAGAGAGGAAAGAGAGAGATAGAGGGAGAGAGCAATTTTGATCTGTTGACAGAATTTGAGGGAGAGACATTAATTTTGGGTGCAGCATGGACTGAGATGTCTCCCTAAATATCTTCTAGACAAGTGTTTCAGGGAACTCGTGCCAGGTTCTTAGGTGTAATGATAAAGTCCTGTAAGAGACCTGTACATTAGGGGCAATTATAACTCGAACTCTTCACCTGAGCTCCAGACTCCCATATCCAGTTGTCTCCTTGACAACTTGACATAAGGTGTTAAATGGTCATTTCTAAACTTAATGTGTCCAAAACCAAACTCTTGATTTCCACTCTCCTCAATGTCCTCCAGCACTTCCCCCTCCCCCTCACTTCCCTTGCCTTAATACATTTCAAATTTTATTATTTTGAGTTGCACTGTCTAAAAAAGCTATGTGTCTTCCTTTGTTCCATTCTTCCTCTCACGTCATACAACCAATTCATCAGCAAATCTTATCATTGATTTCTTGTTTCATACTATTGTGATCAGAAGAGATACTTGGTATAAATTCACTCTGCTTAAATTTGTTAAGACTTGTTTTGTGATCAATTATATGATCTGTCCTGGAGAATGTTCCATGTGTACTTGAGAAGAATGTGCACCTGCTGCTGTTGGATGGAATGTTCTATTTTGTCTGTCAGGACCATTTGGTCTTACATATGGTTCAATTTCACCATTTCATTGTTGATTTTCTGTCTGGATGAGCTACCCATTGTTTAAAGTGGCGTATTAAAGTCCCTTATAATTAGTGTATTGTTGTCTATTTCTCCCTTCAAATCTGTTATTATTTGCTTAATATATTTAGGTATCCTTATGTTGGGTGCATATATGTTTACAATTGTTTTATCTTCTTGATAAATTGACCCTGTTATCATTATGTAATGAACTTCTTTGTCTCTAGTTACTGTTTTTGGCTTAAAGTCTATTTTGTCTGATAAAATTATAGCTCCCCTTGCTTTCTTTTGGTTTTACTTCCATGGAATACCTTATTCTATCCCTTCGCTTTTAAGCTATGTGTGTCCTTAAAGCTGAAGTGAGTCTCCTGTAGGCAGCATATAGTTGGGTCTTGGTTTTTTTTAATCCATCCATCCACTCTATGCCTTCTGATTGGAGAATTCAATCCACTTACATTTAGAGTAATTATTGGTAGGTAGAACTTCTTAATGCCATCTTATTAATTATTTTTTGGCTGTTTTCTAGTTTCCTTGTTCCTTTTTTTCGTCTCTTGCTGCCTTTGTGAATTGATGATTGTCCATAGTGGTATGCTCTGATTCTCTTCTCTTTATCTTTTGTGAATTTACTGTAACTTTTTTGTTTTGTGGTTACCACAAAGCTTACATAAAACATCTTATATATATAACAGCTTATTTTACACTGGTAACAACTTAATTTCAATCACATACAAAAGCTGTACCTTTTTACTCCCTCCTTCTCTGTTTTTGATGTCACAATTAACCACATTTTATATTGTATATTGATTAACAAATTGTGTAGTTATAGTTATTTTTAATCCTCTTGTCTTTAACCTTACACTAGAGTTAACACACCACCATATTACAACATTAGATTATTCTGAATTTGATTATATACTTACTTTTATGAGTGTGTTGCATACTTTCAAATGTTTTATGTTACTAATAAGCAACCTTTCATTTCAGCTTGAAAAACTCCTTTCACCATTTTTTACTTCTTCCTTCTCAGTTGCCAGCATTCTTCTTCTATTTTTTTAATTTTTAAAAATTGAAGTATAGTTGATTCACAATATTTTATTAGTTTCAGGTGTACAGCATAGTGATTCAATATTTTTATAGATTATGCTCCATTTAAAGTTATTGTATAATATTGACTATATTCCCTGTGCTATATATTATATCCTTGTAGTTTATTTATTTTATACATAGTAGTTTGTGCCTGTTAACCTCTCACCCTTCTCTTGTCCCTCCTCCTTACCCTCTCCCTACTGGTATCCACTAGTTTGTTCTCTATATCTCAGTCTATTTCTGTTTTGATATATCTATTCATCTGTTTGTATTTTAGATTCCCCACATAGTGAAAACAGTATTTGTCTTTTTCTGTCTGACTTATTTCACTTAGCATTATACCCTCCATATCCATCCATGTTGTTGCAAATGGCAAAAAATTATTCTTTCTTAAAGCTAAGTAATATTCCATTATATATATATATATATATGTATATACACACACCACATCTTCTTTATCTATTCATCTGTTGATGGACACTTAGGTTGCTTCCGTATCTTGGCAATTGTAAATAATGCTTCTATGAACATTGAGGTGCATGTATGTATTTGGGTGAATGTGTAAGGTACTGGCATAAAAACAGATACATACATCAATGGATCAGAATAGAGAGGCCAGAAATAAATCTATACACTTATGGTAAAGTAATCTATGACAAAGGAAGCAAGAATATACAATGGGTAAAAGACAGTGTCTTCAATAGTGGTGCTGAGGGCCTCCCTGGTGGCGCAAGTGGTTGGGAGTCCGCCTGCCGATGCAGGGGATGCGGGTTCGTGCCCCGGTCTGGGAGGATCCCGTGTGCTGCAGAGCAGCTGGGCCCGTGGGCCATGGCCGCTGGGCCTGCGCGTCCGGAGCCTGCGCGTCCGGAGCCTGTGCTCCGCAACGGGGGAGGCCACGGCAGTGAGAGGCCCGCATACCGCAAAAAAAAAAAAAAAAAATAGTGGTGCTGAGAAACCTGGACAGCTATATGTAAAGAATGAAAATAGAACATTTTCCAACACCATATACAAAAATGAACTAAAAATGGATTCAAGACCTAAATATAAGACCAGAAAACCATAAAACTCTTAGAAGAAAACGTACACAGAACAATCTTCAACATAAATCATAGGAATATTTTTTGGATCTGTCTCCTAAGACAAAGGAAACAAAAGAAAAAATAAACAAATGGGACCTAATTAAACTTAAAAACTTTTGTACAGCAAAGGAAACCATCAATAAAACACAAACATAACCTAATGAATGGGACAAAATATTTTCAGACAACATGACTGATAAGGGGTTAATATTCAAAATATATAAACAGCTCATAAAACACAATACCAGACAAAAAAAAACCCACTAAACAATCCTATTAAAAATGGGCACAAGGCCTGAACAGATATTTTTCTGAAGAAGATATATAGATGGTCAACAATCACATGGAAAGTGCTCAACATCAGTAATCATCTGCAAACCAAAAACACAATGAGATATTACCTCACACCTGTCAGAATGGCTATCATCAAAAAGACCACAAATAACAACTGTTGGCAAGGATGTGGAGAAAAGGGAAACCTAGCACACTGTTGGTGGGAAAGTGAATTGGTGCAGCCAGTTTTGGAAAGAGTGTGGAGGTTCCTTACAAACTAAAAATACTACTATATCCAGCAATTGCACTCCTGGGTATATATCTGAAGAAAATAAAAACACTAAAATTCAAAAAGATACAGGCACCCCAATATTCATAACAGCATTATTTACAATATCCAAGATACGGAAGCAATCTAAGTGTCTATCAAGAGATGAATGGATAAAGAAGATGTGATGTATATATATATATATATATATATATATATATATGTGTGTGTGTGTGTGTGTGTGTACACACACACACACATTGGAATATTACTCTGCCATAAAAAAGAATGAAATTTTGCCAATTGCAACAATATGGATGGGCCTAAATGGTATTATGTTTACTGAAATTTGTCAGATAGAAAAAGACAAATGCTGTATGTTATCAGTTATGCGTGGGATCTAAAAAATAAACAGATGAATGGATATAACAAAACAGAAAGACACTGACAGATATAGAGAACAAATTAGTGGATACCAGTGGGGACTGGGTAGCTGTAGGGGCAGAATAGGGATGAGGGGTTAAAAAGCACAAACTACTATGTATAAAATAAATAAGCAACAGGATATACTGTACAGCACAGGGAATATAGGCAATATTTTATAATAACTTTAAATGGAGTATAATCTATTGAAATATTGAACCACTATGTTCTACATCTGAAACTAATGTAATATTGTAAATCAACTATACTTCAATTTTCACAATTAAAAATTAAAAAATAAATAAGTTTTCTGCCCCCTTTTTCTCTTCTCCCTCTGGAAGTCCAATGATTTGAAAACTGGCCATTTTGATGGTATACTATAGATTACACAGACTTTCATTATTTATTTTTTTCCTCTTACTAAACAATTTAAAAAGTCTTATCTTCAATTTCAATGATTCTTTCTTCTGCTTGATCAAGTCTGTTCTTGATGCTGCCTATTGCATTTTTTATTTCATTCATTGAATTTTTCAGCTCCAGGATTTCTGTTTGGTTCTCTTTTTATGACTTACATCTCTCTGTTAAGTTTCTCATTTTGTTGATGTACTGTTTTCGTGATTTTGTTGAATTGTCTTTCTGTGTTTTCTTGTAACTCATTGAGTTTCCCTCAGACTATTTTGAATTTTTTATTGGGTAGATCATAGATCTATGTGTCTTTGGGTTCAGTTACTGGAAGACTACTGTGATCCTTTTGTGGTTATGTTTTCTTGATTTTTCATGTTTCTTAAAATTTTGTGTTGCTGTCTTTGCATATGAATAGCAGTCACCTCTTCCAGTCTTTACTAACTGCTTTTGGGTGAGAATTACCTTCCACCAGCCCTGTTAGAAATTTTGAGGCTTTCTCAGACCTTCTGTGGTTACACCTGCTCCCTCTTGTGGCAGAATTCTTAACCTGTATGCCTTCTCTCAATCCTGCAGTGCACCAGGTGGAGTGCCTGACAGCCTCTCTTTTGTTTTTCCAAAGCTGGTGCTACAGCTTAAGTTTGTGGTCACTTCCTGACCCAAAGATTCAGACCTGCTTTCTGTGCATGCTCACTAGCCATCCTCTAAAGTTTGTTTTTGCTCACCACCTTTGGGATCATGTACAGTGTGCTGGCTGCAGAGTGGAGAGGATGTGTGGGTAAAGCACAGGATGTGCTGGGGTTGCCTGTGGCCCAGTCAGGGGTATCCACAAGTGGGGCTTCCTCAGTGTTTTGTGGGCAGGCTTCTTGATGGAGTCCATATTTAGTTAATAGGATCAGTGTCAGTTTAATGCCCTCCAAACATTCTATGTGTGACTTTCCCAGACTCTTCCTGTCCCCTAGTCATGGAGCTCTTCATTTAGTTTTGTAGATGGGGTGAGGGAGAAATGAGCCTCTTTGGAAGAATCCACACAGCTGGGGAAGCTTGGTTCTCACTCACATGCTCTCCTTTTCCCCCATGGGAGAAACCATGGGCCAAGGAAGAGTTCTCTTAACCCTAAACTGTGCCTCCCTTGGGGGAGGAGTGACTTGGGTAAAATCAAACTGTTCCCCTTACCCACACCAATGCATCCGAACTCAAAACTCGTATTTTTTTCTCCAGTGGCATGTTGGATCTTCTCATCTGGAAACCTGGACTTCAGCAAAGTCTCTCTCATCCATGGGTGATTGCCTGAGTCAATGTTCCCCTGGGGCTTCCAGACTGGTTGAGAGGGGCTAGAGCTAGTATGTGGGTCACATCAGTGTCCACAGCTGGAACCAAGGTCCCTCTGCCTATATTACCTGATGCATGGGTGGGTGAGATTCCTCCTGTGTACGTTGGCCCAGAACTGAAGTGCTGGACCCCCAGCTCCCTCAAAGTCACTTTTATTCAACAAATTCAAATGAATATTTGTTGTTGGTGGTGGTGGGAAAACAGCACGTTGAACTCTCAGCCAACTGCTCTCTAACTTATGCCTGAATGAAGCTTATCTAATACACATTTTCTCCGTAAAGCCCATCACACCTTTCTTGTGCTTAGGAACACTTTTTTCCCCCTGAGATCTGAAGAGTATTCCCCCCCACGCCCACCCCCACCCTACCTACTTTTTAACAGCATTATGGGTGGGGGAGGGGAAGCAGGCTCTCCGGAGATTTTACTATCCTGATTGAATCACCTATCCCCAGGGTCATGACTCAGCTTCTCCTGACTCAGACACTATCACCAGTACTGAAGTCTGAAATAATAACAACTTCAAACTTTTTACCAATTCCATTCTGCAATCCAACACTCTTCCCATGAAGGGACTAGAGGGTGGAATATCAGGAAACCTCATTAAGAGAGATGGATAAAGAAGAAAATGATTTTAAATGGTACCAATTTTTTTAAGCTCAAATCATATCACTGACCCCAAACTGGGACAAATTAAATAACCCAAACAAGTGGTCATGGTGCAGGTCAAAGTGAACTGATGCTGTCCCCTTTGTTGTGTGTGTGTGTTGGGGGGGGGACAGAAATGACCACAGTGGTCTTATGCTGTCATGATGCCGACATAACTCTACCTTGGCTTTAAAATATGTTTTAACATCTGATAAAGAAAGCTAGTTCTCTCTCAGGTACTTTTCACTTTTAGAATTTTTCTGGTTATTCTCTCTTATCTGTGGTGGACTGGGATTGGGAAAGGGTGGAAATGAAAGATAGCATTGGGTTATAGGATAGATATGACATTTGAAAATTATGGGAACTGTGATAATTATAAGGATTGTGGAGTTGCTGCAGGCTTTTGTTAACTCTTTTAAAAGCTTGAAGAAGAAAAAGAGAAGCTCAGGTCATCCAATTCTTAATCCACATATTAATAACTTAATAGTAGTGTTTAAGGTAATCCTTATTTTCTGCAGGCTATGAGAATTTGACTCAAGATCTGTTTGTAAGAGTGTCAGTGCTATGATTAAGATGGAATGCCCAGCCTTTCCAGGTCTCCAGCATCAAAGACAGGGACCTGATAGTAAAAGGATGGAATCCTAAGACCCATAGGCAAGCCTGAGACTAATATCACCAGAATATGCTGAACAGCAGAACAGACTCCTGCCTCTTATTAGAAAGAAGCAGTCTCCCCTTAGGTAAAAATCGTGCAAGAACCTCAATTGAGACATGTTCCTCAAAGACAATACTTGTCGTCTTCAGGATCTACTTTCTCCACTCCTCATTGCCTTGAACAGCGAGACGTAATCCCTCCTCGAGGAGAACATACAGTTGATCCTGATTATTCATGAACTCTATATTTGTGAATTTGTCTACTTGTTTAAATTTATTTGTTACCCAAAATCAATATTCACAGCACTTTTGTGGTCATATACAGAGCTCAAAAGATTTGAGCCACTTGTTGCATGCATACTCACCTGGGGTCCAACAAAGCCACACTCAGCCTTCACATGATAAACAAGTGCTCTTTTTCCAGTCTATTTAGTGCCATATTTTTCACAGTTTTGTGGGGGGGGGGGTGGACAATTTTGCTATTTAAAATGGCCCCCAAGGATAGTTCTGAAATTCTGTCTAGTGTTCTTAAGTTCAGGAAAGCTGTAATGTGCGTTATGGAGAAAATATATATGTTAAATATGCATCATTCAGGCATGAGTTATAGTGCTGTTGGCTGTGAGTTCAATGTTAATTAATCAATGATATGTATTAAATAAGGTGTCTTTAAACAGAACCACACATAAAACAAGGTTGTGTATTGAACAGTTGAGGAAAATGTTGTGACCCAAGGCTAGCAGAAACCTAACCCTGCATTTAACCTAAGAGTAAGGGTTCAGTGTCTTTATAGAACATAACTACCTCAAAGAACAAAGTTGACTGCACTTTATACACAAAAGGAATTTCAGATCCTGGCTAAGAAGTACTTGAAGGAGCTAGGAGTACACCTGTGGGAGTAGATTGGTGGAAGTGAAGGTGGAGAAATATAAGACTGGATAAGGGAAATTTTATTGGCATGGGGAACATCCTCCCAATACCTTGTGATTCAACATTCTGGCAAGGACTAGTGGAGCCAGTCTTAATATGGTTTGAGGCGGCATTTTTGAAGCCTGGACCTGATGATGCCTACATAAAGGAAGCGAGGATACTAGAAATGCTTTGGAATAGTATTAAAGAAAGGCTCAGAAGGCTCCAGATGTGAGAATTTTGAATAGATATTTAATGTGAGACTAGAGAACCCACCACCTGACTCTTTTTCCTGGGAGAGCCTAGAGGATATTCTCTTCATTAAGGCAATGAAGAATCTACAAATGAGTGAGCTCAATAGCTCAGGGATGACAGGAGGAAATACTGCTGTGGAACTGATTTTCCTACTAATTAGTGGAAAATATCTTTTCACGTGGACTTGTAACATGTACAACATTTGACCATGTAACTGTCCATAAAGTCCCTCTAAGCAAATATAGATTGAAATAATGCAAAGAATGTACTCTGACAACAATGCAGCAATATAGAAATCAATAAAATTTAACTAAAGAATCTCCTATAGTTTTTACATTTGTATATATGACATATTTTGAGTTCTTTTTTCTATATAGTGTGATATATGGATCAAAATTCTTTTTTTGATATGGATATCTAATTGCTGAAGAACCATTTTGTTTACAGACTATCTTTATCCACTGAGTATGCAACTTATCTTTTTTGCCTTTGTTAAGAATCAATTGAAAAAAAAATATATATATACACACACACACACACACACACACATAGGTCTCTTTCCGGATTCTCTATTCTGTTCCATTGACCTACTTGTCTATCTTTATACCAATAGAACATTCTGTTGATTACTGTATATGATGGTTAATTTCATGTTTCAGCTTTACTGGACTAAGGGATGTCCAAATAGCTTGTGAAACATTATTTCTGAGTGTGTCTGTGAGAGTGTTTCCAAAAGACATTAGCATCTGAATCAATAGACTGAGTAGAGAATATCCACCCTCACCCATGCAGGTAGGCATCATCCAATCTGTTAAAGGCCCGAGTAGAACAGAAAGGTGGAGGAAAGGTAAATTCTCTTGAGCTGGGACGTCCATTTTCTCCTGCCTGCGGATGACAGAGCTCTTGGTTCTCAGGCCTTGGGTCTCTGTACTTACACCAGCTGCACTCCCCACATCCCCAGGCCTTCATTCTGAGACTTAAACCATCGACTCCCCTGGTCCTCATGGCTTCAGACTCAGACTGAGTTATACCACCAGCTTTTCTTCTCCTGCTTGCAGATGCCCCTTGCAGGACTTCTTGACTTCAGCCTGTGTGAGCCATTTCTTATAACAAATTTCAATATATATATATATATATATATATATATATAGAGAGAGAGAGAGAGAGAGAGAGAGAGATCTATATATCTATATATAGATATATATATCTATATCTACCTATCTATCTATCTATCTATATCTATATATCTATATGTGTCTATATATATCTATATATCTCTCTCTCTCTATATATATATATGTGTGTGTGTGTGTGTGTGTGTGTGTGTGTGTGTGTGTATATATATATATATATATATATATATATATATATATATATATATATATATATATATATCTCCTATTAGTTCTGTTTCTCTGGAGAACCCTAGTACACCATAGTTTTATAATAAATCTTTAAGCCAGGTAGGGTAAGCCTCCCAAATTAGTTCTTCTTTTTCAAAGTTGTTTTAGCTATTACAAGTCCATATGAATTTTAGAATCAGCTTGTCAATTTTATAAAAGACTTACAGTAATTTTGCTTGGGAGTCTATTGAATCTGTAGATGAATTTGGGGGAGAACTGACATCTTAACAAAACTGAGTCTTCTGCTTCATGTACATGCAATATCTCTCCATTTATTTAGTTCTTTAACTTATGCAGCAATTTAATAGGTTTCAGTTTGTTGGTCTTGTACATTTTTGGTCAGATTTATTCCTAAGTATTTAACATACTTGATGCTACTGTAAATTGTATTTTTAAAATTTCATTTTCTAAACTCTAAAAATACAGTTGATCTAAAAATCGTGACTTGGTATTATGCAACCTTGTTAAATTCATTTATTAGTTCTAAAAGTTTATATATATATGTATATAAGTTCTGTTGTATTTCCTGCATAGACAATCTTCTGCAAATAAACAAAATATTACTTCTCCCTTTCCAGTCTGGACGGCTTTTTTTTTTTTCTTAATTGTATAAACTGTTGAATAGAAGTGGTGAGATCAGCCATCTTTGTCAAATTTCTGACCTTAGGGAAAAAGCATTTGATTTTTCACCATTGAGTGTTATGTTAGCTGTAGGATTTTTGTAGATGTCATTTTATCTGGTTGAAGGAATTCCCTTGTCCTAGATTGCTGAGAGGGTTTTTGTTTTTTTCCCAATCAGAAATGGAAGTTGGATTTTGTCAGATGATTTTCTGCATCTACTGAGATGATTTATATGTATTTTAAATTTTTTACTCCGTTAATATGGTGAATTACATCGACTGATTTTCAAATGGTAAGACAAACTTGCATTTCTGGGATAATCCCCACTTGGCCATGATTTATTATCCCTTTTATATATCATTGGATTTGATTTTTTAAATTTTCATTTAGAATTTTTTGCGTATATGTTTACTATTGATATTGGTCTGTAGTGTTTTTTTTTCCTTATAAAATCTTTGCCTGTTTTTGGTATCAGAGTAATGCTGGCCAAATAGAGTGAGTTGAAAAGTATTTTCTCCTCTTCAATTTTTGGAAAAATTTTGTGTAGAATTGGCATTATTCTTTTTTTCTTATATGTTTTGTAGAATTCAGGAAAAACTGGAAACAATTTAAATGTGGATCAATAGGCGTAAACATAACCATATTTTAGAATACTATTAAGCAATTAAATTAACTGTTAATACATAAAACAACATGTATTTATCTAAAAATTATTATGCTAAGTGAAAGAAGTTAGACAAAAAGAGTACATACTGCATGAGAACATTGCATAAAATTCTATGAAATGCAAACTAATGCACAGTGACAGAAATATAACATAAGTCATGCCTGGAAATGGGCAAGGAGGGGCAGGAGATAAGGATTACAAAGGGGCATACCAAAACTTTTGAAGGTGATATCTATGTTCATTATAATGATTGTGATGATTGTTTCTTGAGTGCGTGTTTATATGTGTATCATATTTTTTAAATTTTATTGTACATTAAATATGTGCAGTTTATTATATATCAGTTATTCTTCAATAGAACTAAAAATTAAATACATAAAAGTACTGTAAAGAAAGTAAAACTATAAGTGGAGAGAAGATAATTGCCACATATTCAGATTACAAAGGATTAGGATTCAGTAAATTTGAAGAGCCCCTAAAAATCAATAAGAAAAAGGCTAACAATGCAATATAAAAGTGGGTTAAAGTTATGAATGGATATTTCATGTAGGAGGATGCATAAGTGGCTCTCAAACATATGAAATTATTCAATTTATTTGGTATGAAAATTAAAAGCACTTTCCAGATTGATTAAAATTAAAAAGTTAGATGAAATAAGTATATATTAGGATGTGGAACAATAGGAATTGGACATAAATTGGTACCACCACTTTTGAAAACAGTTTTCTGTTACCCAGGAAAATTTAACATGCTTAAATTCTACAAGCCCCACAGTTCCACTATGAGCTATATACCTAAATAAATTGTCAAATGTGTGTTTATAAGCAAGAATAAGAAACATTGTTCAAAAAATTATAGAAGCAGTCAAAATATCCATTAACTGCATAATGGGTATATAATTTATGGTATATTCACACAACAGTATGAACAGACCCTTGAACAACACAGGTGTGAACTGCACGGGTACACTTATATGTGGATTTTTTTCAACAGTATATACTGCAGTACTACATTGTCTGAAGTTGGTTGAATCTGTGGATGCAAAACCACAGATACTGAGGAAGTGCTTTATGGAGAGCTGACTATAAGTAATACACAGATTTTCCACTGTATGGATGGTTTATGCCCCTAAGCCCTATGTTGTTCAAGGGTTAACAGTGTTCCTAAGATATTATAAACATGTAAAATGAATGAATTATAGTACATACATCAACATGATTATATCTCAAAAAAATGTTGAGTGAAAGAAACAAGTTACAGAAGAATTCTTATGAATTCTTAAGGCAGGCAAAACTAAAAACTGTATTTTAAGAGCTATATACTTAGGTAGCAAAATAAGAACAAGAACAGAAAGCCCCACAATAACTATAAAGGGAAGCAAGAGAATCATTAATTCAGGGTACTGCTTATCTTTGGAGGGGGACAATGAATGAGAGGGTCTCAGGATGAATCTGAGGTATAGTAATATTCTGTTTCTGGTCCAGATATGGATATATGGATTTTGGTTTATTATTATTACTATAATTATTGAATTTGCACTTTGTATTTTACACACTATTTGTTAGCTATGATCTCTTTAACAGTTGAAGAATATTTAATAGAAGAGATGGGAGAAAGAAGGGAGACGGGGTTAAAAGACTGGTTATAATACCAACCAGGGTTCTTGGCCTTCCCCAATCAATAGAGATTGACTAGAGGACAGACAAGAAATTCAGGCAAAGCTTTACTGGGGTCCCTGCTGCAGGAGGGGGTAGTGAAAACAAGTAACAGGTTGCCTTGCTTGCTCGCTCGCTCCCTGAGGGGGGGCAAGCTTGTTCCTTATATGGGGTGAGGGTAGGGGTGTGTCCAGGTGTCAGGCTGGAGGGGTTGCTTAGGTAATTGGCCCACCCCTTTGTGGTGCTGAGTGCAAGGGGCATGCGCAATACCCTGGTTTTGCTCCCCACCCCCAGTGTTTGCTCCCAGCTCTTCAGAAGTGGCAGCTGGGCTTTTTTGGTCTTTTTGTATCTTTTGTCCAGCATTTGCCCTAACTGTGCATGCACGCAGTTATTTTTAGTCACTTATAGTTTCTTTGTGTTTTGTTGTTCAAGGAGAGGTTTGTCCCTGTGCAAGCATTGCAGCACTGCAGCAAAGGGTCCCAGGTCCCATCCTGTCTCAATTATAAGACTAATGAAGTTATTTACACAAAAGAAATCTGAAGACTGGATGTTCTGTATTATCTGGAAGTTGGGGTGGTAAGTAGCTTGGATAATTATTTGTCATTAAATGAGTTTATGTAAGTGTTTTGCACAGTATAGGGCCCAAAGTAAGACTCATTAATTGTTAGTTTTCTATCTTCAACCCTTTTCTCACTGATTCCCCATATTGTATACATGTATAAATAGATAGCAAAGAATGAATACACTAGATAAATTTTCAGTACCAATACTAGAAGTTCAGTACTATCCTAAGTATTCTCAAGAGTGTTGAACAACCTGTTCAACAGGTTAGTGCTGCTAATCTAGGCCAGTTAAGACTTTGAATGCAACACAGTAGGGAAGGGTAGTGGTTCTCAAACCTAAATATGCATAAGTCTCACACTTAAACACATCAGGATTACACATACACACACACACACACACACACACACATACACAAGGATTACACTTTGTTAAGAAGTAGACTAGGGCTTCCCTGGTGGTGCAGTGGTTGAGAGTCCACCTGCCAATGCAGGGGACACGGGTTCGTGCCTCGGTCCGCGAGGATCCCACATGCCGCGGAGCGGCTGGGCCGTGAGCCATGGCCGCTGGGCCTGCACGTCCGGAGCCTGTGCTCCGCAACGGGAGAGTCCACAGTAGTGAGAGGCGCGCGTACTGCAGAAAAAAAAAAAAAAGAAGTAGACTAATTAGAACCCGCACAAATGATTCATATTTAATAGGCTTCGATTGGGTCTAGAAATCTGCATTTTTAAAGCAAGCACTCCCCAATCATAGTAATGCAGATGGTCTGGAGCTTCGATTGGGTCTAGAAATCTGCATTTTTAAAGCAAGCACTCCCCAATCATAGTAATGCAGATGGTCTGGACCAGACTTTTAGAAACGCTGAGTTTACTTGCTAAAGTTCTGGGATGAGACCAATCTGGATTCAAATGAAGTACATCTAGTTCTTCATTTCCTAGGTGCAAAATCTTGGGCCAGTTACTTTATCTCTCTATGTCTCGTGTTCATCTCGTGAAATAGGAATATAATAGTTCCTACTTCATGGGATTGCTATGTGAATTACATGACATAATGTATTTTCAGGGTTTAGTGCAGAGCCTGGTACATAGAGAACCTTCTATACTTTTTAGTTACAATTACAAATGTCGTCGTTGTTGTTGGTGGTGGTGGTGGTGATGGTGGTTGTGTAGCCCATCCAGCTACTTAATTCTCTACAAAACATTGATTCAAATCCGTTACATGGATTGCAGTATCCAAAGCCCTCCTTATAATATTGTACAGACTTCACATTGGCTTATGTTTTCATGGACCCGTCTGGCTTCGATTTCCTGCCTCTGAGGAATTTTTGTTCTTTGCTCTCCAATAGCTTATGGCTATTCACTTTTCCATCATAATTTTAAGTCAAAGGCAAAATTTTCCTTTGTACTTTATCATTTCCTTCAGAGCAACCACAAATACAAAGCTATTTCATATAGCAGAAATTTAGTTTAAGATCTGGGGACTACCTTAAGTGCTACATAGGAAACAACTTAGAGTCACATTAGAGCTTTTAGCTGCCATTGTCTGCACCATTCCATATAAAAACCCCAGTCTCTTGACACCTTGCTAATTCTTCCTTTCCTATCTCTCCTCTTCACTCCCTTCCTCCTGGATTACTCTGGAATTTTGAATTCTCCCTTAATTAGACTGAGCAATTCACTTTCTCTAGCCACTCATAAACTTGCACAATTATTCTTTAAAAAAAATAGCACCCTTTATTAAGCAAGAGTGAACATTTCTTAGAGAGTAATTGTGGTTATAAGTAGTACATAGTATAAGCTAAAACATTTGGAAGTGAATATTGAGAAGGGTGGTTGTCAGATTTAAAGTAATAAATAAATAAAAATCACCTTAATTTCCAACCATGGTTCTGCCACATTCCACAGATGTTATTTAAATAACCCCTTAAACTTCCAGATCAGAAAAACTAAGTTTTATTTAAACTTCATTCTCTTTAATTAGACACTCAATAGTTATTTAACAGAATAATTTAGAAGGCAATTAAACTCCCTTTTCCTTCTTTATCCTGTTTCCAGGAAATCAGTGTTTCCAAATAATGAGTTTCAGTGGTAAGAATTTCTAACACCTCTGTGTGAAGTGCAATGAACACTGGCTAGAATCTAGGGCCTGGGTTTCAGTCTTGATAATTTAGCAAATTATTTAACCTAACTCTCTGTCTACTCTATTTTTAAAATGGTGTGGGGTGTATTAATTTTCTATTGCTGCTGTAACAAATTACCATAAACGTAGTGGCTTAAAACAACACAAAATTATTATCTCACAGTTCAATAAGTCAGAAATCTGACCCAGGTCTCACTGGGCTCAAGATGTCAACAGGGCTGGATTCCTTTCTGGAGATTCCAGGAGAGAATCTGTTTCCTTGCTCTTTCCAACTTCTACTGGCTGCCCACATGCCTTGACTTTTGGCCCCCTTCCTCCATCTTCAAAGTCAACAATGGCACTGAGTCCTTATAACATCATTCTGACTTCTTTTTCCCTCTTCCACTTTTTACCTTTGTGACTGCATTGGGCCCACAGGGATAGTCCAGGATAATGAGTTTTAGTGGAAGAATTTTTTTCCAGCTAATTAGCAGCCTTAATTCCATCTGAAACCTTAATTTCCCTTTGTCATTTGAGGTGACATATTCAGATTCTGAGAATTAGGACATGGACATTTCTGGGAAGGGCATTATTCTGCCTACCATATCAGGAAACAAAATATTCCTGGTATATTTAAACAAAAAAAATCTACGATTTTATGATAAAGTCCGGCACATTTTTTGGAGGAGAGAAGGGTAGTCCATTATAACTCCATTGAGGGGAAATATTTGTCTTTACTAACACTGTTTAATAAATCCTCTGCAGGGGACATTGTTGCCTTATTGAGTGCTCAGCTTCTATTCCATCTTGTTTTGGTTCTGGGAAATTTCTGCTTCCCCACTGATGAGTTCCATGGGACTGCTAATGAGTTGCCTTGTTCTGAGGAAGAAGCAGAAACTTAACCCAAGGTAGCAACTGAATTCGCTCCTTAGAAACTAAATTGTGGGAAAGGAACAAGACTGAAAACAGTATATTTTTTGTTGTTGTTCCGTTGGCTATTTCAGGTGAAAATGTCAAGCAGCAACTACTATTTGATTCTGTGGGCTACCTGTTTCTTGAGTGTGCCAAGCTTGGTTCCTTAGCTTTCTTTTCCTTCCTACAAGCATCTGTATATTCTTTCAATAAATTTGTTTGCTTACATTAGTTAGAGTCGATTTCTTGTATGCAGTCAATCAAATTGATAGACCACTTTCTTTCTTGACTTGTGTGACTGCATTTCCTGGTTCTCTTTCAGCTTGTCTGTCCACTCCAGGCTCCTACCACACCAGGATTCTTTTAGCATTCCTTTTTCTCCTTTTTCTATAACTGCCCATTCCTAGCTGCCTTTTTTTCGCCTATATATTTTCCCTCTATGAGATTTCATTCAGAGCTGTGGCTTTGACTTTCATTTTTACACTGAATTTATGACTCCTACATTGATCTAACACTACATTTGCCCGCTATTCGTTATCCCCATATAGATGTTACACTACCAACTCAAAGTCAGTATGACCCGAATCACACATCTCTCATTAATTTAAAAACTAGTTTCCTCTCCTTCATTCCTGATGTCTGTTATCCAGTCACCCAAGATGGAAGACTGACTGGGAGTTTTAACTCTTTCTTTTCACTGTATTGAGCATCAGTTGTTTTTTGTCTACTCTATATGACAATTTCTTCTAGAAAATTGCACTTCTCTCGTTCCATGTCAATCATGGTACCCTGCCTCCTTTCTTCACAGGAATGGTCATGTGATCTATACAGAACAAGTATGTATAATATATTTATAACAGATCAATATTGGGAAGGAGAAGGCATTGTTCTTTAAGCTGCTAAGCTGGGAGAATATAAATCTGTCATGTGGAGACAGCCTATTTAGCAGAATACACTCAATATATAAATAGAATAGGATGAATAAGTGGAGTACATAGCCTTGAACCTAAGCCTAAAACTGTGCCAAATCTAGACTTTCCAGTTCTTTGACCCAATAAATTTTGCTGATTTTTTCTTAAGCTAGTTTGAATTGGGCTTCTATCATTTGTATTATGCTAAAGAGCCCTATTATTGGGTTGGCCAAAAAGTGTCTTCGGTTTTTAAATAAAAATAAAAGGAACATTTTTCCTTTTCACCAAGAACTTTATGGAACAACGTATTCACACTTTCGTTCCACTACCTTTTGCCATTTTTCAGGCAACTTCATAATTTCATCTTCCCAAAACTTTTAATCTTTTTGAGAAAAGAACTCTTCCAGGTGCCTTTTACAGTCTTCCAGGTAACTGAAATTTTTTTGCATTAAGAGAATTTTGTAAAGATCTAAATAAATGGAAATCCGAAGGTGCAAAGTCTGGTGAATACGGCAGATGAATCAGAACCTCCCAGCCAAACTGTAACAGTTTTTGCCTGGTCAACAAAGAAACATGTGGTCTTGCGGTATCCTGATGGAAGATTATGCGCTTTCTGTTGACTAATTCCGGACGCTTTTCATCGAGTGCAGCTTTCAGTTGGTCTCATTGGAAGCAATACTTGTTAGAATTAATCGTTTGGTTTTCCGAAAGGAGCTCACCATAGAGGACTCCCTTCCAATCCCACCATATACATAACATCACCTTCTTTGAATGAAGACCAGCCTGTGGTGTCGTTGGTGGTGGTTCATTTCGCTTGCCCCACAATCTCTTCCATTCCACATTATTGTACAGTATCCACTTTTCATGGCCCATCACAATTTGTTTTTGAAACGGAACATTTTCATTACATTTAAGTAGAGAATCGCATGTGGAAATATGGTCAAGAAGGGTGTTTTTTCTTCTTACGTGGAACCCAAACATCAAAGTGATTCACATAACCAAGCTGGTGCAAATGATTTTCAGCACTTGATTTGGATATTTTGAGCATGTCAGCTATCTCCCACACGGTATAATGTAGATTGTTCTCAGTTAATGTCTTGATTCGATCACTATCAACTTCAACTGGTCTACCCAGTTGAGCATCGTCCAGAGAGAGATCTCCAGCACGAAACTTCGCAAACCGCTTTTAACATGTTCGATTAGTCACAGCACCTTCTCCATACACTGCACAAGTCTTTTTTTTTTATCTCAGCTGCATTTTTACCTTTTTTGAAATAATAAAGCAGAATATGCTGAACATGTTGCTTTTTTTCTTCCATCTTCAATATTAAAATGGCTACACAAAAATTCACCAGTTTTGATGAGTCTTTTTTTAAATGCATGCTGATATGACAGCTGTCACATACAATCTAACAAAATTATTTTGAATGAAGTTAAAGACAACTAAGTGCTACTAGAGTCATCTCACGGAAAAAAAACGAATGAAGCTTTTGGCCAACCCAATAGTTTTTTAATCCTGTTACTCTTACATTCAAATGCCTCACATGCATCCTTTCTTTTGTCTTCCACTGCTGCTACACCACTCAATGATTTCATGTCATTCTTCTATTACAACAGCTACCTTACAAGTCTGCTTGCTGACAGTCTATTGATCATCCAATATATCCAACACACTGCTATCAAAGTTAGCTTACTAATAAAATGTGGATTATATCACTCCTTTCTTTAAATATCTTCAGTGTTTATTGCTTAGTGAACGAAGTCCACATTTCTTAAAAGGCATGTAAGTTTTCCCTAAATGAGCATGATCTTAGTCGAAACCACAATTCATTCACTTATGAATAAGCACCTACTTTTTTTTCAGACATCACTCTGGATACAGTAGATATAGTGATGACAAAGTAGCTTATATTCCAGTGGGAAGGTTGCAACTCTTACAACTCGTTCCATAGCATCTGATTTTGATCTAAGGACAGTCATACAAGCCCCTGCTCTGAGTTTGCTGTTCTTAGTTTTCAATGATTTTCCCCACTTTTTTAAGAACAAAATCCAATGCTAAATTCTCTATGTCGTTGATCATTTAACAACACTTTTCTTATGTTTCCTCAGTGATTTATTTACATTATAGTACAAAGTTAATGAGTCTTGCTTTACATAATTGCTTACTTGCTTAAGCAATTGCTTAATGTGTCTTTCTTGCCTTAAACAAAAACTTTTTGAGGGCAGGGCACAGATTTTATTCACCTTTGTAAGCCCATCATGCTTTGCATATAGTAAGGACTCATTAAATTTGTTGGAATCATATTTATTGAATGATTGTTATTGAAACATAAATGCAAGAAAACATAGAATGTTATTGGGTTATTGTGCCTATTATACAACAAGTTATCCTAGGTGCTTTTCATAGGTGATTTAATTTAATCCATATAACTTCACACTTTAGGAAACTAAGGCAAAAGGGAATAAAGTAACTTATGTGAAGTTCTCAGATAGCGGCCGTGCCAAAAGATGTACTCAGGTTTTTCTGACTACAAAACTCAAACCCTTTCTACTTTACTACATACCACTCTGGTTTGTCGCTATCAGTAATATGAATAAAGTTTTAATGTAGTGGGCCAGATTCACCTTGGTCACAGATGGGCTTCAGTTGTAAAAGCTGAGATTTCATGAAAGTTCATGCTCCATTTGTTTGGTGATTTCATAAAGAAGAAAAAGGTTTGTAAATTTGAGTGTTATTTTTTGATCGAGTTACTCTCTAAAAATGTATAGTGCCGAACTGAAAGAGCAGAAATTTAGTCATAGTTTTGACAAAACACACGGGTAAAATCAGAATATCCCAAACATATACTTTTCTGAGTGTATTACATATTAAGAAAGGAAAAAAAGGTGTTGGTTTTGTTCTCCCCTCCAGGTTTTCTCTTTTTTCCTTAACGTTTCCTGTTTGTATTCTAGTCCCTATCCAAGAGATAAGCTACAACTCCACCTGGTACGTTCATTTTTGTTGACTTTGAGCAGGTTACTTAACCACAGTCAACTATTTTAGTCACCTCATCTGTAAGGGAATACCCAAAAAGGTGAATATCAAACTTCAGATAATAAATTTGTTTATGAACAAAGGGATTAGGATTATGCTCAACTGGAAAACTTTGCACTGTACTAGAATGATTTGAACAATTATCATATTTGTAATTTATTAACTATAAAATAACTTCCTCACTTTGAAAGTACTATTCTGCCCTTTGATACTTAATGTGGTATCATTAGGTTCAGGACATATAATACCATATAATAATGAAATATTAGACTGTGTGGATTACTAGTTATCATTCAAAATAATCATAATTTTATGATGGTTAAATAAATTCTCATTTGCACTTACTTGATGTAAAATACAATATAAAAACAAAATGACCTGGTCATATTTTCCAACGATTATCAATATCAGTTTACCTGTCCTGGTGATTGTAAAGGAAAAACAAGTGTTTTTGACATACATTGTTCTTGAGGGTGCTTACTTTTTAAAAGGACTTGGAAATCTAGTTGATAGTATAAGTAAAAACTACAAAATAAATAGGAATAACAATTTACTAATTTTTCCCCACTTTCTCACTCCTTTCTGAAAAGGTGACTCTAGGAAGAATACAGGGCCAAGACTCTTTGTTCCTAAGGCTCAGTTTTCTCATCTGCAAAATGTGGATAATAAAACCTAATCTTAATGAGACTGAGATTACACTTGTTTCACACATTAATGGTATATAACCTAGTGCTCTGTCACTTACCATTTGAGTGAACTTGGCCTAGTTACTTCACTTCTTTGAACTTTTTTCTCATTTGTAAAGTGTGGATAATATAATCTGTCTTGCTCATGTAGGTTTGTTGTGGGATCAGATAAAAAATGGCATGTGAAAGTGTTTTTATAAAGTACTAGAAAATGTAAGGATAATTATTTCCAAAGCAACTACCACTGGTCCAATTTTCCCTGCTACATAGTGCTGTATGTTCTTAGATAAAATATTATACAGAAGGGAACTCAAAGTCTTTTCTCCATTATCACTTCCTTTTTTCTGCATCTGCTTTCCTAGGGAAACAAGATTTAGTTCTACCTTTGTGCTTGTCCAGGTTATAGAAAATGCATTAGTGGCAAAGGATAGCAGTTGCCCCATTCTAGCTCCAGTTATTCAAGAATAACTGTACGGTTAATGAAATTTCTGCCCTTTCTAGGTGTAAATAAACAATTCTTGAAACATAAGTCTTTTATTTTATTTTTATTTTATTTTATTTTTTTTTGCGGTACGCGGGCCTCCCTCTGCCGCGGCCTCTCCCGTCGCGGAGCACAGGCTCCGGATGCACAGGCCCAGCAGCCATGGCTCACGGGCCCAGCCGCTCTGCGGCATGTGGGATCTTCCCGGACCGGGGCACGAACCCGTGTCCCCTGCATCGGCAGGCGGACTCTCAACCACTGCGCCACCAGGGAAGCCTGAAACATAGTCTTTTAGATGGTATATAAACAATGGATTCCTAAAGAGAACTCTTCTCTAATAATGAAAAAGCAACTTGTATATAATTACAACTAGATGATTGTGAATGTTTACTAATTGAAAACGATTCATGAAACTAAACTCTTGAAGTATAGTCTTCCTTGAATCAGAGCAGCAGTGTAAGTTAATATAAAAAAACAGAAATAATAGTATACAGAAAAAAACCCAAGATATTTCCAATTGTTGATGATCTTTTTCTTTCTTAACAATTAATTTCTTAAACAATGAATGATAAAGTTAAATTGAGAGAGAAAGGGAGAAATTTGTAAAGCTGAAATTTTTGTCTATTAACTTTCTAGGATGTAGTTATAATGCATCTTAACTCTGTAACCTCTGTCAACTGTCTCTTCTGCAAATTAATCATTTACAAAACAGATGGCTACCCTCTTGTTAGAGACCTAGAATTCAAAATTATGTTAAGGATAGGGACAAATTATGCATATAACCACTCTTTTATTATTAAAGCTGGTCTCTAAAAACAAATACATTTCAAAACTTACCCCAATGAGGGCAGTATGAGTCTCCCAGGATTCTAGAAAGATTTCATCCAGAATAAAGTATATCAAAAAGTTTTTTTTTTATTTCGTTTATGGCTTAATGCTATTTATTGAACTTCCTATGTATGTAGGGCAAAATATCACATCCACAATACAAAACTAAATGTGATTGGAAGGATGTGACATTGTTGGAACATTGTTGCATGCTGACACAATACCTCACAGCTAGTTCAAATCCTTCCTTCTCTACAATTTTTATATTACTTGGATTTAATGGAAACCCAGAAAACAATAATGAATTTCCCCAAGAAGTAAACTCATTATGCATCCATCTTTTCAAGTCAAGGTAATTTTAAATGGAGAGAAAGCAATTTACCATGACATCTACATAATATTATGGACAAAAAGTCAGACTTTAGAGCCCAACTACCTAGGTTCAAATCCTGCTTCAAAGAGATAATAGCTGTGTAATCTAGGGTAAATTGCTTAACTTCTCTGTGCCTCAGTTTGTTCATAAGTGAAATAATGATAGTAAAACTCCATATATCATAGGGTTCTTAAGGATCAAGTGAGTTGCTACCTGCATGGTAGTACTTGGAATACAGTATATATGATCTAAACCTTTGTTGAATTAATTTAACAGAAATAGTAATAAGAAACAGCAGGAAGAACTTACTGAGAAACTTCTACAGTTACCACTCTGTTTTTGTCAGTAATGAAAGCTATTTCAAAAAAAATTCTGAGAGATTTCCTCTGCTTACTTTCAAGTCATCAAGTATCCATTAAATACCTACTGTGCCTGGTGTCTTGGGGACACAAAATAAATTTAGTAGTCTCTGCCCCTCGGGAAGTTACAGTCTTTCTACACTAAATTTAGAATCAAGGCTCACGGCGCAAAATTCAAAGAAACATGCAACAAAAAATACTAGAGTGCCGCAAAAAATTAACCTGGTAAGTAAAACTATTCACAAATTCAATATGTATATTAAGAAAAACGCAGTTACCAATTGGGAATGCATTTATTTTGACATCTACACAGAGAGCTGCTAAATACAATGATTCACATCAACAGACATTCTGTAGAAATAGTAATACTTTCCTTTCTCTCTGGGGTATTTGACAAAACCTGAGAGCGATCCTGCAAAACCACAGAGAATGAAAACTGCACTGGGAACATCAAAGGTCTTGTGACTGGTGCCTAAGAACCAGGAGGACAACGTGGTGGGCTCGGTGAACACCTGGATCTGTGAGGCAAAGACAGGCTCGGAACCACGATCAGGATTAGGGACGAACTTGTTCCCGCAGCTGATACTGACCAGTCCGCAAAGCCCAGTGGCGCGAACCAGGGGGCTCCCCTCGCGTCCGACCTCCCGGGCGTGGGGGACGCCAGGCTGAGAGACGACGGGTTCCTCAAAGCTAACGGTCCCCACGCCGCCTCCCAGATCTCGAGGATGGGCATCCGAGAGCAAGCCCGGGCCACCACGTCCCGGCTCGGTGGGCCGCTGAGGTGCCAGCCGAGGTTACCCGAGTCCGCTGCCCTCGGCTCGGCCCCGCTCAGCCCGCCGCCCTTGTACCCGGCCGGCACGTCACTTCCGGCGCGCGCGCCCGCTGGTGAAAAGGGACAGGGTCGGGGCCCCGGCGCGCGGCTGCCGGGGGGCGCGCAGGGGGGGGCGGGGCGGGGGAAGGGGGAGTGTCTGCCCGCCGCAGCCGCCGCCGACGCCACCGTTGCTGCCGCCGGGGCTGAGGAGTTTGCTGAAGCCTTGGCCTCAGAACCGGCCCAGTCTTCCCGCCCGCACTCCGGGCGCCAGCGCCGAGAGCACTGACCGCTCTGACCGGTGCAGAAGCAGGAGTTGCCTCAGCCTGTGGAGCGGCGGGGACGGCCCCGGCTCCCCTTCCCCTCCCTGACCCCTTCCTTTCATCGTCTCAGTCATGGGGAACGCGGCGACCGCCAAGAAAGGCAGCGAGGTGGAGAGCGGTGAGTCAAGGGCTGGGTCTGGGGGCCCGCCGGGCGGGCCGGAACGGGGCACCGAGCGCCCCTCCGGGTCGGAGCCCGGAGGTCGCTGACATGGTCCAGGCCTCGCAGCGGCCTCCGGGAGCCACTCGAGGGGACCCTGGGGGACCCGCTGCCTTCCTCTTCCACCCCCTCCCCCCAGCTCCGGCGCGAGGGCTGAGTGCCGAGGGCCGGATGGAGAGGGTGAGGGAGGAGAGCGGTCCCTGCAATTCCGTCTTTCACTAGAGCGCGCGCGCGGGGGTGGGGGGGTCTCCCATGCTTAGATACTAACCCCAAATATGGTCCGGATAAAGAAGTCTCTTGGACCATCCCAGCCCTCGCTCCCCCCCCCCCAAAAAAAAACGCGGGCCCCCTCTTTGGGAGCCACAGGTAGTGTTGTGAGAAGAGTTGGCTCTTTTCCCTCCATCACTTGGGTCCATCCCAACCTTATCATCAGGTGAGGGGCTGCGGGTCTGGTCCTCCGCAGGTGAGGTTAATCCTAAGTGGGCAACTACGTTTTAGAGATCCTCCATCTTTTCAGATTAGGAGTGGAAAATATAGTAAGAGTAGACAAAAACTTTTCCCATTAGAGAAAAAAAGCAAGGCAGGTTTGCCTTTTCTTGAGACATGCAAGAATTTGCTACAATGTCTGTAAAACTTAAAGGTCCCTCTGAATTGAAGTGCTTCCAGAATACGGTGGATTTCTTCTGAGAGCTGAAAGTGCAGGCACTCTACACTTTACACCAAACAGTAAAAAGTGATGAATTTCTGTATGGCTGTATGGTTTTATTTATTTATTTATTTATCTATCAGTCAATCCGTCAGTCAATCTGGATGGTTTTTGCCTTTGCCAGGTTCAACTCAGATTTGATAATTCAGGATGAACAGAAAACAAATAGTATTCGTTGTGTGACCGCGAGTAACATCTCAGCACTTGAGGGAATGCCTGATGAATTTATTCCAGTTTGTGTAAATAGTATCTTTTAATGCTTCTATGTTTTTACTATGTTTTAGGTTAATTTCGTAATTTAGCATGAAGGAAATAGCTTTTGTCGGTATCAGTAAAGCAGAATCGATTGGGAAAGATCTAGTCATTCATTTTGTTTAATGTGAATAGTTAGATCAGATTATGTGGTTTGTGTTTCACCAATAAAGTTTTGGTGTTAATTTTCAGGAGCTCCAGAAAAGTTTAATATGTGATATGGAGATTTTAAAAAGCCAATATAGAGGTAGAATTTTAGTGTTTTTTTTTCTTTAATTGCACAAATGTAGTAACTAACTGTACAAAAAGTATTAAAAATGCGGAAAGTAAAGAATTACTTGTGCCTTTCATCATTTTCCTTTTTAATTTAAAGCTAAAGATAAAACATGTGCTAATTGTATTACAAAGAGTGTGCTTGGTAATGGAATCATTTCAGTGATTTTTATCAACAAGTGCTGGCCTGTACAGTGTTTATATTTTTAACAATGATAGTAGACTCTTTTGTGATTTATATATTTCCATTATTAAGTTACCAAACTAATTCTCCCCTAGACAGTATTAATTTGAAGCTCGTAGCTATGGGATACTCTTGGAATATTTATAGGAAACAGAAAGGAAACTTTAGATGTTTATCAAAATATCTTGAAATTATTCCTATGAGTAAGTTCTTTCCTAAGCTTTAACTGTTAGTGATAGCCTAGTTCTTAAGTATGTTAGCCAGCTTTTTATATAAGTTTATTTATGGAAACTGAAGGTCATTATAGTAGTTTGAATAAATGTTGTGAAGTGATAAAAGAAAATAGCAAGCTATGTCTCATTGGGAGAGTCATTGCAAGTGTCACATGTTGATCAGTTTGTAATTTCATTTGGAGCAATGTTATCAGGTGCATGTTGCTGCTGTTCTACTGTGGTGAACAAAGAAATGTTATCAATATATCTTAATACTTAATGAAAGAACAACTTTTACCATTATATACCTAACTGTTCTGTATAGTTTTTAAAAATTACTTTTGAAAATATATACCTTTCAAAATTTGAATGTAGTTATTTAAACTTCAGCTGATATATAAAAGCATAAACTTTTAGAAATATAAGTGATTCTAGAGATCAGCCTGTGTAATCATTCCATTTCAAAGCCAAAGTGCCTGACCTCTGAATAAGCTGGAGCTGAGATCATGCTATTCGTGATATCAGAGTAAGGAATAGAATTTGATGCCCTGACTCCATACTGTATCACTAAATAATCAATTAATATGAATATTTTCAAAATATCTACAAAGTGTATTAGTTTCATTTGGATACTCTGTAAGTAAAAGCTCAAGAACTTTTACTATCTAGTGTGAGAGAGAAAATGTACATATAAAAGTTAACTGAAAAGTAAAATATGACAAGTGCTAACATTATGGAAAATGAACTTAAAACTCTGAAAACTACCAATAGGAAAATGTTTGATTTGAAATGAAGATATAAAAATATCAGGCCAGTTAGGATTTGAGGTTTGGCCCATGCCTCATACAGGTGACTCTGGAGCTTAGTTCTAAAAATATTCCAGAAGAATGAAGCTGGGCATAAAAATATTTGAGAACGGTCTTAGTTAGCTTTGACCATCTGGTGCTTATGTTGTACTCTATTGAAATTTATCCCCCTACACTTAGAAGAAAACATTTTCTGGGGTAAGACTTGAAAGCTGGGGAGATTTCATTTTCAACTCCACAGTTTCTGGAGATCACATTAAGTTGGGTACCTATTATTCTACTGTAGTGAACTAGGAAATTGTATTGATATGTCTTAAAACTTAATGAAAGAGCAACTGTTACTTTTACATACCTGTTCTGTGTATTTAAAAAAAAATTACTCTAGTAAAAAATATGTGTCTCAAAATCTGACTGTAGTTATTTAAACTTCAGTTAATATGCAGAAGTATAAATTTTAGAAAAATAAGTGAGCATACAATTCTCTGAGAAATTTTAAACTTGTCATTCAAAGTTGTTTTACTTATCCTATCTCCCACTTTTTACTTTACTCACAGTCCCCAACATAAAAACAGATGCCACCTATTTTAGCCTAGGAGGGGTTTTTTGTTTGTTTATTTCATTAAAAAACAAACAAACATTAGATTTCCTCTACCCCCCCACCACATGTTGCTTGGGAGCTTTATGTTACACTCTTAGCGCCAAGGTGTTGAGACTTATGGGTAAAGTGTTGGTAGAGATTTGGATGCAGATTCTCCCATGACTGCAAGTGGTAGAGCCACCTGTAAGCCAGTGTTCATATAATGATTTTTGAATGTTTTCCAGAGTCTCTCTGTCTTAAGAACTTTTGAAGGTGAATGGAAGTTAAAAAAAGTCACCAATAGAGTAGTTTCAACCAAAATGCAAGTTTCATAAAAACTAGCATTTTTTTAAAGGCTTACTATGTGCCAGTTTCTCTAAGTACTTTGCATGCATAATTTCACTTAATCTTTCCAACTGTATGATATAGTTTAGTTATTTCTCCATTTTATAGATGAGAAAAAGGAGGCTCAGAGAGCTTAAATGACTTGTCTTAGGTTGCACAGCTAGTAAGTCAGGGAGTAACGTTTGAACTTAGGTAGGTTAACCCCGGAACCTGAAATCCTAACCACTGTGCAAACAGCCTCTGTATCCAATGGAAAATCTGATTCTAAGATACACAGAATAGCTTATACTTCATTTTAATCAGTTTGTTATTATAGAAAATTTTGGTGGTTTTCAATAGTGTCTTCATTTGGATATAGTAGATATCTTAAATGAAAGAGTTAATTTTTCCTTGTACTGTCTTCTACATTCAATTTCTGTAAATTGAGGATGAAGGATTAAATTACCTTGAAAGTCTTTTCAGATTCAATGTGGTATAATTTCAAATTAAGCCATAGAAAATTAATTTTATATACTTAAAGCATTCATTAATATTTGTGTTTAATTCTTTTTTTCTCATTTGTAAATGTATACTTTCACTTTCTGTGAAATAGCCAATTGAAAAATTACTTTTGAACTTATATTGCCATTTTAAAAGTATTTGGAAATTTGTATTTTACCATGGTTTACAATAGCACTATCCAATCAGACTTGCTGCTGTGATGGAAATGTTTATATTGTCTCATGTGGTAGCCACTAGCTACATGCAGCTATTGAGCACTTGAAATGTAACCTGGGCAACTGAGAAACTGAATTTTTAACCTACATGTGGCAGGTTAGTGTTTGGTGTATTGGACACCACACGTTTAGAGCATAGCTGTCTTTACATGTAATAAAAACACCAACCCATCTTTCCATCATCTTGGTAATTTGTGGATCCTCACAAGTTTGTACAGATGAACAAAATGCTGTATTTGTCTTTTTTCATACTAGAAATTAACTTATTTCTTCAGTATTTCCTCTGAATAAGCATTTGTACACCTAGTGAACAGATTATTATAGCTTAGTAATTTGTGTATAATCTGTAAAGTTAGGTACAAAGTTAATTTCCTTATTGGACTCTACTACAATTAGAATTTATTAGTTTTTAATACTGAATCCCAGTGAATACATTTTTATTGAAAATTTTTATAGATTTAAATGTTGATTAGGAACAGGTTCACAGTGATCTCATATCTTATGTCTTTAAACTTTTCAATTATCATATTTTTTAAAAGAAAATCAGCAACAGATATTTATTCCATTTTAATAGATTGGCAGAAGAATTTTGGAGTAGTCTTCCTTAGGTTAAAAAGTAAAGAAAAAAAAGTGAAAATAAACAGCCACACTATTTGGATGATAAATACATATTATCTCATACAGTTCCATGATTCTCTGATTCATTTAGTGCAGATCGTCTACTGTGTAAAATTACCCTCCTGCTCAGGAACGATTTTTCCCATTCTCCTGGTCAGTGTCCTCTACTTAGGATATAAACAGATTGTTGATTTTCATTGCCAGCAGCAGGATAATTAGAGGCATGAAAGCCAGTTTAGAGAAGTAAGCCATGGCTGAGTGGCAGAAGCAGCAGATGAAAAGATACAGGTAAGCCAGCATAGCTATTAAGATTCTTTCAGATAGTAAGGAGTTGACCATAAGTCATTTTGATATTCCATTAAATTAATAAAATAATTAGTATAATTTATAAAATTATCTATATATCTATGTGATAATAAATGTTAGTACACATATGTGTCCACATTTCCTCAAGGGAATAAATCTTAGGTTTTTAATGGAAAAAAAGCCTATGTGAAATAGGAAAATGTGGAACTTATAGGAGGTAAATATACCTTGGTCAGTACTATATTATTTTGAGTATTTTATCTTAATTTAAAAAATATTCCTCAAGAGTCCCTGTATTGTTCTTTTCTTTATTCATTTGTTCATTCATTCATTCTACATATTGAGTTACTAATATGTGACAGACTTTATGTAAGTCTATGGGAATAAAGGTTGAATAGGATACAGTATCTGCTCCAGAGTACCTGTGTTTCAGAAGGGGGAGACAGACATGTCAACAACTTAATGAAAAACAAAAAACAAACAAACAAACAAAAAACTGTTACAAATGCTTTTGTAAAAGTTCACTGGGGGAACCAATAGAAAGTATGGTCATTTCCACAGAGGTGAGGGAGGTGAAGTTCAAAAAGGACTGCAAAGAGGAGGTGAGCCCTGAGTTGAACATTGAAAATCGTAAATGTTCAACAGCAGGATCACAGGAGGAAGTTATGTTCTGAGTAGAGAGAGCACACAGAGTGAGCAAAGATACAGAGGGGTGAAACAGCATGACATATTCAGGGAAGAAAGTAAGTTGTCCATTATGACTAAGTGATAGAGGATGGGGTTCGTGGTAGGGAAGAGGGGAGATTGTACAGTGAAAGATGAGACTGAAGAAATGGACAGAGACCATGAAAAGAGTTTGAATTTTATCCCATGGACATTAGGGAGCTACTGTGAAATAAGAGAAAGATATGATAAAATTTGGGTTTTAGAGAGATTACTTTGGTGGTAATGTGAAGATGTCACCATGGAACAAGTGAAGTGTTTGGAGGCAGGAAGATCAATTAGAAGACTCCCTCTCTCAAGTGAGGGACTTTGAGGGTCTGAATCAAGGTGGTAGAGGTAGGGATACAGGAAGGATCTGAAATGTGAGAAATTTGGAAACTAAAAATAAGCAGACTGTACTGTACTGATTGCATGTTGGGAATGAGGAAAAGGAGGAATTGGGAATAACTCCCAAGATTTTAGCTTCTGTGTCTTGGTGGCTGGGTTGTAATGCCAGTAATGGAGTTAGGAAATGGATATAAGGGGAGGAACAGATTTGGGGGGGCATATTGAACTCAGGGTGCCTATGGCATTTCTGAAAAATGATTTCTGATTGGCTGTTTTATGTGTGGATTGCCTATAGTTCTCCCAGCTGTGGGGGAAAGAATGACCTTGGATGGTCAAAGGATCTTTTCCAAATTTCATCCTCATTTTGCTCCCCTTTTAAGGCCAGCTGTTTAGAAGCTATAAAACTATATATGACATCTGACATGACTTCTATAAATTAAGAACTATAGCCACTAAAAGTTTAGCTTCTTTGTTTTGAAAAAAGTAAAAGCCAAAGCACTGATGAGAACAGCATAACTTTTAAAGAAACAAAATAATTTAAAGTCAGATAAATTGTTACTTTTATAAGTTACTTTTATAATTAAAGTGAGAATCCTATAAGCTGTTGAGTTTTGTAGAGTCATGTGGAATAGTGGAAAAAACATGTAAAATATAGTACCAACATATATTGTACTAAGTAAATATCAACATTCTTCCCTTAGCGTTCTTTGAAATCGATATTAAAAAGTTAAAGTGTGACTTAATAGTAGGAATATGAACTTAGAATAAGAAAAATCTAAATTCTCTTTTCTAATTCTTTCCATTAGTTTGCTTTAGACAAGTGTTTTAATACCTCCAATCTGTACTATAAAATTGAGAAGGATGAATTTGATAAAGAGGCTGTGGCCTTTTCCAGCTTTATAATTCAGTGATTCCCATATATTTATTAAAAGAAAGAAGGTATATTTAAAAAGTAGCAAGACAAATAAATTATAGAAGATTCTTACAGAATTATGTGGGTAGAGAAATGGCAAATGATCCTCAGTGTGAGCAAATACAAGGTAATTTATTTAGGGGAAATTTTTGATCTGTACTTAAAGAATGATAGCCTCTGAGTTTTGGCCTAAGAAACAAATTTTGGAATCACTGTATTGATCGTTGAAGATATTTTCATGTTCTGCTGTAGGTAAAGGGACCACTTAAATGTTGGTCATCAAGGGAGTGTATTAGAAACAAAACATAAAACAGTCTACTCAGTGTAAAATCCTTAACATATTATGTGTAGTTATGATGTTTTGTTTATAGCAGAACTGGAGAAAGTTAAGATCAGGGCAGCTAATAGGAGTAAGAGAATTGAAGGTCTATTGTATGAGGATAAACTTAAAACAAACAAACAAACAAAAAACCCCCAGAACTCTTCATTCTAGAAAGATTAGGGCTACACAGTTGAAGTGTATAAACCAAATAGTATAGACAGAGAAAATCTGGCATTGTTCACCTAAATTTAAAACACTAGAACTCATGGGCTATTCCTCAAAACTTATAAAAGCTAGTTGTAGAGCAAATAAAAGGAAGTACAGTGAAACCTTCATAAACTTGGCTTAGAGAATAAATATATTTAACTTATTATTTATGTTTAAAGGTAAAAACATTTGTGCTTACAAATTCAGCTAGTATTTTTATCAACTTAAAAATTGCTGGAGGGCCTCCCTGGTGGCGCAAGTGGTTGAGAGTCCGCCTGCCGATGCAGGGGATACGGGTTCGTGCCCCGGTCTGGGGGGATCCCATATGCCGCGGAGCGGCTGGGCCCGTGAGCCATGGCCGCTGGGCCTGCGCGTCCGGAGCCTGTGCTCCGCAACGGGAGAGGCCACAACAGTGAGAGGCCCACATACCGCAAAAAGAAAAAAAAAAAAAAAAAAAAAAAAAAAAAAAAAAAATTGCTGGAAAGTGTTGATGCGCTTTTACTCTTTTTATAGGTTTTGTAACCCTTTCAGCCCCTTACAGCTTCAAAAAGACTCATCAGTATTAGTAGACCTCTTTCTTGCTAATATTGAGGTTTACTACCATAATGCAAAAAATAAATTATTTCCCCTGATATGGAGGTATAGCTTAAAAGTTGCTTAAATAGATATAGAGGTATAACTTAACTTGCTTAAATAGAGATGGAGGTATAGCTTAAATTTTTATATTTCAATCCATTATAATTCATCTATTCATTTTTTTTAATTTCCAGGATGGGGGGCGTGTAGGAGATACAGTTTGTCTTCATGTAGCTCATAGTCTAGTGGAAGCTTTAGATAAGTAAATGCATAATCATGAGAATTTTGTAGGAAGTATATTATAGAGTATTTCCTGTAGTAACAATTTGGTTTTTCACTTTTTGGTTATAATATAAGTTAGATTCAGTAATGTTCTATATCTATGTGGAGAATTTTCTGAATCAAATTTGGGACTACTTGGGACTTCCCTGGTGGTCCAGTGATTAAGACTCTGTGCTTCCACTGCAGGGAGCACGGGTTTGATCCCTGGTCAGGGAACTAAGATCCCACATACTGTGTGGCGTGGCCAGAAAAAAAAAAGTGGGGGGGACTCCTTTAAAGAGAGAAATGAACTAATTGACAATTCACAGTGAAGGATAATTCAGTAGCACATTTGACATTAGGGCTGCCTTATAAAATCCAATGTAAATGCCATATCTGTAGCTGATTTGCTGTTACAGGTATAAAGTCCCAGGCTTTATGGCTATGGTTTAAGGTTGTATTCCCTGTTGCCTACTATTCATATAATGTTAACTTTTCAATGACTTCTGAAATTTTTGTTTTCTAGTAAAACAACTGTTGAATCTAAACCTATGAGTCCTTGGAAAATCTGTATTCTCCATCTGGACTTCGACTCAGAAAATCAAAGATACTGTCTTGAGATCTCATTATTTTAAGGTTCTACTTAATGAGTATTCAATTTCCACTTATTCAAGTAGAAGACCATATAGCATCAGCAGACCATTGTGGTATGTGAGCCACAAAATTGAAAGAAAGTGTTTATACGGATATTACTTAGCTTCTTTTCTAAGAGCCAATTCTGCTAATTTAGCTCCTCCAATCCTAGCTCAGCTAGGATCCTGTCCTAACTCAGCTCCCTAGATGTATAGAAGCCATGAAAGGTTAAACTGGGGAAGAATATGAATCTCTCTTTAGGCTGTAGTCGTGAGGTTACTAAATAAGCTATAGTTCAACTGATAAGAATGACGCAGAGACAGAATAGTCATTTGTTTGTCATTCATTCAATCCTTTAGTTATTCTCAATCAGTACTTAGTAAGTGCCTACCTTGTACCAGGCATTGTGCTAGTCCATAAATGCAAATATGAGAATAAATGTAAGACTTAGTTCCTATCCTTAAGCTGGGAGACAGATACATTCAGATATTTATGATAAAAATGTACAATGATACACAGGTGCCTGAGATTGATACTAGGGTGAAAGTACAACATAGGGGTTTATATGGGAATAAGAATTTCTGAGATCATCTTGGGAAATAGACTGTAACTGACTGAAATAGAAATTGGTTTTGAGTCCATTTTGGAGATATTTACATCTGTAACTCTAGCACTTATACTAACATTGATTTCCCAGCTGTTTCTCCTACTACACATTGTGATATGTAAGGGCAGAGACAATATCTATCTTGTTTAGGTAGATATCCCCCAAACACAGTTCCCAGCTCATAGTGGAAGCTAAAACTATGGATAATTAAATGGATCAAAAAACTCAAGCTTCTTTTAGAAATGTTTACCCTCCCCCCTCCCCAGTTAGCAGGTACTTTCTTTGTAATATATTGACTATTTGGGCCTAGTAGTTGATTTATTTGATAAGAGCGTACCTCTTTCCCTCTCTTCTTAGCACATAGTAGTTTATTCGACATTTGTATGTTAAAATTATATCACTTTTAGTTGGTAGGGAGAGATTGGTCTCAGGCTTCAGTTAGGAAGACATTAGATTAAGAAAAACTGTTATGCTCCCAACCTCTTAAAAAAACCCTCCTCATTTGAGGCCTGAATGTTTGTGTATCCCCCAGATTCATATGTTGAATCCTGACTCCCAAGTTGATGATATTTGAAGGTGAGATCTTTGGGAGGTGGTTATGTCATGAGGGCAGAGCCTCATGAATGGGATTATAAAAAAGGCTGAGAGCTCCCTTGCCCCTTCCGCTGTGAGGTTAACAGTGAGAATACGGCTGTCAATGAGGAAGTGGGCTGGTACCAGACACCAAATCTGCCGGCACCGGATCTTGAATTTCCAGCCTTCAGAACTGTGAGAAATAAATTTCTTTTATTTATAAGCCACCCAGTCTGGTAAACAGACTGGGTGGCTTATAAACAGACCAAGACAAGACCTATACCATTCAGCTGTATCACCATGTTCCTCGTCTATGTTGCTGTCATTTACCAATCTCTGGCTCACTTACTTTCATTCATCAAAAACTTCGGGTCACAAAGTTTCTCTATACTGTAAGCCCTGTATTCATCCTTGATGGCTTTAACTTCTGCATGATGACTCATCCATTACCACTGCATCTCAATTCCTTGACCACATTATCCTTATCCCCTTCACTTCAGTTCAGATAGCCAGTCTCACCAGCAACCTTGTCATACTCATTAACTGCGCAAGAATCACTATTGTAGGCGTGTCATTCTCTGATTATAATGTCCTCTCCTTATTGTTTGCTTTTTAAATATTCCCATTATGATCATTCTTCATTAGAACCTCTCGCTTCTTCATTTTTTCTTAACCAGTTTGGATTACGTGGTCCCTGAAATCCTTTGCACTTTTCTCTTTTTATCACATCCTTCCTTACGGAAGTCCAGTTGATAAACTTAACTTCCGCTTTCTTAGTGCTTTCAGCCAGGAGCTAAGCACTGCTGGAGAAAGCCACATGGAAGGGGCACTATAAATTCAATCTCAAATGGGCTGTCAACATGACTTGACAGTTGAACCACATTTCTCTGATTAACTCTGTTTCCCATTCATTACAATTTCTGTTTCATTCTCTTCTTTACACTTCTGAAATCCCCATTATGTCTCTCATTCTAAGCAATGATCTTGCCTCGTATTTTGCAAAGAAAATAAAAGGTATCAGACAAGACCCCCTTCAACTTCTTATATCAAACATCCAGATATCCTATATTTTAACTTTATCTTGTTATTCTGTTATAGTAGATGAGTTGTCTATTCCATTTATCTATTGTTAAATCACATCTCTCGTTTAGTGTCTTAAAGCAATGACAACATTTATTTTGCTTAGGAAAGTGCACTTTAGTCAGAGTTCTACAAGGACATCTCATCTCTGCTCTGTTTGACAACAACTAACTCAGCTCAAAGGTTGAGGCCTAGAATCGCTTAAAGACTTGCTCATTCACATGTCTCCTTGTTGTGCTGGCTGTAGGTGGTTGGAACCTTAGCTGGGATTTTCAGCTGGAATATCTACAGGTGGCCTTTACATGTGGATTGGGCTTTCTTATAACATGGTGGTTGAGTTCCAAGGGAGAGGGAGAAGAGCCAGGTGGAAGCTGTATCCCCTTTTATGACCTAGCCTTAGAAGTCAAGCAATGTCACTTCTTCTGCATTCTGTTCGTTAGAAGTGAGTCACTGAGATGAGTCCATATTTGAAGAAGGTGTATTAGATTCCACCCTTTGATGGAAGGAGTTCAAAGAATTTTTGGCATATTTTAAAAACCCACTACATCACACATCTTTCTCTGCAAGGCCAATCCCTCTACCATTACTTTGGATCCCATCCTCTCTTGCTCTCCCAGGAACCGTATGCAATTGTGTATTCTTCTTTTTTTATATTCAACCTGTCTTCTCATTTGTTTTAACAATGTGCACCCCTTTTTCTTTAACTTTCTGTTTTGCTTTTTGACTACATTTTCTTCCCTTTTTCATCTCTCACCTAAAGTAAACTGGCCTATGACTTACTGTACACGTGGCCATTTCAGTTGCCTTCGGTGGCTAGGCAGGTAATTAAAATCTGTTGGATAAAACCTGAAGCCAGGATTTTAAAAAAAAGAGAAAGTGTTCTTTTTTTCCTCTTCTTGCTGTATTATAGCTACTTACAGTCATGACGCAGAGAATGTAACCTACACTTAATGCAGTTTAGCTTTTAGAATATAACACGTTTGAAAACTTGGTCTGCCTGTAAGTAAATCAGTACGTAACAACATAAAAACATAAAAAAGTCTTAAAATGAGAGAGGGGCAAGTGGCTAAAAGTGTGTGCACGGAGGTGATCATAATACTTGGCCTTGGGATTTATGCTTTTTTTTTTTTTTTTTTTTTTTTTTTTTTTTGTGGTACGCGGGCCTCTCACTGTTGTGGCCTCTCCCGTTGTGGATCACAGACTCCGGACGCGCAGGCTCAGCGGCCGTGGCTCACGGGCCTAGCTGCTCTGCGGCATGTGGGATCTTCCCGGACCGGGGCACGAACCCGTGTCCCCTGCATCGGCAGGCGGACTCTCAACCACTGCGCCACCAGGGAAGCCCCGGGATTTATGCTTTTAAGGAGGAAAAAGGATATAAGGATATGAAGTAGAGTGAAAAGAATTGGAGACCTTGATAAGGTCTGAAGATTGTTGGAGTTGAGATATTAAAGTGAGTGAGCTAAAAAGATAGAAGATAGATAGATGGTTGCCAGAGAGAGGATAGAATGAAATGGGTCTAGGGTATAATCTTTCAAGTAAGTGTCTAAGATAGGGTAGGGTGGAAATGTATATATTAAGTGAATATAGATACTAAACTAGAAAGGTTGGAGTATATACATACTAGATAAACATGTATATTAAATGAACTACAATAGCCTAGTTTTATTTGTAGTGTTAAATGTAAGAAATATACTCATATGTACAATGCCTGTTTAAAAATTCTATTAAAAATCTTAGCAGAGGCTTCTCTGGTGGCGCAGTTGTTAAGAATCTGCCTACCAATGCAGGGGACATGGGTTCGAGCCCTGGGTCTGGGAAGATCCCACATGCCGCGGAGCAACTAAGTCCGTGTGCCACAACTACTCAGCCTGCACTCTAGAGCTTGCGTGCCACAACTACTGAGCCCACGTTCCACAACTACTGAAGCGTATGGGCCCAGAGCCTGTACTCTGCAACAAGAGAAGCTACTGAAATGAGAAGCCTGCGCACTGCAACAAAGAGTAGCCCCCGCTCGCCGCGACCAGAGAAAGCCCACACACAGCAATGAAGACCCAATGCAGCCAAAAAATAAAAATAAATAAATAAATAAATAAATAATATTAAAAAAAATCTTAGCAAAGTACTTAAAAATTAGATTTTAACAATATAATTTTCAGATAAAAAGACAATATATTAAATATATTTTAGTGGCATGAGTTTTCAATTAATAGTGATAGCCAAAGACCAAGTGGGGTCATGTTGGTTTATATATTCTGTAGATAAAAATATACTTCAGTTTAAATATGTATCTCTTCTTGATTTTAAAAATATTCATGCTTGCATAGTTAAAAGAGAATGTATTCTTATTCTCTGTGGAACCATAGCTTTTATTAACAGCTGATTTAAATTTAATAGAGAAAGGAATCATTCCCCTCCCCCCTTTAAAAATCAATTAACTGAAAAGCCTTTGAGAATTTAGAAGCTAGCTAATTAGGTGATCAGAGGTTACTTGCCTGGGCACTTAATATTATTAACCTGGTGTCTGGATCACACTGAGATCTAGAAAGTAATAAAAGTGTTCTCAAAGAAATAATAATAGATGTTACAGCCTATTTATATCAGTTCACACAGGTACTTTCAAAATCTTTCCTAATCTGCAAAATGGAGATAGTGCTGAGTTGTGAGATTTAGGAATCGTATATGATGTGTTTCTCTTGGCACCTAGAAGATGGTCAATAAATAGCAGCTATAGTTTTTAAGGGAAATCCTTAATCACTGTGTGTATAGATTGGGCACATTTTTTAACAAGTTGTCTGAATTGCAAGTTAATGGACAACTAGAAACAGCAAATTAATCTACTGGAGTAATGTTATATTAGATTATAAGGAGCTGACATATTCATAACCTCAGGATCATCAAGAATAAAAAGATATAAAAATTCAGTGGGAAATTTTAGCATTATCCACCAAAACTTTAAAAATTGCATAAAGCAGCTTATATCATTTATTTCTCACCATAACCCTATTAGTCAATACTATTATTATCATCACTTTTTTTTTAGTAAGAAAATTAAGGCTTAGAGAAGTTTAACAAGGTCACACAGTTAAATGGCAGAGCCGTGTGCAATGCAAACTTAGTCAATTTGTTCTAGACCTTCTACTCATAATCACTAGTTATTCTGCTCTCCTAACATGGTAATGATAATTTTCTTTTAAAAATTGTACATTTGAAACTGTACTAGAATCCAAAGAGCCCTTAGAAGATGTGTCTACCTACCATATCACTTTTTAGACTATTACTTAGCTTTTCCTATGTGCCAGGTACTGTTGTTGGTGCTATATGTATAATAACCCACTTAATCTTCACAACCCTTTGACATAGGAACTATGATTGCTCTTATTTTATACAAGAAGAAATTTAGGCATAAAGAGGCTAAGTAATTTGTCCAAAACCACATGGTTAGTAAGTAGTCAGGCTGGGATTTGAACCCAGGCAATGTGACTCTAGAGTCTGTGTTCTTAACCAACGTGCCATATTGGCTGCTTTTCTAAAAAATCTGTAAATGTTTTACTTTATTTACTTATCTCTTGCATAATAATCTTACCAGTGGTAGAAAACTCAGTACTCTATCAGCCAGGGTTACACCAGACAAACAGAATCAATAGGCTATATATTAAGAGACATATTGCAAGGAATTGACTTATTGATTATGGGGGCTGGCTAAGCAAGTCCAAAATCCATGGGGCAGGCCGTCAGGAAGGGCATGCTGGAACTCTCAGGCACAGGCTGAAGCTGAAGTCCACAGGCTGACTTCAGGGAAGCTTCAGTTCTGCTCTTCAAGGCCTTTCAGTTTATCGAATCAGACCCACCCAGATTATCTAGGATAATCTTCTTTACTTGAAGTGACCTGATTGTGGACTTTTCATCACATCTACCAAATACCTTCACAGCAACACCTAGATTAGTGTTTGATTGAATAACTGGAGACTATACCCTAGCCAAGTTTACACATAAAACTGATCATCACAGACATTGTTTTTTTTCTTTTTTAACCCTGGGGTGGAGGGTGGGGGGAGCTTTTCATTTTCCTAAGCCAAAAATGGAACTTTCTATTTTCTTTTCAACCTTCATTTACTTATTAATCACTCTGGTACCTCCTCAACACCATCCAGCCCCCCACCGCCATTACCACAGCCAAAAAAGATTTCAAGTGTTTTGCGATAGAAGGCATATACATAAATCATATTATCTTTAAAGTAAAATTTTAAAAATAAACAGTACCCTCAAAATAAAGTAGATTAAGATTGAACCAGAAAACTGATGGTGAGACTAGTTATTATATTTGAGCATAAAATTTAGCACTTTTTACATGGCAAGGGAGTTATACAGTATAGAACCTCTTCCGAATTCACTGAAATTCTAACAGAAATTTAGGATTGAATTCTAACAGGAATTTAATCTATCTAAATATAAGGAGCATTGGCCTACATAATTCGCAAGATAACTATTGTTTGATAAAAGAGAGAACTCTCTTTAGATTCCCAGGTGCAAGAAGGAGGGTTTCAGAAAGCTGCCTGCAGTTATTATTACTATTTTTTGGCAATTTTTATTTGTATCTTGACCATTTTATCCTTTTCTGATAAATACAATTTAAAATGCCATAAGATCCTTTACTAAGAAGAGAATTTAAAGTGCTGCATCATAGACTTTCAACTGGACTAAAAAGACTTATAAGAATCTTAAGTGTGTGTCTTACAGACCCTGTCAATTAGACAGTTGGGGTTTCTAGTAATGAGGACTTTGTCCTGTAACACAGCAGTCCCCAGCCTTTTTTGGCACCAGGGACCGGTTTCATGGAAGACAGTTTTTCCACAGACGGAGTGGTGGTGGGAGGTTGGTGGGGGGATGGTTCATGTGGTAACGTGAGCGATGGGGAACGGTAGATGAAGCTTCGCTCGCTCGCCCGCTGCTCACCTCCTGCTGTGCCTCCAGGTTCCTAACATGCCTTGGATTGGTACTGGTCCGCAGCCCGGGGGTTGGGAACCTCTGCTCTAGCAGCCTTACATGAGGCCCAAGGTAGAGAATGGCCTTTCAGAGAGAAATGTGAATATGCCTTTTGTCTATTGGAGTTGATTATAATATGATAACATGAAACCCAGGGTTTTAAAAGGAACTGTATCACTTAGATTGAAAGGGGCAGAGAGAATTCATAATGAAAAGAAGCCTCTGGGCCCTCAACCTCCTGTGGAAAGGAAGCAGGCTGAGAAGCTACTCAGCTCTAAACATAGGCCATTTGTTATGGAAAATGAAGGATGACTCAGGATGCAGCCAAGAAGCCAGAGAGTAGAGCTAAGAGACATGGAGAACCACTCCCAGGACTAGTCAAGGAACTGGTGACTTGTGCCCAACTGGATTTCAGACTTGCTATTGACTAATGACTGTTATGTACCTCTTGTTTTCTCCCTTTTTGAATGGTAGTGTCCCTTTCAATTTTCCTGTTCCTTGCCTCACCATTGTATATTGGGTTTGTATTGGGCAGATAACTTGCATCTTCACAGGTCGTCAAATTAGAGGACTCATACCTGAGGAGCTGCAGACAAGAAACTGGATTTGAGGAGCCTCCTCTCCATCTGCACCTGATTTAGACTAGGTCCTGGACTCTGAGCTGATGTTTTAATGGGACTTTGGGGGGACCTTGGGAGGGGTTAAGTGTATTTTGAAAATGGAGAAGTATAAATAATATGTGGCCAGAGGATACTGTGACAGAGTAATGATGGCTGCAAATTTTTAACCACCCTTTCCATCGAGAGGCATAGTTGATTTCTTCACTCCCTTTAATCTGGGCTAGACATATGATTGTTTAAGCAATAAAATATGGTGGATGTGATGCTGGGTCAATTCCAGGCTTATGCCTTTGAGAGGTCTAATAGCCTGTGCTCTTATAGAAACCAGCTGCTATGTAAGAAGTCTGACTATTTTGAGACCAGCATGCCCAACTAGCCACTTAGAAAGAGAGAAAAGTGACAGTGAGAGAGAGAAAGAGAGAGAGGGGGGGAGACAGAGACAGAGGGACAGAGGGAGTTAGAGATAGGCTATATGGAGTAGCACCTAGGCACTAGACAAGTGAGTGACACTTTCTTAGCCGTTTCAGTTAGCCCAGCCTTCAACTGAAGCCAGATGAGTGAGTGACTCAGCCAGCAGTGAGAAGTGAGACGCCAGACATATGACTTCAGCTGGGCTGTTCCAGCTATCCTCCAGCTGTTTGAGTCACCCAGCTCAGACCCCAGACCTTGTGGAACAGAGATAAGCAGTTCCTACTGTACCTTGACCAAATTCTTGAACGACAGAATTGTGAGCAAAATATGCTCACAATTAACACTAAGTTTTGGTGTTTGTTACATAGTGATAGACAACTGAAACACATGCGAAGGAACTGAAATACAGAAAAGTTCTGCGAAGGAACTGAAATACAGAAAAATTCTATCACCTGCCCAAGTTCAATCACATTTTAAACTGCCTATGTCCCTGTTCTTTCCAGAGGACTCTCTGGAACCTCTTTTCCATTATTAGCAAACTTGTCTGCACCTACATGTTCTCCATGTAATGCACATTTTTTCCCTACTACCTTGCATTAATAGTTGGACAGTTATGGTTAGCATACCTCCTTGATTTAATTCTAGAGTAATGATAGAATCTGAGATACAGCTGGGTACTATTTCTTAGTTTAAAATATCTCAAGTGGGATCTTCTCCTCTGAGTGTTTCATAAAAGAAATCCCTCACGCAAAAGCATTTAGTTATTAGCAAAGTACAACTGACTGAAAATTTCTTAAAGGAAATTCAGGATCATTTATGTAATATACCAAAAGGTAAACAATTTAGTACTCATGAGACATTAAGTTTTTCTCAAATGTCCTTCTGATTGTACTCTTGATTAGATGTCTTCTTTCTTGACCATTCACTAGAACAGATGCTACCCTGGTCACTTCTCCCTTTTGGATATTTTTCTCTGGAACATCTAATTCCTTTCCACCACCTCATTATTCAGAGAAACTTCTTGCTTTCACAGAAAACCCAGGCACTGACACTTGCTTTTTTTTTTTTTTTTTTAACCTGGAGTGAGTTTATTCAACCATTTCTTTCAACAAATGAATTTTCATGATAACAATTAGGGGAAATTTTCTACTCACCATTACTTATATACAATAAAAAGAAAAGAAAAATCTCAACCAGAATCCCACCATTCACAGATAACCAGTTAGCATTTTTTTCTTCAATATATCCTTTTAAAAAATATATGGGTTAGTTTTAACAAAAATGGGATTATAATAATATTGGGTTGGCCAAAACGTTCGTTTGGTTTTTCCATAAGATGGCTCTAGTAGCATTTATTTGTCTTTAACTTCATTCAAAACAATTTTGTTAGATTGTATTGTGACAGCTGTCATATCAGTGTGTGTTTAAAAAAAAACCATCAAAATTGGTGAATTTTTGTGTAGCCATTTTAATACTGAAGATGGAAGAAAGAAGCAACATTTTTGGCATATTATGCTTTATTTTTCAAGAAAGGTAAAAACACAACTGAAATGCAAAAAAAGATTTGTGCCGCATATGGAGAAGTTGCTGTGACTGATCAAACATCTCAAAAGTAGTTTGTGTGCTGGAGATTTATCACTGGACAATGCTCCACGGTTGTGTAGACCAGTTGAAGTTGATAGTGATCAAATTGAGACATTAATTGAGAACAATCAATGTCATACCACACGGGAGATAGCCGACATACTCAAAATATCCAAATCAAGCGCTGAAAATCATTTGCACCAGCTTGGTTATGTTAATCACTTTGATGTTTGGGTTCCACACAAGTTAAGTGAAAAAAACCTTCTTGACCGTATTTCCACATGAGATTCTCTACTTTGAAAATGTGCTGTTTTAAAAACAAATTGTGATGGGCCATGAAAAGTGGATACTGTACAATAATGTGGAATGGAAGAGATCGTGGGGCATGCGAAATGAACCACCACCAACCACACCAAAGGCTGGTCTTCATCCAAAGATGGTGATGTTATGGGATTGGAAGGGAGTCCTCTATGATGAGCTCCTTCCGGAAAACCAAACAATTAATTCCAACAAGTACTGTTCCCAATTAGACCAATTGAAAGCAGCACTCGATGAAGCGTCTGGAATTAGTTAACAGAGAACACATAATCTTCCATCAGGATACTGCAAGGCCACATGTTTCTTTGATGACTAGACAAAAACTATTACAGCTTGGCTGGGAAGCTCTGATTTATCTGTTGTATTCACCAGACATTGCACCTTCGGATTTCCATTTATTTCGGTCTTTACAAAATTAATGGAGAAAATTTCAATTCCCTGGAAGACTGTAAAAGGCAGCTGGAACAGTTCTTTGGTCAAAAAGATGAAAAGTTTTGGGAAGATGGAATTATGAAGTTGCCTGCAAAATGGCAGAAGGTAGTGGAACAAAAGGGTGAATACGTTGTTCAATAAAGTTCTTGGTAAAAATGAAAAATGTGTCTCTTATTTTTACTTAAAGCTGAAGGAACTTTTTGGCCAACCCAATAATAGTATGGTACTTACCATGTGTCAGTCACTATTATAAGTGCTTTAACCTGGTTTATTTTTTATTTGATCCACCTCACAACCCAGTGCGGTCTGTACTTTTGTTAACACGATTTACAGGTGAAGAAACTGAAACAGTTAAGTAATTTGCCCAACAGCCCATAACTGGGATTCAAATTTAGGTAGGCTTGATTTTAGAGCCTGCAATTTTAACCATTACCCTAATCTGCCATCTAAGTATACATTATACATTCTTATACTTTGTTTTGTATTTTTTCATTTTTACAGCACGAATTTTTCCATGCAGTCAGATGTTATTCTGTAGGGAATTTTTTTTTAACATTCAGTTAAGTTTATTGAAATAATAACATGTATAGAACTAATTTTTTTAACTCTCAACTTCAATAGTAACCATTCTTCCTACTTCCAACAGCATTAATTAGTTTTGCTTGATTTATAAATGTTATCATACAGTAGGTATTCTTTTGTGTCTGATTCATTCCTGTGGTTGAGTATAGTTAGAAATTGTCTGTTCTCTTGGCTGTATTGTATTCCATTGTTTGAGTATATAATAATTTATCCATTCTGTTGTTGGTATATGTTAAGTTTCCATTTGGGGGCTATTATAAATGGTGCTGCTATAAACATTCTGGTACGTGTATTCTGGTGAAAATATGTATGAATTTCTATTGAGTATATACCTAGTTGTGGACATCCAGCTTTAATAGGTACAGTCGATAGTTTTCTGAAGTTGTACCAGTTTGCGTTACTATCAGCATCGTATGAGAGTTCTCATTGTTCCACAATCCCAACAACTTTTGGTTTTCCTTCCTTGTTTGCTTTAGCAAAATGCTAGTGTTCCATTGTATGATTATGTACTGTCTTTAAAAAGGCAGCTCCTGTTGTTGGGCATTTAGGTTGTTTTCATTCTTTTTTTTGAAAAGTGTTGAGACTAGTATTCTTGTAGATTTATTTTTTTTAGACTTCTGGTACATGTTTTTCATGCACATAATAGTACAAATAACATGAGTGTTTGTTTCACTGAAACATTATAAGAATGAGTTATTGTAAGTTTTACAGCTTTAGTTAATCAGCATGAAATAGCATCTCATTTTTAATTAATTTTATTTCTAGCAAAAGTTGAACATTATGTTTATTGGTAATTTTTATATTTTTAATAAGTAACCTGTTCTCATCCTGTGCTCATATTTCACCTGAAATATTTGTGAGTGTCTTTATTATCATTATTAACCCTTCTCTGGCTATATGTTATAAACTTTTACTATTCGTCTTTCAATTTTGCAAAAATTTAAGTTTTTATGTAATCAAAAGTATATTTTACAGTTTTTGTCTTTGGTATCATGCTTTAAAAGATCTACTCATATTTTCAACTATTCCATTCCATTCTCTTCTTCCCCTTTGTGTATATATATGTGTATGTGTACATATATGCATATATTTGTACTATATACATACATTTATATATTCAAGTTTTACCATTTGAAAAATAATATGAAAATGTAAACTTTCTCCCTCTATGTCATGTCATCTTCTTTTTCTCAAATCTCTTTTAAAACTAAACTTCTTAATTAATAGGCTAATTTCACAGCTTCTACTTTCTTTCTGTTTATACCTCAAATTCTAAGGTTGATCTCTGTTCCTACCTGCTTTGGTAAGCGTCATCAATAATCCTGTTTGTGACCTTTTTTCTTTAGTTTCTCTCCTCCATAATGTTTCCCCAAGTGAGTCATCCACTCAGTTACTTCAGATACTGCCACTTCCTATTACTCTTTTGTGACCAACATATCTCTCTTTAGTTCTCCAGGCGTATTTAATTTTTACTGGGTGTGTTACCTGGAAAGTCAAATTGAGGAAATTGTCTTTTCCCTAAGTCTGTATCCCCTATTTAGGTGAAAATGGGGAACTTTCTTAATCATGTAAGCCAGAAATCTGGGAGTCATTCTAGATTCTTTCATTTTCCTTATCCCCTACCTCTCATTGGTGACTGCATCTTATCAGTGATTTGTCCCCTCATTTCTGCTTCTACTGCTTCTGTCTTAGTCAGTTCTTTATCATCCCTTTCCAGGATATCTAAAATATTTGCTTAAGCAATCTCCTTACCTATGTTTTCTTAGCCATCTCCCAAAACTGATCTGGTTGCTCCCTGCTTAAAATCATTTTTTTGTCCTCCATTGAATGTCGTATAGAATCTGTTCTTAGCATGGCATATAAGGCCTGTCATGATTTGGCCCCTGTAACTTGTTTGATTTCCTTCCTATCACTCCTTATAGTGCGTTTTAAGACACAATAAGACACTGTTATTAACTATGATTGCTTTGGCATTTGTTAATGACTTTAACACCCAAAGCAGTAGTATTCAGAAGTATGCCCCAAACACAAAATTAATCTTTCTGTATTGCTAGCTAATGTTTATTAAGATATTACAAATAAATTTTTTAATTAGTTTGAGCAAAACAAATCAATCTACTATGGAAAAAATGGATTAATTCAAAACTAAATCAAAATAATTTTGTCTGCTGTTTCTTGCTTGAGATTATCTATATTAATATCTCCCATTAGTATGGATTATTGATTTACTGTACCTGATCTCTTCTTCCATTATTGATTTTATATAAACTTCTCAAAGGAATCAACCAAGGGTATAAATAGTACCCGTACATAATTACCAAGTTCTTGATAATTAAAAAAATTGGCAAGTATGCCTTTTTTTAAGCTATAATTTCTGAAATTCACCCTGCTACTTTTCTTTTGTAAGGCCTTTACCCATACTCTCTCCTGTCTGGAAATCTTTTTATCTCTTTTCCTTTCACCTAATTAACCCTTTATCACATCCCTCATATTTCATTTCAATTATTATGCTTTTAGGAAGGTGTTCTCTGATCTTCCCACATTAGATTAAGGTCTCCTGTTATATATTTTCATAGAATCATGCCATTTTTTTATAGTACAGTCTTTCTCACTGAATTATAATATCTGTTTCTGCTATTAACTAAAGTCTAGCACACAGTATTGTGCTTGGCACATAGTAGGGACTCAGGAAATACTTGGTGAATAGATAAATACAGTTTCTTGATAGGCAAAGAGGATAGATTGGAAATATTTTTTCTGAGAGATGCTTATTTTAAATATAGCCATAACAACCTTGATATATCTAAAATACTGTAAAAAGAAAAACTCTAATCCTATAGAATGATATGCCAACTGGTGCTTTTAATTTTTATTTTGTATTTATTTCTAATATAAGATTGGGAAGATAGCCATCAAAATACTTCTGCTAGGTAGCAAAGAAGACTAATTATGTTCCTGGAAATAACTACAACTATATACTTTCAACTTCAGGCCTGGTTTACTTGTTATATTAGAAGCAATGTCTTAACAAGAAACTAATATTGCAAGTGGTCTTGTGAACTTGACTCAAAAACAGAAGATCAAATGGAGATTTATTTTGGAGAATTGAGAATATAGTGGTGTAGCAATGAATATCCATTGGCGGCATTGCCATGGAGGTGAGTGTCCATTTCACAACAGACAGTGTCTTAAGTGCATTACTTCTCAACTGTGGCTTACCTCCTTTGGTTCCTCCCTTCACCTGGTTTTCAAGTCTTCCTAACCATTCTATATTATACCCATTTCATGAATTCCTTTTCTTCTTAAAATAACTAATATCCATTTTGTTGTTGTTGTTGTTTGTTTTTTTAACAACAACCTGACTAGTACATGTCCTAAAGGGGAATCTGATTCACATGTCCTCCCAGGAAAGGCAGCTAGAAGTCTTATTTTTATGTATATTTCATAGGGCTCCCAGGGAAACAATGAAAAGTACTCTTAGGATGGATAGTTAAGCTCTTAGGCACAGGAATCAAGGATCATAGAAGTGTAATTGATAGTTGGGAGTAATATTTTTGCATAGAAGAATTCTGAAAGATGGTGCTCCAAATTTCTTAAAAGATTGACAGGAAATATTTTCAGTGCAGAAAACTGACAGGGTTAATATCCAGAATAAAAAAACACTTTAAAAGTCAACAAAAACACTAAAAATGAGAATGGAGAGAAAAATACAGTAAAGGATGTGAATAGGTAAATTACTGAAGATGAGATTCAGATGATCATTTGACATATGAAGAGATATTTGATGTCATTAGTAATCAGTGAAATTTAAAATAAGATGTCTTTTTTCATTTACCAGAATAGGAGAGATGAACAAACCACACATGTGTGTATTATGTATTTCAAGCATGTTGAGTGTAAATTGGGATAGCTCCTCCTGAGATGATTTGGTTATATCTATTAAAACTGAAAATGGGTATAAACAGTAACTCAGGAATTCCTCTTATTGGTATCTTCTGAATAGAAACACACATGTGCAAAAACAAGTGTGTGCTTTTTAAAAAAAGACAACTATTGGCAAGGGTGTGAAAAAATTGGACCCTCATACATTGCTGGAAATGTAAAATAGTGCAGACACTTTGGAAGCTGTCAGTTTCTCAAAATGTTAAGCACCGAATTACCATACCCAGCAGTTTTTACTCTTAGAAATCTGTCCAATAGACTTAAAAAAATATGTCTACACAACTTGTACACAAATACTCATAGCAGCATTGTTTATAATAGCCATAAAGTGGAAACAACTGGTGAAACAGAATGTGGTGTATCTGTACAATGGAATATTATTCAGCAATAAAAATTAGCAAAGTATTGATACATGCTACAACATAGATAAACTACAAAAACATTATGCCAAGTGGAAGAAGTGAGACAGGAAAGACCGCATATTGTATCATTTCATTTATGTGAAAATGACAAAATCTGTAGAAACTGAAAGTAGAATAGTGGTTGCTCAGGGCACATAGTGGGAATGGAGAATGACTGCATATGGGCATGAGGTTCCTTTTGGGGTGATGGATACTCTAAAATTAAGTAGTGGAGATGATTGTGCAACTATAAATTCACTTTAAAAACGCCACTGAGGGCAGAGTCAAGACGGCAGACTAGGAGGAGTGGAATTTATGTCTCCGCACAACTAGGGCCCCTACCAGGCACTGGTGGGGGACCACGGAAACCTAAGGGGATAGAGGAACCCCCAGTTACTGGCTTGTGGGATCTTGGTTCCCAGATCAGAGGTCAGGCCCGAGCTGCTGTGGTGGGAGCTCCGAGTGCAAACTACTGGACTAACAGAGAACCTCAGACCCCAGGGAATATTAATCAGAGTGAGGCCTCCCAGACATCCTAATCGCAGCATCAAGACATGGCTCTATCCAACTTCCTGCAAACTCCAGTGCTTGACACCTCAGGCCAAACAACAAGTAAGAGGGGAATACAGGCCCATCCATCAACAACAACAACAAAAAAAAAACAAGAAATGACAAAAAAATATGTTACAGATGAATGAACAAGGTAGAAACCTACAAGACCAAATAAATGAAGATGAAATAGGCAACCTACCTGAAAAAGAATTCAGACTAATGATAGTAAAGATGATCCAAAATCTCGGAAACAGAATGGAGAAAATACAACAAACTTTTAACAAGGATCTGGAAGAACTGAAGAGCAAACAAATAGTGATGAGCAACACAAAAACTGAAATTAAAAATACTTTAGAAGGAATCAATAGCAGAATAACTGAGACAGAAGAATGGATAAGTGAGCTCAGAGATAAAATGGCAGAAACAACTGCCGGGGAGCAGAATAAGGAAAAAAGAATGAAAAGAACTGAGGGCAATCTCAGAGACCTCTGGGACAACATTAAACACATCAACATTCAAATTATAGGGGTCCCACAAGAAGAAGAGAAAAAGAAAGGGTCGGAGAAAATATTTGAAGAGATTACAGTCAAACTTCCCTAACATGGGAAAGGAAATAGTCAATCAAGTCCAGGAATCGCAGAGAGTCCCATACAGGGAAAACCCAAAGAGAAACACGCCAAGACACATATTAATCAAAAATTAAATACAAAGAAAAAATATTAAAAGCAGCAAGGGAAAAACAACAAATAACATACAAGGGAATCCCCATAATGTTAACAGCTGATCTTTCAGCAGAAACTCTGCAAGCCAGAAGGGAGTGGCAGGACATATTTAAAGTGATGAAAGGGAAAAACCTACAACCAACATTACTCTACCCAGCAAGGATCTCATTCAGATTCAATGGAGAAATTAAAACCTTTACAGACAAGCAAAAGTTAAGAGAATTCAGCATCACCAAAACAGCTCTACAACAAATGCTAAAGGAACCTCTTTAGGCAGGAAACACAGAGAAAGAAAAGACCTATAAAAACAAACCCAAAAGAAATAAGAAAATGGTAATAGGAACATACATATCGACAATTACCTTAAATGTAAATAGATTAAATGCTCCTACAAAAAGACATAGACTGGCGGAATGGATACAAAAACAAGACCTGTACATATGCTGTCTATAAGAGACTCACTTCAGACCTAGGGACACATACAGACTGAAAGTGGGGATGGAAAAAGATATTCCATGCAAATAGAAATCCAAAGAAAGCTGGTGTAGCAATACTCATATCAGAAAAAATAGACTTTAAAATAAAAACTATTACAAGAGACAAAGAAGGACACTACATAATGATCAAGGGATCAATCCAAGATGAAGATTTAACAATTGTAAATATTTATGCACCCAACATAGGAACACCTCAATACATAAGGCAAATGCTAACAGCCATAAAAGGGGAAAATGACAGCAACGCAATCATAGTAGGGGACTTTAACAGCCCACTTTCACCAATGGACAGATCATCCAAAATGAAAATAAAAATGGAAACACAAGCTTTAAATGACACATAAAACAAGATGTACTTAATTGATATTTATTGGACATTCCATCCAAAAACAACAGAATACACTTTCAAGTGTTCATGGAACATTCTTCAGTATAGATCATATCTTGGGTCACAAATGAAGGCTTGGTAACTTTAAGAAAATTGAAGTTGTATCAAGTATCTTTTCTGACCACAATGCTATGAGACTAAGTATCAATTACAGGAAAAACACTGTAAAAAATGCAAACACATGGAGGCTAAACAATATGCTACTAAATAATCAAGAGATCACTGAAGAAATCAAAGAGGAAATCAGAAAATACCTGGAAACAAATGACAATGAGAACTCAACGACTGAAAACCTATGGGTTGCAGCAAAAGCAGTTCAAGAAGGAAATTTATAGCAATACAATCCTACTTTGAGAAACAAGAAACATCTCAAATAAACAATGTAACCTTACACCTAAAGCAATTAGAGAAAAAAGAACAAAAAACCCCCAAAGTTAGCAGAAGGAAAGAAATCATAAAGATCAGATCAGAAATAAATGAAAAAGAAATGAAGGAAACGATAGCAAAGGTCAATTAAAAAAGCTGGTTCTTTGAGAAGATAAACAAAATTGATAAACTATTAGCCAGACTCATCAAGAAAAAAAGCAAGAAGACTCAAATCAACAGAATTAGAAAGGAAAAAGGAGAAGTAACAACTGACACTACAGAAATACAAAGGATCATGAGAGGTTACTACAAGCAACTATATGCCAATAAAATGGACAACCTGGAAGAAATGGACAAATTCTTAGAAAAGCACAACCTTCCAAGACTGAACCAGGAAGAAATAGAAAATATGAACTGACCAATCACAAGCACTGAAATTGAAACTGTGATTTAAAAATCTTCCAACAAACAAAAGCCCAGGACCAGATGGCTTCACAGGCGAATTCTATGAAACATTTAGAGCAGAGCTAACACCTATCCTTCTCAAACTCTTTCAAAATATAACAGAGGGAGGAACACTCCCAAACTCATTCTACAAGGCCACCATCACCCTGGCTACCAAACAGACAAAAATGTCACAAAGAAAGAAAACTACAGGCCTATATCACTGATGAACACAGACACAAAAATCCTCAACAAAATACTAGCAAACAGAATCCAACAGCACATTAAAAGGATCATACACCATGATCAAGTGGGGTTTATCCCAGGGATGCAAGGATTCTTCAATATACACAAATCAATCAATGTGATACACCATATTAACAAATTGAAGGAGAAAAACCATATGATCATCTTAACAGATGCATTGAAAGCTTTTGACAAAATTCAACACCCATTTATGATTAAAAACCCTCCAGAAAGTAGGCATAGAGGGAACTTACCTCAACATAATAAAGGCCATATATGACAAACCCACAGGTATCATCATCCTCAGTGGTGAAAAACTGAAACCATTTCCACTAAGATCAGGAACAAGACAAGGTTGCTCACTCTCACCACTCTTATTCAAAATTGTTTTGGAAGTTTTAGGCACAGCAATCAGAGAAGAAAAAGAAATAAAAGGAATCTAAATCGGCAAGAAGAAGTAAAAGTGTCACTTTTGCAGATGACCTGATACTGTACATAGAGAATCCTAAAGATGCTACCAGAAAACTACTAGAGCTAATCAATGAATTTGGTAGAGTAGCAGGATACAGAATTAATGTACAGAAATCTCTTTCATTCCTATACACTAATGAGGAAAAATCTGAAAGAGAAATTAAGGAAACACTCCCATTTAACATTGCAACAAAAAGAATAAATTACCTAGGAATTTATTACCTACCTAAGGAGAGAAAACACCTGTATACAGAAAGCTATAAGACTCTGATGAAAGAAATTAAATATGATACAAGCAGATGGAGAGATATAACATGTTCTTGGCTTGGAAGAATCAACATTGTGAAAATGACTATAATACCCAAAGCAATCTACAGACTCAGTGCAATCCCTATTAAACTACCAATGGCATCTATCACAGAACTAGGACAAAAAATATCACAATTTGTATGGAAACACAAAACAACCTAAATAGCCAAAGCAATCTTGAGCAAGAAAAACGGAGCTGGAGGAATCAGGCTTCCAGACTTCAGGATATGGTATAAAGCTACAGTAATCAAGACAGTATGGTACTGGTAGAAAAACAGAAATATAGATCAATGGAACAGGATCGAAGTCCCAGAGATAAACCCATGCACATATGGTCACCTTATCTTTGATAAAGGAGGCAAAAATATATAATGGAGAAAAGACAGTCTCTTCAATAAGTGGTGCTGGGAAAACTGGACAGCTACATATAAAAGAATGAAATTAGAACACTTCCTAACACCATACACAAATATACACTCAAAATGGATTAAAGACCTAAATGTAAGGCTAGACACTGTCAAACTCAGAGGAAAACATAGGCAGAACACTGTATGACAAATCACAGCAAGATCCTTTTTGACCAAGCTCCTAGAGATATAGAAATAAAAACAAAAATAAAGAAATGGGACCTAATGAAACTTAAAAGCTTTTGCACAGCAAAGGAAACCATAAACAAGATGAAAAGACCACCCTCAGAATGTGAGAAACTATTTGCAAACCAAGCAACTGACAAAGGATTAATCTCCAAAATATACAAGCAGCTCATGCAGCTCAATATCAAAAAAACAAACAACCCAATCCAAAAACTGGCAGAAGACCTAAACAGACATTTCTGCAAAGAAGATATACAGATTGCCAAGAAACACATGAAAGGATTCTCAACATCCCTAATCATTAGAGAAATGCAAATCAAAACTACAATGAGGTATCATCTCACACCGGTCAGAAAGGCCATTATCAAAAAATCTACAAACAATAAATGCTGGAGAGGGGTGGAGACAAGGGAACCCTCTTGCAGTGTTGGTGGGAATGTAAATTGATACAGCCACTATGGAGAACAGTATGGGGGTTCCTTAAAAAACTAAAAGTAGAACTACCATATGACCCAGCATTCTCACTACTCATCATATACCCTGAGAAAACTATAATTCAAAAGTCATGTACCACAATATTCACTGCAGCACTACTTACAGTAACCAAGACATGGAAGCAACGTTAAGTGTCCATCCACAAATGAATGGATAAAGAAGATGTGGCACATATATACAATGGAATATTACTCAGCTGTAAGAAGAAACGAAATTGGGTTATTTGTAGTGAGGGGGATGGACCTAGAGTCTGTCATACAGAGTGAAGTAAGTCTTAAATTGAAAAAAATACCATATGCTAACACATATATACGGAATTAAAAAGAAAATGGTTCTGATGAACCTAGGGGCAAGACAGGAATAAAGATTCAGACGTAGAGAATGGAGTTGAAGCCATGGGTTGGGGGAAGGGTAATCTGGGCCGAAGTGAGAGAGTAGCACTGACATATACACGTTACCAAATGTAAAATAGATAGCTAGTGGGAAGCTGCTGCGTAGCACAGGGAGATCAGCTTGATGCTTTGTGATGCCCTGGAGTGGTGGGATAGGGAGTGTGGCAGGGAAACGCAAGAGGGAGGGGATATGGGGACATATGTATGCATATAGCTGATTCACTTTGTTATACAGCAGAAACTAACACATTGTAAAGCAATTATACTCCAAAAAAGATGTTAAAAAAATGCCACTGAATTGTACACTTAAAAGTGGTTAATTTATGGTATGTAACATATCTCAGTAAAACTGTTATACATGATTAATAGCTGGGCACTTTATAAACATTGTAACCTAAGATGGTGGTCCAACACGTGCATGAAGGATCGCTGGAGGAAATTAAGACCAGAGGTATTTTATTAGGAGAAATAAAGAAAATGGAAAACGGGGTGAGTATGGAGGGGAGAGAGGAAGAGAGAGAGAGGAGGGGAGAGGGGAGGGGAGAGGGGAGAGGGGAGAGGGAGGAAGATCACAATGTTCATTATCACATTCTTTGTAATAATGGAAACTGAAATAGCATAAGGGCCCATCAGTAGAGAAATAGCTAAGTAAAATATGGTACATATGAAATAAATAACTTGCAAAGAGGTATTCAGAGCATGATACCATTCAGGTATATTAAAAATTTAGTATATATGATATCTGTGGAAATATATGTAAAAGTATAAAAAAAGAAAATTTAAGGCTACAAGTAAATTTGGAATAGTGGTTGCTTCTAGGGAGCAGAGCAGGGGAATCAGGATGAGGGTAGAAATCAGGAGGGCCTTCAGTATTGTATATAATTAATTTCTAAATAGATACTACATTCAAAGTTATATAATTTTTGAAAGTATAAACAGGAGGCTTCCCTGGTGGCGCAGTGGTTAAGAATCCACCTGCCAATACACGGGGACACGGGTTCGAGCCCTGGTCCAGGAAGATCCCACATGCCGTGGAGCAACTAAGCCCATGCACCACAACTACTGAGCCTGTGCTCTATAGTCCACGATCCACAACTACGGAGCCTGCGTGCCACAACTGCTGAAGCCCATGCGTCTAGAGCCCGTTCTCCGCAACAGGAGAAGCCACCACAGGGAGAAGCCCACGCACCGCACTGAAGAGTGGCGCCCCGTTGCCGCAACTAGGAAAGCCCGCACGCAGCAACGAAGACCCAAGGCAGCCAAAAAATAAATAACTAAAACAAATAAATTTATTAAAAAAAAAGTATAAACAGAAAAATGGACTTGAAGCAAGTATTCCAAAATATAAATAGTGGTATTTCTGGATGGTGGGAGTAAGGATGAGGAAAAAAATCAAATTTAAGAAACAAATATAAAAAAGCATCCTTTTCTTTGATTAGCTAATGTAAAGCTGTAAAAAAAAAAAAAAAGTAAAAGTGAAAAAAAAAGCCTGAAAATTGGCAGTGATAACCCCGCAAGCCGAAAGCGGACCTGAGGAGCAGCAAGAGCAGAACAACAGCTCACCATCAAGGTCACTGACTTTTGGAACAGAGCATCACTGACCACAGTAGGAAAACCTAGGATTCTGCCTGGAAACAGGGAATTTAGGGATCATGGTATTTTATTGATGGGGGCCATAATAATCCAGATTATAATACTTTAAACGTCTTATATTCACATGTGACACACTTGCCATCCTTTTTTGGTTTTTATTCAACAATAATCTTGCTTATAAAATTTGACAGTGTTTTTCAAACCACTAACAATGTTATTCACTTTTTCAGTTGAGGAAGTTGAGAATTCACTTCTCAGTATCTACCTGCTCTTAAAGGGTCTTCTTTCTATCTTCCATATATCATAGAAGGACATCTAATGGGGAGAACTTTATGTGCATCCCCAACTTTAGGAAGAGGAAGTCCAGGAAGTATTTTATAGCTTTCTAGCTTCTACTATTATAGTTGGAAAAGATGGAAAAAAGCAAATATGTTTTAAAGTTTTTAGCCTTGCCTGTTATTATAGAATGGAAAGGATGTTGCATGAGCCAATTAGCAACATCCAATGCAGTCTACTCCTTTGGCTGTTCATCACCTACATATACCCTTCTACTGACATTTCCATACATAATGGTAATCATAGTATGCTACATCTAGATTTAATGCTACTATCCTTCATATAAATGAAAACACACTCAACTTCTACCTGGAAGGAGAGACTCAAAATTCCGTCAGTCACTGTATCAATATCTGGATGATACTCATTTAGTCATAATATCAGTGTAATTTTCTGCTACCCTGTGCTAAATTATAAAGTCCACAACCACTAACATACCTTATATAAAATTACTGAGGAATGGGGAGAAGGATATTGATGTGTTAGATATATACATACATACATATGTGTACACATACCAGAACAAGGTGGTATTTATGAGTAGCTGCAATAGTCCTTGTCGTTCTGTCTAGAAGTTGCGATGGGGGTGAGTATGCGTGTGTAAGCGTGTGTAACATCTCCACAGCTCCTTCATTGTTGTTCCGTCTGTCAGTATATAAACTAGAAGGGATTCTATTCCAGGATAGTTGTTCAGAATTGTAGTTCAGACCATCATTCTTGAATTATTGAGACCTTGATAGTGTTTTCTATGTTGGATTGCTGAAGTAACCTATCCTTCTCACCAGTCAATGGAAATTATAAGAATATATCCCCACAAAATTTCCTGGGTTCCAGTCCTGTTCTTCTCTGCACACATTTTACAGCAAGAGCCTATGTTTCACTGATAAACAAGATTAAATACCCAAACAAAAATAATAACTCCCCTATTTTGCCTTTTCTCTTAAAGAAAAATAAAAATTGTAACAAAGCATTATCTTGTAGTTTAATTGCTGCACTTCCTTTTTTCTTTCTTAGTGGTATATAAATGATGATGATTCTTACAATTGGTAGTCTTAGATTCAATGAAATAGAGTAGTGAGGTCTACCACTCTCAGCTCTATTCCAGTGGTTCCCATATCTGTGTCTTCTGTGGTTGAAGAAACACCACCATACACTGGTGGCTGACAGATTTCTTTCGTATATGAACTGTAAGGTTTCAGGACATTTCTGGTTTTCTTGGCAATAATTAATCTTAATTTTCAAACTAACAATGTTCATTAATCATTTTTTCTTCAGTGTCCTCATTGTACTGGCTATTATGAATTTTAGGTATCTTTATCAATGTTAGAATTTTGTGTCAAATCAGCAAGAAACAAAACTATTTTATTCTCTTCATTAATTTGATTATGAAACAAAGTACCTATTCATTATTTTTATTTAGAATTTGTTTTCTTTTTAATAATTTAGTGCTTTGTGGGGGTGGTGGTTGTGGGATGAACTGGGAGATTGGGATTGACATATATACACTAATGTATAAAATAGATAAGTAATAAGAACCTGCTGTGTAAAAAATAAAACAAACAAAAATAATATTTTAGTGCTTTTGTTTGATCCAGAAAAATTTTTGTTGTGATTCACCTTTCTAAATAAGAATAATTTTGTTGATTTCATGGCTCTTTTTCATCTTTGTTTTTATATTCCATTATGTTTTTATCTAAGTTTTATCTTATTTTTTTAAATACATAAATTTAAAGATGAAAAACGAGGTGTTCTTCAAATACGTTCAAATCATGAGTCCATAATTTCTTTTTTATTGAAAAATTCTAAAATTCTTCTTCCCAACTGCAGCTAGAATGGCATATTCCTATCTCAATTTCCCCTTAGCAAAGTCTCTAAAATGCTTGCAGCCGTTCTTTTAGCACCTGACATAATAGGAAGTGTGAAGGAGGGGAAGTTGGAATGAAAAGAACAGTTTTAATGGATTGTAGTTAAAGTATCTTTTGCAAATCTTACAAAAGCATATAGCCTGTGAACACAATGCTAAGAGTCTCTCCCAGGGTGTTAGAATCCCTCTCCCCTACCCCCACTTGTTTTCTGAATTTTAAGCTTCTTTAGCTTCACAGTAAATCTGCAGTGGATCTTGGGTTTTCATTCTCTTTATGAGGGAAGACGTCTCCTCTGGCTGGCCACTTATGACTCCTTTGCTCATCTTCCTTTTTCTGAGATACAAAGGACAGAGATGCATTTTCCCTGCCATTGCAAATGGAGCTCTAACAGGTCTTTACTCTGCCACTGGGCCTAGGTGGCTTCATCCACCATTAAGTATCTGCATTTGGTACATTTGGTGAGTCCCCCATAGCAGCCCTTAACTACTGTGGACTCTAGAGAATGTCAAATCTCTGAGTGGTTCCCTAGAAGCACCTCATTTGATTTGAGGTGAGGGTGAAACACCTCTTCTCCTAAATGGTGTTGCCTGTCTCACAACTTGATTCACTACAGTTCTCTCCAGGACTCTTCAACCTCTACTTCTGATGTAAATTGGCTAATGTTGGCATATCTGGTTTGATGATCTGTTAGTTTGTCTCTCTAGGTAGCCTGGTTCTTAACTGAGGGCAGTTAGCACCTATTGTTTTGTGTTCAGTTTGAAGGGGCTGATCACCTGATGGAAAAATAAAGAGAACCATTTTAGTACAGATTGATGTCTTAGGTATCTGCTTAATTGCTCTTATCCCTCTATTTTCTCCTTGAATCCTGCTTATGTGTTCTAGGTCCTATGATAGGTACCAGGAATGCAAAAGTAAACAGATCTATTGTAAACACTCAAATGCAATACAAAGAATAATGTGGTTTACCTTCCATATATTAAACCACAGTGCTTAAACCCCATTTAAAAAACCCAGTATAAAAACAACTGTTTTCTTTAAAGTTATATGAGATTTTGTAAAAGATTTCACTTTGCCACTATGTAGTAACTACGATTGAACTTATGAAATTAAATATATTACATGATAAAACATTTAGTAGTAATTCTTCATTAAATAATTCAGATGTGATATTGGAATAATATGGGGGACTTTGGAGGACTTCATTTTTCATAGCGTTGTGGAAGTAGGGAAGATTTATCAAAAGGGAGAATGGGGATTCGTTTCTACTATGGTAGTCTATGTGGGAAATTTATAGTTTGTATACATGAAATAATGCTCTTGCATATCTCTAGTACATAAAATTCTTACTTGTATAAGGATCTAAAATTGTGATTTTTGTGTACTGCTAAAACCTAAGGTGATGATAACAAAAAGATTTTTCTGGATTTGTATGTGAAGCCTAAGTGGCCTCATTCTGCCATCTTCTGGCTGACTCCATATCTTGTAGTGCTATGAATTAAGTGTCATCTAACTGTTCCTGCTATTGTTGGCACCAGATCATTTATTTGGGGGCCTGGGAGATTACAACTGGAGTCAAGTTAAGCTATAATGTAGTTCTAGTGCCTCAGGCTCACGATTATTTCTTAATTCTAAATGTGTCAGGGTTTATTGGAATAGCTTACCCCATGATGATGTGTCAGGTTGTTTCCTCTAACAGTATGTACTTACAACTACTACTGCTTTTCCATTGATGTTAAAACTATATCAAGTTTTTTAGCTATTTATCATAGTCGCAATAAGAAAATTATTTGGAGAACGATAGAGAAATCAAAGTTTTTGAAATCGCTCCTAAGTTCTTATAGAGAAAGTAATGTTGGGTTCAGTAATCACTTATCAAAGCTCTAAAATAAAAGCAGAAACCATGTGACTGCTAATGAAATCTTAGTATTTTATACCCTTGGTTTTATGACTCTTCAGTCTATTTTCATTTACTCAAAAAAGATTTTGGTAAAGGCTTAAAACTTTTGAAAATGTAATTCATTTTTGAAAAGTATGATATACTTCTTGGGGGAAGGTAGGGAGAAGGAATTAATATAGAATATTGCAATTTTGTCACCTTTTATGACATACTTTTACCTCTCTGTACCTCTGGAAAATTCGATAATAATATTCATCTTAAACGTGGGTTATTGTGAGGAATAAATATGTTATTTCATATAAAATGCTTACAACAATGCCTAAGAAGTTAGCATTATCATCAGTCTTACAAAATTCAGAATATATTACATATTTTTATATAATTTATAATTAAGTAGATTCCAAAATATCCTAGACAATGTTTTATATTTTCTTACAATTTTATATCCAGTATTTTAAAAAAATAGAAAAATTGAAGATAGTGGAAATATTCTTCTAAAGTAGTGTAGAAGTATATGTGATATACCGGTGCCTAATAAAGGCCCTCTGTTTCCGTGTGAGACTCATCTTTGACTTGAGAAACCTAAAATTATCTCAAAAAAGAGCTATGGTGGGCTTCCCTGGTGGCACAGTGGTTGAGAGTCCGCCTGCCGATGCAGGGGACACGGGTTCGTGCCCCGGTCCGGGAGGATCCCACGTGCCGTGGAGCGGCTGGGCCCGTGAGCCATGGCCGCTGGGCCTGCGTGTCCGGAGCCTGTGCTCCGCAACGGGAGAGGCCACAGTGGTGAGAGGCCCGCGTATCGGGAAAAAAAAAAAAACTATGGTGCTCTAAAGATTTAATCAATTCTAAAACATTTATTGAATGTTTACTATGTGATTACTGTTGTGTTAGATTCTAGAGGTAGAAACTTATGGGAGTAGCTCAAAGAAGAGTTAGAAGTGTAAGCATATAGTTATTGTACAGTGTGGTCAGTACAATACTGTGGGCATTAATATATTTTAGGAGCTAGAATAGAGGAAATAATATTAGACTTTAAGTAACAAGTAGGAATTTGCCAGGAGAAAGTCATCTTACATAAATGGAACTTTTATATTGATTTTTTTGGACTAGTGGTTTATCTGTGCATTCTAACATTTCATATTAGTACTGCTATACTGCCTTTCATATCCAGAATGCTTTGTCACACATTCCCTGAAGAATGAGATTTTCAAGCTTTTGTATTTTAGTAGGGAAGACCAGGTTTCCATCATGGTAATTCTAGGTAAAGGTAAACTGTATTTTTCTGGGTGGATATTTGCAGTGCTGCTCTCTGAGCCTATAGCTCACTACATTCACCTCCCTATTCTGTGGAGCCAGATCTACCCTGGTGGCAGTCAGATACCTGAGGCCTGGAGCTTGCCCTTGTCTACACTGATGAGGAATCTAATTTGAGTGAAAAGAGTGACTCCATTTGTATAGTGGTAGTGGGAGTTGAGGCGATAATTTTCATCTTCTTTATTTCTGTTCCAGGTATTTAAAAAGTCCTTACATGGAAATTTAGATACTGGGCTGCCTAGATATAATGTTGGCTAATGAGTCAGTAGTGAGTCAATGGGAAGGTTCTAATCACTATAAAGAACTAAAGGGCTAGAGGGAGAGAGTGCCTCCATCAACCATGATTAGAAGTTTTATATTTTCATACTTCATATATTTTAGTACTTTGGAAATAGAATCCCACTTTTCCCACCCCTGTCACCTTATTACATTTAAGTCTGGTATTAGCTTTCTATTGCTGCTATAACAAATGACCATAAGTTTAGCAGTTAAAAACAATACCCATTTATTATCTCACAATTCTGTAAGTCAGCATTCTTACAGGCTCTTATCTGCAGTTTCTGGGGAAGAATATTTCCAAGCTCATTCATATTTTGGCAGACTAGTCTCTTTTGACTATAGGATTGAGTTCTCTGTTTCCTTGCCATCTGTCATTTTGGGGCTGCCCTTATCTCCTAGAGACCTCTCTATAGTCCTTGCATATGGACCCTGATATTTCAGAGCCAGCAGCGGTGCAATGAATCATTTTCATGCTTGCAATCTGACAGTTTTTTGCCTTGGCTCTCTTCTTCAAGCTGGAGAAAGTTCTCTGCTTTTAAGAGCTAATGTGATTAGATTGGGCCCACCTAGATAATCCACCAGAATCTATTTTCAGGTCATTAATTAGTAACCTTAATTATATCTGCAAAATTCCTTTAGCCATGTATTGTAACGTATTTACAGGCTCCAAGGAATAGATGGAACAAATTGGGGGAGGGAAGGAGGATTCTGCCTATCACAAATCTGTTAACTTTCAAGTATGGTTTTTGAACCAAAGTGGGAGATTGTGTATGCAAAGGCATAAAGTTAGGAAAGGGCATTTTGTTCTCAAGAAATGGCAGTTAATTTAGTAGTATTATTGTTGAGATATAAATTGGTGAAATGGAGCTAAATGGAGGCCTGTTGAAAATTGGCAAAGGTCCTTGATTACTATGCTAGGGGTTTGGATTTTGTGGGCCATGGGAAATCACTTGAGTTTTTCTTGGGAATGACCTGGAATCGCGTTTTAGTAGTATGACAAATATGATGAGAGTCAGAATGAAGATGTCGGGAGTTTGGAGAGAAGAGGAAGTACAGAGAGACTGACCTTTGGAATGCATATCAGACTCTCAGTCACCATTGAGAGGAGGATTTATTTAATAGTTAAATTAAGCCATTCTTTCTTTCCCTGGACAACCAGAAATGTAAAACAGTTGATAACAGATATGCCTATAATTAAAATAAAATTTAGAACACAGTAATGTGTTGTTGACTCATATCCAGCTCTTTTTGGAATCTCCAATTTGATGTCTAATAAATGTCTAAGAAAACCTTTCATTATTAGAACATCCTTCCAACCTCTTCCTTCTTCACCCTTCCTCCTCTTAGTAATTGTATCACTATTTACCCAGATGCTCAAGCCAAAAACATAGGTAATTTTTATTTATTTATTTTTTTTGGCGGTACGTGGGCCTCTCACTGTTGTGGCCTCTCCCGTTGCGGACCACAGGCTCCGGACCCGCGGGCTCAGCGGCCATGGCTCACAGGCCTAGCCGCTCCGCGGCATGTGGGATCTGCCTGGACCAGGGCACGAACCTGTGTCCCCTGCATCGGCAGGCGGACTCTCAACCACTGCGCCACCAGGGAAGCCTGGTAATGTTTTTTGATGACTTCCTTTTATTCATTCTCTAGATTTAAACTATCAGCAAATCTCCCTATTTCTCCAAAAAATATATAAAATTTGTCCATTTCTCTCTCTCCTACCACTATCTCAGTTCAAGTGGCTACCATATCTTGCCTGGACTGTTAACTATAGTCTCAATGGTTTTCTCTGCTTCTACTTTTACCCTAAACTTAGACCATTTCCCAATCCATTCTCTGCCCCGTAGTTATACTGTTTCTGCCTCATTTTTCTTTCAGAGTCTTTAATTCATTGTTCCTTCTGCCTGGTGTACTCTTCTTCCATCTTCCCTCAACTTGCTCCTTTTCTTAATACTTCAGGTCATACAACTCAAAAAAAAGTCATGTTCCTCAGACATTTTTGACCTCTCTATACAAAGTAGCCCTCTCCCTGCAATTAATTTCTATCATAGCTTCTCTTATATTCTTTGTTTCTTAATGTGAAAAGGAGAGTAAATGGGAGGAATAGAGCATGTCATATTTATTCTCACCTTTAAGCCTTTATTCATATAGTTTTATCTTCTTGAATTAGCCTTATTACATTTTCTGGCCTATCTAAATTCTACCTGTCCTCCAAGACCCTTTTCAAATTTCACATATTCCATTCCATTTTCCTCAATACCTAGTATACACTGAACTCACCTTTCTACTCTTCATGGTGCTTTAAAGTTTCCTTAGTCCTTTAAATTCCCTTAAGCTGAACATACTAATAGGGATGTTAGGGTTCTAAAATGGTCAAACTTTATATTTGCTGTGGTGTCTTCCATATAGATCAAGTGGCTGGAGTTCCTTGGTATGTGAGAAGTATTTCACAAATGCGTTTGGGTTATTGTATCAGTAGGGTTACTTTGTTAAAAATTCTAAGAGAACAGTCATTTGCCATAAATATTTAATTATTCCTAGTATATTACTGAACTAGTTTACTGTGTCTGACTATGATGTAAATGAAAATTTTGTGGTTTTTTTCTTATGTTTTTTTCTTATATTTGATAGCTGTACACAGCAAATTTAGTTCTTATTCCCTGTTGGACTCTGACTTTTTTTTTTTTTTTTTTTTTTTTTTTTTTTTTTTTTTGTGGTATGCGGGCCTCTCACTGTCGTGGCCTCCCCCGTTGCGGAGCACAGGCTCCGGACGCGCAGGCTCCGGACGCGCAGGCTCAGCGGCCATGGCTCACGGGCCCAGCCGCTCCGCGGCATATGGGATCCTCCCAGACCGGGGCACGAACCCGCATCCCCTGCATCGGCAGGCGGACTCTCAACCACTTGCGCCACCAGGGAGGCCCTGGACTCTGACTTTTGAAAAGTTATTTTAACAACACATTGAATTGTCTGTATTGACTCTTTTCCTATCTGGAGATTTATTAGTTTGTTATAAAAGTATTTTCAGTGAAAACATTTCATGTTTTGAATAAAATTTAACATTTCCTATTTTTAATACCATAAAATTATATTAAACGTACATATATGTTCAATGGGAGTTTTTTATTTAAAGAAAACCAATTTGCAAAATTTTTCATTATGCAAACAAAAGTCTTTGCCCAGGACTGTTTAGAACCTAATCTATTTTTCATTAAAATTATTTTCATAATATAGGTACCTTACCTTCTAAAAAGCATAATTTTAAAAAGAATGTCTTGTATGCAAGATATATTAGGCAGTATGGGACACAATGAACTGACACCTTTCATATTTTAAGAGCAATATTGCCTTGATGTCCCTGCAATGTCCAGTCACATCTACAGTGTTCTGTCCAAACTGCCTAAATTGACTGTTATGGCACACCCATTGCTTTCTCATAGAGACACTGCAATATTATAACACAATAGTTTCAAAAAATCTTATTTGTATATTTTGGTGTTTGAATGCTTCCAGTGTTTAGACATTAAAAAATGATGCTGAAGTATACTTGACCTTCCTTAATCTAAGTAAATAATAGCAGTGTGTTATTAATCAAATGTGTTAATGTAAGACCAGTCTGTATTTTTATAATATTTACAATCTACAAAGCCGTTTCACTTACATCATCTTATTTGAGTCACACATAAAACCAGTGATATAGTCAGGGAAAGTATTAATAATCTTGTTTTGCAGAAGAGGAAACCAAGGATTATTGAGATAACTGACTAGTTTAAAAGTGTCATAAACCCATCTATCAGCAAGTATAACAGATCGTAGTTTCTTTAAAATACTTGGCATGAAGGAAGACAGTTAATTCATAGAAATAACTAACTTGAATCGCAGTCTCCACAGTTCTTCCCATCTACAATATTCTCTTCAAATCTTCTATACAGAACTGTTTTAAGAAAAGTAGTATCTATCAGCAGTTTTGTTTAATATTATCAATATACCTATCATTATTCAGTGGTTAAGTGGATAATCAGCTAAGATAATATGACTCTTACCATCTTTTTTCCTATATCTTTTGATCCTGGGTATTTAATCAAACAAGTTTTTTCATTACTTTTTCTTTCTTTTTCTTGTTCAGACGGTCCCCTGACTTACGATGATTTGACTTACAATTTTTCAACTTTATGATGGTGCAAAAGCAATATGCGTTCAATAGAAACTGTACTTCAAGTTTTGAATTTCCATTATTTTCCAGCCTAGCAGTATGCGGGTACAGTATTCTGTTGTAATGCTGGGCAGCAGCAGCAAGCCGCAGCTCACAGTTGGCCACACCATCATGAGGGAGAACAACTGATACACTTACATCCATTCTGTGTCTATACAACCATTCTGTTTTTCACTTTCAATATGTATTCAAGAAATTACATGAGATATTCAATACTTTATTATACAGTAGGCTTTTTGTTAGATGATTTTGCCCAACTGTAGACTAATATAAATGTTCTGAGCACGTTTAAGGTAGGCTATGATGTTTGGTAGGTTAAGTGTATTAAATGCATTTTCAACTTACAATATTTTCAACTTACAATGGTTTTATTGGACTGTAACCCCATAGTTAGTTGAGGAAGATCTATTATTTTAAAATTTAAGTCATTTTGTATCTCCTCAGTAAGACTTGAATCAAATCAAATATATGGCTTGATGAAATCATGGTTCAACTAAATAATAACATACATAACTCCTAAAAATACTTCCAACTGGGAAATTTAAAATAAGAAGTTCATATTTAAAAAAATAATGTAAAATTATTTTCACCATAAGCATAAACTAATAAGGGCTAACACAGTTCTGGCCTATAGATATCTCAGGAACTGTGCTTGCATAAAATTTTGGATGTTCCTGTTGCCCAGTTCTGTCTAATAGAACTTTCTGTGGTGATGGAAATGTTCTATATCTACACTATTTAAAAGGTAACCACTAGCCACGTGTGGCTATTGAGCACTTGATATATAACTAGTGTAATTGAAAAACGGAGTTCAATTTTGTTGAATTTTAATGAATTTTAATTTAAACAGCCATGTGTTGCTAGTGACTACCATATTGGACAGTGTATTCCAGACTCAAATATCTGAATAAAACAGTTTAAAATCTTGAAAAAGAAATTACAGAATGTTTCTCTTTCAATGTAGAACATGTTTTGAGCAATTATATATTCTTACATTAATATTTCAAGAGTCAAATCAGCTTCAACTTCTCTTTTAATGTGGATTAGTAAAATAAATACTATCTTTGTATCTTGTATTAATTTATCTTATTACTTACTATTTAGCAAGATTATAAAGTTTTTTAGATTGTTATACATTGAGATTTATGTGTTATATTAGGTGTTATGGATAGCCTAAGAATGAAAAATATGGAGTAGGATCATGTAATTTTGTTTATATATTTGAAAATATATCAGTTTTCCAAGTGTGTAAGTTAATTCCATATTAATGATGGCACCATCTTTGTTATTAATAGTAATTATTAAATTTTATATAAAAATCATATTCAAAGAAATGTGCATTTAACTTTTTTGTCACATGAAGTACAGTAACAAAATACTACAGCATTATTGTGGGTTTATTTAGAGGACATGTTTGTTAATTTTACACTGAGATCAAGGTGGAGCATATTGAAAATCTAGCTGTATCCTTTAATTTTTTTGTTTATAAATTGATTATTAAATTGTTAAAATGAAAAGTGGTGAAATTGGTTTCTAGTTCCAATTAAGATGGAATAAGCACACATCACCCTATCTGTCCTACTGATTACACATAAAATCATTGAACAGAACACATTATGTAGTTATGGGAAGACTTTGAAAAGTAAATAATAGCAAGCAGACTGGGGATGGAAATCCAAACTTGGAAGCAAGATACAGTAGTGAATTTCCTTGTTTTTCTGTTTCCTCCCACATCTCCCAGTTTAGATTCAAGGCAGTCTGAATCCCAGAACTGAAGGTTCTTCAGGAAGGAACACCTGAGGGAAATTCTGTTTTTTTTTCTTTTTTTTTTTCCTGGTCCTGTCTCTGAGTAAGACACACTCCTAAAACTGCACTCCTGTGGCAGTGGTGGGAGCAACAGTGACTGTACAGCTGCCTAAAGCTCTGAGAGAGAATAAGATGACAGAGGAAAGAGTGAATTAGTATAGAAGATCAGAAGAAATGTTCTAATGTAAAAAACAGAAGACAATAATTTTAAAAGAACAGAGCTTTAGGGACCTGTGGAACAATATAGAAACTTCTAATATACACATCATTTGTTGACTGAAAAAACCTCACAACCTAAAAGTTGAGAATTAAGTTTTATTTGGCACACAAAACAGGACTTAAACCTGGGTCGCAGCCTCTCAGACCTCTTTGAAGAGGTGAAGGAGGAGCCAGGATATATAGGAGTTTTTGCAACAAAGACCAGACAGTAGGAACATCAAAAGTTCACTGTTAATTAAAGAAAACTAGACATCTCAAGTTAATGAATTTAGCATTTTTCTATATATGGGAAGATGCAAAAGTCAGAGCTCATTGAAATCATTCCTTTGATATGTACCTCAGCTACCAGGGGCTAGTATCCTGTGCTGTCTCATCCTGAGTCTTCTCAGGGTGCACCACTGGGAGGTGGCTGCAGTGGCTGATGGCTTGATGGGAGGCATCCTGTTTGTATCCTGAGTTCCCTCGGGGCTCACTGTCAGGGCAGCTGTAATGTGATCGCTTGATGGCTGCAACATCCTTTGTTTAGTGATATGGCAGGCAACATTTTTTTATTGACACATTAAAATTATAGTAGGAGAGAAAAGAGATTAATGCAGAAAAAAATGAAGACATATGGCTGAAAACTTCCCAAGTTTGGCAAAGCACATACATTTACAAATTCAAGAAGCTCAGTAAGCACCAAGAAAACCACACCCAAATACATCATAATTAAATTACTAAAACCAAAGATAATTCTTCACCAGAAGTCCTGTTCTAAAGAAATGGTAAAGGAAGTTTTTCAGGCAGAAGAGAAATGATACCAGAGAGAAATTTGGAACTTCATGAAAGGAAGAAGAGCAACAGAAGTGGTAAATATCTGTGTAGATATAACAGTTCTTCTCTTGGATTCATTAAAATATGATGGTTGAAATAAAAAATTGTAATATCTTTTCGGGTTTCCAATGTACATTGATGTATATACATGACAACTACAATATAAAGGAAGAGTTTAAAGGGAACCAAATGTCTATAAGCTTTATAAATTTCACTTGAAGTAAAATTTTAATTCTAAGTAGACTATAAAAAGTGAAGTATGTATTGTAATTATCTGTAGAACAACACCAAAAAACCCCCACAACTATACAGATATGCAATGTTCAGGTAACCCAAAAGAATGTAGGAATAAGGAAACAGGAATAAAAGAGGAAGGTAAGAGACTTCTAGTTTCAGCTCTGACATATAACAAAGCTAGAAGTCATTACTCCTGTTTCTTTTTTTAAGTTTTTTAAAGAGCTTTTATTTATTTATTTATTTGGCTGTGCCACGTGGAATGCAGGATCTTAGTTCCCTGACTAGGGATTGAACCCGTGCCCCACTGCAGTGGAAGCACAGAGTCTTAACCACTGGACTATCAGAGAAGTCCCATCACTCCTGTTCTTATAGAAGCAACCACCAACCTGAAATCTGGAGTGAGGCAAATCTAGAAAGTTGCAGTAGAGATCAGCTTACCAAGAGAGCAAGAGCCACTGGAGCCATAAATTGTTAGGAACATTTAAATGATAATTTTGATAAGTTGCTGGAGGCTGAGTATGGACTTGCATGAGGGTGTGAAACTCATGGGAGCCATAGTCTTAGGGAGGCCCTCATACTCCCATGGGCTTTACCTCCAGGAACCCCATCAGGTTCTCAAGATGAAGATCCTGGAAAAGGTCCCCTTGTGGCTTTTGAAGGAGGGAAGGGTAATCATTGTGAAATACGCCCAGAGCATATCTGGGGGAAAAGATATTACCAGAGCCATATCCCAGTTTGAGGTGGACATCCCTCCTACTCCAGCCCCCTCAGCCTTCCTAATTCATCTTAAGGGGGCTATACTGCTGGAGAAACACCTATGAAGTTCACATCCCAGAGAAATAAGCCAAGTAAAATATTGAGATTTAATCCTAAAATTGTAGAATGCTTTTCCTCCCCCACACTTTACCCTCATACCAACACCAAAAAAGATAAAAACAAAATATGCAGATGTATAACAGGGCTCCAGTATAGGAACAATGGATTACAACTGAATAGCTACAAGGCATGGACTCTCTCTGAGTAGTACTGAGGGAAGCCCAGAGTCAAAACAAGGATACTAAGGGAACTTGAAGCTTCTGACACCTATAGCAAACATGAAACACAGTTCACCTCCTTGGACAAATTAACAGATCCACCCAGTAAATGCCTGTTTACCTCTGTTCTTATTACCCAATGCTATGGGTATTTACCCATGGTAAAGTTTACCCATGGTAAACTTGGAACAAAAAATTAGAAGACATGCCTAAATGCAAGAAAAAATAGTCTGAAGAGGCAAAGCAAGCATCAGAACCAGACTCAAATACTGTAGATGTTGGAATTACCAGATAGGGAATTTAAAATGACTATGATTATGTTGAGTCTAATAGAAAAAGTAGGCAATATGCAAGAACACGTGAGTAATGTGAGCAGAGAGAAACTGTAAGAAAGAAACAAAAGGAAATGCTAAAAGTAAAAAAAAAAACCACTGTAATAGAAATAAATGTTTTGATGGGCTCATCAACAGATTGGACAGGATGGAGGAAAGTATCAATGAGGTTGAAGATAGATCAATAGGGACTGGCTAAACTGAAATGCAATGAGAAAAAAAGAATGAAAAAAAAAAAAAAAAAAAACCCAGAACAGAACATCTAAGAATTATGGGACAATTTTGAAAAGTGTAACATATGCATAATTGGAATACCAGAAGGAGAAGGAAAAGGAACAAAAGAAGTATTTGAAGTAATAATGGCAGAGAAAATATTATAAAATTAATGACAGACATCAAAATACAGGCCTGGGAAGCTTAGTTTAAAAGTACCAAGCAAAATAAATACCAAAATAACTGCACCTGGGCACATGATATTTATACTGCAGAAAACCAAAGACTAAGAAAATCTTGAAAGAAGTCAAAGGGGGGACGGAAGAAAACCTTACTTGAAGAAGAACAGAATAAGAATTATGGCAGACTTCTCATCACCATGCAGGCAAGAAGAGAGTGGAGTAAAATATTTAAGAGTTGAAAGAAAAAACCCACTAACCTATAATTAATTCTATATCCAGGAAATTATCCTTCAAAAATGAAGGACAAAGACTCTCTCAGACAAACAAAAATGGAGGCTAGGGACTTCCTTGGTGGTGCAGTGGTTAAGAATCTGCCTGCCAATACAGGGGACACAGGTTTGAGCCCTGGTCCGGGAAGATCCCACATGTCGCAGAGCAACTAAGCCTGTGCACCACAACTACTGAGCCTGTGCTCTAAAGCCTGTGAGTTACAACTACTGAGCCCACACCCACAACTACTGAAGCCCACATGCCTAGAGCCCATGTTCCACAACAAGAGAAGCCACCACAGTGAGAAGCCTGCACACCACAATGAAGCATAACCCCTGCTCACTGCAACTAGAGAAATGCGCACAGCAACGAAGACCCAACACAGTGAAAAATAAATATAATTTTAAAAAATATATAAACAACAAACAAAAATGAAGGTTATTCATTGCCAGCAGATCTGTCCTGCAAAAATCATAAAAGAGGTTCTTCAGTGAGAACGAAAATTACATAGGTTAGAAATTTAAATGTACGTAAAGAAAGGAAAAGCATCAGATAAGAAAAATGAAGGTAAAATAAAATATTTTTCTTCATCATTGATCTAAAAGATTACTGTTTAATAATAGTAACAATATACAGGGTGATTATAGAATATGGGTAAGTGAGATGAATGAGAGCAGTATCATAAGGGATAGGAGAAAGGATTTAGAAATACAATATTATAAGGTAGCTACACTACAAGTGAAGCATTATAGTGTTATTTAAAGATGGACTTAATTCAGTTAAAAATGTATATTGCAGACACTAGGACGACTAAAAAACTCTAAAAACAAGTATAATATCTTAAGAGAGGAGATGAAATAGAATCATAAAATCAGAAGAGGCAGAAAAATAGGGGAAAAAAGAAAATAAGTGCTGCAACAAGTAGGAAACAGTTACAAACAATAGTGGATATTAATCTAACTATGTTAATAGTCACTTTAAATATGAATCGTATAAATACATCAATTAAAAGAGATTGTCAGAGTGGATTAAAAAACAAGATCCTTGTATACAAAAAAAGACCCAGCTATGGGTTGTCTGTTAGAAACTCACTTTAAATATAAAGAACCAGGTAAAAAGGAAATGAATGGAGAAAGATATACCATGCTATCATTAACCAAAAGGAAGCTGGAGTACCTATATTCATTTCAGACAAAAGAGATTTTAGAACAATGAAAATTATGAGGGATGCAAAGAGATATAACGTAATGATTTGATGGTCAGTTCTCCAAAATTTAACTTTTTTTTTTTTTTTTTTTTTTTTTGTGGTATGCGGGCCTCTTACTGTTGTGGCCTCTCCCGTTGTGGAGCACAGGCTCCGGACGCGCAGGCTCAGCAGCCATGGCTCATGGGCCTAGCTGCTCCATGGCATGTGCGATCTTCCCGGACTGGGGCGCGAACCCACGTCCCCTGCATCGGCAGATGGACTCTCTACCACTGCACCACCAAGGAAGCCCTAAGATTTAACAATTCTAAACATTAGCTTTTAACAACAGAGTGTCAAAACACATGAGGCAAAAGCTGATAGAATTGGAAGGAGATATAGACAAATCCACTACAACAGTTGGAGACTTCATCCCTGTTTTGATAATTGATAGATCAAGCAGGCAGAAAATCGGTAAGTATGTAGATGACCTGAACAACAGTATCAGTCAGTCAACTTGATCTAATTAACAGACTGTGCCATTTAACAACAGAATCTACATTCTTCTCTAGCTTGCCAGGAACATTCACAAAGATAGAGCACATTCTGGGCCATATACCACACCTTAACAAGTTTAAAACATAGTACTCGTACAAAGTATATTTGCAGACCACAATGGAATTAAATTAGAAATTGAAAACAGGGACTTCCCTGGTGGTGCAGTGGTCAAGAATCTGCCTGCCAATGCAGGGATCATGGGTTCGAGCCCTGGTCTGGGAGGATCCCACATGCCACAGAGAAACTAGGCCTGTGTGCCACAACTACTGAGCCTGCACTCTAGGGCCCATGAGCCACAACTACTGAGCCCGTGTGCCACAACTACTGAAGCCCGCGTGCCTAGAGCCTGTGCTCACAACAAGAGAAGCCACCGCAATGAAGAGTAGCACCTGCTCACCACAACTAGAGAAAGCCCGCATGCAGCAACGAAGACCCAACGCAGCCAAAAGAAGAGGTCTCAAGAAATTTTAAAATATTTTGAACCATTTTTTTATTATCAAAATACAGCTTCTCAAGATTTGGGGGATTTAGGAAAAGCAGTGCTTAGAGGGCAATTTATAACCTTAAATGCATGTACTGGAAAATAAGAAATATCTACATTCACTAAAGATACTGATGGCAAATAAGCCGTATGAAAAGATGCTTAACATTATTTGTCACTAAGGAATATTAAAACAACAATGAGATACCACTATACATCTTTTAGAATGATTAAACACACACACACAAAACTGACTGACAATTGCTTACAAGGATACAGAGTGATAGGAACTCTTTATTGCTGGTAGTAATGAAAAATGGTACAGCCATTTTAGCAATTTCTTGCGAAGTTAGGCATAGTCTTACCATACAATCCAGCAGTCACACTCCTAGGAATTTATTATACTGATTTAAAAACTATGTCCACACAAAAACCTGCACGTGAAAGATTATAGCAGCTTTACTCATGATTGCCAAAAACTAGAAGCAACCAAAACATCCTTCAGTAGGTGAATGGTTAAGCTGTGGTACATCCGTACAATGGAAGATTATTCGGTGATTATTAAAAAATGAACTATGAAGCCACAAAAAGGTATGCATGAATTTAAATGCATAATGCTAAGTGATAGCAGTCTGAAAAGGCTGCATGGAATATGATTTGAGTTAAATGACATTCTGGAAAAGGCAAAACTCTGGCAATGGTAAAAAGGTCAGTGGGTGCCAAGGATCAGGGAAGCACAGGGGATTTACTAACGTGGTAGACCATTCTGTATGATACATAATTGTGGATACATGACAGTAGGTATTTGTCTAAACCCATATCACTTAAAGAACAAAGAGTAAACTTTAATGTACGCAAAATTTTTAAAAAATCATGTAGAAGGTTGGGGAATCCAAGAACCAATGCAGAGCATGACAGAACAATCTAACTGTATTACAAATGTATGAAGCAGCTTCACTGAAGATGACACAATAGTTGCTGACCTAAGTAAATTTGGAAATAAATGAAGACTCTAATAGTAGAGGCAAAAGAAACTACATAGTAGTGTACTCTAGTTGATAAAGTTATTTCCCACGAGATTAAAGTTTTTAACTGTATCAAGTTCACAATGCTGGTATTGCCATCCTTGTATACCAAAATTGAACAAGTAAGTAAATAGATGGTGGATAGTGGAAGCTAGGTTTCTCACTGTTGGAGTGGGAGTTTTCAGATAAGAAAGGGGAGGAAGCTAAAATGAATTGTACAGTAATGAATTAGAGTTGGCGATACCAGGAAGAACTTATGTTTACCTTACTATAGACATAGGTGGTTACATATAGAAATACCTATAGATTTGGGTATACATACATGTTAGTATTCATATATATTTCTCTGTTCAGACAGCTGAGAGGGCCTAGAAGCAACACCCCAGTAGCAACAAGCATACCTAGTTCCAAAGTATTGGTTTCTAATACCATTCTCCAGTAAAAGGAACTAGGGCTCCTTGCAGAAATGGCTGATTCTGGGACTGGGGTAGGAAGTATAGAAAATGAGCATGGGCCATTTTATAGCGGTAGAAAGTAAGTGCTCAAACACGCATGCACATGTGCATGCACGCACACGCAATTATATGTCAGAGGGACATAGAGACAATTGAAAGAGTTTCCAATGACCAAAGCTTGAATAATTTGAGCAAAAAAATAATGTAGTATTGGATTAGAGCCCAAAGTATAAAATAAATATCCATGAGTCTGTATTGCTGTTAATGATGAATAAATAAATAAATGGGGGAAAAGAAACACATTGCCCAGGCAGAGAAATTCCACTCTTCCTTCAAGGAGGTAGAGTAAAACTCCCTATTCTTTAAGTGTGCACTGGGCATAGTGACTTTATTCCAAAGAGTACAGTGTGGAAAGGGAGGGAAAAAATGTAATTATGCAGTGAAGACACCTGACAAACACTACCTCAACCAGGTGATGAAGGTCAGCATCCACAGTGATAAGCCATGTTGATAGTGTGTAACTTTGATACAATATGATATAAATGGCACTTCTGTTGTTGTCTTCTCAATAACCCATAACCCCAGCTAATGATGAAAAAAACACCACACAAATACCAACAGAGGGATACTCTACAACATACCTGAACAGTACTCCTCAAAGTTGTCAAGGTCATCAAAACAAGGAAAGTTTGAGGAAACCATCACAGCCAAGAAGAGGCTAAGGAGATATGAATACTAAATGTAATGTGGTATCCTGGATGAGATCCTGGAATAGAACAAGGACATTAGGTAAAAACTAAGGAAATCCGAATAAACTTTGGACTTTAGTTAACAATAAGGTAACAATATTGGTTTATTAATTGTACAAATCTAACATACTAATGTAAGATGTTAATGATAATGGAAACTGGATGTTGGGTACATGACACCTCTCTGTACTACTATCTTTGCAATTTTTCTGTAAATCTAAAACATTTCAAAAAGTTTATTTTAACAAAAAGTCCCATTTTATATAAAAGTCTTGAAAAATGTAAGTTATCTATATTATAAAAAATATCCATTGCCTGGGGATTTGGAATGTCAGGAGAGAGAGATCATGAAGAGTTCTGAGAAAAGTTTTGGAGGTGGTGGATATATTCATTCTCTTGATTGTGGTGAAAGTTTCACCATTGTATTTATATAGCAAAACATCAAATTCTACACTTCGAATATTTGCAGTTTATTGTATGTCATTTATATTTATTAAAGCTTTTTCTTTTTAAGAATAGGGGACAAACAGAAAATAACAGAACAATAGACCTAAATCCAATTATACCAACTATTACATTAAATGTAAATGGTCAACACCCAGCTATGTGCTGCGTAGAAGTCTACCTTATATATACTGATAATTGGGGGTGGGGGGAGAGATATGCTATCCAAACACTATCAAATGAAAGCTTGTGGTGACAAGATTATCCAAGATTAAAGAGGGACATTTATAATGCTAAAAATGTCAATTCAATAAAAAGAACAATCCTAAATGTAAATTAATCTAATAACAGAGCTTCAATATATGTGAAACAAAAACTAATATAGCTGAAAAGAGAGAAATAGCAAAATCTACAAAGTTGAAGAATTCTATAGTCATCTCTCAGTAATCTATAGACCAATTAAACAAAATCCAGAAGGATATAGAAGACCTGAACAATACCATCAGCCCAATTGACTTAACTGACATTTGTAGTGTATTCTACTTAATAACAATAGAAGACACTCTTCAAATGTACATGGAACATTCACCATCAGAGACCATATCTGGGGTCATAAGACAAAGCTTAACAGTTTAAAAAAACTAAAAATCATGCAGAATATGTTCTCTGACCATAATGGGACTAGCTAGAAATCAATAACAGAAAGATATCAAGAAAATTCTCATATTTGTTAATTTAAACAGCACACTTCTAAATAATCCATGGTCAAAGATAAAGTCTTAAGGGAAATTAGAAAATATTTTTGTGGTGAATGAAAATGAAAATGCAGAAGATTGATTCAAGATGGCGGGAGATGGGTTCAAAATGGCGGAGTAGAGGGACATGCTCTCACTCCCTCTTTCGAAAACACTGAAATCACAACTAAATGCTGAATAATCATCGATAGGAAGACACTGGAACTCACCAAAAAAGATACCCCACATGCAAAGACAAAGGAGAAGCCGCAGTGAGACAGTAGGAGGGGACCTATCACAATAAAGTCATATCCAATAACTGCTGGGTGGATGACTCACAAACTGGAGAACACTAATACCACAGAAGTCCACCCACTGGAGTGAAGGTTCTGAGCCCCACGTCAGGCTTCCCAACCTGGGGGTCTGACAATGGGAGGAGGAATTCCTAGAGAATCAGACTTCGAAGGCTAGTGGGATTTGATTGCAGGACTTTGGCAGGACGGGGGGAAACAGAGACTCCACTCTTGGAGGGCACACACAAAGTAGTGTGTGCGTCAGGACCCAGGGGAAGGAGCAGAGACCACGTAGGAGACTGAACCAGGCCTACCTGCTAGTGTTGGAGGGTCTCCTGCAGAGGCGGAGGGCAGCTGTGGCTCACCAAGGGACGAGGACACTGGCAGCAGAAGTTCTGGGAAGTACTCCTTGGTGTGAGCCCTCCCAGAATCTGCCATTAGCCCAACCAAACAGCACTGGGTAGGCTCCAGTGTTGGGTCGCCTCAGGCCAAACAACCAACAGGGAGGGAATCCAGCCCCACCCATCAGCAGACAAGCGGATTAAAGTTTTACGGAGCTCTGCCCATCAGAGCAACAAAGCTCTACCCACCGCCAGTCCCTCCCATCAGGAAACTTGCACAAGCCTCTTAGATAGCCTCATCCACCAGAGGGCAGACAGCAGAAGCAAGAGCTACAATGCTGCAGCCTGAGGAACTGCACACACATTCACAGAAAAATAGACAAGATGAAAAGGCAGAGGGCAATGTACCAGATGAAGGAACAAGACAAAAACCCAGAAAAACAACTGAATGAAATGGAAATAGGCAATCTTCCAGAAAAAGTATTCAGAATAATGATAGTGAAGATGATCCAGGACCTCACAGAAAGAATGGAGGCAAAGATGGAGAAGATGCAAGAAATGTTTAACAAAGATCTAGAAGAATTAAAGAACAAACAAACAGATCAACAATACAATAATTGAAATGAAATATACACTAGAAGGAATCAATAGCAGAATAACTGAGGCAGAAGAACGGCTAAGTGACCTGGAAGACAGAATGGTGGAATTCACTGCTGCGGAACAGAATAAAGAAAAAAGAATAAAAAGAAATTAAGACAGCCTAAGAGACCTCGGGGACAACATTAAATGCAACAACATTTGCATTATACAGGTCCCAGAAGGAGAAGAGAGAAAGGACCTGAGAAAATATTTGAAGAGATTACAGTCAAAAACTTCCCTAACATGGGAAAGGAAATAGCTACCCAACTCCAGGAAGTGCAGAGAGTCCCAGGCAGGATAAAAACAAGGAGAAACACACCGAAATACATAATAATCAAATTGGCCAAAATTAAAGACAAAGAAAAATTATTGAAAGCAGCAAGGGAAAAATGACAAATAACATACAAGGGAATCCCCATAATGTTAACAGCTGATCTTTCAGCAGAAACTCTACAAGCCAGAACGGAGTGGCATGATGTACTTAAAGTGATGAAAGGGAACAACCTACAACCAAGATTACCTGGCAAGGATCTCATTCAGATTCTATGGAGAAATCAAAAGATTTACAGACAAGCAAAAGCTAAGAGAATTCAGCACTACCAAACCAGCTCTACAACAAATGCTAAAGAAACTTCTCTAAGTGAGAAACACAAGAGAAGGAAAGGACCTACAAAAACAAACCCAAAGCAATTAAGAAAATGGTCATAGGAACATACATATCAATAATTACCTTAAACATGAAGGGATTAAATGCTCCAACCAAAAGACACAAGCTCGCTGAATGGATACAAAAACAAGACCCATGCATATGCTGTCTACAAGAGCCCCACTTGAGACCTAGGGACACATACAGATTTAAAGTGAGGGAATGGAAAAAAGATATTCCATGTAAATGGAAATCAAAGGAAAGTTGGAGTAGCAATACTCATATCAGATAAAATAGACTTTAAAATAAAGAATGTTACAAGAGACAAGGAAGGACACTACATAATGGTCAAGGGATCAATCCAAGAAGAAGATATAACAATTATAAATATGTATGCACTCAACATAGGAACACCTCAATACATAAGGCAACTGCTAACAGCTATAAGAGAGGAAATTGACAGTAACACAGTAATAGTGGGGGACTTTAACACCTCACTTACACCAAAGGACAGATCAACCAAACAAAATTAATAAGCAAACACAAGCTTTGAATGACACAATAGATCAGATAGATATGATTGATATTTATAGGATATTCCATCCAAAAAGAGCAGATTATACTTTCTTCTCAAGTCTTCATGGAACAGTTTCCAGGATAGATCACATCTTGGGTCACAAATCAAGCCTTGGTAATTTTAGGAAAATTGAAATGATATCAAGCATGTTTTCTGACCACAATGCTATGAGATTAGAAATCAATTACAGGGAAAAAATGTAAAAAACACAAACATATGGAGGCTAAAAAATACGTTACTAAATAACCAAGAGATCACTGAAGAAATCAAAGAAGAAATCAAAAAATAAGTAGAGACAAATGACAATGAAAACATGATGAATCAAAACCTATGATATGCAGCAAAAGCAGTTCTAAGAGGGAAATTTATAGCTATTCAAGCCTACCTCAAGAAACAATCTCAAACAATCTAATGTTACACCTTAAGGAAGTAGAGAAAGAAGAACAAACAAAATCCACAGTTAGCAGAAGGAAAGAAATCATAAAGATCAGAGCAGAAATAAGTGAAATAGAAGTGAAGAGAACAGTAGCAAAGATCAATAAAACTAAAAGCTGGTTCTTTAAGAAGATAAACAAAATTGATAAACCATTAGCCAGACTCATTAAGAAAAAGAGGGAGAGGACTCAAATCAATAAAATTAGAAATGAAAATGGAGACGTTACAACAGACACAGCAGAAATACAAAGCATCCTAAGAGACTACTAAAAGCAACTCTATGCCAATAAAATGGACAACCTGGAAGAAATGGACAAATTCTTAGAAAGGTATAAGCTTCCAAGACTGAACCAGTAAGAAACAGAAAATATGAACAGCCCAATCACAAGTAATGAAATTCAGCCTGTGATTAAAAATCTTCCAACAAACAAAAGTCCAGGACTAGATGGCTTCACAGGTGAATTCTAACAAATATTTAGAGACGAGCTAACACCCATCCTTCTCAAACTCTTCAAAAAATTGCAGAGGAAGGAAAACTCCCAAACCCATTCTACGAGGCTACCATCACCCTGATACCAAAACCAGACAAAGATACTACAAAAAAAAGTACAGACCAATATCACTGATGAATATAGATTCAAAAATCCTCAACAAAATACTAGCAAACAGAATCCAACAACACATTAAAAGGATCATACACCATGATCAAGTGGGATTTATCCCAGATATGCAAGGATTCTTCAATATGTGCAAGTGAATCAATTTGATACACCGTATTAACAAATTGAAGAAGAAAAACCATATGATCATCTCAATAGATGCAGAAAAGGCTTTTGACAAAATTCAACAACTATTTATGATAAAAACTCTCCAGAAAGTTGGCATAGAGGGAACCTACTTCATCATAAAAGGCCATATATGATAAACCCACAGCAAACATCATTCTCAATGGTGAAAACTTGAAAGCATTTCCTCTAAGATCAGGAACAAGAGAAGGATGTCCACTCTCACCACTATTATTCAACATAGTTTTGGAATTCTTAGAAACAGCAATCAGAGAAGAAAAAGGAATAAAAGCAATGCAAATTGGAAAAAAAGATGTAAAACTGTCACTGATTGCAGATGACACGATACTATACATAGAGAATCCTAAAGATGCCACCAGAAGACTACTAGAGCTAATCAATGAATTTGGTAAAGTAGCAGGATACAAAATTAATACACAGAAATCTCTTGCATTCCTATACACTAATGATGAAAAATCTGAAAGAGAAATTATGGAAACACTCCCATTTACCATTGCAACAAAAAGAATAAAATACCTAGGAATAAACCTCCCTAGGGAGACAAAAGACCTGTATGCAGAAAACTTAAGATAGTGATGAAAAAAATGAAAGATGATACCAACAGATGGAGAGATATACCATGTTCTTGGATTAGAAGAATCAATATTGTGAAAATGACTATACTACCCAAAGCAATCTACAGATTCAATGCAATCCCTATCAAATTACCAGTGGCATTTTTTACAGAACTGGAACAAAAAATCTTAAAATTCGTATGGAGACACAAAAGACCCCGAATAGCCAAAGCAGTCTTAAGGGAAGAAAACGGAGCTGGAGGAATCAGACTCCCTGTCTTTAGACTATAGTTCAAAGCTACAGTAATCAAGACAATATGGTATTGTATTGGCACAAAAACAGAAATAGATCAATGGAACAGGATAGAAAGCCCAGAGATAAAGCCACACACCTATGGTCAACTAATCTATGCCAAAGGAGGCAAGGATATACAATGGAGAAAAGACAGCCTCTTCAATAAGCGGTGCTGGGAAAATTGGACAGCTGCATGTAAAAGAATGAAATTAGAACACTCCCTAGCAGCATACACAAAAATAATCTCAAAATGGATTAGAGACCTACATTTCAGACCGGGCACTATAAAACTCTTGGAGGAAAACATAGGAAGAACACTCTTTGACATAAATCACAGCAAGATATTTTTGATCCACCTCCTAGAGTAATGGAAATAAAACCAAAAATAAATCAGACCTAATGAAACTTAAAAACTTTTGCACAGTAAAGGAGACCATAAACAAGATGAAAAGATGACCCTCAGAATGGGAGAAAGTATTTGCAAATGAATCATTGGATAAAGGATTAATCTCCAAAATATATAAACAGCTCATGCAGTTCAATATTAAAAAAAACAACCCAATCCAAAAATGGGCAGAAGACCTAAATAGATATTTCTCCAAAGAAGACATACCAATGACCAAGAAGCACATGAAAAGCTGCTCAACATCACTATTAGAGAAATGCAAATCAAAGCTACAGTGAGGTATCACCCCACACCAGTTAGATTAGGCATCCTCAGAAAATCTACAAGCAACAAATGCTGGAGAGGGTGTGGAGGAAAGGGAACCCTCTTGCACTGTTGGTGGGAATGTAAATTGATACAGCCACTATGGAAAATAGTATGGAGGTTCCTTAAAGAACTAAAAATAGGGCTTCCCTGGTGGTGCAGTGGTTTAGAGTCCGCCTGCCGATACAGGGGACACGGGTTCATGCCCTGGTCCGGGAAGATCCCACATGCCGCAGAGCGGCTGGGCCCGTGAGCCATGGCTGCTGAGCCTGTGCGTCCGGAGCCTGTGCTCTGCAACGGGAGAGGCCACAACAGTGAGAGGCCCGCGTACCGCAAAAAAAAAAAAAAAAAAAAGAACTAAAAATAGAATTACCATATGACTTAGGAATCCCACTACTGGGCATATTCCCAGAGAAAACTATAATTGCAAAAGACAGATGCACCACTATGTTCATTGCAACAGCATTTACAATAGCAGGTCTTGGAAACAACCTAAATGGCCATTGACTGATGAATGGATAAAGAAGTTGTGGTATATATATACAATGGAATATTACTCAGCCATAAAAGGAGCGAAATTGGGTCATTTGTAGAGACGTGGATGCATCTAGAGACTCTCATACAGAGTGAAGTAAGTCAGAAAGGGAAAAACAAATATAGTATGTTAACGCATATATGTGGAATCTAGAAAATGGTACAGATGACCTAGTTTGCAGGGCAGAAATTGAGACACAGAAGTAGAGGGAAAACGTATGGACATGAAGGGGGGAAAGCAGTGGGGGGGGTTGTGGGGTGATGAATTGGGAGATTGGGATTGACATGTATACACTGGTGTGTATAAAATGGATGACTAATAAGAAAATAAATAAACATTTTTTAAAAATTCAATGTTTCAGAATTTTTTAGATGTACTGTATCATTTTTCAGAGAGAAATAGTCTAAATTTCCATATTATGAAACTAGAAAAAGAGCAAAATAAAGCTAAAGAAAGTAGAGGGAAGGGGAAAAGATAAGAACAGGAATTTATGAAACTGAAAATGGAAAAAATGATAGAGAAAATCAATGAAAACAAAAGGTGGTTCTTTCAAAAAGATAAAAAGTTAGAATCCTTTCGCCAGACTGACAAAAAAGAGAAGGCAAATTACCAATATCAGGAATGAAGGAGGGGATATAACTACAGATGCCACAGACATTTAAAGTCTAATAAGGGGATTTTAGAAACAACTTTATGCACGTGAATTTGATAACTTCGTTGAAATAGATCATTTCTTGGAAGACAAAAACTCCCAATATTCATTGAAGATGATATAGATAACTGAATAGTATGATATCTATTGAAGAAATTGAATTAGTATTTGTGGCCTTCCAAAAACGAACTACTGGCCCAAATAGTTTTCCTGACAAACACTACCAAAAATTTCAGGAAGAGGTGATACCAGTTCCCTACAGTCTCTTCCAGAAAATAAAAGACAGAATACTTCCCAACTTATTTTATGCAGCCATTTTTAACCTGATATCAAAATGGTGCAGAAACAGTACATAAAAATAAAAGTTCACAACGGTATATCTTGTAAACATATAAATCTTCAATAAAACATTTGTAAATTGAATCCAGCAACATACAAATAGATTAGTACACCAAGAAGAAGAGGTGTTTATCCTGGGAATTCAAGGCCGGTTTAATGTTTGAGAATTAATTGGTAAGTGTAATACACCATATTAGCAGACTAAAGAAGTAAAACCATATGATATCAACAAATACTGAAAAAGTATTCGATAAAATTCCACATCCCTGTAATATATAAAAACACTGAACTAACTAGGGATACAAGGAAACTTCTTTATCTCAATAAGGGGCATGTACAAAAATTTTTTACGGCTGACATAATGATGAGAAAGTGAACCATTTCTTCCTAAGATTAGGAATAAGGCAAGGATCATCACTTCTACCACTTGTTTAATGTACTACTGGAAGTCCTAGCCAGCGCAGTATGGCAAGAAAAGTAAATAAACAGCACAGGGATTAAAGAGGAAAAAATAAAACAAACTATCTGTTTGAAGATTACATGATTTTCTGCATAGAAAATCCCAAGAAATCTACAGAAAAAAAAAAGATTCCTAAATATAATAAGTGAGTTTAGCAAGGTTGCAGTATACAAAGTTAGCATATAAAAATAAGTCATATTTCTATATACTAACAATGAACAATTGTAAACATATTTTAAAGCACCATTTACAATAGCTCCAATTTAAAAATAATAAATGCTTAAGTGTAAGTCTAACAAAATACGTATGGGATCTGTATGCTGAAAACTAAAACACTGATGAAAGAAATCAAAGATGATTGAAAATGAATCAAAAAATGAAATATATAATATCATGGATTGAAAGACTCAGTATAGTTTTGATTTCTCTCAATAAACATAATCTCAATAAGTCCTAGCAAGATTATTTTTGTAGAAATAGACAGACTTTTAAAATTTATATGGAAAACCTAAGAAACTATAATGGCCAAAACAACTTAGAAAAAAAATGTTGAAATATTTATACAATCAGATTTAAGACTTAGTAAAAAGCCACAGTAACCAACACAGTACGCTATTGATGAAAAAGAATTGACACAGATAGATCAGTTTTCAACATTGAAAATTTTCAATTTTCAACATTTCAAAATTTCAAAATTTTCAACATTGAAAATCCAGAGTAGACCCACATAGATACAGTTAACTGATTTTTGACAATGGAATACTATTGAATAGTACAATGGAATACTATTCAATAAAAAATTAGTAAGCTCTTAAAACACACAACATGGATGAAGCTCAGTTAGTTATGCTGTGCTAAATGAAAGAAGCCAGTCTTAAATAGGTGAATCCATTTATAAAATGTATGAATCCATTTGGGGAACGGCAAAACTATTACTGTAAAAGCTTTATTTGAATAGCAGGGGTCATGGTCATATCATTTGCCCTCCACATGGAACAAATACATTATTTACATATAAAATATGCTTCCATGTTTTTCTTTAACCTTCAAACTCTAAAGTACATAGTTCTACTTGGCCCCAAGATGACTGTAAACATAAATGTGGACAATGAAATTGCATGGCTATAAGGTGACCATCTGGATGAAAACATTCTCATAGCAGAATCTCAGACTCTGGACAGTGTGTCCAAGAACCATTCCCACCTCCTACCATCCTTTTATCCCTACTTCCCCACCGTTGTTTGAAAAAATCTTTACCTGTGGTAATCATTATTGTCAGTACAAAGGAGCCTTGATTTAGGAGACAGAAGACATAGGTCACTTTGCACAAGTCACTTAATATTTATGTTTGTTTTCTCATCTTAAAATAAGGATAGTAATACCTGTCCTGCTTACTTCATTTGTAAAGATCTGATGAATCAATGGAAACCATTTTATGTGTTGTAAAATGCTTTGTAAATGTAAGGTATCATTACTATTATTAAACATAAGAAGTAAACCAATATTTTGTGATATCTTATGGCTATCAAAGGAGGTTCAACTCTGAAAATTATTATAATTTCTAAAATTAATGCAGAATGAAAAATAAGGACTTGATAACTTCAAAGTTGATTACTCTCTAGTTTTATTACCATATACTATTTAAACTATTAATAGGATATAAGATATGTTATTACAGCAAATTTTTGGGTACATGGCTAGATATCTTAGTACAAATTCAAGTTCTGAAAATACCATCAGGAAGGATAGCAAGCAATATACTTATTAACATTAATTTGAATTATGAAAGAATTCAGTTTTAGTTAAAGCTGTAGTTGTTTCTTTCTAGCAGTAGATGCCAGTAGAGTTCTTTTTAATAAAAATCAAATTGCCTAAGTACTTCGATAGCAACAGTTTCCTGGTCACAATACCATATATAGAAATATTGCTCTAAGGACTAAAGATTCTACTTTCTCTAAGGACTTTGTAACAGATAAAAAACAGTTTTATTGAAAAAAATGCATAAATTTTAAATGTAGTGTTTTCTAGCTCTTCATCTAGTGAAGATTACTTTCTTCTTGATATAGTAATTTTGTTATAAAGCTTATACATTGCTTTAAATAAATTAATCTTCGTGTTCTAATTAGAAATCTGGAATATCTGTATGAAACTCAAGCAACATTGGATATAAGTCTGGCTAGACATGTGTTAAAAACGAACATCGTGGGGCTGAAATGTTAGAATTAGCCTGCACTTTTGGCAAGGGAATGCCATGAGTGTAGTATTTTGGGGAGGTTAATATGTCAGAGATGAGTGATTGAAAGGAGTGACTGGAAGTAGAGAAAACAAGTTATTTTGAAATCCACATTTTCACTAATAAAAATGAAACTCAAAGAATGAATAAATTTAGTAACTGAACGTAGAGAAAAAGAAGTTAAGTGGCATTACTTCTATTGCTGTTGTCTCTATATATGAACAACTAGGTGGTCGTTGGATAATTTACAAATATGATCCTATCATAAATATAATTAAAATATTTTCAAGTGTTTGATTCTACTTAGACCTTTAATTTATTAAAACTGAATACTTCAACATATATTTATTGAGTATGTAACTAGCACATGCATTGCATTTATGAATTCAAGTAATTCACAATTTGAGACATAAATTTATAAATAAAAAATTTTAACATAAAATTATAAGATCATTGGAAACAGTGGAGAGAGCAGTTTATTTTTCTAGGAAGTATGTGGGAAACTTCAGTGAAGATGTGACATTTTTGGTGAGCCTTGAGGATGAATAGAATTTATCCCAAGAGAGCAAGTCAAAGAATTCAGGAATTTTATGCACTTATGCCCATACAGAGACAGTTCCTCCTCTGTAGATGTTTATTGAAGACTGCAGACACCTGTTCAGGGTCTGTTTTGTATAAAGTCGGATGTTAATAAAGAAATTATTATTATATACAGACATATTTACCAGAAAGCTACAATTTAAGAAGTTTGGTGTTGTAGATACTGTTGCCTGTTTGTTTAGATTGATCTAATTTTATTATACAAAATAAAATGTACACAAATGAGCTGTTATTTAGCAAAATTCATTAGCCAATGTTTCCTCTGTATGTGTGTGTTGTGTCCTAATTTGATTACATTATTATTCCTATTTATTCTATTTGTCATTATTGTTTCTATTTATTCTGTTTGTTAAGCAGTAGGCACGAAGTCTTGATTAAGACTTTTTTTAGATAGATTTTTAAAAATATCCTTCCTTCCTTCTTTTCCTCCTTCCTTCTTCCCTCCCTCCCTCCCTTTTTTTTCTTCCTTCTTTCTTTCCTTTATTTAAAGCTTCCAAAGAGAAAACCACACAAATTTCTCATCCTTTAATAAGTATCAGAAGGCAAGTACTCAGAATCATTGTTAAATGTCACAGGTTACTTTTTTCATGCAAATGGACAGTTTACTTTTAACCAAAGGAGCTGTTTCCAAGTGAGACCCCCTAAATCAGGGATCAGGTAAGCAGTAGTCCTCAGTGTTAAGTTTAAAAATTAACATGTCTCAGTCAACTAGAAGGATTTTTTTTCCTCTTAATTGAAATTTCTTGCTATGACTTTTATATAATTTTAAATATTATATATTTTTTTACAAATTTTAGAATGTTTGAAAATGTACTGCTGATGCACACTTGTCAGCAGATTATGTTTGGTAAGCAATACTGACACACTAAGTTTTTATAGTTTTTGTATATATTAGACTTAAGACAGTGAGTTAGCAACATTGAGTTTTTTTAAGTGCTAGTTCAGATTTTTTCGTTAAAATTTATGTGTTAAAATTTGTTTTGCAAGTGTTTTGTGATATCCCATACCAGCTTTCAGTGGAAAGTTAACTATTTATAAGGATTCATAAAATCTCTACTAATCTGTATTAGCTGATTTCCTGGATAAAACACAACCTTTTCAACATATTATATTTGGAGAGTGGTTTGGCCTTCAGTTGTTTGTATAGGGTTGTAATATACGTTTAACTACTTTTCCTTTTTAAAAAAAATTTTCAGCCTACTATCCGTATGTAAAGCTTTATATTTAATGTTCTCATTAAGTGTGTATTAATATTAAAACACTCTTAAACATAGCCTTTTAGGATGATATTGCAAGTCTTTAAAATCTTCATCTCTAGTTGAGATGAACAGTTTTGCTAAGGAAGGCTCAGTAATGTGCTGTTTTATATTAACAGGAAACAGAACAGCAGTAGTGGTTTGAATACACTGCAAACAGGAAGTTTGATACATGCATAGCTCTTGGCTTCTGTGTAAGAAGTTGTTGAGCTCCTTCTGGAAATATTTTCAGTTACTTTAATTTAAGTGTAAATACACATGAATGGCAGCTTATAGAGCACTACCCTGTAATCAGTATACAGGTACAACTGCTCTTCAGAAATTGGAAGGTTTTGCTAGCCGATTATTTCATAGACACTCCAAAGGTACTGCACATGATCAGAAAACAACTCTGGAAAATGACAGCCTTCATTTCTCTGAACATACTGCCTTATGGGACAGATCAAGTAAGTTTTTTTTTTTTATGTTACATTGTAACTAGAAACTAAAATGCTAATTGGAGTTTTAGAATCAAGCACAGAACTGTGTGTGTGTGTGTGTCTTTTTTATGATTTGCCCAAGGATATTTTGCAAGGTAAAGTTGAAAAAAAATTACAAAAACTTGATTATAAGTTGAGCTGAATCACATAGCTCATGGTTCTGTTTTAAATGCAATTAGTTAAGTTGAATATCAGTGGGAAATTTTTCTACAAAATTCTTACATCATTTCTAGTGTATTTTTTTAAATTTTTTAAATTTTTTTTCTTAAGTGAAATGCCTACAGTTAAGAAAAATAATCATTTTATTTTAAAAAAATCTTGGATTTATAAGCCTTAAAATTCAAAAGGGGCAAAAGGACTCTTGAATTTATAATTAAATTTTTGTTAAGTTTGCCAGATTTTATTTTTAAATGCATGTGTGAAAGTTACTTGAGTTTAATAAGCAGGATTTATAATATGAAAGCATAGTATGATTATTCTATGTGAAATCTTATATTTGTAACATTATAAATATCAGAATCTTTCATGTGGGGGGGAAACTTGTTTATGCATGCATCACATTCTTTCTAGGCATGGTAAAATGTTTGGACTTACTGCTTTGCTGAAATGGTTATACGTAATGATTTTTTGTGACATGCACATTTTAAAGCCTACATTTCACATATAAACAATACCAGTGCCTTCATTCCACATCTCACCTTGGACCCTCCCCAAGGTATTTTTGTTATTCTGATTAAAGGAACAATAGAATTACTCTTGGTACTTTTTAGTGTGTTTGATCATCAAATAGCACTGTTTTGCCTCTTTCTGTTTACATACTCCATAGCAGTTAAGGAAGAAAACTCAGCTAAAAGAAAAGCAACAAAAAACCAAGAATGGCTTACAAAATTGACTCTTTTGTTTATATAGTACCTTCATAGTTCCGCAGAAGTTTATTTGAATTTTTTTTTATTGCATTAGAATTTTTTACCTTCCTTAAGCTATTTTAGGGAGAAAGTAAAGAACATATATTTGTACAATTTTTTTTTACTTTATAGGTTTTGATTATTTATAATTAATCCTTACTATATAGCAAGTTGATGGATGAGGAATCTCAAATATCTTCAAGGTAATGAACTGTTGAGTATTGAAGTAATAGTATATTATTAAAATTTACCATGCAACAAAAGTTTGTTATTCATTTTACTTGCCCTATTCTGTTAAATTGCAGTCTCCTAAGCCCTTTTGGAAATCATTTTTATGCATTTCAAGGACCTTTTAATTAAACATTCAGTGAGGAATGAGGACAGTACTGAATTAGTACACTAATCCCTGTTTCTACAAATAGTGGGTGTTTAGTAAATGTATCTCAAATGAATGAATATCATGGACTTTTAATATTTAAAAGTTATGTTTGAGTTATACTCTCACCATTTTTAAATGTGTGGGGCTTGTAACATTTTCTGAGACACATTTTAAAATCTAGCAATTGAAGATAATATCTTGAGCTATGATTTCTTTTGGAAAAAACGGACTGATAAAATGCTGTTAACATTTTTCTTTATGGTGATGCCACAAAATAAATAGAATCATAGTGTACAGTGAAATTAGGTGCAAACCTTGTAACTGTTCAAATAATAGGTATGATATAAGAAATGCTTAAAGAGTAACTGAATGTTCATGAATCAAGCATTCTTTCACTTTTTCATATCAAATATAGAAATAGACACAATAATTTTATATATGTAGTGATGAGAATGGTAAGCATAGTGTTCTAGTTTCTTATTATGGAATGTGTTGATATAGAGGAGAAAATATGGATACAACAGAAACAGAGCAATCCTTTTGTTTTGAAATTCCAAGGTTTATTTTCATGATGAAAACACAGATTTTTATTCATTTATAGTGTGAGTTGTGGAAAGAGTTTTGACAGTATGAAGTTTTCGTACAAACCACATTCTTCAAAGCTACTTAAAGCAGTTTACTTGCATGACTTGTTTGACAAGAAAAAGGAATGTAATATCTCCTGATGATAAGCTCTCTGAGTATACTTGTTCCAAAAGTGTGATTTAAGAAATGAGCTAAGCACAGAAACTACATGTAATTTTATAAAAATTAGGTTTGTGAACTACTGAGTAAAGATTAATTACCAATCTAGGCATGTATGAAATGTAAGAATTTTAATACAAGTTTCTTTATTCTCCAGTGACATTAAATATAGGAAGAAATACAAAATAAAGGCCACACAGTGGTTTCCAGGTGCCTTAAATGTTTTATCTTTTACTACTAAATTAAGTAGTAGGAATTCCTGTTTGATAACATAAATATTTAACAGCTGATTCCATGCACATATAAGTACTTGAAGTTCACAACAACAACAAACATGAAGGAATTCTTTTTATTCTGGCTCAGAATGAATGGGTGTATTGACATTCATTGAGTTCTCTTTCTAGCAAATTTATTTTGGTTAGCTTTTAAATCTTTCTTTGATCATAAATGGTGTGTTGAGTTATATAATGCTGAATTTAATGGAAGTTTTGCACATTTTAAATCTTGGACTTTATACATTTAATGTCTAATTACAATATTTTAAGGACTGAATAGACAAATACCATCAAATGCTTTACCTATTCTCCTTTCCCATGAATTGACAGGCTATTTCTGTGGCAGACACAAATCCATATTAGTGAAGCTTAGATTGAAATACTATATTGAACAAATGAACAGTTTTGAATATGGATTTTTTTAGGTAGAATCAGAGCTAAAGTGGTTGTAATAAACCACTTTATCTAGTTAGTTTTACCTTTCCAAAACTCATACAGTCTTTAAGGCAGTACACTCCCATGCTTAATTTCTTAGTCCACTAAACCTGTATCATTCTAACTTCTAAGCTAAAAGACCGCCTACATTATCCTTTCTTAAAAAATTTTTATTGGAGTATAATTGATTTACAATGTTGTGTTTCACGTGTACAGCAAAGTGAATCAGTTATACATATACATATATCCACTCTAAGAATCAATATTGTGAAAATGACTAAGCTACCCAAAGCAATCTGCAGATTCAATGCAATCCTTATCAAATTACCAATGGCATTTTTCACAGAATTAGAACAAAAAATTTCACAATTTGAATGGAAACACAAAAGACCACGAATAGCCAAAGCAATCTTAGGAAAGCAAAATGGAGCTGGAGGAATCAGCCTCCCTGACTTCAGACTATACTACAAAGTTACGGTCATCAAAACAGTATGGTACTGGCACAAAAACAGAAATATAGATCAGTGGAATAAGAAAGAAAGTGCAGAGATAAACCCACACACCTATGGTCACCTAATCTATGACAACCGAGTCAAGAGTATACAATGGAGAGCCTAAAAAATTTTAACTAGCATAATACAGGAAAAGTTAACTTGCTTATTCTACTACAGGGAAATGTATTTAGCTACTATACATCTTCTGTTGGAGCTGGACACTTAGTTAGAATTAGCACTTTTCTTCAGGACCTTTTTTTTAATTGAAGGATAGTTGATTTACAATATTTTTGTGTTAATTTCAGCTGTACAGAATAGTGATTCAATATTTTTGCAGATTCTATTCCATTATAAGCTTATTTCAAGACAATGGATGTAATTCCCTGATGCTATATTTAAATCCTTGTTGCTTATCTACTTTATATATAGTAGTCTGTATTGGGTTGGCCAAAAAGTTCATTCGGGTTTTTCCATAAGCTCTTACAGAAAAACCAGAATGAACTTTTTGACCAACCCAATATATGTTAATCCCATGTTCCTAGTTTGTCCTCCACCCCTTCCCTCTCCCCTTTGGTAACCACCAGTTTATTTTCTATGTCTATGAGTCTGTTTCCGTTTCTGTCTGAGTCAGATTTGTCTTTCTCTAAGCCTAATATTCTCTAGGTCCATCCATGTTGCTGCAAATCGCAGTATTTCATTCTTTTTTATGGCTGAGTATTATTTTATTGTATATATATATATATATATGTATATATATATATATATATATACATATATATATACACACACCACATCTTCTTAACCCACTTGTTTGTTGATGGGCATTTGGGTTGCTTCCATGTCTTGGTTATTGTAAATAGTGCTGCTATGAACATTGGGGTGCACGTATCTTTTTGAATTATTGTTTTCATTTTTTCATTTTTTCTAAAAACTATTTTTAGTTTTTAGAGGAACTGCCATACTGTTCTCCATAGTGGCTGTACCAAATTACATTCCCATCAACAGTTTATGAGACTTTCCTTTTCTCCACATCCTCTCCAACATTTGTTATTTGTAGATTTTTTGATGATAGCCATTCTGTCTGGTATGAGTTGATATCTCATTGTGGTTTTGATTTGCATTTCTCTTAATAATTAGTGATGAGAGCTAACACTTTTGGTCACTATGTGAACATGGCAATGAATAGTCAGACAATGGAATCCCTTTATAATAACAGTGGTTATTTATGATGTTTCTCCTACCTGGAATTTCCTGTTCCTACTACTGCCAATGGTGAGATTTGCCCATACTTTAAGACTCTGCTCACATATTAGCTTTGTAACAAAATCACCAAAGCATTCTTCTGTTCCTCTGTTCTTTATCCTTTTTAGAATTCATGATCTCTTCCTGTGTTCTCATATCATACTCACTTCTATTACGTTTTATTTTATAGTATTAAAATTGTATTACATTAGTCCTCAAGTTACCTCTCTCCCTTATTTGACTTTGAACTCCTTGAAGGCATAGAATTTGTCAATCTATTTTGGTATTGCCAGCATAGTTCTCAATACATCTTGAGTTGTTTGTTAGATTAACATTAAATATCACTACAGTCTTACACTAACAAGCTTTCTCTCAATTTATTCTATTATGATCTTTGCAATTTATTTTAAAGGCCTGTGGCCATTAACCAAAAACAGTGAAATGCTGATCTGACCCTGGTAAATAAATATCACATTTCAGAGGCACTGAACTTTTCAGTGTTACCTGTACATTTTTATCATGATTGTTTATAAGAATCTGAGTAATCAGCAGCCTTTATAGTAAAACTAAGAAACCGGGGTATTAAATGATTTGAAATTAGCAAATGTTTCCATGGAGTGTTTAACAGTGCCAAGTACTATATCAAGTGTAATAATGAGAAGCTTGTACTTGCTTGTGTTTTACAAGAATAGCCATACTACATAGTTAGAGAAGGAAGATTGAGTATATACTCTTGATAGTGTCTTGCTCAAGTGTGGTCCCAGTTTAGTAACATTAGCATCATCTGGGAGCCTGTTAAAAAGGAAGACTTTCAGGCCCCATCTAGACCTACTTAGTCAGAATCTGCGTTTTAACAAGATTACCCAGCTGATTCATATGCACATTAAAGTTTGAGAAGCCCTTTTTCCCTAATAACATTTTAATCTGATTACCAAATACTATGTCTTCATTGGAGAAAATTTGCAAACTATAGAAAACAACAAACAAAAAAGTAAAAATCACACATAATCCCACCAAAAGATAATCACTATTAACCTGGTTCTATATATAGTCTATTTTGTGCATAGATACACAAATGTCCACTGGCCCTTAACTTTGGATCTCTCCATACAGTGTTTCATAACATTTTTCCTTATTGTAAAGATTTGTTCTACAATATTTTTTAAGATGGCTGTTTTGTATTGTCTTAAGGATGCATCACAATTTATTTAAACAGTCACTAGCCATCTAGATTGTTTTTAATTTTTTGCTATCATATAAAAAAACACTGTGATAAACATTCTTGTAGCTAAATCTTTGTGCAATCATTATTTTTATATTTTATAGGACAAATGTAGAGAAATGTTATAACCATTTTAAGCTTTTGTATTAAATAAATTGTATCCCAGATATACACATAATATATACTCTTGGAGTTAAATTTGTTTCAATATTCAGAGAAGACATGTTTAAATTCCCTAGTATAATTTTCTGGCACAAAAGCATGCTTTACTTTCTTATTATTAGTGTTTATCAAAAATTTTCCACTTTTCAAAATTGGTCAATTATTAGTAGCAAATGGTCTGAGAGACTTGTTTTAGTTGTTGAATAGAGCATTATCTTTGGTAATCAACATACTATAATCTGCTTGGGTTGGAGATTCAGTCATATTATAAAGTATATCCTTTAAATCTGATTCTGCAATATAGCAGTGACTCATACCACTTCACTCCCACGTTTCCTGGGTGGAATATTGTCATATACACTATCACATGAAACATTTATTTACTATCTGTCAGGCACTGTTCTAATAAGCACATTGCGTATATTAGTTTATGTAATCCTTTAAAAAACCCAATAAGATGTATACTATTTTTATTCACATCTTTCAGATAAAGAGACTAAAATACATTGAGGTAAAGTAATTTCCTCAAGGTAACATAACTAATAGATAAAATTTGAATCCAGGCAGTCTGGCTCCAAAGCCAACACTGTTAATCACCATTCTGTGAAATCTTTCTGTATGTTTGTAAGAAAAACCGGTCTTTGGGTCCTATAGCAATGATTTCTGTCTGAGGTTTTCTGTTAGTTGCAGACCTAGTGCATATTATGAGGACCCAGAAGAATAACAAGCTTGTCAGAGAACTTTGAAAATAAAATGTCATCCAAAAAGAGCTAGTAATTTGAAACTGGAAGGATGATGCATTTTCTGAGGGAGTGAATATTACTTGCAAGTCCTAAAACGATGGCTGCTTTTAGCTCTGGGGTCTGGTTATGGTTGTATAACAAGTTAGCCCACTTGGGATACATATTAGGTCTCATCTTTGAAATATTCAAATTAATCACTGTACTCATCTGCTCAAGTTAGCAGGACTTCTAAATGGCAGTTTTCTTGGGATCTTCTTCCAGTCCTCTTTCAAGTATTGCTAAACTTCTGGGAGTTTACTCATTCCAGAGAAGCTAATCTTCTTTCCAAAGGTTGGATGAAGAAAGAGATGGGTATTTTGATTAGTATAGAGGCTAGTAATCTCATTTTCAGCTGCTATTGATTTTGCCAGTGCTACATAGTTTCACGGTTTAAACTGGTCCCAAAGAATTTGATGTATCCTTGCTCTTGATGCGATGCCACTGATACTTGTGGAGACCGGATTCTTTTTTTTTTTTTTTTTTATGACAACTTTTTTTTTTTTAATTAATTTAATTAATTTATTTTTGCTGTGTTGCGTCTTCGTTTCTGTGCGAGGGCTTTCTCTAGTTGTGGCAAGCGGGGGCCACTCTTCATCGCGGTGCGCAGGCGCCTCTCACTATGGCGGCCTCTTGTTGCAGAGCACAGGCTCCAGATGCGCAGGCTCAGTAGTTGTGGCTCACGGGCCTAGTTGCTCCGTGGCATGTGGGATCTTCCCATACCAAGGCTCGAACCCGTGTCCCCTGCATTAGCAGGCAGACTCTCAACCACTGCGCCACCAGGGAAGCCCGAGACCGGATTCTTAATGGAAGGATGTCTCCTTGTGGAGACACTGACTCTTTTTTTCTTTTTCTTTTTTATTTTGAGACACCGATTCTCTTTTTTTCATATTTTATTTAAATTTTATTATTTATTATTTTACAACAATCATTAAGAAATCCTTGTACTGTTTCATTAAAAAAATGTTCTTTTATTATTTATTTTTTAACATCTTTATTGGAGTATAATTGCTTTACAATGGTGTGTTAGTTTCTGCTTTATAACAAAGTGAATCATCTGTACATATACATATATGTATAAATATGTATTAATTTTTAAATTAATTTTTATTGGAGTATAGTTGATGAGACACTGATTTTTTTTTTTTTTTTTTTTTTGCGGTACGTGGGCCTCTCACTGTTGTGGCCTCTCCCATTGAGGAGCACAGGCTCCGGACACGCAGGCTCAGCGGCCATGGCTCACGGGCCCAGCCGCTCCACGGCATGTGGGATCCTTCCGGACCGGGGCATGAACCGTGTCCCCTGCATCGGCAGGCAAACTCTCAACCACTGCGCCACCAGGGAAGCCCGAGACACTGATTCTTAATGGGAGGATGATCCACCCTTTCCAGTGTTATACTCATTCAAAGCTTATATCACAGATTTAGTTTCCTTAATTTATACTTATATACTTAGTCATCCTGGCTTTATGCCAGGTTGAATGTGAGAAGGTGCTTTTGACTCATCCCCACACTGTACCAAAATTGGCCTTCCTTTCTTGAACATCTTTCCAGGGATAGCAAACTGGTTGTCTGTGACCCAGATGTAAATCACAGATATGTTTTATTTAGTCCTCATGATATTTTAAAATAATTGAGTGTGATACCATTATTTTATATGTAAATAAAAAATACTGATTTTAAAACAAGATCTTTCATATTAATATCTGGACTTTCATATTTTTTATAATTTTAATTTTTTAATTTTAATTTTTTTGGTTTTGTTGCGTCTTCATTGCTGCGCACAGGCTTTCTCTAGTTGCGGTGAGCGGGGGCTACTCTTCATTGTGGTGCATGGGCTTCTCACTGCAGTGGCTTCTCTTGTGGAGCATGGGCTCTAGGCATGCAGGCTTCAGTAGTTGCAGCATGCAGGCTTCAGTCATTGCGGCACGGGCTCTAGGGCATGCGGGCTCAGTAGTTGTGGTGCACAGGTTTAGCTGCTCTGTGGCATCTGTGATCTTCCCGGACCAGGGATTGAACCCATGTCTCCTGCATTGACAGGCAGATTCTTAACCACTGCACCACCAGGGAAGTCCCTGGACTTTCATATCCTTGAACCATTTGAAAAACTGATTTCAGTGGCCTCTTATTCCCATATGAGAACAAATGGGAATTTGCACTGAATAACTATTCTCTTTAGTCGGGATTTATATTGTCTCATTTGTTCTAGCCTCCACTACTTCACTACTTCTGTTGTTTTACCTGCCTGTCCTCGGTAGGCGCTTGAATTTGACCTACAGAGCCCCTAATATGAGCCTAGATCACCAGATTCTCCTTTATTCTTTGATAAAGCTTATTTAATGTTCCTTCTTACTCATGGGACACAGATACTATCACTAAAATCGATAAGAAGTTCTCGTAATTCTGAACCTTAGAAAGAATGGGGTCTAGGTTTCGATCCCTCCTTTTCAAATTCCTGTTTTATTTTTAATGCAGATCTACTTACCTCCTTCCGATTCGTTAGCTCTCTTTACCATAGGGTATTGAGAGGAACAACCTTTACCAAGCTCCAAAGGGTTTTGTTAGATCATTCCCCCAAGGTAATAGATGCCTACCAGCCTTAAATTTACATAATTAAGTTGTCGGCTGAAGTGATTCTTCCCACAGCAAAGAAGATCTGCCTCAGATTGATTCTACTTATGTAGAGACAACTTTTTTAAAAAGAGAAATATAATTTACATGCCATAAGACTCATTCATTATAAGTGTACAATTCAGTGTTTATTAATAAACATAGAGTTGTGCAGCCATCACAATTCAGTTTTAGAACATTTTCATCACCCCCAACAGTTCTTTTGTTCTCTTTTGCAATCAGTCCCCACCTCAGACAAACACGGATCTGTTTTCTATCCCTACAGATTTCCTTTTCTGGATAGTTTATAAAAATGGAATCATACAATATATATAATCTATTGTTGCTGGCTTCTTGAACTTACAATAACATTTTTGAGGTTCATCCATGTTATAGAACATATCAATAGTTGGCTCTATTTTATTGCTGAATTGTACTGTATTGTGTGGATGTAACATTTTTGTTTATCCATTCAGCAACTGATGAACATTAGGATTGTTTCCAGTTTTTGGCTTATTTGGATAATGTTGCTCTATCTATCTGCATGCAAGACTGGGTAGACATATGCTTTCATTTCTCTTGAGTTGATGTCTAGGGGTAGAATAACTGGGTCATATGGTAAGTTTATGCTTATCTTTTTAAGAAATTTCCAAATTGTTTTCCTAAGTAGCTTAATATTTTATATTCCCATCAACAATGTAGGAGGGTTACAGTTTCTTCACATTCTTGTTAATACTTGGTATCATCAGTCTTTTTGATTTTAGCCATTCTGTTTTGTGTGAATTGGTATTTAATTGTGGTTTCAGTTTGCATTTCCCTAATGATTCATGATGTTGAGTATATTTTCATGTTCTTATAAACCATTCATGTATCTACTTTGGAAAAATGTATTTTCAAATCTGTTGCCCACTTTCAAAATTGAGGGTTTTTTCTTATTATTTTCAAGTCTTTAAAGTTCTTTATATATTCTGAACACAAGTTCTTTACCAAATAAATAATTTGCAAATATTTTCTCCCCATTGGTGGCTTGTATTATCTTCTTAAATGAATATCCTTGAAGAGCAAAAGTTTTTAATTTTACTGAAGTCCAGTTTATCATTTTTTCCCTTGATGGATTGTACTTTTGGTGCCAAATCTTAAGAAATCTTTATCTAACCCAAGGTAATAGAGATTTTTATTCTATGCTTTCATCTAGAAATTAATTTTTTGTGTTGTTTTGTGTGAGCTATGGAGTGGAGTTCTTTTTTTTAACTCATGTAAATATCTAATTTTTACTGCGCCATTTGTTGAAAAGACTTTTCTTTCTCCATTAATCATCTTGGCACCTTTTGTCAAAAATCACTTGACCATAATTGTAGGGGTTCAATTCTGAATTCTCAATTTTGTCCCAGTGATCAATGTATGTCTATCCTATGCCAATACCACATTGTCTTGGTTATTGTAACTTTAAAAAAAATTTGAAATCAAGTAGTGTAGGTCCTCGAACTTTGTTCTTTCCAAAATTGTTTTGGCTATTCTGGGTCCTTTACATTTCCATATAAATTTTAATCAGCCTGTCAGTTTCTAAAGAAAAGCCCACTGGGATTTTCATAGAGATTTCGTTGAATCTATAGATTAATTTATGGAGACTCTTCTCTTAACAATATTGAGTCTTGAAGTCCATGAAAATTAAATAGCTTTCCATTTATTTCGATGTTCTTTAATTTCTCTGCAATGTTTTCTGTGTTTTGTTTTTTTTTTTTTTTAGTGAGCAAGTCTTGTTAAAATGGATTCCTAAGTTTTTTTTTTCTGTTAATACCATTGTGAATGGAGCTGTTCTTTTAATTTAATTTTTTGATTGCTTGTTCCTAGTATATTAAAGTGTTATTGATTTATATATATATTATGTCCTGTGATGTTGATAAACTTACTTATTAGTTCTCGTAGTTTCTTTATAGATTCCTTAGAATTTTATACATATAGAATCATGTCATCTGCAAAAAAGACAGTTTTATTTCTTTCTTATCAATTTATATGCCTTTAATATCTTTTTAAATATCCTTTTTCTTACCTCATTGCACTGGCTAGAACCTTTCATACAAAGTTGCGAAGAAGTGGTGAGTGTAGATATCCTTGCCTTATTCCCACTCTTAGGAAAAGCGTTCCATCTTTCACCATTATATATAATGTAAGCTATAGGGTCCCCCTCTCCACTTCACCCCCAAACTCACCCTTTATCAGCTTGAGGAAGTTCCCTTCCAGTCCCAGTTTGTTGAGAGGTTTTATCACAGGTATTGGATTTTGTAGAATGCTTCTGCTACATATATTGAGATGTTTATGTAGTTTTGTCTTTTATTCTATTAATATGGTGTATTCCATTAATTCATTTTCAATGTTGAACCAACCTTGCCTTCCTGGGATAAATCCTACATGGTCCTGGTCCTTTTAATATACTGCTGAATTAGGTTTGCTAATATTTTGATAAAGGGTTTTGTGTTGGAATGGATACTGATCTGTAATTTTCTTTTGATCTTTGTCAGTTTCATCATCAGGCCTCATAGAATAAGTTGGGAAGTATTACATCCTTCTTTATATTCTAGAAAAGTTTGTGTTGGATTGGTATTATATCTTTTAATGTTTCATAGAATTCCCCAGTGAAGCCATGTGGACCTGAGCTTCTCTTTGTGGGAAGAATTTTAATTACTGACTTAAAATTTTTGTTTGTTTGTAAGTCTTTTCAGATTTTTTATTTCTTCTTGAGTTAGTTTTGGTAATTTGTGTCTTTCTATGAACTTGTCCATTTCATCTAAGTTATATCATTTACGTAAAGTTGTTCATAGTATTCTCTTTTAATCCTTTTAATTTCTCCAGCATCAGTGGTTTTGCCATTTTTTTCATTCCTGATTTTGGTAATTAGTGTCTGCTCTGTTTTATTTTGTCTTGTTTTGTTTTGTCTTATTTTTGGTCAGTCTAGCTAAAGGTTTATCAGTAAGACTTTTGGTCTCTTCATTTTCTCTATTGTTTTTATGTTCCATTTCATTGAATTCTGCTGTGATCTTTTTGGCTTTGGTTTAATTTGCTCTTCTTTCTAAGTTTCTTAAGGTGGAAACTTAAATTATTGATTTGAGACCTTTCTTTTTTTCTAATACATGTGTTTAAAGTTTTGAATTTCCCTCTAAGCTATGCTTTATCTGTATCCCATAAATGCTGATTTCTTGTGGGGTTTTTTCTGTTCAGTTCAAAATATTTTCTAATTTCCTTTGGGATTTCTTTGTGACCTAAATCCAGATATTGGGATTTCCAAAATTTCTCTCTGTTGTCGATTCCTAGTTTAATTCTCCTATGATAAGAGTTCATTTTTGAATGAATTTTCTGTCCTTTCAAATTAATTTGAGATTTGTTATATTGCTTAGCATATGATTAGTATGGAGAATTTTCATGTGTACTTGAAAAGAATGTGTATTCTGCTGATGTTAGATGCTGTGTTTTATAAATGTCATTTTATAATATTATATTCAAGTTTTCTGTAATGTATTAATTTTCTTTTTTCCATGAATTATTGAGAAGAATGTTGAAATTTTCAACTATAATTTTTGAATTATTTAGTTCTTTCTTTTTAAAAAAATTTTTTTAATTAATTTATTTATTTTTGGCTGCATTGGGTCTTCGTTGCTGCATGTGGGCTTTCTCTAGTTGTGGCGAGTAGGGGCTACTCTTCGTTGAAGTGTGTGGGCTTCTCATTGCAGTGGCGCCTCTTGTTGCAGAGTACGGGCTCTAGGTGCTCTAGGGCTTTGGTAGTTGTGGCACACAGGCTCTAGAGCACAGGCTCAGTAGTTGTGGCACGTGGACTTAGTTACTCCACGGCATGTGGGATCATCCCAGACCAGGTATCGAACCATGTCCCCTGCATTGGCAGGCGGATTCTTAACCACTGTGCCACCAGGGAAGTCCCTAGTTCTTCCTTCAATTCTGTCATTTTTGTTTTAGCATTTTGGAGAGTATTTTGTTCATTGCATATACATTTCTAATTGTTAAATCTCCCAGAAGTATTGGCTCTTTTATCATTATGAAATTTCCTTTTTTTGACTTTAGTAATATTTCTTGTCTCAAAGTCTATTTTGTCTGATATTGATATAGGTATTCCACCTGTATTATGGTTACTGTTATATGGTATAACTTTTTCTCTCCTTTCCGTTCAACCTATTTTTATCTTAAAATCTAAAGTGTGGCCCTTGTAGACAGCATATAGTTGGACCTTTTTTAATCCAGTCTGATAATTTCTGCCTTGTGATCTGTTTATTCGAATTTAATATAATTATTGATATGGTTGGCTTTACATCTTCGATTGTGCTGTTTGTTTTCTATATATCTTAAGAGTTTTTGTATTGTTGTTCCTCTCTTCCTTCTTTTGTGTTAAACAGATATTTGTAGGATGCCATTTTAATTCCTCTTTGATTTTTAAACTACATTTTAAAAAGATATTTTCTTAATAGTTGATTTAGGGGTTAAAATACGCATTTTATCTTATCACAATCTACTTTTCTAGTAAAATATAGTGACTTTGATGCACTATAGCTCCATTTCTTCTCTAATTTTGTGTTATCATTTTCACATGTTACCTTTATATTTTTATAAACCTTGAAATGCAGTGTTACAATGATTGCTTCATACAATTTTAAGGTCTTTAAAGAAATTAAGAAAAGAAAGATAAATGTGTTTATATAGTCTTTTACTTATATATTTATCATTTCTACTCTTTATTTCTTCCTGTCAATTTGAGTATTGTCCAGTGTCTTTTCATCTGGAACAACTTCCTTAAGTATTTCTGCTTGAAGCACATATCCTCTGTTGTTGTTTATCTGAGAATGTTTTTATTTTACCTTTGTTTTTAGAGGATAGTGTTCCTGGTTAGAGAATTGTGAAAAGGTTTGTTTCTTTTTTCTTTTAGTACTTTGAATACATTATTCCACTGCCTTCCGGCCTCTCTTATTTTCGTGAAGAAGTCATCATTAATCATATTGCTTTTCCCCTGTACATGATTAGTCATTTTCTCTTGCTTCTCTCAAGATTTTTTCTTTGTCTTTGTCTTTTAGCAACTTGAATATGAGGTGTCTAGGTATGAATCTCTTTGTACTTATCATACTTGGCATTGGTTGAACTTAGATTGCAGGTTAACATTTTTCATCAGATTGGACATTTTCAACCATTATTTCTTCAAATATTTTTTCTTTGCCCTTTGTCTCTCTCCTCTCCTTCTAGGATTCCTGTTACATGTATGTTGATACCCTTGGTATCCTACAGGCTTCTGAGGGTCTGTTCATTTTTTTCCTATCTTTTGTTCTCTGTATTCTTCAGACTGGATGATTTCTATTGATCTATCTTCAAGTTCACTGACTGAGTCTTTTGCCCTCCTCAAATCTGCTATTGGGCTTATGTAGTGAGTTTTAAAGTTTGGGTTATTGTACTTTCCAAGTCTATAATTTTTATATCTTGAATAGTTTCTCTTTCTATCATTATATTGAAATTCTCTTTGTTGTATCATTGCCATCATATTTTCCTTGAATTCTTTAAATACAATTTCCTTTTATTCTTTTGATGTATTTCCAATAGCTGTTTTGAAGTCTTGTCTGCTAAATCCTATATCTGGGACCATTCAGAGACATTTTCTATCATTTTTCCTCATTATGAATTATATAATGTTTTTGTCAGAAATTTGAGTTTTCAAAATAATATTTTGTAGCAGCTCTGCATTCTGATTATTTTTTCTTTTCTCAGGATTGTTTTTATTTATATTGTTTTGTTTTAATAACTTCCATGGCTTTAATCTATGGGCTGTATCTGCCATGTTGTCTGGCTGCTGATTTCTCTGTTAGGGATTACCCTGTGCCTGCATAGCTTAGTTATTATTCAGTGATTAATCAGAGTTTGTGCTCAAACATTCTGAGCCAGTCTGTGCTGATGGAGCTGTCTGTGGGTTGGAAAGCGTATTCAATGTCCAGGCAGTTTTCAAGCCTGTACCAGCTTTAACTTTCCTTTGGGTCCTCTTGGATCTCTCCTATGGAGTAGATTCCTTGTCAAGCTGGGATATGTGGAGAGCTTATTTAGGCCCTCTCTGCCTCTCTCATTTACATTTTCTATACTAAATTTTTTGCTAGACCATCAGTCTACTGCTCACCCCTACTAAGGCCACAACTTCAGATTAGCAAAGCTGGATACTTTCCCTGTTCATTTGCTACAGTTTGCTTTTTTTTTTTTTTTAATAGACGGTATCACTTGTATGGGGTTTTTTGGCTTCCTCTCCAAATCATGTCAGCCCTCTCTGGCAGTAAAGCTCCTGGTTGTCATGGAGCCCCCCCCCCCCAACCCTGACAGAAGTACTGCACTGACTGAGCTGTGGGGGAACAGGAGCAGCACCAAGCAAGAATACCACAGACTCCCACTGTTCTCATGCAAAGTGTAGCAATTTTTCATGAATAAATGCTTCTCAGTTTGTTGTTTGTGATTACTAGATGTCCAGAACCATGAAGTCATTGTTTTTGATAATTTTGTCCAACTTCATAATTGTTTCTTGGAGAGAAGATTTGCTGACTTACTCATTCTCTCATCACCGGAAGTCCTGTCTCACCTGGCAACTTTTAAAATGGCATGCTCATTTGGTGACATTCCACTTAACAAGAAACCATTCTATAGATCCCTTGTACCATTTTGGTACAAATTTTGGGTCTCTGGGAATCAGAACAGCACCATACCATCTACCTTGCTATACAGCCTGTCATCTTAATCCTGTTTAATGTAAGGGATTTTACACTTCAACAATAATTGTCAGTAACTTTTTTGTGTACTCCCCTCTTTTGAAAATCACATAAGTGGCATCTGACACTGTTTGTGATACTGAATATAATGGAAGTTTATAAATAAGTTGTTTTACAATTCTCCTTTATAAATGAAGATACATAGTATTATATTTTGTCTCTTCCATAATAACAGAATGTTTAAATGGTTAACATTTGTGCTGCAGTATAGCTTTCTGGCTCATGAAAAATGAAAGCTATCAGCGATCTGGGCAATAAGATTCATCGCCAATAGTCACTAGCAACAGCACACAGCATTTTAATATCAGTGAGGTCCACAGCGAGCAGTAAGAGCTGGTGTAATTGAAAGACGTTTAGGTGCAATCATTCTGCTGTTTGTTCCTTGCCAGGTTCAACATGGGATTGTGTGAGTATTTGAAGAAAACAGCAATTTTTAAAATGTCTTTGAAAGATGTAAAAATGGTAGATAAGTGCTTAAATTTAAGAAACATGGTAATTTTTAAATCATGTGGCTCTAAAATAAAAAGGCATTTTATTTGTCTTGGTTGATTAAAGCTTTAGAAAAGCTACTCCTTGGTTACAAGTGAACCGATAATTCTGCTCTAATGTTGCCGTGGTAACAACTCATGCTGATATAATTGAGAACATCTTATACATCCTGGTTCGAACATTTTCTCCCTGCCATTTTGAGTTGTTCTACTGGTATATGAAGAAGCCTAGGATAACTAGCTTGAAAGAAATTAAATCTAGTTATACACATCTTTGGCATTAATCTGATGTTTACTAGTGATATCTCGCACTGAGTAGTTATGCTTTGCTTCTAGGGGCTTCTCTTTTTAAAACAAAAGAAAGCTCTTTTCATTTTCTGTGTGCTGCATGCTCTAATGTATGTGTTTACACCATCGGTTCTTATACCTCTAGAGATTAGCATAACTCCCTTTGCCGTTGGATTGTTGTTTTGAGCAGTATGTTTTGGAAAGGTTGATTTTCATCATGAGTGGTAAGTATGCTCTCTGAGACTCTGTAGGTTTGTATTTTTAAAAAATATTTAACTATAAAAGCAAAAAAATGTTTTTTAGAGGGGCAGTTGTAAAGCCAGAACTACAGTGGATTACATTTTCTCTTGATGCTTTTGCATTTAGGGATTATAGTCATTCGCCTTTTAAATCCATTAAGAACTGTGAATAATTAATACCACTATTAATAGTCAATACCAGTAATCAGTTTCTAATCTATTTTATGGTGTGATTTATTGTATTCATTATATTCATTAATACATTGTTATTAATTGTGTTATAAATTAGTGAGTAAAAGACCCACTGTGGTAAAGGAGGAATTTTTTTAGTATCTGATCCTGAAGATAATTAAACTTTCCTTTTATTGGCTTTGTCTTTCTAATATTAATTTTTGTTAGCTTCTTTTTGGTTATATAAAAAATACTGAATTTTACATAAGATGTTGCCAAAATTTTATTGATTTATTTGTTGCTTTTAACTATAATTCATTGAGAAATAGGAATTTAATTATGAAATAAATATATGCATTTTGGTTTTGGAGCCTTTGTTAAAATTTTTAGAAATAATTTTTTGGGAAATAATTTGTTAGAACAAGTACTTTTGTGATAGTTTACTTTTTGTTTTTGTAAATATGATTTTTTTTCTAAACATTTCTAAAAATGTTTTTTGAGAAAATATACTACAGTATATACTGCAGTTTATCATAGGGTAAAAGCTGTTCACTTTAAGCCAAACCTGCAGCTAAAAATAGATATCCTGTTGTTAGAGGCAGAAATATTTGCTTAGAGCATAATTCATTAGCATCTTTTTGCTTAACTAAAAAAGAGGATGTTTATTAAGTTAACCTTTGAATCAGATACATGTTTAGGAGAAGTGTTATATTGTTTTTCTCTTAAAGTAGTCTATAGTTTATACTTAAAAGATTTGGAATTGGAATTCAGAACCTGAGAGAGTTGGATTTTTGTGGTATAGTGGTAGAATTCCAAATAGATGAACATTTTCTTCCATAATTGGAGACTATCTCATTATTGCCAATAAACATTTTTTATCCTGCTGCTGTATAATATAAACCTCTTCAACACTGTTAGGTATTTATTTATAGAATGATATTAGACGTTAAAAGAGCAATTTTGCATGTAATATATTAAGAATGAATTATTGTTATCCTGTTATTATTCTTCTGTTAGATAGATCTTTCTGTTCGAGTGTTTTAAATTTGGGCTAATATTACAAAAGCAACGTGTTGACATTTCTTAGGATTTTTTGGATATCAAAACTGAATATACCTGGTTATCACACTTAAAATACTGGATTTCTTTGAATCCAGGCAGTGTGTTTTTTCTCCCTGAAAATGTTCTAGAGGTTTTACAATTGGATATGTTGGTTTTAGCTGAAGAAAATTGTTACTGCTTCTCTATTGCTTTTTCTTTCAAGAAAGCTATGGATTATTCAGATAGTATTTGATATACTTGATCATATTGGTCTGCCCTTATAGCCTTTTTTACCATAGGAATTATAGTAATGACAACTAAACATTCTGACTTTTTCAGGATTGTCCAATTTCAACTAATGTTACTCATAGTGGTTAAATGCCTCAGCCATTTCAAAATGTGGAAAATTTCAAATGAAGTGTGGTTTTATTTGTAAAAATGAGCAAATGCCTGACCTTTTAATCTAAGTCTTTAGCTATACATGTGATATTTATGTGTATATGGTACTTTTCTAGTTAAAACACTATTTCTTTTCTCCTTCCTTGCCTATTAAATATCAGCTTTTGGGGGGAATAGTTTTCTCTGGAATCTATCTTTAGCCCTCTTTTAATGCTGCATTCTCTCTGAATGATCTCATCCAGTCCCACATCTTCAGTTGTTACCTGAATGTTTAGTGCAAAAGTGAATTTTCTCTTTCCATCCCAAATCTGCTCCTTTTTCATTCATCCTGATTTTTGTTAATGATCCCACTCACCATGCAGGAACTTAAAACAGAAACCTTGTAATCACTCTGAACTTGTTTTTTTACTCCCCAGACATGCACTCAGCCATAAATTTCTATTGATTCTACATTAGAAATGTCTCAAAATCACTCAATTTTCTCCATTATCACTGGCACTGAGAATGCTTTTGGATCAGGAATTCTGTATCTTTTCAATCCTATTGCAGTAACAGCTTCACTGGTCTCAACTTCCAGTTATATATCCCTCCAGACCATTTTCCATGCTGCCATTTTAAAACTGCAGATACGCCCATTTCTTAACCCAACGTGAAAACTTTCAGTTACTCCTTAGTGCCTCTCAAATAAAGGCTAAACTCCTTAGTGGGGCATATGAGAGCAGTGGCCTGCCTTTCTGGCTTTATTTGCACGACTCTCATAAAATTCTGATCTAGTCATATTATACTACATATTTTTCCTTGCTCCTTTTCCATATTTATATCTTTTATTATAAAAATTCTGAAAACCAGGTATGCTTTTCAGTGCCTCCATTATTGACTCTGTAGAGTCAGATGATTCCTCTATACTCCCAAAGCAAACTTATAAACTATAACAATTATTTGTATTATACTGAAATTATATATTTGCATATCAGTTTCCAATCACCATCCTTTGAACTCCTTAAGTCAAGGATAGTTCAGTGTTCATCTCTGTGTTTCCAGCGGTTACCCTAGTGCCCCAAACATAGTAATGAACTCATAAATTCTTGTGAAATAAATGAATGATTAAAACTTATCCATTTTTTGTATAGTACAACACTTTTATTACATTATTGATGAAGAATATCAGTCATGTATTTTGATTTTTTTGGTTCATGTGCTTATCGGAACATAACTAGCATCATATCAAAATCTCAAGTGAAAACTCTGATTGGCCTTGCAGTAGTTGAGGGCAAATCTCTGAAAAAGATTTGCTGTGCTTTGAATTACAGGAAAGTTACAGACTTGAGCAAAAGCATTTGAGTAATTCCCATTTTTAGATCAATATTTTCAAAATTGAAAATTTAAGAACACAAAACTGGAAAAACAGTATATCAATGGAATTAAGGAAGGGTACTTGCCTAGAAATGTACAGTATCAGATTGAAGATCAGATGCCAAAGTTTAACAGTTTTATTTTGAGTAGTTTGCCTTCATGGAAAAGAAATAAAAATAATTTCACCCTTACTAACTTGGATGGATGAAGCTTTTAAGAAAGACTGTGGGAGAGATGAGTGGAAAATCCAACACTGCTGATTTCTTTCATTCTAAAACAATTAATAGTGGGACAACCAGAAATTCGTTAGTCTAATCAAGCTGAGAAAGTGGCTTTTTTTCTTCCAGATATAACAGGGCTATTCCCTGATGTGACGGGCATCACAACTAGTAAGGAACCCTATAGTCCTGGCTCCATTCCCATTTTGGATTATTTAAATGATAATATAAATATGTATATGTATCAACTAAAAGGTCTGAGAAGTTGATTCTGACATACCCAAATAGGAGGTGGGAGGGTCCACCTTATTTTGGGGGAGCATTTGTAAAGTTTTGAAAGGCTTCTCATTGTTCATGAATGAATAAACAAGAAAAGTACCAATGTAGAGCCTATAAAAGAGATCATGCTCAAGGATAAGTTCACAGCCTTCAAGAGGAAGAGAATGAACTTAAGTTTAGAAAATATTTATGAGGGAGGGTTTAAAATAGGAAATTATAGGTAGCGTCTATGTGGAATTCTTAAAAATTTCAAGTGAACATGGACTCTATAAAATAAGACGTTAAAGATAAAACGAGACTAGGATGAGAGGAGAGCTGGACGAGAGGCAGGAATAGAAAAGAAGCAATAATAATATGATAAGAGAAGGTTATAAGAAAATGAACCTGGCATTTGTAGAGTATAAAGCTGCATTAGAAGCAGTAAAGAGCAAAATAATCACTGCAGGAAGGTAAATTGAACATGTAAAGCACTAACTTGATAAAAGCTACCAGAATGTAGGGAAAATGGACAGGATAAAAATTATGAGGTGAAAAGTATGTTAGATAAAAGTAGGAACTCTACAAATTGAATGCATAGCATTCCTTCAGAACAGATAATGACTAATAGAACAGAAAAAATCATAAAAAATTATGATTCAGGAAAACTTAGTTGAAGAAAAACCTAAAAGTATACACTGAAAGAGCTCATTGTGTATTGACAAAAATTAACAAAAATACCAGCACCTAAATATATCCTGATGGAAGTTTGAATTACGAGGATAAAAAATGAATTCCACAAATATCCAGGTCTCCTTGCATCTTACAACTTAACACACATTTTTTCTTATACAGAAAAAAATCCATAAATTGGAGACTGGATAATTTGAAAATCCTTCTAGACCAAAAATTAATGAAGATACAACAGCACATAGAAATACTGAATAAAATATATACAAGCATCCCTTTAAATGAATACTTGAATTTACAAGAATATAATAGAAATCCCCAGTGTGCAAAAAGTTAAATAGTAAGTGAAAAACCAGAGCTGTAAGGAGGAGCATACTTTGACTACCCTGAGGAAATTTTCATACCTTGGTAACAAAATGGCTTTTGTTTTAAATGACCTCACAGAGACAGAAAAGTTCTTTGATCCATGCAACTTGGGATTTCTTAGACTCGTGTATAAAGCCAGGATCCTCAAAGGATCATAACCTCAGTGAAAGCATAGACTAAAAAATAAAACGTCTCCACTGACACAGGGGGAAAATAAGGAAGCCTACATTTCTTGGCTTGGGTTCCTGGGGAGGGGGGAGGGCTGTGTGTGCATGTGAGAGTTTGTAATCAACTGCTTCTTCTCCAGTAGCTTTCACATTATAATCTGTATTAATTGTGTGGTTTAATAATTTTAAATAAAATATCTTATAGTAACAGTTCCAGGCTGGTAACATCTATCGGATGCCAGGCAGAAGCTAATACAAAACATATCCTCATATCAAACCCTGCGATTTTCTCACAGATAAAGTCCCCCTGAACTTTGAGTTCAGAGTCCAAAATCAAAATAGATACATAACACACACACACACAATCTATAACAAAAGATATTTAGCAGATACAACAGCATTAGACCCTACCAAGAATGTCAGAGTAGAATTGTCACATACAGACTACCATTTAAATTAATAATCACATAAAAAAGAAATATAAGAGAAAAAAATTGTATGTGCTTCCCACAGAGCCTCAAAATATATAAAACAAAATTGACCTGTTTAGAAGGAAAAATTATAACTATGTAAGATTTATAGATGTATATAAAGAATTCTCACCCAGTAATTGGAGAATACACAGAAATATATAGAACACTTACAAAATTGATGATTTGACTACACATATTTGATATACTTTAAAGAATTGATACATAGGCTGTGGTCTCTGACCACAAAGCAATTAAGTTTAATCAATAATAAAAGACTAATTAAACAACTAAACACAAATGTTATATTTGGAAATTAAAAAATTCAAATAACACACAGGTCAAGAAATAACTCATAAATTTAAAATTCAATTATGTATCAGAACTTGTGGGGTGCAGCTAAAGGATTTAGAGACAAAATCTTAAATGTGTATGTTAGGAAAAGAGAAAGACATTTGTGATGTAAGGATGCAAGTAAACAAGTTAGAGAAAGCAGAGCATGGTTAATCAAAAGAGGAAAAAAACTAATAGAGACATGAGCAAAAATCAGTGGAATAGAAAATATCCATCAGAGCCAAAGCTTAGTTCATGGAGAAGACTTTTAAGAGAACTGATTAGAACTGTACCTATTTAAGATTTAATCATAGTTAAAATCTTTATTCAAAACTTAGCAAAATTAGGACTGGACAGTTTTATAGTCAAGTTCAAAAAACAAAAATTTTAATCTTGTTCAAAATTTTTCAAAGAATTAAAAAGGAGATATTCTTAATTTCTTAAATATATGTATTCTACTAATAGTTTTACAAGTAAAGTATGGGAAAGAAAAGCAGTTAGAAACAAGTTCTTTGAAGTTAGGAACAGCAGTAGGATGCTCATTGTCTCTATCTGTACAGTATAGCACTGTGAGTCATAACCTACACGGTAGGACAAGAAAAAGTTGGAGTAAAAAAAATTATCATTATTCACAAATATGTGATTATCTACATAGAAAATTCAGGAGAATCTACCAGTGTTATTTTAGAATTAATGAGAGTCTGCCAGTCTGCCATATAATAAGATCAGTATATAAACATCAACTATGTGATATACATCAGCAACAAACAAATGGTAATTTTTTAAAAAGTCTCCCTTTTACAATAGCAACCAAAGCTCTAAAGAACCTAGGAATAACTCTAATAAAAGAATAAGACCTTTAAGAGAAAAAAGTTATAAAATTCTACTGAGATATTTAACAAGCAGATATCATTTGATACCCATTATATTAGCAAAAATTAGAAAGTAAAAATTAAACAGTAACATTTTGTTGAGGATATGGATCATCAAGGATAGAGTGGTAGTATAAACTGGCACAACCATTTATTGAGCCACTTACTATTTAGTTAAGTTGAAAACGTGCATACCCTATCATCTAGGGATCCACTCCTAGCTCTATACTGTCCGGCAACAAGACAGAACATTTGAATTCAGGACCAGATGGAAAATCTTTAGCATATGATTCTGGTAGATATAATGTCCTCTGAGAAAAAGCCTCAGTGAACAATTAAGGAAGTAAAGTACTTTTCAAAGAGCATTTCAAAAATTGCCTGGGTCATTAGTTTTATGACTATAAATTTACTTTGTTTTATCACAAAATCCTTTAGGGAACATCTTCAGTCAAACATGGCTTGGATGGCCTAGAAAATCCACAGCATCCCTAGATAGAGAGCAAGTTTGGAGAGAAAGCATGTACATGTGATTTGTAGTGAATAAGTACACTATGTGAATTCATAGTGTATCCAGCTGTCCATATAGATACTAGTCAAATAAGTTAATGTGTTTCTTTCTATAATTTGATCATTTAAATATATATGTCTCACCAAAAGTTTAAAATTTTTTTAACAGTGTAGTGAAAGAGTGGGTCAATTATAATGTTCACTTGTAACCAAGACTTGATAAAAAATTAACTAATAAAAAATTATAAGGAGAGGACAGAAGAGTAAATGTAAGTAGTATTGCAATAAGAATAGCCTTTATTGCCTATTAGATTTTCAACCACTCATTCATGTTTGACTTTGTGCAAGACTAATTAATATCTTAGAAAACAAAAGTAGGCCCGTTTGTGCCATTAAGTAGTCCCATCCACTGAACTACACAAATAACAGTTATAGTAATTAAAGTTGTTTTTTATACCCACTGTTATTGTAAGGTTACAGTGAATTTGCTTTGAACGAACATGTTTGAATATGGTGAAGCAAAGTGTCTCTTCAGCAAAGTGAACACAATTGCTCTTCAGATTAAAGGGATAGAAATATGATATTTCATTAATACATTTCCAGAGTGGGGTTTTTGACGGGTTAAAAAAATATATGTATCCAAAGAATTAATTGTAATCATTGTATAAAACACTTTTGAATATGTGTTTTTCATTCTATTCCTATGTGTGAATATCTAATGAACATGTATGGGTTGGTAACTTCTTGTGTGTATATTATTTTATGTGTTATTTAATCTGTTTAATTTATTCTTTTTGATCAAGCACGCAAATCATCAGAAGCATCTGGTAGGAAACCACTTTTTACAGAATAATTTGTTTGCTTTGTTGCTATAAGTTGGATTTTATGAGGCATTTTGTAGTAACTAGAATATTTTATATTAGTTTACTGAAAATATTTGTACTACAGCATGTATGTGTGTGGGGGGTATACTTAGAAATAACAAATATAGAGTTCTAAAGAGGTGACTGTTTAAAGTAGGAGTGCCAGAAGACAGTATTACAGTCTACTAGATTTACACTTCCTAGAGGTTTTGGAAGAGATTGTACTGTTATTTTGTTGATAGAACTTGGTATTTTCATAACCAATTTACCTCCATTCCCATCCTGTTTTGTGCTTTCTGACATACACTAAATAACCTAAATAGAATAATGCTTTTACTTAGGTAAAGAATGAAGATGAAAATAATTTAATTACAAAGAGATTAGGGGGCCCATGAATTATAATCTCATTAAAAAAAATTTTAACTTATTACAAAAAAAGATACTGTTAAGAAACAACTGCTTATAGTACCTAATACTTGCTCTTTCCCTAATAGAAAATTTTAGAGGAACAGCTCCTTCTCTTATTCCCTAAATGGATAGCCATCAAGATTTAAAATATTCAGACCTGTAACCCCCACTGTTCTTCCTCCTTACTCTATCTGGCTCCCCTCTTTCTTTAGCAAGTGATCTTGCCTCCTGTTTCCCAGAAGAAATAGAGTACAGCAATTGTGAATAACTCAGTTTACTCCTGGGCCTTTCCACATACTGAAAAGCGTCGCTGTGGCGAGCAGCTACCTCCCGGATTGGGCACTTTCTTGCCCATACACTTCACCTCCCACTGCTGCTCTACACTTTTACCCTATGCTGCAGCTATTTCAGGTCTGTTGACATTTCCTGAGTAAACCATGCTCTTTCCTTTATGCATTTGATTCAAGATCATCCCAGCCTATCTTTGTCCTCAACTTCATCTGCCAGAGGAACTGTTTATCCTTCAAGATTCAGCACAAATGCTGCATCATCTTTTATTCCTTACCTTACTACCCAAGAATTTCCTCTTTTGAGCTCGAATAGCACCTGTAGATTTCTTAGTTGTAATCCTTGTCACATTCTATTACAGTGGTTCATCTATTTCCCCTTTAGCTTCTCATCTCCTATATAGTGGAGATGTGTTCCCAGAGTCTAGCTCAGTTTCTGGTACCATTGAACAGTGCTCAATAAATGTTGAGAAGATTGTTAAACCAGCACCAATGAAGTAAAAATACCTGGAAGACACTACTGTCTCTCAGAAGGGACTTAATGAAGTATTACAATTCAGAGTGTCTTTCCTACAGTAGAGTTTTGAAAAAGAACAGAAGTCCAGAGATGGCATTGCAGTAATTATAGGATGTGTATTTCAGTATATGCTACTTAATATTATTAGCGCTATTGCTATGAGGAGTTACATTTTTTGTTAGCTGTTTTAAGGAAAATTAGAATGGTATTGATTTTGGTGCTGAACAGTAATTATTGATTTTACTTCCTAACCATTTAATTTTAAAATATTCTATTTGAATATGTTCAGTCAAATAATCATTTCTACATTAATGTTTTAGTCTGTACATAATATTCTGTAAAAATGTGTATAAGTGATTTCATGCTAATATGCTGCTTTTATGAGTGTCATTTAATCATTGTTTAATTTATTTTTCGGATACAAGCTTGCTCCTCTTCAGAAGTATCTGGTAGGCAATTACTTTTAATAAAACAAATGTTACCTTTTAAAACTTTTTATTTGGTTGTTTGCAAGTTGTTATGCTCCTCTTAAAGTTATATTTTTATAAAATATTCTGAGTTAATAAAATACTTTAGTTGATGGGAGAAATGGTTTATTTAGTTTTATGTTGAGTTTTATCCACAGAAATTATTTATATTGCAGTTTCTTGTGTGATATTTTAGAAACAACAAATATAGCACTGTGAAATAGTGGGAGCTGTACAGGGTAGCATAAGACAGATTAATACACACCACTTAAATTAGATAACAGCTTAATGAAAGGTTTTTGAAAGAAAAATATAGTTGTAAATTTTGAGTAAAACAGCTAATATTTTAATTGGGTGTTTACCCTAGGAAGTTTATATTCTATTTTGTTCTGTTTTCTATTTGTTTCCCTTCTATTTTCTGACATCCATTAAAAGAAGTTAAATAAAATTGTGCTTTTATTGTAAAAGAGGTGTCAAAGAGAGAGGTGACATTTATCACATTACAAAGAAAACTGGACAGTTCAACATCTGGAGTAGTTATAATCTGTTCAGTAATAGATTTCTAAACCCTTCTTATAAAACATGAATGATAACCTCCTTTAAGCTTCGCATAATGGCATACTGTAATGAACAACATGCCCTTTTTATAATCAGTAGCAATCTAGAATCTAGCAGCAACACAGAACCAAAAATTGCCCAGTAAATAAATTTACTAACTATAATTAGTGAAACATTGCAGAATTATCTGAATCACATGGAATAAAGATATGCCGTACTTGAATTTTTAATAAATTTTCCTAATGTTTAAAATGAACTCTCTAATTTTTAACAATGTCGTGTGTATAAATATATTCAAAGATATTTTGAGGGTGGTAAGATTTAAGTTTTTTTTAATGTACTTGTAGATATGCATAAAAATTATCACTTTGTTTCTTCTTTCTTCATCTCATGAATGTGGGTAAATATTTCTACAAACCAACCCTGGGTGAACATATAGATTCCTTTGGTATTTCTTAAACTGAAGAGAAAATAAATTTATGTGGAAAATAAATGTAATTGAAGTATATACTTCTGGGAAGAAATTGAGGTAATTTTTGGTGTGTCCTCATTTTTTTTAGTACCTAGTTTGCTCCATTATTGACCAGTACAGAACAAAATATTTTTGCAGAAAAATCCTTTGTTGAGATGTTTTTTCCTAAGGAGTGTTACTAATCACTGTGTTTTTAGATAGGTACTGATGATTACTAAGAAGCATTACAACCAATATTATAACTCATATGTGTTGAGCTCCAAAACCTGTGGCTGTTGCAGGATATCACAAGGGTTTAAATTGAGTGTAAATGTAGATATGGCTTATATACGAACACAAGAAAACAATTGAGAACTTCAAGTATATGCTTTATAGGGAACTCCAGATTAAATGTGCTGCAGTGTTTGAATTTGGCTTTCTCCCACCACTCGTTTTATTAATTAGTTGCCAACACCTTATGTCAGTGGAAATAAACTTTAAAAATAACTAGAGAAAAGCATTTAGAAAGTTAAATTCACCACTGTGTAAAAATAATAAAATCCAAAGCAAATACATGTGGTTCTAGATTGCCTATTGTTTTAGAGTTATTCGTAATCTAGCATGTTATAAAATATTTTATTTTTTGTGTTTATATTTATAACGTATATATTTTGGTTAGCCAATATTTTTACAAAGAGTTAACTGTGTTCATCTTTGCATCTAAATAGTACACATATAAACCAGACATTTCATGTGTATATGTATACTTATGTGACAAAAAGTGTTGCAGGAACAGAGTTTTCTTTGTGGAATTATTTAATGACATTATAATTAATGCTTATCCTTACTCTAAAAGGGAATCTATTTGTTGAAATAACTTTCAAAATTTAACATCTTTAATTCATACCATTTCTGATAATTTTCATATAAGACCTTTATGAGAACTGTTATTTACTTTCTACAGTGTTACTTGACAGTAAACTCAGAATACTGATGAGTACAGAGAGTATTTCAAAGATTTTCCTGAATATCCTATCAGTGCATGAAATTCAGTAGTACTTAAAATTTTTCCTTTAGTTTATTCACCAAGCAGGAAAAAAGGAAATTTTCCTTCAACTTACCATCTTTGGCAAATACTGCCAGTCCTTCCTTTGACCAGTTACTTTTTTCTTAACTCAAGATCCAATTAGCAAGAAGTGACAGGAGAAGCTGAAACAGGATGTTAGGGATTTTTTCCTTTTCCTGATTTTCTTCCATGTCTCCAAAGTATCTGTACTCATGCAGGCATCTGGAGAGTTTATACTGCAACTTGATGTGCAAGTTCTATAGATAGAAAATAACTAAAAATATTTTTCAAAAGAAATCAGAGGTATATTTTGGGAATCACAAGTTGTTTCTTAAAAGCCACAGTTGCATTTAGCAATAAATTATGTTTTTAATTTATTTTATAGCTGTCGTTTCCAAGTCATTGGCCTGTGCAGATGTCTGTTTCATGCAAAAAAAAAAAAAAAAAAAAAAAAAGATCTTACTTATAAAACCACTCTTCTTCAGTTGTAACTAGCATATTAACTTTTTAGAAGTAGGATGCCTTGAACCTTCCTAAACTCAAAGAAAATGTAATAATTTTCCACCCTCAAATCCACCGCCAGGAAGAATTAGATCATATTTGCATAATTAGTTGCAATTATTTGATTCATTGTTTTGGTGAATGAGATTTTCATACAATGGAAAATTCTAATTTTAAAAATTATTTTTCTCAAATTTTCTAAAATAGGTATTTTGAGAGTATTTTGCAAAATACAAGTGACAGTTTATATAAAGTAGTAAAATAATATCTTCAGAAATGCACACTAGTGTTACATAAAAACTAATGTCTGCTGTTGGTGCCTGTTAACACCATTTTGAAATCTCAAAGCACTTAAAATGCCAACAGCTTTCTTGTTTAACAGTATTTTGCCAAAGGTACTTCAGTGGGGGTAAAGGAGGAAATTACAATATATCTTATATGCCTCAGTTTAATACTACTGCATCATTAGAAGATCTTATTAAAGTATTTGTGAACCCCTCATTGAACTTTTGTCTTTTTATCATCATTATCATCATTCTTATTATTACTTCTGAAATAAATGCCACTGTGCCATTTGTTTAGCCTTTTACTATTTCAACACTATTTAAATCCTACTTTCATCTTTATTTACAGATTCAGATATGAGGGGAATATTGGGAACTCCCCCCCCCCCAAAAAAAAAGAAAGACTAAAATAATTACTTCTTGTGTAGTTAGGTTTTGCTCTCTCAAACCTAACTATGGGAAAAATAATACATTTTGTTAATGCCATTTTATCTCTCTGGAATTTTTTTCCTATTTGTTTCTAAAACCCTGAAGTTATTTTGTAAACAGAAGTCATTGTTAATAGCTTTGTGGGAAGACAATGAAAAAGAGGAATCCTTTTAAATGATTCATCATTTATCCAATCTAAAACTTCAAACCAAAGCTCTATAAAATAATGTGGCTATTATTGATCACTATATAAACATCTGATTTTGAATTGCTTTACTTTAGTTTATATTATAAATTAGGCATTCAGGCCTTTCGTTTGCTCCAAATTTAGAATGAGAGTTTTAAGCTGTTCGGGTTTTTTGGCTGTGGTTTGTTCTGTTTTATTTTTAAGTCTTTGTGGCTATTCTTTGTGTTATTCTGTAGTTTTTCCCTTTCACTTTACCTTTAGTAGAGAGGATACAAATCTAATAATATAAATCCTTATACCTGAAAACAGCCCTTTATCAAAGTCAGTTATTTTTGAAACTCCACAAATCAACAAATCCACATTCTCCGGATTTTTTACTTCTTATGTTTAAGTGCTCTGTTAATATCTGCTGGCTTATTTATTTACAATAAGTATTTTGTCCTATATTGATTTCTAACTTTTTTCATTACTTTCAGGTATGTTTTCAGGAACAGTATTTTTATTATTAAATTTGAAATTATCAAAGTGACCTCCATAGAGAACAGTATTAGATATTCTTAGAAACTGGAGAAACTGTTTGCTTCTTCTTTAGAGAAACTAAATAGCTCTCTAGTATATCATGGTTGTGAATACATGTTTCATGGCAACCATAGTTGACTTAAGTCTGTGTTTTTTAAGCAAGTATATTTATGTGTAATGTATTTATGTATGTAGTATAAATATTCTTAGAAGTCAAAATTTGTTGTTTTTTTTTTTTTTAATATATTTTCAGTGAAAGAGTTTCTAGCCAAAGCCAAAGAAGACTTTTTAAAAAAATGGGAAAATCCTGCTCCGGTAAGGAACATTTAAAATTTTCTATGATTTAAAAATCTTGCTTTAAGTAAAATCATGATTCTCACCTAAATAATTAACTACTTCAGAAAGTTTAATTTTCAAATAGCGTTAATAAATATAGGCTGAACATGATAATTTTGCCATAATATTATGTTTTGATTAATAATTTTATGTATACCTAAATTGGAGAAGGAACTAATTTCTGATATAATACCTGATTATACATTTTGATACTAATTCCAAGTTGCTACAAACTCTTGATATTTTCTAATATTCTAGTAATTTTAATTTATGCCTTTGATACCATATTTATTATTTTTATTAATTATGACAATTAGGGATCATATTGTGCAGTTTCAAATTCTTAATCACAAATACTTGGCTACTGACAACATACCAAGTACACTAGGATCTTTTCATAAATGTTTTGATGGGTTAAGTTCTATATAATTTAAGTACTTTAGATCTTAACTAAGATCTAAAAATTATATATAAAAAGAGCCATCTACACTTGCCAAAAACTCTTCTTCAATTTATTTTTATAAATAATTAATGACCTTTAATAGTAGGTGAAATTTTGAAAACGTTTTTCCTAGCATAAAAATCCTTTTGAAGTATTTTTTTCACTAAAAAATATTTAGTTCTAAATAAAATGTTATGTTTTATGAAGATGCCATCATTACCAAGATTTAGAGCATGAGCTATATAATTTATGAGGAAGATGGCATATTCGTATGAAAAGCAGTGACTAGCAGAAAGAGATGTTTTGTTGTCTATTAATGATGTTTATTTTCATTATTTAGTTGGGAACTTTATTAAACATTTCAATCCATTGTTGTTGATAAAACCAAAAATTAAATATGAATCCATAAAATTAAATAATTAATTCAGTCAGAATTATAAGGACTTTTTCTTTCTGTATTCATACAGAATCTCATGGCAATTTATAATTATTAGAAATAAGAATGACAACAAGTTTTATAAATAAAAACTTAGAGTTACTTGCTTTCTCCTTAATGATTCAGTAAGAAGCTGTGATGTGTCTACAAAGGCAAGGTTGATTTGCAAAAGATTAAGTCCAACTACAGTGAATTCCAGTAGCAATCCAAATTCCTCACTTATAAAAGAACCATATTGCATCACATTTTTCTCAAGCTTAATGCTATACAGAATGGCCCTTGGAAATATTTTTTCCAAGATTTTCATGAAGATGTTTATAATGAAAACCTATTAAGCAAATCGGTTAGCAATTACTATTTGGTGCCACTTAGCGCATAATTTGTTCCTAGTAATTTTCATTTTATTGTGGCAGCAACAAATTCAATAGATTGATGCCTTCAATTCTTTGCTTCTATGCTATAGTCAAAGCCAAACAAAGATGTTTGCTTATAACAAAGCATCTTTCAAGGAGAAAGAGAGTGATTATTTTTCTGGGACTCCGACTTCTGGTTATCTTTGTGGGAGTGAGGAACTCTTTTTACCTTATTGTTCCTTTTTTAGGTAATACTGGGTTATTATCACATCAGAGAGAGAAAACCATTAGTATCTCTCATGCTGTTATTATCTAGTTCATATAAGGATAGAAATGAAGTAAGACAGTGTTTCTTCAGAGGTAACTAGTGAAAGGACTCTGATCCTCAGCTTATCTATTCATTATAATTATTTGTAAGTGCATTAAGATTATGTGGCTTCCATGACTGCATACTTCTGGTCAGTTTGTAATTATTAAAATATGGAGCTAATTTATTAGAAGTCCAATACTATGAATTCATATTAGAATATGACCTTTCATATTTCAACTGAAGATCTTACTTCCTCACATTACTATTATACTTTGTTTTGCGATGTAAGTCTCTTCTCAAATATTAGATCCTTTCTTATTCAAAGGGAAAAATAGAACCAATAATCTGTAATTTCAGTAGTCTCTTTGTATTGTTTTTAAATGGGTAGTTATAAATTACCTATTCTGATAGCATATCATTAAATCTATTATGGTTTTCATAGTCTTATGAAAATTTCTAATTTTAAAGTTTATTTTTTCATGTATATGTAGAATAATGCCGGGCTGGAAGATTTTGAAAGGAAAAAAACCCTTGGAACAGGTTCATTTGGAAGAGTCATGTTGGTGAAACATAAAGCCACTGAACAGTATTATGCAATGAAGATCTTAGATAAGCAGAAGGTTAGTGTATTCATTGGTTTGGGTTTTTTTTGGGGGGGAATTTTAAAAAAAAATTTTAATTAAAACATAGTTGATTTACAATGTTGTGTTAGCTTCAGGTATACAGCAAAGTGATTCAGTTATATACATATATATTTTTATTAGATTCTTTTCCATTATAGGTTATTACAAGATATTGAGTATAGTTCTTTGTGCTATACAGGTTCTTGTTGGTTATCTATTATATATATAGTGGTGTGTATATTTTAATCCCAAACTCCCCATTTATCCCTCCTCCCCCACCTTTCGTTTTGGTAACCATAAGTTTGCTTTCTATGTCTGTGAGTCTATTTCTGTTTTGTAAATAAATTCATTTGTATCATTTGTTTAGATTCTACATATAAGTGATATCATATGATATTTGTCTTTGTCTTGCCTACTTCACTTAGTATGATAATCTCTAGGCAGAATACTCTTTAACATAAATTGCAGCAATATTTTTTGGCCCCATCTCCTAGAGTAATGGAAATAAAAACAAAAATAAACAAATGGGATCTAATTAAACTTAAAAGCTTTTGCATAGCAAAGGAAACCATAAACAAAATGAAAAGACAACCTACTACAGAGTGGTAGAAAATATTTGCAAATGGTACGACTGACAAGGGATTAATTTCCAAAATATACAAACAGCTTATTACAGCTCAATATCAAGAAAACAAACAGCCTAATCAACAAATGGGTGGAAGATGTAAATAGACATTCCTCCAAAGAAGACATACCAACAGTGGCCAACAGGTACATGAAAAGATGCTCAATATTGCTAATTATTAGAGAAATGCAAATCAAAACTACAATGAGGTATCACCTCACACTGGTCAGAATGACCATCATCAAAAAGTCTACAGGTAATAAGTGCTGGAGAGGGTGTAGAGAAAAATGAACCCTCCTACACTGCTGGTAAGAATGTAAATTGGTACAGCCAATATGGAGAACAGTATGGAGGTTCCGTAAAAGACCAAAAACAGAGCTACCACAGGATCCTGCAATCCCCCTCCTGGGCATATATCTGGAGAAAACCATAATTCGAAAAGGTACATGCACCCTAATGATTATAACAGCACAATTTACAGTAGCCAAGACATGGAAGCAACCTAAATGTCCATCAACAGATAAGTGGATAAAGAAGGTGTGTATATATACACAATGGAATATTACTCAGCCATAAAAAATGAAATAATGCCTTTTACAGCAACATGGATGGACCAGGGATTATCATGCTAAGTAAAGCAGTCAGACAGAGAAAGACAAATATCACATAATATTGCTTATATGTGAAATCTAAAAATGATACTAGTGTATTCACTGTTATTTACCTGAAGAGTAAATTTTATCTTCTAGATTATTAAACACATGCAATAGAATAACTTACCATTGACACCTTCAGATAATTTTATTGTTGCATTTAATTTGCATTCCTCTTTATTGTGACTATATGACACACACAATTAACAGTTTGAGTGTAGGGGGGTACATTATTATTTCAATAATTATTTATACATAATAGGTATATATATGTTTGCTAACAAAATATTGAATTCTATATGTAAAGAACAGGCATCTCTGTTACATTCGGCTTTGTGGAAAAATGTTGGGACCAATTACTTGATCCTTAGATTGAGGTAACAGAAATTTAGTGATTTATTTTATGACTTATTTTAATTGACAGTTGAAGCCCTGTTGTTTAACATGATTGAGCTGTTTAATTTAAAATGTAAGTTAAAGTAGGGAAAAATTTGAAAACCTGCATACTGTAATAAATATCAAATCATTATATTATACACCTCAAACTAATAATGTTACATGTCAGTTATAGCTAAAAGAAATTAATTAATTAAAAAATGAATTTTAAGTATTTATCATATATTAGTGTTATCTAATGAATCAAGGTGTCTGAATTATTCATGCTTTAAATATTAAGCTTCTGTTTTCCTAGTAATCACGATTGAGGGAAAGTAAAAGAAAAATGGCGAATCTTGATATGTTATCTTACAGATATTATGTACTCAAGAATGACATTTTGGCTTGCTGGGATACAGATGGGAAAATGTGGAGGAAACAGTACTGAACGAGTAATCAGGGTTAGAGATGGTGGGTAAACTAGTGCTATCCAATAGAAATATAATGTGAGGCACATATGTCATTTTGAGTTTTTTAGTAGGTACATTTTTTAAAAAATAAAAAATAGTTAAAATTATTCTTAATTAATAGATCTTTATTTAGCCCAACGTATCTAAAATACTATCACTGCCACATGTAATTAATATAAAAATTACTGGGGCTTCCCTGGTGGCGCAGTGGTTGAGAGTCTGCCTGCCGATGCAGGGGACATGGGTTCGTGCCCCAGTCTGGGAAGATCCCACATGCCGCGGAGCGGCTGGGCCCGTGAGCCATGGCCGCTGAGCCTGCGCGTCCGGAGCCTGTGCTCCGCAACGGGAGAGGCCACAACAGTGAGAGGCCTGCGTACTGCAAAAAAAAAAAAAAAAAAAAAAATTACTGAGACGTTTCATATTCTTTTTTTCATACCAAGTTTCCAAAATCTGATGTTTATTTTACACTTACAGTATATCTCCATTCAAATTAGCCACATTTCAAGTGTTAAATAACCACATGTGGCTAGTGGCTACCATATTGGACAGCACAGCATTAGACTGGTCTGAGGTTTCAGTCCAACCTCTTTTTTTTTTTTTTCCTTTTTTTTGCAGTACACGGGCCTCTCACTGTTGTGGCCTCTCCCATTGCGGAGCACAGGCTCTGGACGAGCAGGCTCAGCGGCCATGGCCCACGGGCCTAGCCGCTCCACAGCATGTGGGATCTTCCCAGACCAGGGCACGAACCTGTGTCCTCTGCATCAGCAGGCGGACTCTCAACCACTGCGCCACCAGGGAAGCCCAACCTCTATTTTAAAACAAAAACCAAAACTAACCTTTAACATGAAAAGTAGTAATGGATTAAGTCTCTCTAAAATTAAATACACCCATACACACATTTGTGCATCTTTGTCTACTGCCCTCTTTCACTTTATCTTTTCTAACCATGCTTCTTGAAAAAATAGTTTAATCACTATCCGCTAACTCACTTCCTTTTAATTCTTCAACCCACAAGAATTTAGCTGCCTCCTTGTTTATCTCCTGCTTCTTGCTACTCTACTGAAATGGCACTACCATGGACCACCAATCCAGTGACTTAATCACCAAGTCCAGTGGACTCTTTTTGCTCATCTTATGTGACTTTTTTAGAGCCTATGACTGTAGTGATGCTCCCTTGAAACTGTCTTGTCCCTGGACTTCTGGAACCCCATGCTCCTAATTATAGTATTTCCTTTCTGGGCTCTTCTTTTTCATTTGCCTTTTCCTGTTTTGTTCTATTTTTTCCTTCTGTCTGCTCTTTAAAGATTGCTAATCTCAATCTCTGGACTATCCACTCTTCCTGTTTTCTTGTTCTATACCCTCTTCCCATGTACTCTAATCCAAACTTCAACTCATCCTTGAACTCTACACTTCTGATTTGTACATGCATGGAGTAAGAGCATGGAGCTCTTAGAGATCAACTAGTCTTTACCCTAATTATCTAGATGAGGTAATTGGATCTTAGGGAGGGTAAGTGACCAGCATACTTGTATTGCTAGCACAACAACAAAATGTCTCCAATTTGCTTGCTTGCTTGTTTGTTTGAAGCATAATAGACTTACAATATTATATTAGTTACAGGTGTACAACATAATGATTTGATATTTCTATACATTACAAAATGATCACCATGATAAGTCTAGTTACTATCTGTCACTATACAAAGTTATCATAATATTATTGACTATATTTCCTATGCTGTATTTTAACCTGTGATTCATTTATTTTGTAACTCTTAATTTATCCTGTAAACTCTTAAAGTTCATATCTCTTAATCTCCCTTACCTATATCATTCATCACCCCACATCTCCTCCCCTCTGAGTTCTCTGTATCTATGAGTCTGTTTCTGTTTTGTTATGTTGTTCACTTGTTTTTTAGATTCTACATATAAGAGAAATCATATGGCATTTTTCTTTGTCTGTCTGACTTATTTTTTACTCACCATAATACCCTCTAAGTCCATCTATGTTGTCACAAATGGCAAGATTTCCTTCTTTTTTTATGGCTGAGTATATTCCATTTTATATTCCATCTTCTTATCAATCCATCTGTTAATGGACACTTAGGTTGCTTCCATATCTTGGCTATCGTAAATAACACTGCAATGAACATAGGGGTGCATATATCTTTTTGAATTAGTGTTTTTATGTTCTTTGGAAAAATACCCAGAAGTGGAATCGCTGGATTATATGGTAGTTCTACTTTTAATTATTTGAGGAACCACCATACTGTTTTCCATAGTGACTGTACCAGTTTACATTCCTACCAACAGTTCATGAGGGTTCCATTTTCTCCACGTCCTTGCCAACACTTGTTATTTGTGTCTTTTTGATAATAACCATTCTAACAGGTGTAGGGTTGTATCTCATTGTAGTTTTGATTTGCATTTCCCTGATAATAAGTGATGTTGAGCATTTTTTCATGTACCTGTTGACCATCTGTGTGTCATCTTTAGAAAAATGTCTATTCAGGTCCTCTGCCCATTTTTCAATAGGGTTGTTTTTTGATGTTGAGACTTATGAGTTTTTTTGTATATCTTGGATATTAACCCTTTATCAGATACATTGTTTGCAGTTATTTTCTCCCATTCAGTTGGATGCCTTTTTGTTTTGTTCATAGCTTCCTTCACTGTGCAGAAGTATTTTAGTTTAAGGTAGTCCCATTTGTTTACTTTTGTTTTTGTTTCCCTTGCTTGAGGAGACATATCCAAAAAAAACACTATTAAGACAGGTGTCAAATAGCATACTGCCTATGTTTTCTTCTAAGAATTTTATAGTTTCAGATCTTACATTTAAGTCTTTAATCCATTTTGAGTTTATGTTTGTATATGGTGTGAGAAAATAACCCAGTTTGATTCTTTTGCTTATAGCTGTTCAAGTTTTCCAGCACCGTTTATCAAAGAGACTATCTTTTTTCCATTGTATATTCTTGCCTTGTTTGTTGTAGATTAATTGACCATATAAGCATGGGTTTATTTCTGGGCTTTCTATTCTGTTTCATTGGTCTATGTATCTGTTTTTATACTATTTTCATACTGTTTTGATTACTGTAGCTTTGTAGTATACTTTGAAATCAGCAGGCATGATACCTGCGGCTTTGTTCTTCTTTCTCAAGATTGTTTTGGCTATTCAGGGTTGTGTTTACATATGAATTCTAGAATTATTTGTTCTAGTTCTATGAAAAATGCCATTGGTATTTTGATAGAGATTGCATTGAATCTGCAGATTGCCATAGGTAGTATGGCCATTTTAAGAATATTAAGTCTTCCAATCCATGAGCTCAATGTATCTTTCCATTTGTTTGTGTCATTTTTAATTTATTTCATCAATGCGTTTTAGTTTTCCGAGTACAGGTTTTTACCTCCTTGGTTAGATTTATTTCTAGGTGTTTTATTGTTTTTGATGCAGTTGTAAGTGGGATTGTTTTAATTTCTCTCTCTGATAGTTTGTTGTTAGTGTATTAAAACACAAATGATTTCTATGCATTAATTTTGTGTCCTGAAACCTTACTGAATTCATTTATTAGTTATAATAGTCTTTTTTGTGGCGTCTAAAAAATGCAGGGGGGAGGTAAGAATGCAGCGTCATTAGAATGCATTCAAACATAAGAGATTATCAACTTAAATAACCACATGTATGTATAGTTTGTTATATATAGACCTCCTGGTATCCACAAACCAAAAATCTATAATAGATACACACACAAAAAAGAGAAAGGAATCCAAACATAACACTAAAGATAGACATCAGTTCACAAGGGAAGAGAGCAAAAGAAGAAGAAAGAAACAAAAAAACTACCAAAAAACCCACCTGAAAACAGTTACCAAAATGATAAGTACATATCTACCAATAATTACCTTAAATGTAAATGGACTAAATGCTGTAGTCAAAAAATAGAGTGGCTGAATGAATAAAAAAACAAGACCCATATATATGTTGCCTACAAGAGACTCACTTCACATCTAAAGACACACACAGACTGAAAGTGAGAGGGTGGAAAAAGGTATTCCATGAAAATGAAAATGAAAAGAAAGCTGTGGTAGCAATATTTATATCAGACAAAATAGACTTTAAAACAAAGACCATAATAAGAGACATGAAGGACATTACATAATGATAATTGGGTCAATGCCAGAAGAAGTAATAATAATTATAAATATATATATGCACCCACCATAGGAGCAGCTAAATACATACAGCAAATATTAACAAACATAAAGGGAGAAATTGATAGTAACATATTAATAGTAGGGGACTTTAATATTCCACTTACATCAATGGACAGATCGAGATAGAAAATCAATAAAGAAACACTGCCCTTAAGTGACACATTATACTAGATGGGTTTAATAGCTATATATAGAAAATTCCATCCCAAAGCATCAGCATACACATTCTTTTTCAAGCACACATGGAAATTATCCTGGGTAGATCAACGCTAGGCTACAAAACAAGTCTTAATAAATTTAAGAATTTTGAACTCATATCAAGCATCTTTTCCAACTACAATTATATGAGACTAGAAATCAACAACAAAGAAAAAGTACAAGAAACACAAACACATGGAAGCTAAATATAGTGCTACTGAGCAACCATTGTGTCACTGAAGAAATTAAAGTGGAAATCAGAAAATACCTGGAGACAAATGAAAATGAAATGCAATGATCCAAAATCTGTGGGACACAGTAGAAGCATCTCTAAGAGGGAAGTTTATAGTGATACAAGCCTCCCTCAGGAAACAAGAAAAATCTCAAATAAACAACCTAATCTTACACCTAAAAGAACTAGAAAAAGAAGAATAAACAAAACCCAAAGTTAGTAGAAGAAAAGAAACCATAAAGATCAGAGCAGAAATAAATGAAAGAGAGACTGAAAAAAACAATAGAAAAGATCAGTGAAACTAAGAGCTGGTTCTTTAAAAGATAAGAGGCTTTAACCAGACTCATCAAATAGAGAGGAGAAAGGGCCCAAATAAATAAAATCAGAAATTAAAAAAAAGAAGTTACAACTGACACCACAGAAATACAAAGGATCGTAAGAGATTACTGCAAACAATTACATGCCAACTAATTGGACAAACTAGAAGAAATGGATAAATTCCTAGAAGAGTACACTCTCTCAAGACTGAATCAGGAAGAAATAGAAAATATGAACAGATCGACTACCAGTAATGAAATTGAATCAGTAATTAAAAGAAAATACCTCCCAACAACAAAAGTTCAGGACCAAATGACTTCATGGGTGAATTCTACCAAACATTTGAAGAAGAGTTTACATCTGTCCTTCTCAAAGTATTCCAAAAAATTTCAGAGAAAGGAATGCTTGTGACCTCATTGAATGAGGCCAGCATCACCCTGATATCAAAACCGAAAAAAGACACCATAAAAAAAGAAAACTATGGGCCAATATCTCTGATGAACACAGATGCAAAAATCCTCAACAAAATATTAGAAAACCAAATTCAATATATTAAAAAGATCATACACCACAATCAAGTGGGATTTATCCCTGGGATGCAAGGATGGTTCAGAATCCTCAAATCAATCAATGTGATACACCACATTAACAGATTGAAGAATAAAAATCATATGATCATCTCAATAGATGTAGAAAAAGTTTTTGACAAAAAAGCTTTTGACATGAACATCCATTTATGACAAAAACTTTCAACAAAGTAGGTACAGAGGGAACAATACCTCAACATAATAAAGGCCAAAAATGACAAGCCTACAGCTAACACTCATACTCCCTGGTAAACTGAAAGCATTTTCTTTAAGATCAGGAATGAGATAAAGATACCCACTCTGTCTACTATTATGCAACATAGTATTGGAAGTCCTAGCCACAGCAAACGGACAAGAAAAAGAAATAAAAGAATCCAAACTGGAAAGGAAAAGGTACAACTGTCACTGTTGGCAGATGACATGATACTATATCAAATTTATATGTTTTTTATTAAACCTATTTAAATGTTATTATCTGTACAGTCCCTAATATTTTTTGCTTCTTAAGATGTTAACAGAATATACTCTAGTCATAAAATATTAAAAGCATTACAAAAGATACCATTTTTATGCTTTAAAGTATTTAGGGAAGTTTCAAATTCCTTTTTTGGTAAGATAGTGACTTGTGTAAGTTACTGAGAAGATTAACTCATTGATTAAATCTTGGTGAAAGAGCATTTTCCAGAAGAATAACTGCCATTTTAAGTCATTTCTACTGTGGCAATGTTCTGGATCTGTTCATAATTAGGACAAAGTGTTTATGTTCTGAATTTTTTTCAAGTTTATTTACTGTAATTTGCTAAAGATAAGTAATAAAATAACACTCCATAATAACCTTTTTGCCATAAATCTTTCAATTAACTCTTTTTGGCTTCTATCTTATAGTGTATGGAGCATGGGGAAGAAAATCAGTGCAGAAATCAAGGGAATCTCATTTCTTTATTCCTTACTATATGTCTAGCATTGCTAGGTACTTTATATTATTGTATCAGTGAATCTTCCCAACAACTTTGTGTGATATTAATTTCCCTTTTAAGCCCATAACCTATTTAAGTAATTTTTCCAAAGTCAAACAGCTAGTAAGATGAACTAGGAATCTGCACAAGCTTTGTCTGATTTCTATGCCTCCACTCCTTGTTTAATTTTTCCTTTGGAATGTATTTGTTATCCCTAAGATTCTTTCTACCACCACATAGTTTGGTCTCTCACTAATGTTAACTGGGCTTTCACAATAGCATCTTAATTAATTTTTACAACCCCACACTTTTCCCCCTGTACTAATTCACCATCCTTGTTGCCAGTGAAGTTTCCTTACCATGTCATATCACTTCACTTAGTCAAAAAGCTTCCTGATGTTTATTAAATGAAGCCAGAACTCTGCAGCCTACTTTCAAACACTTTATAATTTTCTTCCAGACTCCATTATAGGCTTATTTGACACTGTTTTCCTACATGTCCTCTATTCTCTACTTCTCTGATTGAAACTTGGCTCACAGGAGCATTTGGTGATCTGCTGGGTGGTGCAGGGTAATATGTGATGATACATGGCCTATCTTCTATATTAATATCTTCTCAAGTGTTTGGCTAAAAAAAAGTCAGCTGATAAGTAATTATTTAGAAGTGCTTTTAAATATATATATTTAAATTAACATAAATATTAAGAAGTAAATATAAATTTTATTTGAATTTTTTTTTTTTTTTTTTTTTTTTTTTTTTTTTTTTTTTGCTATACGTGGGCCTCTCACTGTTGTGGACTCTCCCGTTGCGGAGCACAGGCTCCAGACGCGCAGGCTCAACGTCCATGGCTCATGGGGCCAGCCGCTCCACGGCATGCGGGATCCTCCCGGACCGGGGCACGAACCCGTGTCCCCTGCATCGGCAGACAAACTCTCAACCACTGCGCCACCAGGGAAGCCCCCTTATTTGAATTTTGAAAATAAAACATGGACTATATTCTCAGGGGTACTTGTTAATTTTCTCTGCCATTCTGGCATACTTCATTACCAAATTTTGAGAAGCACTGTCCTAAGCTATTACCAAATGGAATTAGCAATCAGACTTACCTTTTTTTTTTCTTTCCAGTTTTACTGATATATAATTGACATATAGCACTGTATTAGTAATGATTTGACTTATATAATAACATCATGAAGTGATCACCATAATAAGTTTAGTGAATATCCATCTTCTCATAGATGCAAAATAAAAGAAAAAGAAAAAAAATTTTTTTCCTTGTGATGAGAACTCTTAGGATTTACTCTCAGCAGCTTTCATATGTAACATACAACAGTGTTAATTATAATTATCATGTTGTACATTACATCTCTAGTACTATTTATCTAAGTATAGAAGACTTATCTTTCTATATTTTCCCCCTTCAGGTAATGGTTCTGGATATTAACCCTGCCTGTACTACTCTTCTATGTTTTTCTAACCTTTGATATCTATCCATCTTTAAGACCCAGCTGAGCCCTCACCTTTTTTAATAGATTATAATAACAATTGACATTTATTGAGCTTTTACATTGTGTCAAGCACTGTGTTAATCACTTGACATGTATTGTGCTACACAGTCACTTTCAAAGTAGGTATTATAACTATCATCAGCATTTTATAGATAAAGAATCTTGGACTCAGAAAGATTATGTACTAGGCCTAATGTAAACATTTTCTCCTCTGAACAATTATAACATCATAACTCTTATTTGGCAGTTATTCATAAATTGCTATTCTCATATTTATGCATCATACTTTCAAGTAAATTTTATGGAGCATGAAGGGAGATACTCTCTTGTCCTTATCTCTCTTGCACTTGTTGTGCCTTACATGTAGTAGATATACATATTTAAAAGTAAGTTAAAATTTAATTAGTTAATTTAAAAATTAACCAACATTATTTGCTTTGCCAGCTCATATGTCTTAGATTCATTTTAATTGTTATGCCCCCCAACATATACACACATTTGGCTTAAGGCTATAATGCAGAAAGCCTCTCTGTTACAGTTTTCATTACTTATTTCACAAGGTAACACATTGTCTATGCCTAACTAAAAACCCAGTATATCGTAATACATAAAAGTAAACACTGTGGTATATCCAAACAATGGAATGTTCTTCAATGCTAAAAAAAAAAAAAAAATGAGCTATCAAGCCATGAAAAGACATGGAGGAAACTAAATGCATAAACTAAGTGAAAGAAACCAATCTGAAAAGGCTAAATAAATACTATATGATTTCACCTATGGAACATTCTGGAAAAAGCAAAACAATGGAGACAGTAAAAATATTAGTGGTTGCTTGGTTTTGATGGGGAGGGAGGGATGAATAAGTGGGGCACAGAGGATTTTTAGGGCAGTGAAACTACTCTGTATATTATAATGGTGGGTGCATGTCATTACACATTTGTCCAAACCCATAGAATGTACAACACCAAGAGTGAACCCTAATGAAATTAATGGGTGATAATGATGGGTCAGTGTAGGTTCATTAATTGTAACAAATGTGCACTCTGGTGAAGAATGTTGATAATGGAGGAGACTATGCATGTGTGGAGGCAGGGGGTATATGGGAAATCTCTGTACTTTGTGTTCAGTTCTGCTGTGAACCTGAAACTGCTTAAAGAAAAAAGTCTATTAATAAAAAGTAAACACAAAGCAACAATAATTCTCCAGCTAATGTTATATAATTTATTGTGATAAGTATGGACTAATTGGTTCTGTAACCAGTTAGAATGTGGACAATAGTGATTCATTCACTTCATGTTTTCAGGTAAAAAAAAAACAGCTGAGGTCCGACAAGTTGAAATAACATCGCCAGTGTCACAAACTGGTTGAATAGAAGGTCTAGAGAACACAGGTCTTCTGACTCTTAGTCAATTATTCTTTACTCAGCATTATTTTTATACTATAATTTTATATCCTAATAATGGATGGTATCTTTGATAACCTTTCTTATTCATGTTCAACTTCTTGAGTTCTGTGACTACCCCACACTGACAATAAGCTTCTGTCAAGAAAAAATGCCACTTCCTAATGATTTACACATATACAAAACCCTGTTTTTCTTAAATTCAGAATAGAATCACATGTGGAATAGAATCACAGTCTTCATGAAGTCAAGATAAGTTTCTTTCCCTACTATGTAGCTGATTGATTAGACAAACCAGTGGAAGCTTGATTAATCCTATATGACCTTATTTGTTATAAAGACATAGTCATTTTTTTCAATATTTTGTGGCTCTGCAAATGTTCTTTTATTTATTCAGGTATTATGAAATTAACAGATTGTTCATTTTTACCTCCTGTTTTTTAGTTATTGACTTTTCCTCAATCTTTAATTTTCTTGCTTATCTTCTCAAGATTTAAAATCAATACCTACTTATTACAGTAATTTGTGCCAGCTCTTTTAGTGGACTATAAGTCATTAGGACCTCAGTATTTTCACATATTAATTTTTTAAGTAATTTATTATAAGTCTCTTTTTTCTTAGTTCTTGCTTCTTTACTGAAAGTTATAGTTAACCTTCCGAAGACCAAGTTTTAAACCTCTGTTAGGTTTTTCATTTGAATCTGATAAGCCTAGTTGGTAGTTATTATTATTATCCTTATTTAAGCTAGCAATTTTGTTTATCCAAGTTCATTATTATATGGAAAACTTTTTTTTTCTTTTAAAATTATAACAACTTTTAAATTTTGTTCAAATACATAAATATATCTCTTTTTTGTCAATTACAGGTTGTTAAACTGAAGCAAATAGAGCATACTTTGAATGAGAAAAGAATATTACAGGCAGTGAATTTTCCTTTTCTTGTTCGACTGGAGTATTCTTTTAAGGTAAATTTTACTTCTATCTAAATGAGATATTTTCAACTTCATATTTTTTAAATTAAAAAGCTATAATAGGATTCTAATCTATATGATAAACCTGGAGAAAATGAATAAACAAAAAAGTAATATATTTAGATTTATTCTTTAAATCAAATGAAGATCTGTGTATTTAGGATTATGTTAAAAATCGTTAATCTCTCTGACCTAATTTAGTACATAAAATGTAAATATTCTTACTAACTTTTTCAAATTTTTTTTTTAACTTTTGCTTACGCTATAGCATTATGTCATTGCCACAGTGTTTAATTGTTCAAGAGTTAAGTGTTCCCTGCAAGAGCAGGAGCAGCAAAAATCCCAGACTAATCTGTGGCAAGAGTACCGGGGCGGGGAAAATAAGTGCCCCAGTGTAGAAAAGTTAGGGCCTTTTCCATTTATTCTCTACTTCCCAATGTTAGTAATGTATCAGATTTTTAAATTTGTCTTTTTCTAATTGAACATGGTGTTATCTTAAAATATTTGTGGGCAAAATAATGTTTCATAATTTTGATTTATTTATCCTTTTTATTTGTTCATAGGATAATTCTAATTTATACATGGTTATGGAATATGTCCCTGGTGGTGAAATGTTTTCACATCTAAGAAGAATTGGAAGGTTCAGGTAACTAACACTTTACACTCCTCAAATCTTTATATGCTGTGTGTTTGTTTTAAACCAAACTTTTAAGTTATTGTCAATGTTAAAAATTTATTTCATTTAATTTAGTAATATTTTAGCTTTATGAAGAATTACATGGAAACATTAATAAGAGGCCACATCATACTGAGTTTTAAAAATTAAATAAAAGCACCATGATAGCAGTATAAATATTCTAGCGTTCGTAGGTATCATGAAGGTCCATTATTTGAAGAATATCCAGATATTGCAAAAATTAATTGAATTTAGACCAGTATTTACTGAATAAATATTAATAATACATCTCTGGGGAAGAAGTTTGTGTAAGGATGAAGATAAGAAAGAAATATATAGAAAAGATAATCATTGGTATCATAGTGACAAAATTATGCAAGTTTACTTTGCACAAATTTATTCTCCTTAACGTTGTTGCCATGTTGAGTTTTAAACATATATATGTCATTTAAAAGGAGTTTGTACCTTATCATTAGGTTATTACTAATAAGGTCACACAGTTATTAAAGGAGTTTATAGATTTTGTTAACTTTCCCTGTGTGTAATAGTTTGTAAGCTACTACTATTCATTAAAAATCACTATTAGAATGAAGCTGAAACCAAGAGCAGGTCCAGCTTTGTTCAGTATACTGTATATTGACATAATTAAAACATCAGTATGAATTCAAACAAGACTGAAGATGGTAATTCAATTCATGAAAACATGATGGTAGACTTGGATTACCATGAGATCATATTCAGTAATGGGCCAGAATGAGAGTTATTTTAGTTACCTGAGGCCTAAACCAAAATTCATTTATTGACCTAATATGTATAGGACACCTAATATATGTCAGGCACTGTGCTGATGCAGAGTAACTTCTCTTTATGATTTTTTTTTAACTTCCTGTTGTCCTCTCCTACACTCCTTGTCCAGGCAGGTCCAGAATTCTCATATTGCCCTATGATAATTTAGAGTTTTACACTGAATTACCACACCTTAACCTGTCTTCAAAAAATATTTTATCCATTTTCTGTGATTATTTATTTTCTTTGCAACTCCCCACACTCTTATTTCTTTAATACTTAACTTGATACTAAGAGGAAAGCAAGTTGATTGACATAATTCACACAGAGACATTGTCTTTTCTAACCTTTCACACATACTATTTATATACTTGAAAGGTTGCTAACACCCACCTTAGAAACTTTGAGGCAACAGGAAGACTGAGTTATTGTTGAGCATGGTTCTAATCAGAATCAATGGAGTCATTACGATTCTCTACTTAAATAGTAACTGTCTAGACTTAAAGCTGCTACAGCATTAAATGCTCCTTATAGAATATTTTGCTCTGACCTTTCAACAATTTGATTAAAGATCTATGTAATGTTTGTGTACCTCCAATCAAACACCAGTGTGGAGATAAACATAAAATGCTGAGTGCATCTTATGTTTATGATGATAAGATGATAAATGCATCTTATATTAACGGGTGTATGAAGAAAATGAGAGGGAACTTCCCAGGTCAAACGCTTCCAAAATTAAGGATAAATGTTTCAGTGACCAGGATGATTCTTCTAATCTCCCTTTACAGTATTCTCATTCCTTGTCATAGGACATATGGTATAGCTTGTTATAGTGTCATGATAGGGCTGGAACTGGAAGGATATCATAAAATATTGCCACAAAAATGTTTTTCTTATTTGAATGAATATTCAAATGAATATTCATTCATTTAACAAATATTTGCTGAGCACTTGGTGTGTATCAGGCTAAGACCTTGGAAATATAGTGAGTGACAAGCAAAAGTAGTAGCATATACAATCTCTTTTTAGAATTCCTATTTTTGGTGCTACCAGATCAAACTCATGCCAGCCATCTTGAGGGAAATTCTATTCATAGTTAAGGTTGTTCATTGAGGACACAAATCTGAAAGTCATTGCAATATATCAGGAAGATTAGAAGAATTCAGTGTATACACGACAAGATGAAATAGAAACTCAAACTAGAAAACAGTACATCCTTTTGGAGTAATACTCAGAATGTGGCATCAAAATTACCATAATCTATCAGTTAATCTAATCTATGTATCCAGAACTGTGTGTATTTACCTAAATATACAGATTATACCTATGTTCCGGTATTTGTATAAATATGCATAGTAGAAGATTTGGAAATTCAGACACCAGGATTAAATCTGGTTTCTGAATGGGATTATTGGTATCTTTATGCTTCATTAATATTTTATGGCTCTTTTTCTATAATGAGCATACGTCACTTTTGTAATAGTAACAGCCTGGGTAAAATGGCATAAATCTGCAGATTAATGCAGAAATTCTTTAAGTATTTGAAATTTATCAGAAAGGTAGATGAGATGAAGCCTATCAGCAATAGCAGTTGCCCCGACAGATAATCTAACTGGTGTTTTTCAGTCATTCTCAATGTCTTCTAACATGGCCAATAATACTTTAAATTACAATGACAATCTGAGAGTTAAGTTTTCTTCAACGTATGCTGCCCAGTAAGTATATCAAAGCATTATTTGAAGATGATTTATAGATTTAGTAAATATTTGGAAACTAACATATTTCTTTACATATGTTTAAAAGAAAAAAAATTTTTTCTCCCAAAATGCCTCTACCTCATGTTATTTTTTTTGTATATTCTACTAATTACTATATGTTAACCTATTTTACTGAAAATCAATGTTTTGTTTCTTTGTAGTGAACCCCATGCACGGTTCTATGCAGCTCAGATAGTGCTAACATTCGAGTACCTCCATTCACTAGACCTCATCTACAGAGATCTAAAACCTGAAAATCTCTTAATTGACCACCAAGGTTATATCCAGGTATGACTTGAACACATTATATATAATATATTTGAGAAATACTGGGTAAGAAGTTATATGTATTTATCCACAACTACCAATATTGGATTCTTTTTTTTCTTTGAGAGAGACAATTCTTCCTAAGAGTTTAAATTGAGCTCACAGTTCTGTTGCTATTACAAAGAACCAAAAGTTCCATCAAAGATGGAACCTGTTTCTATCTCCCTTAGTCTATAGTTGTGAACTGATTTCAGGCTCCTGTGTAAAGAAATAATAGCTAAATTTGTGAGTACTCACTTAGTGCCAGGCATTATTCTAAGTGTTTTACATGTATCACCTCTTTTAATTCTGATAACACTATGAAATGTAAATACTATTGTTATCCTCATTTTAAGGTTAATGAAACTAAGGAACAGCAAGGTCACACACGTAGAGTCATAATTTGAATCCTGTCAGCCTGTCCCAAGAGTCCATGCTTTTTAACGCTACAGTGCAGCTACCAAAGGAGGCCCAGCTACCAATAATGGACTGGTGGTAGTGTTTTCTTTCCATCTGTACTATCAATAGAATGAGAGCATTCCTTTTTACGCAGTTATTAAGATTCTCCCAGTGATGCTTTTGCACTTCTGAGGATGTAATTAAGGGCAGAGGACAATGCTGGACTTAAGGAACACTCCTAGCACTGCTTCATTTTTATTAAAACTATTTTTTTTTTTTGGTTCATTTGTTTCTTTGTTTGTGTCAGGGAAAGGTTCTCCAGCATGGGTTGCTTTAACCTTTATTCACTAAACAGTGCCTTCTTGGATTAGTCTCAATTACATTGACTTAATTTTTTTCATGGTGTTAATTTTAACTCTGATTTTTAACTTTCAACTTAGGTACAGTAGTACATTTATTATGAAATAATAAATGTTTACAAGTTTTTTTGTCTTTTATAGGTCACAGACTTTGGGTTTGCCAAAAGAGTTAAAGGCAGAACTTGGACATTATGTGGCACTCCAGAATATTTGGCTCCAGAAATAATTCTCAGCAAGGTATATTTATAATGTAGTTATGTAAGAAGTAGAAATATAAGGCATGCATCACTGTGGACGTTTATAAAAATAAAGTTTATTGATCTAATTTTACATGTTTATTTAATCTAAATATGAATTTAAATCTTTTGTTCATAATTACTAAAAAGTAATTATTTAGAGTCTACCAGTAATCCCATAAACTGGTGATTTTAACTCTGAATCTGAGAGAATTAGTATGAATAAATCTGACCTCTAGATCCATGTTTTGAAGCCAAAAGCATAGCCTTTTCATAATTATTCCCAATACAGGAGGGCGAGGAGGCCCTTGCTCTGGATTACACCAAGAGACAAACTAAAGACGACATGTACTAGTTGTCAATTCTTCCTTTGTTTCAACTTTACCACTTAAATGAAAAAAAAGTATGTGAATTATTTTTTAAAATAATCTCACCATCCAGAGGTAGCCTTTTTAAAAAAACATTGTAATATATTTTTCTATGCATGTTATAGTGAATGTACAGTTTTGTATTCAGCTTTTTCACTTGAATGGTAATAGGCATGCAAATATAATTCTAATGGCTTATTTGAAAATGTACCATATTGTATTTTGCCATTTTCTGTTGTTGAGTATTCAGGTTATTTCATTTTCTTCTATTATAAATCACTGTGATAAACATCTTTGTACATAAAGCTTTTTCTATATTTTAAATTATTTTTTTAGGATAGATTCCTAGAAGTGGAATTACAGGGTCAGAGAGTATGAACATTTTTAAGGCTTTCAATACATGTTGCCAAAGCACTGTCCAAAAAGATTGTAACAATTTTGCACTTCTCAGCAGTGTTTGAGAGTACCTGTTTCACCACACTTTCTCCAGCATTGGATATTCTTGTTTTAAAAACCATTACTAATTTGATAGACAGTAAATGATATCTAATTATTTTAAGTCTTATGTTTGATTATTAGATTTTTTTAATGCTTAATAGCCATTTGGTATTTCTTTGTGTGTATGAATTATTAGTTCATGTCCTTTGCCCATTTTTCTATTATAATTTAGTTTTTCTTACTGATTTGTTTTCGTTTTCCATACCTAGGGTATTGAAAGCATCTGGAATACTTATTATGAACATTAGTACACAATCCAAAACATAGAAATCAAAGTTTGGTAAAAGGATCTGTTTCAACGTTACATGCTTTCATTATAGCAAAAAAACATGGTAATTACATTATTAATGAGTTGAATTTAAAGAATTAAAGCAAAGTTTATGCCATTTCTATTAGCAAAACAAAGTGCTATTCCTGTTTTACTAGTCTCTCTCTTTTTAAAAACATACAGAAGCAGGAAATAAAAAGAAAAAATCTCTATATTATTATATTTTAGCCAGTAATTTGAAAATTAAATAGTTTATAAGCTAAAATTTTGAAAAACGGTTGGACTAGGGGGAGTGGCAAAGGTAATTAAAGGCTGTATCTGATGGCAGACCAAAAGATCTGGCAAGAACTCAGCTCATTTCTCTCCATGATCAAGTTGTTTTGTTTTTTTTTTCATAATCTTTTGTGCCAGTTGACACTGATTATGGCTGATAACAAACTTTATATAAACATGTTAATATTTTATTCTTATTTATTTTCTTATCAGTACTTCTAAATCTTAATTTTAGTAGGCTTAACATGATAAAAACAAACCCAAATAAGAAACCTTAGAATTGTACATCTGGTTTGCAACACACTCTTTATACACATCATTTCCTTTCATTTGATGTAGTCCCCACAAAATCCCATGAATTAGTTATCTTTCTTTTATACCTTTTAGAGATGAGAAACAAAACACTAGATGAATAAAGTATACTTAAATATTTACACTTATTATGTTCCACATTAAATTTTTAGCTTTCATAAGATCCTGTGAAATGGATGGGATTATCCCGAGTATACTCACCCTCTTAACCCCAACAATATAGAATATTTTGAAGTCAACTCCACTGTTTATTATGAAGTACAGTATGTACTCTTTCATTTCAAAACTTTTGACCTTTCTAAGTATTCTCTAGAAAACCTGATTCATAATATTCTGGAACTAGATTGGGCTTTAAGGGGGTAATTTGGTCCAATTCCCTTCCTACTGTTGAGCAACAACTAAATTATCCCAATTAAACAGGGCATTTTTTATTGTCTTTAATATTCTTAATGATTTTAGGAAGAAGATTTAATAATATTTCCTAATATCCAATTTCAGTATCTGGAAATTCTCCCCTTTGTTTAATTCAAATCTGACCTGATACATTTTGTTTATTTTTTATTTTATCCTGAATTACTGCTCAGCAACTGCTTTTTAAAAATTTTCATATGCTTGAAGATCACTTTGAAATAATTTATGACTTCATTCTCCTCTGAGTGAATTAAGTAATAATTGACATTTGGTGTTGGTTTATCTTAGGGCTACAATAAGGCAGTGGATTGGTGGGCATTAGGAGTGTTAATCTATGAAATGGCAGCTGGCTACCCCCCATTCTTTGCAGACCAACCAATTCAGATTTATGAAAAGATTGTTTCCGGAAAGGTAAGTAATACAATTTATTATTCCTTTATTATTCATTATTTCTATAAACGAATTTTAAGCTTTGTAGATTGAAACCATTTGATGTCATCAGAATATTACCCTAAATTGGGAAAAAGACAGAAATATCCATAGTTGCTGCCCTTATATTTAGCAGCTTAAATGAGCAGCACTCATTTAAGATAGCGTAAATATTGAATCATTGAAGTCTTTTAAGGAAAAAGGGGCAACTTTACAAACATATTAGCAAAATAATAAAGCAGTTTCCATTATTAGCATTTTTATCACTTGTAAAACACAGGATCATAGCCCTAATTCTTCCATATTCCTTCAAATAAATAAAAATTGTTAGTTATTTCATGTGGGTATCTGCTTGGAGAGAAGTTTTAGGGGCTGTTTTTATATGCCGTTGCTTTTTTAGGAGAGACTTGTTTGAATTATGTCAAACATTACAAAATTGGAAGTAGACATAGAATAGATAAGCCTTTTTAAGATGGGAATACATAGAAATTACGTAAACAGTTTTTCATGTTACTGTGATTATAATTGCCATTGATCTTTAGCAAATATGAAACTAACATTAATTCTTCTTGAATATGAGTAGATGTACTGTAAGTCAGAGTATTTTACATTTTGTAATTACTCCATAAACCTTCCTTCTTTTGCATTTATAATCCCTAATTTTTTTTCCAAGAGTATTTTGTTTAAGGTCAATCATTCACTCTTGCCATAACTCATGCATTAGATCCTTTTTAAAAATACTGCAGTCAGTTTTAATAGAGATGAGCCTGATTCAGTAGGCTTTCAAAAATTCCCAGAAGGCCTTCTATGCATTTATGACAGAGTTCATGGGAATGTTCATTTCCTTATATTTCCTTATTTTTCCTTTTCCTACATGTGGTATGCTCTATTAGTTAGTTTTTGTTTATTTGTTTTTGATCATATAACATCAGTCTTGACATGACATTCCCTGAGATGTGATATAGTTGACTTTTTTGTATTTTGTGACCTTCTAAGGCAGAGATAAGCCTAATCAACCTAAAGAATCTGGAAGGAGATAGAAGAAAAATCTGTTTCTTTATATCTCAGCCAGATTCGTGTTCTGTATTTTGTATGAAAGCTGACCCTTAGGATTCATGAACTTAAAATTTATAATGTCACCTATTCAGAAGATACCTTCAATGTCCATAATATAATAATTTATCTTTTTTACTAAGACCCAAATTTAAATAGCTGGATGGAACAAGACACCAATAGAATGAGTCTCTCCAGCCACCTAGAACCCACATCTCAACACGACAGTGCTGTTCCATATGTCATAGTGTATATGCAGTCTACAGGGATCACAAGATTTTCAGTTATATTTTACTGTATATTATGGGGGGAAGTTTTATATTATGGCAGGTTCACAAACTAGGGGACTAACTAAAGAATGCATACTTCAACTATGTCAAAGGTTGAAAAAATAAGTACCTCTTACAGCTAACTAAGCTAGGTTTTTGAAAGATTCACACTAAAGTAATATAGAAAGGCAGAACGAAGAATTGATATTTATGTAATTAAGTATTACTGCTGTCCCTACTACATTTGTAGATCTCTAAGCTTCAGGTTTCTTATCTTTGTAATTGTTTTCACCCAGCAGAATATTAAAGTCAAAGTAAGAGAACTTTTGAGATGAACAAAACAAAAAATCAAGAAAAATTAATAGACAAGGCAGTGATCTATTTTTTAAGAATTTGAGAAGTGATTATGTAAAATCTCAAGAGAAAATAAGGCCAAAGGTCATATGAAGAATAATGAGAGGACTAAAATACTTTTAAATAACTGAATGGGAGAAGCATATTTTACTAGTACAAAGACTAAGAATGCAGAAATTATAGTAATAGTTCCAAGTAATTTAATTACAGTTAATTGTAGAGTTCCTGAATCTTTACTATATTGCTTTTATTTATACTTAATTTCATAGGAGGAATCAAATTTTCTGACAAGGATGCTGTCCTAACTAAATTTTATTTACTTAGAAAAATTGTTTTAGCTAAAACAAATGTATCTTCATCTGTATGAATTGGCCTCTGTTTGCCAATCATTGTACATTGTGTAAATTTTTTTTGGCTAGTTATGAATATGTTTTTATTTCATATCAAACTTTAACATTTAGAATCCAATGGTAGCACACAGTTTAAATTTAAATCTGCATAAATTTTAAAATTGTAACAGTTTAAATCCTGGTCACCTTAGAAGAGAAGAGTAGCAACATAAAATTTTATCATTTCACAATATCTGATTTTTTTTCCTTTATTTATTAGAAATACGATAGGGTGTTTGGTGTACTATTGTTTTTAGCTAAAGGTACCAGATTATCTCTCCCCAATTGGATGTAAAGTTTTCATTCCTTGTTCTCTTTATGCATTTAAAGTAGAACTCGTGAAAACAAAATAATTGTTATTAAGTGATCTCTAGGATCTGTATTATTTGAATGTAAATATTCACTAATGAAACTTCAAAGCTTTTGCACAGCAAAGGAAACCATAACAAGACCAAAAGACAACCCTCAGAATGGGAGAAAGTATTTGCAAATGAAGCAACAGACAAAGGATTAATCTCCAAAATTTATAAGCAGCTCATGCAGCTCAATAACAAAAAACCAAAAAACCCAATCCAGAAATGGGCAGAAGACCTAAATAGACATTTCTCCAAAGAAGATATACAGACTGCCAACAAACACATGAAAGAATGCTCAACATCATTAATCATTAGAGAAATGCAAATCAAAACTGCAATGAGATATCATCTCACACCAGTCAGAATGGCCATCATCAAAAAATCTAGAAACAATAAATGCTGGAGAGGGTGTGGAAAAAAGGGAACACTCTTGCACTGCTGGTGGGAATGTGAATTGGTACAGCCACTATGGAGAAGAGTATGGAGCTTCCTTAAAAAGCTACTAATAGAACTACCATATGACCCAGCAATCCCACTATTGGGCATATACCCTGAGAAAACCATAATTCAAAAAGAGTCATGTACCACAATGTTCATTGCAGCTCTATTTACAATAGCCCGGAGATGGAAACAACCTAAGTGTCCATCATCGGATGAATGGATAAAGAAGATGTGGCACATATATACAATGGAATATTACTCAACCATAAAAAGAAACGAAATTGAGCTATTTATAATGAGGTGGATAGACCTAGAGTCTATCATACAGCGTGAAGTAAGTCAGAAAGACAAAGACAAATACTGTATGCTAACACATATATATGGAATTTAGGAATAAAAAAAAAAGTCATGAAGAACCTAGGGGTAAGACAGGAATAAAGACACAGACCTACTAGAGAATGGACTTGAGGATATGGGGAGGGGGAAAGGTAAGCTGTGACAAAGCGAGAGAGAGGCATGGACATATATACACTACCAAACGTAAGGTAGATAGCTAGTGGGAAGCAGCCGCAGAGCACAGGGAGATCAGCTCCGTGCTTTGTGACCTCCTGGAGGGGTGGGATAGGGAGGGTGGGAGGGAGGGAGATGCAAGAGGGAAGAGATGTGGGAACATATGCATATGTATAACTGATTTACTTTCTTATAAAGCAGAAACTAACACACCATTGTAAAGCCATTATACTCCAATAAATATGTAAAAAAAAATCATATTCACATTTCCCAATAAAGCAATCTGTTTCAGCACTCAAATCCAAACTAGAAGTTATCTCTATCCACATTACAAAGTATTATTGTCTCTCTAGTTAGTAGCTAAAAGTCAAATTGGAGACAAACTTGTTTTCAAATTTTTTAATTGTTCAAGTCATTGAAAATCCAGTTTTGGTCTTACAGATCCTGTATTTGTATTTAAATTTTTTAATGGTTTTAATGATATCAAATAACATTTAAAAATATACTTTGCATTCAGAATTATTTTCTTTTTTTAAAAAGCATGGTATTTTATGCAACAGTATTTTATGTTGATTATATTTTCGGAAACCATGTTATAAAGATTATAGGTATCATTGTCTTATCAAAGTTAAATGAAATGTGTTTAATGAAGTGATTAATTCACTAAAGTACATATAGTTGAACATTAGACTTTTACGTTCTTTCTCTATATACCATATTTTAATTCAAACTGGTATTTATAAATGCACAGAAAGATGATCGATCAGCTTGTTAGATCCTCTCCTACACATATTTTGCCTTTAAAAGAAACAGAGAAGGTGGTATTTATTTATTTATTTATTTATTTATTTTTATTGGGGTATAGTTGTTTTACAACGTTGTGTTAGTTTCTACTGTACAGCAAAGTGGATTTCCCTGTGCTATACAGCAAGTTATTATTTATCTATTTTATACATATTAGTGTATATATGTCAATCTCAATCTCCCAATTCATCCCACCACCTGTGCCCCCTGCTTCCCCCGCTTGGTGTCCATACGTTTGTTCTCTACATCTGTGTCTCTTTTTCTGCCTAGCAAACTGGTTCATCTGTACCATTTTTCTAGATTCCACATATATGCATTAATATACGATATTTGCTTTTCTCTTTCAGACTTAACTTCACTCTGTATGACACTCTCTAGGTCCATCCATGTCTCTACAAATAACCCAATTTTGTTCCTTTTTATGGCTAAGTAATATTCCATTGTATATATATACCACATCTTCTTTATATATTTGTCTGTTGATGGACATTTAGCTTGTTTCCATGACCTGGCTATTGTAAATAATGCTGCAATGAATATTGGGGTGCATGTGTCTTTTTGAATTATGGTTTTCTCAGGGTATATGCCCAGTAGTGGGATTGCTGGGTCATATGGTAGTTCTATTTTTAGTTTTTTAAGGAACCTCCATACTGTTCTCCATAGTGGCTGTATCAATTTTCATTCCCACCAACAGTGCAAGAGGTTTCCCTTTTCTCCACACCCTCTCTGCATTTATTGTTTGTAGACTTTCTGATGATGCCCATTCTGACTGGTGTGAGGTGATACCTCATTGTAGTCTTGAGTTGTATTTCTCTAACAATTAATGATGTTGAGCAGCTTTTCCTGTGCCTCTTGGCCATCTGTATGTCTTTGGAGAAGTGTCTATTTAGGTCTCCCACCCATTTTTTGATTAGGTTGTTTGTTTTTTTGATATTGATCTGCATGAACTGTTTATATATTTTGGAGATTAATCCTTAGCCCGTTGATTCGTTTGCAAATATTTTCTCCCATTCTGGGGGTTGTCTTTTTGTCTTATTTATGGTTTTCCTTGCTGTGCAAAAGCTTTTGTTTCATTAGGTCCCATTTGCTTATTTTTATTTCCATTACTCTAGGAGGTGGGTCAAAAAAGATCTTGCTGTGATTTATGTCAAAGAATGTTCTTCCTATGCTTTCCTCTAAGAGTTTTATAGTGTCTGGTCTTACATTTAGGTCTTTAATCCTTCTTGAGTTTATTTTTGCATATGGTGTTAGGGAGTGTTCTAATTTCATTCTTTTACATGTAGCTGTCCAGTTTTCCCAGCACCACTTATTGAAGAGACTGTCTTTTCTCCATTGTATATCCTTGCCTCCTTTGTCATAGATTAGTTGACCATAGGTGCGTGGATTTATCTCTGGGCTTTCTATCCTGTTCCATTGATCTATATTTCTGTTTTTGTGCCAGTACCATATTGTCTTGATTACTGTAGCTTTTTCTGCATCTATTGAGAGGATTATATGTTTTTTATCCTTCAATCTATTAATATGGTGTGTCACATTGATTGATGTGTGTATATTGAAGAATGCTTGCATCCCTGGGATAAATGCCACTTGATCATGGTGCATGATCCTTTTAATGTGTTGTTGGATTCTGTTTGCTAGTATTTTGTTGAAGATTTTTGCATCTATATTCATCAGTGATATTGGTCTGTAATTTCCTTTTTTTGTAGTATCTTTGTATGGTTTTGGTATCAGGGTGATGATGGCCTCATAGAATGAGTTTGGGAGTGTTCCTTACACTACAATTTTTTGGAAGAGTTTGAGAAGGATGGGTGTTAGCTCTTCTCTAAATGTTTGATAGAATTCACCTGTTAAGGCATTTGGTCCTGGACTTTTGTTTATTGGAAGATTTTTAATCACAGTTTCAATTTCAGTACTTGTGATTGGTCTGTTCATAATTTCTCTTTCTTCTTGGTTCAGTCTCTCAAGGTTGTACTTTTCTAAGAATTTGTCCATTTCTTCCAAGTTGTCCATTTTATTGGCATAGAGTTGCTTGTAGTAGTCTCTTAGGATGCTTTGTATTTCTGCACTGTCTGTTGTAATTTCTCCTTTTTCATTTCTAATTTTATTGATTTGAGTCATCTCCCTCTTTTTCTTGATGAGCCTGGCTAAAGGTTTATCAATTTTGTGTATCTTCTCAATGAACCAGCTTTTAGTTTCATTGATCTTTGCTATTGTTTTCTTCATTTCTATTTGATTTATTTCCGATCTGATTTTTATGATTTCTTTCCTTCTACTAACTTTGGGTTTTGTTTGTTCTCCTTTCTCTAGTTCCTTTAGGTGTAAGGTTAGATTGTTTGGGATTTTTCTGGTTTCTTGATGTAGGATTGTATTGCTATAGCCTTCCCTCTTTGAACTGCTTTTGCTGCATCCCATAGGTTTTGTGTCATTGTGTTTTCATTGTCATTTGCCTCTAGGTATTTTTTGATTTCCTCTTTGATTTCTTTAGTGATCTCTTGTTTAGTAACATTTTTTAGCCTCCGTGTGTTTGTGTTTTTTACATTTTTTGTTTTTCCTATAATTTATTTCTAATCTCATAGCATTGTGGTTGGAAAAGATGCTTGATATGATTTCAGTTTTCGTAAATTTACCAGTGCTTGATTTGTGACCCAAGCTGTGATCTATTCTGGAGAATGTTCCATGTGCACTTGAGAAGAAAGTGTAATCTTCTGTTTTCATGTGGAATGTTCTATAAATATCAATTAAACCTATCTGGTCTATTGTGTCATTTAGAGCCTGTGTTTCCTTATTTATTTTCATTTTGAATGATCTATCCATTGGTGAAAGTGGGCTGTTAAAGTCCCCTACTATGATTGTGTTACTGTTGATTTCCCCTTTTATGGCTGTTAGCATTTGCCTTATGTGTTGAGGTGCTCCTATGTTGGGTGCATAAATATTTACAATTGTTATATCTTCTTCTTGGAATGATCCCATGATTATTATGTTGTCTCCTTTTTTGTCTCTTGCAATAGTCTTTATTTTAAAGTCTATTTTGTCTGATATGAAAATTGCTACTCCATCTTTCTTTTGATTTCCATTTGCATAGAATATCTTTTTCCATCCCCTCACTTTCAGTCTGTATGTGTCCCTAGGTCTGAAGTGCGTCTCTTGTAGACAGCATATATATGGGTCTTGTTTTTGTATCCATTCAGCCAGTCTGTCTTTTGGTTGGAGTGTGTAATCCATTCACATTTAAGATAATTATCAATATGTATGTTCTTATTACCATTTTCTTAATTGTTTTGGGTTTGTTTTTGTGGTCCTTTTCTTCTCTTGTGTTTCCCACTTAGAGAAGATTCTTTATCATTTGTTGTGGAGCTGGTTTGGTGGTGCTGAATTCTCTTAGCTATTGCTTGTCTGTAAAGCTTTTGATTTCTCTGTCAAATCTGATTGAGATTCTTGCTGTGTAGAGTATTATTGGTTGTAGGTTGTTCACTTTCATCACTTTAAATATATCATACCACTCCGTTCTGGCTTGCAGAATTTCTGCTGATAAATCAGCTGTTAAATGTATGGAGTTACTTTGCATGCTATTTGTCATTTTTCCTTTGCTTATTTTAATATTTTTCTTTGTCTAATTTTTTTCAGTTTGATTACTATGTGTCTCGGCTTGTTTCTCCTTGGGTTTATCCTGCCTGGGACTCTCTGTGCTTCCTGGACTTGGGTGGCTATTTCCTTTCCCATGTTAGGGAAGTTTTCTACTATAATCTCGTTAGGTAAGCTTTCTACTATAATTTCTTCAAATATTTTCTTGGGTCCTTTCTCTCTTTTCCTTCTGGGACCCCTATAATGTGAATGTTGGTGCATTTAATGTTGTCCCAGAGCCTCTTAGGCTGTCTTCATTTCTTTTCATTCTTTTTTCTTTATTCTGTTCTGCGGCAGTGATTTCCACCCTGTGTCTTCCAGGTCACTTATCCATTCTTCTGCCTCAGTTATTCTGCTGTTGATTCCTTCTAGTGTATTTTTCATTTCAATTATTGTATTGTTCATCTCTGTTTGTTTGTTCTTTAATTCTTCTAGGTCTTTGTTAAACATTTCTTGCATCTTCTCAATCCTTGCCTCCATTCTTTTTCCAAGGGCCTCAATCATCTTCACTATCATTATTCTGAATTTTCTGGAAAGTTGCTTATCTCCACTTCGTTTAATTGTTTTTTCAGGTTTTATCTTGTTCCGTCATCTGGGACATAGTCCTCTGCCTTTTCATTTTGTCTATCTTCCTGTGATTGTGGTTTTCGTTCTGCAGGCTGCAGGATTATAGTTCTTCTTGCTTCTGCTGTCTGTCCTCTGGTGGTTGAGGCTATCTAAGAGGTTGTGCAACCTTCCTGATGGGAGGGACTGGTAGTGGGTAGAGCTGGGCATCCCTCTGGTGGGCAGAGCTCAGTAAAACTTTAATCCGCTTGTCTGCTGATGGGTGGGGCTGGGTTCCCTCCCTGTTGGCTCTTTGGCCTGAGGAGACCCAGCACTGGTGCCTACAGGCTCTTTGGTGGAGCTAATGGCAGATTCCAGGAGGGCTGACTACAATGAGTACTTCCCAGAACTTCTGCTGCCAGTGTCCTTGTCCCTGCCTTGAGCCACAGCCACCCCACCCTGCCCCCCGCAGGAGACCCTCCAACACTAGCAGGTAGATCTGGTTCTGTCTCCTGTGGGGTCACTTCTCCTTCCCCCTGGGTCCTGGTGCACACACTACTTTATGCCTGACCTCCAAGAATGGAGTCTCTGTTTCCCCCAGTCCTGTCGAAGTCCTGCAATCAAACCCCATTGGCCTTCAAGTCTGATTCTCTGAGGATTCCTCCTCCCAGTGCCAGACCCCCAGGTTGCGAAGCCTGACCTGGGGCTCAGAGCCTTCACTCCAGTGCGTGGACTTCTGTGGTATAATTGTTCTCCAGTTGAGAGTCGCCAACCCAGCAGTTTTGGGATTTGATTTTATTGTGATTGCTCCCCTCCTACCATCTCACTGCAGCTCTCCTTTGTCTTGGATGTGGGGTATCTTTCTTGGTGAGTTCCAGTGTCTTGCTGTCAATGATTGTTCAGTAGTTAGTTGTGATTCCAGTGCTCTCGCAAGAGGGAGTTGGAGGTGGTATTTAAATGTCAAATTATTCATGCAATATTAAGATTCAGGTTTAGAAATGCATAGTTAACAGAAAAGTCTTATAATTCCCACATTAACTGTGCCTCATCCTAGCAATAGATATGCTGAGTTTCTGTATATAGTCTTTAAATTTAATACTTCAGTGCCATATACTCTATACAAGAATCAGTTATGGTTTCCACAGCAACTCTATCTGGCTGCATTACTCTTGTTAATACAAAAGTTAACGTTGTATTCAAAAATGACATTTGCAAATAAGGTAGCAGGCAAGTAAGAGCTGTGTGGAAACTTTAAAGTTAGAGGTTTTTTTGTTTTTTTTGTTTTGTTGCGGTACGCGGGCGTCTCACTGTTGCGGCCTTTCCCATTGCGGAGCACAGGCTCTGGACGCGCAGGCTCAGCAGCCATGGCTCATGGGCCCAGCCACTCCGCGGCATGTGGGATCCTCCCGGACCGGGGCACGAACCCACGTACCCTGCGTTGGCAGGCGGACTCAACCACTGCGCCACCAGGGAAGCCCTAAAGTTAGAGTTTTTGACTTATGTAATTAAAAAAAATTCTTAGCTCCATTATGTATGAAGTAAATATTATTCCATTTTTAATGAGCACCAAAAATGTACAAGGAGACACTATACAAAATATAAAGTTGTAAACATATGTATACACAGAATGATCCAAGAGTCAGTTAATTTTTTTTTTTTTTTTTTTTTTTTTTGCATTACACGGGCCTCTCACTGCTGTGGCCTCTCCCGCCATGGAGCACAGGCTCCGGACGCGCAGGCCCAGCGGCCACGGCTCATGGACCCAGCCGCTCAGCGGCATGCGGGATCCTCCTGAACCGGGGCACGAACCTGCGTCCCCTGCATCAGCAGGCGGACTGTCAACCACTGTGCCACCAGGGAAGCCCCCAAAAGTCAGTTAATTTTTTCCTGAAGAGCAATCCACATTCACATGAAATGTAGTTGATTAGCAGCCAGATGGCTATTCCCTTCTATGTCCAAGGTCCCCAAGACCATTCCCAGGTTTCATGATTCACTAGGAAGACTCACAAAATTCAGCATATAGTAATACTCAAGGAATGAACACCTTTCATTATAACAAGTACCTTACAAGAAAGTTTATAAACTAAAATCAGCAAAGGCAAAAGTCACATGGGGTAATGTCCAGAGGAAACCAGCACAAGCCTTCAAGAGTCCTCTCCCAAAGGAGTCGAAAAGGACGCTTCATTCCTCCAGCAACAAATTTGGCAACATGGATGAAATGTTATCTATCAGGGAAGCACAGTAAAGACTCAGTGCCCAAGGGTTTTATTGGGATCACATATACACCCTCTACCTAACACATAGCAAAATCCCAGACTCCCAGAACAAAAACAGATGTTCAGCATAAACCATATTATTTGTACCAACAGTCTAGGTACAGTGAGCCACTCATGTCATTTAAGGAAGTTTCTTTTCAATGTATGGAACTTTGAATCACCATTCCAATTCCCAGATACCTGCCAAGTACCAAACTTGCAGGCAGGCCTTCCTGAAGGGTAGCAGTCTCAGGCCTGCTATATTTTCTCTTTTTTGTGTATTCCTAAGTAATATATACATATACAGATGTACCACTACACTTTTTCTAAGGCACCATTGTTAATGCTTTTGGAGAAATTAAAATGGCTTTTTCTATTTGGCATGGCTACAGTTAAAGAGACTTAACAGTACGCAGGAGTTATTTTCATGAAGTACAAAAGCAGTTATACCATTTACATAAAATCCAGGGCCGTGTTTTAACATCTTGCTGTGGACATTTAAAATTCTTCTTAATACCTTCTTTGAGACAGTCCTTACCTTAGGGGTCCTATGGGCAAATGATTGCAACTTGTTTTGCAGGGGATGGAATGAGGATGGGGTGGGTAATAACCTTTTGCAACCATCTGAATTCATTATGTCTATGCACTGTTTCTGCATAGGTAAGAACAGATCAGAGAGCCCACAATCATGGTACTAATATTTATAAGTATTTTGTTAATGTCCTAGATGTTTCTTTTTATATATAGGATCCAGACTGATTAAACTTTCCCTGGGTCCTATGAGGCAGTGTGGAACTTAGCACCATATCTATTAGAAAGCCTAATGTATGAAAAGTTATTATGTGTTTTGAAAAATTAACTAATATATATGTTCAGTTTTTCTAGACAATTTTTTTTACTGGGATGGTAGTTTTCTTGAACTGTACTAATTTAGAGAGAGGATTTCTCAAAATTTATTCCAGTATGCATGTGGACAGAAGTTAACAGATTATTTACTGTATGCAAACTCTTTTGAGTCATTTAAGCCCAGTAAATTTTACCCTGATGCATAAAAGATAATGTTACTGGTTGAACAATCTTTTCCTGTATAAATTGCAGAAGAATAGCAGTAAAATTTTTCTCTTCTTCAATCAAAGATCAACTTTGTAATTTCTGTGATTAAGCTGAGTGTAGACAAACTTGATTTTGGTCTTATTTTATTTCTAAAGTTAAAAAAGAGTCAGTGAATTTAAATCACCCAGTATGGATACTATAATAACATGTACTGATTTGCTTTCTGGATGTAACTTCTTAAATTTTTAGAAAGTAATAGTTACTCCTAAAACTAAAATGTACAAGACTTTATAATCAGTGCTGAAAGCAGAACAATATTCTGTTTGCTCAATTCAGAGTAAATTTCACAGTTGTTTTAACATATTATGTAATATAATTTGACAAAGTTGTTTAAGGTATCAGCTATATTCACATTTCTGTCCTTATAAAACGGTTATGGCTGTCCATTTTCTCCCTGCCTCTATCAAATTTAAGAACCTTAGGAAAAGAAAAGAGTGTTTGTTGTACAAATTTAACAGGTGGAACATGAGACAAGAAGAAAAGAGGAACTTCTTACACTCTCCAATGACTTTTCTAGCACAAGTGCCCTTGGGTAGTCTGGAAACATAATGATAGATATTGCTGACTTCCAGGTTCCTTCTTTGATTCAGAAATTCAACTTCAGTTCATTAAAATATTATCCTAATGAAAAGACTTAAAAATGAAACATGTATTGAATTAGTGCCTGCAAGATGCAAGGCAGTTTCACAGGGAGTTCCCTGGCAGTCCAGTGGTTAGGACTTGGTGCTTTCACTGCCGTGGGCCTGGGTTCAATCCCTGGTTGGGGAACTAAGATTAAGATCCCATAAGCTGCATGGCACAGCCAAAAATAACGAAAAGGCCGTTTCATAAAAGTTAACTAATTTCTTTTCATACCTGCCAGATGAATTATACTCTTATCATTTTATAGATGAGGTAAGTGAGACTCAGAAAGGTAAAAGAGTTTGCCCTAAAGCATAGAGAATGTATGTAACTGGAGTTGGGATTGGAACCCAGATATTCTTTCTACTAAAGAAATAGCTTAGTAGAATTTTTAAGATGACAAGAATGTTCCATTTTACTTAATTTAACTCCCTTATCCTATGTGTAGGTAAATCAAGGCTCAGAATTGCCCAAAGATAAAAGCTAGTTTGTGGCAAAAAGAGAAACAGAATCTAGTTCAGTGGTTCATTCATTACTCCTTCACTTGGCTTCAGTGACTCTTCATAATCTTAGTTTTATTCCTGAATTACTCATCTTTCCTTCTAAATCTCTTTGGCTTGATCCTCTTCTTTTTCTGCATTTCTTCCATTGGTGGTCTCATTTTCGTTATGACTTTTAATGCTAGCTGACAGCTCCCAAATTCATTTTTTCCGTCCATATGTGACTCACTGAGTTGCAGACTTTTGTATCCAACTTCCTACCTGAAATCTCCACTCAGCAGTCTCATAAATATCTCAATTTCAACCTAAAACTGACAGATTTTTGTTTTCCGTAGCTAATCTGTTCTTCCCACCATCTTTCCCATCTCAGTTGATGGCAACGTTATCCTTTCAGCTACTTTCAGTTACTCAAGACAAAACACCCTGGAGTCCTCACTCCGTATTTGATGTACAGGAAAACCATTTTGGCTCTATCTTTAAAACATATGCAGAATTCAACTACTTCTTACCACCTTTACTGATACTGCTCTCTAACATTAAGTCAGATCCTGTTACTCCTTTCAGAACTTTGCAATGATTCCCCATTTTCTTCAGAGTAAAAAATTGAAGACCTTACAAAGCAAGGTTTTGTCAGGATAACAACATTTTTAAAGGGTCACTCTTGTTGCTAAGTTTCTTTCTCACTAGAATATAAACACTGTTGGAGGCAGGAATCTTTATCTCCCTTTGGTTTACTACTATATCCCAAGCACACCAGTGCCTAGCACATAGACGGCATTGAATCAGTGTTTGTTGAATTTAAGTTCATGCATTCATTAAATATTTATTAAGCTCATGGTATATGACAAACCAGTGCTGGATACAGCAAATCAGCTGTGGTCTCTGCCTTCATGAAGCTTTCATGAAATAGATGCCCATTCTCAGAGATACTGATTCTGTTGGTCTTCTGTGTATTCCAAACATCTGTATTTTTTAAATTATTACAGATGATTTTGATACACATGATGTGTTAAAAGTTTGTTGTGTCTGTACCTCACTGTAGAAATAGATTTATTCTCAAGAATACATCATTAGGAAACCCAGAAGTAACTTGGTCTCTAAGGGTTGATAAACATTCCTAAACAGGAAATATTAGGGGAAAGAAGACCCAATAAACACTCTAGGGAGTACATATTGCACAAACACCTCTTTCATGTTAAATAGTGCCAGTTTCCAATAACCTTATCACTCACCTCTACTGGTTGAATGGGGTTAGAGTGTCTCTTTTCCATATCTAGCTGTTTACAGCTGTTTTCACATTATTTGCCCTATCATATATTTTGTGCTATTATGGACTGCAGAAACATGTAGGAGTCAAAAGAATTAAGTTATTTTCCCAACAATGAAATTAACTGAGTTGGTAGTCTCACTGAAGCTAGGGTTCCTTATCTTTCTTTAAAAAAGAAAAAAAAAAAAAAAGGTTCTTCATCTTTAAAAGGTAGGTTTAGACTAAATTAAGCTCCCTCTAGCTGCAATATTCTAGAATTCTGATTTTACTTTTGACATCTACAGCAGTTATAATTGATAACAGTGATAGAAACAATACAGTATCAAAATTTGATACAGTTTTGAATCATCTCATTATAGAAGTCTTTGGTGTTTCCAGGTTAACATACTATAAATAAAGGTCTTGCATTTAAAACATAATTTCATTTATTTTCTAGTTTTTGCTAATTTCAGTTGATGAATCAACATGGCTCTTTGGAAAGTTCAGTCAACAAAGAAACTCCATTTCTGATTACATTTCAGAACAATCATGGAAAAAATACTCTCACAATGATTCTCATTATTTCCCCTCCAGTAGACTTTAAGGGTATGACAGATCCCCATCATTAACATGGCTTACTATGGGAGTGTGGGCTACCTATCATAATCTCTGGGGAGGAAGAGGGTGTGATGTGGAGGTGAGGAGGACATGTCTAGAATTTGAAAAGATTCCCAAATGGTTCTGATATCTACCATAACAACCCTCTACCACCATTCCCCATTTGAGAATCACTGTTCTGGGGATTAACCAAATAAATGTTCTCATTAACTATTCAAGACCATCACTGTATCTGCATTCCACATAAAAAACTACTTTATTCAGGTGTATATATTCTTTATCCATTGCATTGCATATTACCTGAATTCAGAAGATAGTTTATATGTAGTACATCACTGTCTACCATTCTGAACATCATGAAGTGGAGAATAACTGACACATTATATTGAACAGTTCATGCAAACTCTATTCTAAATGAAGATAAGTATACTTCAAATAAGTTATTTCTTTGGAATCTAAAGAAAATTAGAATATAACCATTGTATCAATAATCGTGGTATTTTTCAAGTGGACAGTGTGTCTTTGAATACCCTATATTCTCTAGTTTTTACTCCAAGTAAGATAAATGAGGAAATATACAGCAAATATTTTTAAGATGAAAATTTCATTCTTTTATAAAGTTCCTGACAACAACCTGAAGCTAGAGTATATACCCTGGAGTTGGAGAGTCTGGTTTTCAATTATAGCCCTACCACTTATTATCTCTGCAGTCCTGGGCAAATTACTTAATCTCTGTAGGTCTTAACTGCATCACCTGTAAAGTAGGGATAGTAATCGTATTTACCTCGGTGTTATGTTCTGGATTTTATAAGCCAGTGCATATAAACTGTTTGGCATAGTGCCTGACTTCTAATAAGCCATTGTGTCAAAAGCAAAAATTAGAGCGGGTGGTAGTTCACATCTTTTTTTTTTTAAGAACATAAAACCTCTAATAATCTGTAATAATATAGGCTTTGCAAAAATGAAGTTTTTTTAGTTGCTAATATGAGTTGACCCCAAACCTTCAACCTTCAAATAGTCTTTGTTTGCTTGAAACAATACTATTCCTCTGGTATGATGGTGACTTAGTTTATTACTTACACTAAAATTGTTTTTTGATCTGTCACTAGCAGAAAAAATAAAACTTCTGCATAAATAGTAAATAGTGTTACAAATAGTGCTTCTCAAGCTTTCATGTACAGATTAATTACTTGGAGATAGAAGCTCAGATTTTCAGGCCCAATACCATTAACATCTGAGATAAGCCCCAGGAATCTGCATTATCACCCTCTACTTCTCAGTTGATTTAGATGAAAGTGGTCCCTAGGACCACACTTTGAGAAATATTTATTCACAGAATAGCATGAGAGTGGCAATCAGAAGACTATGGTTATGAATCTAGCATTGCCATAGATTTCTAGCTTTGCATCCTAATGATTTAACTTCTGCTTTGAGAACATGAGAATGTACATCAAGTATCTTGAACTTTTTCAAAGTCAGAATATAAATTAAGAAGTTCTATATGTTTGAAGACAATGTAATAAAGAGCAAAATTCATTAGGCTGAGAACTGTAAGACAAGATTTCTCGTCCCAGCTCTGCTACTTTATAGTGTAATGATTGGGTAAGGTATATAATGTCTCTGAAATCTTAGTTTCTCCATCTTTAGAAAAGAGTTAATACCATATTCACCAAGTATGTCATATCCAACTAGGATGTAAGTACCAAGAAATCAGACTTTGTTTTTGCTCACTGTTGTATATTCAGCACCTAGAACAGTGCCTGGTACATAGTAGGTACTCAATAGGTAATTGTGGAATGGATGAAGTATATTATTTGAAGTGATCTAATAAATCCTGGGAATAGAAACAAAAAAATAGCATAGTACCTTCCCTGGGCGAGACAGACATGCATAAATACTACAGCATAGTTAAATGAATGAGTGCATTGTGAAGATCACCTGAGGTAATGTAATGATGCACATTGCAAGTTATAAGGTGATGGTGGCACTTGTAGAGAACAAAAGAAAGAATGCAAGTTCAGAAATGGATCTGTTAACCCTTTAAAGCATTTCTTCAGAGATTTATGGTCAGTTTGAAGTTAAAGCCATGATAATCCAGAGAATAATGTTGGCATTTAGTGAAGGTGGGAACATGAAATGGGACCTACAAGTGCACAATAGTAAAATGGGATTAAAATGAAAGTGCACGTGCTCACACACAAGTGTATATATGCACATACATACCTTGTGTGTGTGATGGGGAAGAGGGCAGTGGAAATGATTGAACACAAGTTGAAAAGGATAATGGAGAGGTGGTAGTAATGAAGGAAGAGTAAGGAGACATAGATGCAGCTGTTTCTTCTAATATCATCCTTTAGTAGTACTCATTTTAATTTAATTTTTCAGTACCCATATTAATAATAGGGTGAGAACTGGGAGTTAGGTTGGAGTAGAGAGTTAGAGGAGAAGAATGTGTTTAAACAAAACAAAAAGTAGACCTAGGTCTCTGATGACTGGCACTTTATTTTATTGATTACTTGATATATAACATCTTAAGTTATTTGGGGTTTTTTTTTGTTTGTTTTTAAGGCTGGGGGCTGGTCAACTAATTGTAAAGCCTTCACAGTTTAGAAAGTGGAAAATGCTTTTAAACCAATCTAAATCATTTTTTGCACTGTTGCATAATAGCAGAATATTTTTTAAAGTCACTCATAAGTAAAAGAAAAGTAGTTTCCTATGCTATGAAAGGCAGTGTGGATTTTTATAATCATTTTTAGACTTCCTTTTTGATCATCTCTTTCAAAAATGTGCATACTGATATCTTTCATATGGTGTTTTTTCTATTTAAATTGCAAGTTTAAATTTGTATGTCGCTAAGACACAAGATTTATCATGTGGGATCCAAGGGGTCTCTCTTGAAGATGCGTAAACCTTCTGACATTGCTGGAAAAGTTCTGTAGTTATGCACATTTTTCTGGAGAGGGGTCCTTGTTCTTAAAGAGAGTCCATGACCAAAACAAGGCCCTACAAGAACAGTTTTAATTCATTGACTCAGTTCTCTTTTTTAAAGACTACTATGGAGACTGAAGTGTGTAGTTAAAAGTATCTGAAGGTTGTCACTATATATTTTTGTTTATATAATGATCTATCACCTCAAAAAAAATTTTGGAATGTGTGTTTTACCACATGGTCTGTTTTGCAGGTTCGATTCCCTTCTCACTTCAGTTCAGATCTCAAGGACCTTCTAAGGAACCTGCTGCAGGTGGACCTGACGAAGCGGTTTGGAAATCTAAAGAATGGTGTGAGTGATATAAAAACTCACAAGTGGTTTGCCACAACTGATTGGATTGCTATTTACCAGAGGAAGGTGAGCCTTTTCTTTCTTTAATTTAAAAGCTTTTTAAAAGTTGCTGTTTAAATTATATGTAGTAGAGGTATCTAACTTAACACATGGTTTTATTTATTTATTTTTTTTTTACCTTTTGAATTAATCTTATGCAGGACTTAAAGAACCTTTATAGCCCACAACTTAAAAATGAGTTTTCTCCTTGATAGAAGGGAAAGTGTATATTCTATTTTGACCACCAATTGAAATGTTTTCCTGGTTAAATTTTTCCTACCCATGCCTCTTTTCATAATGCCATGGCAGTTATATATTAGACAATGTCGTAATGGTTTGCACTTCAAAACTGATGTGAAGCCACATTAGTAGGATGATATGTAAACAAATATATTCTCTTACCCAGGATTGGCATACAGCCAGATATAATAACGTTTAAGTGCTGGATTCATCAGGTATTTTTCAGTCATTATTACTTTACCTTTGTAATAAATTGAGACATTTAAGAAAAGATTTTGCGGTGCTGAATTACTTTTATCTCTCCTTTTGCTTCTTAAATGCCCAGTTAAAGATAGTTTGTATGAATAAAGTGTTTTCATCTTGAATATGTTATTTTTTCTTTTTTTTCATAAAACAAAAACTTATAATGTTTCAGAAATTTGCCATATTTAATAATGCCATGCAGCCACATGAGTGAATTTCCTTAGGAAAAAAATGTAAATGCTCAAATTATTAATAGCACAGTTTTTCTAATTTATATTTTTTTATAAAAGATTTTTTAAAAAACATTAAAAGAATTTTAGAATGCAGCAAATAGAAAATATAGCAAGACCAAAACAATGTGAGTGCAGTACAGCCTTTGCATCTCAAAGGGGTTCAAAAACTCTCTAACCATTAAATTCATGAAACATAGCCATTAGCATCATTATCTCAGCTGGTTGTGTTTAGTCAAGAACAAGGTCCAAAGCAATTTAAAATAGATTTTAGATCTAATAAATAAATATTTTATATTTTCATGTTTTTTCTAAATTTCCTAGCACCAATGCAGTACTTTCAAATTAATGAAAGCAACTCTGTAACCTCTCATTTTAATCTTTGAAGTAATCTTATGGGATAGGTGGTACCATTTTCCCCATCTTACTGATGAGAAAATCGGCTCAGAAAGGCTAACTGCTTTAAACATAATCATACAGCTGCTAAATAATGCCTGTGTTTGACTCCAAGTTCTTCAGATTCCCAATTCCAAGATCACATTACCCCTTTAAAGACCTTTTAACATGGTTATTAAAATAAAGCTCCAAACCACTGAACAGTACATTGTTTCATAAGATATTCATAGATTTTACATATTACATGCTTAACTTTCATGCTTTGAGCAATTTTGGAGTAGAAAGACTCTTCCTCAGAAGGCAGAAAAGAGCGAGCATGAACTCTGGGGTTAGGTAGACATTGATCTGAATCCCAGATCAGACAACCATTAGGAGTGAGATCTCAAGCAAATTACTTAACCACTTTAAAGCATCAGATTCCTCATCCTAAAAATTTGTATTAAGGTAGAGGATGCAAAAGGAAGAGTAGTTTGGAGAGAAAGATTAAATAGATTGGTCCAGCCTCTATTTTTCTTTCTGGTTGAGGTATGTTTCATGTAGTTATAATCAGGTAATATGTTAAGTAAATAGATATGAAATCATCATAATCCCATCATCCAGACAGCACCTCTATTAACAGTTGGTATATTTATTCCTTTTTTCTGTGCTCTTCCTCACCACAGTCCATTCCCATGACTTCAGTGACCACCTTCAGTAGTAGATCTACTTCTTCCGATCCTGCATTTTCCCCTTAGCTTCAGGCCATTACATCACAGTTACTACCTACTACAAGATTCTATTTGGGTGACTTATTTAATCCACATTTTCTTTTAGTGCTTTTTGATCTAACTTCTTTTTGCTATTGTTGTTTAATAATTAACCAATTATCCTCTTAGCATTTGTTGAATAATAATTATCTGACTCCTTATTTGAAACTCCACCTTTCCTAATACTAAATTATTATACACTTCAGTCTGTTTCTGAACTTCATTTTTTATGAGCTCTTTTTGTCTCTTCTTGTACTGTATACCACACCACCACACCATTTTATGTAGCTTTGTATTTTTTTATTTCAATTTTCAAAATACTTATATATTTAATATGTGGAATTCTTATAAATATTTATGAAAAATACATAATTCAGTTTTCTCCAGTTTTATTGTAGTAAAGTACACATAACGTAAAATTTAATATCTTAACCGTATGTAAGTGTACAGTTCAGTGGCATTAAGTACATTAATATTGTTGTGCCACCATCACCACCATCCATCTCCAGAACTTTTTCTTCTTGCAAAACTGAAACTCTGTACCCATTAAACAATAACTCCTCTGTTTTATTGGTCTTTCCAAATATTTATGTTGTATTGGGTGATCTTAATTGGGATTATAGTATATTAATTAGAAGAGAACCAAAATCTTTAGGGTTCTTTTTAATGAGCATGTTATATTTCTGCAGTTAATTCAGATATTTTCTGTCATTTGATAAAGTTTTAGAAACCCCTTCCCTCCTACAGGTCCAATTTCTCTCTCAAAGTTATTCCTTAAATTTATATTTTGGTTGCTACTGTGAATGTGTTTCTCTCCCATTGTAAGAGCACATGGGAGAAAACATTTCTATGTTTGTTACAATTGGCTACCTTACTAAATAAATTCTGTTATTGATTTCCTTGGATTTTATTGACAGATAATCACAGTGGGCGGAGGTGTCATTTGCCTCTTCTTTTTCAATATTTATATATTTTATTTCCATTTTGTTTTATTATATATGCTAGAATGTCTAGAATAATATTTTAAAACAGTGGGCCTGTTGAGCTGTCTTATCTTGTTCCTCTTTTGAATGGGAATGCCTTTTATGCTTTACCACCAAATACGAAATTAGCTATTTGCCTTGGATAAGTATTCTTGATCAGGTTAAGGAAATATCCTTGATTTCTAGTTTACTGTATTTTATCTTCTTTGACATATAAGGAGTTACATCAGTGAGATATCCTAACATTCCTGAAGTGAACATCATTTAATCCTAGGGTATTATTATTTTAATATCTGCCTAAAATCAATTTGCTAAAGTTTTATTTAGGATTTTTACTTCCATAGTCATAAGTTTTATTGATCTATAGTTTTTTTTTTCTGGAGTTGAGATTATATGCATTCATAAAATGAGTCTGGAAATTTTCCATGTTTCTTATTCTTTGGGAAATTTAAAGAAAATAGGAATTATATTTATACCTTGGAAATTTTAAGAAATTAATTCTCCTGTTGATATTGGCCTCTTCAAATTTTTGCCTCTTATAAAGTCAATTATAGAAAATTATATTTTCCTATAAAATCATTTATATCCCTTTGCAATTATCACTATTTATATTATCTTTATTATATTATGTTAATTAATGCTATATTTAGATGAATTGATTAGACTTTGTTGAAGTTTATACTTTTTATTAGTATCTTAAAGATTTATAATGTATTTTGAATATTTTCAAATTTATTTTAGCCAACATTTACTAATCTTTACATATCATGTATTTTAAACAATTATTCTTAAAATGGGTAGAACTTCTACTGCTCATTTAGCATTCATGTGCTTTCCAAAGGGCTGGATTTATCTCAGGTAGTAAACAGCTTATCTGCCAAGAAGTAGCACACTATAACAAACAGTTTATTTTATTGGGCAAATTGATCAATAGCAAATCTTGATGATTAACAAAAATGGACTTGGGGCTCTCCAGATAATTTACAAACAGAAATAATTCAGTACTTTAACAAAGCCATTTGTTTTACTATCATCTCAATTCTAAGTATGTAGAGAAGTACAAAAATGATAGTAAATTTGAATAATTTTCATAGTCCTTTTTTATTCTCTGACCAAGTGCTTATGAACAACGGAATAGACAAAGGCATCTGGCAGAAAGACAAAACATGGGAGAAAATGGCCTGGACAGCTCAAACTGTACAATCATTTTCCAGAGATTACCTCAGTAGGTGTGATCCTAAACTGCTGCCTTGCTAGTAGACATGAGGCGACTGTCTGCTTAGCCCATTCTTCTGTGCAGTGTAGAACTGCAGGATCCAATGCAGGGCACATAGGCAACCATCTGGCAAACAATAAGATATTAGACTTCCCATTCCTACTTATTTTTTACCTTATTCTTTTTAGATGTCTTGTTTGTGTGTATCTTATAATAGTTTAGCCATGTGTGTAAATAATTTATAAATAAATAACTATACATTTATTGGTGATATATACTCAAAAATGTTTTACTAAAGGGCATATAAATCAAAAAATTTTGGAAACCACTGGTATAAATATTAGAAACAGCTCTGGACTGGAAGTGGAGACCTAATGAATTTGAAACCTGCTTTAGCCACTTATTAGTCACATGAATTTGGTCAACTTTCTGTTTTATAATCTGTAAAATGGGAATAAGGCTACCTTCCCTGCCTCCCTCACAGTGTTATGTTGAGGAAGAAATGAAACAGCCTGCATATAATTGTTTGTAAACATTATAGATGCTGTGTAAATTGTGGTGTTATTGTTTCAATTTTTCAAATCTTTTCCTCAAACATATTCAATACACTGCATTATCTTTATACAGACCACATTTTAAGTAATGGAAAGACTTTTTATTTTTAGGATCCAAAGAGAAAACTGTCAGAACTTAACAATTTTGTAATTCTAAAAGAGATTTTTTTTTTCAAATTTCTCAGAAATTTTTGATAGCCAGATATTTTAAACAAAATCGTGTTGGGAATTTTTAAGAAATGATTAAAAATAAATCTGAATTATCTGTAACCTCAGGAGGAAGGAATTAAGGAAAAGGGGATAGAAAATGGACTTCAGCAGTAAGGAACTGATACAGGAAAAACTGAAGTTCTATAACCTTAAGTGCCAGCATTTTGATGCCAGCAGTTAATTATCCTAGAAATCTCAAGTATTGTTGTTGGCCTGTACCATTCCTTGAATGAAAATATTGAGATCAGTAGCAAACCTATAGTTTGCTTCTTCTTTTAATGTTGTGATCATTTAGGGACTTAAAGGCATTTAAAGATTGCCACTGTGTAGTAATAGTCGGAATTTATTTTCCTTAGTGTTTGTTTGGAAATTCTGTGGCATTTGTTTTTCCTCTTTTTCCATATCACCAAGCAGTTAACAGTTCTGACACTATCTATCTGGAGATACCAATTGCCAGTACAGTTTTTGCTTCTGACTAACGGGCTATAGGTCAAGAGTCCCACAAACACCTGGGGGTCGATTAATTTGCTAGAGCGGCTCACAGAACTGAGAAACTACTTACTGGGTGACCAGCTTATTATAAAGGGGTATAACTCAGGAATAGCCAGATGGAAGAGAGGCACAGGGCAAGGTGTGTGGGAAGGGGCTCAGAGCTTCCTGCTCTCTCCAAGCATGCCACTCTCCCCAAATCCCCACTTGTTCACCAACCCAGAAGCTCTTCGAAACCCAAACCCCTTCCTTTTGGGGTTTTATGAAGGCCTCATTACATAGGCATGATTGATTCATTCATTGTCCATTGGTAACTGAACTCAGTCTCCAGTCTCTCTCCCCTCCCAGAAGGTCAGGGAGTGGGACTGAAAGTTCCAACCTTCTAATCACAGGGTTGGGTCCCCTGGGAACCAGCCTCCATCCTTAGGTTACTTAGGGGCTTTCCCAAAGACACCTCATTAACATAACAAAAGACACCTTTGCCACTCTCAACTCAGGAAATCCAAGGGTTTTAGGAGCTTTGTGCCACTAACTGGCACAAAGACCAAATATATATTTCTTATTATAAATCACAATATCACTCTTGTTTCTCTCTCTGTCTCAATTATAGGTTGAAGCTCCATTCATACCAAAGTTCAGAGGCTCTGGAGATACCAGCAATTTTGATGACTATGAAGAAGAAGATATCCGTGTCTCTATAACAGAAAAATGTGGAAAAGAATTTTGTGAATTTTAGAGATGAGCAACAAGATGACATCAGAGCTCACACTCAGTCTTTGCACTCTGTTAAGAGATAAGGTAGAGCTGAGACCGTCCTTGTCGAAGCAGTTACCTAGTTCCTTCATTCCAGCGACTGAGTGAGGTCTTTATTGCCGTCATCCGTCTGTGCACTCTACATCCACCTATGTAACAAGGCACCGCTAAGCAAGCATTGTCTGTGCCATAACACAGAACTAGACACTTTCCTGCTTCTCTTTGGTTCGTCTTTCTCCTCTTCTCCTAAATCCATTTCTTCGCGTTTCATTTTCATTATTTTTTCTGCAAATAGTGCTTCATTTTATTTTGTTGGTGTTGCAGATGGGCAGTGTTACGGCTATGTGACATTGGAAGAGAAGGATAAATGTTTCTTTTAGTAGTTCTTACCAATATTTTTGTTGGTCAGTTGCTTAAGGATATACTTTCTAATAATTATTTTTACTTTGAGTAGCTCATATTCGGTTTTGCCAAAACGCTGGACAATTTTTGAAGGTAGAATGTCTTTACACCAAGGATATTTATACAAATAAAACAATAACTTTCCTAGAACTAATACAGAGTAGCTAGACCCAGCAATTTGGATTCCTACAGATCAGAAGCTCTCTTTCACTTCACCGCCTTTTCTGTCATCCTCCCCTTGAGTAAATAAGTGACCAGCCTGTGCAGTATGACAAGCGTGTCTCATTTGCAGAAAAAGCTAATGATATGGATCATCATCGCCCAGGTTCTCTCACTTGATACCAGCATTTATGTAGGTATCAGAGAAGAGTTCTAAGATTTCTAAACTTTAACTTTCCATAAGGGTTTTAGCCAGTATTTTAATAGAACATGACTAATGAAAGTGACACATTTTTAAGTTTCTCAAATAGTCCCCATTGTAAACTTTTGAAAGGAAGAGAAATGAAGTAAAAAGAACATTAATGTGAACAAATACTTAGCTAAGTCAAACAAGTGGCTTGATTCTTGTAAACAATATAGAGGCACTTTTGTTTAAATATAGAGGTTTTTTTGTTTATTTTGCTTTGCTTTGCTTTGCTTTGTTTTGTCACAGTAAGAATAAAAGTTGTTGTCAGGTGATTATGCTGGTGTACTATATTTGTCAGCCTGAGGTAGAGGCCCTGTTGCAACTTCGGCTTTCATCCTATGCCTCAGCAATGAGGAAAGGGGACAAAATTTATAAAACTACCACAACTGTGTTTTAATTTTGAGGTGTAGTATTTTTAGATATGTTGTAATTTCTTGCCTCTTCTTTCAGTAAATGGAATTATGATCATGCAGATACAATTTTAGTATTTGAGTTTAGTTTTTTTAATATACTTTTTGCCAGTTGACTTAACATTGCTGTCATGTGGAAATTTCAAGCACTTTTGCACATTTCATTCACTGTTTGTTGAGACTCCACGGCTTAACTCAGTTTTTTAAATATGTTTTTTCTTTGCTTTTAAATTTCCTGTTTGGTTTTATCTCTATGTGTCAGTGACCTATCTTAAAACAACACACCAAAATAGTTGAAAATAAACTGTGTTCATTTTTTATGATCAATTTACATGCATATAAGATGAGTTGTGTTTAATCAAACTGATCTTAATGTATATAAGCACTCTATTTGCTTCATTATCGGTGCAGGTAGGTCACTGATTCTACTTCTTTTCATCTGTACCACACCCTTGTAAAACCTTTGAAGACACTGAAAAAATCTGTCTGAGATATTCTCCTTATCAGTCTGTACATCTTTTGGTTGTCAAGTGTTTCTGCATGGTCATGTCACTTAAAAGCTGATACTGATTCGTTGGTCACCTATATTTAAAATGTGCAAGAAAAATATGAAATACTTTGCTGTAGCAAGTTTTATGTAACAAAAATATATCATGTTAATAAATCTAAAAAATTTTAATTACTTTTTTTGTATTTCATTTAGACCCAAGAACATGCTCATCATGTATTCTATATGTATGCTATAAATGCTATGGTACCTTTGTTGTATATTATTGTAAAATTATTACAAAATAATTTTAGTAAATCATGGGGGTGATGTTTTGATTATTACATTTTTAGTTTTCAGTAATTAAAATGATTTCTATGAATTCTAAAAAAAAAAAAAATGAAATTACTACTGCCCAACACAATTTGCTATAGAATCTACCTAGGTTGATTACCCTAGGCATACATTGGTTTTTGAGGGCTATTTAGCCGTTCCATTTTAACTCTCCATTTAAAGGACACCAGCAAGCTTTCAAATATATCAAGGGAGTCTATTTCTGACCACTCAAGTACACTGAATTAGAATATCTTAGAATTATATAAAACTCCCAGTTTCAGCCACAATTGAGCCAAAAATAAAAGTGTGATTAATAAATAAGTGGAATGAATCAGTGTTTAATATCAGATTACATTATTTGAAACAGAAGAAATAATGAGATGGCATTGTCGAGGAAGGAGCCCTAGACTGAAAGTCAAGGCATCTGTCAAGACTGGCCTGTCACTATTAGCAATGACATTGGCCTCAGTTCTCTTATCTATGAAATGGAAGAGTTCCATTAGGCAGTTTCTAATGTCCCTTCTAACTTTCATATGTTGTGGCAAGACTCTTTTTGACGTTTTGAAGGGATAACATGCTTAGAAGCAAGTCTCAGTAAGGCTATATTTTAGGGCATCTTTCTTCTTACTCTACAGTGTTCTTACAATTCTTTGAATATCATGAGAACCTCGTGTCTGTTCTGATTCCTTCCTCCTTCACTGATGCTAAATATCCAATTGATATCAAACTGTCAGCCTACCAAAAAGATATTGTGGCTTGTGGGCACTGCTGTCTTGTTCTGATATGTTCTTGTAGTGACTGCCCATTGGCCTGAAAATACTCATTGTAAGCCTAAAAAAATCATTTTTCTTTCCCACTGTTTTTTCTGCTTGTTGAAGAATCAAATGAAATAATGTATGTGAAAGCACCTTGTAAACTGTAACCTATCAATGTAAAATGTTAAGGTGTGTTGTTATTTCATTAATTACTTCTTTGTTTAGAATGGAATTTCCTATGCACTACTGTAGCTAGGAAATGCTGAAAACAACTGTGTTTTTTAATTAATCAATAACTGCAAAATTAAAGTATCTTGAAAGGATAAAACAATTTATTGAGTCTTGGATTCTATTCAGTGCCCTTATTTCCTGATTTATTTTCTGCGTATACCACATATGCTTATGGATTCCTAGTTTTTATGTATTTGGGTGAGAACAGAGCAAGAGAGGGTGAAATGTCCACCAAACTGTGTGTTTACTGAGAAACTACTAGATTTATTCCATAGTATCTAAAAGTGTTTCTACTTTTTCCTCATGCTATTAGTCTAAATTATTCTTAAAATAATGTTGAAAATATTCATATTTAAAAGATTGACACTACAAGAGTCCTCATACTATTGTAATAATGAACTATGAATTTATACTTTTTTCTTTAGAGGTGCTTTTGTGCTTCACCATTACCTCTTCCAGTTTTAGCCAGGTTGATTAATGTGTGTTTCTATAGTTGTCCTTTACCTCAAGAAATACATTTTTAGGTAATTATTTTAATAGCTTACCATTGTTATTGCTTTGTTACTACAAACATAAATATTGATGCATTTTATAACGATACTACTTTTATGATTGCTTCATTTTCTCATTGTTAGGGCTTAATATAAATTATGGTTTCCTCACTTCCTTATGTAACTAATTATAAAAATCTGGGCATATCTTCACTCCAGAACTGTCATCATTTGAAATTCACTTAACTTTTCTCTTACACACAAATACTGGATGAGAAGTTAAATACTTGTGATTTTAGCTTTCCTGAACATTTTCTATATGCCCTATTTAATAGACTTCATGCCTTCTGTTAAGGGCTGAATTTTGCCCCACCAAAAGTCCTGTGTTGAAGTCCTAACCCCCAGTACCTCAGAATATGATTGTATTTGAAGGTAGGGCCTTTAAAGAGATAATTAACGTAAAATTAGGTCATATGTTGGGCCCTGATCCAATAAGACTGGTGTCTTTGTAAGAGGACATTAGGACAGAAAGAACACGCAAACTGAGGGGAGACCATGTGCGAACATAAGAGGAAGATGACCATCTATAAGCCAAGGAGAAAGGCCTCAGAAGACAACCCTGCTGACACCTTGATCTTGGACTTCTAGCCTTCAGGAAGGTGAGATAATAAATTTCTGTTGTTTAAACCACCCAGTCTGTGGTATTTTGTAATGACAGTCCTAACAAACTAGTACACCCACTGAGTGTACTCCCATGGTGAACGGGTTGCATTCATCATCTCCCTTCAAATGCTTTATACTTGGCTAATACTTACCATAAGCCAAAAAGAAAAAAAAAAAAGTGTACTCACAGACCTCACTGCACCTGCTGCTTGTTTCTATTCTTTCCTGGAACATTAGCAGGAAACAGGAAACAGTAGCTAATGAGAGTATGGGAAAGCATGGGTAACTGAAACCATGACTAACACCTGGTCAGACTTACCCTTGGCATCAAGCTATCCTTTTGATAATACAACATAAAATTGAACACACAAGAGTGGTTGAGTTTAGAGTCTTCGCTCATCTCTTAATGGTGATGTTAATGAAATGGCCAGAAGGAAAGTTGGAATGGGGATGAAGGTCTAGTGAGGGAACCCCAGTTGGTTTATTGTCATTACTGAGGGGGTAGTAATGCTCACAGCAAATGATTACCTTAATATGTCAGTTTTCTATGGCTACTGTAACAAATTACCACAAAATCAGTGGTTTAAAACAACACAAATTTATTATCTTACAGATCTGGAAGTCTGACATCTGAAGTGAGTCTCACTGCATTAAAAATCAAAAACATCATGGTATATCTCTCCATCTGTTTGTATCATCTTTAATTCCTTTCATCAGTGTCTTATAGTTTTCTGCATACAGGTCTTTTATCTCCTTAGGTAGGTTTATTCCTAGGTATTTTATTCTCTTTGTTGCAGTGGTAAATGGGACTGTTTCCTTAATTTCTCTTTCACATTTTTCATCATTAGTGTATAGGAATGCAAGAGATTTCTGTGCATTAATTTTGTATCCTGCTAATGTACCAAATTCATTGATTAGCTCTAGTAGTTTTCTGGTAGCCTCTTTAGGATGCTGTATGTATAATATAATGTCATCTGCAAACAGTGACAGCTTTACTTCTTGTTTTCTGATTTGGATTCCTTTTATTTCTTTTTCTCCTCTGATTGCTGTGGCTAAAACTTCCAAAACTATGTTGAATAACAGTGGTGAGAGTGGGCAACCTTGTCTTGTTCCTGATCTCAGTGGAAATGGTTTCAGTTTTTCACCATTGAGAATGATGCTGGCTGTGGGTTTGTCATATATGGCCTTTATTATGTTGAGGTAAGTTCCCTCTATGCCTACTTTCTGGAGGGTTTTTATCGTAAATGGGTGTTGAATTTTGTCAAAAGCTTTTTCTGCATCTATTGAGATGATCATATGGTTTTTCTCCTTCAATTTGTTAATATGGTGTATCACATTGAGTGATTCCCATATATTGAAGAATCCTTGCATTCCTGGATTAAACCCCACTTGATCATGGTGTATGACCCTTTTAATGTCCTGTTGGATTCTGTTTGCTAGCGTTTTGTTGAGGATCTTTGCATCTATGTTCATCAGTGATATTGGCCTATAATTTTCTTTCTTTGTGACATCTTTGGTTTTGGTATCAGGGTGATGGTGGCCTCATAGAATGAGTTTGGGAGTGTTCCCATTGCTATATTTTGGAAGAGTTTGAGAAGGATGGGTGTTAGCTCTTCTCTAAATGTTTGACAGAATTCGCTTGTGAAGCCATCTGGCCCTGGGCTTTTGTTTGTTGGAAGATTTTTAATCACGGTCTCAGTTTCAGTGCTTGCGATTGGTCTGTTTATATTTTCTGTTTCTTCCTGCTTCCATCTTGGAAGGTTGTGCTTTTCTAAGAATTTGTCCATTTCTTCCAGGTTGTCCATTTTATTGGCATATAGTTGCTTGTAGTAATCTCTCATGATCCTTTGTATTTCTGCAGTGTCAGTTGTTACTTCTCCTTTTTCATTTCTAATTCTACAGATTTGAGTCTTCTCCCTTTTTTTCTTGATGAGTCTGGCTAATGGTTTATCAAGTTTCTTTATCTTCTCAAAGAACCAGCTTTTACTTTTATTGATCCTTGCTATTGTTTTCTTCACTACTTTTTCATTTACTTATGATCTGATCTTTATGATTTCTTTCCTTCCGCTAACTTTGGGTGTTTGGGTTTTTTGTTTGTTTGTTTGTTTGTTTTTTCGTTCTTTCTCTAATTGCTTTAGGTGTAAGGTTAGGTTGTTTATTTGAGATGTTTCTTGTTTATTGAGGTAGGATTGTGTTGCTGAAAACTTCCCTCTTAGAACTGCTTTTGCTGCATACTATAGGTTTTGGGTCATCGTGTTTTCATTGTATTTGTTTCTAGGTTCTTGGATTGGAAGAATCAACATTGTGAAAATGACTCTACTACCCAGAGCAATCTACAGATTCAATGCAGTCCCTATCAAACTGTCAATGGCATTTTTCACAGAACTAGAACAAAAAATTTCACAATTTGTATGGAAACACAAAAGACCCTGAATAGCCAAAGCAATTTTGAGAAAGAAAAACAGAGCTGAAGGAATCAGGCTTCCAGACTTCAGACTATACTACAAAGCTACAGTAATCAAGACAGTATGGTACTGGAACAAAAACAAATATAGATCAATGGAACAGGATAGAAAGCTCAGAGTTAAACCCATGCACATATGGTCACCTTATCTTTGATAAAGGAGGCAAGAGTATATAATGGAGAAAAGACAGCCTCTTCAATAAGTGGTACTAGGAAAACTGGACAGCTACATGTAAAAGAATGAAATTAGAACACTCCCTAACACCATACACAAAAATAAACTCGAAATGGATTAAAGACCTAAATGTAAGGCTAGACACTATCAAACTCTTAGAGGAAAACATAGGCAGAACACCCTATGACATAAATCACAGCAAGATCCTTTTTGACCCACCCCCTAGAAAAATGGAAATAAAAACAAAAATAAACAAATGGGACCTAATGAAACTTAAAAGCTTTTGCACAGCAAAGGAAACCATAAACAAGACGAAAATACAGCCCTCAGAATGGGAGAAAATATTTGCAAATGAAACGACTGACAAAGGATTAATCTCCAAAATATACAAGCAGCTCATGCAGCTCAATATCAAAAAAAAAAAAAAAAAAACCCAATCCAAAAATGGGCAGAAGACCTAGATAGACATTTCTCCAAAGAAGATATACAGATTGCCGACAAACACACGAAAGGATGCTCAACATCACTAATCATTAGAGAAATGCAAATCAAAACTGCAATGAGGTATCACCTCACAACAGTCAGAATGACCATCATCAAAAAATCTACAAACAATAAATGCTGGAGAGTGTGTGGAGAAAAGGGAACACTCTTTCACTGTTGGTGGGAATGTAAATTGATGGAGCCACGATGGAGGTTCCTTAAAAAACTAAAAATAGAACTACCATGAGACCTAGCAATCCAACTACTGGGCATATACCCTGAGAAAACCATACTTCAAAAAGAGTCATGGGGCTTCCCTGGTGATGCAGTGGTTGGGAGTCCGCCTGCCGATGCAGGGGACGCGGGTTTGTGCCCCAGTCCGGGAGGATCCCACATGCTGCGGAGCAGCTGGGCCCGTGAGCCATGGTCACTGAGCCTGCGTGTCCAGAGCCTGTGCTCTGCAACAGGAGAGGCCACAACAGTGAGAGGCCTGTGTACCACACACACACACACAAAAAAAAGAGTCATGTACCACAGTGTTCACTGCAACTCTATTTACAATAGCCAGGACATGGAAGCAACCTAAGTGTCCATCAACAGATGAATGGATAAAGAAGATGTGGCACATATATACAATGGAATGTTACTCAGTCATAAAACGAAATGAAACTGAGTTATTTGTAGTGAGGTGGATGGACCTACAGTCTGTCATACAGAGTGAAGTAAGTCAGAAAGAGAAAAACAAATACCGTATGCTAACACGTATATATGGAATCTAAAAAAAAATAAAATAGTTCTGAAGAACCTAAGGGCAGGACAGTAATAAAGATGCAGACGTTGAGAATGGACTTGAGGACATGGGGAGGGGGGAGGGTAAGCTGAGACGAAGTGAGAGAGTGGCATGGACTTATATATACTACCAAATGTATAATAGATAGCTAGTGGGAAGCAGCCGCATAGCACAGAGAGATCAGCTCAGTGCTTTGTGACCACCTAGAGGGGTGGGATAGGGAAGGTGGGAGGGAGAGGCAAGAGGGAGGAGATATAGGGATATATGTGTACGTATAGCTGATTCACTTTGTTTTAAAGCAGAAACTGACACACCATTGTAAAGCAATTATACTCCAATAAAGATGTTAAAATAAAATCAAAGCATCAGCAGGCCTGCATTCCTTTCTAGATCTCTATGGAAGAATCTGTTTCCTTGCCTTTTCCAGCTTCTAGAGGTTGCTCACTTTCCTGGACTTGTGACTTTATTCCTCCATCTTCAAGGTCAGCAAAATTGAGCTGAGTCCTTATACTGCATCTCTCTAACATCCTCTTCTGCCTCCCTCTTTCACTTTTAAAGACCCTTATGATTATATTGAGTCCTGGGTTATATAACCTGGGTAATCCAGGCTACTCTCCTCATTTTAAGATCAGCTGATAAGCAACCTTAATTTCCCTTTGCCATATAACCTAACACATTCACAGGTTTTGAGGATTTAGGCATGGGCAACTTTGGGGCACAGGGAGTGTGGGGGAGACATTATTTTGCCTACCAGACTTAATGTAATTTTAGGTGGAAAATATGATTATCTGAGAGATGGGGGTAGAGACAATATTCACAATTCAAATAGAACAAAGGCTTAAACTGAGATTTTCCTGAAGCATAGAGCTTAGCATGCAGTGAATATTCAAGTACATTGTCATAGAACCTAATTGAGTAGCAATATCAGTTCTGCATACCTTAAAAGATACTCAACATCACTATTCATCAGCAAACTGAAAATTAAAACCACAAGTAGATATCACTACACACCAACAGAATGACTAAAAACACTGAGAATACCAAGTGTTGGTGAGGATGTAGAGCAATGGAAACTGTCTGCATTGCTAGTGGGAATAGAAAATGGCACAACCACTTTGGAAAACAGTTTGGCAGTTTACTATAAAGTTAATCATTTTCTTACCACACAACTAGACTTTCTACCTCTATGTATTTACCCAAGAAAATGAAAACATATATCCACACAAAGACGTGAATGTTAACTGCAACTTTATAACAGTCCTGAACAAATGGATCAACAGATGGTGGTGTATCCATGCAATGGAAGACTACTCGCCAATAAAAAGGAGCAAGCTACTGATACCAGCAACAACATGAATGCATCTAAAAAGCATTTTGGTTGTATACATTTGTCAAAACGCATTGAACTATATACTTTAAAATGAGTACATTATACCTTTGTAAAGATGATTTTAAGAATTATGAAAAGAAAATAAATTTTAGAACAGATATGATTATAATAGAAGGTTAGTTATCTGGAAGATATAGTCTAGGAAATCCCTCAGTTAATATTCAAAGATAAAGACAGAAAAACATGAGAGAAAACTTAAGAAATATGGGAAATTAGCTTCAAGAGTGAAGAAAATTGTTTAAAAGTTCTAAAAGGAAGAGACAGAAAAATGACAAAGTAATGTCTTTGAAGTTCTGAATGATTGTTTTACTTAGAATTATATATCAATACCTCAGCACACTATTGCTTGATTGTAAAGCGGGGACTCTAGTTCCCAGGTACCCTAGCCCTCTGGCACCTAGATAGACCTGGCCAGTGGGAAGTGATGGGAAAAGACTGGAGGATGGCCAAAAGATGTAATCAGAGTGTTTCTCTTCCTATCTCTCCCTGCGATCGGTACAATTTCCTGAGTCTTCATTGTTCCATCTCTTGGTCACTGTCATGGTTCCATGTTCCAGTGGGCAGCCCAAGCTTCTGAGCTCTGTGAGCCCTGACTCCTTTTTTTCTTCCAGTCCAGGGCTGATAGAGCTCCCTGTTGTTGCTCATCTTTGGTTAACTTCACCATCCTAATATTTGTCTTTATTTTTGGTTTTTTATAAACATTTTAGTAATAATATTGCTTGCATTCTTTATAATGATAGAGTAATTAATCAAAAATAAATATGCTCCATAACAGAACATTAATATCTTTATCCATTTAAAAAATCATCAAATATTATGAGACTTACTCTTAGCAATTAAGCCATTTTCATCAGAGTCCAGTTTTAAGAAATCCTGATTCCTTCCTTTCAAGATTAAAAATGATAATACTTTTTGAGCAAGCCACCTGATGTCACTGAAATGGCTCACTAACAGTAGCATTGCCCTGAAGAAATATTTTCATCTCATTCCTCATTTCCCAAGCTCATGAGCACCCTTCCTTTTAACAGCCAACACCATTGTCATGTGGAGAAAAGGCCCTTGTTTCGGCTGCCCATTTCTTCACACAGTATGCTAAAAACTCACACTCAGTAACCACAACCAAATTGTTGTTAAAATTTTCACTATTTTCTGTAATACTAAGTCCAAGTCAGGAAGCACATAGCTGAGTTAAGTGCAGACTGTTCTCTGTGAATACATATGGTTACTGGCGTCCAGAGAAAAGCTTCTTTCATTCAAGTAGCAATGTCCTTCTTTGTCACTTACTGATCTGAAGATAACCTCATTCCTATCTATACTGTGGCTCAGAAAATAATCACTAACCAAACAAAAGTTTTCTTCTCTGTGATAAACAAATAAAAAAAGGTGCTGAGCCCTTCTCCTTCACATATAATTCAACACTTAAAACCCAATGTAATAGAATCTACTCATCAGTGGTCTTACCTACATTGTTCTAGATAGTATGCCACCATTTTTTTCCTCTCATTTTGCTTTCCCACCATACACACTTGTCATTTATTTGGGGCTGGTTTTGCACAATTCTTAATTTAGTATGCTTAGTATGGTTTTTGCTATAAGGAGGAAGACTTTGAATCTTGATTTCATGCTTTTGGAATTGATATTAGTCAAGGCTCTCTCAGACAACACAATGCAAAGTAGCTTTAGCAAAACAAGGGAAGCAGTGAACTCACATAACCAGGAAGTCCAAGGGTGGACTTTTGTCACAATAAGGTCTAAAAGATCAAACTATATCATCAGAACTCTGCCTCTCATTCCACCTCTTAACCCTGCTTTCCTCAGAAGTGACTTCAGCCTCAGTAGGTGCTCTCCATGGGGCAGAAAATAAAACCAGCAGCCACTCTAGGCTTGCACTTTCTGAAGAGTTCATTGTTCTCAATGAAGGAGAAGGTCTCTCGTGCATTATATCAGTCCCTGAAAGGGACTCTGATGGTCCAGCCCGGGTCAGAACCTACTTCTGTGCCCAGGTAAAGGGATATACATGATGACAGTCTCACCAGAATTAACATGGATTGGGGGAGGTGTAGTTCTCCAAAGAAAGATGTGTGGGTCAGAAAGGAAAAAAAGCTGATGTTCACTAAGATCTCTTCTACATCTTCACCATCAAAAACCAAAACTTTTGTATGGAAAATAATTATTTTGTGTGTTGTGGAAAAACTTTATAGGTTTACCAGAATGACGGGTGTAAACACTTCACTGGTACCATACCACTTATTAAGAAATTATCCTAATAAACAACATCATGGGCTATGGGCAAATGACTGACCAATCCTACAATATTCTATTTTCAAAGATATCTGGTTCTTCCCTCTTCCCATTTTTATTTTTCTTTTGCTTGTGGGAAATCATCAAACTCAAAGATTTATTTGTTCTGATACATGGATTCACAATTAATATTCTCACTGGAACCTACTTCACTATTTAAGATATTAAAATTATTATGAGGTTAAGTATTTTTTTGTTATTTTCATCACTACTTTTATCCTTCAATAAACTCTTTGGAGACATTAATACCTTTCTAGAAAAAAACATGAAATTTAACAATAACACATAAAGTGTTATTCAAAACTAACTACACCCTGTTAACTGAATGTCATTTTAGAGAAAAAGACCAAACAGCACTTGTGGGGCATGACGGCTGTTCTAAACATGGTCACAAATTCTTCAACATTCTTCCCATTGGGAGGTGAGGTCTATGTCCCTTCCCAGTTAAGATGCTTTCAGATGGTACCAGCCCCCTCCGTGGAGTCACTCCCAGCTGTGTAATTTTCCCAGCTGAGTCCCCAGACATCTTTGTGGCGAGACAAGCCATTTCTGCTCCTACTTGTTTGAATTTGTGATCCATGAAACATCTGAACTTAATAAACTGGTTGTTTTAAGAGGCTAAATTTTGGGGTAATTTGTTATTCACCAAGAAATAACTGGAGCAGGCATACCTTCATAAAGTGTTAAGAATGTAATGGCTAAAACCACAGTAAGACTATCGCATGCACATCAGCTGGGCAAAAACTAGAAAGCTTAAAATATAATTGTGGTAAAGATGTGGAGTAATCAAAACTCTCATACACTGTCATTGGAAATGTGAACTGGTCAACCATTTTGGAAAGCAAACCAGGCAAAATCTAGTAAAATTGCTTATGCATGTGGTCTGTGAACATCAGCTTCACTCATACAATACAGCCTAGAGAAACTCATTTGTCCAGTAGGAGATATGTATAAAAAATATTCATTGAAAAATTACTTGTAATAGCAAAAATTTGGAAGTGATCTAAATATCCATCAAAATGAGAATAAATAAATAAATAGAGGTAAATTCACATGGTTGAGTTCTATACAGGAGATAAAATGAATGAATTAGAGCTACAAATATCAACATGGTTGAACCTCAGAAGCATAAAACTATGAACAATTTCAAAAGAAAATAAAGGAAACACAGAAGTACTAGAAATAAAGAGGGAGCTCAAAGCCTGGTGTGAGCAGGAGCTGCTGTCAGGGTGGCTCATGGGGATACTGGACTAGCTTGAGGCCCTAGGGACTGGCTGATGTAGTTTTATTGCCCATTAGAGTCAGGAGAGAAGATGTGGTCTTAGGCACATACAAGGAGAGTAGCAGATACTTCAGCATTAAATATAGAACTTAAAGACTGAACATCTATGAAATGGGTACTAGAATTAATCCAACCTCTATCCCTGGCCAGTGGGAGGAACGAAGTTTATCATTTTGGGGGACATGTAGAAAAAAAAATACCTTGAGCTATCAATCTTCAAGTCTGAAACTTACACAAATGTGAGGTCACAATGTATTGGTGTGGGATATCAAGCAGAGGAATTAACAGAGAAACTTGTTCAGGATTAGTTAAACTCCTTTGTCAAACACAAATGCAAAACCATATGACAGTGAAACTTCCACAACCCAATATTCTCCCTGGGAAAAATCTGAAAATGTTGTAAAAAAAAATCAGAAAACACATAAGGAAGTCAACTACCATGAGGAGGAGTGGCAAATACAATGAAATGGGAAAGTAGTGCTCTAACAGTTGGAGGCACTAAAACAAAAAATAATCTGCTCTCAAAAATTAATTTAAGATCATAAGATTGAGAGAAGAATCAAATGGAAAGTCTAGAAACAAAATATATAGCCATTGGAGATCGGCCAAGATGGCAGAGTAGACCCTGAGCTCAGCTCCTCTCACGGGCACATCAAAATCACAACTATCTGCAGAAAAACCATTGATTACAAAAAGACTGGAAACTACCCAAACAGATCTTCTACAACTAAAGATATAAAGAAGGAACCACAATGAGATGGGTACGAGAGGTGGACTCATGATATAGTCAAGTTCCATACCCTGGGGTGAGTGTTCCACAAACCAGAGGATAATTACAATTGCAGAGGTTTTCCCAGAGGAGAGAAAAGTCTGAGCCAAATTTAATCTCCGCAGCCCAGGGGTCCTGCACTGGGAAGATGAGCTCCCAGAGCATTTGGCTTTGAAGGCCAGCAGGACTTACTTTTAGGAGTCCCAGAGGACTGGGGGAAATAGAGTCCTATAATTTCATAGTAGTCTGGGTCAGACCTACCTCCTGATCTTGGAGAGTCTCCCAGAGAGGCAGGAGGCAACTGCAGCTTACCCTGGGGACAAAGACACTGGCTTCAGCCAGTTTGGGGAGCTCCTTCCACCAGGTGGGCACTGGTGCTGACAAGTGCCATTGGGGAATCCTCCATGTAGCCTAATAGCCCCAGGATCAAGCCCCACACTGGCTCAAAAGCCTCTAGGTGCCAGTGCTGGGATGCCTCAGGCCAAGCAACTAACTGGGCAGGGAAACAGCCCCATGCATCAGCAGACAGGCTGACTTAAGAGCCCCTGAGCCCACAGCTGCCTCTGGACATGGCCCTGACCACCATAGAGCCCAGGACCAGCTCCACTCACCAGTGGGCACACACTAGCCCCAGAATCCCCTGGGTACTAGCCATGCCCTCCAGGGAGTCTTCTCTAGCCTCTGGATCAGCCTCACCCACTGTGGGCAAACACCAGATGCAAGAAAACCACAATCCCAGGACTTCCCTGGTGGCACAGTGGTTAAGAATCTGCCTGCTGATGCAGGGGACATGGGTTTGATCCCTGGTACAGGAAGATCCCACATGACACAGAGCAACTAAGCCCATGTATCACAACTACAGAGCCTGTGCTCTAGAGCCCACAAGCCACAACTATTTAGCCTGCATGCCACAACTACTGAAACCTGAACGCCTAGAGACTGTGCCTGACAACAAGAGAAGTCACTGCAGTGAGAAGCCTGTGCACTGCAGTGAAGAGTAGCCCCTGCTCCCCGCAACTAGAGAAAGACCGCATGCAGCAACAAAAACACAATACAAGAAAGAAAGAAAGAAGGAAGGAAGGAAGGAAGGAAGAAAGAAAGAAAGAAAGAAAGAAAGAAAGGAAGAAAAAGACAATCACACAGCCTGTGGACCCAGCCTCCACACTAGCAGGCCAAACGCTGCCATGGAAATAACTGGGTCCCAGCCTTGCCGACTACCAGGACAACATAAGCAACAGGACACCCCAGACCCCATACCCAACTGTGTCAGGAACCACCCCCTGCCACCAGTGATCCAAAACCAGCTCTGGGACTCCTGGGACCTGCAACCAGACTCCAGGACCTGGCTCTGCCCACCAGTAGGCTGGCACAAGTGGGTGGGAAACAGCCCAGGAGTCTTCTGGACCCTGACTCTGTACACCAGTGAGCCAGCACTAGCCCTGGGGCCCCCTAGGCTTCCACAGTCAGCTGCCTCATTACCTAGTCCCCCCAAACAGTGGCCAGCAGCCTCCACACAAGGCAAGACCAGGCAAATAACTGGACTGGGAGCCAACAAAGCCTACCAGGCTGCCCACATAGTCAGCCTGTCACAACAGAAGGACCTACGCAGCCCTCATAGAGGGACCCCCTGGAACATATAGCTTGGTGACAAGAGGGGAGTGCACTGCTGGGATGCAGAGGATGTCTCCTACAAAAGACCACTTCTCCAAGGTTGAGAAATGTAACTAACCTACCAGATACATAAAAATAAAAACAGCAACTTAGGCAAAAATGAGACAACAGAGGAATATGTTCCAGACAAAGGAACAAGATAAAACCCCAGAGGAAGAACTAAGTGAAGTGGAGATAGGCAATCTACCCAGGAAAGAGTGCAGGGTAGTGACAGTAAAGATGATCAAAGAACTTGGGAGAATAATAGGTGAACAGAAGTTAGAAGTTTTAAACAAAGAGTTAGAAAATATAAAGAACTGAACAGAGATGAAGAATACAATAACTGAAATGAAAAATACACAAGAAGGGATCAGCAGTAGATTAAATGAAACAAAGAAATGAATCATAAGCTGGAAGACAGAGCAGTGGGAATCACTGATGCTGAACAGAAAAAAAGAATTAAAACAAATGAGGACAGTTTAAGTGACCTCTGGAACAACATCAAGCATACTAATATTTACATTATAGGTGTCTCAGAAGGAGAAGAGAGAGAGGAAGGGGCTGAGAACATATTTAAAGACATAATAGCTGAAAACTTCCCTAACAGGGGAAAGGAAACAGACATCCAAGTCCAGGAAGCACAGAGAGTCCCATACAGGATTTACCCAAAGAGGAACACATCAAGACACATTGTAATTAAAAAGGAAATATTAAAGGGACTTCCCTGGTGGTACAGTGGATAAGACTTCACATTCCCAGTGCAGGGGGCCTGGGTTCGATCCCTGGTCAGGGAACTAGATCCCACATGCATGCTGCAACTAAGAGTTCGCATGCCACAACTAAGGATCCCACCTGCAGCAATTAAGCAGCCTGTGAACCAAAACTAAGGACCCTGCCTGCCACAACTAAGACCTGGCGCAGCCAAATAAATAAATGGAACTATTAAAGATAAAAAGAGAATATTAAAAGCAGCAAAAGAAAACAACAAATAACATACAAGGGAACTCCCATAAGATTATCAGCTGACTTTTCAGCAGAAACTCTGCAGGCCAAAATGGAAGAGCATGATATATTTTAAAGTGAAGACTGGAAAAACTAAACTAAGAATGCACTACACAGCAAGGGTCTCATTCAGATTTGACAGAGAGATCAAAAGCTTTCCAGACAAGTAAAAGCTAAAAGAGTTCAACACCACCAAATCCGCTTTGAAAGAAATGTTAAAGGAACTTCTCTAAGTGAAAAAGAAAAGGCCACAACTAGAAACACAAAAATTATGAAATAAAAAAACTCCTTGGTAAAGGCAAACATACAGTAAAAGTAGGAAATCATCCATGCACAAAGCTAGTAGGAATGTTAAAAAGCCAAAGTAGTAAAATCATCTATATTGACAATAAGCAGTTAAGGGGTACCCAAAACAATCAGATGTAAAATATGATATCAAAAACAATAACTGTTACTGAATATGTTGTAATAACCTATAAGGGAAAAAATCTGAAAAAAATATATATATCTCACTCATTTTGCTGTACACCTGAAACTAACACAACATTGTAAATCAACTATAATTCAATTTTTAAAAATGATAGTAATTGTGAGGGGGGGAGAGTACAAATGCAAGGTTGTTAAATTCATTTGAAATTAAGAGATCAGCAACTCAAAACAGCCATGTATATATACATAGATTGCTCATGTTAATCACAAACCAAAAATCTGTAATAGATACACACACAAAAAAAGAAAAAGGAATCCAACCATAACACTAAAGATAGTCATCAAATCACAAAAGAAGAGAACAAAAGAAGAAAAAAGGAACAAAAAACCCCCACAAAAACAAACTCAAAACAATTTTAAAAATGGCAAAAAGACTATACCACTATCCAAAAATTACTTTAAATGTAAATGGACTAAATGCTCCAATCAAAGACATAGAGTGACAGAATAGGAACAAAAACAAAACTTGTATATATGCTGCCTACAAGAGACTCAGTTCAGATCTAAAGACACACGCAGACTGAAAGTGAGGGAATGGAAAAAGATATTTCACGCAAATGGAAATGACAAGAAAGAGGGGGTAGCAATACTCATATCAGACAAAATAGACTTTTATAAAAGGCTATTAAAAAAACAGAGGAGAGCATTAAAGTGATCATTACAAGAAGAGGATATTACACTCATTAACATATACACACCCAATATAAGAGCATCTAAATGTATAAAACAAATACTAAAAAGATATAAAGGGAGCAATTGACAATAATATAATAATAGTAGGAGAATTTAACGTCCCGCTGACATCAGTAGACAGCTCACCCAGTCAAAAAATCAATAAGGCAACTTCAATCCTAAATGACAACAGACCAGTTGGACTTAATTGATATCTACAGGACACTACAACTAAAACTAACAAAAAACAAAACCAATACATGTTCTTTTCAAGAGCACATGGGACATTCTCTGGGATAGACCATATAGTAGGCCTCAAAACAAACCTCAATAAATTTAAGAGGATAGAAATCATTTCAAGTATATTTTCTGACCACAAAGGTATGAAACAAGGAATCAACCACAGAAAGAAAAATGAGAAAACAACCAATGCATGAAGGCTAAACAATATGTTACTAAAAAAACCAGCAGGTGAACAATGAAATCAAAGAAGAAATCAGAAAATACCAAGACAAGTGAAAATGAGGACACCACCTTACAAAATCTGTGGGATGCAGCAAAAGCAGGTCTAAGAGGGAAGTTCATAGTGATACAGGCCTTTCTCAAGAAACAAGAAAAATCTCAAATAAACAACTTAACCTACACTTAAAAGAATTAGAAAAACAAGAAGAAACAAAACCCAAAGTCAGCAGAAGGAAGGAAATAATAAAGATCAGAGAGAAAATAAATGAAATAGAGATCAAAGAAACAACAGAAAAGATCAATAAAACCAAGAGCTGTTTTTTTAAAATAAACAAAGTAGAGAAACCTCTAGCTAAACCCACCAAGAAAAGAGAGAGGACCCAAATAAACAAAATAAGAAATGAAAGAGGAGAAATAACAACTGATACCACAAAAATACAAACAAAATCACAAGAAAATACTATGAACAGCTATATGCCAACAAATTTGACAACCTAGAAGAAATGGACAAGTTTCTAGAAACATACAGCATGCCAAAACTGAGTGAAGAAGAAACAGATAATTTGCACAGACTGATCACTAGAAGTGAAATAGAATCTGTAATAAAAACAAGAAAAAACAAAACAAAACAAAAACTACCTGCAAACTAAAGTTCAGGATCAATGGCTTTACTGTGGGATTCTACCAAATATACAAAGAAGAACTTACACCTATCCTCAAACTATTCCAAAAAATTGAAGAGGAGAGAACTCTCCCAAATTCATTCTATGAGGCCACCAGCACCCTATACCAAAACCAGACAAAGACACCACAAAAAAAGAAAATTACAGGCAACAACTTTGATGAATATAGATGTAAAATTCCTTGACAATATATTAGCAAACCAAATCCAACAATACATAAAAAGGATCATACACCATGATCAAGTTGGGTTCATTCCAGTATTGCAAGAATGGTTCAATATATGCAAATCAACCAATGTGATATACCACATTAACAAAAGGAAAGACAGAAACCACATGATCACCTTAATAGACGCAGAAAAAGCATTTGAGAAAATTTAACATACATTTATGATAAAAACTCTCACCGAAGTGGGTAGAGAGGGCACATACCTCAATATAATAAAAGCCTTTTTTGACAAACCCAAGCCAATATAGTACTCAATGGTGAAAAGCTGAAAGCCTTCTTTCTAAATTCAGGAACAAGACAAGCATGCTCACTCTCACCACTTCTATTCAACATAGTATTGGAAGTCCTAGCCACAGCAATCAGACAAGAAAAAGAAATAAAGCTATCCAAATTGGAAGGGAAGAAGTAAAACTGTTACTATTTGCAGATGCCATGATATTCTATACAGAGAACTCTAAAGTCTCCACATGAATACTATTAGAACTAATAAATGAATTAGTAGCAGGATGTAAGATTAATATACAGAAATCTGTTGCATTACTTTACACTGATAATGAAATGTCAGAAAGAGAAACTAAAAAAGAAATCCCATTTAAAATCATATCAAAAAAATTAAATACCTAGGAATAAACTTGACCAAGGAAGTGAAAGACCTAAACACTGAAAACTATTAAACACTGATAGAGGAAACTGAAGATGATTCAAAGAAATGGAAAATTATCCCATGCTCTTGAATTGGAAGAATTAATATTGTTAAAATGACCATAATACCCAAAGCAATCTATAGATTTAATGCAATACCTAGCAAAATACCCATGATATTTTTCACAGAACTAGAAAAAAATAATCTTAAAATTTATGTGGAACCACAAAAACCAGAATTGCCAAAGAAATACCAAGGAAAAAGAGCAAAGCTGGAGGTATAACCCTGTCAGGCTTCAGACTATACTACAAAGCTACAGTAATCAAAACAGTATGGTATTGGCACAAAAACAGACATATAGATCAATGAAACAGATTAGAGAATCCAGAAATAAACCCACGCACCTACAGTCAATTAATCTATGATGAAGGAGGCAAGAATGTACAATGGAGAAAAGACAGTCTCTTCAACAAGTGGTGTACACTCCTTCACACCATATAGAAAAATAAAATCAAGATGGTTTAAAGACCTCAATATAAGACATGATACCATAAAACTCCTAGAAGAGAACATAGGCAAAACATTCTCTTGTGTAAATCATAGCAATATTTTCTTAGATCTGTTTTCCAAGGCAAAAGAAATAAAAGCAAAAATAACCAAATGGGACCTGATGAAACTTAAAAGCTTTTGCACAGCAGAGGAAACCATTAACAAAACAAGACAACATACAGAATGGAAGAAAATATTTGCAAATGATGCAATTAACAAGAGGTTAATATCCAAAATATACAAACAGCTTTTACAACTCAATATCAAAAAAACAAACAACCCAATCAAAAATTCAGCAGAATGCCTTTTTCCAAAGAAGGCATACAGATGGGCAACAGGCACATGAAAAGATGCTCAATATCACTAATTACTAGAGAAATTCAAATCAGAACCCAATGAAGTATCACCTCAAACCAGTCAGAATGGCTATCCTCAAAAAGTCTACAAATAATAAATGCTGGAGAGAGTGTGGAGAAAAAGAAACCCTTGTATACTGTTGCTGGGAGTGTAAATTGGTGCAGCCACTATGGAAAAGAGTATGGACATCCCTTTAAAAAACTAAAAGTAAAGCTGCCATATAATCCAGCAATCCTACTCCTGGGTATATATCCAGAAAAAAAGGAAAACTCTAATTCAAAAAGATACATGCATCCCAATGTTCACAGAAGCACTATTTACAACAGCCAAGATATGGAAACAACCTAAGTGTCCATCAACAGACGAATGGATAAAGAAGACATGCTATGTATACACAATGGAATACCACTCAGCCATAAAGAATGAAAATTTGCCATTTGTAACAACATGGATAGACTTGGAGGGTACTATGCTAAATGAAATCAGTCAGAGAAAGACAAATACTGTATGATATCACTTATATGTGGAATCTAAAAATTAAAACAAAGTAGTGAATATAACAATAAAGAAACAGACTCACAGTTATAGAGAAAAAACTAGTGGTTACCAGTAGGGAGAGGGAAGGGGAAAGGGTAGGGGATTAAGAGGTGCAAACTATTATGTATAAAATAAATAAGCCTCAAGGATATATTTTACAACACATGGAATATTTTATAATAATGATAAATGGAGTATAACTTTTAAAAATTGTGAATCATTATGTTGGACACCTCTAATTTGTATAATATTGTATGTCAACTATACCTCAATAAAGGAAAAGTGTCATTTAAATATATGTATATAGCCATTGAGGAGAGGAACAGAAGATCACGGCGTAGTAATCTATACACTGCTGAAGCAAGAATTTGAAAACTGGAAAGGAAAACTGAATGAATAACTCAGAATATGGAACAAAGAGTTAAAAATGTGTAAAAGTTTAAAGGAATTGTAGGATAAAATGAGATGATCCAAAATACATCAAAAGGAGAGTAGCAGATATTCAATTTTCATAGCAACAATGACTGAGAATTTTCTATAATGTAAGAAACATGAGGTTTTAGATTGATAAGTACATCAAGAAAGGTGAATAAAAGCAAATCCACACTATACAGCAGAGAAAACTGTAAAGCATCAAAGAATAGGAGAAAATCTTCAGAGAAAACAGAAAGAAGAAAATTACCTATAAGGATGGCAATTAGACAGACTTTTTTTTTTTAATTAGCAAGTATACATGCTGGAAAATCACAGAGTAATATCTTCAAGAGCTGAGAATAAGTATCTGTCAACCTAGACTCCTATTTCTAGCTAAGCTGCCCTTCAAGAGAAGGAGGGCAGGGAAGACATTTTCAAAGTCAGAATTAACCACTCAGGCCCTCCCTGACAGAAATATTTTTTAAATGTACTTTGGTAAGAAAGAAAGTAAGCCCAGGAGAAGGAGTGGATACAAGAAGCAATAATGAGAAAAGAAATTAGCAAATACCTTAATAAGCATAAATAGACAAAAGGAAAATTTGTGAAATGAATATGAATGAGATTAGTTCATAGATCTACCCTTTGAAGCCACAAGCCATTTCTAACTACACTTTGAAAAACACTCAAATAGGTTTTTCTCCACTAATTCAAAGGAGGTTCAACCTTAGTAGATCAATAATTCTATTATAATTTACTGCATTAGCATCCACTCCTAATTTTAAAATTAAAAAATATCTTAGTAAATTATGAACAGAAGGAAGCTTTAGTAATATGACAGTGGTAACTACAAGAAACCTCTCACAAAACATTTAGTTCACAGTGAAATAGTAGAAGCACTCACATTTAAATGAAGAATAAGACACCATTATTATTCAAACTTTTCTTGAGACCTTAACACAATAATATCAGAAAAATAAATAGAGGTTTAAATATTGGCACTAAAGGGGCAAAACATGTCTACATTTAAACTCTAAGACAATGAATTGAAAAATGACTGAACTTAATAAGAGAAAAAAGTAAGATGGCTAAACACAGAATCAACCTACAAAAATCAAGGTTTCCCATATGACTCCAATTAAAAAATTGGAAATGTAATTTTTAAAGCCTCACTCACAATATCAACAAAAACTATATCATACTAAAGAATAAATGTAACAAAAAAGGAGTAAGTTCTGATTAAAGAAAACTGTGAATCTTTGTAGAAGTACATAGTATATAATTTGAATAATATAGAGAATGATTATGTTTCTGGATGGAAAGAGTGATAAAAACTCCCTCTTTGACCAAACTGTAGACAGGCTCCTCTGAGGCCTCTTTTTCACCCAGCCTCATCCTTGGGACATGTCTTCGGCCTGCTTAGCCCAGTTTTAGAAGAATCTTGCAAAGTCAGTTTGGTGAGAATCCCCCCATATTTGATATCTTATCACTATTGCCTTCCTTCAGCAAGAATCCTGTTAAGTTGGTTTACAAGAACCCCCCTTCCCTTTATATCTCTTAATAATTTTTCATCCACTAACATCCCTCACTCTGCTCATTGGCTATAAATCTCCACTTGTCTTTGTTGTATTCTGAGTTGAATCTGATCTCTCTCCCCCATTGTGATAGTCTTGACACCTATTGCAATAGTCCTGAATAAAGTCTTCATCACCATTTTAACAAGTGTCAAAATAATTTTTTCTTTAACAAGAGTCAATATTGTAAAGTCTCTTCAAGTTAATCTATAAATTCAATGCTATCCAATCAAAATCCTAGAGAATTTTTATGGAGCTTATCAACCTTATTCTCAAGATTTCATATACATATATAAAATTCCATAAGATGATTCAGAAAGATAACAAGGAGAGGTAAGTTGTCCTGGGTACCTTAAGACTTTGTAAAGCTTTTGTAATTAAAACAACAAAGTACTGCTGAGGGGCCAGACAAATAGATCAATGCAAAACAATAGTTCAGAATTAGTCCCAAGAATATAAAAGTTTATAATCTAATGCAGATTGTATTTCAAACAGTGGGGGAATAGATAGAATAAATATCTAAATGGTGTTGATTTGTTTGAAAATTTTAACAAATTATAACAAACATAGAGTCAAATTCCAGATGGATTAAAAATAAAATATAAACAATAGAAGTACACATTTATTAGAAAAAATCAGAATAACATTTGTATAACTTGGAATATGTAAGTCTTCCTAAACAAAACCCAAAACCCTGAAGCCATGAAGGAAAAGACTGAACGCTATAAATTTAAACCATAAATTTAAAATATATGAAACAAAAAGCTCCATAAAATTTTTTAATAAACATTATTCTGGAAGAAAATTTTGCAATATGTATTACAAAGCATTAATCTTCACTATATATAAATATAGCTCTAGCAGAAGCTAATCCAACTAAAATTTTGAAAAAAGAAAATGAATAATTCACAGAAAAAATATAAATGACAATTTTTTTTTTTTAGAAAGCCAAATCATATTTGGAATCAGAATCAAAGTAATAGAAATGAACACAAGACAACGAAGCAATGCAAAAGACTGGGAGAGGTCATTTTTCACACGTTAGAACTCAGAGAGGTTATCTTCCATGTATTGTTTCATGAGAAGCTGCTTGGGGACTGGAGTGAAAAACAGCAAATATGAAGATGTAGAATATATGAAATGGTGGGCTCATACCAAGAGTTCAAGGACAAGAAACCCAAAGCGAAGACAGAACAGTGGACCTAGAGAACAACTGCTCCCAACTAGAACAAGAATTGGGTGAGCTCAAAAAAACTGGTTTAAAAAAAAGAAGACTTAACTTTACCTCAATTTAAAGAAAAAAAGAAGAGAAAAAGAATTAGGTGATATTAATAATGCATAGGATGGAAGAGAAAAGCAGGTAGGTATTAAGGATTTGGTAAAGAGAAAATACACTTCTTTTAAGAAAGATAGAAAAATAAAGGCTCTACTAAAAACAATAAAAAACCTAAATAAGAAAATTGTAGTCTAAAAATGAAGCACATTAATGTGTGGTGTGGATTTTGAGCAACTGATGGAGCATGAGAAGTAGAATCCATTTTTTCTCAACACCAGGAACATTTCATTTTTGTGTGGTAGGCAGAATGACTCCTCAACAATGTCCATGCCCTAATCCTTAGAACGTGTGCACATGTTACTTTACATAGCAAAAGGGACTTTGCAATGTGATTAAGATTATGGAATCTGAGATGGGTAGATTATCCTGGATTATCCAGGTAGGCCCAATCAGATCATATGAGTCCTTAATAACAGACAACTTTTATGGGCTATGGTCAGAAAGAAATGTGATGAGGGAAGAAGGACCAGAGAAATGCAATGTTACCTGCTTTGAAAATGGAGGAAGGTGCCATAAGCCAGGGAATGTAGGTGACCTTTAGGATTTGTAGGTGACCTTTAGTAGCTGGAAAAGTCAGGGAAACAAATTTTCTCCCCTAGAGCCTCCAGAAGAAACCAGCCTTGCTGATACCTTGATTTTAACCCAGTGAGACTCCTGGAGGACTTCTGACTCCCAAAACTATAGATGTGTGTTGTTTTAGTAAGCTATTAAGCAACTGTGTTGTGTTGTGCTCAGCTTAGAGAAATTTGTTACAACAGGTGCTGGCATCATGGTATTGACATGTGGCCCTGCAGGGAAAAGTATTTCATGCTCAAAGGAACAACTTTATTTTTGATTCTCAACCATTTTGAATCAACCTACATATAATGTAAAATAATACTTGAGGGCTTCTCTGGTGGCGCAGTGGTTGAGAGTCCGCCTGCCGATGCAGGGGACACGGGTTCGTGCCCCGGTCTGGGAAGGTCCCACATGCCACAGCCCGTGAGCCATGGCCACTGAGCCTGTGCATCCAGAGCCTGTGCTCCACAATGGGAGAGGCCACAACAGTGAGAGGCCCGCGTAACGCCAAAAAAAAAAAAAAAAAAGACTCGAGTATAGTTACAGAAGATAAACATTAATTATCCAAATGACAGAAATTAGAAGGTGAAACGTGTAATGGATAGAGAAGTGCCCTTATTTTACATGATGGGAATTTGGGGACATCCCTGAAAGTTCATGGGACAAGAAAGGGAGATTTAAGTATATAATTTGAAGTTACACAAAGGTACCAGTAAAAGAGCTAAAGACAGTGTTGTTAACTACCAAAAATTAAGATGAAAAGGGAGAAAACACCATGGAGTGGCATAAGAGAATATCTAAAGTTGAAAAACCAGCAAGTAGCAATATAAATGTTATAGAGTCACAAAATTTATTTCGCACTCCACTTAGGGTCGCCCCTTTATTTTATCCCTTCTTAATCTGATCTCCCGCCGCCCCACCCCGCTTCTAGCCCCTACTCTCTGGCTAAGGCAGGAAACAGTTTTCATGTTATTCAATTTAAAACATAATCCAGTCTAATAAATCATGCAGTTCCTTCAGGAAATTCAGTCTGCCTGATTCTCTATCTGAGATACTGTAGCTGCAGGGAGGTAGTGGGAGGGTTTACCTTTGAGGCTTCATTGCATTGGAGGAAGGCAGTCCTGCCTCGTGCTGGACCTGGTGACTGGCCAGCATCTGTAGGTCTTTGGCATTGTGTGCCCTGTGTTTTTCAGTTCAGTTCATTCGTGAATCTCCTCCACATGCCAGGCACAATGCTAGGCTTGAGTCTACATCATCTGTTCATTCTTGGAAGACACCCCAGTCTGCTCTGGCCCCATCAAGGTCCCCCTCCTCTCAGCTCACAGCATGTTTTGTCCACAGGAGATATTCAGCTGCCCCCCTGCAGTGATTCTCAGGCACATTAGAATCACATGGATGTACTGTCATCTATTGTAAGATGGCAACTGATATTTAGTTATTAATAATTAAAATACCAAAGATCCTTTTTGATTCAAGTAATCTCTTTGACAACATCCTCTCAATTACTTGCAGTCTAGCACACTTTAAGTGGGCAAAAGAGGAGACGTGACAGCTAGGACCCTACAAACACCCAGGGGAGTGTGTGTCACATATGAGATCATCACCATCATGGGTGTCACGGTAGAAATGTCCAGAGTTGCTGACATGCTTACTTGTTATAGCTCCTATGCTATCACAGTACTCTTGTGTTACTCCTTACTTTCTTCATCCTGCCAGATGCCTGTAAGTCCTGGCAGGTCAGGGCCAAGTCTTGCATCTCTTTGGATCAATCTGGTAGCCCCTTCACAGAATGTATGTTGATTGATTGCCTGAATGTTGGCCTGAGAATACTCTGGGCACGTTAGCCCAATAAGACTATAAACTGGATGAAGTTAACATAAGCTGTCAATTTTGGTACACAAGCACAAAAATTAGATTTCACAACTATTTTCCTATATCAGCAGCATCATAAGTGGAAAAAAGCATGGGCTTTAAAATAACACCTACATGGAATAATATCTCAGCCCTACCATTTCCTGGTTGTGTAGAATCAAGCAAGTTACTTGGCCTCACTGGTCCTGTCTCCTCACTTATAAAATGGAGATTTAAGAATGCAAATAAAATTAAAATATTAAAAAAAGGAAAGCCTCTAAAGCATCTAATGCATTTCCTGGTTCACATTAGGTGTACAGTGGATGTTCATTCTTTTCCCCCTTGTCCCTTTCCCTCAAGGAGCAGTGGGAGCTGATATACCAGGGACATAGGAGAAGAGAAAAACCTCAGACATCAAAAAGGTGATTGCTGTCTGGTAACTAACTGAAAAGCAATGTGGGTCCAGGAACTGGATTTTCTTTCTTGACCCTGGCATCTGCCCTACTACACTTGGGCCAATTGTAAGTGACAGAGACTGTGAGATCAGCCTTGAGGCTGATCTTAGCCCAACTCTTCCAGTCGGTCAACAAGCTTTGCTGGCCAGCCTCCCTGAGAAGACAAGTGCCGCTTTGTGCCTGTTCCTCCCATTTTTAGAAAGATGACTAATCTGCTCTCTGTCTGAGAGAGAAACTCCTTGTAAATTGTCATCCTTCCCCAGATCTATGACTGTGTTGCGGGAGCCTGCAAGGTTCACAGGGTCCTGGCACTTCCTGAGGTGGCATCACCATGGGATTAAACTCCTGACCTGGAGTGGCTTTCTCCTGTGTATCTAGACAGAAGAGAGTCTTCACACCTGGAAGGAACACCTAGCGAATACTGGGGAAGTGAGAAAAGCTAAAATCCACTCTGGTTAATCCTCTTTTTCCCTGAAAAATCCTCTTTATATGAAACATTAGCCAAAGGTTGTTGTTTTGTCTGGGTCACGGGGAAAATCACGTTATTCTAGAAATGAAAGGAAGTGGCGTTTCTTGGCAGCCAATTTTGAATTCTGCATTTTAAATCATTCAAAGAGCTTCTGCAGCTGGTGGAAGATAGAAACTTATTTGAAGGGAGGAACGAGGAACTCATCAAAGAATTACAACTCCTTGAGGTAATTTTGATTATAAATAGGATAGATGCTATCTGCCTAGCATGGTTCCTTCATTCATTTATTTGTTCATTCAGAAATATTATTAGGCGTGTCTGTTGTGAGGCCCTGTGTTAAGTACTCATGACACAAAAATGATAAGACACAAAGATGGGAGACATATATGTGAACAAATACTTAAAATCACGTGAGACAGGTTCAATAAAAAATTCATAAGTAAAGCAGTGAGACCTGGGAGGAAGCACTGTGGAAAGGCAGAGGGGAAGGAGTCAGGGAACGTCTCACAGAGTAAGACCTGAGCTTTGCTTTAAGGATGAGTAGGTCTCCTGGGATATCAGTGGGGAAGGGCATTCCAGGCAAAGGGAAGAGCAGGTGTTAAACCACATCATGTACACAGGGCACTGCAATTACTGTTCTGTAATACTGGCATCCCAGACAGCAGTGGGAAAGTGATGGGACTTCCCTGGTGGCACAGTGGTTAAGAATCCACCTGCCAATGCAGGGGACACAGGTTTGATCCCTGGTCCAGGAGGATCCCACATGCCACAGAGCAACTAAGCCCATGCGCCACAACTACTGAGCCTGTGCGCCACAACTTCTTGAGCCTGTGTGCCACAACTACTGAATCCCAAGCACCTAGAGCCCATGCTCCGCAACAAGAGAAGCCACCACAATGAGAAGCCCATGCACCACAACGAAGAGCAGCCCCCACTCACCACAACTAGAGAACGCCTGCACGCAGCAATGAAGACCCAATGCAGCCAATAAAATAAATAAATTTATTTTAAAAAAATGGGAAAGTGCTAAGAAACGAGGTTGGAGAGGTAACGTAGGCTGCCATCATGAGAGGCATGGAAGGCCATATTGAGAACTTTGGACCATATCTTGTGGGTTCCTGAAAACCACTGAAGGATGTTAAGTAGAAGAGAAAGATGATGTGCCCTATGATGCATTTTAGAGCTTAGACTGGAATCAGGTAAGGATGAAGAATAGATCATAAGGGATGAATATAAAGAGTGTTACAATAATCCAGTAAAGGGGGCAATCAAGGTCCCCCATAAAGTGCAAAGAAGGGGATGAATTATGGCACTTGGTGACCATTGGATCAGAAAGTAAAGGACCCCCATGTTTCAGGCTTGAGAAGCAGATTTGTGCAGGGAGATCACAAGTGGGTGTGGCCATGGGGAACGTAATCAGAGATGTTCTCAGCTCATCAGAGAGGTCTAGATGGACTCATAGGTTTGGGAGTCACCCAGCATAGCTTGGGGGTGGTTGAATCTTTAGGCATACTGTGATTGTTTCAGGGGTAATGTGCAGGGCAGAAGTTACAGATGGATAGCTCAAGGTCAAGTATACCAGTAGATGTTTTTGGTTTGGCTTGTGTAATAGTTTTAAATAGATAAATTTATTGGCAACATTTAAACATTGGGGGATATAACAAAGAAAGGAAATCTAAAATTCTGGTTTTAAAAAATCAGAAGATCTGGCAACACTGGGACCACATTCTCACACAGCAAAAAATGGCCATAGTAGATCAGCCGCTGCCCATTTAAAAGGGGCATCCAGTTCACTACTGTCTCTCTGTCCTGATTCACTTACTTATATGGCCTGTTGGGCCCCAAGAAAGCCTGAGTTTGCAAAGAGAGGGCTAGACAACAACAACAACAAAGGGCCCTGCAGCAGGAGAATGATGCCCTCCTCCAAAGACATCCACATCCAAATCCCCAGAAGGTTGTGCACCAGCAGACCTTAAAGTAGGGAGAGTATTACTGACTACTCAAGTGGGCCCAATATAATCACAAAAATCTTTAAAAGTGGAAGCAGGAGACAGAAGAAGTCAGAGTGATGCAGTGTGAGAAGGACCCAGCCTCATGCCACTGGCTTCGAAGATGCAGGAATGGAAGAGCCCCTAAAAGTGGAAGAGGAAGGAAGGAGGAGAGTCAGAGAAAGAGATGTGACTACAGACGCATGGTCAGAGCAATGAAATGTGAGAATGACTCCACCAGCCTTTACTGGCTTCGAAGACAGAGAAGGGCCATGAGCCGCTAGAAGCTGGAAAAGGCAAGGAAATTGATCCTTCCCTAGAGTCTCCAGAAAGAAACGCAGCCCTGCTGAGACCCACATTGGACTTCTAACCTACAGAACGGTAAAATAATAAATTTGTGTTATTTCAAGACACTAAGTTTGAGGTTTTGACAGCCATAGAAAGCTAAGAAGTGGCTGATAGAAAAGAAGTAGCAGGCAAAGAGTCTGAGAAAAAGGGATAGGAGAGAACCAGATGGGGTGCAGTTAGAGAATCAAGAAATGACCCATTTTCAAGGCGATACCTTCAAATGACACCGAGATGTCAAGTCCAGTTCTGAAGGCAAAGGTTAAAATAGACCCATGATGTCCAAACTCAGGGGCACATCAGAATCACTCAGGGGCATTGTTAGAAATCCTAGTTACTAGGGTCCACCCCAGGCCACTGGTCTAGACTCTGATGTGAGGCCAAGTTTAGTCATCACGGAATGAGATGAGCTGGTGTTTTACCAGATTAAAGGAGTATTTCATATATGTTGACTTAACTCTTACTCTTAAGGCTCCATGTGGCCTTTAACAGAAGGAAACCTGTCTGAAATTTAATGGTACATTTTATTAAAGCTATTTATCTGCATGATTTTTGTCCCTATGTGGATAATAAACTCCATGCAGGTGGTAGATGCTTGCCAAATATTTGCAGAATGGATAAATGAAAGAGATGGAGCCACTGGAGGACTCTGTTGTCTTCCAAAGCTAGCAGGATGAACAGAGAGCATTTACCTCTAAAGCCTCTATAAATTATTCATTTGTGCACGTTTGCTTGTTATATGGATGAAGTCATAATTTTCAACTTAGATGCCCAGAATCCTCCACTATTGTTAGGTCATCAGAACAAGCCAGGATTAACCTTCAGAGGGGTTCCTGGATCAGTGTGACAAGGCACTTTCTTTCATAGTCCCTTTCCTGAAATGGCCTTTGGTAACAGTAAAATAACCCAAATAAAAAGAAATTTATCCCTAACCTAATCCTAGAGGTGTCACACATATTCCCAGTTCAACACCTGAAGGGCTGACCTAGAAGACTGGCCTCTGAAAATGATTGGGCCGAGAGTGCCAGCCATGGGGGATGGCTGAGCCACAATGACCAGCCTCCACTTGGTGTAAGTCCAAAGGTCAAAATGTGACATCAATGTAGGCCCCGGTTGCCCTGGATGACAGAGGCCTGACCTACTTTGACACCTGGGGCAATATACAAGGCCAAGGAGAAAGAGCTTGTGCTGCAGCAGTTCCAATGCAGGAACAGAATTCCAGATGCTCTGCTAAAGGAAGGCTAGACTTCAAGCATAACTTTCAGGCAAAGGGAAGAGCTGTGAGCTGAGATTCAGTGGGTGGGGTCTGGGATTCTGAGGGACATCCTGCCTCCTAGGAAGAAGGGGTATCAGTCAGCTGTGCAGACAGTAATAAGTTGCTGGTGGAGAGTCTGACTACGTGCTTTCATGTCACTGATGAGTGTGACATCGCTGAAACAGTTAGGACAGAAGCCAGGTTGCAGCGAGCTAAGAATATGTTTTTGAAAAGCTCAGATGAGATGGAAAAGTAGGTCAGGGTGCTAGAAAGAAATGCCATAAGGAAGGAAGATTTTTGTTCTGTTGTTATGTGCTTGGCTCTATTTTTAGGATTAAGGGGACTTGAACATATACAATGTCTGAGGAAGGGAGAGGCTTAAAACACAGGAAGGAAAATGATAAAGGAACGAAGATGGATGTGAGGTAAAGAGATGGGACCATCAACACTAGTTACAGGTAGTGTTAGTTAATAGATATTTATTGAGCACTTACTATGTGCAAGGAACTGTCGTAAGTGTTGGAATGAACAACACAGACACAGATATAGTCCTTTCCTAGTGACATTATGGTTTAGAAGAAAGAGTGTTTTCTTTCAGGCCTCTTTAGTTGGAAGTGCCAGTAACCCAACCTGCTTAAGAGAAAAAGAGAACTGACTAATTCATGTAACTGAAAAATATCCAGGCATGGCTGCCTCCAAAGACTCAACAAAATGTTGTCGGGCATCTCTCTCCCTCTCCCTCTCTCTCTCTCTCTCCCTCCCAGTTCCACTTTTCTCAAGCAGTCTGGACCCATGTAGTAGCAAATATGGTGCCCCCATCTCCATCATTACATGGCTCATGAGGCCAATGGTTTCAGTAAAATAAACTACATCTCAATGGCTCTGCCAAGAGTCTCTGGACTGACTCTGAGGGGCTCAGGTTTCAGTTATGTGCTCATTCTGACCTATTTCTGTGGCCAGAAAGTTGGTGTGTTTTGATTGGCCCCAAAGTGGTCACATGTCCTCTCTGGAGCAGGAGTTGGGGTAGGGTCAACCACATGGATTAAGAAAGGAAAAGGATCGTTCCAAAAAGGCAATTGGGCTTCTTAGACAGAGGAAGGGACATGGTTGAGGCAAAAAGAACAAGAGTTCACTACAGAAGGAGTGCCCTTGAATAGAAGAACAGGCCTCCCATCTCTTCAGGCTGGAGGGGAAGAGGGAAGGATTGCTGCCAGGTGGACAACTTTGAAGATGCGGGGTGAGAATGGGAAGGTCAGTACCTAGCACACTGGTTTTCCTGGAAAAGTGGAGGCCAGCCCATGTTCAGAGAGGGTGGGGGTAGAGGTAAGTTAGGAGACTTGTGGGCAAGGGTTAAGGTTTGGAAGAGCAGCTGAGGGAAACAGGAGGAGGAGCTGGCCCGTGACAAATGGATTGCTAATGGTTAGCAGATTTTGAAAACCATGAATTTGTCATGGCCCTAATCTGCACAGTTACACGATTTTCTCCATGGGCTCAGCCCTGAATAACAATAGCCGTGGTCATCTGTGGAGAAATGCACAGTGAGGAGCCCAATCTTCCTACCCATTCTGGGACAATTTGGCCATCAGGCAGACACCCAGGAGCTGTATTCATACCAGGGCCCCTAAGCCCCCCGGGAGAAGTGGTGAAGAAGGACAGAGGATGGGCCTGTAGGACACTGACTCTTGGTGCTACAACCTTCCCACACCTCAGGAAACCAGCCACCAAGGACAGAAAACTCACTAGGTGGCATGAGAATACCCAGTACTTAGACCCTGGCTCCTTGGAGATGAAGGATGTGCAGGCTGCTCCTCTGGCTGGTACCTGGCAAACACTTCCCAGCCCCACCCCTGGTACTCTTCTCCACCTCTAAGCTGTTGAAGAACTAACTCTTTGAGCTCCCTCTGAATACCAGGCACTTTTAGTTTGATATCCCATTTAGCCCTCTCATCATACTGATAAGATGGATATTATCACTCTAATTTTACAGAAGAGTATATTGAAGCTCAAGATGCTGATAAGGGCCTCCCTGGTGGCGCAGTGGTTGGGAGTCCGCCTGCCGCTGCAGGGGACGCGGGTTGGTGCCACGGTCCGGGAGGATCCCACGTGCCGCGGAGCAGCTGGGCCTGTCAGCCATGGCTGCTGAGCCTGTGTGTCTGGAGCCTGTGCTCCGCAACGGGAGAGGCCACAGCAGTGAGAGGCCCGCCTACCGCAAAAAAAAAAAAAAAAAAGAAAAAGATGCTGATAAACTTGCCCCAAGGTGACACACCTAGCAGCTCTCTCCTAGCACAGCCGGGAGAGGGTCTGGGGTGTGGAAAGGCCATGTCTTTCTCAGTCATGTGCCTTCCTGTTTTCCATCACTGGGTATCCAAGAACACTGCTCCCTCCACTGGGACCCAAAGACTCCTAGAGGTCCTCGAATGTATTCTCAGGATCTGTGAGAATGTTTTCTGTCTTTAAAGAGCCTGTACTTTGCTTGAGTTTCAGAGACTTTGGCCTGGAGAACTGTGCTCGCTTGTGGGGAGGTACTTCTGAGTCCTGAGCGGGTTGGGCAGGAGCTTGAGGGGCAAATACTAAGCGTGTCCTGGTGTGGGTCGCAAAACACTGGGGCCACCCTGGCTGACCACAGCAGTGTCTTTGCCAGGGATGTGTTAGAGAGGACGGCTGTGGCTTCCCAGCAAGTCAGGTGGAGGCGTGCAAGCTGCCAAATGGAAAATGTCAAGGACAATAATGCTTACAGCAGAAAAAAAACTTGACTGACCTTCAGGGGGTAAGGTGCTCAGTTTTAACATTCATGGAGGCCCAGACTGTACTTCAGGGCAAGTGTCACCCACTCCCACTCTTGTTCCCAGGACTAGGGGGACTTGGAAAAAGGACAGTTCAAAGGTTAGCACTGCATAGAACATTACATCTAAAAAGCACTTCCACTTAAAAAAAATATTTTACTCCTTCCAAAAGCCCCTCCAAGGAGGTGCTATTAAGCCCATCTATTTTTTTTTTTTTTTTTTTTTAGATTTTATTTATTTATTTATTTCGGCTGCGTTGGGTCTTCGTTGCTGCACACGGGCTTTCTCTAGTTGTGGCGAGCCGGGGCTCCTCTTCGTTGTGGTGCGTGGGCTTCGCATTGCGGTGGCTTCTCTTGTTGCCGAGCACGGACTCTAGGCCTGCGGGTTTCAGTAGTTGTGGCACGTGGGCTCAGTAGTTGTGGCTTGCGGGCTCTAGATTGCAGGCTCAGTATTTGTGGTGCACGGGCTTAGTTGCTCCGCGGCATGTGGGATCTTCCTGGACCAGGGCTCAAACCCGTGTCCCCTGCATTGGCAGGCGGACTCTTAACCACTGCACCACCAGGGAAGCCCAAGCCCATCTTATAGGGGAAGAAAGAGAAGTCAGTACGGCAGGTCACACAGCAAGATAGTAGTGGGGCAGAAATCAGTCCCAGGACCTTCCAGTCCAGGTCGGTTCCACTGAGCCCCCTTGAAGCACCTTTCCCGGCAGTGCCAGAAGAGGTCAGTTGCTGTTTCGAGTTACTAGTTAATATACTTTCATATCAATGTGCCATTTTCTCTTCCTGTAAACAGTCAGTGAATCAACAGATGTTTTACAAAGGAATATTCTTTGGTGGAAAGTTGTAAAATGGGACAAAGGTCTTTAATACTTCACATTCAGTTGATGAGAAGTTTTCTTTGACTACCCACCAAGTGAGGCCCTCCCTTAAATAAAGTCAAATATGCCATTTGCTTTCATTGCCATGGTGAGCACACGTAAGGCATATGGATTTTGACTTTGGTAATAAAAAGGAAGAAATGGGACTTTGGAAAGCACTATGTGTTAAACAGTGGATGCCCTTCATTTGGTCCTTCTCACCATGCTTTGTTTTCTGGACTACACCCCTCAGAACCATCCATACCTGTCTAAAGCAGAGACAGTGAACTGGCAGTACTCGGGCCAGAGCCACCTGGCTGATGGGATTTGACCTCTACAGTTTTTTCACAGTATTTTAAAAAATGTTTATCTGGTAACTACTATTTAACATTTGGTGAAGACCACTAAAAAAAAATCAGATTTCTGACCCAACTCAAAAACCAACAAGCTGATTGGAAAATGGACAAAAGACTTGAACAGATACTTCTCCAAAGATATACAAATGGTCAATAAGCACATGAAAAGATGAACAATATAACTAATCCTGAGGGAAATGCAAATCAAAACCACAGTGAGATACCACTTTATACCCATTAAGATGGCTATTACCATTAAGAAAGAAAAAAAGAAGGAAGGAAGGAAGGGAGAGAGGGAGGTAGGGAGGGAGGAAGGAAGGAAGATAACAAGTATTTGTAGGATGTGGAGAAATTGAACCCTTGTGCATTGCTGGGAGGAATGTAAAATGGGATAGCCATTGAGGAAAATAGCATAGCAATTCCTCAAAAAAAAATTAAAATAAAATTACCATATAATCCAGCAATTCCAATTCTGGGTATATACCGAAGATAACTGAAAACAAAGACTTGAACAGATATTTGTACACCCATGTTCATAGAGTTTTATTTTCAATAGTTAAAAGGCAGAAGCAACCCAAATGTCCAATGAGGGATGAATGGTTTAACGAAACATGGTATATTTATGCTATGATAGTATTCACCTTTTAAAAGGAAGGAAATTCTGACACATACTACAACATGGATGAAACTTGGAAGACATTATACTAAGAGAAATAAGCCAGTCACAAAATGACAAATATGTTATGACTCCACCCATATGAGTTATCTGTAGCAGTGAATTCACAGAGGTAGAAAGTAGAATAAATTTGCAACACTCTAGCAACTATTTACATAGCATTTACAGAGTCTTGATGATATCGTGGTTAGCGTAACTGCCTTCCATAGCATTTATATTGTATTTACAACAACTTACATAGCATTTGCATTGTATTAGGTATTACAAGTAATTTAGAGTTGATTTAAAGTATACAAGAGGATTGTGTAGGCTATATGCAAATACTATGCCATTTCATATAAGGGATTTGAGTATCCTCAGATTTTGGCATCTGCAGGGGGTCTTAGAACCAATCACTCACAGATACCAGGGACCACTGTATATATATATACAGGTCTCATCTCAGGCAGGACCCCATCATATTTTCTAAGCAGGGAAGACTCTTCTGCATGTGAGTGTTTTTCCTGGGCCTGGTTGGTCAGGTGGAAGACCACTTATAGCACACAGTATGTCTCAGCTGGGACCCAGGTAGCTTGGAGATTCACAAATCCCTCCAGCCAGGGCAAAAAACCCATGAACACTGTTTTCAGTTCCACATTTAAGAATCTTGGAAATCACCACTCAGTGCTAACAAGTAAAAAGCTGAACAGACTGAAAAACAAACATTGTTTCTTGGATTCATAAGAGAGGGAGAACACAGGGCAAACCACTGGCCCTAATATTGGAGAGACAGACAGGCAAATGCAGGGAGTCACAGCTTACCTGAGCAGAGATTCTTGAGCAGAAACTACTGTGGGAACCAGTGCCAGGGTAGGAAAACCTGAACTGTAATTAATCAATTAAAGAAGGCTCAATGTGGACAATTCTATGAGTTAAAAACTACAGGGGACCCCGTCTTAGGGAGAGCCCCAAATTTTGTGAGCCTTACCTCCAAGAACTTGACCAGTTTCTCACAGCAAATATCTAAGAAAAATCCCCTCAGGCTTCCAGCAGGGGAGGGGGAAAAGGAACCATTTTGAAATAGGTCGGCAGGTCAAAACACAGCTATTCTTAATAAGGCCTGCCCCCAGGGGAAACTAGTTAACCAGAGGTAATCTGCTGAGGTATTATCAGAGCCTAACTGGCCTGGAAGGGAAATACCCAACTCCATCCCATCCTGTCCCACCTAAGTGGGGAGAAAAATACTTGTGAAGTTCAAAGTCCAGAGGCATAGGCTCACCAAGAGACTGAGTCCTAAAAATAGGACTATAGAACTCTCCATCTCTTCCCACAGCTCACTGACACATTACTAAAGGCCTATATACAGAAGTTTCTTTTACCAGGTACATCACGTCCAGTTATCGAGAAAAAATTACAAGGTATACTACATAGAAAAAAAAAAAACCCTCACTTCTTTTAAGAGACAGATCACACATCAGAACCAGACATGTGTCCCAGAAGCTGAATAATGTCTTAGGGCTCCCCGAAATACTGAGCTGCTTTATTTACCTAACAAATATCAAAAGAAATTAGGATGGAACCTGTTTTCCTGCTAACATTGCTGGTGTTGGAGTTATCACACCAAGAATTTAAAACAACTATGATTAATATGCTAAGGGATCTAGTGGATAAAGTAGACAGAATGAAAGAACAAATGGGCAATGTAAACAGAGATGGAAATCCTTAGGAAAAAAACAAAAAGAAAAGCTTGAGGTCAAAACCAGTAAAACAGAAATGGAGAATGCCTGTGATGGGCTTGTTAGTAGATTGGATACAGCTGAATAAAGAATCTCTGTGCTTGAGGATACAGCAATAGAAACTTCCAAAAGTTAAAAAGAACAAATTAAAAAAAAAAAAAAGAAGTGAATATCCAAGGACTGTGGGACAACTACAGAAGGTGTAACATATGTGCAATAGGAATACCAGAAGAAGAAACTAAGAAAGAAACAGAAGAACTAACTGAAATAATAATGACTAAGAATTTCCCAAGTTAATGTCAGACACCAAATCACACGTCCAGGAAACTCAGAGAACACCAAGCAGGATAAATGAAAACAAAAACAAAAACTAAAATAATAATAAAAAAAAACCCTCCACCTAGGCCTATCATTTACAAACAACACAAAATCAAAGAAAAAATCCTGAAAGAAGCTGGGGGTGGGGGAGGGGTGGGGGAAAACACTTATAGAGAAACAAAGATAAGAATTATATTCAACTTCTCAGAAATCATGCAAGAAAGAAGAGAGTGGGATGAAATATTGAAGATGTTGAAAGAAAAAACCTACCACATTAGAATTCTGTACCCTGCAAAATTGTCCTTCAAAACTGAAGCGGGAATAAAGATTTTCTCAGGCAAACAAAAATTGAAGGAGTGTGTTGCTAGTAGACCTGCCTTGCAAGAAATGTAAAAAAAAAAAAAAGTTCTTTAGAGAGAAGAAAAATGATATGGGTCAGGAACTCGGATCTACAAAAAGAAAGGAAGTGCATCAAAGAAGGAATAGTGAAGGTAAAATTTGTTTTTGTTTTTCTTAATTCTTTTGACAAATGTTTGTTCAAAATAACAAAAGCAACAATGTATATGATTAAGTATGCTTATCTATATATCTTTAATATGTGTGTGTGTATATATATGCTTACGTATGTTTATATATAAGTAAAATGAATGACAGAAATGACACGAAAGGGAGGGAGAAATCAGGATTATTTTGTTATTATAAGGTACTTGCACAACCCAGGAATTAATATAGACCCAGACTTTACACAGTCTGTGAGAATTAACTAAAAATGCATCATAGACCTAAATGTAAAATGCAAAACTATAAAACTCCTAGAAGATATCACAGAAGAAAATCTAGATGACCTTGGGTAAAGTGATGACTTTTAGATACAAATCAAATGCATCATCTATGAAAGAAATAATTAATAAGCTGAACTTCATTCAAATTAAAAACTTTGTTCTGCAGAAGACAATGTCAAGAGGGGGTGGAGTCAACATGGCATACTAGGAGGACATGGAATTTGTGTCTCCTCACACCTAGGGTACATACCAGGCACCTGTGGGGGGCCATGGACACCTAAGGGGACAGGAGGAACCCCCAGCAACCAGCTTGCGGGATCTTGGTTCCCAGGCGAGAGGTCAGGCTTCAGCTCCTGTGGTGGGAGCTTTGAGTCCAAACGGCTGGATTAGCAGAGAACCCCAGATGCCAGGGAATATCAGTTGGAGGGAGGCCTCCTGGAGGTCCTCATCTCAGCACCAAGACCCACCTCTATCCAACTGCCTGCAACTCCAGTGATGGCCGTCTCAGGCCAAATAACCAGTAAGACAGGAATACAGCACCACCCAGGAAAAAAATATATATATATATTTGTTACAGAAAAAGGAGCAAGGTAAAAACCTACAAGACCAAATAAATGAAGATGAAATAAGCAACCTACCTGAAAGAGAATTCAGAGTAATGATACTAAAGATGATCCAAAATCTCAGGAACACAATGGAGAAAACATGAGAAACTTTAATAAGGATCTAGAAGAACTAAAGAGCAAACAAACACTGATGAATAACACAATTATTGAAATAAGAAAAAAAACTCTAGAAGGAATCTATAACACAATAACTGAGGCAGAAGAATGGATCAGTGAGCTAGAAGATAAAATGGTGGAAATAACTGCCAGAGAGCAGAATAAAGAACAAAGAATGAAAAGAATTGAGGATGGTCTCAGAGACCTCTGGGACACATTAAATGCACGAACATTCGAATTATAGGGGTCCCAGAAAAAGAAGAGAAAGAGAAAGGGTCTGACAAAATATTTGAAGAGATTATAGTCAAAAACTTCGCTAATGTGGGAAAGGAAATAGTCAATCAAGACCAGGAAGCACAGAGAGTACCACACAGGATACACCCAAAGAGAAACATGCCGAGACACATATTAGTCAAACTATCAAAAATTAAATACAAAGAAGAAATATTAAAAGCAGCAAAGGAAGAGAAACACTTAATATACAAGGGAATCCCCATAAGATTAACAGCTGATCTTTCAGCAGAAACTCTGCAAGCCAGAAGGGAGTGGCAGGACACATTTAAAGCGATGAAAGGGAAAAACCTACAACCAACATTACTCTACCCAGCAAGGATCTCATTCAGATTCGACGGAGAAATCAAAACCTTTACAAACAAGCAAAAGTTAAGAGAATTCAGCACCACCAAAACAGCTCTACAAAAAATGTTAAAGGAACTTCTTCAGGCAGGAAACACAAGGGAAGGAAAAGACCTATAAAAACAAACCCAAAAGAGGGCCTCCCTGGTGGCGCAAGTGGTTGAGAGTCCGCCTGCCGATGCAGGGGATACGGGTTCGTGCCCCGGTCTGGGAGGATCCCATATGCCGCGGAGCGGCTGGGCCCGTGAGCCATGGCCGCTGAGCCTGCGCGTCCGGAGCCTGCGCATCCGGAGCCTGTGCTCCACAACGGGGGAGGCCACAGCAGTGAGAGGCCCGCATACCGCAAAAAAAAAAAAAAAAAAAAAAAAACCCAAAAGACATAAGAAAATGGTAATAGGAACATACATATCGATAATTACCTTAAATGTAAATGGATTAAATGCTCCTACAAAAAGACATAGACTGGCGGAATGGATTAAAAAAAAAGACCTGTATATATGCTGTCTATAAGAGAATCACTTCAGACCTAGGGACACATACAGACTAAAAGTGAGGGGATGAAAAAAGATATTCCAAGCAAATGGAAATCAAAAGAAAGCTGGAGTAGCAATTCTCATATCAGACAAAATAGACTTTAAAATAAAAACTATTACAAGAGACAAAGAAGGATACTACATAATGATCAAGGGATCAATCCAAGAAGAAGATGTAGCAATGGTAAATATTTATGCACCCAACATAGGAGCACCTCAATACATAAGGCAAAAGCTAACAGCCATAAAAGGGGAAAACAACAGTAACACAATAAGAGTAGGGGACTTTAACAGTCCACTTTCACCAATGGACAGATCATCCAAAATGAAAATAAAAAAGGAAACACAAGTTTTAAATGACACATTAAACAAGATGGACTTAATTAATATTTATAGGACAGTCCATCCAAAAACAACAGAATACACTTTCTTCTCAAGTGCTCATGGAACATTCTCCAGGATAGATCATATCTTGGGTCACAAATCAAGCCTTGGTAAATTTAAGAAAATGGCAATTATATAAAGTATCTTTTCTGACCACAATGCTATGAGACTAGATATCAATTACAGGAAAAAAATGTAAAAAATACAAACACATGGAGGCTAAACAATATACTACTAAATAACCAAGAGATCACTGAAGAAATCAAAGAGGAAATCCCAAAATACCTAGAAACAAATGACAATGAAATCATGATGACCCAAAACCTATGGGATGCAGCAAAAGCAGTTTGAAGAGGGAAGTTTATAGCAATACAATCCTACCTCAAGAAACAAGAAATATCTCAAATAAACAACGTAACCTTACACTTAAAGCAATTAGAGAAAGAAGAACAAAAACACCCCAAAGTTAGCAGAGGGAAAGCAATCATAAAGATCAGATCAAAAATAAATAAAAAACAAATGAAAGAAACAATAGCAAAGATCAATAAAGCTAAAAGCTGCTTCTTTGAGAAGATAAACAAAATTGATAAACCACTAGCCAGACTCATCAAGAAAAAAAGGGAGAAGACTCAAATCAACAGAATTAGAAATGAAAAAGAAGTAACAACTGACACTGCAGACATACAAAGGATCATGAGAGATTACTACAAGCAACTATATGCCAATAAAATGGACAACCTGGAAGAAATGGACAAATTCTTAGAAAAGCATAACCTTCCAAGACTGAACCAGGAAGAAATGGAAAATATAAACAGACCAATCACAAGTACTAAAATTGAAACTGTGATTAAAAATCTTCCAACAAACAAAAGCCCAGGACCAGATGGCTTCACAGGCGAATTCTATCAAACATTTAGAGAAGAGCTAACACCTATCCTTCTCAAACTCTTCCAAAATATAGCAGAGGGAGGAACACTCTCAAACTCATTCCACCAGGCCAACATCACCCTGATACCAAAACCAGACAAAGATGTCACAAAAAAGAAAACTACAGGCCAATACCACTGATGAACATAGATGCAAAAATCCTCAATAAAATACCAGCAAACAGAATCCAACAGCACATTAAAAGGATCATACACCATGATCAAGTGGGGTTTATTCCAGGAATTCAAGGATTCTTCAACATATGCATATCAATCAATGTGATCCACCATATTAACAAATTGAAGGATTAAAACCATATGATCATCTCAATAGATGCAGAAAAAGCTTTTGACAAAATTCAACACCGATTTATGATAAAAACTCTCCAGAAAGTGGGCATAGAGGGAACCAACATCAACATAATAAAGGCCATATATGAAAAACTCACAGCCAACATTGTTCTCAATGGTGAAAAACTGAAACCATTTCCTCTAAGATCAGGAACAAGACAAGGTTGCCCACTCTCATCACTCTTATTCAACTTAGTTTTGGAAGTTTTAGCCAATTCCAGGGAGACCATTCCAATTATACATACCGTCTTTGTTCACAGTTAGAATAATAACAATGTTGAGTATTGAACTGTTTTTAAAAATAAAGGATATTATTTTACTTGAGTAGATAGTGATACTTTTATATTCCCTCTGTATACTATTAACACATAGTTTTTGTTAAAATAGTACGAAGATTATGAGTGCCACTAATATTAACATAGATGTTCAGCTCATTTAATATAGATTTTTTTAAATGAAGTTTGTATTTGCATGTATTCATACTATTAAGTACTGAGTAGATCTTGTAATAAATACTTTCCTTTGGCAAAAAAAAAAAAAAAGAAAAAAAGAGTGTGGGAGGGAGACGCAAGAGAGAGGGGATATGGGGATATACGTATGCTTATAGCTGATTCACTTTGTTATACAACAGAAAATAACTCCACACTGTAAAGCAATTATACTCCAATAAGATGTTTAAAAAAAAAAAAAAAGACAATGTCAAGAGAATGAGAAGACAACCCAGAGACTGAGAGCATGTCTTGCAAAAGACACATCTGATAAAGGATGTTATCCAAAATATACAAAGAACTCTTAAAACCCAACAATAAGGAAATGAACAAACCAATAAAAAGTGGGCCAAAGACCTAATGAGACTCACCACATAAGATATACAGATGGCAAATAAACATATGAAGTCTTTGTCACATCTACTGCAAGAATGAAGACCATTCTCAGCAATCAGGCTGTCCACATTCTAGAAGATATTGACATTACTCTGAAAGAATACACAGTTATTATGAAGGGCCCCAGAGGAATCCTGAAGAAGGATTTCAGTCACATCAAAGTAGAACTCAGTTTCCTTGGAAAGAAAAGAAGAGGCTCCAGGCTGATAAATGTTGGGGAAATAGAAAGGGACTGGTACCTCTAGCACTATCTGTAGTCACGTACAGTGCATGACCAAGAGTGTCACCCTGGGCTTCCATCACAAGATGAGGCTGTGTATGCTTACTTTCCCATCAATGCTGTTATTCAGAAGAATGTGTCTCTTGTTGAAATCCAAAATTTCTTGGGCGAAAAATAGATCCACAAAGTTTGGATGAGGCCAGGAGTTGCTTGCTCCATATCTCAAGCCCAGAAAGATGAGTTAATTCTTGAAGGAAACAGCAGTGGACTTAAATCAAATTTAGCTGCTTTTTTTCAGCAAGCCACAGCAGTTAAAAACAAGGATATCATAAAATTTCTGGGTAGTATCTATGTCTCTGAAAAAGGAACAGTTCAGCAGGCTGCTGAATAAGTTTTAAGATGTCCAGCTACTGAAACAAGATGCTGAATGATTCCCAAGACATATTTGTGATACTTTAAAGATACAGTAAAAACCCTGTATTGAAAAGAAAAGATATTCCACATCACATGTCATCAGGGAAATGCAAATTAAAACCACAGTGAGATTCCACTACACACCCAGTAAAATAGCCAAAATCCACAACACTGGCAAATGCTGGGAGGATGTTGAGCAACAGGAACTCTCATACATTGTTGGTGGGAATGTAAAATGTACAGCCACTTTGGAACACGCTTTGGCAGTTTCTTACAAAACTAAACATACTCTTACCACATGATCCAGGAGTTGTGCTCCTTGGTATTTACCCAAAGAAACTGAAAACTTATGTCCACACAAAAACCTGCATATGGATGTTTATGGCAGCTTTTCTCATAATTATCCAAACTTGGAAACAACCAAGATGTTGTTTCAGTAGGTGAATGGATAAATAAACTGAAGTACATCCAGACAATGGAATATTATTCAACGCTGAAAAGAAATGGGCTACCAAGCCATGAAAAGACACAGAGGAAACTTAAACGCATATCACTAAGTAAAAGACGCCAATCTGAGAAGGATATATACTATATGATTCCAACTATATGACATTCTGGAATAGAAAAACTATGGATATGGTACTTGCCAGGGGTTAGTGAAAAGAGAGGGATTAATAGGTGGATCACAGATGATCTTTAGGGCAGTGAAAACACTGTATGATACATGCCATTATACATTTGTCTGAACCTGTAGACCATACAACACCAAGAGGGAACCCTAATGGAAACTATGGACTTTGAGTGATTATGATGTGTCAGTGCAGATTTACCAGTTTCAACAAATGTAGCCCTCTGGTGGGAGATGTTGATGATGCAGGGAGGCTATGCATGTGTGGGGGAAGGAAGGTATATGGAAAATCTCTTTACCTCCCTCTCAATTTTGCTATGAACCCAAAACTACTCTAAAAAAATAAAGTCTTTAAAGAAACCCAGGAGCTGGCTGAGGTCTCCCTGATACACTGAGGTGAGCCTCACAGGGGCAGGGCCAGCAGTTCACTGCAGCAGCGCCCCCTGGGGCCATATTGTGGGAGTGACCCTGGACTGAGTAGGAGAGGTACCAAGATGGTGTTTGAAACAAGCACCAGATCAAAAAATAGATCTGAGAAAACAGACAGAGGGTATGGAAGAAGGAAGAAGAAGGAAGCCCATCAGTTGGAATAGAATCACTAAGTTGGAAGAACTAACAAGATGACAAATTGGGGGGAAAAGATAAGAGTTAAATTAGAGTCAGAGTGAGGTGCCGGGGCTTCTATGGCTGGTTCCATTTGCACCTCAGAAGCACAGAGCCCCAGCCTGAGTACTCCTGTCACATATGGGTATGGGGTATTTCCTCTCCCTAGAGACAGCTACATGTGTCCCTGAGAAGGGGGAGAATACCAAACACATCAGATGCCACCAGAAATACATTTATGGAATTTCAGTTCTCTGGAAATCTCTCAGACAATGTCCATTTCAGTAATATCATAAAATGACTTCTTTAACAGGCACAGTTTATAAGAGTAGAATTAGAAAGACAATTATAGAAAACTCTGACAGTTGTGCAAACAGAAAATTGTTTCTAAGGGCTTACACAGTCAGCATTTGCTAATGTCCTGATCTTATGTCCAGTAGGCACTGGATGGTCAGGTTTCTGTGATCATGGCAGATGGAAGAGTTTCAAACTAAAGGCTGAATTTGTCCATGGACTGACTTCCTCCTGGCCCTGAACTGATTTCCCATGACTGACTTAGTAATATAATTTGTGGTAATAATGTGTTAACATGTCATATAAATCTTCATATATTCAGCCTTGACTTTATTATTGTGGGCCTCCTGGGGTGTGGATTCATTTCCTGTTAGGCAGCCTTTACATAGTTTTTGCTTTCCTTAGCCCATTTGTGTGAAGCTGTGCCTTTTTACTATGTTCATACAAAGAAGTATATGGATAGGCACCTAAGCGCCATATTAATTGTTAACCCAGACCAGAGAAGTTCCATAATTTTATTTATTTTATTTAATATACATTTCATTGTATAGAAAAATAAAAGTTAGAAGGAAAAAGCATTATGTGTTAAGTTAGTTAGAAAGAAAACTCAGTTAAGTTTTAAGTTTTAATTAAATTAATTTTACTTAAGTGCTAATATTTTGAAAGCCAAAACTAGAACCAGAAATTCTGTTAAGGCGTATGGCTATACACAATGAGGAGAGTTGTGTCCCAGAAGTTGAATAATGACTTAGGGCTTCCCCAAATACTGAGCTGCTTTATTTACCTAACTAACAAATATCAAAAGAAAATAGGATGGAACCTGTTTTCCTGCTAACATTGATGATTGCTAGATAAATACAGAAAGGTCTGACATATGGTCAGGTATCAATAAAGGCAAGGGCATGAGTCCTAGTTGAACAGCTATTGTGTGCTAGGATTTCACCAGGTTCTGGGGGTACTGGGGTGAGGAAGGGGTCAGGTTAGGGAGACGGGAAAAGCAGGTCTCTTATGTCCAAAATTGTCTGGGCACTTCCATGGCTGAGTTCTCTGAACTCATCGCTCACTTCCCCACTTCCCTAGTTTCAATAAGCTTGTTGCTTGGAAACTCACATAAAAGTGGGAGCATTGCAAAGCAACCTGTCATAACCCACCATACCCTGTTTTATTACCTTTATGGTATATCAAGGTGAAAGCCTATATTCAGCCTTGTCTTTTGCTTTCTCGGGGAAATTCCAGACGGCTGCAGAGAAGCTATGAAGCTTCTCGTGCCAGTCGGTGGGACCTTGTGCTCTCACACTCTGATCTGCAGGAAGCAGGTCCAGAGGTCGGCTCTTCTCTACGACAGGGATTAGTCTAGGAGCCATTTACGAAGCGGGGCATGACCGCCAGTCCCTTTATCTCCTCCTAAATTCCACAGTACAACCTTAGATATGAAACCTTTTTTTTTTTTTTTTAATTTGAGTTTTACATAAAGAAATAGCTTGGAAGCTATTTCCAGACCAATTTATCTGCTGTTATGGGAACCCTCTTTAAGGAAAAGACATAATCTGTCTGACATCCTTCATACACCCACTCCCCTTTCTCTTTTCTAATGAAAAATGTGCTGTGGTGAAACTCCCTCTGCATCAATCTTAGGCTCCAAAGGCCATCTGGCTAACGCAGGACACTGTACTTTCCTGTGACAAGAAAATGAACATTTTTTTTTAACTGAATGAAAGTAATTCCTCATATTTTTTCAGATATAGCAAAAAACTGGAAGAGAATCCTAGGAAAGAGTTAGCAAACATTGCCAATAGGCCAAAGTCTCTTCATATTTAACAGGGAAGAGGGTGTTTGACCTTTTCTCCACACCACTGCATATGTGAATTTCTGATCTTGCCCCTGCATTTCTTAGTTGCTGTCTCTTGTACGACAGGTGGTAAATCATCACTCCGCCGAATCCCAGCCCTGCTGGAAAGTGTCTCTGACTCTAGAAAGCACACTGTAGGTGACTGTTCAACTAAAGGCACAGGGTCTGCAGTCAAAAGATCTCCATTTGGGACCTGTGTCCATCACGTACTCACTATATAACTTCGAGTGATGTTATTTACACTAGCGAAGACTGATTCCTCATCTGAAAAAGGGGATAATAGTAGTACTTACTTCAGTTTCCTCATCTATTAAAAGGAAATAATAACATTACGTATCTTCCTGGGTTAGTGTGAGGATGAAATAAAGAACACAAGGTGCATGGCACGGAGTGTGGTATATAGCAGGCGTTCAAAAAATGGTAGTTACAAGGATGATGACAATAAGAGGATGGCATTGACAAAATGACCTGCAGTTTAGGTTAGGACATACCAACACGGAGTGAGAAGAGCTCTCCTCTGGCCAGAATGCAGATTCTCTTGAAAAATGCCTAAAAGGCCTTGCTGTAGTTAGTCTAAACTAAGTTTATTCTGCTCTAACTACCCATCAGTTGTCTTTACACCTGTATGTCCCACAAGCAGCTCAGATTCAATGTGTTTAAATTTAGGCATCTTAACTCTTTTGGACTCTCATGTCAACCATGCCCTTCTTTCTGTAGTATTTTAATGTTACCTATGCATCCTGCAAAGCAGCAGCCTGAGAGTCACCCTGAGACCTTCCCCAAACCTCTGCCTCCCTAATCTTCCACCTCCTGAATATGCCCTGAATCCATCATTCTCGGACCTTCCATATCATCACTGCCTTATTCGAAGCCTCATCCCCTCTCTCCTGCACAACTGCAATAACTTCTTAGCCGTTCCTACCCTCTAATCTCTTTGCTCTCTGCTCCACCCTCCATACATCCTTACCACACACGTGATCATTCTAAAAAGCAATTTGATCGGTGTCACTTCTCTGACTAATAACTCCCTACCAATAAAAGGATTATCTCCAAACTCCTGGCCAAGTGTACAGGTCCTCCATGTTCTAACCCTCCCTTCCCACGCCAACCACATCCCTGCCAATCTTTCATGATTGTCGAACATTCCAACAATGAGAAACTCTTATAATCTCGAGAATATTGTAGGATCCAGACTCCAAGATGGTCCCCAATGATCCCCACCTCCTGGTGTTCACAGCCTTGTGTAGTCTTCTCCCACTTTGTACCAGAGTTGGTCTGGGTGACCAACAGAATGGCAGAATGATAATAACCTAATCACTCCTGAGATTAGGTTATAATGACAAAGGCTTCTATCTTGGACTGTCTTTCTCTTGGATTACTTGCCCTATGGAAAGCCAGCTGCCATGTCATGTGAGTAACGCTACAGAGAGGCCATGGTGAGGAACTGAAACCTCCTGCTGACAGTCACATGAGTGAGCTTGGAGACTGCTTCTCCAGCCCCTTCAGATGACCACAGTCCCAGCCAACACTTGAGAGCAACCTCATGACACACTGTAAGGCAGGACCATCCAGTTAAAACTCTCCCAGATTCATGACCCTCAGAAACTATGTGAGATCTCAGATACCTACTATTGTAAGCTACTAAGTTTCAGAGTAATCTGTTATTCAGCAATAGATAATACAAAAATCATCTTCATTTAAACCTCCTTTCTCTTGTACATTCCTTTATACATGATATATACCATCCATCCATTGCCACCATGCAAGCCTCAGCTAAAAAGTCACTCACTCTATAAAGCTGTCCCACTCCTCCTCCACACACTGTCTGCACTGTCATTTGTGTTTACACAGCATCTGGTACTTAACTCCACTGTGACCCTTGTCACATTGTCCTCTGTGGTGGACTGAATAATGGTCCCCCCATGATGTCAATGCCCTAATCCCCAGCACCTATAAATGTTACCTTATATGGCAAGAGGGACTTTGCACATGTGATTAAGTTAGGATCTTGAGATGGGGAGTTTTCCTGGATTATCTGGATTTCCTGGGTTACCTGGATATCATCATAGAGACCCATATAAGAGGGACCCAAGAGGGGTTAGAGTGAGGGGAAAAGGTGATGTGACCATGGAAGCAGACACTGATGTGCTTTGAAGATGGCAGAAGGGGCCACAAGCCAGGAAGACAGGCAGCCACTAAAACCTTAAAAAGACAAGAAGACAGATACTTCTCTAGATCTTCCAGAAGGATGTGGCCTCCTGGCACCTGAGTTTAGCCAAATAAGATCCATTTTGGATTTCTGATCTCCAGAAGAGTAAGAGAACAAATGTGTATTATGTTAAGCCACTAAATTTGTGGTCATTTGTTACAGCAGCTATAGAAAACTAACACATCCTGTATTTCTTTATTTATCCTGCCCTCCGTCCCCCTGCCCCATACACAGTAGACTGTTAACTCCTTAAAGATCCTGTCACATTTATCTGTCCCCAGGACCTAAAGTAATGCCTGGCACATATCAATAAATATGTATTGGTTAGTCAAATAAATGAACTAGTCTAAACTCTTCAGGTTACAACTTGAATATTTCACCATACAGTCACCCCTCAGTATCTGTGGGGGATTGGTTGAAGGACCCTTACAGATACCAAAATCCTCAGATGCTCAAGTCCCTTATATAAAATGGTGCAGTATAGTTGCCCTCTGTATCCACAGGTTCCTCATCTGCAGATACAGAGGACCAACTATATAATCAAAGGTATTGACTTCCTTCAAGCAATTTTTTTTTCCTGGTAAAATGTCACTGGTTTTCATAGATCCAGATAGAAATACAATTCCTGTCTGGAAAAAAAATCTCAAAAATCTCTTATCCTTGGAGCAAAAGAATGTCAGAGGTCATCTCCTAGGTGTAATGACTAAGATAGAATATATTTCTGGAGTAGATACTTTTCTTCTTAAGTGTGAGTCCTAAAAGAGGCATGAAATTGTGGGCAGAGTCCAATGGAGTAACACAAACGTAAGTAAAGGGCTGAGATCTGGGTGGTGGCATCTGCGTTTCTGATCATTAGCATTTGATATACAGAGAGTGCCTCTACTCTGCCCTTAACTCTCCGTGAGACCCTGAAAAAGCCACTTATTCTCAGTTTCTTCACCTGTATAATTAAGTGGTTGATTAAAACTCATTCAGTATTTCATTTAACAAATATTTGTTGAGCACCTACTATGTTCCAAGCATAGTTCTCGATGCTAGGAGCACAGCTTTAAACAAGATTCCCTGCCCTCATGGATTCTACAGAAGAAAATAAATTAGTGAAGGGGCTCAGTGAATACAGGAGTGGAGGTGGATGAGGAATTTAATTTCAGCAGGGTGGTCAGAGAAAGCTTCATTGGAAAGGTGAAGTTTGAATAAAGTCCAGAGAAAGTTAAAGAACAAATCATCCAAATAATTGGAGGGAAAGCTTTCTAGGAGTAAAAACAGCAAGTACAAAGGCCCTGAGGCAGGAGGGTGCATGGTATGTTTTTATGTTCGAAGACTAGCAAGGAAGCCAGTGTGGCTGGATTGCAGTGAGCGATAACTGGAGTGAGCAGGAGACAAGATGAGGAAAGGTTTTAGGGAGGGACTAGATAATGTAGACTAGTGCTGTCTGATACAAATTATAAATATAATTCAAGCCAGAAATGTGAGCTACATGTGTCATTTTAAGTTTTCTCTTAGCCACACGAAAAAAGTAAAAAGAAACTTGTGAAATTATTTTTAATAATATATTTTATATATCAAATATATTCAAAATATTATAATTTCAATATATAATGCATGCACCCCAATGTTCATAGCAGCATTATTACAACAGCAAAGATATGGAAGCAAGCTATCAACAGATGAATGGATAAAGAAGATGTGTGACATATATAGAATGTGACAATGGAATATTACTCAGCCATATAAAAGAATGAAATTCTGCCATTTGCAACAACTTGTTGCCATTTGCAACAACATGGATGGACCTACAGGGTATTATGCTTAGTGAAATAAGTCAGAAAGAGAAAGACAAATACTCTATGTTATCACTCATATGTGGAATATAAAAAAAGAAACAAACAAATGAATATAACAAAATAGAAACAGATTCACAGATATAGAGAACCAACTGGTGGTTACCAGTGAGGAGATGGAAGTGGGGAGGGGCAAGACGGGTTGGGATTAAATGGTACAAACTACTGTGTATAACATAAATAAGCTATAAGGATACATTGTACAGCAGAGGGAATATAGCCAATATTTTATAACTTTAAATGGAGTATAATCTATAAAAATATTGCATCACTAAGTTGTACATCTGAAACTAATATAATATTGTAAATCAACTATACTTCAATTAAAAAATAATGAGACTATTGGGAAAATATTATGGTTGTTTTCATGGGTTTTAATCACTTGGTCAAAGCATTGAGCTTTTCTGAGTCCATGTGTCTTTCCCTGTAACATGGAGACACCATTTCAGAAAGAGGACCCCCAGTGCAGAGGCCTGAAGGCGAGAGTGAGCCTGGTCTGCTCCAGGATGACCAGTGTAGTTGAAGAGGAGAAGCAAGGAGGAAAGTAGTAGGAGATGTGGTCAGAAAGTAATGGGAGGTGGGTGGTAAGGAACCATGTGGCTCTTTCTCCAACTTCAGGGAATATAGGGAATAATAAGTAAACTCACCAACCAAGCCTAGGTCGCTATGTTGTGGTTAAAAACACAGCTCCAGACTTTCTAGGCCAAAACGATCTATTTCTCTGGGGGGTTTTTTCCCCCTTTTCATTTCCATAAATACAGGTCATCTAATACATATGGAAGGTGTAGACAATTTGAGCAACAGTGTTCTTTTGATTTGCTCCAGAAGGAGAAAGCAATTCAGAGGCAGAACTGCTATGTAGGTAACGAAGTTTAAGCTTTTGGGTTTTTCACGTGCATAGGTCTCTTCCAAGGCTCTGTCTTTAATTTTGTATTCGTACTTTGATCTTCCTTTCCCTAAAGAAGGATTCTCCAAATTGTATAATCTTCGGGACAAACAAAACCTAGATCTCCCCCTACTTAGGAAGAACATTCCATCGTAGACCTCTCTTAGGAATAAAAATAACTGACTTAGGTAAAAGTCGGGGAGGGACTTGGACACACTTGTCTGTTAAGCATACCTGGGGAGGGCTGGTCATTTATGCTGCAGGAAAGGAGCCGACACCCACCCAGCTGCCACCCTTTGGAAAGGTAAATTTAAACAACGAAAATTATGCAGGAAGAGTTATATGTTTGTCCTTCCCAAATCTGTTTGATTGTAAAATCAGGTGTGTTGCTTTAAAATGTATAGATTCCTGGGCCTTTCCCCAGATCTACTGATTCAGTCTCAGTGGTAGGGCCCAGAAATCTTTAAGAAAACTCCACCTGTGGGCACCAGTGTGTTAGGGCTTCTGAAGCATAATTTTGAGAATTTCTGGAAGGAAGAGAAGCCTCAGTCCCAGAAGTGGGGGTGGGGGAGTTCCTGAGCTTCTCATTGTTGAGAGAGACACTTGATCAATGATTTACAGTCTGGGTAGCTCTTTCCCTACCCTCAAAAGTGTATGCAATTAAATGAAAGCTCAGCATCAGCTCCCTAAGACCAGGCCCAGGTAAAAGAAGATGGACTCCAAGATGTTGCCTTCAGGTGTCCTCCAAGGATGCGGTCGTGTTCATCGCCCAGGAGGAGTACTGCCCTCTGCATCTGCAGGGACCTGCATCAGAGCAGTGGGAATCATTGCTTCCTGGACTTCCATCTTCCACTCCTGGCATGAGTCTGGGGGCCACAGGGAGAGGCTGAGGAGAGAAAGCCCAAGGGCATCCATGTACAGGACAGAGCTGCAGTTTAGAAAGGCAAAGTAATGGGCTCAGGGTTACCCAACCAGTAGATGGTAGATCTGGGATGATGTAAGACTGAAAGTGTCAGGGAGAAATAGACAGACTTAGTTACATACAGCTAAGAGAGTTTGCATCATAGGGAATTAAATGTGCAGAGTCTAACCAGTTGATGAAAATACAAGAAGAGCTGAAAGAGGTCATCTCTGCTTCAGTCTCACAGTTTGTTGGGGAGGAAGGTGGTGGGGGTGGCGGATAGGGAAGCAGAAACCTACCCGGGGCTTCTCTGTAGATGTACAGAATGGAGAGGGGGGCCCACTGGCTAGATCACAGAGGGAGCCTGTGCAGGTGCTGAAAACTTGAGCATTACCACTTCCAGTCACATGGGGAAGACATTAAAGGAGTGGGGGTAGAGAGGAGCCTTGGAGAGGGAGTTAAGAGGGTGTCAGCAAGTCACAGTAAGTTAAGAAGGCTAATCCAGAGGCAGAACCTCACTCCCCACTAACGGAGGTGGGATAGACCCCAAGAGAGTGGCTTTAAAAAAAACTCTGTTACCTTATTCAAAGGACTCAGCATAAAGGAGGCCCCATGACCTTGTATATTATTAGAGAGGTAACATAAAAAAGATATATATTTCCTCTGATTCACAAGACACCAGCTTCCAGGAATTAACAAAAGAAAGTGTAAATCTCTTAGTACTAACTCGCAAATTTTGCAAACCTGGCATGTAGCAAGGAATCAGAGATGGGTCAATACTTTTAGGACAAATGTACCAGAAAGAGCACGAGGTGAAAGAGACTGAGTCAGAGGCAGTATCAGCTTCTATTTTCAGAAAACAGCAGCCTTGGACACAAACCAAAAGGCAGGCAGTATGCAGGCACTGGCCCTGAGACCAAGCCCACATGAATCTCTGGTCACAGTTGTGCACAGAGATAGCAAATCGCTCTTTCCCATCTGAGGAACTAAGATAAAGACTGCATGACAATATAGTTCTTCCACAAAGAAGCTTGCACCAGTGGGCACTCTGCCTCTGGGTTAAGACTCTTTCTGCCCTCCCCATTGATCTGCAGCCTCTAGTGCTAAGTTCTTTCCCAGCCAGAGAACGCTTGTTTGCCATATTGGACATGCTCAGCATTCGGGAACTCTCCTATCTTAGCAGCTAGGTAGAGGCAGAGGCAGAACCCAAGCAAGAGTCTTCACACTCTGACTTCAAATTTGGCTTTGTTTGTCTTTCTTGTAAACCTGGATCTATGGAAGCCCAGGCCAAACATCCATCCATCCACATTCATCTAACCGGGAAGGTGTCAGCACTAATGCCAGGTACTGGGGAGAAAGAGTCAAAGACATTGTGGGACCAGATGTGAGTGTGGTACTGGCATTATAATGGTCTGACCATGAACTTGCTACCTCACTCTCTAAGCCTCAGTGTCCTCAACCTTAAAATGCAGCTGAAGATAGAGTTGGATGGGGAATTAGAAATAATATGTAAATTGCCTACAACTGCTCCGTAAGTGGCATTTATTACTATTATTACAGACTGTTAAAGGAGGAGACATCTGAGTACACTGAAGTTGACAATGTAGTGCTATTTTGCACCATGATATATTTATATGATATTTCAGAGAGCAGAGGGGAGGCTTCTAAATCAATACTGGGCAAAGCTGTAAAGTGAAGTTTCGGAATTTTGATGGATGGGTAGGAGTTAGCTAGGTAAAGAGGTAGGCAGAGTGTTTCTGGGCAGGGAAAGCAGCATGTACTAAGACACGGAGACGTGAAATGCCATTATGCACAGTTTTGGAAGAGGGTCCATGGAAGTAGAGAAAGGATTAAGGGGGTGGCTGTGACCCAAAGAGGACGGTCAGGGGCCAAAGCACAAAGGGCCATGTGCTAAGCTAAGAGGGTTGAACTTGAGTCTTGATGCTGGGGAGAGACATGGAAGAGTTTTAAGTATAGAAGTATGACCGTATTTGTGGAAGGGGTAAATTGGACAGAAGTCAAACTAGTGGCAAATGCTTAAGTGCCAGTTGACAATGTAAAATCCAGGGCTCATTTAGAGACACCTATTTCAGAGCTACAATGTCATAAGAACTGGCATTTTAATTTAGTGCCTCAGTGTAAATCTTATCGACAATAAATTTGGGGAACAATTGAGATGCAGTATCGAGTGGTGGATAAGAGTATAGGCTCTGGACTCAAACTGTGTTTGAAACAAGTCTCTGCCACTTCCTAGCTGTGAGATCTTGAGCAAGGTATTTGTGGATCTCGTTTTGCCCATCTGTAAAACAGGAATAATAATAGTACCTGCCTCAAACAGAAGCTGGGAGGATTGTATGTGGTTAGAACAGTGCTGGACAGAGCAAGCACTCGTTAGTGTTGACCAGTAGTTAGGGGTGGAGGTGGCGTGAGGCAGGCTCTTTGGCCTCCAAGTCACTCTCCATGAGACAGTCACCTTCATTGACTTCTTGGCTCTGACCCTATGGACACAGATTAGCTGTCAGTTAAGCCACATGCGTGACAGTAACTCCCAGTTACTCATTTTATGTAAAAATAGCATTTTTAATACTCACTCGAGCATCAAGTAAATTGTAATGCTTCAAACAGCTCAGTTAATTATTTCAAGCACCACAGGACAAATCTACATTGTCATACTTAGGGTTTGTTTTTTTTCTTTCTACTCCCATCTATTTCTTAATATATGAAATATTCAGTGCTTACAAAATAATATATGTAATATGTATGTTACAAAGCATCATGACAAACCCAGTGAAATTACTACTCTGGAGCATTGCACTGAGAATCCCTATGTGCCTGCTATGGTCCCCCAAATTCATATGTCCTAACCCCCAAAGTAATGCTATTTCAGAGGTAGGACCTTTGGGAGGTGATTAGGTCATGAGGGTGGAACCCTCTTGAAAGGGATTAGGGTACTTATAAGGAGGTTTCAGAGAGGGCCTGTCCCTCTGCCATGTGAGGACATAATGAAAAGAACCAGGAATGAGCCCTTACCAGACACCAACTCTGCCAGCATATTGATCCTGGACTTCCAGTCTTCAGAACTGCGAGAAATAAATGTACATTGTTTATAAGCTACCCAATTTATGGTATTTTGTTATAGCAGCCTGAATGACTAAGCTAGTCTTGGATTAGTTTCCTACTGCTGTTGTAACAAATTACCTCAAATTTAGGTGTTCAGTGGCTTAGAACAACAGAAATGTATTACCTTAATGATCTGGATGTCAGGAATCTGAAATGGGTCTCACTGGGATAAAATCGAGGTGTTGGCAGAGCTGCATTCCTTTCTGGAAGCTCTAGACTTTTCTAGCCTCTAGAGACTGCCCACATTTCTTGGCTTGTAGCCCCTTCAATCTTCAAAGCCAAGAGTGGCTGGTCAAGTCTTCCTTAGGCGTCATCTCTCTAGTTTTGACTCTCCTGCCTCCATCTTCCACTGTTAAGGTTCCTTGTGATTATTGGGCCCACCTAGATAATCTAGGATAATCTCCTTATTTTAAGATTAACTGATTTGGCAACCTTAATTGTATCTGCAAACTTAATTCTCCTTTGCCATGTAACCTAACATATTCACAGGTTCTTGGGATTAGGATGTGGACAGATATCCTGGGGTAGAGGGTGTTATTCTGTCTACCACAGAATAAACCTAGGTGTGGAATTGCTGAGTAATAGAGTATATGGATCTTCAACTTTACATGATAATGTCAAATTATCTTCCAAAATAACCACACTAATTTACACTCCAGAAAAATAAGAGTTCTGATTGTCCCACACTTCACATCTCCTCAAACTATTAAAATTTTGCCAATCTGTTGGGTATAAAACTGCATCTCAGGATTTGAATTTCTATTTTCCTAATATTGAGATTGAATATCAATATTTTTTTGGCCATATGGGTTTCCTCTTCTGTGAAATGCCTGTTTATCCATTTGGTTGTGAGCTTTTTTTCTTGAAATTTGTAGATTCTTTCTTCTTCTGGATATTATTATTTTGTCAGTTAAATGTGCTACAAGTATTTGTGGTATGTTCTGATGTACTAAAGTGTCTAATTTTATTGTGCTAAAATTTCTTCAATATTTTTCTTTATAAATTACATTTTTGTGTCTTTTTTAAGAAAATTCTTTCTCATCCTGTTGGCATAAAGTCTCCTATATTTTCGGTCAAAAATTTTAAGGTTTTTCCTTTCATATTGATGTCTTTAATCTGCCTGAAGTAGATGTTTTTTGATATGATGTAAGGCAAAGATCCAAGTGTATTATATTTTCCGCCCACATGGGTAACCAATTGTCGCAATGCCAATTACACTTATCTGCAATGCCATTTCCATATTAAACACACTCATTTACTTTTACATTTATCCATGCATTTAAACGATGATATATTTGATCACTCATGTTAAGTGCTTCAGAGTAAGAGAAGTCCTCTACATATTTTAACTTAATATTTTTATTATTTCTAATTGCTTATGCCTTAGGATTTAACAAACTTACATTACCACTGGATCCTTCCCTGCCCCTAGATGTCTGGTTCTGGGTTCAGTTATCACTATGGGCCCAGCTCTCACTATACAACATCCATTATTGTAGGTAAAGCAATATCATCCTATGTCTGCTGTTCAGGTCTTTCTCCTGTTGCTGAGTCTGTCTCCAGTTAGCCCTAGTTCTACTGCAAACTTCATGATTTTAATTCAGGGATCTACGACTATTTCTCTCAGGGACCTACCTCCTCCTTTTCATATCTCTAGACAACTGCTGTGTTTTGGAGAAAGTCCAAAAGTTTGACCTTCGGTTAAGGAGATGAGATTGTACAAACTTTTGTTGCTTAATACCATCTGCCTGGGAATAAACATCTCTGGGTGGGAAGAAATAAAGAGAGGAAGGAAGGAAGACAACTTTTGGAAAATATGTATATATGTCCTTCCCACTATAGAGAATGTGAGGGCAGGTATCCTGTATTCCAATGATGAGTTTCCATGATTGTGGGTAGTTTCAACAGACAGCAGAACTGCTATCTACTCATTGTTATAAATCCTGGCTTATCAACTATACTAAAATTAACCTGCATCTTCTAACTGATTTATGGTTTGTTATCATGGGTCAGTCCAATTCTTGCAGTCAGAGACAGGTATCACCTCTTTTGTAAACTTTCTAGACTAAATAATATCAGCAATGTTCATTCATTTCATGTGGCAAAACAGATCTCACACTATTAAAAACAAAAACAAAATTCCCGGACTTGTTCTCAAGTATACTCTTGGCACTTCCTACAGGTGTGATGGCCAGCAATACAGGTGTGAATCTTAGGTATGGCAATGTTCACAAGGAATGTTTAGCTTACTAGTATTTACAGGTTTTTCGTGTAAAGTATATGGATCCATCCTCAGTTATCAGCACATAAAAGCTACATTAGTCCCTTATCAAACCTTCTACTGTCCAACTATTGTGCTGCACCCCGCAGGCCTGCAAGTCCTGTACTTGCCCAGCCTCAAGACCAAAGAAAGAGCCTGGAGTCAGAGACATCAGTGGTTTTATGGATAGGGGATCATACATGTCTAAAGTGGCAGGGGGAGGGAAGTTACCAGTTATAGGGTTAACAGACGTCAGGTTGGCTCACTGGTTACCAGGGAAACCAGCAGAGGAGCATGCCCCTCACCACCCCTTTGATAGACTATCAAAGTGGAGATAGTTCTGATCTAAAGATTAGAACAATTGCCAGCTGGGGCCGGGAGCAAGTACACCGGCATTTACTGATTAGGCCCTATGACTGAGAGGGAAGGTCAGTCTTGGGAGTAGGGTGTAGGTGAAGCAGGAACCGGTTGAGCAGGGGATGTACAGAGATCAGGAGAACAGCCATCTAGGGCGGCCTGACCATACAACATCACATATCAAATCTTGATTGAGAGAACAAATATTTATAAAACATTGTTGAATGAACTTATCTATGAAACAGAAACAGATTCACAGATATAAAGAACAGATTTGTGGTTGCCAAGGGTGGGAGTGTGGGGAGGGATGGATTGGAAGTTGGGATTAGCAGATGCAAACTATTACATATAGGATGGATAAACAACAAGGTCCTAATGTATAGCACAGGGAACTATATTCAATATCCTATAATAAACCATAATGGAAAGGAATATGAAAAAGATTATATCTATGTATAACTGAATCACTTCGCTGTACAGCAGAAATTGACACAACATTGTAAATCAACTATACTTCAATAAAATAAATTAAATAAATTTTTAAAATTGTTGAAAGAAATGCCGTTTATCTGTATTAGTTTCTTAAGGCTGACATAATAAAGTACCACAAATTTTATTAAAACAAGAGAAATGTATTCTCTCATATATCAAGTGTTGGCAGAGTCAAGTACCCTCTGGTGGAGGTTCCTTTCTTGCCTCTTCCAGCTTCTTGTAGCCTCAGATGTTCCTTGGCTTGAGGCAGCACAACTCCCATCTTCACCCCCCTCTTCCCTCTGTGTGTCTCTGTGTCTTCACATAGCCTCTCCCTCTCTATGTCTTACTTCTTCTTACAAGGACACCAGTCTTATAGGACTAGGGCCCTCCTCCTACTCCAGGAGGACCTCATCTTAACTAATTACACCTGCAATTACTTTATGTCCAAATATGTCACATTCTAAGGTGCTGGAGGTTAGGACTTCAACATACCTTTTGCAGGGACACAATTCAGCCCGATAACAGTATTTATTCCTCTAAAGAAAACATTTTACCTTCCAAAGAGGCCTGAATCACACTGTCTTAGAACAACAGGAATTTGCTTTCTCTGGACTATTTTGGATGCCAGGTTTTCACTTTTCATTAAGCAATGCTATAAGAAATAGCTTAAAAGAGTGCCACAATTGTATTTACTAATCAAATTCATTAAGAACCCTGCCTCATTTGATTTTTTTTTTCAGAACTCAGTGTTACAAAAATTTTCCCTTTGACTAACCTGTAGGTTTTCTTCTAGAGTCAGTGGGAATCATATATATATAATTATGTGGATGTTTTTCTTGCTTTGGTTACCAGGAAGCTTGAAACTTCAGCCATCACTTAATATTAATAACTTCAGGAAGCTTAAAACTTCAGCCATAACTTAATATTAATAACTTTGAGGATGCTGCAGCTACATATGTGTATTTTTATTTCTCCTCTGGTGTTGATATTTTATTTTCACTTGGATATTAAATAATTTTTAAAAATTGCTTCTTGTATTGATATTATTACCAGTAACTTGAATACTTTGTTTAAAAAAATGTATGTAATAGGTAGAAAAGAAATAAATCTCCCTTTCTCTCCCTCTGCCTCTCTCTTTCTTTCTTCCTCTCTCCTTGTCATTCACTGCAGATTTTCCTATTGTTCCAGCTGATCCATCACTGAATGACTGATTGAAGATTATGAGCCATCTATAACTGGAACATTCTATATTCCAGTTTACATTTTAAGTGGATGATTCAAACAGTAAACAGGGAGAGGGAGGCAAGAAAATGATTCACTTTATTCTTGAGCAACAAATTTGATCTCACTGACTTCCTTCAGAGATTTAAAAAAAAAAGCCCAAATAAAAATAGCACAGGACCCATGCAACAATAAAAGGTAAAAGAAATCTGAAAAAGCAGAGGAAATAAACAAGGAAAAGAAAACAAATCACTGAAAAATCACACTAAAAGCACCAAGGAGTAGAACTTAAACTGAAGAAAATTGAACATGGAGGGCAAGCTATTGAAAAAAAATCACATAGAATTTAGCAGAACATGAATATAGGCGAATAGAATACAGGTGATCACAGAGAAGATGAAAGATATGAACAACAGACAATGGAGAACTGACATATGAATGACTGTTGTCTCTGAAGATGTGAATGAGTAAATGGAACTGTAAAAATTTACATAATAGAAGAATTTTCTGAAATAAAACAGATCTTAAAATTACACTTTGAAAGGGCTCATCACATTCCAAGAAAATTTAATAAAAGCTTTTTTCTAGAACTTCAAGGATTGAAAAAAAAATCCTACAGTCATCTAGGCAGAGGGAGAAAGGTCATCTTCAAAAACAAAGAAATTAGACATGTTCCAAGTAATGTTAGATGCTAGAAGAAAATGTAACAGTGGTTAATGAATATTGAAGCAGAAAAAAATTCTATACCTGGTCTAACCACCTTCCATGTGTAATGGTAAGAGAAAGAAATTCTTAAATATACAAGAACTCAAGAAACATAACATTTATGCACTTCTGAAAAATTTATCAGGAAAAAAGTTCAAGACAATGAATAGATGAGTAACAATAATGAATTCATGAATGAGAAAGGCATGGGGTACAAAAAGTTTGGCGATGAGCTTTGAATCTATTTATACATAAATTATATTTAAATAACCCAGTATTCTATGTCATTAAAATGAAATATAATTGTTATAATGCCTAACAGAAAAATTACATAATGTAAAGAATAATATTTCGATGATAACAGACTGAAACAAGAATCATATTTGCTCTCCAAACTAATAGAAAATGGGGAGAGAAGACAGTCTAAGTAGATTAGTTTCATTGTCTTTCATCATTTCATTTCTAAGGTAAATTGAGAAATACAGATGTAAGCATACTATTTAATACACTTTACAACTTCCAAATTGCCAGTCTCGTAGGTGACCTTCTAAAGGGGTTCCCAGTGGTCCCCACCTCCTGGTATCCATGCCCTTATGTGTAGGCTGAACATAATGACATGCCTGTAACAAAGAAAATGTGGCAAAATGATGAATTCATTCAGAAGTGCTTCTGAAATTAGGCTATTAAAGACTGTGACTTCTGTCTTGCTTACAATCTTTCTCTGACTCTTCTTGCAAGCTTCTCTCACAAAGCCAGCTACCATGTTGTGAATTGCCCTATGGAGAAGTCCAAGGGGCAGGAAACTGAGGCTCTCAGGAGCCCATGAGGAACTAAATCCTGACAACAACAACAGGGGTGAGCTTGAAAGCAGATCCAGCCCAAGTCAAGCCTTCAGCTGAGAATGAAGCCCAGTTCAACATCTGTGAAAACTGGAGCAGTGAAAACCCTGAAGCAGGGGACTCAGCTAAAGCCATGCCAAGATTCTTGACCCACAGAAAGTATGAGCTAAAAAATATGTGTTGTCTTAAGCTGCTAAGTTTTGGGGTAGTTTGTTACACAGCAATAGATAACTAATACACAGAGGAAGATAAAAATAAAACCAAAACAAAACCAAAACAAAGAAAACACAGTTCATAAAGCAAAAGAGAAAACAAAGGAACAATAAAGATTCAAAATGGAACCAAACATAACAGATAAGATTAAACATGCCTAACTAAAATAATTTCAAGTAGAATAAAATAAACTATTCCAAAAAATGATTAAATGGGACAAAGAGAGTCACTTTAAAATGGCAAAGGGTACAGCTCACAATAGTTACTGCTAGTATGAATCTTCATGTACCAAATACTATAACCTTAAATACATAAAGCAAAACTTCGAGAAATAAGAGAAAAAATAAAACATTAGGTGATTTCAGTGAATTTTTAAAAACTATTGAAAAATCAAGAAAAAAAATATGTACAGATATTGAGGATGTGAATAACATGATCAAAAAGATGATGGTAATATATGCTACATAACAGATGCTCAATAAATACTTACATAAAATATAGCACATAGCACATATTACTGTCAATAGCAGGAAAAAAATTACAAATATTTTAGATACCCATGTAACATTTACAAGCAAAATCATATGCACAGAAGAAAAAATGTAGACAATATATATCAAACATTTAATAGGAATTATTCTAGGAATGGATTTATTCAGAATTTTCACTTTATATTATTAATTTCTGATTGTTTTAATTTTTACCACATAGTTTGATTTCATAATAAATAAATAAATTTTTAGAATGTTCCTTCTCCTCTTTAGAATACTCCTGAATAATTCCATTGTCTTTCTTTCCTTTCTTATGGGAAGAACTGTCTCACCTCCCTTCCAAGGATGAACGTCTGATAGTTCCATCTTCTCTGGAATGTCAGTCCATCAATTATCCCCTCTGCTCTGAACTTCCATGTTCCTGCCTCTAATGGCTTCTTCACTTCATCCTACAAACAGTTGTCTCCTGTCCCCAGGCCTAGAGCATCCCTTCACATTAAGAGCCCAGATTCCTCCTGGTCACCTTTGCCAAAATTCTCTACTGCATCCTCCATTTCTGCAATTACAAATCCACCTCTTCTAGACATTCAATTTCTACTGAATCAATATTGTTTAAGAGGCTTTGTGCTTAGAGTAATTACCAACTTGCCCCCAAATCCTCAACTCCATCAAAAGGGTTAACTCCATCAAAAAGATCAGGGGCAGAGGGGGAGGAGACTATGCCCTAAGAATATAAGTCAGTGTCTCTCCTGGCAGGAGCCAGGAATGAGCACTGCACCAGGGCTGAGTCCTCCTCTCCACAGGCTTTCAACATTCCACCAAAATGGATCAAGAATCCACCTGATTCTCAGACCTTTTCGCCTCCATCCACAGATTCGGGGAGCCCAAACACTCATTCCTACTCCCTATATTCACAGCCTTCCTACCATTTTATTTTTTGACTCCTCTGGGACTGATTACAATATCCCCTTTATCGCTGTCTATGTCAATCACCACAAGAAGTCCCAGACTCCCAGGTCCCACCTGAAGTCTCATTACCACAAGTCTCCGAACATCCCCTAATCTGTCTCCATCTTCCAGCTTCCCCAATCCCTGAAACTCTCCCACAGTGCCCTCTGGAATTCATGAGTCCTCTCCCATATCACTTTTCATCACTACCCCTCTGGATCAACCCACTATTATTTCTTACCTCTATTACTGCAATAGCTTCTGGCCTATTTGGCTTCCACCATTGCTATCTGTGATCTATCCCAGAGAGATCAGCCAGAATAATCCTCCAAAAATATGCCTAATGTTATTGCTCTGCTCAAAACTCTCCAGTAGCTTCCCATTTAATTCATCATGAAAGGCAAAGTTGTTGTAATGTCCTCCAAGCCCTACATCCCCTGTTCCAACCCAGCGGTCATCCTCAGTCATCCTGCTTCTCACCCCCAACTCTCTCTAAACCAGCCACACTGGCATCCTTGCTGTTCCTTGAAAACTCCAAGCACATACTCACCTTGTGGCCTATGCCTAACTCTTCTCTCTCCCTAGAATGTTCTTCCCTCAGAAATCCACAAGGCCACTCTTTTACCAACTCCTGTTCTTTTCCTTGAATGTCACCTTTTCAATAAAATTTACTATATTTAGCACTCTCCTGCATTCCCAATCTCTTTTATCTGCTTTATTTTTTCATAACATTGGCCACTTTCTAATATATAGAATTTACTTATTTAGTTTATATTTACTATTTATTGTCTGCCTCTCCCACACTCACATTAGAATGTAAGCTCCATAAGTGCAGTAAACTTTTTCTGTTTTATTTATTGATGTATCTCAAGTATCTAGAATGGTGCCTAGTACGTAGTAGGCACTCAATAGATATTTGTTGACTGAATAAATGGTCCACAGCCTTGTCAAAACTAATGCCCCTTTGAACAACAAATATGAGTTAATAAACTCTTTACCTCTATGAAGGGAAAGTCATAAGGTACCTACACATGTAATTTTTAAAAAATTCAAAGCAATGCCTTCACTGTAATATAAAGGAAAAAGTAAACATATGATTCAACATGGAACTGCTCAGGCACCCCTAAACTAAAAGACATAATGAAGTAGTCAGACGCTTGCATCCAATCTGTAGAGTCACCATGAAATTGGCAGCACAAAATGGACTGTATTGGTGACTCAAATTCCAGGAATGGCATTGCCATTTCACTGTGTGAAAAAGTTTATGTTTATGTATAAAATAGATTCTAGGCTCAGGTAAATATAAACAGGTTTTTCATCCACGTGAATGAGCAGTGGGACAGTCAAGTCACACAGGATGTGGGACAATTCTTTGCTGGGCAGGACTGCCCTGGGCACTGCAAGATGTCTAGTGTCTTTGGCCCTACCAACTACATTCCAGTAGTTCCCCATCCGAAATCACTGGGACAAGCAAAATCACTCTGGTAAAATCCCTGGGTTTTAAAATCCTGTGGTTCTAATATAATGAACCAAGTACATTAAAAGTGCTTTGTAAACTGCAGAGCGCTCTACAAACGTAAGGTGCAATTATTCACTCTCCCTTTGCATGCCCAGGGCTTCAACTGAGTGAGCCACAGAATAGGTGTTCCAAGCAGAGAATGCCACGTGTGTGTTCGGGGTGAAGGCAGCGTAAGGCCCTAAACAATATGGGCTTGGCCCGGCAAATCTCTACTTGTCATAACTGCCAAAACCCAGCTAATAACTTCATCAGAGTTGCCACATGTGAGTCAGGCGGGAAGAAAAAATGGTATTAGCCTGAAGACCCCCAATTTAAAAGTCTCTCTTGGAATGTTTCCCACCTCCAGCTCCCAGGAGGTTTTAAGTTCTTGCAAATGTCCTCCCTTACCTTCTCAACGCCCCGGCCTCGTCCCTTCCCTTCCGGGCCTCTCGGCTTCCGAGCCGCCTCAGCCCTTGGACCCCTACCCCGCCCGCGGAGACTACAAGTCCCGGCGTGCCCAGCGCTCCCGGCCGGCTGCATTGGGGCTGGGCGCGTGGCGGCCGGCGAGCTCTGTGCGGGGTAAAGCCTCCCGGCGCCGGCCATGCGGGGAGGTAAGTGATCCGCTCGTGCTGCGAGCGCGCTGGGAACTCGCCCGTCTTCCCCCCTCTCCAGGATGGAAGGAAACGAAGAAAGCCACAATAAAAACCGCCCTGCCCTCCCTCGTCTCTACTGTGTGTCCGGTGCTCCTGCAGCTTCTTGCACCCCCGAGCGTGGAATCTGTCACCCTGGAGTGGAACTGGGGGCAGAAGCGTGCCCGGCTCCGCGGAGAGCTGCGGCTCACCGCGGGCTGCGGGGCAGAGCTCGCAGGCTGGGACCGGGAGGTGGCACGGCTCGGCTGGACGCACAGCGAGCGCCACACCCCCCCCACTCCCTTTCCAAAGACGAACTCCCCCGGGGAGTCCCCAGTCTCAAGGACGAACGGTTTCTTCTTGAAAGTCTTAGCCAGAAACTTTCCCCTCTGTCACCAGTGCCACAAGCGAGTCGTTTGGCTATCGGACGGGACCAGCTGGTCCAAGAGGCTCTCTGGCATCTCCTCTGCTGCCCTCTGTTCTGCCCCCACCGCCCCCTCTCCAGGCCTTCCTTAGTTTTCCTTGAGATGCCCTTGGGGACCCGTTGAGCTCGGCCGTGCCCTCGGGCGGCTTCTCGAGATTACTTCTGCAGCCCTGTGCACCCAGGTCTGCGCTCTGGGACGCAGGCTGGATGCGCCTGTGGGCCCACTCGTGGAGACAAGGCCGGCGGGAGGTTCCTGGGGGAGGGCACTGGGTCTCTGGGAGATGAGTGCGGATCAATAAAAGCAGCAGATCGAGGCGCCAGTTTCCCGTCCTTTCTGACCCATGTCCCCTGCTATCTGAGACCATTCCCAAGTGTCCCCGAAAGTTCTGCTCCAGAATCCTAGCAGGAGGATCTCCGAAGTTATTTTAGCACGTCCCATGATATCCTGGATCAGAAGGTCTTGTCGGTTTGCATGTGTATCTCTCACTCTACGCTTACACACTACAGACACACATACACACAAACACTGTGCACACTACACATTCTGCCAACACACAAATACCACACACTACACACACCACAAACACGCACATATTACACAGCGTACACATACACTCATCACACACACTGCCTTTATGCTATGCACCACACACAACCAGACACCACACTACACACAAATACACATAATTTTTATTAGCAGAGAAGAGGGTTAATATCAAACAGTTTGGTGGAGGGAATGAAGAGGAAGTGGTTGAGTACTAGTATATATACTTATACCCACAAATGTCAGTTTATTCCAAAGTTAGAAACTAGCTGATGAGTGAAACCTCCTGTTGTCAGAATTTGTGGCTCATTTTGTATAAAATGGGATTGGTTTTTCACAACACCTCCTGAAACCCATACCCTTGTGTACAGGCAAACTTTTGATCACAGCAGGCAAGACAGGAAGGGATGTCCTTTTCTATATGTAGGAAGAAATTCCTGGAGAAACTTCACAGAATCCTTTCTCCTGTGAGTGTGTCTAAGGAAGAGTCAGCATGACTACATTTTCTTTGCCTCTTTCCTTTCAAGAGTGGCGTGCTGAACCTGATTTTTTCTGAGCAGTGGCATGACAGTGCTGTCAGGACACCCTGTTCTCTGTCCCTTGCCCTCAGGACTCACAGCCCAGTGCCCTTCCATTTGAATTTAGTTGGAAAACAGTTGAGAAATTTCAGATCAAACCCAAAAGCATTATGGAATCTGTTGGTGAAAGAATGCTCTATCTCCAGAAGAGTTCATCATTTTGATCAGTGGTGGTAAAACAAAAAAAAACCCACCTGTTTGAGCCGTGCTTAAAAAATGGTACTCAAAAATATAAGAACATTTAGAATTCTTTCCTAAATTATTATTATTTGCTCTTTCAAGGGGGCAATGGCAAAGACGGGCAGAGAGAGCCCTTGAAATTTTTCTCAGCAACGATCTTTCAAGAAGTTGAAAATTTCTAATATAATTTCTGCAATAAGGGGGAAAATTGACTTTGAAATTCAGGTTGCAAATTTGGATCATAGTTGCTGATCTTCTAGTTCCCTTAAAAAGTACTAAAGAAAAGGGAGACCAGCAGCTTTCTCCTCAGTTCTGCCTGAAGTCTACACCCTATTACAGCAGCAGATGACTTTTTCTAGGATCCTTCTTGAGAACCTGTAATTCTCTGCCCTACCTTGAGAGGTTTTGTTGACATCTTGACATAAAAGTGTGCAAATATTGATTGGTGTTTATTTCACTGACAACCATTTATGTTTCTAGTGTATGTACAGCACATTTGTGGAATGGGAATGTTTCCCTTGAGCACTAGTTCCCAGCCAAGCAAGCAAGAGAACTGTGAGGTTGACCGGGGTAACTTAATCAAAAGATCATGCCCAGCCCCTACTCCATCTCCCACTTACCAGAACTGGGACCTAGGATGGTGGTGGAAGATACTACGAATTTGGGGGCTGGCACAAGTTCTTCTTTTCATGTGTAACTAATATAATACCAGGTGCTCATAGAAAATAAGTGTTGAATCTGTTGAATTATGCTTTTTACGCAACTGGGATAAACAGTTAAAATGAAACCTCCCAGACTAATTGTTTTTGTTTTGTAGAATAAGGTTTGTTTTATTTTGAATTTTTTGCTGACTTCATCTGGTAGGATGAATGCCAAAATTAAAGAATGTGGGCATTCTCAGGAGATCTGGTCATCTACTTTGCATCCTCTCTGAAATATGTGACTTCCTGCATAATGAAATAAAAGGATTTTCATCTGGGCACTGCTTTCCTTATTCTCACAAAGAGATTACTTAAAAGCCAGCCCTGGAAACTTTGTTGGCAAGTCTCAACTAGGAAGAAAGGGTAACAGGACTGCAGCTTCTGGGTGTTCACTGGGTATAGCGCCTAAGCACCAGGCTTTCTCTTATTTTCTCTTTTCTCCTACAGGAAAGAAAAAGAAATAGTTTGACACATGGCATTCATGCTCAGAACAGCAGCAAAGACATATGATGCAGAAACAATGAAGGGGAGGGAGAAAATAAGAGGCTCTTGATATAGCTTGTTTTTCTTTGAACGAGATAGGTGCAGGGAGAATTCTGCAGTTTGGAGACTCATGATTCATTCATTCACTTCCACTAATTGTGCTGAAGGTAGTTAGCAAAAGTGAACAGGCACACTGTAGCTTTAAAAAGTCAGCCATGAACCAGAAGGCAGTTGGTGCAGCTTGTGTGTGATTCCTAACGTCATGTTGGCTGAGAGCCAGCCTGGTTTTATTTCACTGTGTCAAATTGTACCTCCTTATTGAATTCCTTTGCCAGCCTACTTTGTGAAAGAAAACATTGGGGTTTCTTTGGCTGTTCTTGATAAGCCTATAAAAAATGACATGTTTTAGTTGCTTCTAGGTAGGTTTTCTTTTTACTCTTCCACAAAAAAAGAAAATAATAATAAGACAATGTAGTGTGGTGTTGCAGAGTATCATTGTGAGTGTTTTGTTTTGTTTTGTTTCCGAGATGCTTAGAAAATGGTGAATGTGTAACAGTTTCCAACTGAAGTGAAATCATTCTTTTGGCATGGAGCAAGCTGCACTATCTTCTGTCTACTCTATAACGGTGTGTGGATGTATGTTAATACCTATATGTATCTTAAATGTTGGATTTCTCTATGGATGATCTAAGTGGTTTAGCGACTGGAAGTTTGTGTGTGTGTGTGTGTGTGTGTGTGCGTGCGCGCGTATGTATCAGCAGTGAAGATAATCCCACACTTAACAGTATTATTTGTTAATCATCTACTTCTCTAACAGTGATAAAATCTTGTGACTATACTAAATGAATGATGCACTTGTCATGTCAGAGTAATCCCTAGGGGAAGGAGTGCCGAACTATAAAGTGATTTGAGAGGAAATGTATTTAATTTATGGCTTCAGCTGCAGAAGAACAAGCACGTTTCAGAACTAGTTTTTTTTTTTTTTCCAGCAGTTTTGTTCATAGATTTTTCATCCTGCTAATTGCATATTAATTGTGGAGGGATTTTATTTTTTCAGTCCTCTTCCTACTAAACAAAAAGACAAAGTGATGGATGCTACTATATCTCCTTGAATTTTTGATGATTTTTATATAAATCTAACGAGTTGCCTACCCTCTCTTACACACACACACACACACACACACACACACACCAGCACCACCTTTCTGTGCTAAAGGCTATCTGACATTTTTGTGAGCTTCCAGATTTACCACAGTGTGGCCATCTCACAGACAGGTTTTTGAGGTTTTCATTGAGAATACGTGAGGTAGGGGAATACTTGCTGACGAAAGCTTTAAGTGCTCTTTTGCATCACAATGAAAAAATAGAGGAGCAGTGGGAGTGGACAGAAAAACAAATACAGTAAGAAAAGAAGAAATCATAGCCTGTGGTGGGAAGGGGAGGAAAAGGGGGATTGTTTTTCTCAACTTTGACTCATTTGTAAGTTGCAATGTCTTAAGTGAGAGCTTGGCACCCAGAGGAAGCTGTGCCAGTTCACACAGCACTTGTTTTGAACGAGGATTCAATTTCATTTGCAAATGCTTATTGTCAAGGCAGGGAGTGCCAGTACAGAGGAAAGCACCCCAATACGTCTCCTCCAGTTCTTTAGGTTTAATCACGTCTCTCTAGTCGCTGAGGGAACTAGAGATGTAAGCAAACATACGTGAACTGGTGTGAGGCTGTAAAAGGGGCCATTATGTTTCCGATTCAGAATATATATTCTTCTCTCACTTTCTAAGAATTAAACACAAGCTTTTCTCCCTTATTGATTAGTTGCTGAAGTAAAGGAACCCTGCAGCCTCCCCATGCTATCTGTTGACATGGAAAACAAGGAAAATGGCTCTGTCGGTGTAAAAAAGTAAGTGAAACTGGCTTGTGAGTTCTGCTTCTACAAACAACAGAGGGACTTGGGTTCTATTTTTATACTTCTTGCTTATCGACTACAATACACTGTTTGGGGGTTGTCTTGGTTGATTGGTCTACACTGGCCACCAGCCTCCCCTCTCCCCCCAGCCCCAATTGCCTTTTTCTGTATCCATTTCTAAGACAGAGATGGCTCAGACATCAAACTGTGCATCAAGGTTTAGTGTATCAGCCTTTGGAACAGGGCGGGTTGAAGATTCCAGCCCTGAGTGCTGTATACTGAAACAAAAACACAGAGCAAACATAGACTCTGCCTCCCAAGTCCACAGGCTACACGGACGGGTGGGGGGGTGGTAGGAGGAAACAGAAAAGAGAGTTTGAGTCTTTTTAAATAAAATCACCCCTCTTAAAACTGAAAGCTATAGAGAGAGAAGGAAAAAAGCGTCCGTAAGAATACTAAGTTTAACGACTTCTCTGTCCTAATTTTATGAACTTGAATGTGAAACATTTCCATGTATACCATAGTCTTCTCTTTTTACATCTGTTCTTACAGTTGAAACTTGTGTTTATATTTATTGTGAGTTATATGCTTGATTCTTTTAAATAAGAAAATTTAGTTGCATTATGTAGCTTATTCTGAAACACGCTACGTATTTCAGACTAACTCATAAAATATCTGTAAGTATATGAAAAAAATGTATATTCTCTTTTAGGAGTTATGTTTTAGCTATAACCACTTTGCTTACAAGGAAAAAGTATGTTCCGAGACAGTGCTGTCTGTTTCATTTTTCCCATGTCAGTTAGTTTAAAATTGCCTTCAACTTGAGCTTTGGAAGAAACTAATTAAATGTAATCCATAGGAGCTGTGATACCTAGGTGAGGAAATAGTGTGCTATATATGTTTATGAATAGAAGGTGTATTTTACATTAAACTTACATTAAACTTAATAAAATCTGCTTTTAAAACTTCTCCCGTAATTTATATATCAGTGCCATGCTGCCATGCTTATTCCCAGTTTTGAAGTTCGGGGTAGGTAGATGGAGGAGGAATGAAAGAAACAGGTGCTCTTTTAATGTGTTAGTTAGATCAGCTGCTCTGAGCAGTGATGAAAATGTCCTACACTTGTACTGTCCACAATGATAGCCATGACCTGCACGTGGCAATTCAAAACTTGAAATGTGACTAGTGTAACTGATGAACTGAACTTTTAATTTTACTCAGTTTAAATCAACTTTAAAAGTTAACAGCTTCATTGAAATATAACTGACATATAAGAAACTGCATGTGTTTAAAGTATAAAATTTGATAAGTTTTGACATTTGTATACAGCCATGAAACCATTACCAAAATTAGGATAAACATATCTTTCACCCACAAAGGTTCCTCATAAACCTTTGTAATTTCTCCTTCCTGCCCTTCTCTTCTCTCATATCCCCAGGCAACCACTGCTAAGCTATCACTGTAGATTAGTTTACTTTTTCTAGATTTTTATATAAGTTTAATTATTCATAATGTACTTTTTTGGGGGGAGGGAATGGGTCTGATTTCTTTCACCCAGAATAATTAATTTGGGATTTATTCATGTTAGAGTGTGTATCAATAGTTTGTTGCTTTTTATTACTGAGTAGTATTTTATTGTATGGATATACAATACTTTGTTCACTGTTTATCCACCCACTTGTTGATGGACATTTGGGTCGTTTCCATTTTTTTAAGGATTACAATTAAAGCCACTTTGGTCACTTGTGTACAGGTCTATGTGTAGACATACGCATTTCTCTTGGATAAATCTCTGGGAATGAAGTGGCTGGGCTGTGTGGTAGGTGTATGTTAAACTTTGTAAGAAATTTAAAAAGCTGAATAGAAGTGGTGAGATTAGACATCCTAATTTTGTTCCTGATGTTAAGAGAAATCATTTACTCTTTTCCTTATCTTTGTTCTTCTGTATAAATGTGTCTTTTCTGTCTGCTTTTAAAATTTTCTCTTTATCGTTTATTTTTGGGCAATTTGATTATGAGACTCCACGTAGTTTTCTTCATCTTTCTTGTGTTTGAAGTTTGTTTTGTGTTTTGGATTTGTGGACTTAGTTTTCATCAAGTTTGGAAGTTTTCAACCATTATTTTTCAAATTTTTTTTAGTCCCCCCTCCACTTCTTTGGGGACTCCAGTTATAGGTTTATTTAATCACTTGATATTGCCCCACAATTCACTGATGCCCTGTTAATTTTTTTCCAGTCTTTTTTCTGTGTTTCATTTTGGATAGTTTCTACTGCATCCCCTTCAAGTTCACTAATCTTTTCTTCTGAAATGTATAATCTCTTGTTAATCCCACCCAATGCATTTTTTCATTTCAGACGATGTAGTTTTCATCTCTAGAAGTTCAACTTGGTCTTTTTTTAATATCTTCCATGTCTTCACTTAACATGTTCTTCCCTCTAGCTTCTGAACATATGAAATATAGTCATAATAATTGTTTCAATATCCTTGTCTACTAATTCTATCATTTCTCAGTTAGTTTCAGTTGATTGGCTTTTCTCTTCATTATGGGTCATATTTTTCTGCTTCTTTGCATGCCTGGTAATTTTTTATTATATGTCAGGTATTGTGAATTTTAATTTGTTGGGTGTTGGATATTTTTGTATTCCTATAAATATTCCTGATCTTTGTCCTGGTATGTGCCTAAATTACTTGGAAACAAACAATTTGATTCTTTTAAGCATTGTTGTGCAGGACCAGAGCTGTATTTAATCTAAGGGTATTTTTCCCCTTTTATTGAAGTAAGACCCATCTTTGTACTCTAACCAATGCTCCTGAATGATGAGATTTTCCTCTCTGGCAGATGGAAACAGGCACCATTCCCATCTCTGTGTGATCTCTAAGGATTATTGTCTCTTTTTCGTGGTTCTTTCCCCAGCCTGTTTCCTCATGTGTATGTGACAATCAGCACTCTGCTGAGCACTTGACGGAAAGCCTCTACACCTCTCCAGAATTCTCTCTGTGTAGCTCTCTCCTCTCTAGAACTCTTTCCCGGGCACAGCCTAAAATCTCTCTGCAGGCAGTAAGTGGATACGGCTTACCTTGCTTGTTTCCCATCCCTCAGGGGTCACTGTTCTTTATTGCCTATGTCCAGTGAATGCCTTGAGTGCCATTCTCATACATCTTGTCTATTTTTTTAGTTGTTTTAGGCAGAAGGGTAAATCTGGGCCCCGTTACTCCATCTTGATCAGAAATAGAAGTTCCAGTTAATTTATATAGCCAAGTGGCTATCAGCCAACCTGTTGGTCAGGGTAGAGTTAGATTATAATACAAAATTCCTAAACATAGAGTTTTAAGGCCCTTTCTGAGATCTGCCCAAACTGGGGCTCACAGTTGCTTCCATTTTGTTTTCCAGGTATGGAAAATATAGTTGCTTTACTAGGGAAGGTACTTCACAAAGGGTCATTTCCAAAGAAGCCTAGGATAATGGCTCTTATTCACTGGCCACATGCTCCTGATCAGAGCTTTAGTTTTATAAGGCTACTATTTATGGTGTCCCTTTTCTGTGTCTAGCACTTTGTGTGAGCCTTGTTAATCCTCACAACCATATTTTGAGGTATGTGCTATAATTCCCACTTTATGATGGAGAATACCAAAGCTCCAGGAGGTAAAAGACCTTTTAAGACTTCACAGCTAAGAAGTGCTGGTGCTGGTATTCGGGTTCTGAAGCCTGAGTCCTTTCTTCTGCACTAGGGTGACTAGGTTGTTTAAAGGTGGCTTTCAGTCACTTTCACCAGAGGCATGGCTCTCAATACCAGGAGGCTATAGAAGCCTATTTTTGTCTCCAAGATTTGTAGATGTTGTAAACATTCAAAAATATGACCATAACAAAGATAGGACTTCCCTTTCCAAAATGGCATATTTCTTCTAAGTACAGAGTATTTTAAAGTCTGTTCTAAGTACTAGGCCAGTGATTTCTCAAACTTGAGTTTGTGTCACTTGGAAATACAGATTGCTGGGCCACACCTCCAGAGTTTCTGATTCAGCCTGGGAATTTGCATTTTAACATGTTCTCTGGTGATGTTGATGCTGATAATCCAGAGACTTTGGAAAACAATTTGGCATTATTTTCAAGTGTAGAACCATAAAATATTTTATAACTCAGGAATTCCATTTCTGGATATATACAAGTGCTCAGTAGAAATGATATTTGAGACATGTATGTAATTTAAAATTTTCTAGTGGTCATATTTAAGCAGATGAAATTAATTTTAGTATATTTTATATTTGACTGAAAATACTCAAGATGTTATCATCTTGAATTGTAATCAATATAGCATATTATGAATGAGATAGTTTACATTTTTCATGCTAAATTTTATAAATCCACTATGTATTTTATACTTAGAGTATGTCTCAATTTGGATGCCAAGTTTTTATTAGAAATGCTTGATCTCTATTAGATTTCATAAAATTTGCAATCGAAAAAGCAGAATCACATACCCTAATAATTCCAAACATACCTAAAAGTCCCAATAAATTAATCACGTACCAAAAAATTATTTTCTTTTAATATATGCATGTACATTAACACAACTGGTTCTTCTTTTTTTTAGAAGATTTGATTTGACTTTGAAGCAATAGCATCAGTTTCAAAACTATCTCTGTCCAAGTTAAATAAGCTTACTGATACTTAAGTCATATTTTTAACATTAAATTCAAAAGGGTATTACATAAATTTATAAGCAACTATAAATTTATCAATATCAGCAAATCATTCTTCAAATTTTTCTTAAAATTGATTTATGTTAGAAAATGTGTAAAATTAATTTCATTGTATTGTACTCTGAAAAGTTTAAATTTTAACACGAAATTTTGTGCCTATTTAGCTAAGTTAGCTAGCATTTCCTTTTTTTTTTTTTAGGAACTTCAAATTAAGCTCATTTACATGTAGTCTGATATCAATGAGAAAATATAAATTACTCTGCCATTTTTTTGTCTTTAAGTATTTTTTTGTCTTTAATTATTGAATATTTGGAAAGCATTTTTTTGTTTTAATGAAATCTTGAATTGGACTTAACAATACAATAACTCTCTGTATATTTCTTCCATGACTTAACCAACAAGTACAGGCAAAGAACACAGATATTAAATGTATTGTGTTCTATTTCTTTTAAGAGTTCCATTGTCTGGCATTGATCCATAGCATTTGCAAATATTTACTGAATGATTTAACAATGGTATACATGACACTTTTCAGGAATCTGTTTTAGAAGACTGAACATGAGTATCATAAAGATACAGAATCATCTCAGATTCTGTTTAAAATCACTTCAAAATGTTTTGTTGTACATTTAGTTTTGATTACAGGTGACTAATGTCATCAATTCTTTTTGACTGTTGAGAAGCAAGTTACCAAATTCACTATGTCTTTGATAAAAATGTCTCTTAATATTGTCCATTTTTTACACAACAAACAAATAGCTTTTTTCCTTTTGCTCTGCTCCAACAAATTGCAATTGCTGTTCATCATGAAATTTCCAACATACTTTCAGCAAGGCTCCTTTTTCTTTACTATTCTGGTTCTAGTGCTAGTTTCTACATCTCCTTTTGATTCTGCATCAGTAGTATGACTCCTTTTCATTATTTTATTTTGTTTTATTTTTATTGGATTATAGTTGCTTTACACTGCTGTGTCAGTTTCTGCTGTACAGCAAATTGAATCAGCCATATGTATACACATATCCCCTCATTTTTGGATTTCCTTGCCATTTAGGTCACCACAAGGCACTTAGTAGAGTTCCCTGTGCTATACAGTAGGTTCTCATTAGTTACCTATTTTATACATAGTGGGGTATATATGTCAGTCCCCATGTGCCAATTCATCCCACCACCCACTTCCCTCTTGGTATCCATATACTCGTTCTCTACAACTGTGTCTCTATTTCTGCTTTGCAAATAAGATCATCTAAACCATTTTTCTAGATTCCACATATATGTGTGAATATACTATATTTGCTTTTCTCTTTCTGACCTCACTCTGAATGACAGTCTCTAGGTCCACCCAGGTCTCTGGAAATAACACAATTTCGTTCCTTTTTATGACTGAGTTATATTCCATTCTACATATGTACCACAACTTCTTTAGCTGTTCCTCTGTTGATGGACATTTGGGTTGCTTCCATGTCTTCGCTGTTGTAAATAGTGCTGCAATGAACATTTGGGTGCATATGTCTTTTTGAATTATGGTTTTCTCTGGGTATATGCCCAGTAGTGGGATTGCTGGATCATATAGTAGTTCTATTTTTAGTTTTTAAAGAATATCCATACTGTTCTCTATAGTGGCTTTGTCAATTTACATTCCCACCAACAGTGTAAGACGGTTTGCTTTTCTCCACACCCTCTCCAGCATTTATTGTTTGCAGATTTTTTAATGATGGCCATTCTGACTGGTGTGGGGTGATACCTCATTGTAGTTTTGATTTGCATTTCTCTAATAATTAGTGATTTTGAGCATCTTTTCATGTGTTTGTTGGCCATCTGTATGTCTTCTTTGGAGAAATGTCTATTTAGGTCTTCACCCATTTTTGCATTGTGTTGTTTATTTTTTTGATATTGAGCTTCATGGGTTGTTTGTATATTTTGGAGATTAATCCTTTGTCAGTTGCTTCATTTGCAAATATTTACTCCCAATCTGAGGGTTGTCTTTTCGTCTTATTTATGGTTTCCTTGACTGTGCAAAAGCTTTTAAGTTTCATTAGGACCCATTTGTTATTTTTGTTTTCATTACTCTAGGAGGTGGGTCAAAAACGATCTTGCTGCAATTTATGTCAAAGAGTGTTCTTCCTATGTTTTCCTCTCAGAGTTTCATAGCGTCTGGCCTTACATTTAGGTCTTCAATCCATTTTGAGTTTATTTTTGTGTATGGTGTTAAGGAGTGTTCTAATTCCATTCTTTTACATGTAGCTATCCATTTTTCCCATCACCACTTATTGAAGAGACTGTCTTTTCTCCATTGTATATTCTTGCCTCCTTTGTCATACATTAGGTGACCATAGGTGTGTGGGTTTATCTCTGGTCTTTCCATAATGATCCCTTGATCTATATTTCTGTTCTTGTGCCAGTACCATACTGTCTTGATTACTGTAGCTTTGTAGTATAGTCTGAACTCTGGGAGCCTGATTCCTCCAGCTTCATTTTTCTTTCTCAAGGCTGCATTGGCCATTCAGAGTCTTTTGTGTTTCCATACAAATTGTAAAATTTTTTGTTCTGGTTCTGTGAAAAATGTCATTGGTAATTTGATAGGGCACAATATTGATTCTTCCAATCCAAGAACATGGTATCTCCCTCCATCTGTTTGTGTCATCCTTGATTTCTTTCATCAGTGTCTTATAGTTTTCAGCATATAGGTCTTTTGCCTCCTTAAGTATGTTTATTCCTAGGTTTTTTATTCCTTTGAATGTGATGGTAAATGGGATTATTTCCTTCATTTCTCTTTCTGATCTTGCATAGTTAGTGTATAGGAATGCAAGAGATTTCTGTGCATTAATTTTGTATCCTGCAACTTTACCCAATTCATTGATTAGTTCTAGTAGTTTTCTGGTGGCTTCTTTAGTATTCTCTATTTATAGTATCATGTCATCTGCAAACAGTGACAGTTTTCCTTCTTTTCTGGTCTGGATTCCTTTTATTTCTTTTTCTTCTCTGATTGCCATGGCTAAAACTTCAAAAACTATGTTGAATAATAGTGGTGAGAATGGGCAACCTTGTCTTGGCCCTGATCTTAGAGGAAATGGTTTCAGTTTTTCACCATTGAGAACGATGTTGGCTGTGTGTTTGTCATATATGGCCTTTATTATGTTGAGGTAAGCTCCTTCTATGCCCACTTTCTGGAGAGTTTTTATCATAAATGGGTGTTAAATTTTGTCAAGATTTCTCTACATCTATTCAGATGATCATATTGTTTTTATTCTTCAATTTGTTAATATGGTGTATCACATTTTGATTTGCATATATTGAAGAATCCTTGCATCACTGGGATAAATCCCACTAGATCATGGTGTATGATCCTTTTAATGTGTTGTTGGTTTTAGTTTGCTAATATTTTGCTGAGGATTTTGCATCTATGTTCATCCATGATAATTGACCTGTAATTTTCTTTTTCTGTTATGTCTTTGTCTGGTTTTGGTATCAGGGTGATGGCGACCTCATAGAATGAGCTTGGGAATGTTCCTCCCTCTGAAATATTTTGGAAGAGTTTGAGAAGGATAGGTGTTAGCTCTTCTCTAAATGTTTGATAAAATTCACCTGTGAAGTCGTCTGGTCCTGGACTTCTGTTTATTGGAAGATTTTTAATCATAGTTCAATTTTATTACTTGTGATTGGTCTGTTCATATTTTCTATTTCTTCCTGGTTCAGTCTTGGAAGGTTGTACTTTTCTAAGAATTTGTCCATTTCTTCCAGGTTGCCATTTTATTGGCATACAGTTTCCTGTAGTAGTCTCTCATGATCCTTTGTATTTCTGCAGTATCAGTTGTAATCTGTCCTTTTTCATTTCTAATTTTATTGATTTGAGTCCTCTCCCTCTTTCTCTTGATGAGTCCTGCTAAAGATTTATCGATTTTGTTTATCTTCTCACAGAACCAGAAACAGCTTTTAATTTCATTGATCTTTGCTATTTTTTTCTTCCTTTCTATTTCATTTATTTCTGCTCTGATCTTTATGATTTCTTTCCTTCTACTAACTTTGGGGTTTTTGTTTTTGTTATTCTTTCTCTAATTGCTTTAGGTGTAAGTTTAGGTTGTGTATTTGGATTTTTCTTGTTTCTTGAAGTAGGATTGTATTGCTATAAACTTGACTCTTAGAACTGCTTTTGCTGCCTTCCATAAGTTTTCGGTTGTTGTGTTTTCATTGTCATTTGTTTGTATGTATTTTTTGATGTCCTCTTTGATTTCTCCAGTGATCTCTTGATTATTTAGTAGCATAGTGTTTAGCTTCCATGTGTTTGCTTTTTTTACAGTATTTTTCCTTTAATTGATTTCTAATCTCATAGCACTTTGGTCAGAAAAGATGCTTGATACAATTTCAATTTTCTTAAATTTACTGAGGCTTGATTTGTGACCCAAGATGTGATCTATCCTGGAGAATATTCCTGGAGAATATTCTGAGAAGAAATTTTGCTGCTTTCATATGGAATGTCTTAAAAATATCAATTAAGTCTATCTGGTCTAATGTCTCATTTAAGGCTTGCATTTCCTTATTAATTTTCTGTCTGGATGATCTGTCCATTGTTGTAAGTGGTGTGTTAAAGCACCCCACTATTATTGTGTTACTGTTGATTTCCCCTTTTATGGCTGTTAGCATTTGCCTTACATATTGAGGTGCTCCTATGTTGGGTGCATAAATATTTACAATTGTTATATCTTCTTCTTGGATTGATCCCTTGATCATTATGTAGTGTCCTTCTTTGTCTCTTGTAAAAGTCTTTATTTTAAACTCTATTTTGTCTGATATGAGTATTGCTACCCCAGCTTTCTTTTGATTTCCATTTGCATAGAATATCTTTTTCCATCCCCTCACTTTTAATCTGTATGTGTCCCTAGGTCTGAAGTGGGTCTCTTGTAGACAGCATATATATGGGTCTTTTCGTATCCATTCAGCCAGTCTGTGTCTTTTGGTTGGAGCATTTAATCCATTTACATTTAAGGTAATTATCAATATGTATGTTCCTATTACCATTTCCTTAATTGTTTTGGGTTTGTTTTTGTAGGTCTTTTTCTTCTCTTGTGTTTCCCACTTAGAGAAGTTCCTTTAGCATTTGTTTTAAAGCTGGCTTGGTGGTTTTGAATTCTCTTAACTTTTACTTGTGTGTAAAACTTTTGATTTCTCCATCAAATCTGAATGAGATCCTTGCTGGGTAATCTTGGTTGTAGGTTTTTCGTTTTCATCACTTTAAATATATCCTGACACTCCCTTCTGGCCTGCAGAGGTTCTGTTGAAACATCAGCTGATAACCTTACAGGGATTCCCTTTTATGTTATTTGTTGCTTTTCCCTGATGCTTTTAAAATTTTTTCTTTGTATATAGTTTTTGTTAGTTTGATTAATATGTGTCTGGGCATGTTTCTCCTTGGGTTTATCCTGTATGGGACTCTCTGCGCTTCCTGGACTTTGGTCACTATTTCCTTTTCCATGTTAGAGAAGTTTTCAACTATGATCTCTTCAAATATTTTCTCAGACCCTTTCTCTTTCTCTTCTTTTTCTGGGACCCCTATAATTCGAATGTTGGTGTGTTTAATGTTGTCCCAGTGGTCTCTGAGACTTTCCTCAATTCTTTTCATTCTTTTTTCTTTGTGTTGCTCCCTGGCAGTTATTTCCACCATTTTGTCTTCCAGCTCACTTAACCATTCTTCTGCCTCAGTTATTCTGGTATTGATTCCTTCTAGTGCATTTTTCATTTCAGTTATTGTGTTGTTCATCACTGGTTGTTTGTTCTTTAGTTCTTCTAGGTCCTTGTTAAACATTTCTTGTATCTTCTCAATCTGTGCCTCCATTCTATTTCTGAGATCTTGGATCATCTTTACTATCAATACTCTGAATTCTTTTTCAGGTAGATTGCCTATTTCCTCTTCATTTATTTGGTCTTGTGGGGTTTTACCTTGCTCCTTCATCTTCAACATATTGCTCTGTTGTCTCGTTTTGTCTAATTTACTGTGTTTGTGGTCTCTTTTCCTCAGGCTGCAGTGTCATAGTTCCCATTGTTTCTGTTGTCTTCCCCCTGGTGAGTGAGTTTGGTCCAGGAGCTTGTGTAGGCTTCCTGGTGGGAGGGACTGGTGCCTGTGCTCTGGTGGGTGGAGCTGAGGCTTTTCCCTCTGATGAGCAGGGCCACATCAGGTGGTGTGTTTTGAGGTGTCTGTGAGCATAGTATGACTTTAGGCATCCTGTCTGCTGATGGGTGAGGTGTCTTCCTTTCTTTTGTTTGGCATGAGGTTTCCAGCACTGGAGCCTGCAGGCAGTTGGGTGGAGTCAGGTCTTGGTGTGGAGATGGATACCTCCAGGAGAGCGCACACTGATTAATATTCCCTGGGCTCGGGAATTCTCTAGCAGTCCAGCATCCTGGATTTGGTGCTCCAACCCTGGAAGCCCAGGTCCAACCCCTGGCCAGGGAACCAAGAGCCTGCAAACTACGTAGCATAACCAGAGGGGGAAAAAAAGGAAAATAAAACAAACAGACAAAAAAAACCCAAGACAAGTAGCAAAAACAAAACCAAACAGCAACAACAACCCACACACACACAAAAAGAAGAAAACAAACAAACCAAGCCCAAGACAAATTGTAAAAAGAAAACCATACAACCAGAAAGAAACAAAGAAGCAGACAGAAAAAACAAAAATAAAACATAGAAAACAAAAAACAAGAGAACAGACAAACAAAAGAACTCAAAAATGAGAACAATCAATAAGGACTACACTAATGAAACAAAAAAATGAAAAACAAAACAAAAACTGAAAGCAAACTAATACCTTTTAAAAAGGCAAAGAAAACATAAAACCAACACATAAAAATGATTGAAAAAAATCAAAAACAGGAAAAAAAAACACACAAAAGTAAAAATAGAAAAATAAAAAATATTGAAAATAAAAATAAATAATGAAAACAATAACATCAACAATTGAACAAAATGAAGCAAACAAAAAAGGAATAATAGTAATAAGAATATTTTCCTGGCACCTCCTTTGTCAGCGTCCTTGCTCCCACAATGAGCCACAGCCAACCCCTGCCTCCCCAGGAGGCCCTCCAGTACCTCTAGGTAGGTCTCTGGACCTGCTGTGGGCCAAGTGGGGCACTCAGACTCTCACCTGACCAAACTACCACATGTACCTGCCCCCAGAGTCCACTGCTGCTAAAGCTAGACTGGTCTCGGTTGTGGGAACACTCATTGTCTATTCATATATTCCCATACGCAGGATTTACCAAGCCGATCACAGAGGTTTAATCCATGGCCTGTGTAGTCACACTGCCCCTGGAGCTCAGCTTTTGTTTTGGCCCCACCTCTCCATGTGCACCACCCTCAGGCGTCTGTTCCCCACCCAGGCAAGAGGGAACAAAAGCAGTGGCTGATTGGGGCACACTTACTCAGGCCAGGGAGGAGTGTGGCAGCCACAACTGGGGTATGCACCAAGTGCCTGTCGCTGCAGAGACCAGCAGGTAGTTGCAACAGACTGGGGCACGCTCGCTCTGGTGGAGTCCTTCCCAGTGCGCATGGAGGCAGGGGCTGGCATGTGAGGCTGGTGGTGGCCCCACCCATTGCATTCCACTCAATGATGGCACCTCATTTCCTAGGCAGACCACGCTTCCTCTAAGGGCATTCCCAGCCGCAGAGCCCCTTACTCCCACCCCCACTGTTGTATCTGCACAGCCAACAGCAGTCCTTTCCCTGGATCTGCTCTCTTAACCCCACGCTTTAGCACTCAGCCCCCACCAGCACTGGTGGATTCCTGTCTCAGGCAGGAGTGCCCAGGGATGTTTCCCAAGGAGGCTTTGGAGTGGGTGGCACTCAGGATCCTGGAGCCTATGCGGGTCAAGGAGACCTTGGCTTGAGGGTCGGGCAAGCCTGCTCAGATGGGTGCCCCTCCCACTTCCCACAAATGCTCCAGGGTTGTAGGTCCCTTTTCTGATTCCTCTTTTCTGTTTTTCCTTCTTTCGTCCTACCCAGTTGTGAGGAGATTTTTCTTGTCCTTTCAGGTGTCCAAAGTCTTCCACCAATGTTCAGCAGGTGCTCTGTGAGAATCGTTCCATTTGCAGATGTGCACTTGATGTACTTGTGAGGAGAGATAAATTCTGCATCCTCCTATTCTGCCATCTTGACTCCTCCTATGCCTCCTTTTTAAATTTTAAAATTTATACATACTTATTTTTAACTAAAAAATATTTAATTATATTTCAATTGAAAGAGTAAGACTATTAATTACCAGTACAGCACATGAAAAGATTTTCATAACTTGCGCTGTCTACATCAAACACATTACAATATTATATGGGTGCATAGAAAAGATCATTTGACCTGAGTCAATGTGTGGACACCAACTAGATTGCCATGTGTTTATGTGTAAAACTAGAGAGGAGACTTGTATCTGATAGAACTTCAATTCAACAGTAGTATCCTTTGTGATTCAGTGGTTAAAGTGAAATGTTGTCACACCAAAACAATGAAGTTGTGTTTATCAGAAACATAATTTATACCAGTTCAAAATTTAAAGTTAAGTTTAAACTAATTAAAGAAAATTAAAAACCCAGTTTCTTAGTCAAATTTTTTTTTTTTAATCTTCACCTTAAAATAAATTTTGGGGGCCTCCCTGGTGGCGCGGTGGTTGAGAGTCCGCCTGCCGATGCAGGGGATACGGGTTCGTGCCCCGATCTGGGAGGATCCCATATGCCGCGGAGCGGCTGGGCCCGTGAGCCATGGCCACTGGGCCTGCGCGTCCGGAGCCTGTGCTCCGCAACGGGAGAGGCCACGACAGTGAGAGGCCCGCATACCGCAAAAAGAAAAAATAATAATAATAATAAAAAAATAAATAAATAAAAAAATAAATAAATTTTGGTTTAAAATATAAAAATCAGGCTACTTTTTCTTAGTCAAATTTTTAATGCTCAACAGCCACATGTGATTAGAGGCTACCATATTGCCTTGGTATATAGCCAAGACAAGCTCTTGCACATATGCACAGGGAGAAAGGTTAAATGAATATAAGGTTGAGGATGATTATCTCAGGTGGGGGACACAGGCATGGGCTAGATATAGTTATTTAGATATAATTAATTAGATATAATTATCAAGATTATAGTTTTTATTTTGCCTGGTGGATTCATAGTGTTTATTAAATTTAAAAATAACTAAATATCTAAGAGGGAACCATCTTAATAGTTTGGAATGTGTCCTTCTAGACAGTTTCTGTACAAATACTCTCTGTATCCATATGTATATGTATATAAAGTACACATAAACCTTTACTGAACAAATGGGATCATAGTGTTCTCTTTTTGTGGATTTCAGATACACAGATTTTTGGATTAATCAAAACCTTGGTACATGACACTCTTACCATTGATCTATGTTTAGCCATGTTAGATCCATGTTAGAATTTTCAATAAATTCTAAAAAAAATTCTAGGTGTTTCACATGTACGTTCATACCTGTACAACTTACAAGTATACAATGTGAATTTTTTCCCATTCACTTAATCTTACTCCCTTTTTCATCAGTTGGTCTTTTTTCCCTTCTTCCCTTTTCTCCTAGGATGGAGGAGGAACCAATGTTCCCACACAATAGATGCTAATAGTAAGTTAGCAGCTTCTCAACAACAAGTGGTTTATCTCCCCACCACCACCATGCCCCTCACCCCTCAGTGGAAAAGCTCTACTGCAAGAGAAAGTTCACAGCAACAAAGTTTAGCAACTTTCAAAAGAAGCTCTTTCATATTAAAACCATGCCCTTTCTTGTACGTGTATCTCACCATCTTCCTCTGCCTTTGTGTTCAGTTTGTTATTTTATTATGAAGCAAAAACTCTTTTAATTTTGGAAATAACATTTCTTTTGAAATCAGTCAAGTGATACTTTTCTTAGTAATGAATGTTGGAAAGTTTTAAATTCACTTTAATATTAAAATACTAACTTTAAATATTGAGATACAGTTGACATATAGCATATTAGTTTCAGATGTACAACATAATGATTCATTATTTCTGTATACTGTGAAACGTTCACCTTGATAAGTGTAGTTAACATCCATCACCATATAGAGTTACAAATTTTTTTTCATGTGATGAGAATTTTTAAGATCTACTACCCTTAACAACTTTCAAATATACAATGTAGTATTATTAATTATAGTCACCATGCTGTATGTCACATACCCTTGACTTTTATTTTATAACTGGAAGTTTGTACCTTTTCACCACTTTCACCCATTTTGTGTACCCACAACCCCTACCTCTGGCAACCCCCAATCTGTTCTCTGTATTTATGATTTGGGGTTTAAAATGTTTTTTTAATTTTTTTGTTTTTAGATTCCACATATAAGTGAGATTATATATTTTTGTCTTTCTCTGACTTATTTCCCCTGCATAATGCCCTCAAGGTCCATTCATGTTGTCAAAAATGGTAAGGCTTCCTTCCTTTTTATGGCTGAATACTATTCCATTGTGTATATATACCACATTTTTTTAATCCATTTATCCACTGATGGTCACTCAGGTTGCTTTCATGTCTTGACTATTGTAAATAATGCTGTAATGGATGTGGGGGGGTCCATATATCTTTTTGATTTAGTGGTTTCTTCCTTCAGATAGATACCCAGAAGTGGAATTGCTGGACTGTATGGTAGTTCTACTTTTAATTTTTTTCAGGAACCTCCCTACTGTTTTCCATACTGATTGCACTAATTTACACTCCTACCAACAGTGAACAAGTGTTCCCTTTTCTCCACATCCTTGACAACACTTGTTATTTCTTGTTTGTTTTGATAATAGCCATTCTAAAGGGCATGAGGTGATATCTCCTTGTGGTTTTGGTTTGTATTTCCCTGATGATTAATGGTGTAGAGCATCTTTTCATATACCTGTTGGCCATCTGCATATCTTCGGAAAAAATGTCTATTCAAATCCTCTGCCCATTTTTTAATTAGATTGTTTATTTGTTTATTTTTTGCTGTTGAGTTATATGTATTCTTTATATATTTTGGATTTGCAAATATTTTCTCCTATTCAGTATCTTGCCTTTTTATTTTGATGATTTCTTTTGCTGTGCTGAAGATTTTTAGTCTGATGCAGTCCCACTTGTTTATTTTTGCTTTTGTTGCCTTTGCTCTTGGAGTCAGGTCCAAAAAACAATCATTGCCAAGCTGATGTCAAAGAGCTTACCACTTATGTTTTCTTCTACAAGTTTTACAGTTTCAGGTCTTACGGTCTTACATTCAAATCTTTGATCCACTTTGAGTTAATTTTTGTGTATGGTGTAAGATAGTGGTTCAGTTTCATTCTCTTGCACGTGGCTCTCTTGTTTTTCCAGCACCATTTATTGAAGAGACTGTCCTTTCCCCATTGTATATTCTTGGCTCATTTGTCATAAATTAATTGGCCATATATGCATTAACACTAACTTTTGGAATAGCCCCCTCTGAAGGCTGTTAACTATTAAATATTAGGATAATTATTAATTTAAAGAAGTTGTCATTTTTGCCCATGTGAATTAGAGGATTAGGAGGTGAATGATAGAAGTAAAATGTTAGGGTAGAGTTAGAAATTATTATTTGTATTGCTAGAATTTCAAAACTCTGACTTCATCATAGGATTATCAAAGAGAATTCTTATATAACAAAAACAACAATGGCTACTATTACTACCTCATAAAAAAGAATCCAACAGTGTTTAACACATACAGCAACCCACACATCAGCCAGGGATCTAACTCTAAGGGAAGTGGTCACATCTAAGGTTAAATAAATAACTTCACAGGATATTTATTTATTTGCCTGGAAGTCTTGCCAGGCTCTTTAGGGAAGGAGGAAGAGGAAACTGTTAGAAGTAATTGTGTGTCTGATCACTAGCTTCAGCTTTTGTACATTTACTCATATTCCTGTCCAGTTGTGTTGTCAAGTAGATGATCAGCAGTCCTTAGATGTATGGTCTTTGAAAGCAACGAGGAGATTGTAACCAGCTTGCTAGGTAGTTCCTGAGTGTTCTGTTTCATACACCTTTCCCAAACCCCACAACCACACTGCCCAATTCTACCTGAACACAGTGAGTGATGGTTCCTGGGATGCTGTTCTTTCCAGGGAACAGCAATCTGGAACAGGGAGTGATCATGATGTAAGACACCACTATAGTAAAAGCATGGAAAAATAGAACTCCCAAGACAGTATAAGTGGCTAAATACCAAATACTTCTTAACAGATAGTTTGTTAGGAAGAAAAGAAGGGAGGGAGGGAGGAAGGGAGGAGGGAAGGAAAAAGGAAAGTGAGGAGGAAGAAAAGAGAGAGAGGGAGAGAAAAGGAGAAGAAAGGAGGGGAGTAAATTGAGGCACTAAATCAAACCTGAAAAATGACCTTTCTAATCAGGATCTGATGTCATAACCCTTCTGCAGATATGTTTGGTGGAATAAGTCAGAGTGCCATATGTATGGATTCTTGAATACAGAGAATATATGGTAGTGAATAGTGATACTTTTAATTGGTGCATTTTAATTTTTCTTAGTGAAGCCAAAATTAATTCCTTAGTATTTTATGGCTGTCTGCTCATTCTGATATGTGGTGTATTAATCTACTCGACTGCCCTAGCAAAATGCCATAGACTGGGTGGCTTAAACATCATAGACATATTTCTCACAGTTCTGGAGGCTGGGAAGCCCAAGATCAAGATGCTGGCTGATTCATAACCTGGAGAGAGCTCTCTTCCTGGCTTGTAGATGGTTGCCTTCTCACTATGTCTTCACATGGACTTGCCTCGCTGCATGCATGCAGATCTTATAAGGCTACCAATCCTACTGTATTAGGACCCCACCCTTATGACCTCATTTAACCTTAATTGCCCTATGTCCTAAAAGCCCTAGTCCCAAATAGAATCACACTGAGGGTTAGGACTTCAACATATGAATTTTGGGGGTGGAGGGGACACAATTCAGTCTTATCATATGGTCTTATGCTAAAAGTTTGGTTATGTTTGGTTATTCCCTTAAATTAAATGACAACTTGGGTTAAGAATTGAGCCTGTTCACTTTTTTGACTTGTACAATTTTGTCCATTGTAAATAACTGCCTTAAGGAAGTGTACATTTCAAAAGAGTAAAATGAGTAAAACTATAGAGTCAGCTAAGCATATCATCATATTTTAAGTGTGAAAACAACAGGAGTTCCAATCGATGCCAGCAGAATTCACAAACGTGCATTACGTATCTTCTATACCTTAGAAGTTCTGAAGGGTTGCTGTTTTCTACATAGATTCTAGTGTGCTACTGATATCCCTACTGAAGGAAACCTGAGTTTGTCTCAGCATTAAAGCCACACTAAGTTCTTTGGAATAATGACCATTGTGCCATGGCTCAGAGCAGGGAAGGAAAGTTCTTCCGGCAATCTGTATGCAGTTGTCTTTAGTATTAATGATCAGGATATGAAATGTGCATATGTTTTTGTTTAGTATGAATGTGGGCATGAGTTGCATCTGATAGTAAATGAAAAACAGAAATTCATGAGTCCTCTTGAGAGGAGTGTCCTTATTTACACTAGTTCAGAGGTCTTTGTACTGGAAAGCTGAGAGCAGGTGAGGAAAGAGGCAGATTTGTTTTCAGAAAGATGGGGTGGGGTGTTCAGAAGACATTCGCAGCAGAGATATGCCAAGGACAGAGTGCCATGTGATTTCAGAGGAAAGTCATGAGCCTGAGGCAAGATGCCTGTTACAGAGGAAAGAAATGATGCAGGAAGATGGCTCCTCTGTTCTTGGGACTTGATCATGGTATTGCTGCTGTTTCAGGGCTCCACACACCTAGCACAGCCTGACTCATACTGCCCTCCTTCCTCAATCTAGCTAGTCCTCCTGTTCTTTACTTGCTTTTTTTTTTCCATTTTATTTTTTTAACATCTTTATTGGAGTATAATTGCTTTACAATGGTGTGTTAGTTTCTGCTTTATAACAAAGTGAATCAGTTATACATATACATATATTCCCATATCTCTTCCCTCTTGTATCTCCCTCCCTCCCACCCTCCCTATCCCACCCCTCTAGGTGGTCACAAAGCACCGAGCTGATCTCCCTGTGCTATGCGGCTGCTTCCCACTAGCTATCTATTTTATGTTTGGTAGTGTATATATGTCCATGCCACTCTCTCACTTTGTCACAGCTTATCCTTCCCCCTCCCCATATCCTCAAGTCCATTCTCTAGTAGGTCTGTGTCTTTATTCCCGTCTTACCCCTAGGTTCTTCATGCCCTTTTTTTCCTTAGCTTCCATATATATGTGTTAGCATATGGTATTTGTTTTTCTCTTTCTGACTTACTTCATTCTGTATGACAGACTCTAGGTCCATACACCTCACTACAAATAATGAAGGCAGGGAACATATATGACCATCTTCATCACGCAGTTGACTTGAGATTTTCCTTTTCACTAGATTAGTTCCCAAGGCTTATCAAGTACCTGGCTCATTGTGGGCAGGTTAAAATTAATTAGTTATTGAAATGGAAGATTGATTGGGGTTATTAGGAAGGAGATATTTAACCAGTATCTTTTAAAAATGAGTAGGGTTCTAATCCTTGGCAGTTGAACAGACAGGGCTTTGAGTAACATAACCAAAGCTGTGGATATGGGAAAGTCCAGGATGTTGACTGGTTGGATTTCAGTACAAACTTGGAATTGGGAAGAAGCCTGGAAAGTTATGTTTGAATTAAATCCCTGAATGCCAAGCTAAAGAATTTGAAATATACAGAAGAGTTATTTGCTTTTTCAATACTTTCGTTGCTTGGGTATGCTGCAGCTAAATGCAGTCAACTCTTATTTAGCTGGATATTAAAAAATGGAAAATGTCCTGTCAAGAAACTTTGAATCATCCTTTCTCTTTCTCCGGCTGTCTTTCAGCCAGATCCCTGCTTGTTAGGATGACGGGAGAGGGAGAAAAAAATGGAGATAAAACTAAAACTCATTTGGTCGCTTCATTCTTAGCTATGTCATAGGCCGAGAGATCATTGTTAATTTATTACAATCAGAATTACATTGTTTTTAGCCAAAGGCTGATTTAAGATATGGGCAAAGAGCAGGTTAATTTAATTTTGAAAATAAGTTATAAAGATCAAGGCAGTACAAAGTTAGAGTGCATTTCTGAGTAGAAACACAAGTAACATTGAGAATTAGCTTTATAAGAGTAGCATGATAAATAAATATATCACCATAATTAACTAGTAGGAGGTAACTTTTGCTCTGAACTTTAAAGCAGAAATGCAATTAATAAGTATAATGGGGTTTTGAAATCACATATGGGCTGTATTTATCCAGAGTTTCCTTTTGGTCTGATCAACCCTCAGAATCTATAATATCATAAATACCATAAAATATACACACGCTAAATTCTGAGAAAGGGTTTCAACTATTTTTCATCTGCCTCCACTAATATATAAAGGGGAAATGGAGACTTTTGCCACCAGCACTTAAAATTATCATGTGCCAACATGAAAACGTTAATCATAAGGTCTCGATCTGCATGTATCTGCCAAATTTGTTATTTATTACATTTCTGTCCTCATGATTGTGTCTCTTTAGCTCTCTTTAAAAGTGAGGTGATTGTTTAATTAAGGGATAATCAGTTCCTAGTGTGAATTATTCACACATTATGTAATTTTTATCCATACATGATGTACCCAACCATATTCACAGGGACTGAAAGGTGACTATGTTAAATGGAAACATTGATTTTATTAAGTGATGGGATTGGAGACAAATTCTGCTCTTCATTTCTTGCTAGTTTTTTGTAATAAGGTAACATACATATATATTTTTAAAGCCTCCATGCTTGAAAAAATATTCATGAATTTATCATCTTTATACATTATATTCTAGGAAATATTTTGCTATGACAATAATGAATAATAAGTATCAAATGATAATGGAACGTTTGTATCTGCCATCTCATTTCATCAGTGCAAAATTAGCAGCCACAGTGGGAACTACCATCTGGGAGGTGTTTTAAACAGCACCATTTAAATTCCTCCTGGAATTTGACATGTATGAATTATAAGAAAAGATTTGGAGAGAATGGTCCCTTTAAAAGGGAACAAAGCATCTCAGTTTGGCCACAAATAACAGTCCTTGAGGAGACATACTGGCTTTCCCAGTGGGGAAAGGTGACCCTTAAATCCATCCTCTGAAATGTCCTCATAGTTTTATCTGGCTTTGGCACTCTGGCCTCCCCAACACCCACCATCATGTGGCCTTGGATAATCTCCAGGTTTCTTGTTTAAGCTGTTGCTGAAACCACTGGACGGGTCCAGCAAAACCATCCACCATTCTTTAACATAACCTAGAAGTGACCATGTGTGCCTGCATATTTCTGCTTCTGCAAGCCATCCCCTCTCAGGGAGGAACTTAGTGTGTGTTTGAAACAATTTATACCTTTCAGAATTGCATTAAAAATCTTCAAGGGTCCTGGTCAGGCAGAATTATCCGGGCCCCCTCCAGTGCACGCATCCCCAGTAGCACCAGTTCACCCCCCCAATTCTAATACTTAGAGTATGCTGTTTCCCCTCACCAGAGTGCCAGCTTCTTGAAGGATATGCATTCCTATCCTGGTAACCCTGCCTCTAGCACAGTACTGAGAAGACAGTAGGTTTTTAGTAAATATCTGTTGTATCAATGAGTATGGAGTGAAAAAAAGCATAGATTTGGAGGCAAGCACATGTGGAATCCAATCCTGGCTTTATAAACTGTGATTTGGGATGAGTTCTTAACCTTTCTGAGCCTTAGTTTCCTAAAAACAGGTTATAGCAGCCAGTTCACAAGGAGCTGGGAGGCTGATAATAGATTATGCATGAAAAGCACATTGTAGACTCTAAATGCTCTCTGGTTGTTATTCCATTAATGTAACAGATCTTTGCCATGTATCAACTGTACACACCAGTCCAACCTGTGCTGGGAGCTGTAGAGAGGCAGAGGTGGAGACAGATAGTTTCTCCTCTCAGGATGTGAGTGGTCTAACATTGTCTTCTTCTGTGTATCCCCTCACCCTAAGTATGAGACATTCCTCATTACTGGTGCTCTTCATGGTATGCTGCCAGCGGTTTTGCAAAGCCTTTGTTCTCTGCTGCAATGCTACTACTCAAGAATATTTCAGAACTGAGGAAGTGATGATGTCATATCCCAGCAGAATAAGAATCAGGAAAGCCTCCCATCCTAAAATTACAATGTAGCATAATTTTTTTTATCATAATTAGATAACAATTCTTTATGAAGAAAGGCAGCTAATTGAAGTCAGCCACAGGGAGAGTGAATTCAGATGTTTTCTGGGGCACTTAAAAGTGCATCTGATGGGACGCTGTGCTCACTGCTAGAAGCGAGCTGACTAGAAAACGTAAAAGATTTGTTAAAACAATGAATCCTTTCCAAACATTTTTAAAGCCCAACTTAAGCAAGAGAGGGAGGGAAAATGGTACCTAAAAGAGAGTCCCCTGTGTCAGCTCATGATTGCTTATGTTAAAGAGATGATGGAAAATCCCAGCATGTGGATAATTTTTTAAAAACACATTTAGCTTTGATTTGAAAGTACATGTTAATGTTTAACAATGTTAGAGTAAAAAATAGTTTTTCCCCCTGTATATTGACTGTTAAATGGTAGGAAGGTGGCAGAGGGGGCACATGTCATGTGTGAATGAGCATGTACATGAGTGTGTATGAACATGGGCAGTATTTATAGATTCACAATCTCTATGCCCAAAAGGGAAAATACTTATAACTAGCAAGCATTGGCTCTAAATGTTTTTAAATTAAGTGCTATGTTGATAAGCAGTTGATCACATGTGCCATTGATTAGTGACTCCCTTTTCTTTTACTAGGAGAGAAGTTTGGTTTTTTAGTCAAATATTTTAAGTTGCTACTAAGAGCAAAACATTATCCTGGGAGCAAGGCAGAGGTACAGGTCAACCCTTGACTTTTGGATGTTTGAAGACTTTCAGGAATCCCCAAAGTCTGGGCAATTTCATTTCCATTAAAAGTAACATGAATCTTTTCAACTTACACTAAATGTTGAACCTTCCCAAGCTTGATTCTAGGCCCAGTTTTCCTCTCTTCTCCTCCCAAGGTTTCACATGCCATCTAAATGCTTCTGGCGCCCCACTGTGTACCTCTAGCCCACCCGTCTGCTTTGAGCTCCAGACCCATGTTCCACATTAAATCTCAACTTCGATATAGATGGTACCCCACATTCAGTGTGTCCAACCAAACCTGGGGATGCAGTCTAAGTGCAGTTACCACCATCCATCCAGTTCCAGGACACTTTGATCTCCTTTGTTCTCATGTCTAGTCCACCACTACGTCATGCTGATTCTATTGGTTAAATATTTTTGAAATCCACATGCTTCTCTCCTTTTCCACCATAGTCTCAGTCACCATGATCTCTTGCTTGGTCCCTTCTTCTCCTCTGGCTCCTCTCCAATACCCTCTTTTTAGAAATGTGAGTCAGATCAGGTCACACCCATTACATCAGACCATTCAACAAGTCCCATTGCTCGTAGACAAAAACCCAGAATCCTTGATGTGGCCTCCAACACCAGCATGGCTCCCTGGGCTGTATATTCCTGCTACAGAGCCTGGAATAATCTTCAGCTGACTTCTTTATACGGTTAACCTTCTGGCTGCTCTCTAGACGTTACCTCAAAAGAAACTTCCACAAGAAAGCCTCTCCTAGCCCCTCAAACTGCCATAGTACAGAGTGCCTATCCTTCAGCTACATTGTGTGGCTGTACATTTAGTCATATGATTTCCGATCAGTGTCTACCCCAACAGTGCTGTGTATTCACAAGAGTAATGACCCTTCTGTTTTACTCACCAATATATTCCCAGCTGGAGGGCTAGGAGGGGGCTTTGTCCTGAAGGACCTCCTGAACCAAGTGAAACTATTTGGAATTTATCCAAAGGGCAATGGGAAGAAGTCTTTGAAGGATTGGAAGCAGGGGGACAATGTGATGGGATATACACTCTGGAAGAATCACTGGGGATGAGGCATAGAGAAATCTAGACAAATACTCTTGAAACACAGAAATAAGAGTCACAGTAACTGCAGGTCCTTGCCACTCTTTCTCTCTTCCACCTTTCCTCCCCTCCTCTCTAAATCTATTGAGGAGGTTACCCAGAGACCCTCTCAAACTAATGCTTGATCAACATCTAGTCGTCTGAACATTGATTGAATTCCTAACTACGTACTTGACACAAGGGATAATAAAGTGAGAAATGGTCCAGGTCCAAATGTACCTCTTCAGCCCACATCTCCATAGAAATTCTAGAGACTGTCTAATAAGCAGAGTATAATCCAGTGGGAAAAATGCTGCACTGGGAGTTAGAATGGAGGTCTTGAACTCAGAGGATGTTATAACTGAAACACTTACCCGGGTGCAGCCAGAAAATGCCTCACAGAGATGGTGGCATTTGAACTGGTAGGAAGGGTAGGATTTTGTCGGAGGTAAATTCAGTGGCTGGAACAGCATGTGAAGGGCATGGTGTGTTGGGGAATGGCTTTAGCCCTGGATGTCTGGGGTTGGGGATGGGAAAAGTGATGACATGTTGGGGCCACATTGTAAGAGGCCTGGTATTCTTAGCTCAGGGGTATGAATACCATACTGTGGGCCGCCAGAAATCACTGGACCACTCTTAATGTCTCTGGATGAAAAAACAATACATGAGGAAATACTTTATATTAAAGGTTCATAGAGAAAGGAGTGACTGAGCCAGTGAGAGCAGTGATCTTCTGAGCCCAAGAAACGCACAAGTGATTCTGGTCCTGAGGCAGATACACTGAGATCTGGGCCTCTGGTTGCAGTGAGCTGGCCCAGGCCTGCCCCTGGGAGGCTGAGTGGAGAGCCTAGCCACACACGCTTGCATGTTCTGCCCTGACAGCCATCTTGATTGTTATTTTGCAGTTCCATGGAGAACGGGAGGCCACCCGATCCTGCAGACTGGGCCGTGATGGATGTCGTCAATTATTTCCGAACCGCAGGATTCGAAGAGCAAGCTAGTGCGTTTCAGGAACAGGTAACTCGGTCTAGAGAAACACATGATGAACAAGATCACCTCCCTCTCCCACAGTGGGCAGAAGGGAGTGAGAGGAAGAGGAACAGAGAGCGGTGAAGGATGAGTGAGGCTCCCGATCATCCCAGCCCCTGAGAAACTGAGTGGGTGGGGGAGGGGAGGACGGGAGTGACAAGCTAATGAGTCCTTCCTGCAAGAGAAAAGCCCAAGCCCGAGAGGAGAGGAGACACAGTCGCAGCTGCAGAGAGGAGGTCTCAGTCTCCTCAACATCTGCATCTTCTGAAAGACGGCACAGCTCTACCTTCCACACAAACACACTAGAAAGCAGAAAAGAGAGAAAAAGCAGGGACCAATCTGGCTGAGAGACATGCAGCCTCGTCTGCTCCTGGGCTTGGCACCACCTGAGCTGTTAATCAAGTCTCCTCCAGTTTGCTTGCTGGGTGCTGAGCAAAGTCTAGTGGAAAGAGGACACTAGACTCAGATAGACTCAGATCCTGGTTCTTGTAACTCTATGTGACCCCAGATAAGTTACTATGACTCTCTGAGTCTTGGTTTCACGTCTGTAAGAGGAGGCTCTCAATGCCTAACTTGGTAGGGTAGTGCCGTGAGGATTAAAGGACAGCAAAGGCACAGTGCCTAGGATAGGTGCTGGCCCACTGTTGATGCCCCCAAAAGTTAATTCCCTTGCTCAGGTCCAGGGTTGGTACTGGAGAGAGGGAAGGAGGAGCAGGGGGTCCTTCCCAATTGTCTGGGTGAGTCTCAATTCCATTTTCCAGGCTGGGCCAGCTTTGTAGAGATGGTGCTCAAAGGGCTTTGACCATGAGGACGCAAATCGGGGTACACGTGGTCCACGTGTACTACAGACCAGCTCTGTAGGAAAACACAGAGTTCCCATCTCCCTATCAATGAAGTCTGCAGTCTTCTAAGCATTACGTTTACTTCTCTAATGTTGTAATATAATTGAGAGAATTATAAAGTGAGAAATGTGTTTAGCTGCTTCTTGCACATCCCTTTAGCCATTTCTTACTCTCTCAAGCTGGGTTTGGATAAGTGCACTTTCCTAATATCATATATTCCAATCTCTAGATTTCCTTCAATCAGTATTTCCTTCAACCTTATCCCTATGCATATGTGTCTCTTGTTAATTTGGAAAATTTGCCAGAATAACAGCTTAAATCACTTCACACGCACCAGGATAGCTAAAATTAGAAAGACTGATTGCAAATGTTCATGAGGATGTAGAGCAACCGCACTCTCCTACATTGTTGGTGGGAGTGTAAAAATAAACACTCATACATCTACCCCGTGATCAATAACTTCATTCCTGAGTATTTACCCAAGGGAAATGAAAGCATATGTCCACCAAAGATTGGTACAACATTGTTCAAATAGCTTTATTCATAATAGTCCAAAACCAGAAGCCTAAGTGTCCATCAATAGGAGAGTGAATACACAAACTCTGGTCTAGTCATACAATGGAATAAAGAAAAATGAAGTACTGATATATACAACAGTTTGGATGAGTCTCAAAACATTATGCTAAGTGAAAGAAGCCTTACATAAAAGAGCTCATTCTGAATGGTTTCTGTCTTAGTCCATGCAGGCTGCTATAACAAAAATACCATAAACTGTGTGGCTTATAAACAACAAACATTTATTTCTCATGATTTTGCAGGTAGGGAGTCTAAGATCAAGGCACTATCAGATTGGGTATCTGGTGAGGACCCGCTTCTGAGACAGCTGTCATTTCACTGTGTCCTCACATGGAGGAAGGGATGAGAGAGGTCTCTGGGGCTGCTTTTATGAAGGCACAAATATTCATGAGGCCTCTGCCCTCATGATCTAATTGCCTCCCAAAGGGCCCACCTCTTAATACCATTACTAATATCCCTAAGACCCATTGGGGGTTAGTTTCAACATATGAATTTTGGGGGGACACAAATAGACCACAGCAGTCCCATTTAGTTAAAGGATGAGAACAGGAAAATGCACTAATGGTAGAAAAAAATCAGACAGTGGTTGCCTCTGGATAGGTGGGAGAGGGGAATGACAGGGAAGGAGCATGAGGGAACATTCTGAGTGATGGTAGTGTTTTGTGTCTTGATAAGGGTTTGTGTTATGGGTATATGCGTTGGTCACCACATATGCACAGGTATATGCAAACAATTCAGATTTGTGTATTACATAGCCAATAAATTTTCCCTCAAAATGAAAAGAACTGTAAAAAAATAAAACAATAATGGTATGCAAACTGAAGTATTCAGGGGAGAAGTATACTGATTTCGCAACTTACTTGGAAATGCATCAAAATATGGATTGATAGTTGGCTAGAGGGATGAGTAGTTGGATAGACATATGATAAAGTAAGTATGGAAAATGTTCATTGTAGAATCTAGGTGGTGGGAGTATGGGTGTTCCCTATAATATTCCTACGACTTTATGTTTGAAAAATTTTGTAATAAAATTGTGGGGGGAAGTAGCTCAGGTTGGAAAGTGGAAGGCTGATCAGCTGGAACATATTTTATTTTGGTTTACTGATATAGTGTCCATTTGTGTCATTGTAGTTGAGTTAACTCACTTCTAAAATTAAATTTAAAGAATACTGTGAAAGGTTAACAAAAAAATGGACTTAGCTAAAAGGTCTCTTGGCCAGATTCCCTGCTGTCCAAAAGCATTTTTCAGAATGAGCTTTTGCTCAGACTCCTCTGGGGCAGATGTCCCAGACTGGGGGTGGGGATGTTCTTTGGGCCTTCCAGATTCTGGAATGGAACCGGCCAGCTCTGAGCTTGGCCCAGGAGCAGGCCCTTTCTCCCAAGGATGACTTCACTCTGGCACCAGTGACAGTGGGAGGCAAAAGGAAACACAGTTTCCCAAAGCATCTCATTCAGAAGTCCTTCAAGGGAGGAAAGAAGCACCGTCTTGCTTCTCCAACTCTGGAGCCTGAGAAATGAATTCCCAGGGGACTGGAATTTTGTAAGCATCGTCTACAAGCTCAAGTTCTTCATTCTTGTGGAAAGGTAATTGGGCGGGGAAAAGAGTCTGCCTTGAATTATTCTCTGGAAGTGATTCAAATCTTCCTCCTGCTTTGAAATTCTCATTGTCTTTCCTCTTCTCATTAAAGGAGGTAGAGGGCAAGGAGGGAACCACTGGCCAGGCTCAGGCTGATATGACAAGCAGCTGCTATGATTTTCATGAGGACTGAGGATCAGGGTCCTCTACTATGTTAACCTACCTCTTCCATTTCATGATTCAGAGGCCTTCAGTGTTTCACCTCCAAGGATCTTCCCAGCAATGAACCTGAAGCAGTCAGCTGTCACTCACCAATCATCCCAGATGGGAAGACTGCAGGCCACCCCCAGGCCAAACACATGTCCCTTTTAGGCACATCTTCTAGGTCACAGCAGCTGAGAAACAATAAGAATGGTCACGTCCTGAAATCTCCTTAGGGGAGGCTTTGCCTTGCCATCTGATGGAAGCATGGCAGGGATGTGAACATCCCCTAAACCACCTTAGAAAAGGGCAGGTTCAGAAAGGGTTGCCAAGGGTAGCATGTCTCAGTTGATGTGAGAGCTTAATTTCTTGGCTGTTATGGATGTAATATTTGTGTCCCCCCAAAATTCACATTAAAGTTAAAGCCCTAACTCCCAGTGTGATGGTGTTTGGGGCCTTTGGGAGATAGATGAGGTCGTGAGGCTGGAACTCTCATGATGGGATTAGTGCTCTGAAAAGAAGTGACCAGAGAGCTTCTCTTTCCCTCTGTGCCATGTGAGGATATAGCACAAAGGCAGCCATCTGCATGGTAGGAAGAGGGCCCTACCAAGAGCCACATGTTGGCACTGTGATCTTGGACTTCCAGCCTCCAGACTGTGAGTAATAAATTTCTGTTGTTTAAGCTACCTAATACATGGGGTCTTGTTATAGCAGCCTAAGCTGACAAAGACACTAACACTGACGCCGGACGTGTCCACCATCCCATGTGCCAACTTTCAGGAGAGTGTCTGTCTTCTTGGTATGGTCTCACAGTACATTACTGGATATTCTCTTGTTGTAGCAACCAGACTCAGGTGGATTTCTAGCAACGCGTTCCCTTGGAAGATGTCAGGCCATTGAGCGAGGTTTGTCCAAAGTGCAGGAGTGTCCCATGTTCCTGTGGTATGGAGGGGCAGCTCAATTAACTGGGGGATCTTTGTATAACCTCCTTTTCTCTATGCAGGCACACTGACACCTAACAATTATCTCCATTAAGTTTACCACTAGTGCAATTATCTCCATCAGGTTTTCTTCTGGCCAACCTCTTTTGAGCCTCTGTGTGAGCCACAGGTGCAAACCAAAAGACTTATCAAGAGGGAAGGCCCAGGGACTTCCCTGGTGGCACAGTGGTTAAGAATCTGCCTGCCAATGCAGGGGACATGGGTTCGAGCCCTGGTCCAGGAAGATCCCACATGCTGCAGAACAACTAAGCCCGTGAGCCACAGCTACTGAGCCTGCACTCTAGAGCCCGTGTGCCACAACTACTGAGCCCACGTGCCACAAGTACTGAAGCCCACACACCCAGAGCCCATGCTTCTCAACAAGAGAAGCCACTGCAATGAGAAGTCCATGCACTGCAATGAAGAGTAGCCCCCACTCACCACAACTAGAGAAAGCCCGTGCGCAGCAACGAACACCCAACTCAGCCAAAAATAAATAAATAAATTTATTTTTTTAAAAAAAGAAGGAAGGCCTAGGCCCCTGCCCAGCTCCCTCCCCACCCCTGCACCAATGATCCAGTGTCAACAGTGTGTGTGTCTGGGGTTGTATTCCTGCTCTGGCCATTCTGTCATGGCTAGTGATGACGCTGTCCCTTGGCCCACTGGCCTCATTAATGTAGTGCCCCAGAGGACTCACTGGCCCATAAGAGCAGGAGGCAGTGGGATCCCTTCCTAGAGAAGGCAGTGATTCTAGCATTGTCAGTACTATCTCTCTCTCCCACAGACACCATGGTGTCTATTTTCCCAAGTATCTTCCAGCAGACAGACCTCTTAGGCCGCGGTGAAAGGCATGAGTGAGAATCATGACTCCTGGTTTCATTTCTCCTGATTGACTCATGGTCATTAGATGACCCTGCAGAGTTTGCCTTTCTAGGACTCAGATTTCTATGATGAATGTTGAGTTAAACAAGCAGAATATTGCTCAAGTTCCTGCTTTAAGAGTCAAGTGTTACCTTGAAACTGGCCCTCATGAAGTTAGCTTTCAATGCACAACACAGGGCGCAAAACCCCTTGAGATGCTGTATATACACTGTTGAATTTTCACAACTAGATGATAAAAAATTGGCACTTGCCCAGGGATGATGTGGGTTGCCAGGTTTTCAAGAGTCAAAGGTACCTCAGGAATTTTACTCTCCTAAGAGTTTAGTTTTTAAGAAAGAACCTTTTGACTAACTCGTTCAAAAGCATCTCCACCTTCCTCACACAGAACATTTAGGATAAGGTTTATTTTGTTAAACTCTGAAGGCTAACTGAAAAGCCATCTCTATTGACAAGGCTTTTAGTTGCCAGTTAAGTCCATCACAGCAACTTCACCACTCCAACTGGACCCTTACTGCAGGTCGCAAAGACTGTGCCCGTTGTAGGGTAATCACTTCATTTCTTCACTATCTGACTCATTCACTCAGAATGTATGTGAATAAGATGGACATGGAAAGGGGCCATTCAGTCAAGGTCACATAATTCATATTGTTCAGATCCTCAAAATCACAAGTGAGTGACATCAGTGCATCTGTTTCTAGAACAATATGAATCACTGAGAATTTTTTTCTCAGAGTATCATGACAAAATAATATGCAACTCATGGTGACAAATTAATTTTACTCCATATCACCTCACTTCCCCTAAACCACATGAATAAGAACAGTATTTTACTCTGAAATGTCCAACTGGTTGTTTAAGCTGTTTGCCTGAAATTCCAAGACTGACATTTCTTTTCAGATGGCTTATTGCTAACTTTTGATACATTTCTGGGGCCACTGACTTAATAATATAAATAAAATATTTTATTGTTACAAATTGCCAAGTAACACTAACTTCCTCAAATGGAGTAGTAAAGTGGGAAGGCCAATCAGAGCAACCACGAGCATGTGTCCTAAGTTGTGATTGGATGGACTTCAACTGTAGTGATTCTAGGTGGATAGTTCTAATTAGACCTGGGACAAATCCAGGTTTGCAGAGGTTGGGGGAGAGAGGGAGATTAAAATCATACAATTCTAAGAGCCCTCCTTTGGAATAAAAGTACAAAATCATGATACAAAATTGCTAAGGCAAAAATTAAGCTTCATTAACTTCATGGTAAATCCAGCTCTGGGACTTCCTTGGTGGAGCAGTGGTTAAGAATCTGCCTGCCAATGCAGGGGACATAGGTTCGAGCCCTGGTCTGGGAAGATCCCACGTGCCATGGAGCAACTAAGCCCGTGCACCACAACTACTGAGCCTGTGCTCTAGAGTCCGTGAGCTACAACTACTGAGCTCACGTGCCACAGCTACAAGTACTGAAGCCTGCGCGCCTAGAGCCCGTGCTCTGCAACAAGAGAAGCCACCTTGACAATGAGAAGCCTGCTCGCCGCAACTAGAGAGAGCCCGCACACAGCAACGAAGACCCAATGCAGCCAAAAATAAATAAATAAACAAACAAATAAATAAATAAATAAATCCAGCTCTGAATTAGACCAGTTAAAATCCCACAAATTGACCATAACTTTTATTACCTTTTCAGCATATTATAATACCAAGTACTGGAAATATACGAGGTGCTTTGACACCTGATATTTCTTAACAGTCGAAGGCTTCTGAAATGCTTAAAATATTTTGTGGCATAATGAACAGGGGAAGTGGCACCTTAGACTCTGCTGATGTGTCCTTTCAGCCCACAAAAATTTAGAAAAGAGTTAAAAAACAAATGGGTAATGCTAGCAATAAGAAAACAGCAAAGAGAATGGAAGCAAAACTGATAAGGAAAGAACTTTTTGAATTTTTTTGATTGAAATAGAATAGATTTCTATAGACCAAACCCCCAAATTGTTGTTTAAATCATTCATTTGAAATGAGAAGTTATAAGACATTATAAGATAGCCAGGTACGTGGTGCTTCTTTGGCTTATTCACTTGTTCAATTGTTTCCATAGCTGTTACAGCTTTTTCTAACACTTATGAAAATAAATATAAAACTATTAAAGTTGGGGCTTCCCTAGTGGCACAGTGGTTAGGAGTCCACCTGCCAATGCAGGGGACATGGGTTCGAGCCCTGGTCCGGGAAGATCCCACATGCGGTGGAGCAACAAAGCCCGTGTGCCACAACTACTGAGCCTGCTCTCTAGAGCCCGCGAGCCACAACTACTGAGCCCGTGTGCCTAGAGGCTGTGCTCTGCAATAAGAGAAGCCACTGCAGTGAGAAGCCTGCGCACCACAACAAAGAGTAGCCCCCGCTCGCCGCAACTAAAGAAAAGCCCGTGCGCAGCAACAAAGACCCAATGCAGCCAACAATAAAATAAATAAATGAAACTATTAAAGTAAATTAATGATCATTATTACAAGTATTATTTTAATAAGGCCACCTGAAACTATTGTAGGTATGAGAGTTGTTTGAAAGAAGCACGGAAGATTCTGGGCAGAAGGAGGATTAGATACAAAGGCATGGGGGCATGAAAAAACATGATTTATCTTGAGAACTCCCAGTACCTTGGCATAAGAGGTGCGGAGCAGGGAATGCCTAAGGATAAGACTGAAAGATAAACAGGGGTCCAGATAAAGATAGTCTGTTTGGGTGAGAGGAACTAGGAAACCACTGAAGGATATTGAGTGGGGAGTGCCAGGATGAGATTTGTGTTTCTGAAAGATCAGTCTGGTGACAATGTGGAGTGGCTTGGAAGACAAGGAGACAGAAGGCAGGGAAGCTGATATAATCATTCCATTGGGGATGGGGGATGGAAAGGAAGAGATGGATTAGAAAGTCTGGGGAAGATGGTCAAGAGAATTTAGTGGATCGTTGGCAATGGAGGGTGAAGATTTGTCCTGTCTCAGTTCTCTGCCTTAGCCCCAGGACTGAGCTCACTGCTCAGGGTGGGAGAGGGAGGAGGCTTGGGTGACGACTGCTAGATGTCTGGATTTGTTAGTTGCAAAGAAGTGTCATTAACCAGGACTTTAGTGAGAGGTCAGTTTTGTTTTGTTCTGTTTTTAAATTTATTTATTTATTTATTTATTTATTTATTTATTCATTTATTCATTTATTTATTTTTGGCTGTGTTGGGTCTTCGTTTCTGTGTGAGGGCTTTCTCTAGTTGTGGCAAGCAGGGGCCACTCTTCATCGTGGTGCATGGGCCTCTCACTATAGTGGCCTCTCTTGTTGCGGAGCACACGCTCCAGACACGCAGGCTCAGTAGTTGTGGCTCACGGGCCTAGTTGCTCCACGGCATGTGGGATCCTCCCAGACCAGGGATCGAACCCATGTCCTCTGCACTAGCAGGCAGACTCTCAACCACTGCATCACCAAGGAAGCCCCGAGAGGTCAGTTTTAAGACAGATGGACTGAGTACAGTTTGGGGCACGTTCAGTTTGAGGGCATGTAGGCATCTAGTGGATATATCTAGAAGAGAGCTCAGGGGAAGGGCAAGGCCTAGAAAGAGAGACATGAGAGTCATCAGCAGTCATAGGAAGGGGTGAGGAAGAGACAGGCATTTAAAAGGGGAAAAGAAAAAGGCCAAGGACAGCACCCTAGGGAGCACCCAGGTTTCAATTGTTAGGAGAAGAAAGGGAACTGGCAAAAGCATCTGAGAAATACTCAGTGTGAAAGGTTGTCTAGAAACCAATGAGGGGAAGAGTTTCAAAAAAAGTGAAATGATCAACAAGGTCAAATACCTCAAAAAGGTGAAGCCCAATGGGGTCTGCCAATGACAGTGGAGTTTCACTGGAGCTGGGGGTGGACTGGAACGTGGAGGACTGTTTCCTCCAAGTTGAGGAGTGAGTGGGAGGCAAGTGGAGGGAGCACCAGCAGCAGGAGGGTTGTGAAGACATGGGAGCTCTTTTCTAAGAGAGGAGATGCTCAAACTTATTTACATGCAGGAAAGTAGCCAGAAGAATTGGACACGTTAAAATTGAATGAAATTGAGAACAGTTCAGTGAAGCAAAATCCCTGAGGACAAGGAAGTGGATGAGATCAAAAGAGTGTGGAGAGGCAAGGATATGGAGAAATTTGAACCCTCATACATTGCTGGTAGGGATATAAAATGGTGTGGCCGCTATAGAAAACTATTTGGCAGTTCTTCAAAAGGTTAAGCATAAAATTACCATATGACCCAGCAATTCCACACAAAAGAATTGAAAAGAGGGACTCAAACAGATACTTGTACACAAATGTTCATTGTAGCATTATTCACAATAACCAAAAGGTGGAAACAACCCAAGTATCCATGAACAGATGAATGGATAAGTAAAATGTGGTACCTAACATGCAATGGAATATTATTCAGCCATAAGAAGGAATGAAGTTCTGATACAAGCCACAAGATAGATGAACCTTGGAAGTATTATGCTCAGTGAAATAAGCCAGTCAAATATTGTATGATTCCATTTATATGAGATATCTAAAATAGGCAAATTCATAGAGACACAAAGCAGATTAGAGGTTATCAAGGGCTAGTGGAGAGGAGGGAGTTATTGCTTCATGGGGTTTCTGTTTCATGATGGAAGAGTTTAAAAAACAGTGGCAACAATTGTACAACATTATGAATATCACTAATGCCACTGAATTGTACACTTACAAATAGTTAAAATGGCCTATTTTATGTTATATATTTTTTATTGCAATAAAATGTAATGTCAGGTAATATACATGAAGACTCAATTTGGTCAATATAAAAAAATATATTGGGGATTAGTTCTGAGCAAGACAGGGACATCTTCCTCTGTCCTTCCTGTGCTCTGGGAGCATAGGTAAGGATGTGTGTGGATACAGCTGAGATGGCCCTTGTCCTAAGGGACATTCAGGGAGTTCCTGACAGTTTCTATATTCTTTGCTAACCAAGAGGCAAGCTCCTCTGCTTGGAGTGGACAGGATAGGTAGAAGTTTACTAAGGAACTAGAGGAGAGCAGTGAAGGTTGAGAATGACCTAGGGGAATGGGAGAGAGAGCTGAGCAATGGTAAACACAAGAACTGTTGATATATTCTCCTGACCCAGCCGAGACTGGTACCCTGCACGTTTAGTGTTCATCTTCTTGGTTTCTTGATTTTTTTCCCCCACTTCATCAGGTATAGGAATCAGAGAAGCTGGATTGATTGCTAAACTGCTCCTGGATAGAGTGTTTATGGCATGGGCACAGTGGAGGGCTACTAGCTTAAGAGGGTGATTCGAGAGGGCATGTAAAAGAATGGTTCCAAGGGCCAACCAGTGGGTGCAGATTTGATACAAAAGAGGAGTCTACAGGGGACTCATTACCCTGGAGAAAGAGGAGTTGAAATGAAAAAGTGGGTATAATGGGAGGGAGGAGTGAGAGATAGACTAGGTTATTGGACTTCCAATGTGGCAGAGGTGGGACTCTTCTGGTTGATGACATTATAAGATTAGGTTCTAATGGGGAAGGTGAAGTTGTAGAAATGGTTGGTGTATTAGAGTAGACATCAACTGCTGTCACAAGTGGATGAAAATAGATATAATGGCCTAACTATAGTAGAAGTTTCTTAATATAAATAGTCCAAGGTTGTTGGTGGAGGTGTTCTGCTCCACTGTAATTCAAGGTCCCAGGCTGATGGGAGCTCTGTCATCTTCAGCTGTATGCTTTCAAGATCACTTGGGCACTGACATCCAGTTGGTGTAAGGATAAAACACAACAAGGAACACACGTGGTCGTTTCATGAGCCAGGCTGGAGAGAGGTGCACGTCATCCCTTCACATGTTTTTGGCCACAATGTGGTCACACAGCCACACCGAACTGCAAGGAAGTCTGGGAAATGTGTAGTTGTGTGTCCTGGAAAAAGAGCAGCCTTGCTACACTTGAGCTTTACAGCCATTCTTTAAAGCATTGGCTGATGCGACACTGCTACTTAGTTCTATCTTTAAGTCCACAGATAAATTTCAAAAAGACTAACTTTAAGATTTCAACTGAAGTGAAGGAGCCTTATCTGACCATACATGGGAAGCCTTCACTTCTAATTCTGTTCCTTCAATCTATTCTTTCTTTCTTATCTAGGCAGAATTCTCTGTAACCTAGTTTCCTCATTTGATGACATGAGTTTCAATCTCTTTCCTTCATCAGAAATGTGTACATGATTTTTTTGGAATAGAGCCCCTTTATCACCCATTTCGTGCCTGCAGCAGATATCCACAGGGAGATACCCATTACATTACTGAAGGCATGAGCCCACATAATGAGCAGAAATGGATTTTGTGTCTGATATAAATGCAAGACCCATGTTGCTTCCGATTGTTACTTTAACAAATGAGGTAAAGACTTCTTTTTGAGCCACACAGATAGTTTCTGTCCTCCAAGATGTATATTATCCACCCCAAATTTTCCACCAATAGGATTACAAGGCAAGCACAGCATCAGCTGATAGTCATTGGCTGATAGTGTTGAGCTCATAGTCACTCCACCCACAATGAGCTGCAGAGGTCAGGGAAGGGGTGGGGACATTGTAGAGGATACCAGCCCCAAATAGGAATTTCTTCCCCAGAATAGCCTTTGTCCCAAGAATCATGTGATACGATTCAAAAGGTCTTGTTGTAGACTTGAATAGTCCACCATCTTCCTTTCCGAAGTTACCTGGAAATTCTTCAGAAAATAAACTCTGTGTCTTCGTGAGGAAAAGTCCTTTAAAGAAACATGGTGAGTTACTACAAAGTACTGGGGATACCACAAAATGCTTCCTCCTCTGATATTAAGAAGGCTTATCACCAGTTAGCTCTTGGGGTCCACCCATACAAGAACCCAGAAAACCAGGAGGCAGCTAAGGAGAAGTTCAATCAAGTAGCAGAGACCTATGCAGTCTTGTCTGATGCTGAGAAACACAACAACTATGACAAGTCCAGAAGGAATTGCATCAAAAGGGAAAACAGAGGAGATGGCAGAGACAGGACTATTTGAAGGAGGAACTGTGGTTTGAGAGGCCACACTGTGGCTTTCAAAATGTCTTTGAAGATAAAGAGCCCTTCTCAGGAGACTGTTTTCCCAGTGGCCGTGTGGGTAGGGCCAGGAGGTTCCACTTCTCCTTCTTTTATGTGACCCCCATACTGGACACAGGATTTTCCACTTTTATATCCCTGGGCTCTGGACAAAATTCCCCTTCCTCTGTGACATTTGTACCTTTTATAAGCAGTGGAATGGGAAACTTCAAACTGGTCACCACTTGTATCCAGATAGTGAATGGCAAGGAAGTTGTTATAAAGAAAGTTCTAGAATATGTGAGGCAGAAGACTGAAGTGGGAAAAGAACGCCTGTTTCATCAGATTCCTCCATGCCACTGGTAAGGAGTTGCTGCCGTCTTCTTCCATGGGGAGACTTTGCTGTGAGGCTGGTGAGTCTGATGCTTATCAAAGACAGAATTGGAATCTGAGAGTGTGTTGAACTGGAATGGACAGGGGTCAGCTTAATACAAATTTCTCATTTCACAGAAGGAGGGAATAATGGGCCAGATGCTCCATAGGAACTAGGAAGCAGCAGAGTTTGGCTTCCAGCCCAAGTCTTCTGATTCTAAATTGAGCCTTCTTTTCTCCTGTACTCTATCTGGGACAGTAGAGACCACCACAGATATGGCCTTCTGAGACATTTGCAGGGCCCTACCATTATAAATCCCACTGACTCCTCTTCCTGACTTCTCTTTCCTGATCTACCTTGTTATTATCCATTGCCTCTTTCTTGATGGCCCTTTTTCTCTTCCTAGCCTCTTTCTCTTTGCTTCTTCTCTCCCCACCTCTTCTTTCTCCCCATTTCCAATAGACCATATCATAATTAAGCTTAACTGAAAGTCACCTATGTATAAAGTTGTCAGAGAAAGAGTGAAAAGTAAATGGGTTAAGATTTTTTAAATATACTTTTAAAAATAGCTAGGATTTATCGACTGCTCAGTAGAATTAAGGAATTCTACTTCATGTGTTATCTCAATGATCTTTTCAGCAGTGAGATACAGTAACTACTTCCCCCCCACCCCCATATAGATAAGGAAATGAGGTTTAGAGAGATTAAGTAACTTGCCCCAGGCCCCGCCTAATAAGCAATAAGATAGTGTCTTACTCTGAAGCACATGCTTATCTACTGAGCTATGACATCTATGGATTCTACTCATTTATTTTTAGATCTAGGGTCTTGGCGTCATTGGAAATTTACACCTGTCATCTCTAAACCTTACTTCCATGCATGAGTACTTGTGGGAACTTAAGTACGCAAGCATTTTGAGTATTATTGCCCAGCAGGCACTTGGTTATTCTAACATGAAGACAGAAGACAGAAGCAATGTAAAAAGTTTCACTGAAACTAACAAATAATTATCCCTTAACACAGAAATGTAAACAAAATCCTAAGATGTGAATTATATTTTTGTTTTGAATTTTGGATTGTTAATGCAAAATCATGGAACTTTTTTGTTTGTTTGTTTAACTGGATCTGTTCACACTCCAACTCCTTCATTTATACACAGACCAGGCTCCAGAGGAGTGGAGTTACTGATGGAGTCTGCATTAGAACCTCTGTGGAAAGTTACTGATGGAGTCTGCATTAGAACCTCTGTCTCCTGATTTCCAATCTCACGTGCATCCTAGTATACCATGCTGACTGGCAAAAGTTGGATTTCATTTGCCTTGCAAGCTTTTCTAGAAATTACATAACAAATGATTAGCTTTCTTAATCAAGGAACTTTCTTTTGTTTGTGATTTTTATGAGACACATTTTTATGTAGTCTTTGAACTTTTTTAATCTCAGTGAATTTTCTGAACTTGAACAAGAATATTCCTGCATCCCTCTGGCAAAGGGTAGCTTTCAGGCAGGGGACATACTTCCAGAAAAGAAACAGAAGATGGATTTGGAATTGGAACACATCCCAGTTCTTTCAAAGCCTACACATTTCCACTTAGTAGTCATTGAGAACGTCCTATATGTCAGACGCGGTGCTAGGTGCCTGATATGAATTAATCATTTTTAACCTCCAAAATTCTTCAGGGGGTTATTTCCATTTTACAAGTTTGGAAACTGAGGCTCAGGGAAGTTAAGTCCCTTACCCAGAGCCACACAATAAGTTGTGGAGACAGTGCTCAGACTGCAGTTTGTTTGACCTGGAAGCTCCCATTTCCATTATGCCATCTCCACTCCCATTCATCTGAGCTGCCATAGTCATGGTTTAAGAGGAAAGTTTTGTTGTATATATGAATTATATTCATTTCAAAATTTTTTAAATGAGGAATTCCAGATGGAGCTTTCTTTTACCAACCCTCATCTGAGGTGAACGGCAGTGTAGCTACCAAACAAAGGAAAATCAAATTGGAGCATGAAACATGATTTTCCAGTTTGTCTTAAATAAAATCCAAATTTCAGCATTTTTCACAGACATACTTGGCTTTTGACAGAAATGCTGAGTTGTAGAAGGACTTTTTGCCAGCAAAGATGTAAAAAAAATTCATTTGCAGTTAGTCAAGGAAGTTTTCTTGTATAGAAATGAAAGCAGTGGCATCTCCTCCTGGTCCCCGTTTAAAATATGTGGTAAATTAAATATGAGCAAACAACAGCAAAGGAAAGATGGAGAGCAGGAAGGGCTTTGCTGTTCTTTGAAGCAGCCCGAGTGAATCACTATTCATCTCAGTGTGTAAGATAGAGCATGAGCTTTGATGTAATCTGCGATTCAGATTCCTGTGACCTCACAATGCCTTCAGAGCTGCTGCAGTGGTTTCCAGGTGTCAGGGCTCCTCTCCAACTCTCATACTTGCAGGTTTTACTGATGGATAGTCTTTGGGATTACTACCTGCCTAAATAGAAAAAGATACTTTAGGATTAAAAAGTCAATTCCTTTGTCCTTAAATAATTGTAAAATGAGGGCTGCAGTCTGTCCAGGAATACTGACATGTGATTGTGTAACACAAAGCTCAGGGAGCACTTGCAAGGGTGGTATCTCATGAAATTCTGTCAAAACCCAATATCCTATATTATCAACTGAAGAGACAGAGGAGGAAGGGACTTGCCTAAGGTCACAAAGTGGATGTTTCTTCAGCCCCTAGCCCGGTGCTGTATCTCCCACATACTCAAGACATTCAGTGCACATCTTCCTCACAGCCTGGCAAAATACATGAGAGACTTTGGAGGAATGGCCCTCTTGGGGACAGTGTAGGAGGGAGTCACAGTTTTATGTAGCTGCAGTTGCACACAGTGCCTCCTTGTCTGTCCATCAGTGGGGTAGGTGGGTAAAATCATGAACAGCTGTGTCGAGGCTTACTGAGCATGCGCAGCTGGTCCATCTCTTGAACCCAGGTTTCCTAAGAACCAGCTCAGATTCTCCCCACAACAAACAATAACAAAAAATGGTGGTATTCGGCACTCTTCTCAGTGCATCCTTTCCAAAGGTTTTCAGACTGTAGACTTTCTATTTTTGGGGTCCTTATCTCTTTCACAAGAAGCCCATTTTTATTTCATTCCAAAGGTTTGTAGTCTCCAGAGTACCTGGAGTGAAGCCTACCTGGTTGGGTACTTGAGAGGAGTGGGGAGTGGACTGCAAGGAGAATAGGGGAGGGAATTTGTGGTGGGCACAGCTCTGCCCCTCGGTACCTTCTTTGGAATCTTGAGGCTCCACCGAGAGGAAGTGGGGTAGCATGAGACTTGATATTCAGGTTGAGGCAGGATGGTTCTCCTTTTCAAGGAGAGAAAAGAAGTTCACAGAGAGTAAGTCATTTTTCCGGTGCCCATTGTTACAATTGAAAAGGTTTCAGAAAACCCAAGGCTCTGGTCCCCATTGGTCCATCTAGACAACACATATTTACTTCTAAGTGTCAAGAGAAACAGAAGCGAGTTATGAAAAGAACATCGGCTTTGGCTGTAGGCAGATGGGAGTTCAAATTCTGTGCCACCCTTTCCTAACTTCTTGGGCAGGCTAACTTCTTGCCTTGATCCTTGGTTTACCTATAAAATTAAGATGGCAATCCCTGCCTGTCCTAATTTATAGGGTTTGTTTTGGAATTAGACAAAAATTCTGCATAAACTTCAACAGATTTTACAAGTGGAAAGTGTCATTATTCCTTTCAGAAGCAGTATCTTTGATCCTTCAGGGTACATACTCCAAGCTTGCTGTCAGTTTCTTACAATGTGACATTTGTGATGTGATCTTGAAAATAAAATCAGCTATAGATTATATTTAACTCCAAAATAAATGTAAAAGGTGGAAGATAAAAGTAGAAGATTCCATTTTTGGCACTATTAAAAAAATAATGTTTTTAGTGTGGAGACAAGCAATATGACTTCTTCCTTTGACCTTTCTTCATTATCCTTGAGCCTTACCCTCTGCTTCCATTATAGGAAATTGATGGAAAATCCCTGCTACTGATGACAAGAAATGATGTGTTGACAGGACTTCAGTTAAAATTGGGGCCTGCTCTGAAAATCTATGAGTATCATGTAAAACCTCTGCAGACAAAGCATTTAAAGAACAACTCTTCATAGTATAGTCAAATTGGGGTCTTGAACCTCAAAAAATACATAATGACATAATTTAGTTTCATGTGATGAAACTTTGTAAACAGAATACATACATGTGTATATGTAAAGAATTTCAATCAAATGAAACGTTATCCTATTGGATAGACTAGGCAATCCATCGGCTGACCTGAACTCAGCCAGGAGGAGCGAGGACATGTGGACAGGATGGTTTACCTTGTGGAGTTTGTCAAATAGAATGATCTTTGATGAGACTAGACAGCCCTCCCCACAAAGAGGATTTTCTTCATAGTTTGTTTTCCCAAATTCCTGAAAAAAGAATCGAATGGTATGAGCATATTTCAGTTACAGATGTGGGAAGATCAAAAGCAAGAACTTGGGGAGAGGGAGAAAGAGAAAGGGATTGTGCCTCCCTTGAATTCCTCTGCTCCTTAGAGCTTGTGTTATTTGGATGGAATTGCCGACACCCTTTTTTGTAGAGGGTCCTCCACTTGACCTTATTAAGGTTTCACTGGGATATGCTGCACTGTTTGAAACGGACATGCATCATGGCCCCTTCAGGAGCAGACTGTAGCTCTGAAAAGAGAAACTCTGTTGTATTTTGGGGACATCCATCCATCTTCAGCTAGCTTTCATGGGGGTAATGGTATTTTCTGCATAGATCTGCTTTAAAATTGGTTCTTTGTTTCTGAAGAAAGCATTTTTTTTCACTTTATGGTTTGTATTTATAATAATTTGTTTCTGAAGAAAATTGCCAAGAGTTATAGATTGAAAAGCCTTGTTACTAGTACAGAATATTTTTATATATATATTCCTTCATGATGGTGTAATATTTTTTTAATTGCTCTGATGCTTTGTTTGATTTCCAATTTGAGTACTTGTTTTTAAGAACTTGAAAAAGTGGGCTTGCTACATCTCTGTTCAAAGAGACATTTGTTCAATCTCTGTGTGTCAATGCCTTGTTGAATTGGTGCTTTGTGGTCACAATAAAGCATTGCTTCAGTTTATTCCCAGTGTATTTATTTTTGATCTTTTCAGTTTGGTTGCCTCTTTGGTTGGGCTTAAGGATTAAGGTAACTCCCTGAAACCATGGAGAGAAAGTTAAGCCTTCTTTAAAAAATAAACGTTAGATATCGAAAACATATAGATCTATATGTAGATTTATCTTCTTTATGGACTGAATTGTCTATTAGACCTTATTCCTTACCCCGATCCAACAACCAAGTTTAGGTGTCATTTTAGCCAAAGTTTTGTGGGTTTTTTTTTTGCTGTAGGCCAGTGGGGGAAGGGATGTTGTGGGGTTTTTTTGAAATTCTGATGAAAGCTTTGGACCCGCCTTCCAGATGAAAGCTCATATTCCCACACACAAAACTTTGCAGAGTTGATGGACTCCCCAGAGTTCCCTCTTTCCCCTCCTCAAGTTAATAGTCCTTATTTTAGAGAGTGTTATAATTCAGTCCCCTGTGGAGATATTTTCTCTAAAGGAAAGAAAGTCTAAAAAGATGAGAGTGAAAAGAAACAGAGGAAATGGTATAGTGAATGGGGTTCAGAAATGTATCCCAAATTAATGCACATTTTTCCCCAACTAGGGATTGATCCCGGTGAAAGTGAAAGTGAAAGTGCAGCATGCTAACCACTGGACTGCCAGAGAATTCCCTGAAACTTAAGTAATGCTTTGTTTTGCATAAGTGGGAGAAGGATTTACAACGGAGACATTCTCCATCCCCAACTTTTCACAGTCTACAAAACACATAAGACCAAAAGGCAGAATATAGTAAAGTACTGTGAGGTGTGATAGTGGCAAAACAGGAGGACTACACCTGCTGGAGACCTGGGTTGGAAAGAAGGGACAGAAGATCAGACAGAAAGAAGATGGAAGGAAGAACTTAATCTCTCTGAAGGAGTTTCCCACAAGTGAAATAGTGATGATGTTTGAGCCCTCTCTACTTCAAAAGGATAGCATGAGGAATGTCCGAGCCCTGCTTCTGTGCATCTACCTGATTCCTTCTGTATTAGTTTGGAAAAGATTTGGCTGTGAATGATAAAAAAAAAGTTGCCTCCCTCGCTACCATGCCAGGTAATGTAAACAAAACAGAAGCTTGCTTTTCTTTATGTAAATGTCCAGATAGAGGGGCTAAGGATGGTGAGGCCCTCCATGATGTTAGGGAAATAAGTTCCTCCTATCTTTTTGCTCCATCATGCAGCTATTCATTCCCAGAATCATTTCACAGCCCAAGATGGCTGCTTCAGCTCTCACCATCACCACTTGAATTCCAACTAGTGGGGAGAAAAAAAGAGAAAAGGAACATACCTCCTTCCTTTAAGAACACTTCCAAGAAATTGTAGTAAGAAGTAGCATTACCTCCTCTTATATTTTGCTATCCAAAATTCAGTCACATTCCCATACCTAAGCTGCAAGGGAGGCTTGTTTCTTAGAGTGGATGGGCCCAGCTAAAATTCAAAAGTCCCATTATTCTGTAGACAAAGGAAAAGGGGTATTAGAGGACAATTTCCTGTTACCACTGTCAGCCAGCTGTTGAACACTTGGAGAAAATGACACTGAAAGTGTGTATTTTTCTCTATGTATCTTCTCTATGTATTGTATTTTTCTCTAGATTTGAACTTGGGCTCACATTCCCTCAGTCTCTGGATATTTTTTATCACAGTCACCTTTCACAGCTGTTGGAAGCCTTGTTCACTACCCCCAACCTAACTCAACTAATCTTTAGACCTGGACTACTGTAAAAATGCTTGTCAGAAAAAAAAAAAAAAGGAGAGGAAAATATCTTAATTGAAAAGCAAACTGAAAAAAAATCAAATCATTCCTCAGTCTCTGTTGACAGCTTTCAGGCAAAATTAGCAAATTAAAGATAGTCTGCCTTTCTTATACCCAGAATAAAGGCCTATGACAGGCAGGACTGAGTGCCTTGGCAATATCTGAAGGTGCTTTCCTCCCTCCCTCCTTCCCCCACCCCATCCAGGGAAAAGCAGTGTGATCAAAATAGGCCATAGAGAGAGGCTGGAAGTACTTGAAATTCAGCAGGTAGGCAGCCTTTGTCTCCAGACAGCTGTAAAACCAGAGATGTCTGATTTCTTTTCAGATCACACTGGATTTCTATTAATGTGATCTGGGTCTGCAACAAACAGCAAAAATGCATGCTACATAAGGAAGCAGTTCATGAGTATAAGTGGGAATGAGCTTGCCTTGATGGCATTTTATGTGAGAACTGTTTAATGATGAATTTGATTATTCTCAACCAGAGGGGCAGACAGGATATCAGAATCACGAGGGATTTTAAAAAGTAATTGCCACTCCACCTCCCCTCCCCACATTTGAACCTCAGATCCAGACTCTACAAAGGACATTTAATGAATTGATTTATAGGCAAGGTCACAAACTGGTTGCTTTTCAGTAGAATCTAAGCTGACGTTTTCCTTTGGCCAGTGCAATATGTGTATGTTTTTACAACTACATCTGTGTTCTTCTAGGTGAGGCCGAAAGCTCCAATTTATTACAATCTCTTTACTTCCCTAATATCTTGCAACCAGAAGCTGCGCCCTTTTACACTAACTGGACTCTGATCTAAAACAAAGAACACACACAAAGAGCCTCCTTAAAGTAAGTTAATTCAGGAACTAGAAATTGCATGTAGATTTAGCTGAAAAGAAAACATGCTGGCATATTGCATTGGAATGTGCAGCAGGCATAAGCATCATTTTTTGATACCTAGTGGACAGGATGACAATGAAAAAGAGACCGGTTGGTAGCAGTCTCTTCATTTTGTCCTCAACAAATATCCTATGTGAGCAGGAATTTGTCCCTCTGAGCTTAGCATACACTGTCAGAGGCACACAATGTCCTTCTATTGCATTAGTGAAATATATCTTTGAAGGAATTTAATTTGAAAAAGTCTAATGACCTAGAGTTGCCCAACCACTCCCACATTTAGAAGCCGAATGCAAAAAGTACTTGCTGATGGTGATCCATCTGTTTTTGACGGTCATTACAAATGGGATCTGCAGGGGTCAGGTCTGGGCACAGAGCCATTAAGTGTTTTCTGTAATGATTTGCAAGATGAAGTTAAATGTTCAAATACCTGACTGCTATAGGACTGATATGCCTCTTAGAAAAAAACTTGTTAATTCTGCTTCTAAACCAGGAACAGAATCTACAGGAAGGAGAGAGCATGCAATGGGTGCATTAATGAGCAGCTTGTTAGCTTCATGCTGTAGCTCTGTAGGCAATTAAGTATTTTGTGTACCATTTCTGGCCAGTACTGGCAGTTCTATACAGAGAGAAAGAGATTAAAATGATCACATCCAGGCTCATTTGGTGACTGTGGCTGCTGTGTCTTTGTGAACCTCAAGAAAATAGTGTCTAGTCTAACACAGGGGCAGAATAATGGAGGACCCTGTGAGTAAAGCAAGAGTAGTTTTTGGCTACCCACAATAGGTAGCTAGGTTGATGTCTCTTTACCTTAGTTGGACCTGGTGTTCCTGTTTACAGTTGTCTTTAGGGAGAAATCACAAAAGCTGGGGATGCCAGGCAATCTCCAAATAAAAAATATGTCCTTCTTCCACAGAATAAGTAAAGTGGATTATACTCTATTTTTATATACTGGGAAATAGACAATTTGAAAATAAGACTATAAAATTTATCAGAATATAAATGTATTTTGAGGAAAACTCAGTAAAACTCTTCAAGCAACCAGCAGTTCCTGCCTTTAAGAATGAATGTTTGGGGCTTCAGAATGTTTGGTGGTGCAGTGGTTGAGAATCCGCCTGCCAATGCAGGGGACACAGGTTCAATCCCTGGTCTGGGAAGATCGCACATGCCACGGAGCAACTAAGCCCCGTGCACTACAACTACTGAGCCTGTGCTCTAGAGCCCACTAGCCATAACTACTGAGCCCGCGTGCCTAGAGCCCGTGCTCTGCAACAAGAGAAGCCACCGCAATAAGAAGCCTGCACACTGCAACGAAGAGTAGCCCACACTCCCAGCAACTAGAGAAACCCCGCACGCAGCAATGAAGACCCAACACAGACAAAAATAAATAAATAAAATAAATAAATTTATAAACAAATAAAATGAATGTTTGAGCCAGTATCCTCTCTGCTGTGCCAGAACCCAGTGACACCAGTTGAAAAGCACTGTGGTACAATGGTGGAAGCACTGGGGCTGCTCCAGAGAGTTCTGAGCGTGAATCCAGCCCCATCATTGACTTGACATGGGAACTTGGGTAAGTTGTACGGCTCCTCTTAGCCTCAGGTACCTCACCTATTCTCTAGTGCAGATACAGAGAGCAAAGCAGCACTAGCCTGGCACTGTCCAATAAAAATATAAACATGAGCCACATATGCAATTTAAATTTTTCTAGTAGTCACATTTTAAAAAGTGAAAGGAAACAGGAGAATATATTTAACCCAGTATATCCAAAATATTACCATTTTCCATATGTAATCAATATAAAAATTATTAACGATGTACTTTACAATTGTTTCTTCAGGTCTTCAAAATCCACTGTGTATTTTATTCTTACAGTACATCTCAGGACAGACAGCTCCAGTGTATCAGTTAGGATTAGTTTCAGTTGACAACCCAAATAACAGTGACTTAGACAAGACAGAATTTCTCTACAGTATATATGAGGTCTCAAGGTAAGCAGATAAGAGTTGGTATGGCTACTCCATAATCGTTTGGTCCCAGTCTTCTAGAATTTTGCTCTACCATCCTCAACACATAGCTTCCTATGTGATCCATGATGGTTGCTTAAGCTTCAGTATCACAATTGTATTCTAGCCAAGAAGGAGGTGGAGGAGAGAAAGATACCTGTTATGAGAAGTTGCATACAGCATTTCCACTTGCATCTCTTTAACCAGAACTTAGTCATTTGGCTATACCTAGCTGCCAGGAAGGCTGGGAAATCTAGTCTTTCTTTCAGGCAGCCAAGTATTCAGCTAAACAAGGACAGGAGGATGGATACTGGGGGGAAGCTAGCAATCCTTCCATAGTACCAATCTCATAAGGTTGATGGAGGATTTATTGAGAGTACATTGCACAGTCATTAGTATTACATGACGGGTGCTTTAAAGTGAGGTTTTATTACTATGATCTCACTCCATTTTAAACCCAGCCCAGTCCCGGAATTAACAAACACATGCTAAACTCCAATACTGTTCATCTGGTGCACCCTAATACTACTGAAATATAAAATAATTACTTTCTTAGGTCCTTGGATATTGGGTGGTTCTTGATGCTTTATCTTCATAAAGGCACATAAAAGGAAAAAACTTGCATAATTTAAGGTCCATGAAAAATTGTTATGCTGAGTTAAGGGAAATGTGCTCAGCAAAATGTATATAAGCTTTTATTGGTCCCCAAAGACGTAGAGAAGTTAGTTTGAGGCATTTGGTGCATTCTAAATACATCCTCTCCCTAATCCAAAATGAACATTCAATGACATTCAAAATGGTTTTGTGAGACAAAGGAAAGGGAGACCTCTGATACCTTTGTGATTTTAATGAAGACATGTGGGTCAATAATAAACAGCAAAAAAAAATTTTTTTAATAAAATTTTTAAAATCTCAGTAGATCTGCATTAATTTGAGCCAATTAGGTTGACATCAGTTTGTCTAATTGCCTATTTGGGCTGATTTTATAATGAATTTTTAATGCTAACGTGACTTCTCCCAGCCACCATAATGTCTGTAGGCTATTCATCAGACTTCTGTATGGTGTGCATGTAGAATGCAGAATAAGTTAACATTGGCCTAATCCACACATAGTTAAAAGGGAAAACTGGAGATGTGAATCCACAGAAGAGGAAGGGAACACTGGACTAGGGGTCAGGAGACCTGGGTTCTAGTCCTGGATCCACTGCCGACTTATCTATATAAGACCTTGTACAAGCCTCTTAACCTCTCTTGCTTCAACTGCCTCCCATGTAAAATAAAAGGTTCAATGAGAAGTTTATTTCAGCACTCAATGTCTTTGATTTTCTAAGAATCCAATTATTTGATTTATATGTGTCACTGATTCTCTCCACCATTCGATTAAAACTCACAGCATTGTCACGTTTTACAATGTCATTTCCCCTTCATAAATGTCCTGTGGTTTCAGTCTGATTATGATTCTCTCTTGGCTGTGTAGTGGGCTGGAAACAGCTGCCTTTCTTGAGAATTGTCAAATTTGCTCATTGTACAACCCCGTAGCTTTCACTTTAAACTACTCTCACTTTAAACCCATCGTGGAAGTATCTCCTCTCTATGAATAGGACCTCTACACAAACAGAGCCTGGAGTTGAGGGGATGGGAAAGCACAGACTTCCCAAGTGGGTCACTAGGATGATGGTAAGTGGGGCCATTTCTATTTTTACACTTTGTTTACCAGATCCACGTGTTCTACTTTTGGGAGACGTAGCACCATATAAGAATCAAGTGTTTAGGGAATGTACTACATCCTGGGGGATGATACCCCATCATCACATAGTATCATCCCCAACCTGGAGCCCCAGTTATGCCTTTAAAAAACCACTCCATCACTATCAGGTGAACAGCTTCTGGATGGTGCAGTATGTGGTAGGACAAGTGGATCATATGGTCATTTACAAACTGCCACATCTCCTTTAAAATAGGCATTTTGGTCCCTTAGTCTGAGTAATGTTATGCAAGATTAATGTGTAAGCCCTTGGACAGTGCTGCTGGCTGAGTCCCCACTGGCAGGAAAGGGAAACATATCCAAAATATATATCAATTCTAGTTAAGATGAGTCACTGCTCCTTTCAGAGTGAAAAGAATCTATGTATTCAATTTGCTGCCAAGTAGCTGATTAGTCTTCTCAAGGATTTGTGCCATAAAGATCTCACTTGATATTGGTCTCTACCACTAGAAAGTTGGATATTTGTTAGCAACAGTTATGATCAGTAATGGAAAGCAGGAATCCATGCTTTTGGGTCCGTGCATAGCCTCTGTCCCTGCCACCATGACTACTCTATTCATGAGCTCATTGTGCCAGCACTGGGATTGCCAATGACAGAGGCCGACTGACATCAACTGGCCAAGTCATTCTGTCTACTTGATTGGCCAGTGTCTCTTCCATGGTTGATGCTCTTTGGTAGATATTATGCAATACAAAAATATTCACATTTAATGACCACTCCCACAGAGACTTGTGCCCAGGTTTTAACTTGAAAAAGAATTTATTACCTACATTTCCTGAGAAAAGGGGGCAAGCCATGCCATGCAGTGCCACAATGGAAACATCAGGTTTTGGTTAGGAGGCAGAAGCAGAAGCTAGGGGAAAGCCTAGGTTTTGTTGGGGTAACTGCTGTAGAGACCAGGCAGGGCAGAGTAAATAGTTTAAGGTTGCCTGGTTTGAATAATTCCAGCAGGCTTTGGGGGCATAGGGGCTACCTCTAGCTCTCTGGTTCCTGGCCTTGGGTTGACATAGGGCAGGGGAAGTATTGGCTTGGTGTTTGATTGTTCAATAAGGAGGTGGTTGACTTGCATATGAAAGGCATGCTGCCAAGTAAGTTGTTTTCTCTCTTTAGGTACTAGCTACCTGTGGGAGGAGCAATCTTTCCCTGGGTCTTTATGGCCCCCAAGATGTCAAAACATAAAATACAGAAACTTAAAAACATGATTAATATACACAGGTCCATTCACAAGCCTCTTTTTTTCTCCCCAGCCTTCCAATCTTTCTCTTTTCAGAATCCTTACCAACCAATCAGGGCATTTGCCACTGCCCATGAGTTTATATATATTATCTAAAACCACTTTTTTCCCCCAAAGTAGATGACCCTTTGGGGCATTTCCTGAAGCTTTATTCGTTAGAAGGATTTCCCATCACCACTGTCATAAGAAGAGTATGGCTCTTACAGCCACGAGAGGTGATGAAGCAGTGGTGTATGACATGGAGATTGGGGCCATATGCCTTTCTTGTGTCCTGTGACCCTACTTGTGCCTAATCCTGGATCTATCACCTCCATCTTACAATGGATTGCTGCTAGGCCACCAGACAGTAATACTTGATAGGTTTGATAGAAACCAGTTCCACCACAGAATCCCTTTCTTCCCCTTAGTCAGACATTTGTCTTTACCAAAACCCAATAACACACTGGGAGCTATTTTTCAAATGGTCAATAATTCTCTGCTACAGATAGTATAGACTTTCTCTAGAATCCTAGGAGTCTGTCTTGTAATTTTCCTACTGGGACTTACCATAAATCCCGTATCTTCCACAATCAGAGACACCTCTAATAGCATAGGCTCTGCTGATTCATATGGCCCAAGTAGCAGGAATATTTGTACCCAGCCTGGACCTGCTGCAGAGCCTTTTACTGCTCTGGGCCCACACAAAACTGGAAGCCCTCTTTGTCACTCAGTAAATGGGTTGGATGAATATTCCGATTGTGATATCCCAGTGGAACATGACGCCTCTGAAACCTGAAGAGATTACTAGGCACAGTGTTTTCTTCTTCGTGGTAGAAAATTTGAAATGCAGTAATGTGTCCTTTATTTTGGAAGAGATGTCCTGGAATGTCCAAGACTAGGGATCAAAAACATTTTCTATATAGGGCCAGAGTAAATATTTCAGGCTTTGTGGGCCAAACAGCCTGTTATAACTACTCAACTCTGCCATTGTAGCACAAAAGCCACCACGACAATATATAAGCAAATGGGCATGACTGTGTTCCAATTAAAACTTACAAAAATAGGTGGTGAGAGAGATTTGCCCTAGACCACTGGACTCCTAAAAACTTCACAAATATGGTAGGCCTGTGATGGGTTTCTCTACCATTCTCCAGAGAACAAATGTCACTTTTACTCTTCCAGTCCAATTAACATGATATTATGGAAACAATGGACCAATGTGATGTTCTGAGGAGTGTCCAGATGGTCCAGGTCACATATGCAAATAGCAAGAGAGTTAATGTAGTCCTAGGGCAAAACCATAAATGTATACAATGATCCATTCCATGCAAATGGAAACCACTTCTTTTCTTCCTTGATTGAAAGTCTGATTGATAGGTTTTATCCCATCGGCACCCTCAGTATCAAGTCCCATGTATAATCCTCCAGCTCCTGTATATATTGATCGAGTCTTTGCCACTCTTTTGGCCTATAGTCCCTTTCCTCCTGCAGCAGGCCCAGCATGTCTCTGGGTAGTGTACAATGTGAATTGATCCTATTTATAGGTCTGGTAGCCAGGAGGGGAGGTGGGGATACATCTCAAGGGGGCACGTGTTTCCTTGCCAGGCAGAAGCCTCTGCATTATCTTCAGGCAAGGAGTGCAGTGCTAGTTTTTAACAGGGAGGATTAGGTCACTTCTGCAGGTCCAGAGAGTTGAGGGAGATCTGAGGATTCAAGATTTCAGATGCATCAGTCAGGACCCTAACCTTGGGGTGGCAGATCTGTCAGGGTTGAAAACTCAATCTTTCTTGGAGCTCTGCTTTTCTTAGTTAAGTCTTGGGCCCAGTCCTAACTTTTTCTGCCATCTGGCTGTATCAGCAACATCTGAGATATTGCCCCTGCCAGTATATTCCTGGCCTCTAGTATCACATCCCAATTCAACTCCGGTAAAAGTTGTAACAATGGCATGACTACAACATTCCAGGGGCTCATTGCCAGCGGGCCAATGGGTGGCCCAGCTCCTAAAATCCCATTTTACAGACCCCTTTCTCTACCCTGCTATCACAGATAGTCTTGCCCATGAAACACATAGTGAGACCCTGAGATTTTCATGCAGGACGTTTAGTAAGGAGTGCTCTCCAGAACAATGCCTGTGAGCAGTCAGGGAAGCAGGATTGGGCAGAGGGAGAATTTGAGCTATGATGCAGTTGCTGAAGCCTCAGCCAATCAGGAGCTATGGAGCTGGAATGCCCCTGATGGGTTGTCTCGATTGAGGCAAGAGGATCAAGATTTTGTATCTCCCACATTGACCAGCACTGGATATGAGCTGCTCCCGGGGAGTGTCTCTAAACTTGGGTGAGACAACCTCCTTCAGCCAAGGGCAATTCCTGCAGAGGGAGCCAACTATAGGCCATCAGAGACCAACACTTCTGCCATCTGAGTGCTTTGGTCTCAAGGGAGACCTGGGTGGGTAATATACCACAGCATCTTTAATAGGAGCTTTATCACCCATTTTGTGTCCATGGGGGAACCATTACCACACACTGGAGACAGCAGAGCAAAAGATGGCATGAGCCCGAGTTGCCAAATCAATCCTGGATAGCTTATCTCTAAACTTAATAAGAAGACCTTTCCGTTTAAGACACTGTAAGGTATTCAGTTGCTGGCAACCAAAAGAATTCTAACCCATGCATGCATTATCTCAGTTAATCCTCAGTTACTCTCAAGTAGGTATTATTACTCCCATTTCAAAATTAGAGAATTAAAGTTCAGGGTAACTTCTCCAAGGTCATACAGCTTAGAAATTGGTGGAGCCTAGTCTAAAATATCACACTATCTAAATCCAAAGTCCATGCTCTTTTCCATTTTAGAAACATCTATGTGATCAAACTGGGAAGGGGATGTGACATCCCCAGATCTGAAAGGAACAGTATCCTGTGTGTAGCTAAAGATTCAATATTTACCAGAAGAGCTGCCCTCAGGAAGCTTACTGTTCCCTGAGTGGTGGCTGCAAAATCCTATGTCTATATCCTAATTGCCACAACCTATAAGTGTGACCTTATGTGGAAAAAAGGTCTTTGTAGTGGTCATTAAGTTAAGGATCTTGAGATGATGAGAATACGTTGGGCTCTCTGTGTGGGCCCTAAATCCTATGGCAAGTGTCCTTATAAAGGTCAAACAGTGGAGACTGACAGAAGAGGTGATGTGACTATGAAGGCAGAGCTTGGAGTGATGCAACCTCAACCAAGGAATCCCTAAAGGTACCCAAAGCTAAAAGAGTAAGGACCATCTCCTCTTAGCACCTTTAGAGAGCACAACCCTGCCAACACCTTGATTTTGGACTTCAGGCCTCCGGAACAATAAGGGAATAAATTTCTATTATTATGCACACCACCAAGTTTGTGTTACTTTGTTACAGTAGCCTCAGTAAATTCATACATCTGTGACCATTCTTTTATTCTAAACACACTTATATCCTTTCTCATATAAAGGTGATCAGTATGCCTTTCTTCTACATTTGATTGAATATATTCCTTCTGTGGTAAATTTCTAATGGAATCCTTTATACTTTAAAGACAGAGTGTAAACTTTTTCCTTAGCAGATGTTGAGCATCTGTAGAGATGTGAATGAATGTTTTGCTGAGAAGAAGGTACACAGCCATTTTATTTACAATAGGGTCTCCATAGGATCCAAAGAACATTAAGAATTTCTGAGAAAGAGTTGGGCAAATGGAAGAATGAGAGGCACCTGAACTCTGGAAGAAGCAAGAACAAAGACTATAAAAAATAAAAGATGGGGTTTCCCTGGTGGCACAGTGGTTGAGAGTCCGCCTGCTGATGCAGGGGACACAAGTTCATGCCCCCGTCTGGGAAGATCCCACATGCCGCGGAGCGGCTGGGCCCGTGAGCCATGGCCGCTGAGCCTGCGCGTTCGGAGCCTGTGCTCCACAATGGGAGAGGCCACAACAGTGAGAGACCCGCGTACCGCAAAAATAAAAATTAAAAATAAAAATAAATAAATAAAAGATGAAGATTCCAGTATTTGGAAGCAGGAATAACCCAGTGCATCTGGTTAGAAGACTGGAAATCCATGTCTTTAGAAATAAGCTTTGGTTTCCTCATACATGCAGGTGAGGAAGCAGGAGTTACAAAGGCTTTATAAAGGGGACTACAAAACGAGAAGTCCAGACAGCCCCAAGTCCAAAGGAAAGAGAGTGCTTTCTCTGAATAGAGGGTTAGGAGGTTAGAGAAATTCAGATTTCTGTAGTTGAATCTTGCAGGTGATTGAAAAGGGTATATTCTGTTTCAATGACAAAGTAAAATGTTGTCTCAAGATCTATTTATATTATATTGGGGGGGGAAAAGGGAGAAAAAGCAGGTTACTAAGGGTAAAGAATGGTATGAACTTAAGTCTAACTGTAAAAAGGAAAGGAAGGGACATTTTCTGAGCCTGTCTTTATGAAAACCTATGAGATGAGATTTAGAGGATTTGCAATAATTCTTAGCCAGAATCTTGGCTGCCAAAACCCCAAGCCCCATGTGACAGCTGCTCCACAGGTACCATGCAGACTGCCTGCCAGGTAGTGAATGGGCTAGAATCGCCTGCTTTATTCCTCTATGAAAGTACTTGAGCGGTTGGGCTAAACATGCGGAGATCAGAGGGAAAAGTGCTGTGAGAGCAGCTCTGCTTCCCAGAAAACTGGAATAGAGTCCATGTGACCCTCCATAACAAAATTACAAAGTGTTTTGATACAAATTACCTCACAGGTGTTTGCAGCTCAGGACAGCCTGCTCCTCTGCCAGTGCTGAGAGAAGCAGGTGAAACAGGAAGCCTAGTTTTCTGCATATAATTTACAATCCTAACCACAAAAAGACATCTATGGGGCTGCACCCTGCAGGCCTGCAAGCCTTGTAATTGCCCGGCCTTGAGACTGAGGAAAGAGCCCGGAGACAGTGACAGAGGCATCAGTGGCTTATTGGATAAGGGGTCTTACACATCCAAAACAAAGGGTCCACCGCGTCCGTCAGACGGCAGGCAGGACATGGCAGCGATCTTTGCTTCTTGGGGGAGAAGAAGACTACCACTTATAGGGGGAATTGACGTCAGGTTGGCTCATCACTTACCTGGGAAACCAGCAGCTGGGGCAGGGGGCAAGCATGTAGGCAGTTACTGATTAAGCCTTATGATTCATAGGATTGGATAGTCACAGGAGTGAAGCAGGGGCTGGCTGAGCAGGGGACACACAGAGAGCAAGAGAACAGCCATTTGGAGGGGCTGACCACACGCTCCATCCCCACGCACCCTGCACGGCCCTAACCATCTGGGTCTGCCCCTCTTCCGCAATACCCCTGGGGTCAGGTGTGTAGAGATGCACTGCAACCAGGTGCCGCAAATGCAGCACACACACCAGCAGCTAAGGAGTATCCATAGGAAGCCCGGTGCTTATGTCAGGTGTCCATGAAGTTCAGAGGAGAACGACAACAACATCTCACTGTCGACCCAGAAATCAGACTCGTTTTCAGTGAGGCCACCACTGCTGCCCAGTAGGAACAGATTCCCTCTGCTCAGACTAGGGACGAAATGTGAGATGTTTGACAGGCACAATACCGGGAAGGTCATGACCGTTAAGCGAACTACAAGCAGTAACAGCGTTCTAGATGACACCACCCCCGCCTGTGCTCTTGTCCTGGCCGGCAGCACCATCCCACCTGTCCGCCCTCAGTACCCATAGCCGGTGCCGAGGCCGGGAGGGGCAGTGTAACAGCAGACCCCAGGGTTAACACAGCGGTGCCTTTCTCAGTAGGGCCCGGATTAGTTACCTCCGTAGTCTCGGCTGGGGCCCAGCAGAAGACAGGTGAAACCAGCAAGTCCCTTCCTAATACTGTTGCCCACAGGGCAGCAAACTCAAACCACCGGGGACTTACCTGCCAGTCCCAGGGCCTTTCCGTGGTGAGTTCCCCTGGGCATAGATCCTGTGGCCAGGGCAGAAGCAAGTTATTGTCCTGACCAATAGCTGGCAGTGGTCCTTCCATGGTCAACAGTTGAACTTGGATGATGTGGACTAGTTGCCTCTGGGTTAACATGGCGTAGGCACTGGGACAATTGCTCCTGGGGTGTGTCCCTGTGTTGGGAGCCTCAATTGTTGTTGAAGTTGCCCATTCCTCCTCTCCATTAGCCCGGCAGCGGTGTGGTCTTAAGGCAGGTGGAAACACCAGTGTATGGTATTTTTATCAGCCCATTTCTGAACTTCATGGCCAGTAAAGTGGGTTCCTTGGTCACTCTCAATGTCCATGGGCATCCTGTATAGCGTGCATAGCTGTTCTAGACCACAAAACGTGTTTTTTCTTGTTGATGACTCGGGTAGGCCTTTTGTAATGTCTCCCACCTGTTGTAAGGCACTGTAGGCTGCATACGGCTGCTGTTCCATGACACTGTATCCTGGCTCTGCCCACTTCCAGAGCTGGGGCCAGAAGTCCAAGGGCACTCTACTCTTTTGCTGTTACCACAGACCCCAACCAAACCCTTCCAGGTAACTGACCACGTTCATTTCACAAGCCTGTCCCTGAGTTAATATCTCTGAAGCCTGTGTCAATGGCTTATTGTTTAGGGGTGGTGGGCTGGGGCTATGTTTGTCTTACCCGACCAGATAACACCCAAGTATTTGACAGATAGTCCAGGTCCTTGTGTTTTGTCTGTATTCACCAGCCACCCCCATGCAGTCAGATGAGCCACAGGCACAGGGCTGCTACTTTTAAACTGGAAAAAACTCTAAGGTTAATGGAATATCATCAATATAATCGGAGAGAAAGACATGGTGCTCAGCTGCCACAGGACCCCACATGCTAGTGGACAGCCACCTCCGGGGTACCCCCTCAACTTTCCATTCCCAGTCCTTAGTTCCTGACATCTTGGTGCTCACAGGAGTCTCCTTGGTCTCTTGGCTGACTCGCCAATTGTTAGGCTGCACCAGCAGGACTGCAAGCCTTGTAGTTGCCCAGGCTTGATACCAAAGAAAGAGCCCAGGACAGAGACAGAGACATCAATGGCTTACTGGACAGGAGATCTTACACATCCAAAACAAAGGGTCCTGGAGCAACACCCTACTGTGTGTGGCAGACGACAGACAGGACATGACAACAATCCTCACTACTTAGGGGAGGAGAAGGCTACCATTTATAGGGGGAATTGACGTCAGGTTGGCTCATCAGTTACCAGGGAGACCATCAGCTGGGGCAGGGGGCAAGCACATAGGCAATTACTGATTAAGCCTTATGATTCAGAGAATTGGATAGTCATGTGAGTGAAGCAGGGACTGGTAGAGCAGGGGACGCACAGAGAGCAAGAGAACAGCCATCTTGAGTGGCCTGACCATACAACATCCTTCACAAAACAGTAACCTGGTCCTTGAAATTTTCACAGACTACAGGCTTTCCTGCCACACACCTAGGATATAATTTCCAATAGCTCATTTGCAACTCATTACAATCAATGTTTTAAGAACTCAGGAGAAGCAAAATGCATATATGTATAAAATAAGCCACAATTTCTAAGAATTCTGCTCTTCTCCTCTGAAACAAATACAGTGTTTCTAAAATTTATATGACTAAAAAATATTGAATAAAAAGGGCCTAATTAAGTTTTTTGGTTTTTTGTTTTTCTTTTAGGAAAAATCATGTTAGAGTCTAAATTCCTTTTTGCAGAGAATTATCAAATCAGCAGAGGAATAAAATGTACTAGCCATTTGGCCATGCAAGTTACATGATGTAGAAGCACATTTTGTACATGAGTAGTCAATATAGCACAAAACATTCCTTATCACATTACTTCATCCTTCTTATCTCATGTTCTTTGCAAGTAGGCAGCAGCAGCTTGAGAATGGCCTGTGGCACCTTCTACGGTTTGCTGCTCTCAGACCTCCCATCTCTCATCTCACCCATAAAGTCCAGTGATGACTTTCCATGTAGGTCTAACAACAAATGAAAAGAAGGCAGGATTTTTCATTTAACAAACACAGAAATTTCTGTGTGTCAGACATAAATACTACCATTGCTCTTTACAAACATTAATTCATTTAATCCTCAAAAAAACCTCTGAGGTAGGTTCTATTTTCATATCCATTTTACAGATGAGGAATCTTGTCATAGAGCTAGTTAGAGTTGGGGGCCAGGATTTAAATGAGTTTGTGCAATCAAACACGGCACCATACTGCCTTAAGTAGCAGTATCATAAAGGTGAATGCAGAATTATCATATAATACTAAGTACTCTTAGGTAAGTATTTATTAAAAATGGAGACAAAAAGTTTAAATAAATAGATTTTTAAATGGAGGAAGGTTATCTAGAATGTTCATGTACACAAGTTTTTGTCATGGATTGCTAAAATTATAGTTTATGAAGCTTTATGGTATATATACAACAGTAGTGTTAGTTAACTGATACAAAGATAACCACCACTCAAATATGCATACATCTTTAAATCATCAGTTAAATTTATTTCCCTGATTATAAAAGTAATAAATGTTCATATCTGGAAGATTCAAAAAATCACATGACAAAAAAAAAATCGCTCATAATCCCACCATCCAGAAATCATCATTGCTGATATTTTCATAAATATAGTCTCTAGTCTTTCTATATGTATATTCAACCACCTGGGTATTGACTTACCACTTATTAAATGTGGCTCTTTGTGCCAAAGTGATGCATTATTCAAAGAAAAGCCATTTACACTTTTTTCAGTGCCTCAGTGTATACTAAATATTCTTTAAGGGTTGTAAAAGTCATAAAACCAATACATTAAGATTAAAGAGTACTTTTAGAGTGGAAATATACTCCCAATGATACATATGCTAGAGCATTCTTAAGAACTCAAGTATTTAGTCTAATTGAAGTCACAATGGTGATATTTTTCAAAATATGATATTGTCATTAATATCATTGCATTACCAAGGAGCAAGTTTTAGCATCAGTAGGATGAAAACAATGCTAGCTTCTTAAACTTGTGCACAAAATTAACTGGTATCACACCTCCATTGATTCATGATTATCTTCTTAATGAATGGATTCTAAAGCTTCTCTAAGATAGGAAGGAACAAGACCACTGAAATGAAACATTGATTTATGATTATTCTAATACTGCTCAGCATTTGTAAAGTAAACTGTGTCCACAAAGCATGTTATAATTACTAATTCTGAAACACTTTGCTGAGCTAGGTGTAGAAGAATTCTTTCATATAGGCGCAAAATGAACACTATAACTCAACATACTAGGTTGAAATTTTGCATGGCTACACACTATGATTTCCAGCATCACAAGTGGCTTAAGGAATGTCTCAACTGAGAATGGACTCCCACTGGTGGCCACAATGTTACAGCTTTGAAGTCAGCTTCCTCTTGACTGTACCAGTAATTCTGCCATATGGATTGTCTAATGGTAGCAAGACCTGTAGAAAAACCACATGGTAAATTCAGAGGCATTAAAACAGACCTACCCTTTTTTCTACAAATCAATAAGAAATCAACAACAAAAAACAACTTGCTAAACAGGAAAATGCATAGGCCCTACAGTAGTTACTTCAAGCAAGGTAATACCTTACTTTTCTGGCAATAGTTGAGACCTGAGGCGATTTTCCAGAAAATTAAAGAGTTTTTTGAAAAATTTTAATCATCAGGATATAAATGTTTCTCAAATTCATTACATTTCCCTGCTTTTTAAACAGAGTGTGGTGAACATAATTTGGCCTTTGCTTGATGACTCGCTCTGAACGCCAATCATTGTCAATGCTAAATACTGCCGTGCCCTCAGGAACATCTGAGGTCCTCAGGGCTCTTAGCCCAATGCTAAATGGCTCCAGACAGCTGTGCATTTACAGTTCTTCTGTCTTCCCACCCTGTCATTTGTCATTTCTCTGCTGTTTTCAGTGTGTCCTGACTCACTGAGGGCTTCTCATATGTTGCCCTCACTATGTACACACTTGCTGAGTGAGGGCCCAAGAGTGGCTCCAGCCAGCCCCAGAGAGCAGACACAGACGTGGGGACAGCTTGTTCGGTCACTCGGGTGCCTTTATGCGGAGCCCTGGCCCAAAGGGACTCGGGCCTTCCTGCCTCCAGATCTCCAGAGGAAGCTTCGCGTCTTACTTCTTGAGCAAAAGACACTGTGGCCTCAGTCTGCTGGCACACCTTCGAGCTAGGATCACTGCAGGCCCGAGGCATCAGGGGGCCCTGGGAGACCCTCCTCTCTCCATCTGGGCTCCTGAGCTAAGCACTGCTCTATTCATGATGCCTGACCCTTTCTCTGTTTGGGGCCCATTGGTTTCACCTTTGTTGAACATGCCCAGGTCCCTTTCCTGCCCTTTAGAAAGTAATCAGTCGGGACTTCCCTGGTGGTGCAGTGGTTAAGAATCCACCTGCCAAAGGAGGGGACATGGGTTCGAGCCCTGGTCTGGGAAGATCCCACATGCTACGGAGCGACAAAGCCCGTGCACCACAACTACTGAGACTGCTCTCTAGAGCCCACGCACCACAACTACTGAGCCTGCTCTCTAGAGCCTGCGCACCACAACTACTGAAGCCCACGTGCTCTAGGGCCCTGTGCTGCAACTACTGAAGCCGAAATGCCTAGAGCCCATGCTCAGCAACAAGAGAAGCCACTGCAATGAGAAGCGCGCTCACCGCAACTAGAGAAAGCCAGCGTGCAGCAATGAAGACCCAATGCGGGAAAAAAAAAAAAAGTTCTGGAAACGTATAGTGGTAAAAAAAAAAAAAAGTAATCAGTCAAAAAAGTCTTTACATTCTAATTAACAGCATTCTGGGAATCTACATCCTCTCCTTCCTCTGAAGTAAATAGTGCTGCCTCTCCTTTCAGCTGAGTGGACAGCGAGTGGGACCAAGATTGCACTCCTCTTTAACTCAGGGCCCTATACCAACTACACCTGGCAACCGAGCATGACCTTAGTTACCCAGCACTGCTCCCCAGCCTCCAGCTCCAGCTGTAGTGGTACAAAGCCTGATGGAGCCCTCAACATAATTTGTAGAACAGAAACAAGGTACCTGGCCAGAGGGGCTGTGACTAATAAGGCTCCTGGATCAGCAGGCCCAGAATGTAGGACCTTTTGGACTCCCTTCATTGGCCATTATCCACCAAAGGATATGAGCAGCAGGGCCATGGTAATAGATAGTCCCTTCCTATCTCACTCTCCCTACACACTAAAAGCAGCCAATAGAATGGTGTTTTTTAGCATTCTAGAAGCCCATGGGAAGATGGATCAAATAGAGAAAACCTGCCATTCTGAGAGTGGTCCAAGTGGGGAAGGGACAGTTCTGATCTCCCAGGACTGACCACAGCAGGCTACCTGTTGGGACTTCAGGCTGGCTAGTCAGACACACTGACTTGGCTTAACCTTTTGCATGGCTGAAAACAAGTCAGGGTAAGTGCTTTCTTCAAGGCAAGGTTTCCTTTCAAAAAATGAACTTCCTCATCTTGCCTGCTGTAATTGCAACTAGAAACACAAATATCTTCATTTTTTGTGTGTATATTGTATTCCACTTAAATTGACTACTTAAAAGTTAGAGATGATAGAAGAAAATGAAAATAGAATCTTTCTTTTCCTCCTCATCGCTTCATGATAGAAGAATAATGGAGCTGTGTCCTTCTGTGGCAATTTTCGGAGAAGTAGATCTCAAAGCTATTTCCTTGGGCACACGCTGTTCTTTATTTGTCTTTTACTGTCTACAACTTCCAACCTTCCTTTATAAGTATTCATCCACTTCTAGCATGCTCCAGCCTCAGATAGTGAAAGGCCAGAGTCTAAGAGGGCTCTAAGCAGTGGCAACTATAAATATTCCAAAAACAACAGCTGTTAGGAGTTGTGACAGGGGATAGTATCATCCCAAGTTTATAAAGAGGGGTAAAGAGTGGGTGGGGGGAAATGTGCTTTAAATATGTTTGAAGTTCTCTTACCTCTTCCCTGTTGATCAGTCCCATCTGGGACATGTCTATGGTAAAGTAGTGAATGTTTGGCAGGCTGATTTCCATAGTTTCTATCTGAAATCCACAACAATATGCATTACATGGGGAAACTGTGAATCTGTCTCTCTTACTCCTTCCCCCCAACCCCCAACTACCCACTAGCTCATTACTCAGATTCTACCTGTCTCTGAGATGTTCCTCTGATGTTCCTCTACTGCTTGACACTGTTCTCTCCTGCTAGTACTATTATTAAATGATGGACCCACTCTTCTCTCTGTGTACGAAATCCGTTTCTCAGAAAAGTAAAATCTCCTTGGGTCAGAAACCTGGGACATCTGCAGCATCCAACTGGCCTCCTGGTGCTGGCTCGTCAACCTCTTAAATTCCCCCTCCATCCATTCCCTCCTCTCCAGGCTTGTCTCTAACATTTGCAGACCCTGGAGTAAGACTACAATTGGACGACCCCATACCAGATGTTTAAAGATTTAAAAGTTATGAATCAAGCTAAAGCACTTTCAAGTGAAATATATTCTGTCCCTCTAACTTGACAAATATTCCTTCTTCACAATCTGGAAGGTCAGGATCGAATTTAAAATTTTCTGATTCCTTGCAGCATCATGCCAGAACCTGGCATCATGGGAAGAGCCAGCCATCGGCCCTGGCCATCCCATCTTCTCTCTTGGACTCATGTGGGTGGTTACCCCAGCTTGCATGTCAAGTCCCATTCATACCTCTAGCAAACATTTGCCCCTTTTCTCACTCTCGGGCTTAAGGGTACACTGATGGCATGACCTGCACTCTAGGGGCTAGATCTGGGGAACAGGCTTGCACAGGTTCTAGGAGAAGTCTCGGGGTTATTTGGGCAGGATATTCTGGGATGTAAACATCCAGAGAATGGTCTAGAAGGGGAAGCATGGGCTCCTGAAGTGTTTGTTGCCTTGGTCCCATGGACTCCTCACCCAGCGGAGAGAGGCATAGCTAGAGGAGGGCTTGGAGGGTGTGTGTGGGCCGTGGCAGGAGTCCCTTGTGCCCAGGTCTAAGGATGGCACTGTTCCTCTCCATCCCATCATGGCCTTAGTTCACATCCTCATTGCCAGTTTTCTGCCACAGCCTCCCAACAGTTCTCCTTGTCTATGGCCCATGATCCCTTCAATCTATCACATGTCTTTCAGAGTGGTCTTTCTAGAGTGCAAATCTGGTAGCGCCACACCTTGCTTAGATCCCTCAGTGGCTCCTAAGAGTTTTCAGGGTAAAATACAGACTCTACAGAGAAGCCCACAAAGGGCTTCCCAATCTGCTTCCCAACTCGTCTCTAGGCACATGGAAAGGCTTTCACTCCTGGAGCTTCACTTGTGGCAGAGCCTCAGCAGTAAATGACTGTTCCATGCTGCTTCCTGTCTCCACCCCTACCCGCTCTCTCACCCTTGAGTATGAACTCAGATAACCCCTACCTGTCCCTTAAGACTCAGCTCAAATACCTCTTCCTCCAGAAAGCCTGGCTTGCACTATCCCCTACACCGGAGTTAGGTGACTTCCTCTGAATTTCCATAATATTGTATTCTTTATTGAACTGTTAGTTTACTTATTTTCTCCTTTCACTTAATGATGAACTGCTTGAGGGTAGGGACGATGTCTAATTTATCTCTGATTTCCTCATGTGCTGACAGAGACATAATAACCATTCAATAATATCGAATGGATGGATGGATGAAATCTCTCTGCATTTATCCTTCATTCTCTGGCTCTCCTGAAACATAGACCCTTGGGATAATTACCCCTCTTTCAGGGCATTTGAGTGTCCTAAATTGTGCAGGTTGAAGAGACTCAGAATTTTCAACAAAACTAAAGAACAACAGCAGTGGCCTGTGTTTTCAGGTCAGAAAGATTTTTACATTTTTTTATTCTCTTCTCACTTGCTATAACAAGCTTTTGAGCAACAACAGATGTCATTTTTCATGTGTCTTCCACTTTCTTATTTTAACTCTCTTTCTCAGAGCTGACAGGAGACACAAGTTCTCTCAGTCCTCGGAATGGCAAGTGACAAAACCTACCTCAGGAACCTGGCTCAGGGAGAGCACCTGGATGTCATAGAGGGTCTTCTGGATAGAGGGCGAGTACTCGCCTTTGTCATAGGGTCCAGCAAATTTCTTCAGGAAAATGTCCCTAAGAGTGTCCCTAAAACACAGAAAAGAGAACTGAGGGCTCTCACCGGGTGGTCTTTGGGGAACGTATTATGAAGCTAAGAAGTGGTACCCTCTCTGTCTGTCTCCCCAAAAACAATTTTATTGCTGGTTTTAGAGAGGATTAATATCCTGTAATACCAAAAAGAAAAAAAAAAAACCCTAACTTCCCATTTCCCTACACACACACACACACACATGCACACAAGTCAATAAACCTATTGAGCATAACTAGGTTATCTTCATAATCTGGCACCAGGGCCCAGTGGGGCTTCCAGGGTAAGTTTCCCTCCATGCTTGAAGAATTTTTGAAGGGACTTCCTAGTATTCTAATCTGCTTGGCTTGGCCCGTTGCTTGAATTGCTGCATTTTCAGGGGTATTACCATGTCAGGCTGTGTGCTAAGTATTTTATGTAATTACTTCATTAAATTCCCTCAATATACCTGAGGCAGGTACTATTATTATCTCCAATTTAGAGATGAGGAATCTGAGCTAAAAGTTAAATGATCTACTCAGTCCCCCTCCTTAGTGGGAGGCCCAGCTTGTACCCCGACTGGCTCAATTTCGTGCCATTTTCAACATAAATACATCAGACTTCTGCCCATGGGGAACACTTGAAAAAAGGAGAAAAAATATTGAGGTGAGGTTCTCTTCAAGCATTTCCAACTTATCACATAATAAAAGGAGTGGAGTAACACTCTGCCAGTGGGAGGAAGCTACCAGGGGGCAGATTTCAGCTTATCACAGGGTAGAAGTTTCTAACAATTAGAGCTTCAGCAAAGGAATGAGATACCTGCTCAAAAAGCAAACTGGGATTCAGAGGCCTAATCACTGATTGTTGAGGATGTTAAAATAAGAGTCATACCTTACAATGCTAAAGAATTTATCATTTATAAATGCTTCTGTAACTTCATCTCATTTTGAGTTTAGCCTAGGGTGGTCACTTGTCCCAGTTTGCCTGGGACCAAGGGGTTTCCTAGGACATAGGACTTTCAGTGTTAAAATCAGGAAAGTCCTTGACAAACTGGGACACGTTGGTCAGCCTGGTTTAGCCCTCTCTGCATCTGCCATGAAGTAACAAGGCCATTATCCTCATTTGATCCCGTGTTTCTTAAAGTGTGGCCTTTGGTCCAGCAGCATGAGCATCACCTGGGAGTTTGTTAGAAATGCACGTTCTCAGGCCCCATTCCGGGCCACAGAATTAGAACCTTTGGGGTTGGGCTCAGTGACCTGCAGTTTAATAAGCCCTCCAGGTGATTCTGATACACAATCATGTTTGAGTACTACTGATTTAGTCAATTAAAAAACAGAGGATCAGGGAAATCAGGTGGTCCGCTCAAGGTCATTATATCTAATAGCATCTTAGCTAATAGTGCAGATTTACTAACTCAAAGTAAGACCAGTATTCTTCCTGTTATCCATCAGAAGGGATGTCTTCCAAAGGGGAGGCGGAATTGAATGGCTTCCAAGTTTCCCTTTCAGATGGAAGACTCCATGAACTCTGGGCCCCTGGAAAAGAGGGCGGACACTACCTCCACCAGCGCCAGGCCCTAGCACTTGTTCATACCAGGTGGCCTCAAAGTCCACGTCTCTGCCCTGGTGGTAGCGCCACTTGCAGTACACTTGGGTAGCAAAGCACCGGTCCTTCACCTCAGGGAGGGTGGTGAACTGGTCCCTGATGAATCCTTCAAATCCGGACTGGGTTGTTTTCAAGATTTTGAGGTCTTTTATTCCAGAATTAATGACTGGAGGTCCTGTTTTACATCAAAAGGTAAGAGGGGATGAGGTCATAAAGAAAACAGTGCCTTCTTACTGCCTAGCCCTGAGGATCCTGGTCATTAAAACATGGCACATTACATTTGTACAAAGAGCTACATCACTGCCTGTGTTTTCTCTCTCCCTGTCTCCTCTGAAGTCCATATGATGAAGACGGTGTGCCTTGCCCTCTCTCTGAATTCCACAACTCCCTGCCTTCTCATGCCCTAGGAGGACTGAAGGTCAGAGGTTAAACGTCCATGCTGTGTTGAAGCCCACAGGAACAAATACCTTTTTCTCAGCTATGTGCAGAGGTATCTTCTAGGCCAATTACCTTCCACATTTTGAGCTCCATCTCATTCAGCAGGCAGTCATGCTGGAATGAGTTAATAAACTCCTCAAAAGCAGCTCCTCTGCCTGCTATTGTGACGTCCTTTACTGGGGGTGGTCCTCATGTGGATTGTCTACACTGCTGATGGCTCCAATCACCACCAGACCCCTCAGTTTCCTTGCGTTTATGAACTCAGCAACACCCGAAAATTTCATGAATAGGTAGCATCATGGGCCTGGATGAGCCTAAATAGAGACTGGGAAGATGAGGTCAGTGACCCATGAGGTATAGATTGCCTATGTGGATACTCATAAAGGTCTTTGTTTTTTGGCTGAACTGAGAAGGCGCAAAGTTGGCTTGTGGGGACCTGGGCAGGGTGGGCAGAGTTGAAAACAATGGAGGAGATGACATGTCTCTCCGGCCGTCCCTACATTACCTCATGAGGTGCATCAGGGAGGTGAAGGGGAGAGAGGCATAATCTGAAAAAGCTGTTTACTTATGCCTGGCAGTTCTAGGTCAGGGCCCAGATGACAGGTAGGGTACCGAGTTAGTGAGGGGAAGATTCTCTCTTTGTTTTTCTATGTGGAACACACTGTAGTTCCAGCAGTTTGGTGAAGCCTGAAGAACACATGGCACCAGGTGACATGCTGGGAAGCCCCAGGGTACAATGTCTGTGGAAAGCAGCCTTCTTCCCAAGGAGGAGTGGCAACTGGCACAGCAAATGCTGGGCAGAGCCAGTGAGGCAGCAGTTGTACTCAGTGGATGCAAACTTCTCCCTGAGCACGTGTGAGACAGCCCTCCAGGCTGGGAGAAGGTAGGAAAGTTTGGCTGCAGAGGTACAGCAGTTTTGTAATGAGAGAGCAACAAGGTCAAGGTCATGGGAATTAACTTCACCATGGCCTTATTTGTATGTGCAGGCTGGTGAGGCCAGGACACTCAGGGGGCACTTGGGTGCAAACTCCCAAAAGCATAGTCAAGGCAGAATGACTTAGATCACCTCTTTTCAGTCTTGAAATTAGTCCAGACTAATATCTATGCTTTTTGACCTGTTGAATCTTAAGCCAAGAGCTGGAGGTATCAGGCATCACTATGTTGTGCATGGTCTTAGTTGAAGAATAAGAATGTAACCCACAATCCTCAATTAAAATCCAGGGCAGGGCTTCCCTGGTGGCGCAGCGGTTGAGTCCACCTGCCAACGCAGGGGACACGGGTTCGTGCCCCGGTCCGGGAAGATCCCACATGCCACGGAGCGGCTAGGCCCGTGAGCCATGGCCACTGAGCCTGTGCGTCCGGAACCTGTGCTCCACAAAGGGAGAGGCCACAGCAGTGAGAGGCCTGCATACCACACACACACACACACACACACACACACCCAAAAATCCAGGGCAGCTCTTAATAATCCAATGGTTTACATCATCTTGTGTGATTTCTATTGCTGTGGTTAACTCAGGAGCTGTGGACTTTCAGAAGTAGGTAAATAATGACTATATTTTGATATTTTCCCAACCACATGTGTGTGCCTACCAGAGAGAGCAGTGGCCATAGTTAGTGGTAGATTTGCTGATTAAATATGTGCTGATTAAATAAGCTGTTCTGGTCACAGTGTTCTAGGATAATGTGGTAAGAGAGAAAATGGTATTTTCTCAATTGGAAAATACTGAAGTTCTCATTGGAAGCTATATCTGAATCAGGATCAAGAGAAAGATACCAGCAATGATTTCATGCCTTAGGTTGGCTGGGTTTATCAGATTCTAAGTGTTATCAAGACACGATTCTGCAAAATCAGCATTTCTAACAGTGTACAGCTGACCCAAGTGAGTCGTAAGTCTCAGACCCAAGAGAATTACAGAAGCAATCAATAAGTATCCGTTAAATGAATGAATGAGTGCAGTAAAATTGACTCACCTTAACAACTTAGCCTTACAACTTAGTGTCTTTTTCTTCTAGACAGTTCTCCTCCATCAATCTTTACCATTTCCCTTCCTGATCTGCCCCCTCCCCTCAACCCTCACACACAGACAGTGTGACAGTGTGAGAAGGGGAGGACATCAACACTGAATGAGAAGGTCCTGACTGCCAGCATGCGTTCTAGTCATATGGCTAGACACTGGCAGAGGTGGAGTTTGAACTCAGCACCCCATTATGAGATTTCATGCTTTTCTTCCCCCTTTTTGGATCACTCCCCATCCTCAAAATGTTTCTTCCTTCCTTGAACTCTCTCTTCCCATTTCTGTAATAAAAGAGGACTTTCCAAGCGACAAGAAAGTTGACACCGCCATTCTGCAATGTGCATTCAGGGCTCAGACAGAGCCCCCAGTTGAAAAATATCATCCCCGTTGGTTTGAAATGAAGATTGAAGCAACACTTTTAGAAATGACCCCATGTGTCTTGAAAACATTTTATCATTTTAAAAATTCCTATTGAAATACCAAGACCCCTTAGAGGAGTGACTCCTTAAGCCTTTATAAACTAATATCATAATTTCCTTCCAACAGTAATCCCTTCTAGAAAAAAAAATCCTATAGAAATGAAACTTGAATTTGCAATCAGAAGTGGGGTTAGGGCAAGTAGTGGGAATCCTCGAAGGGGGATAAAGAGAAGTCAAGGGAAACGAAAGGCAAACGTTATCTATTTCTGCTTTTCCTATACAGCTGGCCTTGATCACCAGCATCTATGTGAGCCAACCAGACTTTGAATCCTCAGTAGTCTCAATCATAAAAGGATTTCCAGATGCAGGGTTACATATGTTTGAGTCCACAGTCTTGGGACTCAGGTTCCTTGAATTCAGCCTTAGTACTCTCCATGCCTCTCCTCCCCTATTTATGGGCAGTATTTCCTTGATAGAATTACTTAACCTCTCTTTACCTTAATTTTCTCATCTGCAGGAGAAGATAATCATAACTATTTCCTAGAGATGAGAGATGTCTAAGATAATACACATAAAGGACTTAGTAACTTAGTAAAATGGCTGTCCAGGAGGAAATGCTCTATAAAATTATTTTGATGATTTTGTCCTAATTGACCTTTTCTTCTTGAAGTCAACCCCCTGTAAATACTTCCCATGTTTCACAAAGGCTCATTGGGTCTGAAAACTCCTTCTGACATGCCATCCCTATCCACCTCCAGCCCTGTGATGAGATTTATTGATCTTTGGGGAGTGTCAGTCTGCTAGCAGCTTTGAAATGATCTACTTTCTTGCTAGAATCTGAAAACGGAGAAAGCAGTTGCATTTTCTAATGTGTTTTGACCTCAGTTTCACATGGAATAAAACATCTCCCGTTCTCAAAGACAGTTCACTACTGCCACAGTTTAGGCAGAATGCAAAACATCTACTCTGGTGTGCTCATCATTCTATGAACAACGACAAAAACCTATTCTCTTTGAATTTGAAAAATACATTTTCTTGGCACGCATCAGACACCCTGGATGAAATCTGGGAGCTTATTTTATCTTCTCTGTTGGCGGTGCCCCAGCTTTCTGAACACTGGTAAGAACCTGAGCCTTTCAAATTCATGGGCCCATCAACTAAAAATATGATGCTTCACACATTCTTAAAAAGATTCCAGTTTAGACTAACAAGAAGTAATTCAACCCAAAAGACTGTCCTTTTCTAGGTTACTTCCCATGAAACCACTTAATCAGCTCTTTTTTGCCTTTCTGCCATGGTTATGGAGTAACGCAAAAGGAAGATTTTCACATTTTATTTTGCTAGAACATAATCTTTTCTAACTTTCAGTGTCCTCCTACACACTTAACAGATTGTGGTTTATCTCTCAGAGAAGCATACATCCTACCCCTTCAGGTCTCTAAGGGAAAGAAACTGCAAATTAATAGAAACTAAGCCTGATTCCTTACCTACGCATCAGGTGTCACAAAGCACAAAGCTTTACTGAGCCAAGAAAAAAAATTCCTGTCATGAAGGGGATAATTGCTTCCACATTTAACACCTCCAAAAAGGACACAAATAGCTAAAAGGAGGATATTTTAAAACTATATTAAATCATTCTTGTAGAAAACCTCAAATTTGTAAAGTGCTAGAAAAAGTGAAGATCAATTAAATATCATTTGCCTTTGAGAGTCCATTTAGCTCATAGAGGTAGGATGAAAGCTCCCTGTGTGCAATTCTGGATGGGGAGAGATGACGTCCCCCAATAGAAAGAAGTTAACTGGGTTTTTGTACAATGAGGTGATGATCAAGATGATTTTTAAGCCATCTTGTGCTTGCCAAGAACTTTTCTTTTGGAATAACTGAAGACTGTCTTAGTCTTGATATCAAAATGACACAAGCAGCCTTTTTGGCAGTGGCCATCTCTGTCCTGAGTCTCCCACTTTCCCCACCTCATTTCTTCCATCTGCCCTGCTTGACACCTCTTAAATCTCTTCTCCTCCAGGACTTTAGTTTTATCAACCCTCTTCCTAAATTCTTCCTCCTACCCCTACTCGTCTCCATGTCAATAGATTTTTTTTTTTCACCACTACAAGACAGTATCTCTTATTCAAAATCTCTATCTTCCATTCCTCTATTTGGTTATGCTTTAGTTGAATTTTTATAATTAGTGTCAGATTGGGAGAAATTTGATGCTTAAAGAATTATGGGGGCCTCCCTGGTGGCGCAGTGGTTGAGAGTCCGCCTGCCGATGCAGGGGATACGGGTTCGTGCCCCGGTCTGGGAGGATCCCATATGCCGCGGAGCGGCTGGGCCCGTGAGCCATGGCCGCTGGGCCTGCGCATCCGGAGCCTGCGCTCCGCAACGGGAGGGGCCCCAGCAGTGAGAGGCCCGCATACCGCAAAGAAAAAAAAAAAAAAAAAGAATTATGAATTATAATTCAAATTGTGTGTGTGTGTTGGGGGGAGGTGTTGGGGAGATTCTCTGCTTAGTTCAACTAGTTTAAATCAGTGACTCAACCATCCTAGTGACTTTAAGGCTTGGCTAAGCTTGTAGTTCACAGAGACTCACAGAGAAACACTTTGGAAGATCGAGGTTCTATATAACACCTACATCAACAGCCTGTACCACACATGCAGAGCCTAGCTCTCCTCTTGGAGCAGGGAAGTCACAAAAATAACACCAGCCCTCATCTCTTCAGTGAAAAAATTTCTCTCTCTCTGCCAGATTCTCCCATGGAACTAGCAGACTTTGAAACAGCTAAAAGAACACTTAATGATGTAGCTTTAAAAGATACCCTAGGAAAAAAATAGTGTAATGGGAGTTTTATAGCAATTCTCAGGGCCTAAAGTGGGTGCTTCAGATTCAGCAGGCTTTCTATAAATGTTTGTTCAATTAATAAGAATGAATCCAGTCCACCAGGAGAAACCCAGTTACATATCCTGATGGGAAAATTTACAGGCTGAATGGGTGATTAAGTACATGTGTTTGAGGAGGCAGAATTCTGACTATCCTAGCCAGCCCCCCACAAAAAGCCCTACTTAGAGGTTTGTAACAACAGCCTTCAGCATGTGAATTGGGGTGTGTGTGTTTGTGTAAGATGATTATTTTCTTTAGTTAAGCCTATGCAAGGGCATTTCTTATGACAGTGATTGTACACTGAATCACCTCATGATATCTGCAGTTTTAGCTCCTGGAAAATAAGCAAATTAAGAATTAAACTTTGTTACCAAAAATAAACGGCATAGACCCCTACTCTCCAAAGAGGGACAGAGTACAAATGTCATCTTCAAATAGACAAAACAGGAAGATACACACACTCAGGAATGTGTGCACACATACCGCACACACCCAAGGCAGCAGATGCCTCCTTCCCTGCTGACCCCTGCCAGCCCCCGCGGGAGGGGGGGAGGTGCTGGACTCCAGACAAGTCAAGCTGGAGCTCTGGGAACACTGCCACAATGATCACAACACCCTGAAGTTTCCTGCAGAAAGAGAAAGCTTTGGCCTGATTCTGTTGATTAGTTTCCACCCTGTAGCAGCCAGGTGACTAGAATTCAGGCTGATGATAGCTCCTGCTAATTCCTGGAAAGAACAAGGGTGTGAAGAGCAGCCCGCTTTCTTCCTATGATCAGCTGAGCCCTATATTTGGCTCCTGCACTTCCACCTCCAGGGGTCTGCTAAATATTCTTGCAGAGGGAGGTCACCAATGATGCCTACTTGCCAAACTGCACACTCTCTTCAGTTTTCTTTTAAACCAAACTTCTTAACCTTCCTGTGGTGTAGACAACTAGCAGGTCCTCTTCCTCCTGGGTCCCCGGCTAGACTACATTTCCTGGCCTTACTTGCAGTTAGGTGTGGCTGTGTGATTGGGTTCTCTTCATTTGATGTGCTCTGTGCTACTTCAGGCCTTGAGCAGTTTTGCCTCCTCCTTTTTTTCTTGAAGCTCTTTTCTTCTCCTCATTGTCTGGTATGGGGAATCTACTCTCAAGGTGATCCCAGAAAGTGAGGATCAAAACTGTCTGGTTGCATCAACCTGGATTCCTGAATAACTTCCTGGAGTGGAGCATCCTCCCAACACACACACACACACACACACACACACACACACACACACACACACTGAACTTGACTTTTACAAAAATCTGTAAACTTCATGTGTGAAGCCACTACATATAAGCCTACTTATTATGCATTCTATTATCTCAATAACTATCCCTCATTTCTTGAAATGTATTTTCCCTTTGCTTCCATGACACCACTCTCTCCAAGCCTCCTCCTGGTCCCTCTGACCATTCTTCTCTCTCACTTTTTAAACTGTCCAACACTTAAACTGGGGAATTTTCCCCCAGGCCCTCTCATCTTTCCTCTTCTCACTTTATATGTTTTTCTGGATTGTTCCTTCTTCCCCATGGCTTCACCAACCAATTTGGAAATAGATAGTCTCCAAATCCATCCCTTATTCCCAAACTTACCAGCTTCCTCTGGAAACTTCCTCATTATATGTATTATTCTTAATCAACACCCACAGGCCCCTGACTTCAGGATAACTTTAACCCCTCCTTCTCTCTAACCTTCCATCCTTACACAAATACTCAGACTTATAAGCACACTTCAGAAATGCCTCACATAATGTCTCTCCCCAACCTCTGTAGTCTTTTCATCTCTACCTCTTCTTCCTTAGTTCAGACTCCATCATTTCTTCATCTCTGCAACAAGTCTCCAAATGTCTCACTACTGCCTGTATCTCCAGCCAGTTTACCATAACCTTGGTCAGAATTACTAAACAGTACACACATACACATAAAGACCTTTCCTGGATCTCTATTATCATTCAAAATAATAATAATAACAGCTTTCTTTCAAGGAGTGCTTCTTATGTGCCAGGTACTGTGCTAAATGTTAAATTAACATTTATCTCCTTTCATTCTCTGGGTAATTGCCGAGGTAGGCACTGTTATTCTCATGTTAGAAATTTAAAAATCACTGAAGTAGTACATTTAATGTGCTCACAGTCACAAAGTTATTAAGTAGAGAAGCTCAAATTCAAAAACAGTTCAGTCTTCATACAATAAATGTAGGAAATCATCCACATGCAATGCTAGTAGGGAGGTTAAAAGACAAAAGGAGTCAATTCATTTGTATCCATGATAAGCAGTTAAGGGATACACAAAACAATTAGATGTAAAATATAATATCAAAAACAGTAATCATGAAGGGAGCAGAGTACAAATGCAAGGTATCTATATATAGAGAGATTGCTATACAAAAACCTCACGGTAAACACAAAACAAAAATACCCACAAAAAAGAAAAAGAAATCCAAACATAATACTAAAGATAGTCATCAAATCATAAGAGAAGGGAACAAAAGAAGAAAGGGGAAAAAAGAAGAACTACCAAAACAAATCCAAAACATTAACAAAATGACAATAGGAACATACATATTGATAATTATCCTAAACATAAATGGACTAAATGGTTCAACCAAAAGACATAGACTGGTTAATGGATAAAAAAGCAGCATCCATATATGTACTGCCTACAAGAGACTCACTTCAGACCTAGAGAAACACCAGACTGAAAGTGAGGGGATAGAAAAAGGTATTCCATGCAAATGGAAATCAAAACAAAGCTGAAGTAGCAATACTTATATCAGACGAAATAGACTTTAAAATAAAGACTGTCACAAGAGACAAAGGACACTACATAATAATCAAAGGATCAATCTGAAAAGAAGATATAACAATTGTAGATATATATGAACCCAACATAGGAGTACCTTAATATATAAGGCAAATGTGAACAGACAGAAAAGGAGAAATTGACAGTAACCAAATAATAGAGGGGGACATTAGCTCTCCATTACATCAATGGACAGATCATCCAGATAGAAAATCAATAAGGAAACACAGACCTTAAATGATACATTAGATCAGCTGGCCTTACTTGATATTTATAGAACATTCCATCTGAAAGCAGCAGAATACACATTCTTTTCAAGTGCACATGGAACATTCTCCAGGATAGATCACACACTGAGCAATAAAGCAAGCCTCGGTAAATTTAAGAAAATTGAAATCATATCAAGATCTTTTCCAGCTGCAACCCTATGAGACTAGAAATCAACTACAAGAAAAAAACTGCAAAAAAACACAAACATGTGGAGGTTAAACAATATGTTGCTAAACAGCCAATGGATCACTGAAGAAGTCAAAGAAGAAATCAAAAAATACCTAGAGACAAATGAAAATGAAAACACAAGGATCCAAAACCTATGGGACACAGAAAAAGCAGTTCTAAGAGGGACGTTTATAGCAATACAAGCTTACCTTAGGAAACAAGAAAAATCTCAAATAAACAACCTAATCCTATGCATAAAGCAACTAGAGAAAGAAGAATAAACAAAACCCAAAGTTAGTAGAAGGAAAGAAATAATAAAGATCAGAGCAGAAATAAATGAAATAGAAACTAAAAAAAAACAACAATAGAAAAGATCAATGAAACTAAAACTGGTTCCTTGAAAAGATAAACAAAATTGATAAACCTTTAGCCAGACTCATGAAGACAAAAAGATAGAGGGCCCAAATCAAAATCAGAAATGAAGAAGGAGAAGTTACAACTGACACCACAGAAATACAATATGCCAATAAATTGGACAACCTATAAGAAATGGACAAATTCTTAGAAAGGTACAATCTCCCAAGACCGAACCAGGGAGAAATAGAAAATATGCACAGAACAATTAACAGTATTGGAATGGAATCAGTAATTTAAAAACTCCCAATGAATAAAATTGCTGGACCAGATGGCATCACAGGTGAATTCTATGAAACATTTAGATAAGAGTTAACACCTACCCTTCTGAAACTATTCCAAAAAATTGCAGAGGAAGGAACACTTCCAAATTCGTTCTATAAGGCCACCATCACCCTGATACCAAAACCAGACAAAGATAGCACAAAAAAAGAAAATTGTAGGTCAATAACACTGATGAACATAAATGCAAAAATCTTCAACAAAATACTAGCAAACTGAATCCAACAGTACATTAAAAGGCTCATACAGCATAATCAAGTGGGATTTATCCCAGGGATGCAAGGATTTTTCAAAATCCACAAATCCATCAGTGTGATACACCACATTAACAAATTGAAGGATAAAAACCATACGGTCATCTCAATTGATGCAGAAAAAGCTTTTGATAAAATTCAGTGTCCACTTATGATAAAAACTCTCCAGAAAGTGAGCATAGAGAGAACATACCTCAACATAATAAAGGCCATATATGACAAACCCACAGCTAACATCATACTCAATGGTGCGAAGCTGAAAGCATTTCCTCTAAGATAGGAACAAAACAAGGATGCTCACTCTAGCCACTTTTATTCAACATAGTTCTGGAAGTCCTAGTCACATAAATCAGAGAAGCAAAAGAAATAAAAGGAATCCAAACTGGAAAAGAAGTAAAACTGTCACCGTTTGCCAATGACATGATGCTATACATAGAACATCCTAAAGATCTACCAGAAAACTACTAAGCTCATCAATGAGTTTGGTAAAGTTGCTGGATGCAAAATTAATACACAGAAATCTGTTGCATTTCTATACACTAACAATGAAAGATCAGAAAGAGAAATTAAGGAACAATCCCATTTACCATCACATCAAAAGGAATAAAATACCTAGAAATAAACCTACCTAAGGAGGCAAAAGACCTGTACTCCAAAAACTGTAAGACACCGATGAAAGAACTACAAGATGACACAAACACATGGAAACATATACCATATTCTTGGATTGGAAGAATCAATATTGTTAAAATGACCATACTACCCAAGGCAATCTACAGATTCAATACAATCCCTATCAAATTACCAATGGCATTTTTCACAAAAATAGAACAAAAAACATTTTAAATTCATATGGAAACACAAAAGACCCTGAATAGCAAAAGCAATCTTGAGACAGAAGAAGAGAGCTGGAGACATCAGGCTCCCTGACTTCAGACTATACTACAAAGCTACAGTAATCAAAACAGTATGGTACTGGCACAAAAACAGACATATAGATCAATGTTACAGGATAGAAATCTCAGAAATAAACCCATGCACTCATGGTAAATTAATCTATGACAAAGAGGCAAGAATTTACAATGGAGAAAAGACAGTCTCTTCAATAAGTGGTGCTGGGAAAAGAGGATAGCTACATGTAAAAGAATGAACATAGAACATTCTCTAATACCATATACAAAAATAAACTCAAAATGGATTAAAGACCTAAATGTAAGACTGGATAGTATAAAATTCCTAGAGGAAAACATTGGCAGAACACTGTTTGACATAAATCTCAGAAATACTTTTTTGGATTCATCTCCTAGAGTAATAGAAATAAAAACAGAAATAAACAAATGGGACCTAACTAAACTTAAAAGTTTTGTATAGCAAAAGTAACCATAAACAAAATGAATAGACAACCTATGGACTGGGAGAAAATATTTGCAAACAATGCTACTGACGAGGGATTAATTTCCAAAATATACAAACAGCTCATACAGCTTAATATCAAAAAAACAAAGAACCGGAACAACTCCTACAGAACACCTACTGAACGCTGGCAGAAGACCCCAGAACTCCCAAAAGGCAAGAAACTCCCCACATACCTGGGTAGGGCAAAGTGGAGAGATTCCCGCACAGAGGATCGGTGCCGAGCGGCACTCACCAGCCCGAGAGGCTTGTCTGCTCGCCCCGGCGGCGCTGGAAGCTGAAGCTCGGGCTTCGGTCAGAGCGCAGGGAGAGGACTGGGGCTGGCGGCGAGAACTCAGCCGGAAGGGGGCTAATGAGCCACAGCTAGCCGGCAGGGAGTCCGGGAAAACTCTGGAGCTGCCGAAGAGGCAAGAGACTTTTTCTTCCCTCTTGGTTTCCTGGTGCGCGAGGAGAGGGGATTAAGAGCGCTGCTTAAAGGGGCTCCACAGACGGGCGCGAGTCACGACTGAAAGCGCGGAGCCCAGTGACGGGCGTGGGACGCTGGGGCTGCTGCTGCCGCCGCCAAGAAGCCTGTGTGCGAGCGCAGGTCACTGTCCACACCGCCCTTCCGGGAGCCTGTGCAGCCCGCCACTGCCGGGGTCCCGGGATCCAGGGGCGGCTTCCCTGGGAGAACGCACGGCGCGCCTCGGGCTGGTGCAACGTCACGCCGACATCTGCCGCTGCAGGCTCGCCCCGCACTCCGTGCCCCGCCCTCCCGCCCGGCCTGAGTGAGCCAGAGTCCCCGAAGAGGCTGCTCCTTTAACCCTGTCCTGTCTGAGCGAAGAACAGACGCCCTCCGGCGACCTACACGCAGAGGCGGGGCCAAATCCAAAGCTGAGACCCAGGAGCTGTGAGAACAAAGAAGAGAAAGGGAAACCTCTCCCAGCAGCCTCAGAAGCAGCAGATTAAAGCTCCACAATCAACTTGATGTACCCTGCATCTGTGGAATACATGAATAGACAACAAATCATCCCAAATTGAGGAGCCAGGAGTCAGTGCTGTGCCTCTGAGGTGGGAGAGCCAACTTCAGGACACTGGTCCACAAGAGACCTCCCAGCTCCACATAATATCAAACGGCGAAAATCTTCCAGAGATCTCCATCTCAACACCAGCACCCAGCTTCACTCAATGACCAGCAAGCTACAGTGCTGGACACCCTATGCCAAACAACTAGCAAGACAGGAACACAACGCCACCCATTAGCAGAGAGGTGGCCTAAAATCATAAAAAGTCCGCAGACACCCCAAAACACACCACCAGACGTGGACCTGCACACCAGAAAGACAAGATCCAGCCTCACCCACCAGAACACAGGCACTAGTCCCCTCCACCAGGAAGCCTACACAACCCACTAAACCAACCTTAGCCACTGGGGACAGACACCAAAAATAACGGGAACTACGAACCTGCAGCCTGCAAAAAGGAGACCCCAAACACAGTAACATAAGCAAAATGAGAAGACAGAAAAACACATAGCAGGAGAAGGAGCAAGATAAAAACCCACCAGACCTAACAAATGAAGAGGTAATAGGCAGTCTACCTGAAAAAGAATTCAGAATAATGATGGTAAAGATGATCCAAGATTCTATTTCCCAGATCCAAAATCTTAGAAATAGAATAGACAAAATGCAAGAAACAGTTAACAAGGACCTAGAAGAAGTAAAGATGAATCAAGCATCGATTAAAAACACAATAAATGAAATAAAAAATACCCTAGATGGGATCAATAGCAGAATAACTGAGGCAGAAGAACGGATAAGTGAGGTGGAAGATAAAATAGTGGAAATAACTGCTGCACAGCAAAATAAAGAAAAAAGAATGAAAAGAACAGAGGACAGTCTCAGAGACCTCTGGGACAACACTAAACGCACCAACATTCGAATTATAGGGGTTCCAGAAGAAGAAGAGAAAAAGAAAGGGACTGAGAAAATATTTGAAGAGATTATAGTTGAAAACTTCCCTAATATGGGAAAGGAAATAGTTAATCAAGTCCAGGAGGCACAGAGAGTCCCATACAGAATAAATCCAAGGAGAAATATGCCAAGACACATATTAATCAAACTGTCAAAAATTAAACACAAAGAAATCATATTAAAAGCAGCAAGGCAAAAACAACAAATAACACACAAGGGAATCCCCATCAGGATAACAGCTGATCTCTCAGCAGAAACTCTACAAGCCACAAGGGAGTGGCAGGACATAATTAAAGTGATGAAGGAGAAAAACCTGCAACCAAGATTACTCTACCCAGCAAGGATCTCATTCAGATTTGATGGAGAAATTAAAACGTTTACAGACAAGCAAAAGCTGAGAGAGTTCAGCACCACCAAACCAGCTTTACAACAAATGCTAAAGGAACTTCTCTAGGCAAGAAACACAACACAAGGAAAAGACCTACAATAACGAACCCAAAACAATTAAGAAAATGGGAATAGGAACATACATATCGATAATTACCTTAAATGTAAATGGACTAAATGCTCCCACCAAAAGACACAGATGGACTGAATGGATACAAAAACAAGACCCATATATATGCTGTCTGCAAGAGACCCACTTCAGACCTAGAGACACATACAGACTGAAAGTAAGGGGATGGAAAAAGATATTCCATGCAAATGGAAACCAAAAGAAAGCTAGAGTAGCAATTCTCATATCAGACAAAATAGACTTTAAAATAAAGACTACTAGAAGAGACAAAGAAGGACACTACATAATGATCAAGGGATCGATCCAAGAAGAAGATATAACAATTGTAAATATTTATGCACCCAACATAGGAGCACCTCAATACATAAGGCAAATACTAACAGCCATAAAAGGAGAAATCGACAGTAACACACTCATAGTAGGGGACTTTAACACCCCACTTTCACCAATGGACAGGTCATCCAAAATGAAAATAAATAAGGAAACACAAGCTTTAAATGATACATTAAACAAGAGGGACTTAATTGATATTTATAGGACATTCCATCCAAAAACAACAGAATACACATTTTTCTCAAGTGCTCATGGAACATTCTCCAGGATAGATCATATCTTGGGTCACAAATCAAGCCTTGATAAATTTAAGAAAATTGAAATTGTATCAAGTATCTTTTCCGACCACAATGCTATGAGACTAGACCTCAATTACAGGAAAAGAGCTGTAAAAAATACAAACACATGGAGGCTAAACAATACACTACTTAATAACAAAGTGATCACTGAAGAAATCAAAGGTGAAATTTAAAAATACCTAGAAACAAATGACAATGGAGACACGACGACCCAAAACCTATGGGATGCAGCAAAAGCAGTTCTAAGAGGGAAGTTTATAGCAATACAATCCCACCTTAAGAAACAGGAAACATCTCGAATAAACAACCTAACTTTGCACCTAAAGCAATTAGAGAAAGAAGAACAAAAACATCCCAAAGTTAGCAGAAGGAAAGAAATCATAAAAATCAGATCAGAAATAAATGAAAAAGAAATGAAGGAAACGATAGCAAAGATCAATAAAACTAAAAGCTGGTTCTTTGAGAAGATAAACAAAATTGATAAACCATTAGCCAGACTCATCAAGAAAAAAAGGGAGAAGACTCAAATCAATAGAATTAGAAATGAAAAAGGAGAAGTAACAACAGACACTGCAGAAATACAAAAGATCATGAGAGATTACTACAAGCAACTCTATGCCAATAAAATGGACAACCTGGAAGAAATGGACCAATTCTTAGAAATGCACAACCTGCCAAGACTGAATCAGGAAGAAATAGAATATATGAACAGACCAATTACAAGCACTGAAATTGAAACTGTGATTAAAAATCTTCCAACAAACAAAAGCCCAGGACCAGATGGCTTCACAGGTGAATTCTATCCAGCATTTAGAGAAGAGCTAACACCTATCCTTCTCAAACTCTTCCAAAGTATAGCAGAGGGAGGAACACTCCCAAACTCATTCTACGAGGCCACCATCACCTTGATACCAAAACCAGACAAGGATGTCACAAAGAAAGAAAACTACAGGCCAATATCACTGATGAACATAGATGCAAAAATCCTCAACAAAATACTAGCAAAGAGAATCCAACAGCACATTAAAAGGATCATACACCATAATCAAGTGGGGTTTATTCCAGGAATGCAAGGATTCTTCAATATACGCAAATCAATCAACGTGATACACCATATTAACAAATTGAAGGAGAAAAACCATATGATCATCTCAATAGATGCAGAGAAAGCTTTCGACAAAATTCAACACCCATTTATGATAAAAACCCTGCAGAAAGTAGGCATAGAGGGAACTTTCCTCAACATAATAAAGGCCATATATGACAAACCCACAGCCAGCATCGTCCTCAATGGTGAAAAACTGAAACCATTTCCACTAAGATCAGGAACAAGACAAGGTTGCCCACTCTCACCACTCTTATTCAACATAGTTTTGGAAGTTTTAGCCACAGCAATCAGAGAAGAAAAGGAAATAAAAGGAATCCAAATTGGAAAAGAAGAAGTAAAGCTGTCACTGTTTGCAGATGACATGATACTATACATAGAGAATCCTAAAGATGCTACCAGAAAACTACTAGAGCTAATCAATGAATTTGGTAAAGTTACAGGATACAAAATTAATGCACAGAAATCTCTGGCATGCCTATACACTAATGATGAAAAATCTGAAAGTGAAATCAAGAAAACACTCCCATTTACCATTGCAACAAAAAGAATAAAATATCTAGGAATAAACCTACCTAAGGAGACAAAAGACCTGTATGCAGAAAATTATAAGACACTGATGAAAGAAATTAAAGATGATACAAATAGATGGAGAGATGTACCATGTTTTTGGATTGGAAGAATCAACATTGTGAAAATGACTCTACTACCCAAAGCAATCTACAGATTCAATGCAATCCCTATCAAACTACCACTGGCATTTTTCACAGAACTAAAGCAAAAAATTTCACAATTTGTATGGAAACACAAAAGACTCTGAATAGCCAAAGCAATCTTGAGAACGAAAAATGGAGCTGGAGGAATCAGGCTCCCTGACTTCAGACTAGACTACAAAGCTACAGTAATCAAGACAGTATGGTACTGGCACAAAAACAGAAAGATAGATCAATGGAACAGGATAGAAAGCCCAGAGATAAACCCACGGACATATGGTCACCTTATCTTTGATAAAGGAGGCAGGAATGTACAGTGGAGAAAGGACAGTCTCTTCAATAAGTGGTGCTGGGAAAACTGGACTGGGACATGTAAAAGTATGAGATTAGATCACTCCCTAACACCATACACAAAAATAAGCTCAAAATGGATTAAAGACCTAAATATAAGGCCAGACACTCTCAAACTCTTAGAGGAAAACATAGGCAGAACACTCTATGACATAAATCACAGCAAGATCCTTTTTGACCCACCTCCTAGAGAAATGGAAATAAAGACAAAAATAAACACATGGGACCTAATGAAGCTTAAAAGCTTTTGCACAGCAAAGGAAACCATAAACAAGACCAAAAGACAACCCTCAGAATGGGAGAAAATATTTGTAAATGAAGCAACTGACAAAGGATTAATCTCCAAAATTTATAAACAGCTCATGCAGCTCAATAACAAAAAAACAAACAACCCAATCCAAAAATGGGCAGAAGACCTAAATAGACATTTCTCCACAGAAGATATACAGACTGCCAACAAACACTTGAAAGGATGCTCAACATCTTTGCTCATTAGAGAAATGCAAATCAAATCTACAATGAGATATCATCTCACAGCAGTCAGAATGGCCATCATCAAAAAAGCTAGAAACAATAAATGCTGGAGAGGGTGTGGAAAAAAAGGAACACTCTTGCATTGCTGGTGGGAATGTGAATTGGTACAGCCACTATGGAGAACGGTATGGAGGTTCCTTAAAAAACTACAAATAGAGCTACCATATGACCCAGCAATCCCACTACTGGGCATATACCCTGAGAAAACCATAATTCAAAAAGAGACATGTACTAAAATGTTCATAGCAGCCCTATTTACAATAGCCCGGAGCTGGAAACAACCTAAGTGTGCATCATCAGATGAATGGGTAAAGAAGATGTGGCACATATATACAATGGAATATTACTCAGCCATAAAAAGAAATGAAATTGAGCTATTTGTAATGAGGTGGATGGACCTAGAGTCTGTCATACAGAGTGAAGTAAGTCAGAAAGAGAAAGACAAATACTGTATGCTGACACATATATATGGAATTTAAGAAAAAAAAATGTCATGAAGAACATAGGGGTAAGACAGGAATAAAGACACAGACCTACTAGAGAATGGACTTGAAGATATGGGGAGGGGGAAGGGTAAGCTGTGACAAAGTGAAAGAGTGGCATGGACACATATACACTACCAAACGTAAGGTAGATAGCTAGTGGGAGGCAGCCGCATAGCACAGGGAGATCAGCTCGGTGCTTTGTGACCGCCTGGAGGGGTGGGATAGTGAGGGTGGGAGGGAGACGCAAAAGGGAGGGGATATGGGAACATATGTATATGTATAACTGATTAAATTTGTTATAAAGCAAAAAATTAAAAAATAAAATTAAAAAAAAAGAACCCAATAAAAAAAATGGGCAGAAGACCTAAATAGACATTTTTCCAAAGAAGACATACAAATGGCCAACAGGCACTTGAACAGGTGCTCAATATTGCTAATTATTAGAGAAATGTACATGAAAACTACAATGAGGTATCACTCTCACAGTTCAGAATGGCCATTTTTAAAATGTCTATTAATACTAAAAGCTGGAGAGGGTGTGGAGAAAAAGGAACCCTCCTGCACTGTTGGTGGGAATGTAATTTGGTGCAGCCACTATGGAGAACAGTATGGAAGTTCCTTAAAAATTAAAAATAGCGTTAATCATATGATCCTGCAATCCCACTCCTGGGCATATATCCAGAAAAAATTCTGATTTGAAAAGATACATACATGCATCCCAATGTTCACAGCTGCACTGTTTACAGTAGCCAAGACATGGAAGCAACCTAAATGTCCATCAACAGATGAATGGATAAAGAATATTACTCAGCCATAAAAAAGTGTGAAATAATGACATCTGCAGCAATATGGATGGACCTAGAGATTATTATATTAAGTGAAGTAAATCAGACAGAGAAAGACAAATATCATGATATCACTTGCATGTGGAATCTAAAAAAAATGATACAAATGGACTTATTTACAAAATAGAAATTGACCCACAGAAATAGAAAACAAACTTATGGTTACCAAAGGGGATAGAAGGAGTGGGGTGGAGATAAATTAGGAATTTGGGATTAACATATACACACTACTATATATAAAATAGATAAACAACAAGGACCTACTGTATAGTACATGGAACTATATTCAGTATCTTGTAATAATCTCTAGTGGAAAAGAATCTGAAAAAGAATATATATATACACATACATGTATGTATGTGTGTGTGTGTATAACTGAATCACTTTACTGTACACCTGAAACTAACACAACATTGTAAATTAACTATACTTCAATTTAAAAAATGGTTTTAGAAAATCTGTTAATAACAATAGCAAAGCAGTAAAAAAAAAAAAAAAAGAATACAGTTTAGTCTGACAAGACCTATGGACTTAACTACCATGCAAAAACTGCCTCCTAGTTACACCAATTTTCTTTTTTTCTGGCCATGCTACACGGCTTGAAAGATCTTAGTCCCCTGACCAGAGATCAAACCCGGGCCCTCAACAGTGAAAGTGCAGAGTCCTAACCACTGGACCGCCAGGAATTCCCTAGTTAGGTCAATCTTGCTAGTATGGTACATTAGGCCCAAACCAAGCTCTTCATCCTCATCTCTGCTCCTTACATTCTAAAAACTGAACCCTTCAACCCTGCTACCGTTGCTCAAATTCTTTGCCCTTTCAACACTAAAATCATTTGCTTAGTATGGTGATCTACATAAGGCAGATGCTTGAAATATTTGTTTCCCTCTTCCACTCTTCATGACTCCTACCCATGTACATTCTTTTTCTTCTGCCTGTAATTTCCTTTCCCCTTTCTATGTCCAGCACATTCTGAATCATTTTTCAAAAGTCAGTTGGAATATTTCCTCCTACCTCATCAAGCCTTCCAGTCTGCCCTAGGAAGAGTTAGTTTTCTGCACCTCTTTACTCCCATAGCATACCTTTAATTTCTTCATAGTGGTCTTTAGCCCCTCATATTGCAATAAATCTATTTATAAGTCTATCTCCTACTATTCATCTACTGTGAACTCACTAGGGTCAGAGAATGTCGTATTCACATCTGAATCTACCACCACTAGTATACCTAACAAGTCCTCAAAATCATTATTGAATGAATAGTATTTCAATCAATGAGATAAATATATTTTATACAGGCTCTTATCTTTTTAGTTAGCTCTCCTGAAATTTAATTCTAGCCCCTGCTACTATTTTACATAATTAAAAGTAGAATGAGAAACATGTTAAGCATTGCAAAAATCACTCAAAATGGTTTAGAGCTAACCAATATGGCAGCCACTAGCCACATGTGGTTATGAAGCCCTTGGAATATGGTAAATGGGAAATGAGACATCCTGTAAATATAAAATACACACAGAAATTCAAATATTAAATATTTCATTAATAATTTTTATATTTATTACAAATGTAAGTGGCATTTTGGAAATATTAGGTTAAATAAAAAGTATTATTAAAATTAATTTGTTTCTACTTTTCTAATGTGACTACTAGGAAAATTTTAAATTAGATATGTGGCTTGCATTATATTTCTGCTGGGAAGTGCCAGTTTAGAGTTTATAATTTTACAGGGGTATTCACACTGTGATTTGGGTAGGAAAACACTGGCCTGGGGAATCAGGAACCTCTCTCCTCCAAAGTCACATACATAAAGCAAGAAAGAAGGAAGGAAAGAAAGGAAGTTACATTTTAACTAACAAACAGCTCAGTAAACAAGTTAATATACCACATGACTACATATTTGGAGGATTAAAAAAATCATTATCTTTTCAACTTAACAACTAGTTATTCAGTCTTCTTTATATAGTAATAATTTCATAATTGTTAATCAAACACTGAGAAGGCCCTGGCTGTGTCTTGAATTTAATACAGATAGGGAAAAATATAAAATGATAGCTAAAACACTAGGACTTCCTAAGGGAAGGCATTAGCCAATAGAACTTAGAATGAGAGGAACTTATATTTTATTGACCTTTTAATATTTCTGACGTTTATGAGACGTCACCTCAAATTCTTACTGAAGAGAGCTAGAGAAGAAAGAAAAAGAGATACAGAAAGGAAAATAAATGAAATGAAAGAAACAAGCAGGAAAGGGAAGGAAAAGAGAAGAAAAAAGAGAAAAGGAAAATAGAAAAGAAAAATTTCAGAGTCCACACTCTCAATTTATAATGATCATTGAAGTTTATTTTTTATTAGAATAGAGACATTTCTACTATGGTGGTTCTATGGTTATTAGAGGTCTTCTAGTCTAAGTCTTAGTCAATTATTGAACTCTGCTCTGATAACCTCAACAAATCAGTGGAAGACACACTTTGCTAAGTTCAATAATCAGTACTAATAAGGTCTATATTGTAATTATGTTCCACAGTTAATTTTTAGATTTCTTGGTAAATAGAAAGAATTATATAATTGTCACTGCTATTTTTAAATGAGGTTTATTTTATGGTAGCTATAATAATATCAGTGGTTTTATTATTATGACAAAATTTCAAGGAAATGTGATTGTTATTTTCTAGGTATTTCCTATAAAGGTTATTATAATCATAGCATGGTATGGTACAAAAATTACTGGTCAGAAAATTCAGAGATTTGAGCTTTTGTCAGCCTGTCCCTTTTTTTCCCCTCACTTCAAAATCATTCAATAAAAATGATCTACTCCACTCAACCTACAGATTTGTTGCAAAAGGTATTATTTCATTTTTATATTTTTAAGATAAAAAGCAGATAGTTCTTTAATGTAATCCAAGTTTACACTGTTCATTCCCATCTCAGATTTAAAAGACTTCAAAATTCTCTACAGTTTTCCTTGGTGTTAATAAACAGAGTTGTTTAGAAGAAAAAAAAAAAGATTGAAATTGCTATTGCAGAATCAAAACATGAAAAACATTTTCTCACCACTCCTCAACTGTTCAACCTCACAGAAGTGCGTTCCAGTGGGAGTATGAATAAATGCATGGGCATGCTTAACTCCATTCTGAAAATTAGGGAAAAAAAATTATTTCCAGTAAAATTTCAACATATGTCATAAAGCCAATTTCTTTAATTAAACTGAGCGCACGAAAAAGTGAGGTAACCTTTTCAAAACGCTTCCAAGGGACTTCTTCCACATAGACTTGAACTCGAATAACATGGTTAAAGGAAGAAAGGAAATGCTCACAGATATTCACAGCAAAACTTTCTATGCTTTTGATCTGTAAAAAGAAAAAAATGTGAATGATTAGAAATACTTGTCCCACTTAAAAATCATTTTAAAATATCCATGGGACTCTCTTTCCTGATAAAGTGTTTTTTAGAATCAGAGAAGCAAAGAATTAGAGATGAATTGGTCCTAATCCCAATTTTTCACAAGGGCTCCTAAGTGTAGTTAATGGATCACCATCACCAGGTCAGACTATCCTGTTTTTAAAAGAAAACTGTGTGCAGGAGAGGATGTGTCTATCCATCAGTGGATGAGCAAAAAGGAACTTAACGTTCAGATTCTCCTCACGGTGAGCTCAGTCATCACCCATGCCAGCTAAAGTACTGCAGGATACTTCAAAACACTCTGCTGTCTTCATGAGGCTGGGAAACAGGCCTCCCAGTTTCCCAAAGAAAAATGTTAATGAAGGGTCACTTCAGCTTCCTTGCCTTGCAAACAGGCCTTCTATTGACCATTCCCAGCTCTCCACCCCCATAAAGCAGCTCCCTACTTCCATCCAAATTCTTCAGGTTAATTTCTACGCAATGTTTTATGGTCCTAGTACAGTCTACAGATTATTTATGGCTTTGCCTATAATTAAGGTAGACTGTATAGGTTTCCCAAGGATAGTTTTGTTTTATACCTGTTGTCTCAGAATAATTATTAATAAGCATCCTTAATTATTAATAATTATTAATAAAAATTAATAATTATTAATAAGCATCCTTATTAATAAGCATAATTATTAATAAGCATCCTATTTCACTCTGAAAAGTATCCTGGTTTGGATAAGAAATTATACAGTTACTCTATCTACAATGAATAAATTTAAATTGGTTTTAAGATCCAGGTCCATTCTTTCACTTTTCTTAACTTCTCACATAGTTCAGGAAATATAAGAATTTGTGTTATATAGAGACCCTCTTCTTTAACACAATACAGAGCTTATTTTCAATTCATTTTTAAAGAAAGCAATGCCTTTTTCCATAGCCCTGCCTATACTTGCTGGACCATTCTGATTAACAAGAGAAAGATTCAGACCTTGCAGAAATAATATTTCAATTAGTTTGTTCGGGTTTCCCTGGTGGCACAGTGGTTAAGAATCCGCCTGCCAAATGAGGGGACATGGGTTCAAGCCCTGGTCTGGGAAGATCCCAAATGCTGTGGAGCAACTAAGCCCGTGTGCCACAACTACTGAAGCCCGCGTGCTTAGAGCTCGTGCTCCACAACAAGAGAAGCCACCACAATGAGAAGCCTGCGCACCACAACGAAGAGTAGAACCCGCTTGCCGCAACTAGAGAAAGCCGCATGCAGCAACGAAGATGCAATGCAGCCATAAATAAATAAATAAATAAATTTCTAAAAAAAAAATTAGTTTGTTCATTTTGTGCATTATGGGTGTGAATTCTCATGCAAAAGCACGAGAAAAGAAGCTTTCCAGTCTACATTTCTTGCCTTTCTAGACTTCTTAGCAAATAAAAAATTTATCTTGAATTGCCCAGAAATCTGCTGGTCGTCCAGCACAGTTTCACTCACACTTAGAGAAACCTGAGGTAAAAGTGCTAAGAGATTAGAGTCTATCAGTTCCAAGACCCTTCTGAAAAGTACAGCTACCATCAAATGTGCACACTAAGTGGTCACGGAGTTGGGAAAATCAGGAAGGTATTAAAAGTTGGACAGATCTCGAAATGTATCTTATACTTGATTTTCTTCTAGAGTAATACCAAGAAGAGAAATGGTACTTTCTTCTATAAATGCACACCATTCTAAAAGAAAAAAATAATAGGACTCAAATAATTGCATGACAAAAATGTGTAAAATTCTATTTGGAAATCTTCTCAGGGCCTTGATTTGCAAATGATCCTAATTAAGAGATAACATGTAAATTTGTCAAGTAGGATTCTCTGCCTAAAAAATGTTGTAGTGAGTTGAGAACCAAGAAAAGAGAAAAAATGGGAAAAAAAGAAGAAAAGAAAAGAGAATAAAGAGGTGAGTTTTTTTTTTAAAAAAAAGCAAGATTTTCTGTAAAGCTGAGACTTTAGAATAGAATATGAATTTTTTCAATGGTTTAAATGTAAAAATAGGGTTAAAAAGTACAGGGTACTTGAAATAAGCAAGTAGTATCCTCATAATATAGTACGGTGATTTCTGCATCCAGATGGGCAGCAGCTAAGAAGTAGAATGACACATACGCCTTTGAACTTTGCCAGGACGTGAACTGTGTTCTTGATGGTGTCTGTAGGGATGAGGTCTGAATTGTCTCCATGCAGGTAATCTTTTATGGAGCTCAGAGTAAGTTGCACTGAAGTTGCCACTTCTTTAATGCTGTGATATTTTCCATCTCGCTGAATATGGAGAATTTTTACCATATCCTTCCCATAGCCAGTTCGGACAAGCTCCATCTCATCATTCTGCAATGAAAACAGTCATCTTAATGAAGAAGGCTAAATGAAAACAAGAAGTCAACTGCAATTTCTTTAAACTTTAGTTATATCATGTAATCATGAAAGGTAAGAGTCAGAGTATTCCTGAAAGAAAGATCATGCCCTACCTTTGAAGGAGAATGAGAATTTTTATGGAGAAAAGAGAATCACATGGAAAAGATGAAAATATATCAGATTGGCCTGAAGAGAGACAGGTAGATGGCTTTCTTGATAATAATAAGAACAACAATAATAATCATACCTCCTGAGCCAAACTATTTACTCTTATTTAATCTCTACTAACTTAATCCTTATATCAGCCCTATGAACTAATATTATTCCCATTTTGCAGAGGGAGAAACTGAGGTTCAAAGAATTTAAGTGACTTACCCCAGTTAGTAAAGGATAGAGCCAAGGATTCACCCTCAGTTCTGTTGGCTTCAAATTGTGTACTTCTAACTACTACATAAACCGCCTTCCTCTATAAAATCTTTTGACTATGTTAACTGGAAATAATTATATCCCCTTTTTTTTTTTTTTTGCGGTATGCGGGCCTCTCACTGTTGTGGCCTCCCCCATTGCGGAGCACAGGCTCCGGACGCGCAGGCTCCGGACGCGCAGGCTCAGCGGCCATGGCTCACGGGCCCAGCCGCTCCGCGGCATATGGGATCCTCCCAGACCGGGGCACGAACCCGTATCCCCTGCATCGGCAGGCAGACTCTCAACCACTTGCGCCACCAGGGAGGCCCGATATATCCCCTTTTTTATAGAGAGTAGTATTCTGGAAAAACTGCCCTGTGATCAATAAAAACAATTTGAACATTGCTTCTTCTACTTGCTGCCAGGAAGAAGAGTAATTAGTGACGGGGTCTAGACTACCTTCAGCAGTACAGAGCCAGAGCCAAATGGCTGCAAGGAAAGCTATGCTTTTAGTGAAGAAACACTTAATAAAAACCTGTGACTGATTAATTATATCCCTGTCTGAAGCTGGAGCCCTCGTTAGTGAATACGTCCATCTCCACTGCTAGACTCTATAAGACTTGTCCCTGGGCTGTATTGGTGTTTGAGAGAAGAGGCAGGAGGGAGCAGAGGGACAGGAAAACCTATTTTATTTAGCATGAAAATTAACATTAAAATGGTAATGAGGAAAGGTGACAAAAATAAAAGTAAACCAAAAACAACATTCAGTGAGAATCTGGGGAGGGTCGCAAAGAAGAAACCTCATCTGCGAATCCCACATAGGCGATGTGCTCAGATAGGCCAAGGGCTGCCTAAATATCTACCCTCATAAAAAAAATCACCAACTCCCTTGAGAGGAAATTAAAAATGTTAGCCAACAGCAGAAATTATTGTCATATTCTTAATCAAAGTGGGGTAGTGAAGGTTGTCTTAAATCTTGGGGATAGAGCCTGGTAGGGCATGCTGCTGTTGGTTATTGAACATACCCTGGAGGTCTGTGGTGTCTGAATTCAGTGCCTCCTCTGTAGCAGGGACACATGTAAGGGACAACTCTTGGAAAGGCCCCTTGGATGCATCTGACCCAATCTTTGGGGGACTCATCTTCCAGAAAAGTATCAATAAGAAAACCTAAAGAGCAGATTTAAAGGATCCTAATAAGAACTATAATGCTGACAGGGAAAGAGGCACAGTTGTGTGATTGTAGTGGCTTTGAAATCAGACCAGTTCCAAATTCTGCCTTACCACTTATAGCTTTGTGGCTTGTGACAAATAATTTGATGTCCCTGAGCCTCAGTTTCCTGCTTTGTACAAATGGAGATAACTGCCCCTACAAGTAGAGTTGCTGGTGAATGTGAAAGGGCTGGCTCAGTCCCTGGTACCTGGTGGTGCAGTGAGGTCAACCCCAGTAAGAGTGGCCATGTCAGGCCTGGCTGTGGATGTAGCAGCAGAAGAGATAACAGAGGGGAACTTGATTAAGGGCACTAGTTTTTAGAGTGGGAAGCACTGCTGGAAACAGCAGAAGGAAGACACTGGCATGTCTCGAACTGCAAGGGATTCTACCTGGGCCAGGGAGGCACTTGGCTGGCTTGGGGTCCCTGGATGGTATGGGCTGAGGTCCAGGACCAAAGGTCTCTGAGACCTTCCATCATTCTTGGCACACAGCAGGACTTAACAAATGTTATTCCTCAGTCCCATCCCCTGCCACTAAATACCCAAGTAGGTTATTCTGTTAAAAGCAAGTGATACCCATGAGATAGAGAGTAAGATTAAATGATAGCTACCATTCATTTCCCTACCCCTGCTCATCAGTTCAGCTTCATATCTTGCCACACCCTATTTCAAACTCCACTTCAGCTATCCTGAGCTAATTGTGGTCACCCAGGCCCTGCATGTGTTCTTCTTTGCCTGTAGGCCTTTGAATTTGCTATTACTTCTTTCTTGAACATTCTTTCTCTTCCTTGCTACCCAACTACCAATCTCTTTACCTGCCTAACTTATTCTGACTCAACTTTTTTAAGTCTCAGATGTCACTTCCACTAGGTAATTTGCCCCAGCCCTTCAAGTCTGGAGTAGGTGCCCCTTCTATGTGCTCTCAAAATGCTCTGTTATTGCCTTATCAGAGTCTTTATCAAATCACATTACAATAGCCTCTTCATGGGTCTGATTTGTTCAAAAACAGTAAACTATGAAAGCAGAAACAATTTCTATCTTGGTCGCCATGGCAACCCCAGTGCTCAGCAGAATGCTTGGAACACAATTGGTGCTTAATAAATGTATCATGGCTCTCTCGGCCTTAGCGCCATCTTCGGAGAAACCTCCGCGCCATGAGAGCGAAGTGGAGGAAGAAGCGAATGCGCAGGTTGAAGCGCAAAAGAAGAAAGATGAGGCAGAGGTCCAAGTAAACTTGTACACCCATGGAAGCCACAGGAGCAGAAACAAGGGAAGCCAGAGGCCAGGGTCGCTGGTACAAATTGTTGGACTGCTTGGCTACTGTCTAGAACTTGTCTCAGTGGATCTGGAACATCGATGGCCATTCTGATCACCTCTACCGCCTTTGAGAGACCCACCTTGCTCATATCAAAACGGTCCCTTTTGGTCCTTTGCCCTGGACCTTTGACATACTGGACTAGTTCTATTCTCAGTTGTGGCTGAATGTAACATGTAACAATAAATCATCTCTTTTGCTGTCTTAGCTGAAGAAAAAAAAATAAAAAAAAAATAAATGTATCATGAATGACCAAATGCTGCCCCACCACCTGCACCTCTCGTGTAGTGACATGGAATAGTTCATGAAAATCCCCCAAAGATTGCAATACAGGAAAAGGTGCTTCAGCTCAGACCCCAATCGGGAAGTTCCTCTTCCTGGGAAAGTGAGGAAAGCAACTTCTGCCCTCTGGTCACCACAGCCTGGAGATCACAGGCACAGCTGGCTGGAGAATAAAGGGCCAGGAAGGGCAGAATTGCAGGTAGACAAAGTTAGTGACACAGCACAAAGTGTTCACATTGCTAATAAGACAGAGCATTCTAGCACTGTGCAGCTATCCTGGAGTTCATGCATGACACACGTGGGAGAGGTCAGCACTCTTTAGCAAGCTCCCACCTGGACTGTGATGCTCTGGCAAAAGCTGAGTAATCATGTGTACTGAGAAAAGAGTCAGAATAAAGAGGACATAACCATCTGAGACTGGAGCAGGATGGAACAAGAACGGTGTGGGACACCCAAGAGTCCCTCAGCAGGACCTGACAGAACAGATAATGGCCCAGGCCAGACTGAGGCTGTTCTCATCAATAAGACCTCCCTAGTCCTGCAGTCTGAGAAACAGGAAGTAGGTGCCAGAATCCTATTGTGTATAATGCACAGTGTAGGGCAGGGATCCATGTCCAAGATAACCATACAGTAAAATCCCAACCATACAGTAAAATCTCATCTGGAGGGTGGGCAGGTAGCTGAGAGGATGGAGTCAGACAGGCCCAGTGTGAGTCTCTGTTCCCCCACCTATTAGCTCTGTGAATGGTGGCAAATTTCTTCATTTATAAAATTAATAATAGTAGTGCCCATCTAGCAGGATTGCTGTGAGGATTATAGGACAAAAAACCATAAAGCACTTAGAAAAGTGCCTGGCAAATAAGAAATGTTCAATAAATGTAGCTATGATTATCATTGATAAATAATAATTATATGTCATATTTTGCATCAAAGGGTCCTTCCAGTTACTGTTAGAGAGCAATAGTCAGACTGTATACCAATCCAGAGCTAGGGTGGCTAAAATCAAAGACTGCTGCTATGATATGGCCTACTTCTGCCTTCATACTTTTGTTGTCTTTCCTCAGGCTTGTGTGGCTTGAGGGAACAAAGTCATAAAAGGAAACAATTTCCTAGAGTAATACTCTGGACAAAATGTCAGTAGGAGTAAATCTATACTTGGCTCTACACAAGAAAAATTCCCTTTTCTTAGACATGTCTTGAAATATAAAGAGATAGAGAATCATTGATTGCCTGCAAGTAATGTTGGAAGAACTCTCAGAGATTTTAAATGAATCTTACGCATTTTCGCTTAGATACTGAGTGTTCTCTTATTTCCACGTCATATTGAAAGTGATGTAGGTTGTCACTACAGGTCTAGGAGTTCTTAGCCTGGAGTCTGTTAAGCTCCATAAGGCCCAGTGGATGGATTTGAGGTGGAAAATATATTAGGAAAGATAAGGGAAAACCTTTATAAATTTTAATTTTAAAATGACTAGAATTTTCTCTCAAGTATTAGAAGAGCTTTTGTAAGCATATCTCTACCCTCCATAACAGAGGGAAATACAGAAGTGCTAGCTATTTTGGACCCATCACACATATTTAAACAACAGTTCAGTTGCAGTGTGCAGTGATAGATGGAAGAAGTATGCATGGAGACATGCCTCCTTCTTTATCTTTGGAATGTGCTAGAGAAGTTCTTTCAATTTTCCACCTAGATTTTTCCTTTGCCTGGCTATTTTCTTGGGTATCTGTGAACAAGAAGACTTCTGAGAAAAACGCTGAACTAATATGAGAAAAAGCGTCACTCATATGAACCATCTTAATATCACTTTGTTGGATCTTAATAATACATAAATATAAGAACAATAATGATGAATAATAATCTTAGAGGCATCTGGTATTTTTTGGCTGCTTAGAATCAACTAAATCTCAGATGGAAAAATATTGATATCTGCTAGCAAATGTCATGTTGCTTTAGGCTGTAGAGTGGCTTATTTTTACTATCAAGGGGGGATATGCCTTGAGTTATGTTCAAAGTGTGGCTCCAAAGGGATTTGTCAAGCAGATGTTTCAAGCACAATGTAACGACTCATATGCATAATTATTGCAGAAAGGGCAACCTGTCACCTAATGAAGACTCCATCTACAGGTGCTCCGTTATTTTCATACTTCTGCCTATTAGAAAGGATGAGAGACTCATCACTAAATGTCAAGGGAAATGCTAATTTTCTTCTTGCCAGCCTCTCCATAGTGCCAATACCCTTAGGGCAGGGAACTGGAACAAGGCCTCAGGAGCCTCTAGGAATAGGAGCAGAGAACCTCACAACGAAGAATTGATGGAGACCTCCAAACATGCAGTTGGAAGGAAATTCTACTGAAATGCATACACTGAAAGATTTCTCTTTCCTAATGTATAAGACTTGAAAATAAAAATAATAGTAGCAACAATTTAGTGAGGGTTTGATGGGAAATTTCTATATATGAGTTCCTCTAACCCTTTACAAGAACCCTGTGAAGCAGATATCCTTAACCAAGTTTTACAAAGGAAGACACTAGGATTAGGTAACTTGCCAAGGTCACACAGTTACTGGGTGACAGAGGGAAGAGGAGTACCTCGACCATTTGCCCCAAAGTGACATGTTCTTTCTCACTACATCAGAGTCCCTACATTCATTAGGGAGAGAAAGGAAGTATTCTGATCCCGCCCAGAAGGAGGGAAGTGGGCATGCTACTGCAGAAACTTGCATTTCTATACCATTTAAAAATTTTTCTATCCACTAAAGACCTATATTATCTTATCTATTCCTTATAAAAACCCTGTGATTTGGTGGGAAGGACCCTTATTTTAATATAAACTAGATCAGTGATGTTAAGTGAGCTTCCCAAAGTCACACAGCTGACAGGCAGACTGGTATAGTGTAAAGGGCCCTATTGAGACTGAACAGTGTTATTCTACCTACACTATACTAGGCAGAACTTACCCAAAACTGGGAGATGCCCCCTGCTCAAACCATTGGTTTTTCTAGCACTTCAGTCATTTTTCTAAATTACAGATAAATTCTAAGCTCAGATGAATTCTGTGTTTACTGCAGGTTTGTTTAAACTGTGAAATAAGGGAAGGAAAGAAGGGTGCTTGTCCTCTGGGGCAGGATTAAAATTCAGCTTCATGCCTTCAACAATGGGACACAACTTTTGAGTTGAACATTGACTTTTTTCTGGATCAGGACCATTGAAAACACGAGTAATGGATGCTTCTTTGTGGTCAATAGAACCATATCACTAAAGGACTCTTTTCAGTCCATCTGCAAGGACAAAGAAATAACTGCATCATAATAGAAAAGAAACAAGGTAAGAAGGAACCAACATTTAATGAGCACCACTTATGTGCTGGAGGCTATGTACACAGCATCTCACCGAATCCTGATAGCATTTTGTAAAGGTGCAGCTCATGAGTTCCACCTTTAGAAAAGGAAGCTGACACTCATGAGGTTAAATAGTTTGGTCAAAACCTCATGGCTAATGAGAGGTAGGACCAGGCATGGAACCCAGGTTTGCCTGCTTATTTTTATGATACTCAGCTATCTCCCTGATATAACATTATAGTGAAGTTCTTTATAATGGGATTTTACCTACATACTCACATTTATTTGTTTCTCTGATTAGATTTAATTCATTGTAAAATCTGCATAACCCCAAAACTGAAGTCTCTGATACATTTTTCATTCAATCCATACGTTCATCTCTATTTATTTAATTCCTTCTAGTGACAAGCACCGTGGTAAGTGCTGGAGATAAACAGCAAACGAGGCAGTCACTATTCTGCCCTGATAGAGATTAGAACAAAATTTAGAGTAGAATAAACTTTTCTGGTAAAGAATCAAAGAGTATTTTAGGTTTTACAGGCTGTATAATCTCTGTTGCAACTACTTAGCTCTGCCATTATGGCATAAAGTAGCTATACATAGTACATAAATGAATGAGTGTGACTGTATTCCAATAAAACTTTATTTACAGGAACAGACAGTGGGCCAGATTTGACCCACAGGAGTTTGCTGACCTCTGCTTTCTAGAGGAACTTCAGAAAAGAAACCAAGTGTTTAGAACACATTGTGATAATTACTCTAATTGAAAAAATACAGTGGGTTTTGGGACTATATTGTAAGGGACACCTAAGCTGGATTGAGAGAGATGGGGGATGGCTCCCAGAAGGAACTGGTATCCACAAAGCCCCCTAAGTGATGAGTAGGAATTAACCAAATAAAACTGTCTGGTCCTCTTCCACTTATTCTACTTATATTTCCCTTTAACCACATTTTTCATGAACAATTCTTTATTTTACAAACACCTGAGTCATTTTGTTTGTCTCATCCTATTTCATCAAAATAATGATGCAACAAGCATTCAACTTTCTGTCACATTCTAGATTTTACTCTGTATATTAAGTCTTTTAACAGTTTGAACAAAAATAAAGTTGAACTTAAATATGAAAATTTTATGGTATGTAAACCATACCTCAAAAAGTTATTGAGGATGAATAAATAAAGCCAACAGTCTAACTCCCAGGAGTCCTCACAGGATGACTGCACTTTGATGAAGCCAGCACAGACCAGGGTCTGGAGAAACCCAACTTTATCTCAACCTCAAATTCTCACACATAAATCTTTAAGGAACATGAACTCATAACCAAAAATCAAAGGTACACATGGTAGCAAAGTATTATGAGAAAGAGTCATAGAAATAACAGGTAGCAAAGTCTGACTGGCAAAGATTGGAATTATCAGACACAAAATAAAAGTCATATATTTAATATTTTTGCAGAAATGAAAGAGAAGGTTGAATAGCTTCTCTCAAGCAAGAAATAAGGCACTATAAAAAAGACAAAGAAAATTTGAAAAATAACCCAACAGAACTTCTAGAACTGAATTAATAAGTGGATTAAGAAACAGATTGAACACAACTGAAGAAAGAACTAGTTATTTGTAAGAGGTAAAGTAACAGATTAATCTTGCCAAAGAGAGAATTAGAGAACTGAAAGACTGATCCAAATAAAGAATCAGGGACTAATGCAGACACACATGAGATAGAATATATGAAAGAGACATAAAATGTACTAGAAATCAACTTACTTACAGAACAGAAACAGACTCAAAGACATACAAAACAAACTTATGGTTACCAAAGTGGAAAGGTTGGGGAGAGGGATAAACTAGGAATTTGGGAGTAACATATATACACTACTATATATAAAATAGATAAACAATAAGGACCTGTTGTATAGCACAGGAACTCTACTCAATAATTTGTAATATAACCTACATGGGAAAAGAATCTGAAAAAGAATATATATATTCAGCTACTTTTGAGTTGAACATTTTTTATCTGGATCAGAATATATATATTATTTTTCAGATTCTTTTCCCATGTAGGTTAGTACAAAATATTGAGTAGAGTTCCCTGTGCTATACAGTAGGTCCATGTTGTACACTGAGAAAACAATAATTCATAAAGAGACATGTACCACAATGTTCACTGCAGCACTACTTACGGTAGCCAGGACATGGAACCAACCTAAGTGTCCATCAACACATGAATGGATAAAGAAGATGTGGCACATATATACAATGGAATATTACTCAGCCATAAAACGAAACAAAATTGAGTTATTTATAGTGAGGTGGACGGACATAGAGTCTGTCATACAGAGTGAAGTAAGTCAGAAAGAGAAAAACAAATACCATATGCTAACACATATATATGGAATCTAAAAAGGAAAAAAAATGGTTCTGATGAACTTAGGGGCAGGACAGGAATAAAGATGCAGACATAGAGAATGGACTTGAATACATGGGGAGGAGGAAGGGTAAGCTGGGACGAGCTGAGAGAGTGGCATTGACATATATACACTACCAAATGTAAAATAGATAGATAGTGGGAAGCAGCCGCATAGCACAGGGAGTTCAGCTCGGTGCTTTGTGACCACATAGAGGGGTGGGATAGGGTGGGTGGGAGGGAGATGCAAGAGGGAGGGGATATGGGGTTATATGTATACATATAGATGAAACTAATACAACATTGTAAAGCAATTATACTTCAATAAAGATGTTTAAAAAAAGGAGATATAGATATATAGATATATAGATATATTCTTTACTGTGCACCTGAAACTAACACAACATTGTAAATCAACTACAATTAAAAAAATTTTTTAAGAATAGTATTAAAAATGTACTAGAAAGATATGATAGAGAGAATGTGGAAGAGGCAAAATTTGAAGAGATCAAGACTGAGATTTTCACAACTAGAGATTATCATACTAAGAGAAGTAAGTCAGAAAGAGAAAGGCAAATGCCATATGATATCACTTATATGTGTGGAATCTAAAATATGATACAAATGAACCTATCTATGAAATGGAAACAGAAACATGGACATAGAGAACAGACTGGTGGTTGCCAAGGGGGAGAGGGTTGAGGGACGGATAGAGTGGGAGGTTTGGATTAGCAGATGTAAGCTTTTATATAGAGAATGGATAAACAACAAGGTCCCACTGTATAACACAGAGAACTATATTCACTATCTTATGATAAACCATAATGGAAAAGACTATAAAAGAAAAGAATATGTATGTATAACTGAATTACTTTGCTGTACAGCAGTAATTAACACAACATTATAAACTGTAATTAAATTTTAAAAAAATACTGAGATTTTCTAGGATTATTGGATGAATGAATGCAAACTTTCAACCATTAAAAAAGAAGCCCATTACCAAGTAAAGTACTCGTCTTTGTTCACTATACTTGGTCAAATTACAATGAAGGGATTTTTTACTATTTCTACTATATAGAGGTAATCATATTGTGAAGGAGACATGATATTTTCATAATATTGTACTAATTGGGTTTCAAAAGTGGGTAATGTGAAAAACATTCTGCTCAGTTTGCATTTTCTCCATTCACCGAATTCACTGTGCTTCCTTCCACGACATTACTTTGCTGTTTTTAGTAAAAACCCAGGACTGGAATCTAGGCTTTAGGGTAATGTTGAAATCCCTGGAACCCCTCAACCACTGGTACAGTGTTTGACACCTAGTGATTGCATAAGGAAAGTTGTTGACTGACAATCAGAATGATCAGTTCAGCAACAACGAGAGATAAGAAAGCTTACTGAAAGTGACACCTGAAAGGAAAGAACCTAATTGCATTTTTCCAAATCTTGAAATAAAATTGGCTTTAGCAAAACCATCCTAATACAGATATCCTGCAGCTCAATCACAGGAAGGGCTCAGGTTGTAGTAAAAATAATCTTAGCTAACACTTATGGATCATTTACTATTTGCCAGGCACTGTGCTAAGCGTGTAATGAAGAGAAAACGGGAATTATTTTATATCCTATTCAACAAATGTTCGTTAGCCTACGTAAATGAAAACAAGTTGCTTGCATTCTGTATATGAATTAATGAATCCTAAGCCTAGTGTACTCACCTATTACCATTATAATACCAAAAGTTATCACAAGATAAAATTAAATTTATTTCACTTTAACTTAGAAAACTAAACTTCATGCTATGAAATTTTTTAAAAAACTGATGAGGGCTTCCCTGGTGGTGCAGTGGTTGAGAGTCCGCCTGCCGATGCAGGGGACACGGGTTCGTGCCCCGGTCGGGGAAGATCCCACATGCTGCGGAGCAGCTAGGCCCGTGAGCCATGGCCGCTGAGCCTGCGTGTCTGGAGCCTGTGCTCCGCAGCGGGAGAGGCCACAGCGGTGAGAGGCCCACGTACCACAAAAAACAAAAACAAACAACAAAAACTGATGAAATTTTGGGGTTGCTGAAATCCTTTTTTTCTGAGTGCAGTAAACACATACATTAAATAAAATGATACCCATGGAGGAATAGTCAGAAAAATGCTTCTCGGTTTACCAGTTTGGTAGGTTGTGAAACCAGATACAGCACAACGTTGGCCTCAGGGCAGTAAGTCTCAAAGTTTAGGGTGCAGCAGCATCACCAGAAAACTTGTAAATAATGTAGATTCTTGAGCCCAACTGGAAGAATTCTTATTTGGCAGGTTTGGTTTGAGGTCCCTTTTTGCCAGCACCACAGGAAAATGTGGGCAGGTGGTCCATAACATTCCTCACAAAATTCTGTTTTAGGAGAAAGAGCTCTAAGCCCTTTGTTTTTTATGAACACCAAGGATCCTGAACAACACCAGCTCAACCATAGAAGTGATCCAGTTTGCAAGGGTCCAATTTAGTCTGAATCCCTAAGTGACTCTGACCTGGATCCATAAGCAAAGGGACAGATCAGAACCATAATGACTTTCAGGCATAAAGTAAACTGCTATTTATTATTATAGCATCTTTAATAATTGATTCAAAGGCATCATGCACTTAAAGAAATGTTTTCATATGCCTATCTACTTCTTCCCTCCTCCAAAAAGAGAATGGTCTCACCTTTTTATAGTCATGGAAATGAGCCATTTTCCCTTTGCCTTCAACTTCAGATTCAGTTTCAAGAATGGGAAAGAATAATTTGGGCAAAACAGATGCCTGTAACATTTTTATTTGATCTGAAGCATGAGCGGTCAATATGTTTACCTGATTGCACTGCAACCAATTGGACACCAAGGCCTCTTTGAAGTAAAGCACCATGCTGAGTGGCTAAAACCAGGAGGTGGAGAGGCTATGTAAACATCTTCAGTAAAATACAACTGAATTTGCTCTTTCTTTGAAGCAAGCCTTTGAAGTACCCTTTAGGAAATGTTTCCTTAAGATAGAGAATATTACAGGTGATAGATCCTAATTATTACTAAGATACAAAGTTTTGTCATTTCTGTGTAATGTCTGAACCACAAAAATTTGCTCTCACTCATAGAGAGACAATCTTAAGGGAAAAAACATGAAACAGATTTTATTCAACATCTATTTATCAGTACAGAGTTCTGTCCACTGAATTTCATACTACATGATGTTTACTCCCAAGAGTTAACTATACATCCCTTTTTTCTTGCCAGGACTTTTTGATGACATTGCAAACTATTCAGCAGTCAACAATTCAGCACAAAGGCATTCAGAGTCACGCCGGCATGTTGTGACAGAATCACACAATTACATGGGATTCGTCCCATTCTGAAAATGCCTAAACAGCAAATGGCAGAAGTAAATAGAATCAAATGTCAGAGCCAGCACAGTCTGAGAGACTTGAAACTCAGACTCCACGATCCATGGGGAAAGTTTCCTGCTGTGCCATGGAATAAAGGTGCCAGATAGAAAATGACAGCAAGACTTCTAAGAACACCCCTGGCTTTGCTCTTCCTTGGCCTCTTTGGGATCCTGAAGGCGATAAAAATATCGTGCAGAAATGAGGAAGGTGAAGCTGTGGATTGGTAGGTAAATGAAATGTAAGGCTTGGTGCGTGCAGATAGAAAGCCAGAGTACTGGTGGCTAACTTGTGCACTGTGAAGTTCAGGAGACTTCCACTCCACCTCTCCCCTTAAAAAGAAAGCAAGTTGAAGTGTGTAAATGAGCCATGTATCCAGATAGGGGTAGGCTTCTGAATGAGAGAGCTTCCCTTTGAGAAAGAGCTTAGCAGCCCCTCGTGGGTCTGATTCATGCTCTCAGCAGGGCAAGGCTGGTGGCCACAGAGGTGCATTAGAGCTGACAGCTTCTCTCAGTTGGCAATTTCCTTTAATTTCATTGTGGCTTTCCTAACAGAACCCTTCCAACGTCCTTTTAGAGTTGATGAAGGAGAGAGGTTAATTTTTCCCTGACACTGGAGCATCTCCTTATGTGAAGGAGAAAGAGGGCTTGATGGTACAGAGCACTGTTTGGATAACCTTGTTTATTGGACAGCACAGGCAGCAGTTGGAATGGGTGGTAGGTCACCAGTCTCCTGCAGTGTCAAAGAGATGATACACAGCTTTGCGTTACAGTCATGGATTCTCCGAAATCAAAAATTTGATCACCTTTTCACTCTTTCATTAGGGTGTTTAGGTTCGTCTTTATGGTTGGCATCAAGCTTTGTGTAAACTTCAGGCTAGAGAACGTAGATCCACTCAATCAGTCTCTCAGCAAACAGTTACTGAGCTCACAACAACCCTGTGCTGAGTTTTGAAAATACAAATATGAACAAAACATAGTTCTTACCCTCGAGGAGCTCATCGTTATGTGGTAAGGACATATATGGGGCATTAGATGGGGCATTGGGGAAGATAGAGCCCAGAAGACTTCTCTGGGGAAGTATTGGGCTGGCCAAAAAGTTCGTTCAGGTTTTCCATACCATCACATGGAAAAACCCAAACAAATTTTTTGGCCAACCCAATAGTTTTGAGCTAAGTTTTGAGAACAATTATGAGTTAGTTAGAAAAACAAGGGAGATGCAAGGGCATCTCAGGCCAATGAAGAAGCAATGAGGAGGTCCAGAGGCAATAAGCAATGGGGAGAGTTTGGAAGCAGTTAAGTAAAGTTGGTGCTTTGGGAGAATGTGGGGAAATGGCAGGAAGGGAGAGGGGAGCTTAGAGAGATAGGTGAGAGCCAGGTCATGAGGGGCTTCAGGTGCTGAACTGCTGAGTCTGAAGTTGACCATGAAAGGGAGCTACTGAGAGGCTTCAAGTGGGGACTTGATAAAGTCAGATTTGCATTTTAGAAAGCCCACTGGCAGTACTCTGAAGGCCAACTGGCTGGGGACTAGTCTAGAGTCATGGAAACCAATAGGACTTCGGCAGTGTTACAGGTGAGAAGAAGTATGGACCCAAGTTAAAGAAGAGGAAATAGAGAGGAAGAACACCCTGAGAAGACTTGGTAATGGATAGGCACAGGGTAGTAGGAGAGAGGAAGAAGTTAAGAAAGACTTGCAGGTTGCTGGCTTCTGTGACTGTGTCGATGTGTTCCCTAACAGCAGGGGATGAGTAGGGTTGTCGCAAAATATTGTGAACTTGGTTTTGAAAATATGGAGTTGGAGGACTCTGAGACATCTTTGTATTCGGGTTTATCTAGACCTCAGCATAGAGATCTGGGCTAGAAATAGATTCAGAAATCTTCAGATTATAATTGGAGATGGTCACCCAAGGAAAATGTTTAAAAGTACTAGTCCTTAATTGGTGTGCCATGATAGTTGACAAACATTTCACTGGTGGGCCACCAAATTGTGATCAATATATAAAATTTATTTTTGCCACAACCAAATGGACATATTACTTAGCAATATCTGTCAGAGAGAATGCTGAGCTAAGCAGACAGGGAGGCACAGTCTAGAGCTGCTACAACTACCTGTGAGTTAAAGGGCAGAGGAACATATGGTCAGCATCAAAGAATAATTTCATGTTTTCTGCCATGTGTGAGGACATGGCCCTGAGAGTAAGAGAGCCTGGACAGGGCAGGAAAGAGCATAAATGGAAGCATAAGACTGATGAGACCCAAGTGAACGTTGAAGCTTTTCTCAGCAGTGTGAGACACTGTTGTGTGGTAATAGTGAATGCATTACAATGTTTGGTCCAGTGTGAGTATTTGAGGGTTAATCGTGGGGTTTGTGCTATTAAAGAGTGTTTGGCTAGACTGGGTCAATTTTGCTTTCCAGGTACTTTTGACAATGTCTGGAGACATTTTTGATTGGCACGACTTGGGGAGTACTATTGACATCTAATAGGAAGAGGCCAGGGACAGGCACAGAACAGGCTCCCAGAGAAAAATGGGGCTCAAAATGTGAATACAGCACATTGAGAAACCCTGGGTTAGATGATCCAAGAATGGCTGAATGCCGTGCGGGTATAACAACCTCTCCTCCCTGTGAGATAACCAAAGGAGATATACAGATAGGAGACAATAGTAAAGAAAGCAAGGCATTTACTTAATTGGCTGGTCTTGGACCTGAATCCTCAATGCAGAGCATTCTGATAAACTGAGCTGAAGAATGTGGCTTAGGCCAGAGGCTCAAGAAAGCCTCCACTGACTCTGATGACTAAACCCAAATCTCAGACCCAACCAGCCCCCTACAAAGAGATGAGCATGCCAAGCGCCTAAAGGCAGCAGAGAAAAACATATCTAAAACCTCTCTAGTCCAGGACTGGGCCTTGACATTCTCCCCACTGCAGCCTTATAGACTGTGGAAAAAACAGAGAAGCCATTCTCAAAGTATGCGAACTTCTACTACGGGGATCCCACCCCCCAGGCCAGTAAATGTTTTTAGAACATGTACAGACAGATTTGCATTTCCTTATTGGGAAGGAGCAACAGTAAGAGTGGAAAAAGAGGCAGAGAGCTTGCGCAGATCCCATTCCTTAGACTTAGAGACCTTCTGTGAAACATAAGTGACATGATACATTTAAGTGCTTGACACAGTGGCTGCCATCAGGGAAACAGTTAGTAAATGTTAGTAATTCATAATTATTTCCTTTGTTAGGTTTACATTTTATAAGTTGCCTAAAAGGCAAGACAAGGAAAGTACAGAGACTGGGGTAGAGTACCTATACCTAGACTCTGCAACCAGAAGCTGGAGAAGGAGTAAGCAACTAATGAACACCACCAAGAGTGTTTTGGGAAGGACATTACAACAGCTATATGAAGCATATGCTTCCGAGGTATGTTATAGTTATCATTTATTTGAATCATATAAAACGCATAATACAGACTCCAAGGCTTCCAAAAGATTTTAACTCCTTGTCTACCCAGTGCCCAAACCTAGCAACTGGAAATAAGCTAGCTCAGAATCTGAATCAATCTAACTAAGACCTTAGGGAATACATCAACATACTCCATAGCAATGCCAAATCGTTGATACGTTCGGCACTATGTCCAATGGCATCACTGGGCAAAGTGTGAACTAATTACATATTGAAATCTTTTGGCTGCCAAACTCTGCCAATGTGCTCAGTACTTGCTATCTTACTCCTTTAATGGAAATAGAGAGAAGAGCCCTCTCCTATTACAGTGCAATATAGATCTGTGATCAATATGCCATGAGTTATGGGTTGTTTAAGCCACGGTGGGATGAGTTTGGTGGGAAAAGTAAAGGGTTCCACTTGGTCTTCCTTTTAATTAATCATTTTTAAAATAGTAGGTTGAGAGCTAGGGCTCTAGTTCAAGGCCCTGGAACTAACTTGCCTGAATATGGAGCTTAAACCTGCTATCAGGACTCCATCAGGCAATGAGTTAATTGCCTCAATGTGGGCAGTCTCCCAACATTCCAGGCACCATCTGCTTGCTGTTCAGTGACAAGATACTGCTTTTCAACCAGGGGTGACAAGTAAAATCGAACAATAATTAACATCCAATTATACTCATCTATGCATTTCCTAACAATAATTTATAGAGAAGTAAATATGTAAAATAACTCAGCACTTACAATGTGCTGGGTCTTTACATATGTCAACTAATTTGATCCCCACAACAATACTGAGTTAGACTCTAGTACCACTATTTGAGCATTTACTGAAAATATGCAGAGAGCTGTCACCTTGTGCACAAATATCCACTTTATTCACCTGTCATTAAGACCAGGCTTCGGAGCCAAGTTACAAAGTCAAAACTTATTTGTAAGCTGTTTGAGTACATGTGATGTTCCAAACACTGTCCTAGAGGCTTTTAGAAATTGTTCATTCTCAGCAACATCCCTGTTTTGAATTAATAGATTATTGTGTAAAAGCAAAACTACCTGTAGCTGCTTCTGCTTTCCAAGGTTGGGGATGGAAAACCTGGAGTATAACCCATCAGTGAGAAAATAAACACATTCTTCCCCTTCCAATCACAGACTGCCCAAGAAGAGAAAGGCAAAAGCAACATTGCAAAGCCTCTGTCATTTATCTTATTTGGGGAAGATGGGTCTTCGTTTGGCAAACTATAATAATGATCTTTAGAAGTGTAAAAGTAGCCCCAGAGCCTAGGAGGGTGTGAGAGCTAAACTGCTCTGCAAAATAAAGCAGGTGTAGATGGGAGCTAGGAATTAAAAAGTATACAGAACATGGAGGGAGATTGGAGGCAGGTCAGCTTGGTGATGTAAAACCATTCAATGTTTCATACCTTCAGTAAAACCTGCTCACATGCAATGTCTTGAGTAGTGGATTCTGGGAAGAAAATGACAGTAAAGGGGCTGATTTCCTTGTCTGATTGGCATGGAGCCCAAAGAAGAACAACCAAAAAGACTGAGTGTTCTTTGGAAGTTGGAACTATGTGCCAGAAGTGACTATGAGAACACAACTTCCCCACCTTCTGATCTGGAATTGAACTTCTGACAGAGAGTAGAATGCAAGATCAGACCAACTGGTTTTAAATCTCAAATGTCAAGTTATGCCAATATCGGGGTTATGTTGGAAAATATCCCTTCTTTTGCCTTTGTAATGGGAACCTTCCATATACCTTGATAATAACACTTATCAAACTATATCACAGTTGCCTATATTTACCTGACTATTCCCTGCTAGACTGGGGGCAGAGACCGTACCCTTCTTATTCAACATCCAGTAGTCAAAATAATACCCAGCATAAGTGTTAAAGGAATAAAGATGTCCTGGGAATTCGCTGGTGGTCCAGTGGTTAGGACTCCATGCTTCCACTGCCGGGGGCCTGGGTTGGACCCCAAACCCTGGTGGGGAACTAAGATCCTGCAAGCCATGAGGCCAAAAAAAAAAAAAAAAAAAAGGTCTAGAGGCACAAGCCTAGGTCTGCCTATTCTTTTTTTTTTAATTTTTATTTTATATTGGACCATAGTTGATTAACAATATTGTGTTAGTTTCAGATGTACCGCAAAGTGATTCAGTTATACATATACATGCATCCTTTTCCAAATTCTTTTCCCATTTAGGTTATTACAGAATATTGAGCAGAGTTCCCTGTGCTACACAGTAGGTCCTTGTTGGTTATCTATCTTAAATATAGCAGTGTGTACATGTCAATCCCAAACTCCCAATCTATCCCTCCCCCCATCCTTCCCCCTCTGGTAACCACAAGTTTGTTCTCTAAGTCTGTGAGTCTGTTTCTGTTTTGTAAATAAGTTCATTAGTATCAATTTTTTTAGATTCTGCGTATAAGCGATATCATATGATATTGTCTTTCTCTGTCTGACTTACTTCATTTAGTATGATAATCTCCAGGTCCTATTCTTAGTTCATTATTTTTTCCCTTTATGAGAGAGCCTCTTTTCACTAGAGCTACATCCCATTTACCTTAGCTGGCTGTTATACCTCTGGTTAGAATGATAAACTTCATCTATTAGAAGAATTAAGTTCCTTACTGAATTTTCCCAGAGGCCTTCCACATTGTACCCCAAAGGCACACAATGGCCTTGTTACCGCATTCCATACAGGCTATAGAATAAATAACTGTCAGAGTTCTCCAGTGGAGAATCTGAATGCCAACGGTAGCGATGGTCAATTACAGATAATGCAGGTAAGAAACAGCTTACTTTCCTAAATATTCCTAAACATAGTAGCCAAGAATGCTGTAGAGACTATGTTGTGCCTTTTTTTAAAAAATGATTTTAGATTATATCAAATAATGAAGCAACTGTAAGAAACTCAGTTATTGATTTTTTTTTCTGAGAGACAAGCAAGGGTCTTTTTTTAAGGGGATGGGTTGTCCTTTCCTGCTTTTAATTATGTCACTGAGACTTTTTAATATTGACATAATTGGCTTCATTAAAAGTCACTGCATCATGACACAACTGAAATGGAATGACACAGAACAAATATAATCAAGTTTCCAAAACATGACAAAGAGATACTATCAAAATAATAGCTTCATTTTGACTCAGAGATTTGACCAACTATTCGGGGAATGTACTCACATGTTGTCTTACCAGAGGAAATCCATTATCACATTCAATTATACCACTTTTTTTAAGCAGGAAAATGTCAAGTTGAAAAGGTGAAGTGACAGGAGAAATGGATTGAAGAAAAATCCTCCCCTATCAGGGAGGTAGTAGAAGCAGAGAATGAGGAATCCTGATTAAACAGGAAGCTATGACCCAGCAGCGAAGCACAAAGTAGGCAGAGGAAATCAGACCCTGACAGCCAATTCTGCATTGTGCCTATAATATCAATGGAGAAAACTTAGCTGTAATCCTTGGCTGGTTGTTCCTACTGCATTTCCTGAACGAATATTTAAGTACCCCTTTATTATACACTAGTTGCCCGATCAGAAACATGGGTCCAAAATAATTGAAATAGGAATATTGCCCTCACACACACATCACAATGCACAGGGCTCCTGTCACACAAGACAAAACCATGTGTGGTTGAGAATGGACTTCTTGTCCCTTGTCTTGCACGTCACAGAATTCATATCGATGGGAAAGCTGCCTATTAGGGGAATGGATGACTTCTCATGTGTATTAATGAAAGTTCCGTATTGCAGGCTCACGTTGTGAGCATTTATGAGTGAAAGATTTATGCCATTATAACCCTAAAATGTTCCTGCAGGATAACAACACAGCCTATCTAATATACAATGATGGAGTCCCTAAATCCATGAATTACAGCAGAAAGTATGGACACACCAAAGGTATGACAAAGGCTCTTATTTTCTCTTTCCTACTGGAAATCAGTATTTTCGTAATCATTCCATCTTCAGTAGTCTTATACTCCATACTAAAAATATAGCTTTTCTTTTTAATGGTCTGAGTTATCAAAATGAGTGATTTCTGTATCACAGGTTATAATGATACACTTTGACTTTGCAATATCCTTCTCACAAATCACATTTTATTTCTTAATGTATCTTTTAATATATACTTTAAAGAAGAAATCCAATATTGACTACTGGGAATACCAGCCAGACTATATATGTGTGTGTGTGTATACTGTACACACATTTTAGTCAGGTTTATAGAGGTATAATTTGCATAGAGTAAAATTCACCCTTCTTAGTGTCAAGTTCCATTTGAAATACAGTAAACATTTTTGAAAAAGTATTTTAAAATAATTTTTATATTATAGTAATTTTTGTTATATATTTTGTTCTATAATTATAATAATTTTTATTATAGTGATTTTTGGTATTTTTCAATTTATAAACTATGTATATATATATGTGTGTGTGTTATTGAAAAATTCAAAATGATAGTAAACAAAAAATCTGTAATCCTAATACTCATTAGATAATTACACTTAATACTTTCTACTATTTCTATGATACATATTTTGAAACATTTTTATAAAACTGTTGTAATGACTACTTCAAATTTTTTTCAACTTAATATACCGTGAATAACTTTCCATGGCAACAAGTATTCTTCAGAAGGTTCCAAACTCAAATGCCTTCAGAGGTAGGCAAGTGATGTCAGCAAGCCAAGGGGGCTGAACTGGCAGGTAACTAGAGAACTGGAGAGTATATACTTGCTCTAAGGAAGCAATTACTACTCAGCTTCCCTTATGGGAATGCAATTTTTCCAGAGCAAATTAGAGTTTGTGGGAAATCTCCCCAGTTTTTAAATGTTGGTAATAAATTCAAAGTTTTAAAAAATACTCTGCAAGCATAATAATATGTATCTGAAGGCTAGATTTGGCCTGTGGGCTGCCTGTTTGCAACCTCTGATTAAGAATATAATTTGTAATGGCTGTCAAATGTCATGAGCATTGAAAGCCTTTGATTCAACTAAGTTGCCTTCCTGATGGTCCTATTTGCATGGAACCCAACAATTTTTATAACATGCCGCATTCTGCAAACTCTCCTTTACCAACCTCCCACCACCCTTTTCGCTCCACCCTGTTAGTTGATACAAGGGTTTAGAAAAAAGGCTGGAAAAGGAGTGGGACCTGATGTCACACTGGGGAGTTCCCTGCCAACAGGTGTCCCGACATCCTGTGGCATTTGTACCAGGAAGTTAGGATTTCAGACAAACAACAATACTCATCTGGGCTGAAGAGAGTCCCTGAAGATCATCCAGCTCTGTGAGGCAACTGAACTTTGAACATTTTCCGTCTCGACACAGGTATTGATTCCATAGCCACTGACAAAGTCACTGACAAATACTCTGCTTCCTTAAAGCGTGTTATTTGAAAAAGAAATAACTGGAAGGCATTTGGTTTCTGCTCTAACACTAAGGCAAACATGACTTTTATGTCTCCATGGTCATATGCAAACTGGAAAGTCTAGTTAGCATACCAAAACTGTCTTGATATATTTATAAACACAGAAATAGTCAGAGATGCCTGTTGCACAGGGTTCTTTGTGCCATGTCACAAGATGATGAAAATCTTTCTGTTTTCTTCTTTTCCGGCTTTCATGTTAGTCTGCTCTAGAGATTTTTACTAAATACAATTAACTGGGGTGCTTTAGAACATGGCTTCCCTGTTTTTTTTTCTCTCTGCCTCCTTTTTCAAACTTGTGGAACTGGGTGAATTCTGCACATAAATGAGCATCAGTTTCTCACAATAAATTACTGCAAGTACATGTTTTCATTTGATATTTTCTGTTTCAACTCTGCTTTTTAGCTGGCTTTTGAAAATAGCTTAGCTGCTCAGCAGTAAAGACATTATCTGAAGCTTGCCAGGTGACTACATAGTCTAACAAGGTCAAATTCCAATTTAGCAAATTTGCATTCTGCCAAAACAAATTTTCCTTGTAGTTTCAACATGAAATACCTCTCAACTCTTCACAGGGTGGCTGCCCTGACTCCCTTTTGTGGTGGGTTATTAATAGTAATGGGGCAATGTGATGTGTACCTGAATTGGTTTTGAAATTATTGCAAGAGAGCGTGATCCTTGTAATTATTAGCCTAATAAAAAATTAGCCTGAAGTATAAAGGGCTTAAATGTTGTATCTTTGAACTCTGTTTTTTTAAAGGAACTTTGTTTTTCTAATTTATCTGTATCTACTGTATCTTTGGTAGGTTTACTTCTGTGGAACAGAGTCCAGGGGTTCTGGTTGATTCATTCCATTCCCCATTTTCCTCCAATTCCTGAAGAAGGCTATGATTATCCACCCACAGGGAGACGAAATGGACAAACTGGCATCTGCATAACTTTCAAATACAACCAGTATGAAGCAATAGGTAACACTAGAGTGTGTAAAAAAAGAGAGAGAGAGAGAAAGAGAGATAACAATATTGAAGAAGGGATTTGGAAATATATTAATAAATTTATCACTTCATTTGCTTCTCTATTCATAAACCCTCTGATACCTAGATTCTAATATTGGCTTTGGTGAGATCTCAGGCAGGCTCACTTACTGGACCTTGGTTTCCTGGTCCACCAATTAAGTCTTTGAACTTGATCAGAGGCAGTAGTTTCAAATGTCTACAGGGGCCAGGCAGGTAACAAAAATGGGTGACACAGGTGGACATTGCATGGGCAGTGGGGACAGTGACAAACTGGGTTGTTGACTCTCCCCTAGCTTCCCTCAAAAGTTTCAGCTCCATTATACTGTGGTTCTGTGGGAATACAGACCTACATCTTCATATTTTTTAGAGGAAGCGGAAACCTAGGAGAGGATGTAAGAATAGAAGAGAGGGAAGGAAAGAGAGAGATAGATCCTCTGATTTTCAAATATGGTCTCAATCTTATTTATTTTTTAAATTGTGTAGACATCATGTTGCCTATAGGCCACCAATGTGACACTTCTGAGCCTAAACCAGATGACCATCCCTTAAGATCTCAAGCTCAAAGGGCCAAAAATACTTGGATTTGGAAAATCCAAAATAGGAATAGGGAAGAGAAGTAGGAATGGTATTTTACCAATCACTTTTTACTGAGGAAGCTGCTAAATAGTAAAGAGTGATTATTTGCCTCTGGATATAGGAGGTTTAGAATATTTTTTTAAATCAAATTTCCATCTTATGGAAAGGATTACTGAGCCTCTCACCCAAATTAAGCCCTAGTCTAACTAGCTGAGTTCCTGTAACGATTAGAGAGCTTAATAGCATAGAGATTAGGTGTGCGTGCTGATGAGTTGGTCATTCTTGGAGCTGGATGATCAGTACATGGGTGTTCTCTACTTTTGTATGTGTACACATGGGAGAAAAAACACATGGCCTACAAGGCCAGACTGCCTGGGCTTGAATACCAACTCCTTCAGTTACAAGCTTTATAACCTTGAGCATGTGACATAAATTCTCCATTAATTTATCTATAAAATGAGGATAATGATAAAAGAACTTACCTAATAATAAGGTTGTTCTTATGATTAAATTAGTAAACCCACATAATAATGCCTGGAAAGTAGGGAGTGTCAACTATTTTAACCAAAAGTTTGAAGGCTATTGGCTTAAAGAAGGGAATACTTTCGTTTTTGTTTTTCATTCTGTTTAGTTTTTTAATTCACAAAAAGATCTAAAATACCAACAAGCATTTCCATTTGTGCCTTAATTCTCAACTTTTCTTTATTGTTTCTTGATTCAGATTCTCAGCTCTTGGTCTGCAACCCAAATGTTTATAGCTGTTCCATCCCAGTAACCTTTCACCAGGAGCTCATTCACATGCCCCAGCTGTGTGCCAGATCCAGCTCATCAGAGATCCCTGGCCGGCATCTCACCACACTTCAGTCAGCCCAGGGACAAAAGTTCCTCCATTTTGCAAAGTCTGATTCTTTTCTTGACGGTATGAAAGGCCATCATCAAACAATATGCTATTACACTGCTGCTGGACTCACTTTGGATTGCAAAGAGGAAATATTCTGATTATTTAGGGGAGTAGAAGTAGAAAAGGAGGGAGGACAAAGAAAGGAAAGGGAGAAGGGACACCAAGGGCCAATTAAAATATTAGCCACTTGAATAGAAGGGTTGCTGATCCAACCACAAAAGTATCTCACAACCATCTAGCCAGAGGCCAGTAAAAACTCAGTCTCCAGTCTCAGCTGGGCACAGAACCAAGCTGTCTCCTTTTTCTTTCACTCCCTATGTAGTTATTTTAAGCCTTCCTTACCCTCAAGTCCTGCCTCTTCACCTTTTCCTTCATAGAGAGAATAGAAATCACCAGGAAGAAACCACTTCAAGAGCACACGCCACCCTCAACAATCTAAGCTATTTTCATTCTTTTTTCCTTTTTTTTACCAGTTTTCTCTCATCCAAACAGAAGCAGTGCACCCCGTGCCCTGGAACCTATCCCAGCCTCAGAATACTTTCATAAACTCAACCTGTTCTCCCTCTTCTACTTCAACTCTCCTGCTCTACAAGCCCCTTAGAATATAAACATTCCTAAAAACCCTCCCTCAATTCTAGATTCCCTATATCTCTGTTTTTTTTCTTCTAAGTTTACTTTTAGAAAACCCTTCAGGGTCTTTACTTGCTCACTGCTCGTTGACTGCAGTCTTGCTTCTCTGTCTGTAGACCTTACAGTCTCTCCCCAGTCACCAATGGCCATCTTAATTGACCTCACTGTCTTCCTTCCTTCCTTCCTTCCTTCTTTCCTTCCAACTTCCTTCCTAACTTCTTTCCTTCCTTCCTAACTTCTTACCTTCCTTCCTTCCTAACTTCCTTCCTTCCTTCCTCCCTAACTTCCTTCCTTTCTTCCTTCCTAACCTCCTGCCTTCCTTCCTAACTTCCTTCCTTCCTTTAATATTGAATAAAATTTACTGAACGCCTACTACTTGCCTGTGTTAGGCATTAGAGATCCCAAAATTAACAGGACAGAAATAGCTTCCACAGAATTTGGCACAGTTGGAACCCTTTCTTTTTTGAAACATTCTCCTCCCTGAGTTTTGGAAGTATACAGTCTTTTGGTCTTCCTCCCACTTCTTATAAGTCTCTTCTGCCAGGTCCTCCTCCTCTGCATACTCCTTACGTGACTAGGTTGCCCTGTGGTCTTCTACTCACCCTTAACGCATATACATATTCCTGCTAGGCGATTCCCAAGTCTATATCTCCACCCTAGACCTCTGTTCTGACAGATGTATTCATCAGTGAGTGGGACATTTCTGCTCGCAGGGTGGCACAGCCACACAAAATTCAACATGCCAAACTCATCTCATCATTATTCCTAACATATCTCACTCTTTTTCTCATATTCTGCATGGTCCCCTAGAACTCTTGATCCCTCTTTTTTTCTCTTCCCCCTTATCAAATCATCAAATTAAATCAGTTTCCAGTCCTTAATAACTCTCACATTTATCTTACCCCCTCTAAACTTTCTGCCATGGCCACGGTTCGCACCTGTGTTTGTTACCACACTTATTGTGACAAGCTGGTATTTTTCCTCTCTCCAATCTAATGTAGCCTTCCCAATTCATCCTGCACATTGCTTCTCAATTGATATTTATGGTCATAAATCAGTTTCTATTAATCCCCAAATAACACTCCTTAAACAATTTCCCATTGATTTCAGGAAAATTCAGACACTTTGGCATGGTTTATAAAGATCTCTAGACGCTGGCCTCTGGTTACTGCTCTATCCTTATTCTTCCCAAAGGTCTTTTCAGGACAAAAACCTATATTGCTCTCTTGTATGTGTGGAATAGAAGACGTTTTCAGAGACCAATATCATCCTAGTAATAATGATAATAACTTTTATTTGCATATCACATTAACGTTTACAAAACGTTCTCCTATCCACTCTCTCAGTCACGTTGTTATTATTGTGCTTGTGACACCCACATATCAGGGATGAGTGATGATTCTATTCCTGAGGATATTTTCAGGGATTTATCTAAGTTTAAATACTAACCTCACTATTTTTCTCTTTATAAACTCTAGACATCTTTGCAGCCTGGATGGCTCAACGGTTGAAGACGCACTTGCTAACAGAAACCTGGCAGCGAAAGAGACAAGAGCTTCCTTCAAACTGCTCCCTTCCTTACCATGTCTACAATGTCAAAGCAATTAAGTTATCTAGACAATCTTATTTCAGCTCTTATCAAGATCATGCCAAATGGTGTATTTCCCAAAAGGGCACCAAAAATCGCTGGACATGTATTGGAGACCTAAATCGGAGCCCACACCAAGCCTTCAGAAGTGGAGGATTCATTTGTACCCAGAATCAGCATATTTACCAAGCATTCCAAGGATTAGTTTTATATTATGAGAACTGTAACTAAACTTGGTGAAAGGACATATGTACTATCATTTTCAACACTGATATGGGATCTTCTTATACTAGATCTATTCTTCATATTAAAAGCCTGTGAATTTACTTATGGTCCACATATCATCAACTAAAATGTTTTTCTCCCATGCTTACCATTCTGTCTTCCAAATAGTGGCAATTTATTTACTTAGCATGTATTTATTTATTTATTTATTTTACATCCTTTTTGGAGTATAATTTCTTTACAATGGTGTGTTAGTTTCTGCTTTATAACAAAGTGAATCAGCTATACATATACCTTTATCCCTGTATCTCCTCCCTCTTGCATCTCCCTCTCACCCTCCCTATCCCACCTCTCTACTTAGCATTTATATGCCATAAACACACTCTGTTATGTATATCTAAAGTGAGACTAGAAGGAGTGAAAGGAAAAATTTTGTTCCAGATTAGTCAGCTCTCAATTGTCCATGGATTGACTGGCCATCTCTTAGAGTAATTTCATCTTCACAAAGAATTCCTTGACTCTCCTCCTCACCCCTTTTTGAAGAAAAAAACATTTCTATCTCTCTGTACATCAAACGACTTAGTCATATTCCTCCTAGATTTCTTTTCAATGGTTTATGGTCAAGTCTAATTGGTCATTCTTGAGCTACTACTTACTAACTGTATGATCTTGGACCATACACCTGAACTCTCTGAGCCTTGGTTTTCTTCTCTATGAAATGGAGATAATATCTAGGTATCTTCAAGCAAATAGCACAGAGCCTGGCCCAGTTGACACTTAAAAGACTGATGGAATTTGAATGTGAATCCCCCTACAGTGAGAAAAGACAAAAGAAAGTTTAGAAATGAGTAATATTTTTCCAAAAAGAAAAAATAAGTCAGGGACTTCTCTGGTGGTGCAGTAGTTAAGACTCCATGCTCTCAATGCAGGGGGTCCAGGTTCGATCCCTGGTCAGGGAAGTAGATCCCACATGCATGCCGCAACTAAGAGTTCTCATGTGACAACTAAGGAGCTCGCCCGCTGCAACTAAGGCAACCAGATAAACAAAATTTAAAAAATAAATAAATAAAATAAAATACTTTATAAAAAAATAAAATAAGTGACAGCCCAAAAAAGAAGTCAGATTAGGAGAAAGAAATAAAACAACCCACCAACCTGGGGGGAAATAAAGAAGTGTAACATAGGGGACACGGGTTCGTGCCCCAGTCTGGGAAGATCCCACATGCCGCGGAGTGGCTGGGCCCGTGAGCCATGGCCGCTGAGCCTGCACGTCCGGAACCTGTGCTCCACAACGGGAGAGGCCACAACAGTGAGAGGCCCGTGTACCGCAAAAAAAAAAAAAAAAAAAAAAAAAAAGAAGTGTAACATAAGGAAATCAAAATCAAATCTAGTAATTTTTTTTTTTTTTTTTTTTACGGTACGCGGGCCTCTCACTGTTGTGGCCTCTCCTGTTGTGGAGCACAGGCTCCAGACGCGCAGGCTCAGCGGCCATGGCTCATGGGCCCAGCTGCTCCGCGGCACGTGGGATCCTCCCAGACCGGGGCACGAACCCGTGTCCCCTGCATCGGCAGGCAGACTCTCAACCACTGTGCCACCAGGGAAGCCCCCAAATCTAGTAATCTTAATTCCAGTGTGTTTCATTTTCTGGAATTCTTATCACTAAATATAACTATTATATAAGTGAATAATAATAAATTTGTATTAAGCACTCGTTGTTTACTAAAATTTGAAACATGGTTCCTAACTTCAAGAAGCTTACAATCTAACAAAAGTAATCATAAGAATAACTAAAGCTAGCGCTTATTGAGCGTTTACTATCCAGTAAACAGTCAACCCACATTTTCTAATTTGATCTTCATAACAGTGCTATGCAGTAGGAACTGTTATAATCTTTATTTTACTGACAAGGAAACTGAGGCCTACAGAGTTTCAGTAACTTGTCCACTATCACAGAGGTCTATCTGACCTCTAAGACTATGCTCTTAACTTCTATCTCAAGAGACAAGTTTTTAAAAATGATGTGATGTAGGATAATACATATCTTGAGGTCTTAATCAACCAAAATTCATAGGACATAATGGCACTGGTTCAGTGGAAAGCAGAGGAAAAAAAACAAAGTTTGTCTTCCTGTCAGAAGCAAGCATAAGTGATGGGAATGTTGAATACTAGCTAACTAACTTACATGCTTGAAAACATAAGGAGGTTTGAAAAATATGTTTTCGCTTTGCAGAGAGCATCTGAGCATAAATAATCCCAATAAAATCAGATTAGAAGAGTGTAAAATCCTGACTTTAAAAATGAAGAGGATAAAAATGTTACTGATCCCAAGCTTGGTAACAAATTTTGGCGAAGCCACCAGGAGCGCTGCTGCTTGTGGCCTGCCAGCCCTGGTTGGGGAATTTTCATGTAAGGCCCTAGCAGCTGCCAGGACCACTTGTCCTGAGGATTTTCCCTTCGAAATTCCTTGAAGTGGCACCAGCTGCCCCAGCACTTGGCAGTTGGAGCAAGGAATCAACATTTGGGAGCCAATGGGCTCCATATAGTAGGGTAAGTCACTCCGGTATGTCCAACTGGGAACATTTTCTCCTCTCAGTTAAGGCTTTTCCTTTAAGGGAAAAGCCAATTTGTTCATTTGATTGGGGTACCCTGTTGGAGGGGGGAATTATTGTTGGACTCTACCTGATTTGTAAACCGGTTTGTTGGCTTTTGTTTTGCATTCATTCATGATGGAATCTGTTTGTGTTTTTGGTATTAGAATTTGCTTATGCTTTTTGTGTTTTGTTGTTCTTGAACTTATAAATATGGGAAATATTCCATCTGTCCCTAAGGAAAGCCCTTTGGTGTGTATCTTAAATAAATGGGCAAAATATAGCTGTGGGCCTATGACTAAGGAAGAGAGGATATTCTATTGTAATTGTGTGTGGGCCCAATATATGTTAGGATGAGGAGAGTGATGGCCCTTGAATGGCTCACTTAATTATTATACAATCTTGCAATTAGAATTGTTTTGTGAAAGAGCGGGTAAAAATGATGGGATTCCTTACATAGAAGCATTTATGCTGTTGCATCAGGAGGAAAAGAAGTCAGAAGGCTCCCGCCTTATGGTACAGCAGTCTAAAAGGAAAACCAAGGGAAACCCTGCTCTTCAAGAGGGAGAGGGTGAAAGTGAGAGTGAGGACATGTTATTCCAAAACTTAAACGCCCCCTCCGGCCAACCAGACTCCCACACTGGCCAAGCAGGCTGCACCAGCAGTTGTTCCGACCACCCCCATGTCACCAGCATATTCACTGCCTCCTGTTTCCCCTACTTATGGACATCAGTTAGAAGTTTCTATGTTAACCCCAGGGGCACAGGGACCTGGTTTGATTTTACCATATAAGACCCGACAGGGCATCCAATTTGGACTGGGAGTCACTTCTGGAGCAGGGCAATTTCCCTTGTGCTGATATCCTGTGGGAGGCCTTAATGCAGATGGCCAACCAGCTGGGTTTCTATGGATGCACAAGCCATTGTCAACTTCAGATCTGTTTAACTGGAAAAACCATAACCTTACGTACTGAGAGGTCCCCCTCCATATGACTGAACTTTTCACTTCTATCTTTGCCATTCACCATCCCTCTTAGGCAGACATTCACACTCTTATGAATATGATGCTTACTGGGGATGAAAGAAGGATGGTCATTGACAAGGCTAGAGAGGAAGCATACTAGCTTCATCTAGCAGATCCAGATGGAGCTCCAGAAGCAAATTTGGCAGTTCTTATTGCTGAGCCTGACTGGGATCTTAATAATGGAGATATGCCACTCCTAAAACATTATAGGAAGTGTATCTTAGTGGGTCTTTGAAAAGGAGTACCTAGGCAAAAGAGCTTAAACAAAATTCAGGAGACACACCAAAAACCCAATGAGGATCCATCAGAGTCTCTAGAAAGAATTTATCAAGCTTATAGGTGCTACACTGATACAGACCCTGAGTCCCCAGAAAATATGAGAATGGTAAATATGACCTTCACTGGGCAAAGCGCCCCAGATATAAGAAGAAAATTGCAAAAGTTAGATGGTGCATTTTGAATGAACCCTTCTCAATTGGTAGATGCTGCTTTTACAGTGATCAACAACAGGGAACAACGACAGAAGCAAGAGGATGCAAGATGGAACGCCACTTTTCTGGCAGCAGCACTGGATTCCCGGAAAGCAAGTAATCCAAAGAGAGGTAAGCCACCATCATGGAGGGACCAATGTGCTTACTCTAAGGAGGACAGGCATTGGAAAAAAAGATTGACCTAGCCTAAAGAATAAGAAAGAAAACAATAAAAGAAAGATGGGAGCCTCTCATATGTTAGAAAAAAAGGAACACTCTCATGATGAATGAAGAGGCCTGGGGGCTCCTTTGGACTTGAGGTGTCCAATTCCAATTTCCCCACAGGAGCCCTGGGTAACTTTTGATAGTGGGGGACAAGTTGATTGACTTTCCGATAGATACGGGTATAACATACTCCCATGGTAAACACCAAGGTGGCACAGAAAACATCTCAATCCATCCCGGTCATGGGAGTTTCTGGAGAAATACAAAATTGTTATTTCTTACCACTTCTGGAATGCCAATTAGGGGACCTCACCCTTAAACACAGTTTCTTATCTATGCCAGCGTGTCCAATCCCTCTTTTGGGCCGAGACCTCCTTTGTAAATTAAATGTTCAAGTAACTTTTTTGCCAGGACAGCTTGACATCAGGTTCTCACCAGAGCATGCTATAAGCCTACATATGGCACTCATGGACACCCCAGAAAAGGAGACAGAGCTCTCCCCCAACCTCCAAGGTCTATGAAAAGGTAAGGCCAGAAGTGTGGGTTGATGGCACCCCAGAGAAGGCCAAAAACACATGGCCAATACAAATCCCATTAAAAAAAGGATGTTGGGGGACTTCCCTGGTGGTCCAGTGGTTAAGCAGGGGACACGGGTTCAATTCCTGGTCAGGGAACTAAGATCCCACATGCTGCAGGGCAACTAAGCCCGCGTGCCACAGCTACTGAGCCCACAAGCCACAGCTAGAGAACCCGCGTACCGCAATGAAGATCCTGTGTGCTGCAACTAAGACCCAATGCAGCCAAATTAATTAATTAATTAATTATTTTAAAAGGGTTGTTGGTACACCTAATCTAAAACAATACCCTCTAAGGCAAGAGGCCCAAAAGGAATTCAGCCAATTCTCGAAAAGTTGTTTAAAACAGGACTGATTATACCTTGCAGGTTCCCATATAACACCCCTATCCTCCCAGTCAAAAAGCCAAACTCAGCAGAGTATCGCTTTGTCCAAGACCTGAGGGCTGTTAATGAAATAGTCCAAGATTTGTACCCTGTGGCACCTAATCCATACACTCTGCTTACAACTATTCTGGGAGAATACAGCTGATTCTCAGTTTTGGACTTGAAGAATGCTTTTATCTGCATTCCTATTGCAGAAGAATCACAGCAGCTGTTTGCTTTTGAATGGCAGGACCCAGAAGCACAGGTAGTCCAACAGTATTGTTGGACAGTCCTGCCTCAAGGATTTAAGAATTCCCCTACTTTGTCTGGGGAAATGTTGGCTAGGGACCTTAGAAACTTAATATTGGATGAAGGACTCTTACTCCAATATGTGGACGATTTGCTCATAACAAGTCCTACATATGATAAGTGTCTACAAAACACCATAAGAACCCTGAATTATTTGCCCATTTGTGGATATAAGTTCTCCCAGAAAAAGGCCCAAGTATGTAAGCAACAAGTCACATATTTGGGTTTTGTCCTTTCCCAAGGACAACGGGGTCTTTTGCCTGATAGAAAACGGGCAATGGCAGGCTTGAGAACACCCAAGACTCACAGACTACTGAGGGGACTTCTGGGAATGGCAGGATTCTGTCGGATTTGGATCCCGAACTATGGGCTCATAGTAAAGCCCCTCTATGAGGCTTTAAAAGAGGCATGAGAACTTCCCTGGTGGTGCAGTGGTTGAGAATCTGCCTGCCAATGCAGCGGACACGGGTTCGAGCCTGGTCTGGGAAGATCCCACATGCCGCGGAGCAACTAGGCCCGTGAGCCTGCGTGTCTGGAGCCTGCGTGTCTGGAGGCTGCACTCCGCAACAAGAGAGGCCACGATAGTGAGAGGCTCGTGCACCGCGATGAAGAGTGGCCCCCACTTGCCGCAACTAGAGAAAGCCCTCGCACAGAAACGAAGACCCAACACAACCAAAAATAAATATAAAAATAAATAAATAAATTTTAAAAATAAATAAATAAATAAAGAGGCATGATTTTGAGCCCCTTACTTGGACCACAGAGTGCCAAACAGCCTTTGAAATAATAAAAACAAGGTTAGTCCCAGTCCCGGCTTTGGGACTACCAGACTTAAAGAAACCTTTCAAATTTTATGTCCATGAGAGACAAGGCATAAATCTCTGGGTGTTAATTCAAACTCTGGGAAATTCTCAAAACAACTAGAACAGACTGTTAAGGGATGGCCTCCTTGCCTTCGAGCTGTAGCAGCTACTTGTGACATACTTCAGGAAGCTGAGCAGTTTACCCTGGGGCAACCCACCACTGTGTATGTCCCTCACCATGTCCTTTCTTTACTGGCACTAAAAGGGGGCAATTGGCTGACTTCTGGGAGAATGGGAAAGTACCAAGCCATTCTCTTAGACAATCTCAATGTAGGACTTCAGGTCACTTCAGCCCTAAATCCTGCTGCATTGTTCCCAATTGATGCTGCACAATCCCCAGAGCAGGACTGCCTATGGGTCATTGAGCTTGTGTATTCTAGCAGACCAGACTTAACAATCCTTGGCCAAGCCAGAACATGGAACTGTTCACTGATGGAAGCAGCTTCATGGACCAAGGTAAGTGGTACGTTGGGTATGCCGTGGTGATAACCCTTAAAAAGATTGTTGAAGCAAAAGCCCTGCCCCCAGGGAGCTCAGCCCAGAAGGCAGAAATCATTGCTCTGACAAGAGCCCTACTTCTCACTGAAGGCAGGCAAGTAAATATATTCACAGACTCTTGCTATGCACTCTCCGTGGTACCTGCTCATGGGGCAATCCAGAAAGAAAGGGGGTGCCTCACTTTGAACAATAAACACATAAAACATGTTTCTGAATCCTGTCATTCTTAGAAACAGTCCATAAGCCCTCACAAGTGGCCCTAATGCACCGCCCAGGCCACCAAAAGGGTGAAACTCATATAATGAAAGGCAACCAGTTAGCTTACCAAGCTGCAAAGAAAGCAGCAAAGGAAGGGGATTGTCAAGCCATGAAAGGGTCACTTCTACCACAGGTCAGCTTGTCAAAATACCAGATAGTGTATTCAGAGAAGGACAAGGAGAAGACCAAAGAGTGGGGATTCACTCTTGATCACACCTCACCTGGCTGGAAATGTAGTGCACAAAGAATTGTTTTGATTCCTGAGGCCCTCTTGGACACTGTGCTGCAGCACACTCATAATAGTACCCATTATGGGAGCGATGCCACCCTACAATGGATTCAGAAATACATAATGGGGCCTAACCTACAAAGGACCATCCAGAAAGTCACGCAAAATTGTATGATTTGTGCTGAAAATAACCCAAAGACTGCTCTCAGAGTTCCCCAGATGGGGACCCAACACAGAGGAACCTGCCCCACTGAGGACTGGCAAACAGACTTTATTCAAATGCCTCGAGCCACAGGAAATTTCAGATATCTGCTAGTATTTGTGGACACTTTTTCAGGATGGGTGGAGGCATATCCTACCAGAACAGAAAAAGCCTCCAAAGTGGTAAAAGTCCTCCTTAAGAAAATTATCCCCCAATTTGGAATGCCTAACTGCCTTCAAAGTGATAACGGGCCTGCTTTTGTCTCTAGCATAACCCAACAAGTGTCTAAAGCACTGCAAATTAATTGGAAGCTACATTCATCGTGGAGACCACAATAAATAGGAAAAACTGAGAAAATGAATTATACATTTCAAAGGAGCCTTGCTAAAATATGTCAAGAGACTAATTTTACTTGGGCTAAGGCCTTGTCAGTTGCCCTGCTATGGATCAGAATGGCTCCCAGAAGCAGGCTTAAATTAAGCCCCTTCGAAATATTGTATGGTAGGCCACTCCAGGTGTCTGCCCGGGTGGGATAATCTATAAACGCTCTGAAAGATCCAGCAGTTGCCAATTATGTTAAAACTCTGGGCACAATACTAACCTCTGTTCATGAGTTTGCTTCCAGCAGGTCTGCCTATCCAACAGAGGTAGCCTTACATCCTTTCTGGCCTGGAGACCGAGTCCTCCTTAAAATCTGAAGAGAACAAGGGCCTGAGCACCAGTTGAGTGCAAGGTGGACAGGACCACATGTGGTATTACTCACCACGCATTCATCTGTCAAGTTAGCTGGAGTAAAGCCATGGATTCATCACACTTGGGTTAACGTAGCCCCACTGTCATCAGAAAATGACCCAACTCCTGAGAGGCCTAGAGAGCAATGGGTTTGTGAACCCTTAGAGGGGTTAAGTTTGCTCTTCAAAAATAATAAGAATTGAAATTAAAATTTCATTGTAGAAGGAATTTCATTAGGTTCAAATAGTTGTAGATAAAGAAAGAGAATTGTATTGCTTACTAAAAAATTTAAGCAACATTCCTGACTCAAAACTGATCAATTCCATTTCACGATCACACCCTCATTGCCCCTGTTCAGTGGGAAGAAGCCAGAAAGATCATCATCCCTTTTCCCACAAGATTGTCGAATGGACATTGACAGTGGGGAATTGTAATAGGGATGGGGCAGGCATGAGCTATAGCAGCCCCATTAAGCCATTGGTCGGCGCCGAAGTGGGCTCCTCCCCAAAGTGAGCAACTGTCAATGAGCAACAGTTAGTGGTCCTGCTAAGCCATTGGTAACACAGTGGGCCCCTTTCTCTCCTCTGCATAAAAGGAGCCAGAATTTAGACTGGGACAAGATGGGTGTTTTTTTTTTTGAGACGCTAGTCTGCCATCTTCTCGGTCTGCTAGCTTTCTGATTAAAGTCGTTCTTCCTTGCCCCAACAACTTGTCTCCTGATTTATTGGCCTGTTGTGCAGCCAGAAGAGTGAGCTTGGGCTCGGTAACAAAAACTTGATCCAATAGTATAACAAGGAATGAATGGGAAGGAAAAAGAGAAAGCAAACGTGAAGAAATTCTACTGAACTAAACATACACAATAGGTATGAGCTTACTCTCAAAAGTATTGATAAACCAAGACCTTCTAGAAAAGTTGTTTCATCCCAAGCTCAACAGAAAAATCTGAAGGAGAAGAGAATTAAAATCAGAATCCATAGAATAAAGAGTATAGGAATGTGACAGAGAAAGAAAAAGAAGATACTGGTCTGCTGGAAATGCACGTAAAGATGTGTTTCCCATTGAAGGAGAGAGAGGAAGTGGTTAGACCTCCCTTGAGGATGGGAAAAAATGCCATAATTGAACAGTCCTGGTAATTCAAGAATATCAAATACTGACCCTGGGATGAAGGAATGTATCTTGGTATTGGTAGTTCCCTGTGGTGGAGCTTAGAGGTAGCTACAATAAACCAAAGGACAGCTAGTATTGCTATCTTTCTTAAGCATATGCCCAGCATTGCTACCCAGTCATTCTGACTCCCGTAAAGACAATGGGGACATATCTTTAGGGTAATAACATCATTGAAAGGAAACTGAAATACTTGAGAACATAGGGGACATTTTAATTGATTCTCTTTGGGAGAAAGAGGAAAATATGGGAGATATCAATAGATGAAATTTAAGTCCTAAACCATGATTTAAAACACTGAAATTAAAGAACCATGTCTAAGATGGGAATGTATCTTTCAAAGAAGTGCAAGACTGTGTTTGTCTATAAACTACTTAATGTAATTGTGAAGAAAATAAATTAAAAACAGAAATAAACCTGTGGCAATAATAATTAGAGTAGAGGATGGCAGTTCTAACATGGAAACTCCAAGCCATTTTTCTGCTGTGCCCTCACACTCCCTCCTAGAAAACCTATTTTCCCCAGTTTGTGGTATCAAGTGACCCTTTCTTCTCTAGCTCCAAATGGAAGGACTGAGTGAGTTTGTGATACCAAAGAACATAAGTCAAAGGCCATTCCAAGACGATTAGATATAGAGAGTTTACAGTAGGGGTACCAAGACAGAGTTTGGGGGGTTGGACACTTGATCTGGAGGGTCATGTCCACTGGAGATAGCATCACCATTTTCTGCCTTGTACACACTGAAGCAGAGAATGTTGGGCTGCAGAAGCTGGAGAATGGTGCAAATGAACCTCAAAATCAAAGAAGCACAGAGCGGTATCAATTCCTAAGTGTCCAGATGTCAGCTGAGTTCCTTGTGGAGCCAGCTATACTCCATGGTCACATATCCTATGACACACCCTTACATTCTGTCATTAACTCCCCTGTTTTCAGTTTAGGTTAGTTTTGAGTAGGTACCTAATTCTTGCAAGCAAACAATTCTTATCTAAATTATGTAGAAAAAAAGCATGACAGTGTGAGTGTGGTGCCAAATCATTTCAACAAAAATAATAGAGAAATGTGTCCTAAACAAGTCTCACAGTCTCAAAATCTCAGGTGTTTTATATACTAACACAGAATATGGGTTATAAAGGAGAGAAATTTGATATTGTAGCATGGTATGGTAAATAGGCTTTCACAGGAAGCAATAGAAAGCATTTGATGGGATGGAATAAGAAAGAGTTATGGTGTAGCTTCAAATATTCAGACATTTACTAAGGGTCTCATCCAGCTAAAATAATTATTGATTAACTTTTGGCTTAATACACAGACAATTACATCTCCCAAAGAGTAGACAAAATGTCTAGAGGAATTTCAACTCTGAACCTAAGACTTGCCAGAAAAGAGGAGTTTGCTGGTGAAATGAAAGTAATGGTATCCCAGGAGAAAAACATCCCTGGGAATGTTTTCATTTTCTTTTCATCAGGGAAAGAAAAGTTGAATATACTCCAAGATTAAAAAGTCTGAGATCAAGGTACAGAAGAAAATATGATTCCATGGCAGAAGATTCTTAAAGGGAATATAGCTCAAGAGGTTAAGAAGTTATCAAAAGTGAAATTCTGACTATGTGATTTCTCTATGAAGAAGAAAGGGAAAAAGCAATGTAATTACAGTCAGTTTTCTCATGAGCTTATGTATAACAGTTGCATACAAAGCATAAAAGAAAAAGGCCAATGAACAAAGAAGAATAAAAGAATGGCACCAATCTGTATACAGAATTACATGAAACAGCAAAGGCTACTTGTTGCAAAAAATGTTAAGGTTAACAAAAAATATTTTATAGTTATATTTGATCAGGATTATATTGGAAAAAATAGTAGTTTGTGAATGCCAAAAAAACTTTCTCTCTTTTATTTCTGTCTTTTCAGTAAAGATGAATGGTATTCAAACTGAGAAGGTAGGGAAAAAATGGTCAGGGATAACTAAATCAAGACTTCTGCAAAACAATTTTAAGAGCACACACGGCTCCCTACAATGAGTTCATGTTTCCAGGCCCAAAGAATGATAGTGAAAACTACTGGAAGACCAGAGATCTTTGAGGAAACATGGAAGACAGACAAATATCATCTTACTTTCCAAAACTGAATGGGAGGTGTGGTCTGAAATTTAATCCCCAGAATGATCCTGTAGTGGATCTTTAAAGGTCCATATTGTAAGCACTTAGAAAATGATCAACTAGACAATCTGCAGGTGTCAGCCTGAACCAGGCTCTCTACAAGACAGGCATCTCTGACTACCTTATTTCCATTTAGACAAGAGTCACAAGACTGGTGGATCATGAAACTGTATTAGGTAGGGAATTCTTGAGCAGCAACAAAACAAAGGTCTCTCTTGATATCCTGTGGTCAAGATGATAACATTGGGTGAATGTGAATATAGTCCAATGAATTTATATGTTATTCAAAGAGTAGTCAAGGTGGATTTGTGTCAATTTGAAAGAAGGTTCTTGATGTCATACCAAAGAGCATGAGCACTTTTTCCAATTTAATCCATCAAACATAGTCTGTACTAGACACTGTGATGAGCAAAAGGAACAACAATGAACAAGACAGACAGTCTCTGCCCTTAAAGATCTTATGCTTGAGTTCTGCCCTTAGCCCTATTCCATAAACCTTTTTAGATGACTTTGATGAGTAACCACAAAATATGTTCATTAAATTTGTATATGACAAACAGGTAAAAAAATAGCAGATCCAGCAGATGATGAAATTTATTCCCAAGGAATCTTGAAAGGCTGGTGTAATAGATTAAATAATACTAAATATAATAAAGATAAATGTAGGTCTCTTCCCTTGAATCCAAAATTGACAACAAAAACCCACAATGACCATGACAGAGGTACAGGTTGAAGAAAAATATAATTTAACAGCAGATGATGTAGAAAATGATTCAGAGGTTTTGGCAGAAAACTCAATATGACTAAACAGTGTGATTGGCTAAAAGAAAAAAGAAGATACTATAATATTGAGATGTATGGATAGAACATACATTATAAAGAGTAAGGAAATAGGCATACTCTATCCTATGTTAGTGGCCCAGGTATCATTTTTATGAGGAATATAGAAAGAGTGAAGGATGTATAGAAGAAATTAGCCAGAATAAATATGGCTTCTGTGATAGAAGAGGGAACAGTAGAAAGAAATGGAAATGTCTATCCCCAAAAAGGTTCACTGGGGACAGGATACATATCTTCAAATATATAAAAGACTATTCTGTGGAGGAAGTTCTACACTTGTTCTATATGACATCTAGAGGCTGAGGTAGGATAAAGGAATAGAAAATAGAGTGAACCACATTCAGCTCAAATTAAGTACAAACCATGTTGTCTAAATATTTTGCCATGGCTAATGATCTCTACAGGATCTACCGTGGACTTTCTTTCCGGCCACTGTCCCGCAGCTCTCCCACCCACTCATTACACTTCACCTACTGCTATTCTTCCTATTCCTCAAACTCACCAACCCCACCTCAAAGTCATGCAACTGCTAGTCCTGCTGACTGAAAAACTCTTCCCCCAGATGTGTACATGGTTGACCTCTTACCATTAAGGGCCTCAGCATTAAGGTAATTTCTTTTAAGAGGCCTTTTCTGGTCATGCAATTTAAGTTAGCATCTCCAGCACTTTCCAATGCAACACTCTATTTTATTTTAGCATTTATCACTATATGATATTATCTTCATGGTGGTACATGGATTTTTGCATCCTGTTCACTGTCAAATCCCCAGTCCCTGTGCAATTCCTGGAACATTGAATGCTCGGTGAATATTAGTTGAATGTATGAATGAATGAATGTATAGTTGGCAAGATCTGCCAAGATATGTGTTTGAGTGAAGAGCAAAACTCATTGGGAAGGCTGTCGTAGGGGAGATTCACACATAGACTGAGAAGTATAACTGGATGATCTTAAAGCCATTTTCAATCCTGAAGTTCTATAATTAATCACGAATTTATGGGATGCATTATAATTTCACTATTGGTTCACAGAGAGCTGACAAATGAGACTGGAACAGCCAAGAAGGCTTCATTGAAGATGTAGAGATAGGTGGAATTTAGACAGTTGGAATGGGAGAAAAGATGTTTGAGTAGAAAGAAATAGCATGAGAAAAGTCTCAGAGGCAGACCTAAGTATCATATGAGGAGGAGACAACTGTTAAGAAGTTAGGCTCATCCAAAGGAGAGGATGTGCTTTGGGAACTTGAGAAAAATGAGACAACAGGTAGAATAGGGCCACAATGCATGGTTGGACTTTAAAGCCAAACTATGAATTGAACTCAATGGGCAATCCTTGAGTATCCTGAGAAGATAGAGGAACACCATGATAAAGGCAATGATTTAAGAGAAGGTAATCTTTGGTAGAATCTAAGCCTTGTAACTGATTTAAACTAAATTATATCCCTTCGACTATAAAACAACTTATTCATTGCTATGCTATGCCATTTTAGGAGGCTCTGACAATAATTCTGATGTGAGATATGAAGTCCTGAACTAAGATAGTAACAAGTGAAACAGGAAAAGATCAATGTGAGAGACTTAAAAAAAAAAACACATAGAAAAATGAAAAGGCAGAGGGCTATGTACCAGATGAAGGAACAAGATAAAACCCCAGAAAAACAACTAAATAAAGTGGAGATAGGCAAACTTCCTGAAAAATAATTCAGAATAATGATAGTGAAGATGATCCAGGACCTTAGAAAAAGAATGGAGGCAAAGATCGAGAAGATGCAAGAAATGTTCAACAAAGACCTAGAAGAATTAAAGAACAAACAAACAGAGATGAACAATACAATAACTGAAATGAAAAATACACTAGAAGGAATCAGTAGCAGAATACCTGAGGCAGAAGAACGGATAAGTGACCTGGAAGACACAATGGTGGAATTCACTGTCATGGAACAGAATAAAGAGAAAAGAATGAAAAGAAATGAAGACAGCCTAAGAGACCTCTGGGACAACATTAAACGCAACAACATTTGCATTGTAGGGGTCCCAGAAGGAGAAGAGAGAGAGAAAGGACCCAAGAAAATATTTGAAGAGATTATAGTCAAAAACTTCCCTAACATGGGAAAGGAAATAGTCACCCAAGTAAGGAAGTTCAGAGAGTCCCATACAGAAAAAATCCAAGGAGAAACATGCCAAGACACATAGTAATGAAATTAGCCAAAATTAAAGACAAAGAAAAATTATTGAAAGCAGTAAGGGAAAAATGACTGATAACATACAAGGGAACTCCCATAAGGTTAACAGCTGATTTCTCAGCAGAAACTCTACAAGCCAGAAGGGAGTGCTATGACATATTTAAAGGGATGAAAGGGAAGAACCTACAACCAAGATTACTCTGCCCAGCAAGGATCTCATTCAGATTCAATGGAGAAATCAAAAGCTTTATAGACAAGCAAAAGCTAAAAGAATTCAGCAACACCAAACCAGTTCTACAACAAATGCTAAAGGAACTTCTCTAAGTGGGAAACACAAGAGGAGAAAAGGACCTACAAAAACAAACACAAAACAATTAAGAAAATGGTAATAGGAGCATACATATCAATAATTACCTTAAAAGTGAATGGAATAAATGCTCCAACCAAAAGACAAAGCCTCGCTGAATGGATACAAAAACAAGACCCATATATATGCTGCCTACAAGAGACCAACTTCAGACCTAGGGACACATACAGACTGAAAGTGAGGGGATGGAAAAAGATATTCCATGCAAATGGAAATGAAAAGAAAGCTGGAGTAGCAATACTCATATCAGATAGAATACACTTTAAAATAAAGACTATTACAAGAGACAAAGAAGGACACTATATAATGATAAAAGGATCAATCCAAGAAGAAGATATAACAATTATAAATATGTATGCACCCAACATAGGAGCACATCAATACATAAGACAACTGCTAACACCTATAAAAGAGGAAATAGACAGTAACACAATAATACTGGGGAATTTTAACATCTCACTTACACCAATGGACAGGTCATCGAAACAGAAAATTAATAAGGAAACACAAGCTTTAAATGACACAATAGACCAGATAGATTTAATTGATATTTATAGGACATTCCATCCAAAAACAGCAGATTATACTTTCTTCTCAAGTGCACATGGAACATTCTCCAGGACAGATCATATCTTGGGTCACAAATCAAGCCTCAGTAAATTTAAGAAAATTGAAATCATATCAAGCATCTTTTCTGACCACAACGCTATGAGATTAGAAATCAATTACAGGGGAAAAACCCATAAAAAACACAAACACATGGAGGCTAAACAATACATTACTAAATAAGCAAGAGATCACTGAAGAAAACAAAGAGGAAATCAAAAAATACCTAGAGACAAATGACAATGAAAACATGATGATCCAAAACCTATGGGATGAAGCAAAAGCAGTTCTAAGAGGGAAGTTTATAGCTATACAAGCTTACCTCAGGAAACAAGAAAAATCTCAAATAAACAATCTAACCTTACACCTAAAGGAACTACAGCAAGAAGAACAAACAAAACCCAAAGTTAGCAGAAGGAAAGAAATCATAAAGATGAGAGCAGAAATAAATGAAATAGAAACAAAGAAAACAATAGCAGAGATCAATAAAACTAAAAGCTGGTTGTTTGAGAAGATAAACAAAATTGATAAACCATTAGCCAGACTCATCAAGAAAAAGAGGGAGAGAACTCAATTCAATAAAATTCGAAATGAAAAAGGAGAAGTTACAACAGACACCATAGAAATACAAAGCATCCTAAGAGACCACTACAAGCAACTCTATGTCAAAAAAAATGGACAACCTGGAAGAAATGGACAAATTCTTAGAAAGGTATAACCTTCCAAGACTGAACCAGGAAGAAATAGAAAATATGAACAGACCAATCACAAGTAATGAAATTGAAACTGTGATTAAAAATCTTCCAACAAACAGAAGTCCAGGACCAGATGGCTTCCCAGGTGAATTCTATCAAACATTTGGAGAAGAGCTAACACCTATGCTTCCCAAACTCTTCCAAAACACTGCAGAGGAAGGAACACTCCTGAACTCATTCTATGAGGCCACCATCACCCCGATACCAAAACGAGACAAAGATACTACAAAAAAAGAAAATTACAGACCAATAACACTGATGAATATAGATGCAAAAATCCTCAGCAAAATACTAGCAAGCAGAACCCAACAACACATTAAAAGGATCACACACCACGATCAAGTGACATTTATCCCAGGGATGCAAGGATTCTTCAATATATACAAATCAATCAATGTGATACACCATATTAACAAATTGAAGAAGAAAAACCATATGATCATCTCAATAGATGCAGAAAAAGCTTTTGACAAAATTCAACACCCATTTATGATAAAAACTCTTCAGAAAGTGGCCATAGAGGGAACCTCTCTCAACATAATAAAGGCCATATATGACAATCCCACAACATCATTCTCAATGATGAAAAACTGAAAGCATTTCCTCTAAGTTCAGGAACAAGACAAGGATGTCCACTCTCACCACTATTATTCAACACAGCTTTGGAAGTCCTAGCCACGGCAATCAGAGAAGGAAAAGAAATAAAAGGAATACAAGTTGGAATAGAAGTAAAACTGTCATTCTTTGTAGATGACATGATCCTATACATAGAGAATCTTAAAGATGCCACCAGAAAACTACTAGAGCTAATCAATGAATTTGGTAATGTAGCAGGATACAAAATTAATGCACAGAAATCTCTTACATTCTTATACACTAATGATGAAATATCTGAAAGAGAAATTAAGGAAACACTCCCATTTACCATTGCAACAAAAAGAATAAAATACCTAGTAATAAACCTGCCTAAGGAGACAAAATTCCTGTATGCAGAAAACTATAAGACACTGTTGAAAGAAATTAAAGATGGTACCAACAGATGGAGAGATATACCATGTTCTTGGATCAGAAGAATCAATATTGTGAAAATGACTATACTACCCAAAGCAATCTACAGATTCAGTGCAACCCCTATCAAATTACCAATGACATTTTTTACAGAACTAGAACAAAAAACCTTAAAATTTGTATGGAGACACAAAAGACCCCGAATAGCCAAAGCAGTCTTGAGGGAAAAAAAAACAGTGCTGCAGGCATCAGATTCCCTGACTTCAGACTATACTACAAAGCTAAAGTTATCAAGACAATATGATACTGGCACAAAAACTGAAATACAGATCAATGGAACAAGTAGAAAGCCCAGAGATAAACCCACACACTTATGGTCAACTAATCTATGCCAAAGGAGGCAAGACTATACAATGGAGAAAAGACAGTGTCTTCAATAAGTGGTGCTGGGAAAACTGGACAGCTACACGTAAAAGAATGAAATTAGAACACTCCCTGACACCATACACAAAAATAAACTCAAAATGGATTAGAGACCTAAATGTAAGACTGGGCACTATAAAACTCTTAGAGGAAAACACAGGAAGAACACTCTTTGACATAAATCACAGCAAAATATTTTTTGATCCATCTCCTAGAGTAATGGAAATAAAAACAAAAATAAACAAATGGAACCTAATGAAACTTAAAGCTTTTGCACAGCAAAGGAAACCATAAAGAAGATGAAAAGATAACCCTCAGAATGGGAGAAAATATTTGTAAACAAATCAACAGACAAAAGATTAATTTCCAAAATATATAAACAGCTCATGCAGCTCAATATTAAAAAAACAAACAACCCAATCCAAAAATGGGCAGAAGATCTAAATAGACATTTCTCCAAAGAAGACATACGGATGGCCAAGAGACACATGAAAAGCTGCTCAACATCACTAATTATTAGAGAAATGGACATCAAAATGACAATGTGTTATCACCTCACACCAGTTGGAATGGGTATCATCAGAAAATTTACAAACAACAAATGCTGGAGAGGGTGTGGAGAAAAGGGAACCCTCTTGCACTGTTGGTGGGAATGTAAATTGATACAGTAACTATGGAGAACAGTATGGAAGTTTCTTAAAAAACTAAAAATAGAATTACCATACAACCCAGCAATCCCACTACTGGGCATATACCCAGAGAAAACCATAATTCAAAAAGACACATGCATCCTAATGTTCATTGCAGCACTATTTACAATAGCCAGGTCAGAGAAGCAACCTAAATGCCCATCGACAGACGAATGGATAAAGAAGATGTGGTACATATACACAATGGAATATTACTCAGCCATAAAAAGAAACGAAATTGGGTCATTTGTAGAGATGTGGTTGCATCTAGAGACTGTCATACAGAGTGAAGTAAGTCAGAAAGAGAAAAACAAATATCATATATTAACGCTCATATGTGGAACCTAGAAAATGGTACAGATGAACCGGTTTGCAGAGCAGAAATTGAGACACAGAAGTAGAAAAAAAAATATGGACACCAAGGGGGGAAAGCGGTGGGGGATGGGGGTGGGGGTGTGATGAATTGGGTGATTGGGCTTGACACGTATATACTGATGGGTATAAAATAAAGTGGATGACTAATAAGAACCTGCTGTATAAAAAAATTAATTAAATTAAATTAAAAAAAAACTATCAGGATTTCATGCCTAAATTAATAATAACTGTAGTTATTTCCATAATGGGAACACAAAATATAGTAGATGCTCAATACATATTTGCTTTCGTACCATAAAAAGATTCTATTACTGAACATTTGCAAGATATCTAGAAGTCTTTGTGTAACAATGGCAATGAATTTGCACATATTCTCTAACTCAGAATCCGTTGTCACCAGCATCCTGCAGGTGGCTGGGTGAGCATGGTCAGGTAAAAAATATGTCCTCTACTGTAGACAGTCCCTATGACTTATTATATGACTGTTATTATTATTATATGACATATTATTATATGACTGTGATCTTTTTAGAACCATGCTCTATTCAGACCAGTTGTTATAACCTTATGTTAACAGGCCTCGTGAGGCAGCATCATAAAGGGATTAAAATGATTTCTCTTCCATCTTGCCAGTACTTATACATTCAAATGAATATATTCCTTTCCAATTGATCATTTTAAAAGACCATCCCTTTAGTCTCATTCTTCCCACACTTTCTGACATTTCTCTTTACAAAAGAAGAAGCCACACACCAGCCAAACAATTAAAATAACTCATTACTCTATAGGCATTGGCTCATGCCATGTAACTTTCTGCCTAACATCCTTTAAAGCATTGACACAACTCCTTGCCTTAGGCAGTGCTGGTTAGAGATCAAGATCCCCGTTGTCCCTAACCCCATTTTACTCCTTCTCCCTTGTTAACAGGCCCCTCTTTTCTTCTGTTTCCATTTGACTCATTTATTTCTAATATTGCTTGAATTTTTGTTGTTTTTCCCCACACACACACATTATTTTTGCAATGCTCTTTGAAGGAAATGTCAAATGTATTCGTGTTACATGAATGAATTCAGTATGCCGTCCTATGAGAGCCCAGCTGAATTTGGGAAGAGGCACAGTACAGTGTAACAGCTCTGGAATCACACAGCCTGCATTTGAAACCTGTCTCTGTTGATCTTGAGCAATCACCAGCTGTATGACCTTCAACAAATTATTTAACCTTTCTAAGCCACTTTCTAAACTGAAAAACAAGACTGTTAAGAATAGAAATAAGATAATCTTTGTAAAACACTTAGTGCTTAGCACATAAAAAATATCCCCACCTTCCATTTAAAACTATCAGAACAAAAATAAAGATTTACTATATTAATTTATCTTATTAATTCAGAGGTTGAAGGAAAAGCAATTGTTCTGTCTATACCACATTCTAATAACTACTCAATCCCATGAAGAAATCAGTCTAACAGATTGGTGTAAATAAAGTAAAGGAACTGAGAATGCCATTTATTTGAATTGTTCCCTTTCTCCATGGTGATAGTGTTTTCTCAATAACAAATAGACAAATAAATAAAAGCCAGTCATTTTTTACTTTATCTCACACTTGAGGAATCACGATGAAATGAATATAAGAAATATTCTCAGAGAAGAGGAAGGTGCATGCATAAGCCTTACAAACATCCATGAGAATTCTTTGCAAATGCTTTCAATACAAGATTAATAAGTAGACTAAAGGGCGCTGCTGTCATTATTTGCAGAGCAAACAGGCATGAGTCCCTTCCTGAGAGCAGGGCTTTGGAGGTTTAAATTTCAGTTCTGCTGCTTTCCATGCAGCCTCAAACAATTCAGTTAAGCCTTCAAAGTCTTGATTTCCTCATCTGTGAAATGGAGAAAATTAAGAAAAATAATATATGTAAAGTTCTTATACAAGATAAGCATCAGTGTTTATTGTATCCCTACCCGCTTAGGGCAATGTTAGCTAAATAAAATCATTTGTTCTGATCAGGGTTACTAGGCTGCATCACTTCAAGTATACATGGTACAAAGGAGGACTTTGTATCTGGATATTAGGCAGGCAGGTATTCAATAAATATTTGATCATTTGTTTTGGTTTTAATGGAAGTACTTTGTGTACCCGATACCTAATCTTGGATCTTCTTCATAACCTTTGTAGGTAGAGAAGCCACCAGGTTCCTAGGTCTGGAGCATCCTTACCTAATCCCAAGATCCTGTCTATTTCATTCACCACTGTTTCTTCATTTCCTGTAGTCTCAGAATGTTTCCGGTGGTTTGGCAGAAGAGCTATCCATGGAAGGCAATCTTTTTGACATATCTAGAGTGTGTTAAGCTTCCGCTATGTTTAATTATCATTCTATGGTTGGGAGGTATTTCAAAGAGAATTGAAGGAAAAGGAGTAATTTAAATGATTGTCCCATGCAATAAATTATATCAATGTCATATATCTACAACCTTCTGAAAAAGGAGCTATCTCCCTTTTTACCGTTTTGGGTGAGAAGATTGTTATAACCCCTAGAGGCTACTGAATCATGAAAGGGGTGGGGCAGGCTTGGGCTGAGTGACTCTGGCTCAGCTAAATGACTGGACTGTGGGTGGGTGCGTGGATGCGGGAAGTCCTTTAGAGTCAGGGGGCAAAGAAGGACAATGAAAATCCTACCTTTTGGTGCATATGTTATGCAGGAGAAATATATAAATCAATTTGGAAATAACTTTATCTCATAGATTAATTTTTTGCATTTCTTTTTTAACATAGTTTCTAAATTGTTTTTAAATTTTAAAATAGCTTTTTTTTCTTTATTAAAAAAAGATAGATGTTCACTGAAGGATATTATACAGATAAGCAAAAGGAAGAAAATTCAAAGTACTTCTGCAAAGAAAGCAGATCAGTGATGGCCTGGGCCTGGAGGGTGGGGGAGGTAGAAGTGATTAAAAGGGACATGGACAAACTTTTTGTGGTGATAGTGATTACAAATGCGTATACATTGTCAGAATTCATCGAACTGTATACTACATGGATGTATTTTTTCATATGCAAATTATACCTCTATAAAGCCAATTAATACTTTTCAAAGTACTTCCTCCATTACCCATACAAAACTACTGTTAACATTCTTATGTACGTTTTTTCAAATGATTTTTCTATGTATCTATGAATACACACATTTATTGGTTTACACAAAAAGGTGTTTTTTTTGATCAAATGTGACTGTTTTTTATCAATTTCAATTTTTTATTCTCTTACTTGGAAGTAGATTTTACCACCGTAACCAACTGCTCCCACAAAGCTTATTACATAACACCAAAGGGGGAAAATTACTTTGGAGCAAGAGAAGCAGGAAGCTATTTTGACTTTTACAGCCTCCAGGATCTCATTATTGACGATTCAATAATCATTGCACACCTAATAGGTGCTATATAAGTGCTGGATAGCAACATTTGCCATTGGTAATGTCATGGCAAGTGACTGCTGAGAAACCTATTGACAGCCCCTGCAAATACCACTGACTACATCACATCTGCCTCTGAAAATGTGAGTCCACCTGTATGTTTATGCCTGATGTACAGCTACACAACCCTCTGCTTCTACAGATTTACTAGACATTCTAAAGGAGAGGACAATAGAAAATTCTGACCACTTCTTCCAGAGGCAAAGCTATAATTTTCCAGAAGTAACTGTAAGGGAAGCAAAACTTTACCCTTTTAGAGTTTCCAGCCAGGTCTAAGAATTAAACTGACATAAGACAGATTTAACAGGAGAAAATCATACGAGTTTTATTTAATATAAGTTTTACGTGACACCGGGACCTTCATAAGGAAATGAAGACCCAAAGAAGTGGCGAAACCTAAATGCTTTTACACGAGGTTGAACAGCCAGAGGCAACTGTAGAAAAGTAACTCAAAAATATGGGGAGGTTAAGAAAGAAAAGAGTCATTTTAACAAGGTCTGTTTGTACAGAATTCTCTCAGCCTCAACTCCCCACTTCGGATGATAAGAATGTTTCTTTCCTCCTGGTAGAGGGAGGACATCTTTCACATGGAAGCTTTATCCCCTGCTTTTAGGAAGAAAAGGGGAAGTCAGAGCACCCTTCTTGTACTTGCTGTTTTTTCAAGTGCCTTTGGCTTAAAATAATCCTTCTGCCAAAGTGGTATATCTTGGAGTAACGTTCTGGTTTCCTTCATAACTCTGAACCCCCAGGGGCCAACTCCCTCTTATCTATGCAAGACCTTAGGAATGGGGAAGGAACTGGAAGAATTAGTCAAAACCATCCAGGCAGTTAATATGGATGTTGGTGTACAAGCCCGATTGCAGGGAAGGAGCAGCAATTACCACCTGGTTTCTGCCTCTGCTTTTGTAGATACCTGTGTGTGTAGAGGGGCTACTCAGTCAAAGAGAGAGAGAGGTATATCTCCTACCAGGGATATTAGACAAAGATTCTAACTATCGGGTAATCTGTCTCTGGAGTAGATTTTTCCTAAAGAATAGGAAAAGAAGCTATTAAAATCCAGCCACTTTTACCAGGGCCAAAATAATTTGGCCTCACTGACAGAAAAACAAAAACAAAACACTGGTCAGGTTTTGTGACTCATTTACAGCAGTACCATATGCAAATGAGGGTTTAATCAGAGCCTCCCGATGACTCAGGTGTACACACCTCCAGGAGAAGGAAGAGTGCCTGGTGACCAAGGACAGGCTGGGCCCAGCTGGAGGGCTTGCCAGTTGTGTCTCTATCCAAGAAGTCAGACTTGCAGTGCCCTCAGCTCCCAACTGAAGCTTCCTCTGGAGACCTGGAGGCAGGAAGGCCCGAGTCCCTTTGGGCCAGGTCTCCGCATAAAGGCACCCAAGTGGCTGAACAAGCTGTCCCCACATCTGTGTCTGCTCTCTGAGGACGGCCAGAGCCACTCTCGGGCCCTCACTCAGCAGGTGCATACATAGTGAGGGTAATATATGAGAAGCCCTCAGTGAGTCAGGACACACTGAAAACAGCAGAGAAGTGACAAATGACAGGGTGAGAAGACAGAAGAACTGTAAATGCACAGCTGTCTGGAGCCATTTAGCATTGGGCTAAGAGCCCTGAGGACCTCAAATGTTCCTGAGGGCACGGCAGTATTATAGCATTGGACAATGACTGATGTTCAGAGAGAGTCATCAAGCAAAGGTCAAATTATGTTCAGAACATTTTGTTTAAGAAGGCAAAGTAAAGCATTTTGGAAAATCACTTTCCAAAGTAAAGTTTTAAAGGTGGCATTTAAGTTTGGGTTATATCATGTTGGCTGCTAATAGCACCTCCACTTAAAATATTAGGTATATTCCATATCATTATATTAAAAATCCCATCCAGATAATTGATTCTTATCTATATAGTCTTATTGATATATAAGTATATACATACAGACAATATATACTTATTTTTAAACCAAATCCCATATCTTCCTATTTCTTCTGGGAACTGAAGCCATTATTTACCTTATCCCACATTTTCAGCCCCTTGCTCTCTACTAGATCTTTGTCTTCAGCATATAAGCATGTTCAAGTCTCTCCCAGCTTGAAAACGAAACAAACCAAAAAACCTGCCTAGGTCCTACAGTACCCCACCCTCTCCCAGCACTGACCTATGTATGCCTTCCCTTCCCTTCATAATCAAACTTTTAGGAATAGCCCTGAATCTTGTGGCCACTTCTCCAAGAAATTCCTTGCTACTTTCCAATGTTTTCTTTTTTTTAAGTTTTAATCTTATTTTTTTCATATTCGCATTTGCACAGTTGACTGTGCCCCATTTCTTAAGCCATGCTTTCCTCCAGACTCCTGTGATACTTCTTTGCTTTATTTTCTTGCTACCTCTGTCCTACCTGGGTCCCTTTTCAAGTTTATCTTTCCCATCTGAACTCTCAAATGTCAATATTTCTTAGGGTTCTATCTCTGGCTATCGTCTCATTTGAAACATTCTCCACTATATCTTTGATGACACCTATATCTATATTTCTGACAAAGTTCTTACTTGTGTTTATTTATGTGCATGTGAGTCTGTAAACCAATGTGAGTGAACTTCTCCACTTGGATGGTACTGAAAATGTCCCATATTCAAGTCTTGTTCTTCAGACCTCTTCCTCCTTGGTTTTTCCCTGTCTAGGAACCACTCATCAATAACCCAACATTGGAGACACCATAGATTCTTCCCTTTCCTTCATTCACTTATCCAAACAACCACCATCTCTTCTTGATTCTGCTTCCTTAATATCTCTCAAATATATGCCCTCCAGCCTGCCTCCTGTGTGCTGCTTTGTTGGATCAGGGTAAGTCTTCAGTCCTCACCTTCACACGTCAGTTACTGATTCCTGAACTTTTTGCTTGTACTCCTTGGCTCTTCTTTGGAATTTTGTATTTGGTGATCTGGATTTATTCTCACTCACAATTCAGGTCATGAGGGCCTGGTCCTGTTGTACAGTCCAAAGATCATTCTTCCATTTAACTTACCAGCACCCTCCATGAAATGGAGAGAAACAGGATAATTTCTCTTGAGTGAGGACATTCCCCCACAAACCATAGATCAATCATAAGTGATTGTTACTCTGTATTAAAATTGTTGATGCCTTTGTTGGCCTCCTCTTTATGCTCTGAATTATTTTATAGTTCTTGACTGCTGATTTTGATATCTAGATCATTAATGGGCCTACTTCTATTATCTGCATTTTCTCTTGATTATTAGTCACATTTTATTGCCTTATCAAATGTCCACTAATTTTATATTATATACCAGACATTAGGCATAAAAATATCATGAAGATTCCAAATGTTACCTTCTACCAAAGAGGGCCTCGCCTTTCCTCTGTTAGGCAGAGAGAGTAAGGAGTTGGTCACTTTCATTATATTGAGAAATTGAGGTGCATTGAGCCTGAATTGTAGTTTTACTAAGACTTGCTCTACCTCTGATCTGCCATCCTAGCATATGGCTCTCCTGGGCTTGTGATTGTAAACCTAAGGATCTTCAATTCCTCAGCCCTGAAAGACTACAAGAGATCCAGCTCTGCCCTTCAGAAATTCCAGCCCAGCTCTTCAGCTTTCTGTCCTGCACAGCTTAAAAGTCTGGTAAATGTCTTGAGGAGATACTGGAGGCAAAGTCTTCCTCAGAGGGCCTTTGTTTCCTAAGCATTTCAAGACTAAGGGAGGTAGATTTCACTCTGCCTTTTGAAGCTTTTGCCCTAGCTCTGTAGCCTCCTGTGCAGTACCAGAATTCAGCAAATATGTTATGGGGGAAATATGCCATGTGTTTGAGTCTTCTCCTTCCTATTTGTCCCATCATCCTGTTATACTTGCTAAGAACTTTACTGCTTTTTCTCTGCCCCAGCAGAGGTTCTCTGCCTAAACAAACCTCTCATCCCACACTCAGAATCAGCAAACAGCTTTGGGAACAAATATCACACAGAGTCAACTCACTTTAGAAAGGACTCTACTCTCTCTGAAATTTTAGTTCATCTAATCCTTATTGCTTCCATAGCAACTTGATGTCTTTAAAATATAATTTTTGTCATTTATCCAGATTACCCTAGTTGTTGTACTGGGAGGAGTGTTGGCCTGCCATGGCGTACTATATCTTACCCAAAAGAGAAAGTCTCATATGAGACTTTTTGATCCTTATCCAAGTATTTTGTGCATAATACACAATAACTTGCCAAATGAACTTTTAATTAATGAACAAAGGAATCATTTAACTTTTCTTAGCATCATTTCCTTCTAGTGAGATAGATTTTACATGAATTTAATGCTTAATGGTATATAAAATATTTTCAGTTCAAGAAAGAATTCATTTAATTCTTACAATATCTCTTTGATAAGAGCTATAATAATGATGAGGTGGATAAAGATGGCTACTATTTACTGAGTACTTACTCTTTGCCAAGCCTTATGCTTAGTACTTTACATATATTATCTTATTTAATCCCTTCAATAAGCTGGGAGATAGGTATTTCTCTCCCTTCTTCCATGAGAAAATTGAGGCTGGAAAATGCTAAGTGACTTGTCTAAGTGCTCAAAAGTGGTAAATGGAAGAGTTGGGATTCAAATACAGTATGTCCGGTTCCCAGTCCAGGATATTTTTCACTGCATTTCAGCTTTTTGTCTGAGGTGATATCAGTTTTCCTAAAGGGTTCAAGTAAAATACCTGGAATTCTTCAACCTATAACCTTTCCTAAGCACTACATAAATACAACATATAATTGTGAATGAACTGTCCCAAAATGACACTGAAAACACTTAGAAGTAGGGTAAAGGACTTTAGTTGGTTACCTCTTATTGATGAAGATAGTTTTGCCTTATATAGATGACATTTCATTGTCTGGTCTCAGTTCTGGAGGGCAATAATTATTTGTAGCACGAATGACTAGTTAGGATTAGGGATGTGTATGTCTGTGGCCACAGTAATGCATAAACATAAACCACATAGGAATTAAATTTATTACTTTGACTTCATTAGCACCTCACTTGGAACCACTCAGTTAACTAGTCACAGATCAAATTAGATCCAACTGCATTTAAAATGGAGGAATATATTGGTAAAAATGAAAGCTATTCCTTTTGTTTCTCTAAAATACACTACTTTAAAAAGCAACAATTCTAATGTTACATATTAAATTATTTGTTGTCATTTGGAAAAAGAGAAAGATTTATTGAAAAAAAATCAGCTATTTTAGAAACTAAGTGAAGGACTTACCTGGTGGCACAGGGGTTAAGAATCTGCCTGCCCATGCAGGGGACACAGGTTTGAGCCCTGATCTGGGAAAATCCCACATGTCGCGGGGCAACTGAGCCCGTGCGCCACAACTACTGAGCCTGTGCTCTAGAGCCTACGAGTCACAACTACTGAGCCCGTGCACTACAACTACTGAAGCCTGAGTGTCTAGAGCCCATGTTCTGCAACAAGAGAAGCCACTGCAATGAGAAGCCCACACACCGCAACAAAGAGTAGCCCCTCTCGCCACAACTAGAGAAAGCAGGCGCAGCAACGAACACCCAATGCAGCCAAAAATATAAATAAATAAATAAATTTATATATATAAAAAGAAACTAAGTGAATAAGGTGAACACTTTTCATCATACTGAACTAGATTTCTCTTTATTAGGAATCATGTATATTTTTTAATCGTTTATTTCTCTCAAAATGCTTACAAAAATATTTTGATGCCATGCTTCTTTTCAGGGTACAAATGAGACAAGGGAAAAGTGAACTGGCAAAGTGTCTAATCAGGTATATTATCAGATAAGGATGGGTGTATATTATAAGCTTTAGTTAAAGCATCATCTCTAACTTTTTCCTTGTAAAATGTGCATGGGAAATAAGAGATACAAACTTCTCCTCACCAAATAAGAATTTTAGGAAGTAAATGATTATCTATAGGAGTCCTGGATTCTTTATTATTTCTACCTGTAAGCTATTATTATTCTGAATGAGTGGAATGATTATTATAAACAGTACAATACTTTCAGAAAGTATTGCCCTTACCTCTTTACCTCCTATATGTGTATAGACTTCATATTTATGTATACACATATATACACAAATCTATACACATATATTTGTGTATATATACATTTCATATATATACATATATATCTTATACAGATATATCTATTTAGCTATATATATGTATATATATACACACATACATATATGCACATAGGGTATATATGCATTATGTATGCACCTATAGCCTATATGCATACAGATATATATGTGTCAAACTAGATCTCTGTGTAAATTACTACATAGATGTTTCCTGATCTTTCAAGGTATTTTCAAATATATTATGTTATTTCCTCTTCATAAAAGTGTGTGAAGTTAATAAAAGAAGAAATCATGGTACAAAGGGTTAAGTTAAATGTTTTGTCCACGATCACAGAGCAGAATCCAGATGAGAGCCTGGTCTCCTGACTCTTTTTTCACAATGCTGCCAAGCTTGCCTGATAGGCTTCACTCCAGCTGAGTCTGAGAAGGACACTATGTCCCCATTTCAATATCCTTGTATCAACTCGCTTAAACAAAAGGTCATTTTTAGACAGAAATCTGGTTTGACCGATTTCTTTCACTGTATTGACCAGTTTAAATAAAATGAGCAAGTCAGTGTGTTTGTTTCTGTGTCACATAGACACAGCTAAATACTCACTAGGTGCTGTTACACTAGTCTCCATGACCCATTTTAAACCCTGTCTCCTGGATTAAATAAACACATCTCTCTCTAATTAGAATGTGACTGAAAGGCAGGACAGAGAAGATGAAAAGACAGCAGATGACACCTTCCTAAGCAAACACTATTGAATTACAAAGGCAGAAAAAGCTATTTTTAAAAATTGCAACCACAAGGGAGCAAATTTATCTATCATATCATTGTGTTTTCCCTCCTCGTTGCTAGGATGTGATCTATATTAAAGATAGTCGTTGCCTTGGTGAAAAGCTTCCCAGAGCAAAGCAGTAGTGCTCCCCCTGCTGACCGAGATGCCCAGGTTAGTTTTTGTTTTTTCATTTTAAAACAAAACAAAAAATAAGGCAATTGGATGTAGCTAGTAAATAGCTTTAGACCTTACCTGAAAAATTGTATACCAAGGATATTAGAAACTTATTTAAACAACACTGGAAATTTCCTTTCCTGCTGCACATGACGAGACATAAGGCAAATCCTGACTAAGTGCCAGGTTTCTCACTTCTTAGGGCCATTTCTTTGTTTTGTCTCTTCAACTCAGGTGAACCTGGTGATTGACTTTTCCCACCTTGATAATTTAAATTCTGGGTGCAATTTGAATTTTTGAAAAGTCCAGGGGTAGGAAATTGCTTATAATATTAACTAGTAAATTTTTGCTAATTACTAGTTACTTGTAATGGTGGAGAGGGAGAAAGAAAGAGAATTCTACAAAGATCTTAGTTTATTTCACCATGGAAATTACTGAAAGCATCTAACATTAAAACTGAGAAGTGGTAGGGATGGGGTGATCAGATTATGGAGGGGCAGGTAAGCTCCACTGAATTTGAAGGGCCTACAACTTATCCACTTAGCTATTACCACAAAGAGTAGAGTTTAGGAGAGGGATTTAGAAATGGAGTCACAGATTTAAAAATCACCAGCCTACATATCAGAGTTAAAATCGTAGATATGGGTGAGATCATCCAAAGAGAAAATAAAGAAAATGAAGAGAAGAGGGCTGAAAATGGAAACTTGGGGAGCATCACCAAAATTTAAAGAATGGTCAGAAAAGGAACCATTAGTGGAAACTGAGACAGAATCCTCTGATATTTTGGAGGAAAACTAAAAGAAATTATTATCAGATTGACCAAAGTAGGAGAAAATTTCAAGAAGAAGTCAACAGTGTCATAAACCAAAGAGAAGCCAAGAAGGATGATAACTTAAAGAAACCATTGGCTTTGTTATTTAGAAGATCCCTGGTGACCCCAAGGGAGTATAGTGATGAAGGCCAAACTCAATTTTAGTGACTGTTTAAATGACAGATAAAAAAGTAAAAGTGATGAGGATAAACAACACTATTGAGAAATCTGGCATTGAAGTAGAAGAGAGAAACAGGGTTGTGCCCAGAGGAGAGAGTGGGGCAGGAGAAACTTTCCTAAGACAGGCTGACTTGAACATGTTTGAAGGTTAATGAGGAAGAACCAATGAAGAGGGAGAGACAGATGAGAGAAGAAGTGATTGGTTCAGACAGGCTCAAGAGAAGTTGGGAGGGGAAAGAATGAAGAGCACAGGCTGAGTCTTAGAAAACAGTGAGAGTACATGTTCTTCTTGTACAGCTGGACAGTTAAGAAAGGAAGTACAAATGACTTTCAGATGGTGATGGGGGTGGTGTTTTCAGGAGGACAGCATTGAAATGAGGGTTTAAGGAGAACAGTAAAGATTTTATGCTGGAGTAGTTCTGTAGGAGGAAAGGAAAGTCAAACCAACCAAAAGTTTGTAAAAGAATCCCTGGGCAGTATTGAGAGGACAGTAAGACTGGAAATATAAACTGAAGGAGATGAGTGGCAGCATGGTTGAGTGCTTTTCTCCAGCAGCAACGGGTAAACCAAAGGTATGGGAAGAAAAAACCAAGTAATTGGGCTGATTAAGAGTGACAGATTGCCACGGCCAATGCAATGAGTAATGTCCTGGTGAGACTGGGCAGTGAATGTTTGGCTGTGGTGTGCAGGAAGAACATGAAAGGAAATGGAGCTGGCAGAGAGAAGGGATGGGGTGGAGTGTGGAAGGCTGACAGTTTGGGAAGCTGAGATGAGATCCAGAGATCAGAGATGTCAAAGGAACTGAAAATCCCATTTAGTGTGAGAGTGAACTTGGAGAGAGAGGTTGAAGGACAGAAGCTGGAGTATGGAAGGGGCTTTGAGAATTCAGCATCTCTGGGATGCCATTGTTGGCCTATGAATTGCTGACTGAGGCAGAATGAAATTTAGAGCCAGACGTCAAAACCCTCAGAGAATTCCTCATAGAATGTGGGAAGATGAACCTAAATATCAGGTTATAATGACTATAAAAATGGGAATCTATAATGGGCTCCCATTTTTTGAAGCCCTAGTCTGTGCCAGGTACTCTGGGGAGGTAATTTGCACATGTTATCTCATATAATTATTTGGTTGTTGCTACTCTGTGAAAATCTACTATTACTCCCATTTCACAAAAGATGAAACTGAAGCTCAGAGACGTTAAGTGATTTGACAAAGGTTGCTCAGTTATTAAATGGCAAAGATGGAATGGGAATCCTCCCCAGGCCGTAAGCACCGTACTGTGTAATTTAGTGTTGTGACCCCAGGAGCTGACAACACCAAGCACATTTTAGGAGCTTAAAAGTACCGTCAAGAGAAGAAAGAGGGACTTCCCTGGTGGTGCAGTAGTTAAGAACCCACCCGCCAATGCAGGGGACGTGGGTTCAATCCCTGGTCCGGGAAGATCCCACATGCCGCAGAGCAACTAAGCCCGTGCTCTAGAGCCTGTGAGCCACAACTACTGAGCCCGTGCGCCTAGAGCCCGTGCTCCACAACAAAAGAAGCCACCGCGCACCACAACGAAGAGTAGCCCCCGCTGGCCACGCACAGCAACAAAGACCCAATGCAGCCAAAAATAAATAAAATAAATAAATTAGAAAGAGAGAGAAGAAATAAAGAAGGGCGGGGGGAAGCATAGATCAATGACCAAAAAAAAAAAAAAAAAAAAAAATGAAGGACTTGAAAGCTCCTGAACTTTCCTCTATACCCCATTGCCTCCCCAGAAGGGTGTGGTCTGATATGATGGCAAAATCTAATTACCAGCAATAAAAAAGAAAGAAGCCTTCTATTTGCTCCCCTCCCCTTCCCTCAACATTAAACATGGGGTTTTATTTCTAAATCAGAAGCCTAAACGAAATTAAGTTGCCTACGTCAAGCTTCCTGATTATCTTCTATCTGTCCCAAATTGTCCTGTAGGTCAAGTAAATAAAACAATGTGTTCTCAAACATGGACTTTTCCAAAATATGATCACCGCTATCAGCCTCGTGCTAATCCTCCCTCCACTTCCATTAAAGTAATGAAAATGGGCTTAGATTCCTCCAGGGACAGAGATTATTGATATGAATGGAAATTCAGCTGGATTTTGCTGGTCAAAAGCTGAAGTGAGAATGAGAAATGTTTTGTGCCTTTGCAAACTCACAGGGAAGTACTTTCTCATCACAGTCACTGTAAAGGAGAACATTTTCACAAGTCTCTATTCTTGTTAAATATTTTTAATCGTGCAATGTTGTAATAAGAGAAAACTTAGCACTTGTATCTAGGCTCTTGGAATAGTTTCCAGGACCCTTATCCATCAAATACAGCCTCATGACACTCCCCACGAGGGTGAAGTGTTGTTAAGACTGTGACTGCCAGGGGGCTGGCACCTCACCCTCCAAGCAGGTTGAGGGCAGGTAAATAACAGCCTCAAGTTTATGAGAATAGAGATCAGACCTCCAAGAGGCAGGAGGGAGTATACAAAATGAAGCTCTTGGGCAATCCTCATCTAGCAAATCAGGTGGTTTTCAGAGGTCTCTGTGGGAGAGTGTTTCTACGGTGTCTCTGGGGTGCTCTGGGGATGTGGAGAGTGAGAAGCTGGTGGATGTGGGAACCCATTATTCCTCCATCTAGCTCAGCTCTACTCTTGCTTGTTTTATATGCTGGATTTCCAAATAAGGTTTCTTGGAAGCAAAGATCATGATTATTAAAAAACAAACAAACACACAAAACCAGAAAAGTGCTAAGGTTCATTCTAGTTCTAAAAATATACTACGGTTATAAATCTACAGAGCAGCTACCCCAAAGGTGGAATGCTGTGATTTACTGTGGTTTGAGGAGATCCATGAGGACTTGTTTGCTTAAAAATTTATCCTATAAAATTCGAGACAAAAGATTGAAGAAGGAAAGGCAGCTAGGAGAGGTTCAGATTGCTCTGGGGAGGAAGGAGACCTATCAAGTGATCCTGAGGGGACCACCAAGAGCCTTAGGGACATCACAGGGGCCCTGAAGGCCTACAGTGGAGAAGGGTCTTGAACAAGGCTATGAGCACCTAGTAAATTCCATGCTTTAGCAAGACTGGCCCTAAACACAGCTTAGGCAAAGAGCTTGAGTTTTTTTCTGGTATCCAGGGAAACATAATTGAGGGAACAGAGGTGGTAATCCATCCTAGAATTGACAGAGAAATTCCTCAAAGGCTTGAATACTGGGTTTGTGTCAAACAAGCTTGGCTAATCAGAGGGAATCAGCAACTGTGATCAGACAAGATGAAATAAATGTTTAAGAACTTTAGGCATGGGTAGCAGGATGCGGGACAATAGATCCTTCTCTATTCTAAGCCTGAGGAGAAAAGACAGTGATTCTCAAATCCAGGGTCAATAAAAATATGTAATGTTCTGTATTTGTATGTTTTATGTGATTAAGATTCATTTTCAGTTTATGAATAGTAATGTCTAAGGACAGAGTAAAGTTGTTTTTAGTAGGAAAGTATAAGTTGAAGATAATGCATACATTTACAAGGCTATTTCTTTTGATTCTTGAATATCTGTATCCTCCCACATCAACTTGCACATAGTAGGTGTCCAGTAAATATATGTCAAATGAACAAATAATGAAAGATTTTTGTGAGTATTAAGTCATGGGATCATTGAAGGCTTTTCTTACCTCAGACCACTGATACAGTCTTTTAGGGGGCATGAGGTGTGTCCCTGATAGTTGCCACATCAGTGTTAGCTGAACATCATCAACACTATTAAAGACTTTATTGCTCAAATTAATGATTCCTGAGTAGAAGGGTTATTTATATAAGGGATCTCTGCAAATTTAAAAATGTGTTAAGCCCTTACAAACAGTGTATACAGAAACCACGGTTTGCTTTCAGGGACTAGCTTTTGGGTAAAAATATTAAAGTTTTCCAAACATTAATTTTTTAAAAAGTGAATTGAGTACAATGGTGATGCAGTGCATTTAAAGTAATTCTGGGAAAAAAGAAACAGCTGCAATGTAAACAAAGACTGCTGGGAAGTAGAACTGGTGCGAAGGCTGAGTGCCTGTATATAAAAGAAAAGAGAGCAAGTTTTTATTCTGTTTCTCATCAAAAGACCTGCATAGCTGAAATTTAGACTAGATTAACACATTCAGGAAAGGGTTGCTCTTTTAGAGGATGAACTATTCCTAAGTGCCCTAAGTTTCTTTCTATATAAGGCACAATTTTATTAAATGGGGTAGGTTTCTACAAACACAGAGAATATTAATTAGAATCATATTTGCATGTCTATTCCCAAATCTAATCATTTGCTTGTTCAAACAAAACTCTCCTTGTTGATTACTGTTGAGAATTCTAAAAATTATTCCCTACTCAGTATTCAACTTTATTATATGGTAACTTGTTATTAATAACAAACCCTTGATCATGAGAAGTATCCTGTATATTACTAACAAATTATTGGTTCATGAAGGTATGCATGTTCCAGAATAGATGATGGAATGATTACAAAATCAAAATCCAGTCTTCTAACCTTCCACTCTACTTTCACTCTTACCTGTTTTCATTCTATTCTATTAAAAAATAAGTCAAAAAATCTCACTCCTCTGCTCAAAACCCCACATGGCCTAAAACCCCAAACCCTTACAAAGGCTATAAGATTCTGTCTGGTCTCATCTTCTATGACTCTACTGCTTATTCACTCAGCTCCAGCCATGCTGGCCTTCTTGTTGTCACTCAGATAAGCCAGGCACACATTCCCTTCTCAGGACCTATACACTTGCTATTACCTGTGCTTAGAACAGTCTTCTCCCAAATATCCTCATGGTGTGGTTTGCTCTTTCTGCTCTTCCCCTCACTTCACTCTAATATCACTTCCTCAGTAAGGCCTTCCCTGCTGCCCTAGCTAACACTGAAGGTCACTTCTCACTCTGGACCTTCACTACCCCCTTTCTCTGTTTTATTTTTTCTCCTTAGCACTTACCACCATCTAAAATAAAAGACTGTTGGCCCTTGAAAAATAAGGGGGTTAGGGAAGCCAACTCTCTGTGCAGTCAAAAATCAGTGTGTAACACATAATTCCTCTGTATCCACAGATTCAACCAACCATGGATCCTGTAGTATGATAGTATTTACTACTGAAAAAAAATCCGAATAAAAGTGGATCCATGCAGCTCAAACCCATGTGGTTCAAGGGTCAACTATATATTTTACTTTAGTATCTTTCTTATCTATTCCTCCACTAGAAGATAATTTCTATGAGGGCAGGATTTTTCTCTGTTTTATTCTCCACAGAATCTCCAGCATCTAAAAGAGAGCCTGGTACCCAACAGATGCACATAGATATTTGTTGAATGAATTGCATGGAGCCAAATAGCACCAATCCCCTGAACCAAGAATAAGTAGGAAAAGGTGAGAAAATATATAACTTAAATGCATCAGACTTTACTACTTTGGATCAACTGCTTTTGATAAAGTTAGAATACCTGTATAATTTGAATCTTCTAATTAGTGGATTGTTTCATTTATCCAAAGGTTTCTATCTTCTTTCCAATGAAAACTTCCAAAGATGATGTAATGAGTAGCAAAAATATTGCTTTGTATTTCATCCACTCTATTGCTTTCTACCAGTTTAAAGTCATAATGAGAGGGATTAGGAGTAAGAGCAAAAAATATAGATAATATTGAATTGGGCAAAGAGTCCCTGAAAACAAGACAGTTGGTCTTATCAATGGAAATTATCAAATGTGGGCACAAAGAGATTTTCTTCAGTGAGGCACCCTATCTGGTTTGGGTTGTTTAAGCATCTAAATTCAAATGGAAATACATTTTTTTAATTATATAGATTAATGGACTAGAAGGTAATTCTCATTACACAAGGAGGCAGTGTTGCTCTGAAAAACTAAAGATTCCACTTCATTAGCTAAATCATGGCTATGAATCATCATCATACACCCAAAACCACTATGGAAAGATCCAGAATAATTTTCCATTTGACTACTGGTCCAACTTCTCTAAAATTCATTACCTTCAAACCGAAGTTGCGAGAAACCCAACACAAATGCATTTATAAAACTCCACTGGAAGGTGCTCTGTTTGAATATTCACTCAATACAACCTTGTTTCAGATCAGGATTTTGCTTTCCATAGGAAGATTTTCTTTCAAGAGTGCTTTTAAAAAGGTAACTTTAAATGAAAAAGGTAGTCATTTAAATTCTACAGCTTTTGAATTCTACAACTTCTTTCAGCTGGAATTGAAATCTTACTTCATTTAAATTAAGTCTGCAGGTATCCACGGCTTTGTTGGCAGTGCCAGTGTTGAGGATTACGATTTCCCTTCTCCTTCTCTATCAGTATCTTATTAACTCACTCTTAGAGATAAAGGTACTGATTAGGTATGCCATGGAGATTAGAGTCACAGCAGAACTAAATCACAACTCAACTAGAGTAATGAGTTTTGCTTGTAAAACTAACTCTCAATTATCCCCTATGTGGATTACTATTTGGTAGATTTTCCACATGGAATGTTAATACCAAGAGGACTCTCTCCTGCTATTAGCATTCTCTCAAACCCGCTCTGCCTACCCCCAGCTGGTGAGTGTAAAGTCATTTTAAATGCCACTCACCTAAAGCAAATCATAGCCCGCGTGACACAACTACTGAAACCCGCGCACCTAGAGCCCGTGCTCCACAACAAGAGGAGCCACTGCAATGAGAAGCCCACGTGCCACAACAAAGAGTAGCCCCTACTTGCCGCAACTAGAGAAAGCACACGTGTAGCAACGAAGACCCAATGCAGCCAAAAATAAATAAATTAATTAATTAAAGAAAAATAAAGTAAATCATAAATGGGAAAGGAAATCCTCTACAGGTCAAGAATGCAATGCATCCCAAGGCCAAATAAGCTACTCACTCAAAGTTTTGAATAATTAGCACCACAGTCCTGCTTCCTATAGTACAGAAAAACTGGTTGCTAGTAGAACTGTACCTTTCTTGAAGACAGATGATATTTTGGAAGCATACTTCTAAAAGTCTAATCTAGGACCTTGGGTGACCCAATACTTGCATTTTCACAAGTGGATTCTGGAGAAGAACAGGGCATGTTTAGGGCCCTCATTGTATTCTGAGAAGTAAATCCAAGGAGCGTTCTTCCAATGTTGCTTATCTTCTCCTTTTCAGTTTTCCCTCTATTCCAAACCAAAGTTGTGTAAAAGGAAAATCAAGATGGTGTTGGTATTGCTAATAGAGCTCTCTAAAATAGATCTGGGAGGCCATTGAGGAAGTGTGACTTAATGTATGTCTCAGCCCAGATGAAATCTGAACTTTGACCACTTATTGTCTTAACACAGGCATCCAGAACATCTTCCCCATGTTCCAGAAACTCAAAATACTTATTGGACCCTTACCCTAAAATAACTCATGACAGCTTATCCCTTAAAGATAATATTTCCTTTCTTGTGTCATAGTTGATCATAATTCCTGCCAGACAATTTTAACAACATTGTGGCTTTTGCCTTTGTAAGCCCCTAACTCTTTCTCTTTCCTGGAACACTCTTTTGGTTCTACCAAATCTGTGCCTCCTGAACTGCAATCCTTGAGACCCCAAATAAAGCTCTTTGTTCTTTGCAGCCTTGGTGTTGATTACTGTTGGACATTTGACACATGTCTTAACTTAATGGAAAGTAGTAAATTTTTCCAATCTCAGGATAATCTGGGCATGGCTTACTATTAAAAAGCAGGATTTAAAAAAAATTTTTTGAACAGTCAAGGGACTTCCCTGGTGGTCCAGTGGTTAGGACTTTGCCTTCCAATGCAAGGGGTGCGGGTTCGATCCCTGGTCAGGGAGCTAAGATTCCACATGCCTCGCGGCCAAAAACCCAAAACATAAAACAGAAGCAGTATTGTAACAAATTCAATAAAGACTTTAAAAATGGGCCACATCAAAAAAAATATTTAAAAAATAAATAAATAGAATTTAAAAATTGAACACTCAAAATACTACAAAATTCATTGAGGCCAGATATAATTTTTTTCTATTATGCATGAGTTAAGAGAGCTTAAACATGCACTCTTTTTTTTTTTTTTTTTTTTTTTTTTTGCGGTACGCGGGCCTCTCACTGTTGTGGCCTCTCTTGCTGCGGAGCACAGGCTACGGACGTGCAGGCTCAGCGGCCATGTCTCACGGGCCCAGCCGCTCTGCGGCATGTGGGATCTTCCCGGACCAGGGCACGAACCCGTGTCCCCTGCATCGGCAGGTGGACTCTCAATCACTGCGCCACCAGGGAAGCCCTAAACATGCACTCTTGACTAACAATGAAGACAAGGAAACTGGGGCAGTGGGGAGGCGAAATGAGGGGGAAGTTTATAAGGATACCTAATGCTTTGCTTCAACATATAAATCACTAAAATTCAAGAAATGAGCCATTGAGTACAGGAGTATCCTAGTGACTATTATGTGAGTTTAGGTTGAATGCTTTTGTTAGAGAATACTACTGTTGCCCTTTGTGCCACTGACCATTAATGTGTGTATCTGACCGTAGCTGCAACATTATTTGCACTCCAGGTTCTTTCCAGAAGTATAATTTTGCACATGCTGCTGCCAAATTCACATTGGCAGCTCACTGACCAGAAATAATACTGAATAAGAGTTGTCCCCCAAAATATGCTGTCCATTCATTTCCCTTGATTAGTGATTTTTCACTTTTTAAAGGCAAAGATCTTTCTTCAAAACAAATCTTATTTAGAATCCCAATTTTTAAATAGATAAAATAAGGCTACTCTGGTTGAAATGAGAGTGGAGGCTCAGAGCCACTTTTACACCCACCACTTCCCAGCCCTCAGACCCCAGAAAACATCTGTGCAACCCTAGGCTTCTGCAAGCAGTGGTTTGAATCCATTGCTCAAGATACTCTCAATTTTATTACTGGATTAAACCAATGTTCAGAGAGATACATATTCGAAAAGTGATTTGGGCCTTTGTAGAATTGTCTGAAAGTACGGAATTAAATTTATACAAATTACATTGTTACCTTATTGTTTAATTAAATTAGATTTACTTAAAAAGTAACCCAAGGACCAAGAGTCATATTTAGTATAGTGGCCAAAATTGTAGACTTTGGAACTAGACTGACCAGTTTTCAAATCCTGGCACTCCCATTTACTAATTGCATGATCTTTTGCAAGTTCCTTGACTTCCCATTGCCTTTGTTTCCTCATCTGTAAAAAGGAGATGAGGACAATAATAGTATCCACCTCAGAAAATGCTGTATTATAATGCTGTATATAAATGAGGAATAAATGAATTCGAGTATATAAAGAAATCAGAAGAATGCTATAAAATGAAATAAAGTGAAGAGCCATGGAAAATTCTTTTCTTTAGCCCTCAGTATTAAGAAAATTTATCTTTCACCATAAACTGTATATTTATATTATGAAAACATTGTGATTCTTATAAATGACTATGACTTCTTTATTGTGGCAAAATACAAGGATGTCTCTACTTCTCCCTTCAGGGCCCATGGGAGACAAAACTAGATGACTTCTCACTGAACCATATTAAGCCTCAGAGTATTTTACAAGTAATCCACGTAACCACTACTAAGTCAAAGCTGGCGTGTAAGTAAAACCTACTACTCTTCCTGGGTTACAAGTGCTCTTTCCATTAAACCACCCTGCATTCTAGGTGGAAGGAACAGCAAGAGCAAAGAAATAAATATAAATGGTGAAAAATTGAAACCATTTCCACTAAGATCAGGAACAAGACAAGGTTGCCCACTCTCACCACTATTATTCAACATAATTTTGGAATTGTTAACCACACCAATCAGAGAAGAAAAAGAAAAAAAAAGAATCCAAATCGGAAAAGAAGAAGTAAAGCTGTCACTGTTTGCAGATGACATGATACTGTACATAGAGAATCCTAAAGATGCTACCAGAAAACTACTAGAGCTAATCAATGAATTTGGTAAAGTAGCAGGATACAAAATTAATGAACAGAAATCCTTGCATTCCTATACACTAATGATGAAAAATCTGAAAGTGAAATTAAGAAAACACTCCCATTTACCACTACAACAAAAAGAATAAAATATCTAGGAATAAACATACCTAAGGAGACAAAAGACCTGTATGCAGAAAATTATAAGACACTGATGAAAGAAATCAAAGATGATACAAATAGATAGAGAGATATACTGTGTTCTTGGATTGGAAGAATCAACAATAAAAACAAAAATAAACAAATGGGACCTAATGAAACTTAAAAGCTTTTGCACAGCAAAGGAAACCATAAACAAGATGAAAAGACGACCCTCAGAATGGGAGAAAATATTTGCAAATGAAGCAGGTGACAAAGGATTAATCTGCAAAATTTACAAGCAGCTCATGTAGCTCAATATCAGAGAAACAAACAACCCAACCCAAAAATGGGTAGAAGACTAAATAGACATTTCTCCAAATGTTGGCAATATACAGATTGCCAACAAACACATGAAAGAATGGTCAACATCATTAATAATTAGAGAAATGCAGATCAAAACTACAATGAGATATCATCTCACACCAGTCAGAATGGCCAATGTCAAAAAGTCTACAAACAATAAATGCTGGAGAGGGTGTGGAGAAAAGGGAACCCTCCTGCACTGTTGGTGGGAATGTAAATTGATACAGCCACTATGGAGAACAGTATGGAGGTTCCTTAAAAAACTAAAAATAGAACTACCATACAACCCAGCAATCCCACTACTGGGCATATACCCTGAGAAAACCATAAATCAAAAAGAGTCATGTACCACAATGTTCATTGCAGCTGTATTTACAGTAGCTAGGTCATGGAAGCAACCTAAGTGTCCATCATCAGATGAATGGAAAAAGAAGATGTGGCACATATATACAATGGAATATTACTCAGCCATAAAAAAAATGAAATTGAGTTATTTGTAGTAAGGTGGATGGATCTAGAGTCTGTCATACAGAGTGAAGTAAGTCAGAAAGAGAAAAACAAATACCATATGCTAACACGTATATATGGAATCTAAGAAAAAAAAATCATGAAGAACCTAGGGGCAAGGGGCAAGGCGAGAATAAAGATACAGACCTATTAAAGAATGGACTTGAGGATATGGGGAGGGGGAAGGGTAAGCTGTGACAAAGTGAGAGAGTGGCATGGACATATATTACACTACCAAATGTAAAATAGATAGCTAGTGGGAAGCAGCCGCATAGCACAGGGAGATCAGCTCGGTGCTTTGTGACCACCTGGAGGGTGGGATAGGGAGGGTGAGAGGGAGGGAGATGCAAGAGGGAAGAGATATGGGGATATATGTATATGTATAGCTGGTTCACTTTGTTATAAAGCAGAAACTAACACACCATTGGAAAGCAATTATACTCCAATAAAGATGTTTAAAAAATAAATAAATAAGTAAATTTATCAAAGGCAAAAAAAAAAGGAATACAGAGCATGTTTATAAAATAGTAAATAAAAGACAACATAGGTTTTATTTATCAAAATTAATATTAACTTGTACACCAGTACTTTAAAATATTAACTATTAATATTAAATAATATAAACTTCATAATAACCCTTTGAGGTAGATTCTATTATCCCTATTTCACAGATAAGGAAACTGAGGCAGAAAGAAGTTAGTAAACATGCTCAAGAGCACACAGCTAGTAAATGGTTACTCAGGCAGTCCAGCTGCAGATGAGGCCGCTCTTCAGGAGTAAGGAAGAGAGAATGTCACAGCCGGGCTTTAAGAGGATTAATCTGCTAGCAGGAAGTAGGATGGACAGGAAGGGGTAAACAGTAATAATTACTATTATGTGTTGAATACCTATATGCTAGGCACTCTACTGAGTATTTTATATACATTCTGTCATTTAATTTTCACAACAAATCTTTGGGGCCAGTAAAATTATGATTCCCATTTTACAGATAAGGTAACTAAGAGTCAGGGAGATTAAGCAATGACACATAGATACTAAGTGGCAGAGCTAGGACTCAAACCAGTTTTGCCTGACTCCAAACCTGTGTTCTTAACTACTCACAAAATATGACTTTATGTGACATATATGAAAAACAGGAGTGAAGAAGGAACACTGATGTAAGATATATTGCAAAGAAGGAATCCATGGAGTTTAGCAACTGCTCCAATGTATCAGAGAAGTGTGGGGAGGGAAGTCAAAGATGACTCAAATTTGAAGTGTGAGTAACATAGAGAATAGGGACAGTGTTCAAAGAGAATGGAAAGTCAGGAAGAGCCGGCCTCTGACAGCAGGATGAGTTCATACTTAGACAACACTGCTTCCAGAGCAGGAAAACAGTGTGTAGAGCACAGTGTTATTATTTTCACATTAGGTTATATTACTCATCCATCAGATTTTCCAAAAACCCATGCAGAGGCAGGACTGGAACTCCTGCTTCTTGACTGAACAGATTTTTCTAAACTCCTTTACCATTTGAACAATAAGCATGATTTTAAAAGTGGTCAGAAGGAAAAGAAATTAAAGAAAGGTGTTAATTTCTTAAGGAACAGGGTAGCCTTTTTCTCGAGGAGTCTCCGGTCTGTGTTCAATCCTAAAGCAACTAACACATGCTTCTGCACAACAGCTACCAATACTTTGGCAAGAGATATGCAGGGAATATCAAAATGGGCAGTGCCACCACAGCAGAAATAGAAGTTCCACTTTTTTGTGAAAACTTCTGTTTCTTCTACACCCACCAACACCACGACCACCATCACCAGCACCACCACCACAAGATAATGAGGGGAATTTTTCTGAGAAAAAAATTCATGATTGATAAAAATGTCAGGTTTCTGCTCTTAATTAGTTGTTGACCTAGGCAAGTAACTTGACTTTTCTGTGCTCACCTAGTTCCCTCCTCTGTAGACTAGGTAGGTTGTCTAGATTCTATTTAGCTCAGACTTAACTTTTACTGAACTGATGCTACAGTTCTTTCCAATGCTTTATATTCCGTTGTTCAAAAAAGGTAGAAAGGAGGGACCAGAGGTCTTGAGCCTAAATAGAACATTAAAGCTCAAAGTACTGCTACTGTTCATTTCATGCAATTCCCTCAGTTTATAAACCAAAAAAATGAGACACAGGGTCTTGATTCAGCTGGTCAGCAACAAAGTCCACTTTAGAAATGAGATCCTGATTCGCAGTCTTGTGCTTTTCCCACTACACCACCGTGTCCTTTCTAACCGGCTGCTTTAGAAATATTTGCCTTGGATGAACTCAGAGTAAGTTACTGGGAAAAAAACAAACAACAAACAAAAAAAGGCAAAGCCTCACTGACTGACCAGAGAGAGGTTTATGTGTAGGACTTAAAGTTCTTATAAAATGAAATCTCATAACACTTCGACCGAGACATAAAAGTATTAGACTGTGTTATGCAAGGTTTTTTGGTGGAGTAAAATGGTAAAGGCCTCAGACAGAACTCCTGGTCTCACCGCTGCAGGCATTGCATAACCTCGGAAAAGTTGCACTGAAGTCTCAGCTCCTGTGACTACAAAAGGAAAGAGATGGTACCTCTCTACCTCAGAGTGCCCACAGCCAAATCTGCAGTTGGTTCCCACTTTGACTTTGCTGCTGGAAAAGCAAACGAGAAAAAAAAAAAGATGTTCTGAGCTAGGCAGACAGGAAAGAAAGTGGGTGACAGAAGGTGCCAGCTAAGTCCTCCACCAGATCCCCATCTTCAATTCCCTCTTTCTTTACTGCTGACCCTAAGAAGCATACAGAAATAGAGGAACAGCAAATAGAAAATTCAAAAATGGAAACTCTAGTGAGAGTCAGCTGGCACTGGCTAAGGAGCTGTCTGCAGAAGTACATGCTGCCTGCCCCAAGGGCTAGCTCTGCTCACAACCTCTGTGCTGAGCTGTGAGGCTTAATACAACCATCTGGTGGACACGTTGGAATTCCTTAGAGATAGGCACTAAATGAGCACAGAAAAGACTAATAAAACTAATTCATTGTTTTTATAGATGAGAGTCTTTTTATCTTCTAAACAAGAGTGAAGATGAAAAGATGAAATTAACTACATATCTCCTTTCAGGTAAAAACAGTCTGGAACATAAAATAGCTGCCCACTCTGAACACAAAGGAATATTCCTCCTCTGGCACTTGGGTGCTTCAAGTCTTCTAAGGGGTCCTTTTCTTAATGATGGTCTTTATGCTGTTCACAATCCCAGATCCAATATACTTAGTATATCCCTTACCCTAAAATGAATTTTTCAAAAAAATCACACTAATATTCATTTATTCATTCACCAACAAATATTTATGAGTGCCTCCAATGTGCCAGGCACTGTTTTGGGTGCTAGGGATATAGCAGTGAACGAAATAGACTAAAATCCTGCGGTCATGGAGTTTATATTCTGGTTGAAATTTCTCCCACTTTATTTTCAAAATGCCCAATTTGATAGATGTTTGTTGAATAAATGAATGATAAATAGTATTGGGGATAACCTATGAGAATTAGATGAATTACAGTATAAAGATGGGCTGTGAGCTATATAAACCTAAGATAAATATATATATATATAAAAGAACTACAGGAACACCAAAGCACATAACATTTGCTAGCATAAATAATGCTACCTTCATCTCATGGTAGCCTCTCCTTAGAAGGCAAACCTATAGTAAAAGGAATGAACTAGGCTTTCTTTACCATCACTCTTGAACAAAATACCATTTATATTACTATTGGCTACATTCATATCCAAGAAAAGAGCTAAAGCCAAACAAAAGTTTTCAAATAATACCAAGGAGATGCAGGTAAAAAAAATCCTAATAAAACAAAATATAAACATGAACAAGGCTAGAAAATGACTTTATGAGGTCCAGATTACCAGCTACCTCCATCCTGAGGAGAGTAGTAAGAGGTGGGTTCAAATCCTGATTCCCACCTTGGGTCATCCTCTCAGGCAGTCCCTGGCAAGAAGGATAACTTCATTACCAGTAATGATATAGTAGCTAGAAGCAGTTCTTGTTTAATTAGAGGATCCCAAGTACTGATGAGCTATAGATCTAATATATATATATTTAAAGAACATGTACAAAACCATCATTACTTTTGTGAAATGCCCTGTGTCCACTGAAATGTCCTGTATCAGAAAGGCTTGGGGAGGGGGAGAAAGATGGGGGAGGGGGCAGATGAGAGGAGAGGATAAAAGGATGAGAGGAGGCATAAGTGACGCTGGTAAAATTTTTTGTTGACGAACTCTAATCTTTTGCTTTTTAAAACTTTCAAAATATTTTGAGTATTGGTTCTCTTCTTCTTCTCTTGCAAGTTTTCATTCTTCTCTCCAGCTTTCTTTATTGCTTTTTTTTCCTTTTGGTGCCTTTTCCTTCTACTTTGTCTCCATCCTCTACATATTGCAAAGCTCCAAGTTTCTGTGGCTAGGAAAGGAATGATACGAGAAGAGAGACTAAGAGTGTGACCAGGATTAAAGGCTGAACAATTTATTGCCCTTGAGCCTTGCTTCTATGAGAATGTCTATATAACCTGGTAAAAAATATCACAGAATGTGGCAGAGATAGAGACTTAGGAAAGAAAGTCCACCATTATAAAGACCAGTCATGAAAAATGTTAAGGAACACTCACAGTCATTTGTTGCGCCTCCGTACATTCCACCATCTGGATTTGATATTACATAAAAGCATACATGAAGCTTTGAATGCCAGAAGGTGTGCATGAAGGATCTGACTAAGAACAACACCTTGCCAAAAGCCAATCTTTAAGATGGACAGGCTGTGCCCCATACATTATGACAAGAAGTGTGGCTTCCCAGAGCTCTTTCCAATGATTTGGAAAATGCATGAATATTGTTCATCTTGTGACACAGACATAATCATTGCTGGCAGTACAGTGACTAAAAACAGTCACTATGTACCCAGGAAAACAACCCGATCCACCTAGTAATAAATCTACAATCTCCATCCATTAATAAAATATAAAATGAAGCAAAATACACAAACAGAAAAAAATAATAAAGAATAATGAAGCTAGCTTGAAAGGTACCATTGTTTTTATTGTGAAACTACTGGAATATTTCAAAGTGTTAATTTCTTTTCTTTTCCTCCTTTCTTTTCTTTTCCTCCTTTGTGTCTTTTCATTTTTCTTTTACCTTCAACCTGCTTCCCAATTCAGGCACGTAGAAAATGATGCATTTATTGCCTCCTAGTAGCTTTGGGACAAGATGGAAAGCAGAAGAGGTCTGCAAATCTTTTTCATTATTCTTTCAGGATCTTAAGAGAACACAATGGCTTTGTGAAGGGGATGAATGTTTCTGTGCTAAACATAGAAAAAGTGTTTTGGCCAGAAATAAAAAGGGAAGAAGACTGTCACATACAGAGATTTCCTCTGTTCTAGGTTGGTGGCTGAGGGGAGAAGAGAGAGAGAGGGAGCTCTGCAGGTACTGAGAGCAAAGCAAACCTGAGCCCACGTCCTGCCAGCATACTAATGCAGCAGCGAGACCCAGAGAGAAAAGGGCTGCTTGCTGTGTCTAGGCTGGGAAGAGCACAACAACCTAAGTACAAAATTTCCAGCTAATGTCAGCAGGTAAAGGTAAAGCATATCATCCCTGCAGGTGATGTATAAACTAAGGTTTTTAGCTTGGAAGCAAACTGCACCTGGTTTGAGCAAGAAAAGAATGTATTATCTCAAAAGTGGAATTTACTGGAAGATTATAGGGAAGTTTAAGGAACCAAAAGCAATCTGGGAAGATCTAGCTTCAGAAAGGGGAAGATTGTGGTGATTTTGATGACCTGAGTAACAGGAAGTACAGGCTTCCTTCAGGGTGCTGACACCAAGTAAACAGCTACAATCTTTTCCCATCCTGAGTCACTCCTCACAAAATTTAAATTCCTGGAGGAGTTGGAGGAAACTTACTCAGATCCCTTGCTCAACTTTCAGCTAAGGAAGGTAGAATAACTTGTCTGATAATTGCAGGAAGTGGGAGGCATTGGAAGGGTTAACCGCTGAAAGGAAAATCAAATGCTATTACAGAAAATGACAGAAAGAAAGAATGGATGCTGGGCAGGTATAAACAATATTTGCCAACTACAGATGGCCACTTTATATGTATATATATATATATATAAATTTCATATACATGGTTACTTTTTAAGACATTGTTCATGTGTGGCAATCAGCTGGAAGAAGTTGAAGTTCAATTTGTCTGAGTACTAACTTCATCGTGTCACTCCCCTGCTTACAACTATTCATTGACTCTTCATTCTCTCCAATAAAGCTCTAAATTCCTTTATATTTCTCTAGTCCTTGCCTATCCCTCCACCTTCAATTCCTTTCCTTCAGGGCACCATACGTTCCCATAACACTGCAAGGAACTTGCCTTTCCTTGAATACATTATCTTATTCATATCCACGAGTCTTTACACGTGCCACTCCCTGTGTTTGGAAAGGCCTTCCCTATCCCTTGTCTGCCTGCAGAGTCCATTCACCCAATTTGAAAACTTCCTCTTTAGGGATACCTTCTTCTCCCTATCATCCTTTCCCCACCACTTCTCTTCTTCATCTTGGTATCCCCAGATAACTTTATTTTACTGTTGTAATTATTTGTTTATATGTTTGACTCCCCTACAGATACGTGAGCTTTTAGCGGGGGTAGATTCTGAATAAATGGTCATTGAATGAACAAATGAACTTCCCAATCAGACAACAAAATTCACCCAGGGCCCACTCTGTTTGTAGTCACATACGGGAGGTGTAGTAGGGAGTCACACAGAATGTTTACTACCACATTAATTCTCCATTAGGGGTATGCAGACTACCAGTGGGGAAGGAAAAATGTTCTAGGTAGGACACAGGTTTTCACTAGAATCTCTGAATATTCACTCTTCCTTAATCCCCATATCCACTTGCAAGCACAATGCACCATTTTCTGCCTAGTTTACTTGCTGATATTACTTCTTTAAATTTTATTTGTCTTCATTTCTGCAGTGGGAAAGTTCAGAATTCAAATTATTTATATATTTTTAATTACTAGTGAAACATTGGTTTTATATGGTGGATCATTTTATAGCAGTGTCCCTAAGAATGTGGGTACAGGAGCCAGATTGTCTGGGTGTGGATCCTGGTCCTGGTCAGGTGACTCTGGGCAAGAATATTTTAACTTCTCTGTGCCTCAGACACCTAATCTATAAAAGTGAGGTCCATAATAGTACCCGACGCATTGAATAGTTGAGAGGATAAATGGGTCACAGATGTAAAGTACTTAGAACTCTGCTTAGCACGTAAAAAGTGCTAAATAAATGTTAGCTACCATTTTTTTTAACATCTTTATTGGAGTATGATTGCTTTACAATGGTGTGTTAGTTTCTGCTTTATAACAAAGTGAATCAGTTATACATATATTCCCGTATCTCTTCCCTCTTGTGTCTCCCTTCCTCCCACCCTCCCTATCCCACCCCTCTAGGTGGTCACAAACCACCAAGCTGATCTCCCTATGCTATGCGATTAGCCACCATTCTTATTGCAATAAAATGTACACCCTAACGTATAACCACAATTTTTTTGGCCATTAAAATAATACAGTAAATGAGAAGTATAATAAAAAGTGCATGAAAACATGAGTTTGTTTCTATGATAGTAGGATTCAGATTCTTTGGTGAAGTAATCATCAGGACATAACAAACAATTCAAAACCACTGCGAATGACCCTTAAGGAACTGATAAATGAATGGAGGAAATAGGGTAAACACAAATCCAAATCCACCCAGGGACACTTGAACATACTTTCTCACGCAAGAGCTTAGTAACTGGGAAATAACCAAATATGAGTCCAATGAGGTTATTTAATTTGAAGTGGCTGAGAGAGGAGGGGCATTGCCTTTTAATTTGGGAAAAAGGCAGGAGTTTAAAAAATCTTGAACTTTGTGAAAAACAATTTTGTCCAATTTAGCATAGGGAACTAGAACTAATTAATGAATCTAGTCAATTCATGAGTCAGTATTTATATTTTCAGTCAGTCTTGTTTCCTAGATCAGAGCTACAAAGTTTACTAACCTGTAGTCATGTATCAGAGAATCCCAACTCATTTACTCTGAAGCTGACTTTTGTTAAAGGAAATTTAAATAACTTATCGACTCACTGTAAGTCCAGTTGAAATGAAGTTGGTTCCATATAAAACTGGCTTTCCTGATTTTCTAAGCATTTGGGTCACTCAGTAAAAGTTATATAATAAAATATACTGTAAGTTTGTTCAGGAGTTTCCAAATTGTTTATATGGGAAGATGCTCGGAAATCCAAACTTATTTCTGTAGTGTGTGCTTATTACAAGTTGACTAAGGACATTGTATGTTTTGGTAGTTATGAAAATAAGCATTGGCCCTAAAGTCCAGGGTCAAAGCCTATTGATTTTAATGATAATCAAGCCTTAAGACTACTGAAATCCTAAAATATTACCTTTCCTCCTCCCTAATCTCTTATGGCTTAGCTTTTGATGGGATGTGTATTAATGAGTAAAATCAGATTACTGGCTAGAGAAAAATAACTGTGCTGTTTCAGCATGTTTGGAACAATATGTGAGGATGCCTTGGCGGGTGAGAGAGATATGTTACCTTGGAAAATGCCTTAAGTCAAATGGAATTTGGAACCTAAGGGCTCCTACAGATGATGGTAAAGCAGTAATAATGAATACTCGTTTTCAGTTTAGCTAAAATCTCCCCCTATGACCTTACTTCTACTACTCAAAATGGTCAAAAACTCCCTCAATTTTCCCAAACTGAAGCCTACACATCTACATAAAATTATACCAATCCATTCTTACTTTCATTTTTCCTAAGGCCATTGCTCTTCCTGCGCTCTGGATCCCACCTGAAATGCCTTCTCTCTTGTATGTTCATTTCCTAACGCCCCTGTGTACTCGCTCTTTTCCATCAGCTTTCAAATACACTGTCTCGGGCTTCCCTGGTGGCGCAGTGGTTGAGAGTCCGCCTGCCGATGCAGGGGACACGGGTTCGTGCCCCGATCCCGGAAGATCCCACATGCCGCGGAGTGGCTGGGCCCGCGAGCCATGGCCGCGGAGCCTGTGTGTCCGGAGCCTGTGCTCCGCAACGGGAGAGGCCACAGCAGTGAGAGGCCCGCGTACAGCAAAAAAAAAAAAAAAAAAAAAAAAAAAAAAAATACACTGTCTCTTTACCTCTAAAAAATCCTCCCTCAATCCCACCTCCTCTACTCTATACCACCCTATCACTGTCCTGCCCCCCACAGACTGATAAAAGATCTGTCTACTCTCTGTCTTCCTTTTCTCACTATACACTCCTTTTTAAACTTCTATGACCTACCTTCCATTTTCACTCCCCTGAAATGACAGTCACTAAGGTCACCAATGTTCTCTATGTTGTTAAATCCAATGGACATTTTAGTCCTCAGTGTACCTGATCTCACAGGAGTATTCAACATGTTGATGACTCTCTCCTCTTTGAAACACTCTCTTCTCTTGGATTCTATTCCACCGCATAATCTTTTTGCTTGTTTGTTTTGGAATTTTTAAATTTAATTTATTTTTTTATATAGCAGGTTCTTATTAGTCATCCATTTTATACACATCAGTGTATACATGTCAATCCCAATCTCCCAATTCATCACACCACCACCACCCCCACTGCCGCTTTCCCCACTTTGTGCCCATATGTTTGTTCTCTACATCTGTGTCTCTACTTCTGCCATGCAAACCAGTTCATCTGTACTATTTTTCTAGGTTCCACATATATGCGTTAATATACGATATTTGTTTTTCTCTGACTTACTTCACTCTGTATGACCGTCTCTAGATCCATCCACATCTCTACAAATGACCCAATATCACTTCTTCTTATGGCTAAGTAATACTCCATTGTATCTGTGTACCACATCTTCTTTATCCATTCGTCTGTCGATGAGCATTTACGTTGCTTCCATGACCTGCCTATTGTAAATAGTGCTGCAATGGACATTGGGGTGCATGTATCTTTTAGAATTATGGTTTTCTCTGCGTATATACCCAGTAGTGGGATTGCTGGGTTGTATGGCAGTTCTATTTTTAGTTTTTTAAGAAACCTCCATACTGTTTGCCATAGTGGCTGTATCAGTTTACATTCCCACCAACAGGGCAAGAGGGTACCCTTTTCTCCACACCCTTTCCAGCACTTGTTGTTTGTAGATTTTCTGATGATGCCCATTCTAACGGTGTGAGGTGATACCTCATTGTAGTTTTGATTTGCATTTCTCTAATAATTAGTAATGTTGAGAAGCTTTTCATGTACTTCTTGGTCATCTGTATGTCTTCTTTGGACAAATGCCTATTTCAGTCTTCTGCCCATTTTTGGATTGGGTTGTTTGTTTTTTTAATATTGAGCTGCACAAGCTGTTTATATATTTTGGAGATCAATCCTTTGTCCGTTGATTCATCGGCAAAAATTTTCTCTCAGGCTGAGGGTTGTTTTTTCATTTTGTTTACGGTTTCCTTTGCTGTGCAAAAGCTTTTAAGTTTCATTAGGTACTATTTGTTTATTTTTGCTTTTATTTCCATTATTCTAGGAGGTGAATCAAAAAAGATCTTGCTGTGATTTATGTCAAAGAGTGTTCTTCCTATGTTTTCCTCTAAGATTTTTATAGTGTCCATTCTTACACTTAGATCTCTAATAGATTTTGAGTTTATTTTTGTGTATGGTGTTAGGGAGTGTTCTAATTTCATTCTTTTACATGTAGCTGTCCAGTTTTCCCACCAGCATTTATTGAAGAGACTGTCTTTTCTCCATTGTATATCCTTGCCTCCTTTGTCATAGACTAGTTGACCATAGGTGTGTGGGTTTATCTCTGAGCTTTCTACCTTGTTCCATTGATCTATATTTCTGTTTTTGTGCCAGTACCATATTGTCTTGATTACTGTAGGTTTGTACTATAGTCTGAAGTCAGGGAGTCTGATTCCTCCAACTCTGCTTTTTTCCCTAAAGACTGCTTTGGTTATTCGGGGTCTTTTGTGTCTCCATACAAATTTTTTGTTCTAGCTGTGTAAACAATGCCATTAGTAACTTGACAGGGTTTGCAGTGAATCTGTAGATTGCTTTGGGTAGTATAGTCATTTTCACAATATTGATTCTTCCAATCCAAGAACATGGTATATCTCTCCATCTGTTTGTATCACCTTTAATTTCTTTCATCAGTGTCTTATAATTTTCTGCATACAGGTCTTTTGTCTCCCTAGGGAGGTTTATTCCTAGGTATTTTATTTGTTTTGTTGCAATGGTAAATGAGAGTGTTTCCATAATTTCTCTTTCAGATGTTTCATCATTAGTGTATAGGAATGCAAGAGATTTCTGTGCATTAATTTTGTATCCTTCAACTTTACCAAATTCATTGATTAGCTCTAGTAGTTTTCTGGTGGCAACTTTAGGATTCTCTATGTATAGTATCATGTTATCTGCAAACAGTGACAGTTTTACTTCTTCTTTTCCAATCTGTATTCCTTTTATTTTTTTCTTCTCTGATGGCCAGGGCTGGGACTTCCAAAACTATGTTGAATAGTAGTGGTGAGAGTGGACATCTTTGTCTTCTTCCTGATCTTAGAGGAAATGCTTTCAGTTTTTCACCATTGAGAATGATGTTTGCTGTGGGTTTGTCGTATATGGCCTTTATTATGTTGAGGTAGGTTCCCTCTATGCCCACTTTCTGGAGAGTTTTTATCATAAATGGGTGTTGAATTTTGTCTAAAGCTTTTTCTGCATCTATTCAGATGATCATATGGTTTTTCTTCTTCAATTAGTTAACATGGTGTATCACATTGATTGATTTCCGTATACTGAAGAATCCTTGCAACCCTAGGATAAATCCCATTTGATCATGGTGTACAATCCTTTTAATATCTTTTTGGATTCTTTTTGCTAGTATTTTGCTGAGGATTTCTGCATCTATATTCATCAGTGATATTGTTCTGTAATTTTCTTTTTTTGTAGTATCTTGTCTTGTTTTGGTATCAGGGTGATGGTGGCCTCATAGAATGAGTTTGGGAGTGTTCCTTCCTTTGTGGTTTTTTGGAAGAGTTTGAGAAGGACGGGTGTCAGCTCTTCTCTAAATGTTTGATAGAATTCACCTGTGAAGCCATCTGGTCCTGGGCTTTTGTTTGTTGGAAGATTTTTTTTTTTTTTTTTTTGTGGTATGTGGGCCTCTCACTGTTGTGGCCTCTCCCATTGTGGAGCACAGGCTCCAGATGCACAGGCTCATTGGCCATGGCTCACGGGCCCAGCCGCTCCGCGGCATGTGGGATCTTCCTGGACCAGGGCACGAACCCGCGTTCCCTGCATCGGCAGGCAGACTCTCAACCACTGCGCCACCAGGGAAGCCCTGTTGGAAGATTTTTAATCACAGTTTCAATTTCATTACTTGTGATTGGTCTGTTCGTATCTTCTGTCTTCCTGGTTCAGTCTTGGAAGGTTATACCTTTCTAAGAATTTGTCCATTTCTTCCAGGTTGTCCAATTTATTGGCATAGATTTGCTTGTAGTAGTCTCTTAGGATGCTTTGTATTTCTGCAGTGTCTGTTGTAACCTCTCCTTTTTCATTTCTAATTTTATTGAATTGACTCCTCTCCCTCTTTTTCTTGATGCGTCTGGCTAATGGCTTATCAATTTTGTTTATCTTCTCAAACAACCAGCTTTTAGTTTTATTAGTCTGTGCTACTGTCTTCTTTGTTTCTATTTCATTTATTACTGCTCTGATCTTTAAGATTTCTTTCCTTCTGCTAACTGTGGGTTTTGTTTGTTCTTTTTTCTCTAGTTCCTTTAGGTGTAAGGTTAGATTGTTTATTTGAGATTTTCCTTGTTTCTTGAGGTAGGCTTGTATAGCTATAAACTTACCTCTTAGAATTGCTTTTGCTGCATCCCATAGGTTTTGGATCATCATGTTTTCATTGTCATTTGTATCTAGGTATTTGCTGATTTCCTTTTTGATTTCTTCAGTGATCTCTTGGTTATTTAGTAACATATTGTTTAGCCTCCGTGTGTTTGTGTTTTTTACATTTTTTCCCTGTAATTAATTTCTAATCTCATAGCGTTGTGGTCAGAAAAGATGCTTGATATGATTTCAATTTTCTCAAATTTACTGAGTCTTGATTTGTGACCCAAGATGTGATCTATCCTGGAGAATGTTCTGTGCACACTTGAGAAGAAAGTGTAATCAACTGTGTTTGGATGGAATGTCCTATAAATATCAATTAAATCTATCTGGTCTATTGTGTCATTTAAAGCTCGTGTTTCCTTATTAATTTTCTGTTTGTATGATCTATCGATTGGTGCAAGTGAGGTGTTAAAGTCCCCCCTATTATTGTGTTACTGTCAATTTCCTCTTTTATAGGTGTTAGCAGTTGCCTTATGTATTGAGCTGTCCTATGTTGGGTGCATATATATTTATAATTGTTATATCTTCTTCTTGGATTGATCCCTTGATCATTATGTAGTGTCCTTCCTTGTCTCTTGTGGCATTCTTTATTTTAAAGTCTATTTTATCTGATATGAGTATTGCTACTCCAGCTTTCTTTTGATTTCCATTTGCATGGAATATCTTTTTCCATCCCCTCATTTTCAGTCAGAGTGTGTCCCTAGGTCTGAAGTGGGTTTCTTGTAGACAGCATATATATGGGGCTTGTTTTTGTATCCATTCAGCAAGCCTGTGTCTTTTCATTGGAGCATTTAATCCATTCACGTTTAAGGTAATTATCGATATGTATCTTCCTATTACCATTTTCTTAATTGGTTTGGATTTGTTTTTGTAGGTCCTTTTCTTCTCTTGTGTTTTGCACTTAGAGAAGTTCCTTTAGCATTTGTTGTAGAGCTGGTTTGGTGGTGCTGAATTCTCTTAGCTTTTGCTTGTCTGTAAAGCTTTTGATTTCTCCATGAATCTGAATGAGATCCTTGCTGGGTAGAGTAATCTTGGTTGTAGGTTCTTCCCTTTCATCACTTTAAGTATATCATGCCACTCCCTTTTGGCTTGTAGAGGTTCTGCTGAGAAATCAGCTGTTAACTTTATGGGAGTTCCCTTGCATGTTATTGGTCATTTTTCCCTTGCTGCTTTCAATAATTTTTCTTTGTCTTTAATTTTGGCTAATTTCATTACTATGTGTCTCGGCGTGTTTCTCCTTGGGTTTATCCTGTATGGGACTTTCTATGCTTCCTGGACTTGGGTGGCTATTTCCTTTCTCATGTTAGGGAAGTTTTCGACTATAATGTCTTCAAATATTTTCTTGGGTCCTTGCTCTCCCTCTTCTCCTTCTGGGACTCCTATAATGTGAATATTTTTGCGTTTAATGTTGTCCCAGAGGTCTCTTAGGCTGTCTTCACTTCTTTTCATTCTTTTTTCTTTATTCTGTTCCGCAGCAGTGAATTCCACCATTCTGTCTTCCAGGTCACTTATCCGTTCTTCTGCCTCAGTCATTCTGCTATTGATTCCTTCTAGTGTGTTTTTCATTTCAGTTATTGTACTGTTCATCTCTGTTTGTTTATTCTTTAATTCTTCTAGGTCTTTGCTGAACATTTCTTGCATCTTCTTGATCTTTGCCTCCATTCTTTTTTTTTTTTTTTTTTGCGGTACACGGGCCTCTCACTGTTGTGGCCTCTCCCGTTGTGGAGCACAGGCTCCGGACATGCAGGCCCAGCGGCCATGGCTCACGGGCCCAGCCGCTCCGCGGCATGTGGGATCTTCCCGGACCGGGGCACGAACCCGTGTCGCCTGCATTGGCAGGTGGATTCTCAACCACTGCACCACCAGGGAAGCCCTGCCTCCATTCTTTTTCTGAGGTCCTGGATCATCTTCCCTATCATTATTCTGAATTCTTTTTCTGGAAGGTTGCCTATCTCCACTTCATTTAGTTGTTTTTCTGGAGTTTTATCTTGTTCCTTCATCTGGTACATATCTCTCTGCCTTTTCATCTTGTCTATCTTTCTGTGAATGTGGTTTCTGTTCCACAGGCTGCAGGAGTTTCTTGCTTCTGCTGTCTGCCCTCTGGTGGATGAGGCTCTCTACGAGGCTTGTGCAAGTTTCCTGATGGGAGGGACTGGTGGTGGGTAGAGCTGGCTGTTGCCCTGGTGGGCAGAGCTCAGTAAAACTTTAATTCACTTGACTGCTGATGGGTGGGGCTGTGTTCCCTCCCTGTTGGTTGTTTGGTCTGAGGCGACCCAACACTGGAGCCTACCTGGGATCTTTGGTGGTGCTAATGGCTGACTCTGGGAAGGCTCACGCCAAGGAATAGTTCCCAAAACTTCTGCTGCCAGTGTCCTTGTCCTCATGGTGAGCCAGAGCCACCCCCTGCATCTGCCGGAGACCTTCCAACACTCGCAGGTAGGTCTGGTTCAGTCTCCTATGGGGTCACTGCTCCTTCCCCCGGGTCCTGATATGCACAGAACTTTGTGTGTGCCCTCCAAGAGTGGAGTCTCTGTTTCCCCCCGTCCTGCCAAAGTCCTGCAATCAAATCCCACTAGCCTTCAAAGACTGATTCTCTTGGAATTCCTCCTCCCGTTGCTGGACCCCCAGGTTGGGAAGCCTGACATGTGGCTCAGAACCTTCACTCCAGTGGGTGGACTTCTGTGGTATAAGTGTTCTCAAGTTTGTGAGTTACCCACCCAACAGTTATGGGATTTGATTTTATTGTGATTTTGCCCCTCTTACCTTCTCATTGTGGCTTCTCCTTTGTCTTTGGATGTGGGGCATCTTTTTTGGTGAGTTCCAGTGTCTTCCTGTCGATGACTGCTCAGCAGTTAGTTGTGATTCTGGTGTTCTTGCAGGAGGGAGTGAGAGCACGTCTTTCTACTCCATTATCTTGAACCAATCTACAGTCGCATACTCCTTTTTTTAATTCTACTATTCTTTTTCAGTCTCTTTTGCCAAACTTATTTTTTGTCCTCCTCTATTCACCCTTTACTGTTGGTGTTCCTCAAAATCAATCTTAGACCTACCATTCTTCTTATACTATAACCTCCCTACTTGTTTACATGCATATGAATGCTTTCAGTTATTATCTATACACAAATGACTCCAAAATTTATACCTCCAGCTCAGACTTCTGAGGTCCAGGCCATATGTCTAACTGCCTACTTGAAAACTCCAGTTAGATGTTCAAAAGGCACCTCACACTTGAAATGTGCAAAATCAAACTCAGGGCCTGCCCTCTACCCTGACTACTTGGTCTTTTTTTTGCTTTAACCTTTCCCTGTCTCACTATCCATCCATTTTCTAGGTCAGAAATGGGGAATCATCCTTGACTCTTTTCCCTCTGACTTCCCATATTCAATATTTTGGGCTGGTAAATTGTTCTCTCCCTGTATTCTCAGAATTGCCACCAAAGTTCCAAAGCTAACAACAACAGGCTCCAAGGAACCCCTATCATCTAAAGAGTGGGTTAATGAGAAGCAGCATAACTAGCTTTGCAAATGTAAGCATCAGTCTCCCCCACCCTCCCTTTGCATTTTATACACACACACACACTAGAGTAATATAAAGAGAGTCCCTTGGGATAAATTATATGTCTCTTTCCCTCCCCATATGCCGAGGTAAGAAAACCAATCAAATTTCTTGTAAAGACAAGAAACGTGTGGAAGAAGGAAATACAAGCATCTTCTTGCTGGGTTGGACATCTACTTAGGCAGTGGACTCGTTAATTTGCTCTCAGCACCACCCTGAGCAGCAGAAAAACAAAACTGGAGAATAAAGGAAGGTGACATCAGTTCGAGTGGCACAGTGGTTGGATTTCCCAGAATACACTGAAGAAGAAAGCCACACTTGAAGGGAATTGCTGGTAGGTGTCCAAAAGGGCCACAGCCCAAGTGAGCGTGCCCCAACACCAAGAGGTTGTGGTGTACATTGCTAAAGTAGGGTGGCAAAAGAGGTGGCCCCTCCCACATCAGAGATCTATGCAGAGGACCTTGCAGAACCCTGTGAAGAATGCCTCATCAGGGCCTCCCTGGTGGCGCAAGTGGTTGAGAGTCTGCCTGCCGATGCAGGGGATACGGGTTCGTGCCCCGGTCTGGGAGGATCCCATATGCCGCGGAGCGGCTGGGCCCGTGAGCCATGGCCGCTGAGCCTGCGCGTCCGGAGCCTGCGCGTCCGGAGCCTGTGCTCCGCAACGGGGGAGGCCACAACAGTGAGAGGCCCGCATACCGCAAAAAAAAAAAAAAAAAGAATGCCTCATCAGACAGAGGCAGCATTGAATGCCTACCAAACAGAGTATATCATCAGCAGCTCCAATTAAGTGGGAGACATTTGTAACCTTTCCCCAGCTCTACACTCAGGCCCCATAGGCCAGGGAACAGAGAAAACCAATAATAGAGAAGGTAAGAAAACAGACCACATGGCAACACAACTTCCAGAGACATCTCTCAGTCCTTGGGTTATAACTGGACTGAGTGGGGGTGGGTAGAGAAAGGTTTGAATTGGGTATAAGATTGGACTAGGCCAGACAGGACTTTTTTTTTTTTTTTTTTTTGTGGAACGCGGGCCTCTCACTGTTGTGGCCTCTCCCATTGCGGAGCACAGGCTCCGGACGCGCAGGCCCAGCAGCCATGGCTCACAGGCCTAGCTGCTCCGTGGCATGTGGGATCTTCCTGGACTGGGGCACAAACCCGTGTCCCCTGCATTGGCAGGCAGATTCTCAACCACTGCACCACCAGGGAAGCCCCAGGACTTTTAATAACAGTAAATGATCTTCAAACTATGATAATCTGCTAGAGATGTCATTAAGGAATTTGAAAGGAAACAGGATCAGCACATGTGAAGACAGTGGTTAGCAACAAAAGTAGAATCTTTTCATGTTTATATCCCACTGAATTCAGTCCCTTCAATCACCTGGTACACAAGCAATCATAGAGACTCCTCTCTGTTTCCAGCACTCTTGGCCCTCTCCACAGAGCAGCCACAGTGCTCTCGCAAAACACAGATCTGGTCACATAACACTCCTGGTTAAACTCTTTAGTGGCTTATCATTAACACACTTGGGATACAGATCTAACTAACTCCTTAACACTGCCCACAAAGCCCTGATTCCAGTCTCACCTGCCCCACCTCCCTGCTCTGTAATCCACCCACTCTGGTCTGTCCAGGCCTAAGGCACACCAAGATCAGCCTTCACATATGCTGTTCCTCTGGCCCAAACACCCTTCCCCACCCCTCCTTTCCCACTTGCCACTCGTCTAGAGTTCCATTCATTTGTCACTTCCTCAGGAAACTTTTCCTTAAACTAGGCAGGTATTCCCTTGTTACACATTCTCAGAGCACAGTATACATCTTCATAACGCTTATTGTAATAATTACATATATTTATGTATTTGTTCAATGAAAAAAGAGCCTGAGTAGTTTTATTTACCTTTGTACTCCTGACACTTAGCACAGTAGCTAGCAATGAGAAGGCACACAAGAAATATTTGATGAATAAATGAATGAATGAGTGAATGAATGAATGAATTTCCATGCATTTACCAATGCCATTGAGTACATCTCCAACTAGTCATCACTGATCATATTTTATCCTCAGTAACAGTAACAAATGAGGTGGGCTTACCCTCAACACAAACATTGAGCAAGTCCACCTTAGCTCTAGTCCTCTCTGGGAAATCTTCTCTGATTACAATAATAGACTACTAGTAGTAATATGAGGTACTTAGTGAGAGCACACTGAGTGCTAGATAGATTGTGTTAAAGTTTCTTTATCGATCTTATCTAATCATCACAAAAATACCACGGGCTAGTTGCTTTTATTATCCACTTTTTTTTTAAAGAGAAGGAAATAGAGGCTTAGAGAAGTTAAGGGACTTGCCCCAAACCACACAGCTAATGTGCATTAAGATGGGACTGGAACCCAGATATGGCTGACTCTAAGACCTATGTTCCTCAATAGTCAAGATATGGAAACAATCCAAATGCCCACCAATAGATGAATGCATTAAAAAAAGATGCAGAAGGAGCTTCAAGATGGCAGAACAGCAAGGCGTGGAGATCAACTTCCACCCAACAAATACATCAGAAACACAACTACATGTGGAACAACTCCTACAGAATAGCTACTGAACACTGGCAGAAGACCTCACAACTCCCAAAAGGCAAGAAACTCCCCCACGTACCTGGGTAGGGCAAAAGAAAAAAAGAAAAAACACAGACAAAAGAATAGGGACAGGACCCGCACCAGTGGGAGGGAGCTGTTAAGGAGGAAAGGTTTCCACACACTAGGAGCCCCTTCGCGGGCGGAGACTGCGGGTGGCGGATGGGGAAAGCTTCGGAGCCACAGAGGAGAGCAACAGGGGTGCGGAGGGCAAAGCAGAGAGATTCCCACACAGAGGATCGGTGCCGACCAGCACTCACCAGCCCGAGAGGCATGTCTGCTCACCCGCCAGGGCGGGTGGGGGCTGGGAGCTGAGGATCTGGCTTCGGCTTCCGTCGGATCCGTGAACACAGCCTGAAGGGGGCTAGTGCACCACGGCTAGCCGGGAGGGAGTCTGGGAGAAAGTCTGGAGCTGCCGAAGACGCAAGAGACTTTTTCTTGTCCCCTTGTTTTGCGGTGCGCGAGGAGGGGGGTTTAAGGGCACCACTTAAAGGAGCTCCAGAGACGGGCGCGAGCCGTGGCTATCAGCGCAGACCGCAGAGATGGGCATGAGACACTAAGGCTGCTGCAGCAGCCACCAAGAAGCCTGTGTGCAAGCACAGGTCACTCTCCACACTGCCCCTCCCGGGAGCCTGTGCAGCCCGCCATTGCCAGGGTCCCGTGATCCAGGGACAACTTCCCCGGGAGAACGCATGGCGCGCCTCAGGCTGGTGCAACGTCACACCGACCTCTGCTGCCGCAGGCTCGCCCCGCACTCCGTACCCCTCCCTCCCTCCAGCCTGAGTGAGCCAGAGACCCCGAATCAGCTGCTCCTTTAACCTCGTCCTGTCTGAGCAAAGAACAGACACCCTCAGGCGACCTACACGCAGAGGCGGGGCCAAATGCAAAGCTAAACCCCAGGAGCTGTGCTAACAAAGAAGAGAAAGGGAAATCTCTCCCAGCAGCCTCAGGAGCAGTGGATTATATCTCCACAATCTATTTGATGTACCCTGCATCTGTTGAATGCCTTAATAGACAACAAACCATCCCAATTTGAGGAGGTGCACTTTGGGAGCAACAATATATATATATTTTTTTTTCCATTTTTCTCTTTTTATGATTGTGTATGTGCATGTTTCTGTGTGTGACTTTGTCTGTATAGCTTTGCTTTTGCCATTTGTCCTAGGGTACGATCTGTCCTTTTTTTTGTTTTTCATTTTTTTTAGTATACCTTCTGGCGCTTGTTATCATTGGTGGATTTGTTTTTTTGGTTTGGTTGCTTTCTTCTTTCTTTCCTTCTTTTTTTATTACTTAAAATTTTTTTAATAATTATTATTTATTTTAAATAACATTATTTTATTTTATTTTCTTGTATGTCTTTCTTTCTTTCTTTCTTTCTTTTTTTCTCCCTTTTATTCTGAGCCATGTGGATAACAGGCTCTTGGTGCTCTGGCCAGGCATCAGGGCAATACCTCTGAGATGGGAGAGCCAAGTTCAGGAAATTTGTCCACCAGAGACCTCCCAACTCCACATAATATCAAACAGTGAAAATCTCCCAAAGATATCCATCTCAATGCCAAGACCCAGCTCCACTCAGTGACCAGCAAGCTACACCCTATGCCAAACAACTGGCAAGACAGGAACACAACCCCACCCATTAGCAGAGAGGCTGCCTAAAAGCATAATAAGGTCACAGACACCCCAAAACACAGCACCAGACATGGACCTGCCTACCAGAAAGACAAGATGCAGCCTCATCCACCAAACACAGGCACTAGTCCCCTCCACCAGGAAGCCTACACAACCCACTGCACCAACCTTACCCACTGGGGAGAGACACCAAAAAAAACGGGAACTAAGAACATGCAGCCTGCAAAAAAGAGACCCAAAACACAGTAAGTTAAGCAAAATAAGAAGACAGAGAAACACACAGCAGATGAAGGAGCAAGGTAAAAACTCACCAGACCTAACAAATGAAGAGGAACTAGGCAGTTTACCTGAAAAAGAATTCAGAATAATGATAGTAAAGATGATCCAAAATCTTGGAAATAGAACGGAGAAAATACAAGAAACGTTTAACAAGGACCTAGAAGAACTAAAGAGCAAACAAACAATGATGAACAACACAATAAATGAAATTAAAAATTCTCCAGAAGGGATCAATAGCAGAATAACTCAGGCAGAAAAATGGATAACTGACTGGAAGATAAAATAGTGGAAATAACTACTGCAGAGCAGAATAAAGAAAAAAACAATGAAAAGAATTGAGGACAGTCTCGGAGACCTCTGGGACAATATTAACTACACCAACATTCAAATTATAGGGGTCCCAGAAGAACAAGAGAAATAAAAAGGGGCTGAGGAAATATTTGAAGAGATTATAGTTGAAAACTTCCCTAATATGGGAAAGGAAACAGTTGATCAAGTCCAGGAAGCACAGAGCGTCCCATACAGGATAAATCCAAGGAGAAACACGCCAAGACACATATTAATCAAACTATCAAAAATTAAATACAAAGAAAAAATATTAAAAGCAGCAAGGGAAAAACAGTACATAACATACAAGGGAATCCCCATAAGTTTAACAGTTGACCTTTCAGCAGAAACTCTGCAAGCCAGAAGGGAGTGGCAGGACATATTTAAAGTGATGAAAGGGAAAAACATAAAACCAAGATTACTCTACCCAGCAAGGATCTCATTCAGATTTGACAGATAAATTAAAACCTTTACAAATAAGCAAAAGCTAAGAGAATTAAGCACCACCAAACAACCTTTACAACAAATGCTAAAAGCACTTCTCTAGGCAGGCAACACAAGAGAAGGAAAAGACCTCCGATAACAAACCCAAAACAATTAAGAAAATGGTAATAGGAACATACATATCAATAATTACCTTAAATGTAAATGGATTAAAGGCTCCAAACAAAAGACATAGACTGGCTGAATGGATACAAAAACAAGACACGTATATATGCTATCTACAAGAGACTCATTTCAGCCATAGGGACACATACAAACTGAAAGTGAGGGGATGGAAAAAGATATTCCATGCAAACAGAAATCAAAAGATAGCTGGAGTAGCAATTCTCATATCAGACAAAATAGACTTTAAAATAAAGACTATTACAAGAGACAAAGAAGGGCACTACATAATGACCAAGGGATCAATCCAAGAAGAAGATATAACAATGGTAAATATTTATGCACCCAATATAGGAGCACCTCACTATGTAAGGCAAATGTTAAGAACCAAAAGGGGAAATCGACAGTAACACAATCATAGTAGGGGACTTTAACACCCCACTTTCACCAATGGACAGATCATCCAAAATGAAAATAAATAAGGAAACACAAGCTTTAAATGATATATTAAACAAGATAGACTTAATTGATATTTATAGGACATTCCATCCAAAAACTACAGAATACACTTTCTTCTCAAGTGCTTATGGAACATTCTCCAGGATAGATCATATCTTGGGTCACAAATCTAGCCTTGGAAAATTTAAGAAAATTGAGATCGTATCAAGTATCTTTTCTGACCACAACGCTATGAGACTAGATATCAATTACAGGAAAAAATCTGTAAAAAATACAAACACATTGAGGCTGAACAATACAATACTTAATAACCAAGAGATCACTAAAAGACTCAAAGAGGAAATGATAAAATACCTAGGAACAAATGACAATGAAAATACGATGACACAAAACCTATGGTATGCAGCAAAAGCAGTTCTAAGGTGGAAGTTTATAGCAATACAATCCTACCTTAAGAAACAAGAAACATCTCAAATAAACAACCTAACCTTACACCTAAAGCAATTAGAGAGAGAAGAACAAAAGAGGCCCAAAGTTAGCAGAGGGAAAGAAATCATAAAGATCATATCAGAAATAAATGAAAAAGAAATGAAGGAAATGATAGCAAAGATCAATAAAACTAAAAGCTGGTTCTTTAAGAAGATAAACAAAACTGATAAACCATTAGCCAGACTCATCAAGAAAAAAAGGGAGAAGACTCAAATCAATAGAATTAGAAATGAAAAACGTGAAGTAACAACTGACACTACAGAAATACAAAAGATCATGAGAGATTGCTACAAGCAACTCTATGCCAATAAAATGGACAACCTGGAAGAAATGGACAAATTCTTTAAAATGCACAACATTCCGAAACTGAACCAGGAAGAAATAGAAAATATAAACAGACCGATCACAAGCACTGAAATTGAAACTGTGATTAAAAATCTTCCAACAGGGCCTCCCTGGTGGTGTAGTGGTTGAGAGTCTGCCTGTTGATGCAGGGGACATGGGTTCATGCCCCGGTCTGGGAAGAACCCACATGCCGCGGAGCAACTGGGCCCATGCACCATGGCCGCTGATCCTGCGCGTCTGGAGCCTGTGCTCCGCAACGGGAGAGGCCACAACAGTGAGAGGCCCATGTACCGCAAAAAAAAAAAAAAAATCTTCCAACAGACAAAAGCCCAGGACCAGATGGCTTCACAGGCGAATTCTATCAAACATTTAGAGAAGAGCTAACACCTATCCTTCTCAAACTCTTCCAAAATATAGCAGAGGGAGGAACACTCCCAAACTCATTCTACAAGGCCACCATCACCCTGGCTACCAAACAGACAAAAATTTCACAAAGAAAGACAACTACAGGCCTACATCACTGAGGAACACATACGCAAAAATCCTTAACAAAATACCAGCAAACAGAATCCAACAGCACATTAAAAGGATCATACACCATGATCAAGTGGGGTTTATCCCAGATTGCAAGGATTCTTCAATATACACAGATCAATCAATGTGATACACCATATTAACAAATTGAAGGAGAAAAACCATATGATCATCTCAACAGATGCAGAGAAAGCTTTTGACAAAATTCAACACTTATTTATGATAAAAACCCTCCAGAAAGTAGGCATAGAGGGAACTTACCTCAACATAATAAAGGCCATATATGACCAACCCACAGCTATCATCGTCCTCAATGGTGAAAAACTGAAACCATTTCCACTAAAATCAGGAACAAGACAAGGTTGCCCACTCTCACCACTATTATTCAACATAATTTTGGAATTGTTAGCCACAGCAATCAGAGAAGAAAAAGAAATAAAAGGAATCCAAATCGGAAAATTAGAAGTAAAGCTGTCACTGTTTGCAGATGACATACTATATACAGAGAATCCTAAAGATGCTACCAGAAAACTACTAGAGCTAATCAATGAATTTGGTAAAGTAGCAGGATACAAAATTAATGAACAGAAATCCTTGCATTCCTATACACTAATGATGAAAAATCTGAAAGTGAAATTAAGAAAACACTCCCATTTACCACTACAACAAAAAGAATAAAATATCTAGGAATAAACATACCTAAGGAGACAAAAGACCTGTATGCAGAAAATTATAAGACACTGATGAAAGAAATCAAAGATGATACAAATAGATAGAGAGATATACTGTGTTCTTGGATTGGAAGAATCAACAATAAAAACAAAAATAAACAAATGGGACCTAATGAAACTTAAAAGCTTTTGCACAGCAAAGGAAACCATAAACAAGATGAAAAGACGACCCTCAGAATGGGAGAAAATATTTGCAAATGAAGCAGGTGACAAAGGATTAATCTGCAAAATTTACAAGCAGCTCATGCAGCTCAATATCAGAAAAACAAACAACCCAATCCAAAAATGGGTAGAAGACTAAATAGACATTTCTCCAAAGAAGATACACAGATCGCCAGCAAACACATGAAAGCATGCTCAACATCATTAATCATTAGAGAAATGCAAATCAAAACTACAATGAGATATCATCTCACACCAGTCAGAATGGCCAACGTCAAAAAATCTAGAAACAATAAATGCTGGAGAGGGTGTGGAGAAAAGGGAACCCTCTTGCACTGTTGGTGGGAATGTAAATTGATACAGCCACTATGGAGAACAGTATGGAGGTTCCTTAAAAAACTAAAAATAGAACTACCACACGACCCAGCAATCCCACTACTGGGCATATACCCTGAGAAAACCATAAATCAAAAAGAGTCATGTACCACAATGTTCATTGCAGCTGTATTTACAATAGCCAGGACATGGAAGCAACCTAAGTGTCCATCATCAGATGAATGGAAAAAGAAGATGTGGCACATATATACAATGGAATATTACTCAGCCATAAAAAGAAATGAAATTGAGTTATTTGTAGTGAGGTGGATGGACATAGAGTCTGTCATACAGAGTGAAGTAAGTCGGAAAGAGAAAAACAAATACCATATGCTAACACATATATATGGAATCTAAAAAAAAAAAAGAAAAAAATGGTCATGAAGAACCTAGGGGCACGATAGGAATAAAGACACAGACCTACTAGAGAATGGACTTGAGGATATGTTAAGGGGGAAGAGTAAGCTAGGGGGAAGAGTAAGCTGGGAGAAAGTAAGAGAGTCGCATGGACATATATACACTACCAAACGTAAAATAGATAGCTAGTGGGAAGCAGCCACATAGCACAGGGAGATCAGTTTGGTGCTTTGTGACCAACTAGAGGGGTGGCATAGGGAGGGTGGGAGGGAGGGAGATGCAAGAGGGAAGAGATATGGGGATATATATATATATATAACTGATTCACTTTGTTATAAAGCAGAAACTAACACACTATTGTAAAGCAATTATACTCCAATAAAGATGTTAAAAAAAAAAGGTGTGGTACATATACACTATGGAATATTATTCAGCCATGAGAAAGGAGGATATCCTCCCATTTATGACAACATGGATAGACCTTGAGCACATTATGCTATGGGAGATAAGTCAGAAAGAAAGACAAGTACTGTATGGTACCACTTGTTTGTGGAATCTAAAAAAGTTACACCTATTAAAAACAGAGAGTAAAATGGTGGTTACCAGGGCATGGGGGGAGGAGCTTCTGTTAAGAGAGATGGTGTTCAAGGGTACAAACTTACAATGAGTAGTAAATAAGCCTCAGAGATCTAAGCACAGTAGAATGATTTTAGGTAATAATGTTTTCCAAAAAAATTTTTTAGAAATTTATGTTCCTAACCACTGTAATACATTGTTTCCAAAACACAGGGCTTTCCCCTCATTTAATATTTGAGAATGTATCTGGAGATATAATCTTCTAATCCTTACAGTACTGTTCTTTTCCAGTGCTATTTAACACATGGATTGAGATATAAGACTTCATGTTTCTATGTTTTGATTTTTCATTAAATTTTAAGTTACTGGCAGAGAGGGGCCTTTTATTGTGTTTTGCTTCTCTGCCTTCCTCATATGGCCCATGCTTCGTTGTGAGGGCTGAGAAATATTTATATAGAATGAATGAATAAATGAGTACTGGAACCACCTTACTTAATAGTTTATATGGACTAAATGTGCTATGTTCATTAAACACAATTCCAAGTTTTGGGAGACATATTTTTAATAAAGATGCCTATGGATCAATGCCATGACTCCTATTTAAGTGTTTGATATAACAATATAATGTTCCTCCGGAAAAGTTAACACACCGTATTTTCTTATCTAGAACATCAAACCTGACCACTTTGTTAGATGTTAGTTTCAAAACAATTGCAGAAATGTTTATGTTAATTTGAGATAAAATATTAAATAGACAATACCTTTTATCAGCTATGTAAAGTACATTAGGTGCATCTTCATTTTGTATAAGGCTAGAAGGCACCATTCAGATAGTAAACCTGCTCAAATATTAAATCTCCCCATGAATGGTGTGAATGTAAAATCTTATTCAGGTATTTGAAAACTATTTTGTTACTGAGAAAGAAACCTGGAAGAGAAATCAATAATTCTCCTGGCTTCTGACCAACAATTCTGTAATTGTGTCAACCAAATAATTTTCAATTTATTACCTCACATCAGGAAATCATAAAGATAATTCTTTCCCACTTACTACAACTGGGAACCCCTGAGGTAAATCTCCCCATTTAGTCATAGATATGGGAAACTATACATCAAATATATATATTCTTGCTTAAATTCATTTTGTCAAAATTGTATGAAGCTCTATCATCTCCACAATAGGGAACATGGGTTGAAATAATTAAATGAAAAACAAATACTGCTCTCACATTCACTGCTTCAAACTTCATCTGCTTCTTTTAAAGGATCCACACTTTACTTCATCAAGTGCTTTGCTTCTGAACATTCACTGCAGAGTCAAGAAAAGAAAATGAGTTATATGCAGCTATATGAGGTTGTGTTCACTTAGTCATTTACTCTAAGTAATATGGACCTAAGGGCATGACACATTGTAAGTTAAACGAGCAATGGCCTAAGAACTACAATTTGTAGTTTAATCTGGATGCTGTTCTAAGTCTCTTTGAATTTCCGTTTTCCCACTGGAAAAATGGTGAAATTCCTGCCTTGCATCTACTTATAGGAATTTTAGGAGGACTGAGATGATATATCAGAAACACTTTGAGAATATCTAAGGTTAGCTGTATCATAATTCTTGGTATTTTTAAGTAGCTTTGGCTTTATTTTACATAGATACTACTGAGGAAGACTGGAGAGATAAATGGTTCCTTCTATTTCAAGCCTTTTTCAGAATTTCTCAACACATATCAACAACCAGAGCAAAATAATATTTGTGATCCTTGATTACTTTAAAAAACAAAATACAGTTTTTAAAAAGCACGAAAGAAGTAAGACTGGTAACTTCCTATTCAGCTCAAAATTTATTTTAAAAATGTTAACTTCACCATGAACTATTCACCTTCAGTCTTAAGTGTATTTCATAGGGATGATTTAAATTTCTGATATTCTGGTTTCCACTGATGAATTCTGCATTTTGACAAGTTTTGATGAAGTCTATTCATTCTAGACAATTAATACAAACCTAACTTGAATAGTTGATTCTGACTTTATCCCCTTGAGTTCCTAGAACTGCCTTGATTAAATTTTAAAATATAATTACAGGTAGCACATTGAGTCAGTCAGTTAGTCAGAGAAATCTGAGCTCTGAATGCCGACTTCCTGTAGCACACTGCATTAAGTGCTCTGGAGGAGGGTGGCGGTAGATGGGAACAGTCATCATGAAATGATTTAAGGATTATTATTAACACAACATATCACCAAGTACAAAGTACTCAAGTGGAAACTGTATACACAAAAGTTCAAGAAATGGAGAATAAAGGAAGCACCTTTCCTGCTTTAACTGCCTGTCCTATATATTTAGTAAATGTGTTTTGTGACTGCTAGTAGATTTGCTGGCATCCCAAGAAAACAAATTAAACAATGTTGGTCTACTTACAAATGGGCAGCCTGGGTTGGTGCAGAGCAGTTCTTTAATTTATTTAACCTGGTAATACTGCAACAGTTTTGTTAAGTGAAGGGTCAGGGAGAGATTTTTTAAAGAAACTTTTTGTTTTGGAATAATTTTAGATTTACAGAAATGTTGCAAAAATAATACAGAGTTCCTATATACCCTTACCCAGTTTCCCCTAATGTTAACATTTTGCATTGCCATAGTACATTTTTCAAAACTTAGAACCAACATTGGTACATTACTATTGACTAAACTTTGGAATTTATTCTAATTACATTCATTTTCCACTAATGTCTTTTTCTGTTTCAGGATTCAATCCATATATTGCATTGCATTTAGCAGGAGTGTCTAATGTCTTGCTGCTGCGATTTAAAAAATCAGCCATTTCTGGACAATGAGGCTAATCAGTCAAAATATTAATGTGAGCATTAATAAAAATGAATTGAGTGTCCAAGAGCCACCTGGGCACACCATAGTATCAGATTCTTAAATAACTTTGGAAAAAAATAAATATGATTTTGTAGGCAGTCATTAATCTCTTTTATTTACCTAAAGGTGTCGATTGTATCAATACAAGCTCTATCTTCATTTCTAGAGGGGGTTTTTTTGTTTGTTTTTTGTTCTGGGGGCTTTTTTTTTTTTTTTTTTTTTTTTAGTATATCCATGAGAACATTTTGATGTGATCATTCTTTTGGTATCACCTAGTGTAGGCACCTAGATTTTCCAAACGAAGACATGGGAAGAGGCTGATTTGGTTCTCAGTTAAGGAAGCTTACCTTAGACACTAGAGAAAAAAAACCTTAAATGGTCGGCTTATATGTATCAGAAGATAATTATGGATCAAGACCAGTGGGTCTCCAGTTTGGGCATGCACCAGGATCACCTAGAGGGCTTATTAAAATACAGATTTCTGAGTTCCATCCCCAGAGCCTGACTCAGAGGGTCTTGGCTAGCCCAGGCATTCGCACTTCTAACAAGTTCCCAGGTGATGTGATGCTGCTGGTCCTGGTACTAAACTTTGGGAATCACTTTTGTTGATAGTTGCATGAAAGAAAAATAAAGCTATTTTGTTCTGACGAGGTATAATCATAGGTCCCTGGATTTATCTGTTGCCTACCAGTCAGATAAGGGGTCTATTAAATCTCATTTCATGTCTGTGCAAGGACTAAGTTAGAAAAATAAAACAAATATATTAGCTTTCCGCAGTAGTTCCACCAGTCTGTCTTCCTTTCAAGCAATGTAATCATTTAAAAAATAATATTGTTTTTAACAATAATATTATAAACCAACCATAAATTTTTGGCCTGAAACAAGGCCTCTGACTGATCAATGGAAATTAATATGGGTGGGGGATGTAACGCACATCTTCTCAGTGTTTCTAAAGTGTTTCTCAGACTTTAATGTGTTTACGGATCACCTGGGGATCTTTCGGTTGGCCTGGGTGTGGACCCCGAGATTCTGCATTTCTGTCGAGCTTCCAGATAATGCCACTGCTACCGGGCCATGGATCATACTTCAAGTTAGCTCTATATACCTTCTGAAGGTTTTAGCAAATACAAGATATTCTAGCATCTAGTGCTCCCTGGAGAACCCTGGAACTTCCTAGCATGTCTCTGTCATAGGAATAGTGCCTTTGACTAAGGCAAATTTTGGAATATACTAATCTGCCTCTGAACTCTAGACTTTAGAATAATGAAGGGATAATTGTAGGGAAACTAAATCAACAAAATCTTCCTGGAGGGTACTGGTACATGGTGGAAACTTTTGGAACCTGGTCACTTACTGAGGGGTCTTTTATCTCTAATCTCCACTTTTTTACCCTAGTTAATCTAGTAAGTAGGAGTGACCTAGTGAAAATATAGAGAAGAGTATAATCCAGTTCTGCAGTTTCTGCCCACATCACTGCTGTGAATGCTGATCTTATGAACACGTCTTCAGTTCCTCAAACTGTTCTTCCATCTCCTTACCTCTCTGTCCCAGAGGTCCTACTGGCTCTTATGATAGAAATTCCAGGGAAGCTACCGACTTTTGTTATTTCCCCTATATGAAGCTTAGCTTTCTTTCAATTTTTGTGGAGCCAAAGGCCAACATTATGTAAGACCTTATCATCCCTATTAGAGTGTAAAGGGATAAAAGATAAGGAGTCTTTTATCTCTATTTCAACTGGTTGCTATAAGAAAAAAAAAAAAAGGAAACTTCAGAAAAATTGAAAAGGTTTGTTGATTGCCTCAAGAAGAAGAGTGGCTATGAGAATGCATTCTTTTCCATCGTGGGTTGGAAAAGAAGAAAAACCTTAGTCAGAAACCACTAATAGTATAAACTTTGGCCCTCCCAAGATGCTGCCTAATGATGCATCATAGGGCGGGATGGTGGCGTGCATCTTGCACAAATGAACAGGGTAGAAGGACCCCCACAAAGCACCCTTCAGACTGTCTCTATAAGTAGACTCCCAAAATATTTTCAAGTTAATGATAAGGTGGCTCTAGCTAACTAATGGTGGCAATGGAAAAGTCAGGTAATTTTCAGGGGTCCATAGATGAAAAAGGTAACAGTGAGATGGCCTAGCCTGAGAAATAGCCATGGGAAATATATACCAACAAGAGGCCCTCACTACTCACAAATCTAATTCCCTGCTTCCATCCCCTGCATTGCATTATAGGTACTACCATCAGTGACCTGGAGCCAAAGGAAGTCCCTATTCAAGAAAATCAGAATTTCAGAAAACTTCTATCCCCCATTGTAAGCTTGGCAGCTTACTAGTACCTGAAGACTTTTCTGATGAGACTAGTAGTGATTTTAACAAATGTGATTTTTTGATATTGTAAAATATAGTGTGTCAACTTTTAGAAGAAATGCATAACTCAGTGAACCAACATTTTCCAGATGACCAATGAATGCATGATATTACAAAAATCATGCGTGGGTAAAAGATCCATTAAAAATGCAAAATGGACTATTAGATTTTAATGTAACAGAGCATAAAGAGCTGCTTAATATGAATTCAGATTGTACACTGCAACTAATCTTTAAAAAACTTACAACTAGTCAAATTTTAATGTAATATCAAAGACGAACATCCATGGCTATCTGAAGAAGTTCTTAAATACTCCTCCCTTTTCCAACCACGTACCTGTTTGAGGCCAGATTTTTCTTTATATACTTCAACCAAAATGGTATGTCACAACAGGTTAAACACAGAAGTAGATATAAACCCAGCTATCTCCTATTAAGCCAGACATAAAAGGGATTTGCAAAGCATGTAAAATAATGTCACTCTTCTCATTAGCTTTTTTGTTTGGAAAATTACAGTCATTTTCATAAAGTGTGTATGTTATCACATAATGGGTTTATTGTGATTATTTTTAAGTAAAATATATTTTTTCTCAGTTTTAATTTCTACATGGTAAATATTGATAGATAGAAACCACATAAATGAAAGTTCTTTGGGGTCCCCAATAATTTTTTTTTTGTGTGTGTGTGGTACACGGGCCTCTCACTTTTGTGGCCTCTCCCGTTGGGGAGCACAGTCTCCGGACGCGTAGGCTCAGTGGCCATGGCTCACGGGCCTAGCCGCTCTGCGGCATGTGGGATCTTCCCGGACTGGGGCACGAACCCATGTCCCCTGCATCGGCAGGCGGACTCTCAACCACTGCGCCACCAGGGAAGCCCCCCAATAATTTTTAAGGACATAAAGTTCTAAAACAAAAAGTTTGAAAACTGCTAGCCTAAGCTAAGGACTATGCTTCATTAGCTTTCATTTTTAATATTGTGTCTCTGATAATTGTACAGAATGTTTGCTATATTTTATGCTCATGAAATGATATGGTAGAGAATATTTTATTTCACATAGTAATTCTTTCTATGATTATGGAAAATTAAGACAAATATGGGGAAAATAAACAGTATCGGTTGAAAACAAATAAATGAATGAGTATCTGTGTCTCTGGTCTGAGTGATCTAATCACTACATGCAGGTTAATATCGATGGGAAATACATCCTGAGCTACCAACAAGGGACTTACAAACACACGTAATCTGGCTCTTTGAAGAAGACATGAGAAGAAACTTGGTCTTCATTATAAAACAAGGTAGTGGTTATAGAACCTCTCATACTTTTGGGATTTGCTTCCTTACTTGGGCTCTCCCCACTGGAGTTCTTTGAAGGCAGGGAGTTAGGTTTGTTTGTTTTTTACTTCTATAGCCAGAGGTGTGTGTATTTCTTTAATGTACATTATCTCAACAACCTATGTGGTAATATAATTAGCCCAGTTTACAGATGAAGAAAATGAGGCTCACAGAGATTATGTGATTTAACTGAGATTTTATAGCATCTGAGTCAAAATCTGAACACAGATCTGAATATAGAGCCCACTGTTTCCATCATACTTACCCTATTCATTTATTGAGTAGCATTAAATACACATTTGCTGAATTGATCAATGCTTTTGTGATTTCTTCTGAATAAGAATTTTATTCTGATCATAGAAATCATCTTATTCAACCCACACAACTATTATTACCAGTAAGCCATGAAGGCAGTCTCTATAAACAGTTTTTGGTCTCATTTGTATGGCACCACTGAATAAATTTAAGACAGTTATCTAGTTCAGGATTATTTTCTATTCTTATAAGGAAAGAATGTATTATATGTAGGGAGATAAAATATTAAGGCTAGAAGAGACTTCCAAAATACTTTTTCAGTCTATGTTTTTTAGATAAAGGTTGGTTTGTCTCCTCCTGCTGCCCCTCCTCCTCCTCCTCCTCCAACTCCTTGCTTTTGATCTGATTTTTCCTCTTTAAATAAACTGCATAATATTTTATAAATTATTGCAGCCAAACCTGTATGTCAGTGATTTTTTAGCTCAACACTATTTGTTCCTTTCTATTGTATTGTACAATTCAAATCCAGTTTTGGATCTAAACATGATAGGTTTTGTCTTCTAATCACAATTTTGCAGTTGTGGCTTGGTAGTAAGTTTTGATGGGACTCGTATTCTAAAAGACAGTTTTGGTGTTTTTAATGTCCTGTTTAAAATAATTTAAAAAGATGAAAAATGCAGTATAGACACCAAAATGTTGGATTATCAAAACACCCAATGTCAATATTGAAATATATAACTTGAAATTAATACAATTTCTGGAAAATCAAGTGCTGACCATAAACCAAAAGGAATTCTGTTTGGAGGGCATTTTCATAAAAAATTAAAATGAGAAATACAGCAAAATTTAACCACTGGGGAAACACTTTCTTCACTTGGCTTCCATGACACTCTACTCTCTTGTTTTTCCCTTCTCATTCTCCTTTACTAGGTCCTCCTTTTCTCTCCAGCTCTTCATGTGGGACTGCTCCAGGGTTCAGTCCTTCATCCTCTTCTATTTTTCAGTTCTTTATCTACACTCATTATAATGGTTTGAAATACTATCCGTTTGCTGATGACTTCCTAGTTTTGCTCTCTAGCCCACAGCTCTCTCTCCTGCTGCAGAATCACACATCCCATCTGAAACATGATGACGAGTAAGCATCTCAAACTTAACATTCCGTTACTGAAGTCTTGATCTTACCCTTCAAACTTGCTCCACCTGATGTCTCTCCCATCTCAACCAATGGTAACTCCATCCTTCCAGTCACTCAGTTAAAAAATCTTGGAATCGGGCCTCCCTGGTGGCGCAGTGGTTGAGAGTCCGCCTGCCGATGCAGGGGACACGGGTTCGTGCCCCGATCCCGGAGGATCCCACATGCCGCGGAGCGGCTGGGCCCGCGAGCCATGGCCGCGGAGCCTGTGTGTCCGGAGCCTGTGCTCCGCAACGGGAGAGGCCACAGCAGTGAGAGGCCCGCGTACAGCAAAAAAAAAAAAAAAAAAAAAAAAAAATCTTGGAATCATCCAAGATTCTTCTCTTTCTCTCATGCCTTTTATTCAATCGTAGGAAGAATCTGATCACTTCTTACCACCTCCACTAGAACCACCCTGGTTCATGACATTCATTTCGCCCCTCCTGTCACTTTCCCTCCCCTACAGTCCTTTCTCAAGAGAAGAGTCTGAGTGATGCTTTTAAAATGCGTCAGGTCACGCCATTCCTTTTCTCAAAATCCTCCAAGAAATCTTCACGTCACATAAAAGCCAAAGTCCTTACAAAACCCTACACAATCTGGCACCCTAACCCCCACCCCACCCCCGCCAGCACTTACTCTCCTCCTTTCTCTTTTGACTCCTGCCTTCCGCGGTGTTTCCTGAACAAGCTAGGCTTGCTACTGACTAGGAGCCTTGGAGCTGTAAGTTTCTTTTGCCTGGACAGCTTTTCTCAGATTAACAGATCTTCTCCCAGTTAACTGCATAGTATGCCCCCTTACTTCCTTCAAATCTCTGCTCAATAATGAAGCCCACTCTGAGAATCCTATTTAAGAGTTGTAATCTGCCCCTCTATCCCCTCATCTTCTTTTATCCTGTTCTATTCTTTCCACACCGTGCACTACTTAATATTAATAGCTTACCACACTAATTATTTGGGAGCTCATTTTAGTCTCTAGTAGAATGTAAACTCTATATACTTCAAATATTGTTTTGTTCTTAGGTTTTAGGGGCTCAGCACATGGAAAACGCTCAATAACGGATTCCACCAACTCATAATTTCATTGTTCACACGGCTGGGCAAGCTCCCTAAACTCTCCTTAACCCTAAATGTCAGCATCTTCTTAAGCCGCTAAACTCACGAAACTATACATTTTCCTTTAAGAACTTTCCGACCCCGGAAGTAATACCTTAAGGACGGGGGTCGGAGGAGAAAGCTACTTCCGTTTCCGTACAGACCACAAGGAGCAGAAATACCATGGCGAAGGCCGGGCATAAGAGCGGCGGCAGCGGAAACAAAGGCTTGAAACGCAAAGCCGCCACTGAAGAACCTCAGGAGGCTGCAGTCGCTGAGGATGGGACGACGGAAAGTGGGGTCCAACCCTCGAAGGCGGCTGCCTTTCCTCCAGGCTTCAGCGTTTCGGAGATTAAGAACAAACAGCGGCGACACTTAATGTTCACGCGGTGGAAACAGCAGCAGCGGAAGGTATGAGGCGCGGAGGCGCCAGAGCGCATGAGCGATGTCCCTTTAGCTCCCCTGGGGTGGAAGTTGGGGGGTGGAGGGGATGTAGAAGGAGCATCCAACCCATTCTGGTGTGCAAGTATGGGGGAAGGGTGTCCTAGAAGACTTCTTGGGACTATAATTTCTAATCCGAGATCTGATGGATTGAGGGTCAACAGGCGCTGAGGGGAAAAAAAGCTATTTTATATTGTGTGTTAAGCATTCTGTTCAGAAGTCGCCTGAAGTTACAGATTTGCGGTACATCTTGCCGGTTCTTGATCATTTTAAAAGCATACTTTGTTTATAAAATATTTGAGTAACTAGTGATGGTTTTATTGGAAACAACCTGAAAACTCCTCTCTCATTACCATTTATTTTTAGTACTTTTCAAAACTAGCAACCAGCATGGCCACGGTTTTCTTTAGGATGCAACTTGCTAGGAATGCAAAACAAAACAACAAAAACTATTTAACTTGTTTAGATGTACATTTTGCACTTTCACTTAATTTGAGGCTTTATAGTAAAAGATAAAGCTAGTGAAATTTGAAACATTTAAACTTGTCAATTTAGATTAGTGTTTCGAAGGAGCAGAATCTTTGTTAGAGAAATCTTATTGATTGGCTAGCTCATTTGGTTTACAATAACAGCTATGAACATCTAAGTCAGGATGTTTATTTTATATATTTCTAAGATTGCTCAGTTTAAATATTCATAGCATTAGTAATTTGTAGCTTCAGTATGTGTTTGTGATATAACTGGTGGTTTCTCAATATTGTTCTTCTCTTTTTCAAATCCTTTAGGAAAAGTTGGCAGCTAAGAAAAAACTTAAAAAAGAGAGAGAGGCTCTTGGTGATAAGGTAAATGAGACTTTTAGTCCTCTGCTTTCTGTCTGGTATTAAGGAGTGCTCCCGGATACTTACATTGAATCACTTTCTTTTAAAATTTATTATGAAATATTTTGAATATATAAAATGCTATAAAAATAATGCAGCATACCCCTTTCTTTTACTCAGCTTAAGAAATTATGCATTAGTAGATAGTGTTCAAGTTCTTGTGTACTTTTTTCTGATTGCTTTCCCCTCCAAAGAAACACTCATTTGGACTTCCCTGGTGGTCCCGTGGTTAAGAGGGTTAAGACACCGTGCTTCCACTGCAGGGGGCACCGGTTTCGAACTTAGATCCCTCTTGACATGTAGTATGGCCAAAAAAAAAGATAAGCACTCATGAAATTTCTCTTTATTGTTCCCATGCACTTCCTTTATTACCTTTACTATGTTTGTGTCCCTAAACAGTAAACCGAGTAGTGGTGTTTTGCATGTTTTCAAAATTTCAAAATGGTGTGTCTACTTCAACTTGCTTATTTTACTAAACTTTATGTGTTTGAGAGGCAGAGACACATCTCCCTGACTGGGAATGGGGAGCTCTTCTGACTTGATGCACTTTGTTATACAAGGCTGGGGAATGGCTGGGCACAGCCTCTTCTGTTGTAGGGTTGGGGCCTGTAAGAATGAGAGCTGACTCTGAGGTTAGGAACCTGCGAAGAGTGAGAATGGGGAGTGGGAGGAAGGTGAGATACCTGAGTGGATTATGGCAAAGAAGAGAGCAGAGATATGCATCAAGAAAGGATTTGGCTATTTTTGTGATATTAACAAAAAGTGAAATCTTTCTATTGAAAACTTTTAAAAGAACTACTAAATACTTCTGCATTATTGCACAGCTAAGTTATTTTCATTTTAGTTTCATTTTATTTGTAGTTAGTTCTAGGTTACAATTTATACTTGCAAAATTTTAAAAATGTTCAGCTTTTCCCCCCTCCCATCTCTTAAGATGAGGGACCAAGAAATGATAAGCATTTTTTAGAAAGGGAAAAATAATAGACTATATATATATATATACAAACTAAATACTTCTTTTTCATGAATTCTCTTTATAGTATTAGGTTAAATCACAGGAAGTTGCCAATATTAGACTGTTTTGACCTGCGAAATCCTATCAAGCAATGTTAGTCTTTTTTAAACTCTCAATAATCAGTCAGGTATAGCAAATTAATATGCTGATCACCATTTGAAAATATCACCTTTCTTGTTTTTTGGATTGAAAGATGACTTCCTAGAACTGCCTCTTTTAAAAAAATTACTTAAAATTTAATATTCATTTCATAGAATAATAAAAAAAATCCTAGTTTGTCAGTTCATATTCATCTCTGTTAGTGTACATATATTTTGGATTAGTTTTAGTCAGTATATGGTTACAGTTCTGTGTTCCTGCTCCTTAAAATTCCATTTACACAATATTTTGGTCTAAGCAAACAATACTGTGCATGATTGCTGATTCTCATGGTATTCCATTATGCTGGAAATGCTGTAGTCATTATCCTGTTGTTGGACATCTGCCCTATTTATCGTTCATTTCCACTAACCATAGTGATAATACATATTTCTTTGTATAAATTGCTCCCCCTTTTCATTCCTTACCATAAATCCCCCAAACTGGAATTACTAGTTCAGCAGATGGAAACAGATTTATAGCTTTTCTTATATATTTCTGAATAGCTTTCTGAAAGTATTGAAACAAAGCTACATATATAGGTACCTTTGTAATTTTTTCCCATTTGATATTTTTCTTCTTCATGAATAATTATTTTGATTCCAGTTTCTTCTCTCTGCTACTTCTGCCTGGTTTTAAGCCATTTTATTTAGTGTCAGCAATTCTTCCAGTATGTGCGTGTGTCTGCTCAGAGAATTAAAAAGCCTCTTACTCAATATTGTTATTAGGATTGATGTAGCAGTGGGTTGAAATGAGGAACAGATTGAGTTTTTGGATTATTTGCAGATTTCTGTTATTCTTCCCCAATCACAGTTCAAAATTATTAATGTAAAATGCTCCTAAGACTTAACCCTTTTTCTTTTATTTAGGCTCCACCAAAGCCTATACCGAAGACCATTGACAACCAGCGAGTGTATGATGAAACCACAGTAGACCCTAATGATGAAGAGGTAATGTTAGAAGTCTTAAATGAATTTGGATGACCACACTTGATAAATTGTCTATTCGTATGTCAGTGTTTAAATTAAAGTACTAGCTGGTGAAGATGTATAATGGACTGATTCAACTGTAATGTTGGCATATTATCATTATTTATTGTAGATTATTTCATAATTGAGTTTCCCAACAATGCTGTAGAAAAAGGGAGTAATTATTTATTTTCTAGAAAGATATTGTATTTTATGCCTAGGTAAACTTATTTGTCATTTAATCTCTATAATAGTTCCAGTGTTTTTTAATGTCATTTGAAAAGCATTCCTCATACTATAGATTTTTGTAGTATTTGTTATACATTTTGACACCTAAGGATAACATTTGATGGTATTTTTGGTTCCTCATATAACTCTTGGTTTCAAGATAATCTTCCACTTTTCACATTTTCCCTTTAAATAGTTTGCAACAGTACAGTGAGAGAATCAAGGTTTTAAAACTTTGTATATATATGTATTCTTTGATTTGTGTATGGGAAACTTGTTTTTGTTATATTTATTTGCTTTCAAACAATGCTGTTACCAACATTCTTTCACATATTTCCTGGTATAGCTATTCATTCATTCAGTTTGTCTGTCAGTTTTCCAGCAAATGCTTCGTGATTGCCTGCTATGTATGGAGATCTGTTTTAGGGACATGGGATTTATCAGTGCACAAAATACACATATACACACAAAATTTCTGCCCACCCAGAGCTTACTTTCTAGGAAGAGAGACAAACAATGAACATAATAAAATAAATTATCATAGGTTAGCAGATGGTAGATTACTAAAGTTAAATAGGGTAAAGGAGATTCAGGACAACTTGGTGTAGAGCAAGTTTGCAATTTTACATATAGGGGGTGTACATGAGAGAGAGTATCTCTGTGTGTGTGTGTGCCTGCATTTTATTTATTGTGACATAATTTCAGACTTAATAGAAAAGTAAGAATTCATGTATACACTTCACCTGGATTTCCTAAATGTTATATTGTATCACACTTCATTTTCATTTATGTTCTCTCTGAAATGCTTGAGAGTAAGTGGCAGACATAAGCCCCTTTACTCATACATGCTTATTGTGTTTTACCTATAAACTGTTTTTTTAATAAGCACAGTGTAGTTTCCAAAATTAGACAATTAACATTGATATACATTATTATCTGATCTGTACAGCTTACTCAGATGTCACAATGATGTCATTTTTCATAAAAGAAAAATCCCAGTTCTTGCATTTCATCCCATTACAATGACTCTAACCTTCTTTAGTTTAGAACAGTTCCTCAGAATTTGCTTTTAATGACATTGACATTTTTGAAGAGTACAGACCAGGTATACTTGTAGAATGTCACTTAATATGAGTTTGATGTTTGCTCATGATTATATTCAGCTTATGTACTTTTGACAGGAGTACCACAGTTGTGACGTTATGTTCTTTTCAGTGCTCTTAGCAGGAGTCACATATTGTTGATTTTCCCATTACTGGTTATATTAACTTTCATCACATGATTAAAATGCTGTCTGTCAGGTTTCTCTACTATAACTACTATTTTCCCCTTTGAATTTAATAAATATTTTGGGAGGGAGATACTTTGAGATTATATAAATAAATATATGTTACTCTTTAAACTCTCACTCAAGGTTTTGCAATTATAAATAATTTTTTCCAGTCTGATAGGTGAGAAATTGTATTTCCATGTAGTTTTAATTTGCTGTTCTTTCGTTATGAATGAGGTTGGACATCTTTTCATGTTTTCTTCCTAATCAATTGTTTGTTCATGTCTCTTGCCCAGTTTTCTGTTGGTTAGGGTTGCAATTTTTATACAATGGTTAGGGTAGGCTTCATTGAGGAGATGACCTTTTAGCAAAGACTTGAAGGATGTGAAGAAATTAGCCATCTTTGGGCAGAAAGTAATCCAGGATAAGGGGACACGGCCAGTGCAAAAGCTCTAAGGCAGGAACATGCTTAGTTTATTTTTGAGAATCAATAAGGAAGCCAGTATGCTGAAATTAAGTGAGCAAGAGGGAGGGTTGTAGAAGAGGTGCCAGGAAAATACAGGGAAGGGAAGAGGCCAGATCAGTGACTTTGCTGGCCATTGTGAGGACTTTGGCTTTTATACTTAGTGAAATGAAGAGCCATTGGATGGTTTTGAACAGGGGAATGATGTGATTTTTTTTAAGTAATTGGTTGCTTTACTGAGATAGCAGTCAGAGAGGTAAACAGACTAGTTAGGAAGCTAATCTAGGAAAGAGATGATGATAATGATGGTGTTGGTGGTGATGATGATGATGATGATTGAGACCACAGTGGTTACAGTGAATGTTGAGAATCAGTCTGATTCTGAGGTTTGAGTTTTTGGCTTTGGTGTATTTTGAAATTAGAGCCACTAAGAATTTCTTGATATGAGATGTAAGAGAAAGAGTATTCAAAGATGGCATTGAGGTTTTTAGCCTGAGCAATTAGAAGGATAGAATGATGGAATTATCATTGACAAGGTATGGAACAGGCCTTGGCTGGAGATAAATTGGGGATTAAAGACATGTAATGTAAAAGTTTCCCTAAATATTTACATAGGGGAAAATTTGTTAGGTCATGGGGTGTATAAATGTTCAACTTCACATGAAAGTGCCAAAATGTTTTCCAAAGTAATGGTTGTATCATTTTGCACTCCCATGGTGTAAGAGCAATATTCCTGGTCATCCACGTTCTGACTATTGCTTGGTATATTCAGGTTAGTGATAAAGGGCTATCTCATTGTGGCTTGAGTTTGCACTTCCCTGATTCCTAAAGTGGTTGAGCATCTTTTTGTGCATGTACTGTGGTTTTGGTAGAGATAAGCCAGCTCATGTCTTTTGCCCTATTTTCTTACCTGTAGTGTATTTTACTGATTTGTAGAATTTCTCTAATTTCTACTAATCCTTTACATGTATTATAAGTATCTTCCAATTTATGGATTCTCTTTTTACTTTCTTCTTTGGTGTCTTTTGATGAACAAAAGTCCTTAATATAGTTGGGTTTAATTTTTTTTTTGTAGTGAATGCTTTTTTGTCATTTTTAAGAAATCTGTCTCTATCCTGTAATCATATGATATCATTTTTTTTCCTAAAAGAACTGGAGAGCTACTTTTCACATTTATGTACTTAATTATCAGGAATGGATTTCTCTGTTTGGTGTGAGAAAGGAAACCAATTTCTTTCTTCCACTGCTCCCTCCTTCCCCCTCATACGTAACCAGTTTCCCCAGCACCATTTTTGGAGCAGTACAACCTTTTCCCTTAGTAAATTGTAGTGCTGTGTCATATATTAGGTATCCATATATGCTTAGTCTTTTTCTGGGCTATTTTTTTGATAGTTTGTTGCTGGATCAGTTCTTTACTTTCCTAATTATTTAGCTTCGTGATAAGTTTTGATACCTGTTAGAGCAAGATGCCCCTCCCCATTACCATCCTCAAATCCCTCTGTTCAGGAGTGTTCTCTTCCTGGACCTTTGGTCTTCCATATAAAATTATAAATTGTATTAAATCAGATCAGTTTGAGGATATATATATATATATTGCTTAATTAGGTCTTGTTTAAATACTGAAAATGTATTTCAGTGAATTTCATTGTTTTCTTAATACAAGTTGTACACATGAATCTTGTTAGAGCTATTCCTGGGTATCTTACATTTTTTCTTATTAGTGTAAAGCACATCTCTTTGAAAACTGTTTAAATTGCTGATTTACAAAAATGCAGTTGATTTTTTTAATACATTAAAAAAAATACCTATCTATCTTTGGCTCCGTTGGGTCTTTGTTGCTGCGTGTGGGCTTTCTCTAGTTGCTGTGCATGGGCTTTCTCTAGTTGCTGCAAGCGGAGGCTACTCTTCGTTGTAGTGCACAGGCTTCTCATCACGGTGGCTTCTCTTGCTGTGGAGCACAGGTTCTAGGCCTGCAGGCTTTAGTAGTTGTGGCACGCAGGCTCAGTAGTTGTGGCTTGTGGGCTCCAGAGTGCAGGCTCAGTAGTTGTGGCGCACGAACTTAGTTGCTCCACGGCATGCGGGATCTTCCTGGACCAGGGATCGAACCTATGTCCCCTGCATTGGCAGGCGGATTCTTAACCACTGCACCACCAGGGAAGTCCCTGCAATTGATTTTTGGATCGTGATCTTCTAACAAGTAGTTTACCTAAATTCATTTCTAATAATTTGTCTGAATGTTGTTTTCATTTCATGTTTAATCATTTCTGCAAATAAGTTTTTGTTTCTTGCTTTCAATCCATTAACAGTTTCTTTCGTTCTTACTTAGAACCTCCAGCATGTCAAATAAATTGAAAAAGCAATATTAGCATCTGTGCCATGTTACTGATTTTAAAGAGAATACTTCGTGTGTCGTTATTAATGTTTGTGTCATTAATGGTAGATTCTCCTTATGAGTTATGGAAATTCCATTTATTCTTTTTTTGCTGGATTTTTTGTTTAATGAATGAATGTAGAAAGTTAGATGCTTTTCCTGCAAATATTAAGATAATTTATGCACTTTTTCTGCAGATATTGAGATGAATGTGCAGTTTTCTCCTTTATCGCACTAATGTAGTAAATGAAATAGATTTTCTAATCTTAAACCTCTTGTATTCATGGGATAAATCCAATTTAGTTAGGATGACACAGACCTACTAGAGAATGGACTTGAGGATATGGGGAGGGGGAAGGGGAAGCTGGGACAAAGTGAGAGAGTGGCATGGACATGTTTACACAACCAAACATAAAATAGATAGCTAGTGGGAAGCAGCCACATAGCACAGGGAGATCAGCTCGGTGCTTTGTGACCACCTCGAGGGGTCGGATCGGGAGGGTGGGAGGGAGGGAGACGCAAGAGGGAAGAGATATGGGGACATATGTATATGTATAACTGATTCACTTTGTTATAAAGCAGAAACTAACACACCATTGTAAAGCAATTATACTCCAATAAAGATGTTTTTTAAAAAAAGATGTTTTATCTTCTTAACATATTGTTTTGGTTTGTTAATACTTTGTTTAGAACATGTATATATGTGTTCATGAGTGAGACTACAGTAATGTCCTATTTTCATTTCTAATTTTATTTATTTGGGCTTTTCACCAGAGATGTATCTGTTTTGTTTTTCTTTTCAAACTACTGTTTTCTTTAATCTTCTCTATTGAATCTTTGTTTTCTAATTCATTTATATCTACTCTTACCTTTATTTCTTTTACACTCTGAGTTTATTGTTTTTATTTTTTGATTAGCTTATTTTCATCTTTTTTATTATGAGCAACTAAGGTCATAAAATTCACTTTTGCTATAGCCCCCAAGTTTTAAGATGCATTTCTTTCATTATTGTTTAAATCTGAGTACCTCTTTTAATGAAAGATGATTTCTTCTTGCTTGCTGTATTTTTAAATTTCATTAGTTTTCCCCTGATCCTTGTTATTTCTTTCCTTCTGCTTACCTGGAAGAGCAAATGAAAGCTCTTCCATTTGTTCTTTTTCTAGCTTCCTAAGATGGAAGCTTAGATTATTGATTTTATAGTTTTTTCCTAGTATAAGCATATAAAGCTCTGGTTTTCCCCTAAGTACTGCTTTAGCCACATCCCATACATTTTGGTATGCTTGTTGTGTTTTCATTTTCATTCTGTTCAAGATATTTTCTAACTTCTCTTGTGATTTCTTCTTTGGCTTATGATTTTCAAGAAGTGTCCTGTTTAATTTCCAAATATTTGAGGATTTCCCAGATTCCTTTCTGCTGTTGATTTCTAATTCAATTTTATTGTGGTTTGGGACATATTTTGTTTGATTTCAGTCCTCTTCAATTAAAGAAATGTCCTAGCATTTATGTCCTAGCATAAATAAGATCTATTCTGAAGAATGATTTATCACAATCTACTTCAAGTAAATATACTGACACGATTCTGGTAAAATACAGCAAGTTTGCACCAGTATAGCTTCATGACCCTCCACTCTTACTCATGCTATTATTGTCAGCACATGTTATATATTACATCTGTCTATGTTATAAACCCAGTGTTGTAATTACTGCTTTAAACATCCTGTTTTTTTAAAGAAATTAAGAGCATACACACACAGCACACCCACAAAGTCTTTTATGTTTACCTTCATCGTTACCTATTTACAGTGCTCTTCTTTCCTGCCTCTGGATCAGAGTTACCATCTGGTATCATTCTCTTTCAGCTTCTAGGACTTTCTTAAGCCTTTGTTTTTATAGCAGGTCTGATGGCTAATTATCTCAGTTTTTGTTTACCTGAAAGTGTGCTTATTTTGCCTTCATTTTTGAAAGAATTTTATGGGATATAGAATCCTTGGTTGACTTTTTCTTTCTTCTGGTACTTTGAACTTGTTCCATTGCATTTTGACCTTCATTATTTCTCTTGAGAAAGCAGCCATTAATAATCATTGTTCCCATGTACATGATTTATTTTTTTCTTCTTTCAAAATTTCCTGTTTTTTGGCTCTTACCAGTTTGACACTGATGTGTTTAGGTGTTCTTTCTTTTTATTCTACTTAAGGTTTTCTGAGTTTGGACCTTAAGTTACAGTTTTTCATCCTTTATTTCTTCGAATATTTTTTTTCTGCACTCTTCTCTCCTTCAGGGACTTCCTTTTCACACACACTGTTGAAATGGTTAAGAGTGTTCTAAAAGTTCTGCAGCTTTGCTCCTTTTGCAATGATTGTGTTCTCCATTCTTCGGATTGGATACTTATTAATCTATTTTCAAGTTTATTGATTATTCTGTATCTTAGATCTGCTGTTAAGCCTGTATTTTTCCTTAATTCCTTGAGTATATCTGTTATAGCTGCTTTGAAATTTTCACTAAATGCAACATCTGGGCCCACTCAGTCAGTTTTTATTGACTTCTCTTTTCCTGATTATAAGTCATACTTTTCTGTTTCTTTGTATATCTGATATTTTGGTTGAAAATTGGACATTTTAGAAAACATTGCAATAACTCTGGATTGTTTTATTTTTTTAAGGGTTATTGATTCTTTTTGTTTTAGTAACTTGTCTGGACTTAAACTGGAATCTGTCTGACAGTAGCATTATGTTACTACTCAGTTTGTTATTTTTAACATGCCTCCCTAGGGACTGTCCCTGTGTTTGTGTGGCTTAATGGTCAGCCAGTGATTTGGGTAGAGGTTGTGGTGTGACACCATGAACCCCTAAGACATACATACCCTCTGCCAGCTGAGCTGTGTGTGGATTGAGGAATGCATTCAGAGTTGCAGCCATTTCTCAAGTCTCCCTTGCCTTTCAGGTGCACTGGATTCTCAGGTCTCTCTCGTGTAGTTTAGCTGTCAGTCAGAGATTTTGGGAGAGATTATGTCAGTCCCTCTATGATTTTTACTTCCAGAGCTCTCATTAAATTTTTGGCTGGTCCACATCTACCCTGAACTGGGCCTGTAACCTTGGGTTGGCAAAGCTAGGGTCTTCACACCTGCCCCTCCTTGAATCTGGTCCACCACCTCTGGATTCAGGATTGCTGGTTCTCGCCTACTATCAGTCCTGAAGTTGGCAAAGTTACTGTTTTCACCAACCAGGTTGATAGAGGAAATGGAATAGCTCTAGGCAAGATTCTTGACGTTCTTGCCCACAGATGTATCCATTTTTCAAGAATAAACGCATCTCAGTGTGTGTCTTGAAATTGTTTTTGACAGTTTTTTTCCAGCTTTATATTAGTATTCTTCAGATAGGAAATTACCCAACCTCTTCATGTTGCCATTAATTAACCTAAGTCCCTCCTGGGCCCTCTTTAAAAATCACCAGTCAGCTAGGTAGTCAGTGTTATAGAATCCCTACTGTAACTACTTTTAAAATGCTGGCCCAGTAGAATGTTTGATGTAAAATTTTCTCTCTTTCTGTTTTCAGGTTGCTTATGATGAAGCTACGGATGAATTTGCTTCTTACTTCAACAGACAAACTTCTCCCAAGATTCTCATCACTACCTCAGATAGACCTCATGGGGTAAACATATCAATTAGTTTAGCTCTTGGATTCTTAATTTTCTTACATTACTTAGAGTATTTAAAAGAACTGTGTTCAGAAGAGTTAAATTATTAGTAATTGCCTTAGATTATGCCTGTAAATAAGCTAAATAAAATGTAATGGTGATGTGATATAGGTTCACTAAGCATGATTCTTCAGGATAGGCTTTCTCAGCCTCAGCACTGTTAGTATTTTAGGCTGGATAATTTTTTATTATGCAGATTGTCCTGTTCATTATAGGATGTTCAGCAGCATCTCTGGTCTCTATGCACTAGGTATCAGTAGCAGCCAAACCCCACACTACCACCAGTCATAACCACCAAGAATGCTTCCAGATGTTGCCAAACATCCCTTGATGGCAAAATTGTCCCTAGTTGAGAACCACTGCTTTAGGTTGATCAGCCTTTGATGGATGAAACATTGTTTAGGTTTCACTCTTTCCCTAGCCTTGCTCTCTTTTAATAACATTATCTTATAATAATTACTTCTTTGCTTATAAATATATGCTACACAGATTTGTATTCTTTTTCACTTTTGAGGATTTTTGTTTTGTTTTATAGAGAACAGTACGACTCTGTGAACAGCTCTCCACAGTTATACCAAACTCACATGTTTATTACAGAAGAGGACTGGCTCTGAAAAAAATTATTCCACAGTGCATCTCAAGAGATTTCACAGACCTGATTGTTATTAATGAAGATCGTAAAATGCCAAGTATCCTTTGTTTTTTATGGAAGTTTTCCTGTCTAAACAAGAGACAGCTTCAGGAAATTCATAATCTAGTAGGAGAAAAGAAACATGTAAACAAACAAAAATATAGTGTGGATAGTACAATTAAAAGAGAAATACAGGAGACAGTGCAAACTCTGGTAAAATCTGCCCTGGGGATATCAGGGAGGAAGTACTTGATAGAAAAAAATGCTTAAACCCCATCAGGGTGGATATGGGTGAATGAGGTAAGGAAGAGGAAGAGTACCCACTGCAGAAATAACCATTTGGAAAGATAGAGGCGTGAAGGTGCTGACCCAGTTGGGGATCTGCAACTGTCATTTGATATGACTAGATTTTATGGTGCCAGAGGTGGTATCACAGGATTGCATTTTTGAAGTAGGTATTTGGGCCCATGTTATGTATTAACTAGTATATCAGATGCCAAGAATAATCTATCCTTTTACCATGAATCACAGATCTGAGGTGAATGTGTTCCCTAAACCCTAGGTGTTCCTTCCTGTTGTGAGGTAAGAGATCATATAAAGGATGCCTAGATTTTTTGTCATTGCTGTTGTTTTACTTACTCACCTCATGGTGGCCTGTGAACTCAGTAACTTTAAAGATGGCCAGTTGAATGAGTCAAAATTATTAAAACAAGATTATTGAGGACTTATAAACAATGGGGACAGTACTTCTCTGCTGCCAGGGTAACATTTTTTTTTCTTAAATCAATGAACACTTTTTAAAAAATAATGGTTTACAAGCTTTTTTTAATCTAAATTTTATGGCTTTTATTGTTTTCAATATAAGTTAAAGACTTTACCCACTTGTACAGGTTGCTTTTCAGAGACTTTTAAGACTAAAACTAGCTTTGTATTGTGGTACATTGTTGGTCATTTTATAATTTGGCCGGATCGTGAGTTACTGTAACAAAGTAACAAAAATCTCTTGAATACTTAACTATTCCAGAAGAGATCTGTTTTAAGCTAGTTGTTGCCTTTTTAAAACTACCCTCCCAGCATAAGGTGGCAAGGTCTGCGTTCCTATATTTTTGGCAGTTAAAAACCCATCATCAATCATTTCATTACTAGCAAGCCTGCTAGTAACTCTTTGCTAAGAAGCAAGCATTTATCAATTCAATAAACATTCTATCCATCTCTTGCCTTTAGAAAGCTTATATTCTCTTTACTTTATAATACTGTGTTGTCTTTTTACCCAAAATGTATTAATATTTTTCTGTTTACCATATTGGACACCCTAGAGGGTAAGTTAACCATCAGGTAATTAAGGTACCATCAGTACACAGACCTGATTTAAGGAAATAATTAGGCTACTTAAGTAATCCAAATGTGAAACTGCTTACTCCTATTCATATAAACATATATATACAGTCTGCCCTCCCTGTCCACGGGTTCTGCATCTGCGGATTCAACCAACCATATTGAAAGTTGGAGGGCTTACTCTACTATGCCAATTTATATAAGGGACTTGAGCATCTTTGGATCTGCCCTCCATGGTGGGTCCCAGAACCAGTTCCCCACAGATACTGAGGGAAAATTACCCAAGACTTTAATTTTTAGATACAGAATCATGCAGCAGTTTCTAAAAGTCCTCATGATTGGAAGTTTTATAAGTATAATCCTGCCTGGATGTTAATTTTTATAATTTCAAAGATGTTTCATTTTCTTGTCTGATTAACATCTAGTAATGCAGCTGATGTCAGAGTATCAGTGAAAGACACTAGGAAAACAAATCTCTTGATTTGCTTGATCACATAGAATGATCTTCAGACTAATGCACATTGGTAAGCCGGACTGGAAGTCTATCTTGGATAAGAGATTGTAAGATAAGGCAAAGAATATCTGCAGTAACTTGTAAATGAGACTTGCTCTGAGGAAGATATGAGACAGGTAAATGGAGGAAGGACAGTGGCTAATCTTTGCCATGATCCCCCCCCAAAATGTAGAATTAAAGGGAGAATAATTTGTAAGCACCTAATAGAAATAGTGATTCCTGGAGACTTAACATGGGCTCACAAATAACAAATCATGACTCCTAATGATGGCACTTGGAGAAAAGTTGAAAGAATTGAAGATATCCAGCCTGGAAATAAGAAAGTGGGAACATGACAGCTGTCTAAAAATATATTGACAGTAGGAAGGGCTACTGTGTGCCATATGGTGGAAATTTATAGGGGTATACATTTTTGACTTATTCTAGAAAAGAACTTTGTTATCCTACCAGTAGCCTTGTGGCTTTGGGTCAGGCAGATGTGATATCAAATTCAGAGTTCATTACTTGCTATTTTTGTGAATTTAGTCAAGTTTCTTAGTCAGTTTCCTCATATTTTAAATGTAGGAAATAATACCTATCTTTGGGGTTCCCACAAGGATCACATTAAATGTATTATGTTTCAGAGGCATAGTGCCTGGCCTGTACTAGGCATTTTATTAATTGTGGTGAAGTGGGAAGCATGAAGGCTTTTTCTGGAGAGAGACAGACTTCCTCTGTTCATTATTTCTAAATGGAAATTTGAGGTAGGATAAGTCTTTGTGCTTTTGGCAGCTTATAGGGTGTTTTACATTCTTAGCCTTTGTATCAATCTTAACAAAATGCCTCTATACATTTCTAAATGGAAATTACCAGTCAAGAGTTTGGGCTCAGGTGTAACACCACCCCAGTTGAGATCTACTGCCATGTAGCACTGAAACTTGGGTTGAATCTACCTGACCCTTCTCAAACTCTTCCTCATTGCTAAAATCAGTATGACTCCTATTTTACATGGTTTGGGTTGGAGATTAGCAATAACATAAATAAAGCCTTTTGTACAATGCAGGTACTCAGGAATTGATACGTCTGGATTCTGTAGTTTCTTTTGACACAAACCACAATTTAGTGGGAATGTTCTGGAAAGGATTCAAGCCTTGATTTAGGTTGAAAGAAATGACTTCTACCTCTCTTAACCCCCTCAAGATTTTATGATTTTTTTCAATGTGCAAATGATACAGAAATACTTTTGCCTGTACCTCGTGAGGTTGAACTTTTGGTGAGTCCTTGAAGGGAAGGAAAGAATTCAAACATTTACTGATAATCTGCTATGTAGTAGGCACTAGGATCTGTCAGAAATTAGTTATTAGATTTTTGGGAAGAAAGGCATTTTACATGACTGTTAACTCAAATGACAAGTGCTGTAGTAAGTAACAGTGAGATCGAGACTATTTAGAGCTTAATTTTGACTGTAAAGAGGTGGCATTTGAAGTGGATCTTAATGGATGAGTAAAATATTGTAGCTATTTGAAATAGCATGAGCAAAAATCCCATGATAGGATTAATGTGTATGGTGTGTGAGAGACTGTGTCAGTGTCTACCAGCGGGGAAGCAATATGGGGAGACAACAGGTTAGAAAGGTAGTTTGGAGCCACAGTATGACTGCTATGACGCTGTCTTAAATCTATAGATGAGTCTGGGGTGAGAGTAGTTTGAAATTAGCTACAGCTGTCAAACTCTCAACAGTATCCAGTTTTTCACATAGCACACGAGGAGCTATGGTACAGATACAGTGACACAGCCGAGTCCCATAGCTTAGTAACTGTAGAACCAAGGCCTGAATCCATCTTGATTTAGTCTATATTAGAAGATGTACTTGAAATGGTGAGAGAGGTCAAACCAAGCAAAATACTGTTTTCCTAATCTGGGTGGAAAATCTCAAGGACCTCAATTAAGACAGTAACAATTGGGGTAAAGAGGAAGCTATAGAAGTGAGGAATTTAGGAAGGTAAAAGCAGTAGATAGGATTTGATGGGAGGAGGAAGGTGATGATGATAACCACCATAGTTTTTCAGTAGATGAATGGGATAATGTCGATGGCTTTTTTTTTTAATCTTGAATTTTATTTTTTTATACAGCAGGTTCTTATTAGTCATCCATTTTATACACATCAGTGTATACAGGTCAATCCCAATCTCCCAATTCATCATGTTGATGGCTTTTAAATATGGCAACATGTTTTATAAAACTCATATTGTGTGCAGATAGACTTAAAACAGTTTAATTCTGACCTCCTTTTAAGGTTAAGTATTTGAAAGAATCAAGTTGTGCTACAAAGACTTGAGGTGTGTTGTGTAGTTTAGCCACATTCCAAACTTTTAAAGCTTTTGGGCTGCTAATCCTGCTGATTGTAGGTAGTTGTCTTATACTTCATTTGTAGTTTAGAGTGTCTAGCCTAATTCTGTTTGTGGTAGGGTCAGTAAGTGGTTAATTAATTGGTTGATTTTAAATTGTGGTACAGTAATCCCAAGAATTAAGACCATGTCTCTTGAGAACACTAATAACTTTGATTTCCAGAAGACAGTTTGTCTCTGGTCTTGTAGGATGATATTCAAAACTGCATATCCTGACCTTAACAAATGTGTAAGACATATATATATGTATGAAAGTGTGCCTTTTAAGGGTTATAAAGCCTCTGAACATAGAGGTAAACTTATATTCCATTTGCAGTGCTACAGTTATGCTAGAATCTCATCCTTTTAGAGTATTAGAGTAGTGGATTTTAGCTCTTTTCACCTACTTCAGTTGAATGCCGAACATATCCTATAGCTATTTACCATATTGTGAAAAGAAAAAGTAGGACTGCTATAGGTTAATCTATTTTTCTGAAAGATTTAGGTTGACTTCTGTCTTGAGTTTTGGGTATGGTAAGAAAATGTTAAGCCAGAGGAATACATGCACCCACCTGTTTACCTAGCTACAGATTTTAGGAGGCTTTGGGCATACAAAGGACTAGTTATTTAAACAATTTAAGACTTAGATTACAGAATGTAATCTAAATGTGTTCTTAGCTTTGTGAACAGATGGATTAATTCTGAGTCACTTGCCAAATGGCCCAACTGCTCATTTTAAAATGAGCAGTGTTCGTCTGCGTAAAGAAATTAAGGTAAGTTTTATGCATTCCTTGATTGGCATTCGTCTCCTCACAGTATTTGATCAGTAAATGCTATAACCTATATAGATATAATTGATTTTAATAATGGTATTTGCTCTTCTGGTTAAAGGGATAGTTTTGTGTACTGACCGTTTTCTTGTGAGATTATAACTGAGTTACGGCAGACAAGCAATAGCCTTCGTTACTATGAAACATGTCACTTTTTAGTAGAACTTTCTTTTTGGTGCATTCACTGCATATTAAATAATTTTAGATAAATCTTATTTCATGGGTTTGACTAAGCCATTAAGATAACTAGAATGTTTCAATGTCATGTAAATTCCAGAACTTGAAATTGCAGTGAGATCGTTATTGTGACTTTTCATTTTTCTAGAGAAGAGGCAAGGACCCCACAGAACACATACCTGAAATAATTTTAAACAATTTTACAACACGGCTGGGTCATTCTGTTGGACGTATGTTTGCATCTCTCTTTCCCCATAATCCTCAATTCATTGGAAGGCAGGTTGCCACATTCCACAATCAACGGGATTATATCTTCTTCAGATTTCACAGGTGAGAAACTCCTTGGAATTCCAATGATTAAATACATTTTACACACAAACCTGTTTTCTAATGTATTGTGACAAGTATTGTAGATGAGAAATTATCTTTCAAACTGTCATATTAAAGAAATAACAGTTTGGGTTCATTCACACTAATTTCCTTAACTCTATTTTATCTTTGAAGATACATATTCAAGAGTGAAAAGAAAGTGGGAATTCAGGAACTTGGACCACGTTTTACCTTAAAATTAAGATCTCTTCAGAAAGGAACCTTTGATTCTAAATATGGAGAATATGAATGGGTCCATAAGGTATGTGCTTACTCTATGAAAAGCCATTTAGATAATTTTAAAAGGATGGAATGAGAATAAAACCACGTACTTTAAGCTTTGGGTGTTTATACCTTAAGTTAGGCTTCTGAATTTCTTCCCAGGAGCTAGCAATAACCAATCTCTGATACAGTGTTCTGGTCTAGAGATTAACCCTGGTTCATCTGAAATATCCCTAAAGATCAGTGGTTCTCAAAGTGGGACCAGTAGCATCACCTAAGAACCTGTTACGAAGGCAGACTGTTGGGCTACAGACCTGCTGAATCAGTAACTTAGGGAGTGGGCCAGCAGTCTGTTTATGAGCCTGTGTTATAATGATTCTGCAGCATGCTTGGAAATTATTTTATAGAAGTTATATAAAAGTTATGTAGAAGTTATATTAAAGTTAAAATTATTTTATAGAGGGTTTTATAGAAGTTTGGAGATGATTTTAAATCATAAATGAAAACTTTAATACTTTAAAACACATAATTTTTCAACCTAATAAGAAATATTTCACTTAAGTATGACTAAAATTTTATATATATTATACACACACATACTGGAGCAGTAATTTCCAATACTTTTTATATTAGAGCTAAAGACTTAAATTGTCTCAGAGACAAACCTAGAGGTCCTTTTTTTATAGCACTGTTACAGATTGTTTACTTTTGTTGTTGTTGTTTTTTCTAATTTTCAGCCCCGGGAAATGGATACAAGTAGAAGAAAATTCCATTTATAAAGTACTGAGGGGATAGTATTGGATTGTGCTGAACAGGATTGAATTTATGAAAGAAGACCCTTTTCAAAATGGCATTTACTGATTTCATAAGCCTTCTGTCATGTCTGGATAAAGTACCAAGTGCCATGAATTGCCACTCACTATTTATGTAGCAAATAAAAGGTCATTTTGGTAAGAGTTTATAAATTCAAGTTTCCTAAAGCTTAATTCTCTTATTTTTAGGTAATTGTTAATAGTTGAAATTGGGATCAGCATTCAAACTAACATTCCTGTTTGTACTTGCATGGAACCTGTGGGCTGGAGAGAAATACAGTGCTTGGTAGATACTGTGTAGCCCACTGTTTTCTATCAGACTGTTCTTCATAGTTTTAATTGTTTCCCGAAAATACATATATTTGGGGGTGAGGTTTCTAGGATGTTTTAACATTTCCTTAAGCCTTTCAAGAAGGGTAGAAATTTTTAAAACAAAGTGGTTTGCCAAGGACTTAAAGCAGAAGTTGCAAATTATTGATGCTAATCTTTGGTTCCCTTTTCCTTGGTACTTCTTTACCTCATTACATTGTACTGTAGTGCTCCACTCAGGAATTACCTCGGGCTCTTAAATTTTTCTCTTCCATCTTGTAATGGAATTCTTATATATCTAGTCTTTACTATCCTTACGTAAGGAGAGCCATCTGTTATGAAGTAAATAACTTCTAGGTGTAATGGTAATACCCCACAAAGTAGTTCATTAGAAAACAAAGTTAACCCTGTAAATACCTCATCAATAGAAACTAGTATTATTAGCAGCCTCCTCCTGACCTTAAAAGAACAAATTTGCAACTTAACTTTAATTCTCTAACAGTCTTGCAAATGTATGGCCTAAAGTTATGTGAGATGAGTTGCTGGAACAAACACTAAAAATTTTAACCCCTTAAAGATGATGGGAAAATTGTCATTTTGTTCTTAGATGTTCAAAACAGATTAATATTATACATAGTATATTTAATACCAGTAATTAATCCAAAAACTTTTATACTAAGTATTTTATTGTATGCTGCCACCAGTGTATATAAAATAATTACCCTTGTGAAACAGAAATTCATGAATATTCAGAGAGGTAGACTGACAAAAGTAGAAGTTTGTATAGTATGGCACATGTTATAGAGACAGGCTTTTGTACAGGCTTCAGATTTAGCTTTCCTTTGAATATTCACCGGTTTATGAAAAGTGGTTTAAAAACCTGAAATGAAAAAACAAAAAAAAAACAGTAAATTAGGGTAAAGTATCATAAGAACAATAGCTTTCTTTCCGAATAGCAGTACATCTTACATTACATTTAAGGCATTCATCTGAGTGTCAGCTTATAAAATGCTTTCAATTAAACTAAGCCTGTTTAAAAAAGAAAAAAAAAAAAAAAACAGACATCACAGGGTTTCTAGGGAAAAAAATGAGAAACAGGATAGAAATGCCTGTGGTGTAAAATGTAACTTTCTCTTAACCACTCTCAAGTATATATAACTTATGATTTATAACCAATCTCAAGTATATATAACTTAGGGTTTAGAAATAAACAGACTTAAAGTTTGACTTGCCAATATCATTGCCAAAATACACTCTGGATCCTAACGTTAAAAAAGGTTAATATAAAAATCTCTTAAGTTGAGGAAAATCTGAACACCCCTAGGAAATGAGCAATAGTATCAAGGAGAGCAAGATGCAATCCCTTCTATTTACCCACATAAGCCTATATACAAAGAGAAATGTGTACATGGATATTGACTATAGTAATAGTTTAACAGCAGAGGACTGGAAGTAGCCTAAATGCAACTCAATAAGGCAATGGATAAATAAACTAAGGTTCACACACATGACAATACTATACAGCAATTAAAATGACACAATCTGTGGATTAACACAAATCTCAAAAGTAATGCAGTAATAGTTGTTCCTTAAAAATAATAGCTATGTTTTAAAACTATAAAACAATAAATATATATAAAAAGTAAAAACAGGGGCATAATAATTTCAGGATAAGTCATCTATATGGAAAGGTAGGAAAAGTATCTTTTATTTCTTGAAAGTTGGGAATTCCCTGGCAGTCCAGTGGTTAGGACGTGGCACTTTCACTGCCAAGGGCCAGGGTTCAATCCCTGATCTGGGAACTAAGATCCCACAAGCCACACAGGGCAACCAAAAAAAAAAAAAGGTAAATAAACCATTTAATTCAGGAGAGTAGACACCTGGTTTTTTATACTTATTTAAAACTTTGTTACTTCATTACAAAAATGTTCAAGAAGCATAAACAAAATCAGTGGTGAAAAAAACAATGTTTAGCCTTAGTTAATCAGTGTAAATTACAAAAATGAGATAAGCAGAAGAAAGTAGCAAAGAATTTGAGATCTGTTTGGCAAGGGCTCAGCAAAAAAGTACTCTTAAGCTCCAGGTGGAATAGCAAAGTTTAATTTGGGAGTTTTCAAGGTTATTACATTTTAAATGTCATTCCTTATTGTTACTTCTGGGAATTTATCTTAAAGAAATGGGTAAAGTATACAGTGGGTACCAAGATCTTCACCTCAGTGTATCCTCAAATTTGGAAACCTCAATATTCGATGAAGTATAATTTAAGTTATAGTACAACCACATTTACAAGGACTATTAAATGAGAGCACCAAATCCTAACCTCTAGACCACGAGGGAACTTACAAAGACTATTAAATGAAATAAGAAAATTCAAGTGTAGAAAAAAACTGTGCATACTATGATCACTATTTTTCAATGATTGTTTTTTCTCTTAAAAGGAAGTATCTGTTAACAGTGGTTATATCTAGGTATGTGGATCATGGTAACTTCTATTTTAATACCTTGTACTATCTGTTGCTAAATTATCTATGCTTTTAAAAAAATTATATAAATATATATATATTTTTAAAAGCTATGAGTATAAAGACTTAAATACGTACTCTTTGCATCCATGCCACTCAGTGTGCCTAGAACAACCAACATCAGCATAACATCCCAGACCTACTTCCAAGTTTAAGAAGAAATGCTTTTACATCCAAATATTCTTTTCCTAGCCAAAAGTGTTTCAAATCATAATATCCACAAAGCTAAGGGCTTATTACACTGCCAGAATTAACAGCCATTATTTTACTTTGAAATCTGGATTCTTATCCCAACCATATTTTAACCTTGAGCAACTCATTAAACACTTGTCTGCAGACTCCTATGAAATGAAACTATTAACAGCCAATTAAGAAGCCAGGCTTAACAGTATTTGAAATGAAAATAAACACTTTGTGAAGAGAATACAAGAGGAACCGTAAAAATATGAAATTTCCCAAAACTGCCATGAAGAATTAATACTGCCAGGAGCAAACGACTTTTAACCTGTTAAATATGAAGGGTGCTAGACTCTGAAAAAGAATTACTTCCCTTAAACTCAAAGGCGGGTTTTTTTTTTCTCCTGTGTTTCGAAAATCTTAACCAATTCAACCAATCATTGTATTTACTGGAAACATGTACTTACAGAAACTTCCTGGACACTCCCAAGTCTACAAAGTTTAATTAGGGAGGGCACAACTATGTAACATGGTATTTTAGGAAGCAGCTTCCTGCACTTGGAGGAGTCAGAATGTCTGTAGATGGTGTGTGCCATACACAGTCTTTTTTTTTTTCTGAAGCACTATTTAAGTTTGCTTCTCGTAGGTCAATATGAATAAATGCTCTGACAAAAGTCCTATGGATTTATGAAGGGAGTACCCTTGGATTACATTTTCAGTTATCCACATCATGTTTTCTTGTCACATCTCTTTTGGATTAACTTATGTTTTTGCATACACTGACATTTGTTCTGTAAGTTACAAGTTAACATATAAAAGTATGCTTTAAACCAGCCCAAAATTTAGTTTCTTAATCCTCTGAAAACCAATCCACTGTCTGCCACCATGAACATATTTACTTCATTTCTCTCATTTTATCTTTACCTAACAACAATAAAATTAAAACCTGTTGTTCCCCATTCCAAACGCCAACACCGTGTCAGCTTATTCGGCTATCTCTTCAGTTTCTCTTGCATTCACAACTCCCAATTATTTTCTATGCTGTTCTATTAGATCCTCATTAATCCAAATCAGTTGATAGTACTTCAAAAGCCACCACCATGAACACTGCAGATTTTTTTTTAATGTCTAAATTTTTTTTTTAATAATGTGCTGTTATTTACTCATTTATCCTCTTTTTTGTTTTTTGACCGCACAGCATGTGGGATCTTAGTTTCCAGACCAGGGATCAAACCAGTGCCCCCTGCGTTGGAAGCACGGAGTCTTAACCACTGGACCAGCCAGGGTAGTCCAATGTCTAAATATTTGCTAGATACACAAAAATAAAACTAAACTAGTGTCTGGGGACACCAGAATACACCATTAGGCCAATGCTATAAAAGGTAACATGACTTGTCACAGCAGTGAAATTTTCTAGTAACTCCTATATCCTCTTTATGGTTATTAAATCCTCTACTTAACCCTCTACGGTAAAATAGAAACAACTAGTCTTTACAACAACTAAATCAGCAAATTTCATCAATCCTCACAAAACAAAGGCTGGAAACTCTAAGTGCCAAACAAAAGTGTATGGGATGGGGGCTTCCCTGGTGGCGCAGTGGTTGAGAGTCCGCCTGCCGATGCAGGGGACACGGGTTCGTGCCCCGGGCTGGGAAGATCCCACATGCCGCAGAGCGGCTGGGCCCCTGAGCCATGGCCTTTGAGCCTGCGCATCCGGAGCCTGTGCCCCGCAATGGGAGAGGCCACGACAGTGAGAGGCCCACATACCGCAAACAAACAAACAAACAAAAAAAGTGTATGGGATGATTTTGCTCAACTTATAAGTGCTGCAAAGAAAGAAACTTGACTAGTTATCCCTACTGTGTGGGGCTTTGTTGTTTTAATTTAAGGAAACTTACCTTGCAAAGATTCATTTTACTACAAAAAGGAACAGACTTTCTGAGGTCTGAAGGGATTTGTACTTGAAGATACTCCAGTCAGCAGGGGGTCATGTTGAGCATTCTGCAGACAGAATTGTTTCAAGTCTGCAGCTGCCTGGGAAACCTGTATATAACAAAGGGTGGGGGAAGTGGGTGGGAGGTGGTGACAATGTTTTAATGAAGTTTTTCTCAAATCTTCAAAAATACCTGCCAATAAACAACTTAACTCAAAAAAGATATATACTAATGGAAGCTCAACAGTCATATACTGAGCTTTTACACTTAAAACACTGCATGTAAATAAGTACGAACAGTACAGTTCTGTTTATTTGGAAAGCATAGCACATCCTGCTAGTTTATTAATAAACAGGTTGTTCTAGTGCAACCTTGAGGGTACTCAACATCTTGTCTTTTATTAAAAGCAGTACACAGGATATTATAGGTTAAAAAGTGTTAAATGCTAGTAAACTATCACTCTGTCTTGAAAGCAGTATGGGAAATGGGAAAATGCTACTCTGAGTGAAGATCATGTTCAAAATCTGAACCATTCAGTTTATTATTTTGGTATATGTACCATCAGCTGTTTAATGTTACAAAACTGGACAGTGACAGTTTCTGCTCAGTGTCATGTGACTGAAAGGCTGATTAGCAAACTTCAGTTTATTTTAACAACTTTACCAAGCAGCCTGCCTTTAAGAAACTGTGTATGCCTTAAATGTGATTTAATAATTTTCATATATGTATGCAAAGTCATTTAAACAGGACTTAAGGAACTTCTGTGGCTTCATAGTTAAAATAACTTTATTATATCATGTATCACTTAAACATCTACTATTTGTATATATTCTGGTAAGGTGTGATACAGGACACCAAAACAATAAATTGAATAGTTCAGATATATAACATGAATGACTAAAGGATGCCTCAAATACATACAATATCCTAACTCTTGAATTGAGGTTTAAGAAGATGGAGAAGATAATCATTTATTTTATTGTTTTAACTTCCCTTAAGGAGGGTGAGAACAGGTGTCCAGTCTGGCTGGGCAATATTTAGCCTTTGAAAGGGAGCTTAGGGCATCACAAATGCTCTCTACAAAGAATTTCTGCACATGACAGCTGTACCCCAGACATTAACCTGATAAAAGGATCCATCATCATGAGATAAATCTAAACTCTTCTTGGAATCTAATTTATATGTTTGGCTTATATACCAATCCAGGGTAATGAGTTCCATAACTTTATTTAGCAACTGTGTGAGTAAACAGTTTATAAATACCTGGTACCAAGTACTATAACAAATGGGTACCCTGCTCCCCTAAAAGGTGTAGCTACAGTGGGGGAATGGTGGTATAATTTTTCACTGTCGTATAACATGGTTTCATTCATTCACATTAACCAGCAGTAAAGAATGTGTTAATTATCTGCCTAAAGTGTAGGTAGGCTCCAGCTTAACTCCCTTTCACAGACTTCTCATCACCTCTATGTGCCAAATATAATTTTAGGCACTGAGAATATGTAAGAACAGCCAGATCCCTGCTGTTATGGAGCTAACAGTTCAGATGAAAAGAGACAAGGTGCTCTGCAGAAAAAAGAGTGGTTTTTTTAGATCAGGACCTAAGAGAAAGTGTCTTTGAGAAGGTGACATTTAAATTGAGATCTCAGTGACAAGAGATCCAGCCAAGTGACCATCAGTGAGAAAATGATCAGTGAGAATTCCAATCAGTGGGGAAAATGGACACAAAGGCTTAAAACTCTAACAAGCTTCTAGCCCCTATGGCGCTGTAATAATCACCATCCAGGAGGCCGAAACGCTATAATCCTGGCATAATAATCAGCGCCCTCTTTCAAAAGTGCCCTGGGTTAAGTGTATGGTTACCCAACAGTGGGAGAGTCTGTCAAGCATTTGTGATAATTTCTATCAACTACTCAAACATAAAGGTTTAAAAAGTAAAGCTGTGGTAATTCAAAAGTAAAATATCACTACAAAAACATCTAGCATAGAGTCATGGGTAAAACAGAAGCACAAAATGAAATCGAACTAACCACATTTTGCAACATGTCTAATGAAAAGCTCATTTAAAGTCCCAAGGTGTGATGCCTCCTCTCCTTGCTACACACAGCCCTGGCATCAGACAAACTGAGATTTCTAAAACCAAATCACTTGTGGTGCCTTTAATGATTCCGACGAAAACCCTCCTAAGAATAGGAGGAAGGCATCATGCTGGGGAGTTATTGGAGGGGCTAGAGTTTTCATGGGAAAGCCCTCAGAGTACTTGAGCCTGAGGACTTCAACTCATTTTCTTTGGCGATTAGGGCTAAATACCCCCACTTAACACTTTCTGCTTTCAACCAGCATTTTTCCCCTCCCCCAATTTTTTTCTTTCCCGGGCCACTCCAATCTATGATAAAGACACGCCTGAATGATAAGATAGTGATTTCAAAGTTAAATCCAGCCAAGACTAACTATAAATCACTGGGATGAGGTAAGAATCTGGAGATTAGAGAAATGGATTCGAAACAGCAATGGAGTTTACAACACTTAAAGGACAGGAAGAGAGGAGAATCCCACCCCAAGACTGATGGGAATTTCCCTTCCCTCCCGAGATGACCACAACTGAGTAAACTAGGTCCCTGACATTTCTACTTAAGGAAATGGGTAAATAGGAGACCATCTTACTCCACAAAACATTTCAGGGGGAAGTAAAAACTAGCCTAATGAGTACAGAATCAAATCATCTTGGAAACTGGCTTTTTCTTTCAACAGAGTGCATGCTTTATACTCTTCTCTGTTTCTTTTTTAATTACAAGTGTTTCACACGTAAAATGACCTGCACCAGAAAAAAGCCAATCCACGCAGGATTTAAAGAATCAGGAAACTCGAAATAGCACTTGAATGTCAGGCTGTCATATCACCACACACAAAAGGCTTTTTCCCCAAAGTAAATACCCCAGGACAAGATCAATGCTAACCAGATGCCAAAATAAATAACACTGGTCAACCCTAATTACTTTTTTGGGTACGCGCGGACCGGTAGATATACCCAAAGTCACAACACAGCAAACGGTGCCAAACAGATACGAAATGCACGCTTTGTACGAGGTTGTACAGGGCACCAGTGGTAACCTTAGACATTGCGAACGTTTCCAAAACAGGCTTCTTGAACCTACAGTTAAAGTTATGCAAGAATTCGTTTTCAAGTGTGTGTTCGGTGAATGAGAGGAGCTGGAAGTAAGACTCTACTACTAAAAGGAGTGGATTTGGGAAAGTTCTGAAATGCAAAGACAAAATACTTCTGAATCAAAAGTCGGATAAAACCCCGTCGGGTGACAAAAAACAGAGGAGCTGGTCGAGAGCGCCGGGAAGGGTGCGGACTGCGCGCGGAGGAACAGCTGTTAGCGAGCACGGCCGCGGAGTCACTACGGAGGGAGGGAGACGGGGAGGAGGACCGGAATGCGGAAAGCCGCTGTTCAAGCCAGGGCCAGCTCGCCTTGGAAAGTCTTGGGGCGGAAGGGCACACTAACCTGCCCCCCAAACCACAGCGCCGACCCGCGCCGCTACTTTTCTAAAGCTGGCCGCCGAGATCGCCGCCGCCGACGCCGAGAGCGCGTACTCCCTAGGGGTGGCGAGAGCCGGACGCGAGCCTCGCCCGCCGCGCCAGCTCGCCTGCCGGATCCCCCCCGCCACCTACCCCGCCCTCCCCTCCCCCTCAGCCGCCCGCCACCGCTCACCTTCACGCGGTTGAGCCCGGCCTCCAGCCGGAGTTGTTGAACCACTTTCTTCATAGCGGCGACGCTGGAGGAACCAGACATGGCGCACGCGAGAGCTGGGCAGATCGGCAATCCGTCGGTGGATCGGTGGTGGGTCCGCAGAGCCAGACGGCGGGACGGCGGAGCGGCGGGTCTGCGGAGCGGGGGGCGGGGCTCGGAACTTTGTCTCTAAGTTTCCGGTTCTTTGCCCCGTGGCTCCACCCGCGGCGCGCATGCGCGCCCTCCTACGCCTTCTGTTTCAGCTCCTCACTCGGGCGAGAGCCCGAGCCTCAGGGGGGTGAGGGGAGAGCTGGGAGCGAGAAGGGGCGGAGCGGATGGTGGGCGCGCCAGCTGCGGGATGCTAACGCGACCAGACACCCATCCTCTCCGCTCTCCCTCTGTGGAGAGGACGATTTGGGAGAGGTAAGGAAAGAGCTTGTCGTTATCCTCCAAGACCCGAGGGGACCGGTGAGAGAAGTCAGATATTGAGGGACTTTGTAAAAGGCCTGGTGGCGGGGCGACGAGGCGGTTCCTGTTTTCCTGACGGAGTTGGCGGCAGAGGTTGAGGGAAGGGGAGGGGAGATCCTTACCGAGGCGTAAGAGCTAGAAATACGGGCTTGAGTCACTGGTACCCTGTCCCCTTAGAGACGCATCCCTAAGTGACCCGAGTTTGTCCAACGGGCGGCCCATCCGCAGCCCGCTTCCCCATCGTCGGACCCCAATAGGAGTAGATGCAAGGTTAGGGACCTCAACAGCAAAAAAATTTTGACTCTCCTCTCTAGTGCTTAGCTATAAACATGAATTACCTATGTATCTCCTCAGCTGGCATCTCAGTACTGGTTCAATCAGTCATTCTCTCTAGTCTTTATCTCTTTTTCTATTGTGGTTTACAAATAATTACAGCTTTCTCATAACATGGGCTTGCTTCATGGATATGATACTGCTTCATGACTTCCCTTTATACATTCATTTTGCTTCAGTCTCTACTAACTACATACTTGAATCTTGAGTTCTTCTCCCAATTCTAATTCCTAAGGGCTCATCTTTTCATGCCAGGCCACTTTGTCTCTGGCCAGCCAGGATTTGGTCTTTAGTATTGACACAGTCGGTAATGACAGAGGGAATTTTAGCTCAAAACACGGCTTGTTTGCTGTTCCTTTAGAAGGAATACTATAGGCGGGGCAGTAAAGCAGGTCTTGATTGCTCTATCTTGAGTTCACTTAATGAAAAATTTGTTCTCAGTTAGAATATCCAGTTTTTAATGCATCCAGAAAAATTGAAAGTTGTAGTCTCCCAGTTGGCATACTAGTTAATGAATGCCATTATGCTGTATTTAATATAGATTATTACCATTAATTCTTATCTAATAAAGAAGTTGAGTTGTGCTTTGTTAGGTTCATAATTGAGACTAATAGTAGTACAATGTCAGAAAGAGCCTTTGGATAGATACAGAAATAGAAATATCTTAATGTTTCCTTAAAGTACTAATGTATTTAAAATAGCATTTGAGATGGTTAAAATGACAAATCACATTTTGTTTTAATTGTTGTAAAAAATTTATATAGGAAGTAATATGTGGAAATAATTTGATTTGAAAGATTGTGTGTCCCAGAATATAATCTTTTAATTTTGATACCATTAGAACAATTAGTGGAGTCTGATAGGATTTCATAGAGATATAATCAGTACTAGATCACAGACATTTTAAGTTCTGTCAGATTTAAATCACTATCTTAACATAAAGCAAAGCTTTGGAATCTTTTTTTTTTAAGAGAAAGAAGGTTTATTCAGGGAGATAAACACTCCGTAGACAGTGTGGGCCATCTCAGAAGGTGAAAGGCACCAGGGTATGGGGCTTGTCAGTTTTTATAGGGGTGGGTAATTTCATAGGCTAATGAGTGGGAGGAGTATTCTAGCTGTTTTGGGGGAGGGGTGAGGATTTCCAGGAATTGGGCCATGGCCCACTTTTTGAGCTTTATGGTCAGCCTAGGACCTGTCATGGTGCCTGTGGGTGTGTCATTTAGCTTGCTGATGTGTTACACTGGAAGTCAACTCATCCACCATCTTGGACCTATTTGGTTCTAATGAGTTTATGTCGTGTCCTCCAGTTATGTCATTCTTTTTAAACGTTGTGCCCTGCCCCCTTCCTGTCTCATTCCCCGTTCAGAGATTTTACTCCCATAATCTTATGGGAAGCAGATGGGTGATGGTCTGTCTTCTGTAGCTGCTTCAGGGCTGAGTAGGGGCGTCAACCCTGCCTGTCAGGGAGTAAAAAATCTCTGGATGCCTGATCTAGAGACCTCAGGGGGCAGGACAGCTTCTTGTTTTGAGTTGGTATGGACTGGAATCCTTGCATAGTCATCTTATGTGGGACTATTGTAACTACTTCTGTAGCCTTCCTGTAAATCTTCTTCTTTTTCTGAATTTTTGAATTTTATTCTATTTATTTTTTCATACAGCAGGTTCTTATTAGTCATCCATTTTATACACATCAGTGTATACATGTCAATCCCAATCTCCCAATTCATCACAACCCCCACCCCCTGCCGCTTTCCCCCCTTGGTGTCCATACGTTTGTTCTCTACATCTGTGTCTCAATTTCTGCCCTGCAAACTGGTTCCTCTGTACCATTTTTCTAGGTTCCACATATATGTGTTAATATACAGTATTTGTTTTTCTCTTTCTGACTTACTTCACTCTGTATGACAGTCTCTAGATTCATCCACGTCTCTACAAATGACCCAATCTTCTTTTTTTTTTTTTTTTTTTTTTGTGGTACGCAGGCCTCTCACTGTTGTGGCCTCTCCCGTTGCGGAGCGCAGGCTCAGCGGCCATGGCTCACGGGCCCAGCCGCTCCGCGGCATGTGGGATCTTCCCGGACCGGGGCACGAACCCGTGACCTCTGCATCGGCAGGCAGACTCTCAACCACTGCACCACCAGGGAAGCCTGACCCAATCTTCTTGAAGAGGAAGTACTTTTGTAACAGCGTCAGAGTACAAGGATAACTGTCTATAAATGACAAGACTTAAAAGGCATGGTTAAACATCTGATTACAGTGTAATCCATAAAGAAGTGACAGACAACATTTTAATATGACAACTAGAACTATAGCATTATACCAGGACATATCCAAATTCCAGAAGCTATATAATTTTTAGAATGTCGATGTTAATAACATTCATCTATACAGTATATCTTAAGTAGGTTAATCATTCATGTGATAATGCTCTCTATGTAATTTAACATACCAAATAATACTGGTTAAATATTTCTCTCTGAGATGCCTCAGGGGCCCTCCAAAACATCCCAAAGTTAGCTGAAAGTCAAAAGAACTTTGATTAAAATTTGATATTTGGGAAGTTTCTCAAAGTTTCAACACTTGATGAAATAAGGTCATTGGTCACTGTGAGACAATACTTATTTGTTAACCAAAGTTACAAGAGATCTCAAAAGCAAATACAGATCACTTAAAGGCAAAGAAACTCACACAATATGTTATCAGAAACGTCATACCAGGGACTTCCCTGTTGGCACAGTGGTTAAGAATCCGTCTGCCAATGCAGGGGACACAAGTTTGAGCCCTGGTTTGGGAAGATCCCACATGCCGCGGATCAACTAAGCTCATGCGCCACAACTACTGAGCCTGCGCTCTAGAGCCCACGAGCCACAACTACTGAGTCCATACACTGCAACTACTAAAGCCCGCGCACCAAGAGCCCGTGCTCCGCAACAAGAGAAGCCACCGCAATGAGAAGCCTGCGCACTGCAACAAAGACTAGCCCCTGCTCTCTGCAACTAGAGAAAGCCCGCGCGCAGCAAGGAAGACCCAGTGCAGCCAAAAATAAATACATAAAATAAATAAATTTATTTAAAAAAAACCAGTATTCCAAGAAAACCTTGTTCTTGGGACTTCCCTGGTGGCTCAGTTGTTGAGAATCCACCTGCCAACGCAGGGGACATGGGTCCAATTCCCTGGTCTGGGAAGATCCCACATGCCGCGGAGCAACTAAGCCACAACTACTGAGCCCGTGTGCCTAGAGCCCATGCTCCGCAGCAAGAGAAGCCCGTGCACCACAACAAAAAGTAGCCGCGGCTCAGTGCAACTAGAGAAAGCCCACGTGCAGCAATGAAGACCCAATGCAACCCAAAATAAATAAATAAATAAATAAGATTGTTTTAAAAAGGAAAACCTTGTTCTCTTAACGGAAAGAGAAACCAAATCCAAGTCTTACCTTAGCTTACTCCCAACAAAATCCATTTACCCACCTAAATTCAATCCAATCTTAGAAAATCCTGATCATGCATAACTCTTCAGTATTTTTTCATCCTCACGCCTTTTTAAAAAAATTTATTTATTTTTGCTGTGTTGGGTCTTTGTTTCTGTGCGAGGGCTTTCTCTAGTTGTGGCAAGCGGGGGCCACTCTTCATCGCAGTGTGCGGGCCTCTAACTATCGCGGCCTCTCCTGTGGAGCACAGGCTCCAGACGCGCAGGCTCAGTAGTTGTGGCTCACTGGCCTAGTTGCTCCGCGGCATGTGGGGTCCTCCCAGACCAGGGCTGGAACCCGTGTCCCCTGCATTAGCAGGCAGATTCTCAACCACTGCGCCACCAGGGAAGCCCCCTCATGCCTTCTTTTACTGAAGACACATATCTAACTTTGCTTTACAAATTTTCCACATTGGATTACTTTTCTTACTGACAAATTTGCAATAGATATAATAAAGTCTAGTAAACCTAAGTACAACAGAAATATTGTACAATATTATACTTAACACTGATGACTCTAAAGACGTGTCCATATTAATGAAGCCAACAAGCTTAAGCCACCTTCAATACCAGATAACAGTTTAGCACTGAATATTTTCCAGTACTACTGGGGCTACTCTTTGTTGCAGTGCGCGGGCTTCTCATTGCGGTGGCTTTTCTTGTTGCAGAGCACGGGCTTTAGGTGCGCGGGCTTCAGTAGTTGCGGCGCGTGGGCTCTAGAGCGCAGGCTCAGTAGTTGTGGCGCATGGGCTTAGTTGCTCCTCGGCGTGTGGTATCTTCCCAGACCAGGGCTCAAACTTGTGTTCCCTGCATTGCCAGACGGATTCATAACCACTGCCCCACCAGGTGAGATTCATTCTGGCCAGATTATTTTCTATTTCTGAGTATATAAGCGCTAATTTCCTTTAAGTCAGTGAAAGAGAGCTCTTTTACTAATTACTTTTCGGCAATACCATACATCTACGACACACATAGATACGTACGAACACACAAACAAACACAGAGGCCTTATTGTTCCCATTTCACAATTTCAGCCATGAGCCAGGTACAGCAATGTAAAACCCATCAGTCTGCAAAAGAGGTTGGATTAAAATTGGGTTTCTGGAAGATGTAACAAATCAAGCTCACTTGTCTAGATGGCTAAACCCTTGTTAATATATATTTATGGAAAAGATGCTTAAGGTTTTTATTTGTCCTTGACAAGTTCTAATTTACCCCCTTTTTCAAAATCTGCATTTTAAAACGATGGCGGAGATTAGGGTTCCTGGAGAAAACTAGGTCAGATATTTGCATCTCAAAGGCACAGGCAAATTCCTCCTAGGATGACTCTGTTTCCCCTTTAATACTTACAAGTCTCTTAAGATAAATAGGGAAGCTTTGGGGAGTGATAAAAGGATTGGTGGGCTTTGGATTATTTTTGGAGCCATGCCTCTGATCCTGTAGAGACCAGATTTGTAAAACAAGGATAGTTTTGGGTTTTTTTTTTCTTTTTTTAAATAATTGGGTGGCTACCTCAATGATACTGAAGGACTGATACACCAATTAACCTATGTTGGAATGTTTTACTTTCCTCATTTAGCTTAGGGGAGAACGCCTCCCCCAAAATTTCTGTCAGGTATGGTTAGCTTAGTGGCTTCCCAGTGGCTTCCCATTTTGGTATGCTATTTACAACACTTTTGGGGATCCTCCCTAGGTTTTAGAAAATTTTTAATTATAGCCCTCAGTCAGGCCTTTGAGGGAGGAGGCTTGCCTACAGCCTCATGTGATCTCATTTTTTAAAGGTAGCCAGACAATTTTCTTTTTTTTCTCCATTCCATTCCTATCCTGCAGGCACCCTCAGCTTGAATTTTAAGTTTTGTCAGATTTAAATCACTATCTTAATATAAAGCAAAGCTTTGGAATCTTGAAAAAACTTCTCTACTATTGGTATTATAGTATATCCCTAAGGATTGTGTCACTTTGATAATTCTTTTTTAGAGTAATAATTCTGCTACCTTATTTTTTAACTTTTATTATATATTTATATACTTTAAATTTTATTGTGTATTCTTGTAAACTGTCATACATTTTCTGAGGGAAAACACAAGAAATAATACACAAACATAGGTACATAAACCTGATATACTTAAAGACTGATATTTTCATCTGGAATAATTGTTCACATTTATTATTATTGAGGATCCAAGGCCAGGAAGAAATGTAAAGGGTAAAACAATTTTCATCATTCTACAGCCTTTTGTATAAGTTTGGTCTTTCTACTTCCAAAAGTATATTTCTACTTTGTGTAAAATACTATATATATTTAACCTTAATTTTTGACCAAGAGAAAATGAATTGTTTAGAATAGTAAAAAATGTTCTAGTCACAAGTCTATTATAATTTACCACTTTACTTAGTTGTATGGGATATATGTTCATTTCATTGCAGTTACCAGCCCTACTTGCTATAGTATATCTTTTTGAATTATTATAATAAGATTGTATACTTATCAAGCTTTCATTTTGAGTCTAAAGCCTTTTGTGTTTTTCTGTTTATTTTTTGAATGAATCAAAGACCAGAAATGAGTGGAATACTATCTTAAACAAGCCAAAAATCTGTTATAACCTTTTTTAAATACTACTTCAATGAAGAAAGATTAAAAAAACCCTACAAAATTCCAACTGACAATTACCCCATTCAAACGTTGGTGAATATGTCCCTCAGTCCAAGTCGACCTTCCTCATCAGAGGTAAGAAAATCTTTTTTACACTAAAATATAAGAAAAACCTGCTTATCATTGGTTTTGAAAAGTTTTGATAAAGCAAAACTATGGATTATATAAAGTATTAGATACCAACTCCACTGTGAACCCAACTTTGTGTATCCCAGTACTTGATTACAGTTCTTGTATCTCTAAGGACCCCAATTATACTGGGACCTCCAATGCATTGATCCTATCACCTTTTTTTGTTTATTTGTTTATTCCTTTTCTCAGGATGCCTTCCATGGCTGGCTTAAATATCACGGAGCACTCTTTTTTTTTTTGAATTTTTGAATTTTATTTTATTTTTTTAGACAGCAGGTTCTTATTAGTTATCTATTTTATACATATTATTGTATACATGTCAATCCCAATCTCCCAGTTCATCCCACCCCCACTCCCACCCCCTGCCACTTTCCCCCCATGGTGTCCATACGTTTGTTCTCTACATCTTTGTCTCTATTTCTGCCCTGCAAACTCACGGAGCATTCTTGATCACTCTCTTGCACATACTTTTAACTCCTTGCCCTCTCTCATTTCATTGTACTCCTTGACAAAACAAAAACCCTGCTTAATTTTCTTCACCTGTTCTTCACATATACCTACAGTGGAGCATGGCTGGAGAAAAATATACCAGTATAGGACTATTCTCATTTTAAATTAATGACCATGAATCTCAAGTGGAACTTTTTGCTAGTAGGCAATAAGACTGTCTCCCACTCACTCGTTCACTCTTCCACTATTCTAGATATCTATTTCATACCTTCTCAAACCCCCAATACCTTCTTCTCATTTTCACTTTAAATCAACTCCAGTCAAGCTTTCACTCTACTATTCCACCAAAACTGCTCTGTTAAATTCACCTTTACATTACTAAATCTATTGCTTAATTCTTATTCCACATATGCTTGATCTGTGTGTGCACAGTAGTTGACACTGTTGATCACTCTGTCTTCCTTGACATAATTCCTTCACTTGGCTTTTAGCATACACATTGTCTTGGTTTTCCTTCTACATTCCTTGTTATTCATTTTCAGTCTTCTTTTTTGTGTCTTTTCCTTGATCTCTTGATATTGGGGAATTTCACGGGTCAGCTCTTTGTTCTCTTCTCTGTTTGCACTCATTGTGATCTCATCCAGTCTAGGAGCTTTAAATACCAACTTTATGCTAAGTATTCTCAAATTTATATCCCCATCCCAGCCCTCTTTCCCAAACTCCAGATTGATATTTTCAGCTGCCTACTTGAAATCTCTGCTTGGATAACCAATAGACAGCTGAAACTCAGTATGTCTGAAACTGAACTACATTTCTCCCCCCAGCCCAAACCCGTACTAACCATGACCGTACCCATCTCAGTTGATGGCAAATCCATCCTTTCGATATCTAAGGCCAAACACATCACACCTTACTCAAACTTCACTTCTTGGACTCTAGCTTCAAATTATATACAAAATCTGACCACTTCCCATCACCTATATTGCTAGCATGTCTGAGCCACTATCACCTCACACTTTAATTATTCAAATAACTCTATAACAGGTTCCATTTTCTTGTCCCTTATAGTCTGTTCTATTATCCCTTTAATAATTATTAAATATACAAATATTTGGAAGTAGAGCATTATGTATGCCCAAATGTGAAGTAATATGTAATACAGGGTATTATGAAGTGTTCTTACCCCAGTTGATTAACACGTGTCAATTGAGGGCTATAAAGTCAACTGTTTACAAGAGAGAGAAGGATTGGAGAAATAAGTTAAATGACACCTTAGGAGTTAATAAGGTAAATTCAGAATGCAGAACAGCCTGTTAAACAATTGGTCCAGTCTCTTTAAAAAGTGCCATGAAGAGAAAAAAAAGCAAGTCTGGAAAACTCTTCCAAATTAAGCTTTTTAAAAGTTGTGACAAAGGGGAGAAGGAGAGAGGGAAGGACAAATTAGGAATACGGGATTAATAGATGCACACTAGTATACATAAGATAAATAAGCAACAAGGATTACTGTATAGCACAGGGAATTATATTCAATGTCTTATAATAACCTATAATGGAATATAATCTGAAAAAAAATAACTGAATCACTTTGCTGTATACCTGAAACTAACACAAATTGTAAATCAACTATACTTCAATTAAAAAAAAGACATAACAACCAAATGCAATATGTTATCCTTGATTGAATTCTAGATTGAAAAAACATTCTGAGGACAGTTGGACAGTTGGCAAAATTTGTATATGGACTAGATATTAGTTGACGTTAAGGAATTGTTAATTTTCTTAGATTTGTATCCGGACTATTCCATTTAAAACTGAAAACTACTCCCTCTTTTATCTTCCCGATTTCCTTGCTCTGCTCTATTTATTCTCTTTTCCCAGTACTGCCCACTTTCTGATTTGCTATATCACTTACCAGTGTTTTATATTTAATGTTTATTGTCTATGTCCCTCACAGGACTGAGAATAGTCTGAGGAAAATGAGTCACTTGCCTTTGGTGCAAAACTTAAGCAGGCACCAAAAAATTAAGTAATTAAGATAAATATTTTAAGAAAAGATTTTTAAAATGAAAAATTAATGCAAAAACCTGTGACAAACAAGATATCAGCATTTTAAATAGAAACAGGATCTAATAATGCTATGCCTAGCCATTTTGGAGCCTGAGGCAAAAGGCAAAATATGTGCCCGTCTGTATACCTTTTAATGTATTTTTATTATTTATTTATTGTAAAATAGTTATTTTTATTTTTACTTATTTAAAAAAATTTTTTTAATCAAAGTATAGTTAATTTACAATATCATGTAAGTTTCAGGTATACAGCACAGCGATTCAGAGATATATATATATATGAATATATATATAGATATATATATATATTCTTTTTCAGATTCTTTTCTCTTATAGGTTATTGCATAATATTGACTATATTGACTATAGTTCCCTGTTTAATGTCCTGTTTAATGTATTTTTATTATTATTATTATTATTTTTTTTTTGTGGTATGCGGGCCTCTCACTGCTGCGGAGCACAGGCTCCGGATGCGCAGGCTCCGGATGCGCAGGCCCAGCGGCCATGGCTCACGGGCCCAGCCGCTCCGCGGCATATGGGATCCTCCCAGACCGGGGCACGAACCCGTATCCCCTGCATCGGCAGGCGGACTCTCAACCACTGCGCCACCAGGGAGGCCCTATTTTTAAAATAATAGTTTTAATAAGAATATTATTGATGGATTTACTTCCATTAAAGCCAGGATAAAGTTGGGTTTTGATATAAATAGAATGTTTAACCTTAAAATGATGTTGTGAGTTTTAATACAGGCTTTCAGAATTTTCAGTATTTTTTCAACTATGTTGTTCTGGAAAAGTTAACCATTAAGAAATGTATTTTTTAAAAAAACATGTATATAGCCTGTGCTCCGCAACGGGAGAGGCCACAACAGTGAGAGGCCCACCCACGTACCGCAAAAAAAAAAAAAAAAAAGATGTTAAGAGCCATTGTCATTTCCTATAAAAATTATTAATATTAATATAAGGTCATATTTACTTAAAATTTAAAAATTTTTTCTCACTTAATATCAGAGTATAATCATTTCAATGCTTTGACTTTTAATATACATGAATAGCAAACTTTCATTAGACTAAAAGATAAGCCTTTATTTGCTGTAATTGTTCTGTTGTAGTAATCTAAATATTCTTCTCAATAGATGAATTCTAATTGAGGTCATAAAACACTAATAGGAAAAAAAGATAGTACATATAAGCACAGACAAGCGAAGCTTACAGACATGCCCTATGTGAAAACAACCATTCCTTTCCCCATCACTGGTCAGGAATAGGTTCTTCCTTGAATTCTGGGAAACAGAAATATTCCCCAAGCCCTAGTATTCACACTTTAGCAGGTGCTGAGAACTAGCACTCATCACAGCTGTGTTAGGGGGACAATATGTAAAGGATAAGGATTCCACAAGATAACACCAATGAAACTGTATAGGTAGAGGTCAGGGAAGAGGGAAAGGTTGGTAATAAGAAAACTGATCTTGGCAATCTGGTATCCTTACTGCAAGCCACAAAACAAGCATTGTATGTCAGTATGTTAAGGAACTCTAGAACCACAGCTATGACATTGTTTCCAAGGGAAAATGTGCTCCAAGTGCCAAGTAGCCAACCTAACAAATTTTTGGCTCTTCATTTTGTTTTTTTGTGTTTGTTCAGAAGGATACGTGTATTCCATGTTTATTTCAAGTATGTTTATTAAACTTCTAGAGGACATCAGTTGATTTTTTTCACTTTAAAAGTATTTTAACTGATTTTATTCTCAATTTATTCAGTTAGTGGAACTTCATGTTTTTTATGTCCCTGAAGGATCTTGGAACTATCAGTTAAATACCATTTCAATAGAAGTTGTTAACTAATTTTAGCTGGATTTATAAGGCAAATATTTTGTAGTCATGTTACAATGTGCCTGAAAAAGCAATCTTTTTTTTTTTCTGCAGAGAAAAATGCTTTCTGGAAATTCAAAAATTCTAAGTGAAAAATATCTTATTCATATGATGGATCCAGTCCCTGACTTAATGAATACTATAAATAGGTAGTGCTATATAACAGTTAAAAAGTACTATAGGAACAGATGTCACTTAGCCATAGTACTGCCACCTAGAAAACAGAGTATAACCTGTGTATTACTATGGCTATACCCAAAGAGAATTAAGAGAGAAATTATCTGAAATTAGAAACCTGTTGAAGAGCTGTGAATACCGATTAAACCAGTATATCTACAATGACTGTTTCACTTAACTATTTAAAAATAGAAACAGAATACACACACGTGTGTGTGTGTGTGTGTGTATATATATATATATATATATATATATATATACATTTTTTTTCACATTCACAGAAACACACATGACACTGTGTGATCTAACTGCCTGTTGTTATTTTTCTTGAGGACACCTCAGTCTTCCTAATTTTCCCCATCATTTTCTTCAAGCACACTAACCTCCTTTCTGTTCTGGAACACATTAGACATGATCCTACCTCAGAACCCTTGTATTTCCTGTTTATTTTGTCTAAAATGCTTTTTTTGCCTTTACATATGCTATCTCATCTCCTTCACGTCTTTGCTCCAATATTACTTTTTTGTGTATATCTTCTCTGATCAGTGTATTTTAAATTGCGGGTACTCTCCCTTCCCTGCTTTATGTTTCTCTATAGTACTTAGCAGTGTCTTATGAATTAAATTTTTTCTTACTTATTTTGTTAATTTTTCACTCCCACCATTAGATTGTACGGTCTGTAAGGGCAAAGATATTTGTTTTGTTGATTGCCTTATCCCCAGCCCTTAGAACAATGTCTGACACAAAGAGGGGCTCAATATATATTTGTTAATTGAATGAATTAATTATATAATATTCCCATAAGATCCTAGAAAAATAAGAACTCATAACAAGAGCATAAGTGATGGCTTTAAATTTTAGATGTTGAGGAATGACATATCCCCAGTGAGCAAAGATGTGGAATCTGACAACATTTGATCATCAAAGAAAATTTTAAGCACTAGCTAATCCTGTCAAACTTCCAAAATATCTGTGGCTAAATCCTTCTTTAATATATGTATAAAATTATGTAAATTTTATTGCCAAGTTTTATTTTAACAAAAAATATGAAGGTAGATGAGAAAAGTAGACAAGCATTTTCCTTTTTAGTACAAAAAGGACTTTTATAAACTGTTCATTTGCATAATTTTAAAACAATGATTTTATTGATTAAATGACTTTTAGTCATTTATTTAAAAAAATATTTACAGGCTTCAGGCCTACAAAGTACCAGGAAATGTAGAAACACAATATATTAAGTTATATATGATACATAAAATTAGTCTTAGTTCACAATAAGTGACTAAAGTTATTAAATCTTTAGTACAGCTGAAATATATTTCATTTTACATTATAAGGCAATGTCATGATATTTCAGAGTATCTCCTCACCTTACTTTACAAGCGCTGAGGGAGCAACTTGGTGAGTTCCTTGGTGAAGATCCTGTTGCAGAAAAATTTTTATTTCTGAAAGGCATTGGAAATAATCTAGCTGTAGTAAGTTTTCTTAATTTTTTTCCTTTTGATTAAAGAAAAGCATACCTTAACAAATTTTATTTCTTAAATGCTTATCAACTCAACTCTTTAACATACTGTGCAATATGTGATCTCAATCATAATGAAATGGAAATATCATTAAGCACACAGGTCATCAAAGAAAAGATGGTCCTTTCTGGCATATTATGGGGCACTAAAATATGGGAGTATTTTTTTGTGTGAATTTCCTTGGGAAGAAAAGAAAGACTAATTTTAAATGTGATCATGTATTTTTAAATTTAAATAATAGCGTTTAAAAACTTTTTAAACAAGTACTTAGGTTGTGGAAAAAAATGGATTCTCATTGAGGTCACAACTAGCCTTATTTGATATGAAATGATATGACTCCAACGTACTGTATTTGAGGGGGTGGGAACCAGCTATTCTCTATTGAATACTCCTATTTGTAGCTTGAGTGGCAGGATTCTCTAAATAGAGAGTTTTCCAAGCTGAAATTCTCAATCCAGCAAACCATTAGATCTCAAAGCTTCTGGTTTTTCATATTTATATAAGGTTTATTTCTTTAATCAAGATTTTTCCATATTTAAACCCTTTAAAATGCAGTATGTTCCTATTCTATGCTAGTTAACATATCATTATTAGGTATTTGCTTATGCGATTATTTGTTTAACATAACTCTGCCATTAGACTGTAGCTCCCTGTGAGCAGGGACTTTATGTTATTCACTACTGTATTTACAACCAGTGCCTAACAAGGTGTTTAGCACTTAGAGACATTTAAATGTTTATTGAAAAAATTAAATAATGAATGACAATGGGAAAAAAAAATTTCCCCCCAAAATAGAACTATAAAGGAATTTGCTATGTGGAATTCTTGGGCTCAGTAGGTAGATTTAAAGTTTTTGTCGTTAGAGTTCTGTTTAGTATAGCAGAATATTAATTTACTGATCATTAAGTTAGTTTTCCTTAATCAGGGAAGGAAAGGAACAACCCTCATAACTTTTTGTTCTTTTTCATGATAAGTAAAATTGCAAAATACCAATCACAGAATTCTAGATTGGAAGGGACCTAATGGCAATTTAAGCCAACTTCTAAAATGCTTCTAATATCAATATTTTATTATAATATTTTCAACAAATATTTATTGATGTTTTTCTGTATACAAAATGAGAAAAAAGAATTGACTATGGATCCTGCTCTTAAAGAATATTCAGTATAGTGGTGAAGATAAAATACATAAATAATTAAAATAGCATATTCTGTATATTTAGAAGAAAAAGAGACTGCTTCCAGCAGGACAAGGAGGGAGATGGAGAACTTTAAGGAAAAAGTGATCATCAGTTTAGATTTTGACAGATAAATGTTTGATCTTGCAAAGATGTTGGGTGGGAGAAGCTTTCTGAGCAGAGAAAATAGAATGAGCACAGAAGTCGCAAAGGAGGCAACTCTAGGGAAAAGTGAGTGGTTCGGTTTTTACTAGAGCATTGACTGTGTGAAAGGGAATAGTAGACAACAAGTTGTAAAAGTTGTTTATTGAAGGTCTTGAATGCCAGATTAATGAATTTGGATTTTTTTTTTTTCTGAAGCTTTGGAGTTTTTGAGCAAAAGATGACATGATGAGAGCCTTAAGAAACTAGAGACAGGAATTGTAACCAGGAGACTTTTGCAGTGGTTAGGCAAGAGATAAGGAGAGTCTCAGGAACAGGCTGCCTCTCAGATTTCATCTACTACTATTTTCTCCTTGGTTCTACACTTTAGCCACAAAAATCTTCCTTTGGTCCTCACATACAGCAAACTCATTTCTATTTTATCATCTTTGTACTTGCCTGGAAATCACTTCCCCCGATTTTCAAATAGCTTGCTTCTTGTTTTCATAATTCAGTTCTCAGCCCAATTACTATCTTTCAAAAATGGCCTTCTCTGACCACCTAGTTTTCAGATACTCTTTCTCTGAATTCCTCTCTATTACATCACTCTGTTTTATTTTCATAAATCATATATCACTATCTTTTTTTTTTTTTTTTTTTTTTGCTTTTTTTTGTGGTATGCGGGCCTCTCACTGTTGTGGCCTCTCCCGTTGCGGGGCACAGGCTCCGGACGCGCAGGCTCAGCAGCCATGGCTCACAGGCCCAGCCGCTCCGCGGCATGTGGGATCTTCCCGAACCGGGGCATGAACCCGTGTCCCCTGCATCGGAGATGGACTCTCAACCACTGCACCACCAGGGAAGCCCACATATCACTATCTTAAATCACATTTATTTAACATCTGCTCTCCCAAGTAGAATATAAGCTACATGAGAGCAGGGACTTTGCATTATTTACAGTTGTATCCCCACCATGTAGAACACTACCTGACACATAGTATACCTCAATATTTGTTGAAAGAATGAATGAATAACAAATTACCTCTATGGGCTGAATATTTAGGAAATAAAGTTTACAAAGTTGGATTCTAGAACCAGATTACCTGGTTTTGAATCCCAACTTGAAAACTTCCTATTTATAAAATCTTGGGCAAGATGCTTAACCTCTCTTTGCCTCATTCTTGTCTGTGAACTACGGACAATATGTGTGCCTATCACATGGAATTGTGAGGATTAACTGAGCTTTATATGTAAAGCATTTAGAATAATGCCTGGCACATAGTAAGTCCATGCAAGTGATAGCCATAATTATTATTATTAAATGACATAGAATTTCTATTATGTTTAGTACAGTGAATAGAAATAGGATTATATTCTACGTTTTCTAGAATATAGCCTTAGTTACTAGCTTTTTAATTGGATTTTTATGTCACAGAAGTATGCCGTCTGCAAAAAAGTGAGGGTAAAAGTAATTGAAAAACGTTACAGAAGCTTTAATTATCTCCTCATTTATTTCCAGGTGAAGGCAAATCAAGAATCAGAACTGAAACTCAAATCATTTGCTCCTCCATATGTATGTAATGTGACATTTTAAACTTATACTAATTTTTTAACTTATTTTTTAATGTATAAACTAATTCTTTTAAATTTCCTGTATGTTTTAGGCTCTTCAATCAGAATTATATTTGCTTCCTATAATGGATCATTTAGGAAATATGTATTCAGCATCATCAGCAGTTTCTTTAGATGTGCAGCAGACTAATAATGGTGTTGCTGAGGCTGATGGAATAATACACAGACCACTTAGTGTAACTTTGTCAAAGGAAGAACCTGGAACAGATCCCAGTTGTTTAGAAAACACTTTGAAAAAGCTTCTTAACAAGGATCAGGAAGAAGGTGATTTCAACTGGAATGGGAAAGACAAAGAAGTTGTTATAGTACATTTTAACAGTCAGGTCTGGGCAAATTCTGGGCAAATCTAGCCTTACGAATATAGGCAGTATAAAAGGAAAGCTACAATTCAATATGGGGATTTTAAAAAATAGTTTCACCAGTTGGGAGGAAAAAAAGACAATTTAAGTATTGTTCAAAAATAAAAATAAAATCAGGGCTTCCCTAGTGGCGCAGTGGTTAAGAATCCGCCTGCCAATGCAGGGGACACGGGTTCAAGCCCTGTTCTGGGAAGATCCCACATGCCGCAGAGCAACTAAGCCCATGCGCCACAACTACTGACCTGTGCTCTAGAGCCTGCAAAAAAAAATAAATAAAATTTAAAAATCAAGTAAAGTCAAAATACTTACAGCACTTAAATAAAGTCTACCACCTTTTATAATAGTTTCAGATAAACTTAAGGCTAAAGGAGAGAAGAAGTTATTGTTTCATAAAATCTTGGTATTATAGTAGTTCAGAAGCATCTTAGCCAGGAAAACAGTATCAAACCAAAGCAAAACAACTTTAATGTTGGGAGACATTTGTATTTCAAAGACTTTAAAATTTTTTATATGGTTACACCCACCAATTTACTGATAATTCAGTTCTTAAAAAGTGGTAGGTAATTAAAGAAATCAAAATTAAACTTATAAACATATAAATAAAGCTGGAACTACACTCTAAGAATCGATTGAAAAAAAGTTAGTTGAATTTTTTTACCTTACTGCATACAGCAAATAAATTGTGATGGAAAAGCAAATATACTAAACATTTATGAATTAAATGAATTCTCCCCCAAAATAATGACAACATTCATTACAGATGCAAACTACACTTATTCTTAACCAGTTGCATTTTTCTTCATCTTCAATTATAAATTATTACATTCTAAGTTTATACTATACCTAGTGATATTCCAAACCTACCCCTTCTTTAACCTTATGTACATTTAATATGCTCAGTGAGAGTCTTTACCTCCTTCTTTATCTAGGTATGTCCCTGCAATGTTAAATATGGCTTTCTAGTCATGGTATCAATTAGAGATTAAATGAAAAAACACCTGGGAAAAAATTCAGAGTAGAATCCCACTAGTCCTGAAAAGTACAAGATGAGGTAGCTAATGAAGTAGGCAATTACCCTACATAAAGTTGTGAGTAGTATCATATTTTATACCCGGGGCTACTGGCCAAGTCCTTGAACTATGCTATTGATACTTGCACAAAACCCCAAAAAATATTTGGTTGAGAGTATTTAATCCTATGAATTTTGTGTAAGTGTAATTTTTAAATAGTATTAATTTCTTGGTGCTTCACACCAAAAAAAAGTATAATTTAAGTGAGAGCCTAGTGTATGCTCATTTTTAAAAGTTCTAGAATGATCAATGAGTATTAAGAAGAAAGTAAGGATTAACAATAATTCCACCATCCAGAGATAGCTGTTAGTATCTGTTAGTATTTTGGTGTATATTTTTCCAATTTTTTTCAGTTCTTGCTCATATAACTATTTTTTAATTTTTAAAAAATGGGGACACAGGGCTTCCCTGGTGGCGCAGTGGTTGAGAGTCCGCCTGCCGATGCAGGGGACACGGGTTCGTGCCCCGGTCCGGGAAGATCCCACATGCCGTGGAGCAGCTGGGTCCGTGAGCCATGGCCACTGAGCCTGCGCTCCACAACGGGAGAGGCCACAACAGTGAGAGGCCCGTGTACCGCCAAAAAAAAAAAAAAAAAAAAAAAATGGGGACACATACAAACTCTTTTAAATCCTCTTATTTTAGAATATATCATAAACATTTCATACCAATAAATATAGATCTACATCATTATAGAATTCCTTTGTGGTATATTTGTTTATATAACCTTGTATTAATGTTCTTGCTATTATGAATAGTGCTGCAGCAACATTTTTCTAAATACAGCTTCATGCATTTATCCTGTTATTTTTTTTAGAAGTTTAGTGGCTGTTTCTAATGTAATGTGTTTGTTTGTTTGTTATTCTTATATTCATTAGTTTTATTTTTTAAATTCCACATATAAATGACAACATACAGTATTTGTCTTTCTCTGACTGGCATATTTCACTATGCTTCTTATAAGAACTTTCCAACCTTGTGTGTCTCTTTCTGGTCACATCTTCCTCCTTCCCCAATAGAGATAACTACCACTTTGATTCGCTGAGATAATTATTTTCTTACTTTTCTTTATAGTTTTACAACCTGGATATGTATTCCTTAACAATAATTTAGTTTTGTCTCTTTTGAATTTTATTTAGACAGAATCATATTGAAAGCATTTTATTTGAGACTTTTTTACTTGATACTGTAATTGTAAGATTCAATCATGTTGTCATGTATAATACTATTTCATTTCTTTTTACTGTTGTATAACATTTTATTGTATGACTGTATCATAATTTATTTACCTATTTTGCTAATGGACAGTTGGTTTACAATTTGGGGATATTACAAATACGCTATTTACTACATTCTTATATATGACTCCTAAATGTACATGTGCAAGAGGGTCTCAAGAGAGTGTACCTAGGATTAGCATTGTATGCACATGTATAATTTCCATGTGTTTTCCAAAGTGGTTGTACCCAGCAGCAATGTCTGAATGTTCCTGTTGAACCATAATCTCGCCATTGTATCAGACTACATTCTGGCTAATTTGTTCAGATCTTTCTTCCAAACCTACCTTACTCATTCTCTCTTTAGCTGTGTCTAATCTGCTATTAAACGCTTACACTGAATTTTTAATTCCAAATATTTTATTTTTCTTTTCTAGTGGTTCTCTTTGCTGGAACATTTTTTCATACATTTCATGACCATTTGGATTTATTTTCATTCACGTGTTTTGCCCATTTTATATTCTTTTAAATATTGATTCATTTTATGTACAGATGTTTTTTCTAGTGTGTGTGTGTGTGTGTGTGTATTTGTTTATAATTCACTCTAGATTTTAGTTTGTGGCTTGTCTTTTTTTTTAATTGGGGTATAGTTTTTTATAATGTTGTGTTAGTTTCTATGTGGCTTGTCTTTTTATTCTCATTATGATTATTTTGATGAAAGGAATTCTTTTTTTTTTTTTTTTTTTTGCGGTAGGCGGGCCTCTCACTGTTGTGGCCTCTCCCGTTGCGGAGCACAGGCTCTGGACGCGCAGGCCCAGCGGCCATGGCTCACAGGCCCAGCCGCTCCACGGCATGTGGGATCCTCCCGGACCAGGGCACGAACCCGTATCCCCTCCATCGGCAGGCAGACTCTCAACCACTGCGCCACCAGGGAAGCCCTGAAAGGAATTCTTAAATTTTGTCAACATGCTCTAACACTTACAGAGATAAGAGTGTTGACATGTTCAACTATCAGTTTTGTCTTATGTATTTTGAAGATCTGTTATGAGATGTATGCACATTTAGGATTATTATGTTTTCTTGATGAATTGACCCCTATATTGTTATGTAATGTTTCTCTTTATCTCTGGTAATGATCTTTATTTTGAAGTTCACTTAGTCTGATATTAATATAGTCATTCTAGTTTTCTTTTTTTTTTTTTTTTCGGTATGCGGGCCTCTCACTGTTGTGGCCTCCCCCGTTGCGGAGCACAGGCTCCGGACGCGCAGGCTCCGGACGCGCAGGCTCAGCGGCCATGGCTCACGGGCCCAGCCGCTCCACGGCATATGGGATCCTCCCAGACCGGGGCACGAACCCGTATCCCCTGCATCGGCAGGCGGACTCTCAACCACTTGCGCCACCAGGGAGGCCCCTAGTTTTCTTTTGACTGGTGTTTGCATGGTATATCTTTCTCCATTCTTTCACTTTTGTCTGACTTTATATTCAAAATGGGTTTCCTGTAGACAGCATGTTTTTAGATCTTAATTTTTAATCCAGTTTGACAATCTATGCCTTTTAATAGGGGTCTTTAGACCATTTACATTTAACGTAATTATTGGTTTTAAATCTACCATTTTATTATTTGTTTTCTATTTGTCTCATCTCTTCTATTTTCTCTGTTTTTCTTGTTTTCTTGGCTTTTTTTTTTGATAGAGTAGTTTTTTATGATTCAATTTTATCTCCCCCATTGGCTCATTAGTTATTCCTCATTTTAAAAAGCATTTAGTGGTTACCATAGGGTGGAGGTCAGCAAACACCTATTTTTTTTTTTGCTTTATTTTAATCCATACGCTATGGCTTGTTTTTTATAAATAAACTTTTACTGGAACACAGCCATGCATGCACTTTCACTTACATATTGTCAGTGACTGCTTTTGCACTACAATGGCAGAGTTGAGTAGTTGTGACAAAGACTGTAATGGTCTACAAGCCTGAAATATTTACTGTCTAGCCCTTTAAGAAAAAGTTTCTCCAGGATATACATTATACAACTTTAATTTGAAGTACACTTTCAAATTATATACAACTTCATATATAGTATAAGAACATTACAGCAGTATACTTCTAATTTCTCCTCAAATCTTTTGTGCTACTGTTGTTCTACATCTTACCTCTATATATGTTACAAACTCCATAATACATTTTTACCATTTTTACTTTATACTGTGAGTTATCTTTTAAAGGAATTAAAAATAAGGGAAACATGGACTTCCCTGGTGACACAGTGGTTAAGAATCCACCTGCCAATGCAGGGGACACGGGTTCGATCCCTGGTCTGGGAAGATCCCACATGCCATGGAGCAATTAAGCCCGTGTGCCACAACTACTGAGCCTGCTCTCTAGGGCCTGTGTGCCACAACTACTGAGCCTGCGTGCTGCAACTACTGAAGCCTGCGTACCTAGAGCCCATGCTCCACAACGAGAAGCCATTGCAATGAGAAGCCTGTGCCCTGCAACGAAGAGTAGCCCCTGCTTACTGCAGCTAGAGAAAGCCCACGTGCAGCAATGAAGACCCAACACAGCCAAAAAAAAAATTTAATTAAAATTTTAAAAAATAAGGGAAAAATGACTTTTTTATATTTAGGAGAGAATTTCTTTCCCCTAACCCAATGGTTGTAAACCCATGATGTATACGTTTGTGATCCTGGGCTCACAATGATCCTGCCAGCTTTTGTTTCTACCCTTCCTTAGCCTTTGCCTAAGACTGGCGGTGGGAGGGTTTCCTAACCCCCTCCTCAATAGTAAGACTTTACAAGGCTAAGATTGGTGGGAGGGGAGTTACCTGCTTTTTTGATGGCTTTTGCTTCTATTCCTCCTTCAAAGCCAGTGGATTTTTGTCTGGGCCCTGCAATGGGAGAGTTTCCTGCTCCTTCCCCATTGGCTTAAAACTCTTGCTTTGTGTGAGAGAGTGTTAAGAAGGATGGGGTTTCATACCTGTGTGTCATTGTTGGTTCTTTTGAGTCTCCTGCCCTGTCCCCAGTCTTTCTCGAGAGCATATGATACAGGTACATGGAAAGGAGCTTGCTGTTAAGTATTGACTGCCTTTTGTGTCTGGGGATCCTAGAGATTCCAGACTATCTTGGTAGCCTACATTAGCCTTTAGAATTCCTTAAAATTTTAGGTGTTTTCTTCTTACTTCTTTTAATGGAGTTACCTCTTCCTCCTATGCTCTGCCGAAGATGAAACAATTAATTTATTTTCTCCTTGAAGGGAATTGGTATCTGATTCCTTGTAACCTCAACTCTCTGATGAGTTCAAGAATTATTATTATTTTATAGAATATTTATGTTTTTCTCTTTGTTTGGGTGGGTGCACTGTTTTGTCTTTCTACATCCTCAGCAAAAGTAGAACTGCAATTCTTTAATATTGTCAAGTTTGCTGGCATTTTCTTTTATGGTTAGTGCTATTTATGTCTTCTTTAAAAATCCCTTTTCTACCCTGAGATCATGAAAATAGGGCCCTGTATTATATTAAAAATATGTTATGGTTAGCTTTTCACATTTAGTTCATTAATATACCAGGAATTAATTTTTATGTGTGATGTGAGATAGAGTTACTTAATTTTTTCCATATGTACACTACCATTTATTGATGACAGTTGTGCAGTTTCTTAAAATTGTCAGATTGCTCTTTAGTAATGCATGAAAATACAAAATATCTGAGCTCTAACATTGTGGTATTATCAAATATGACTGGTAAAAATATGCACAATATGTTTTACAGGTCCTTTAATGAAGAAGAAAAGAAGTATTGTGTTACTTATTTTTATGTATTAAAATTGATAGTCCCTTTCATTAGTTATCTTTTGTTCTTTCCCAGTGCTACGCATCTCTACGTTTTTGACATGCCTCAACTTTAACATGTTTAATCCTTGACTCTGTTGTTGCCTCCAAACCAGTATACTTTCTTGACTTATTTCTTTGGTTTCATCATTCTTCCAGGTGTTCAGACTTCAAGCTTTGAAACTTTCCTTACTGTATAATAGAATGATAGATTCTTAGGTTAAAAGAACCTTAAAAACCACCTCAAGTAGCCTCCTTGCTTATATTTTTTCTAATCTGTCCTCTAGAATGCTGTCAGCATCATTCTTCTTGTTACGAGTTAGATTATTTATCTCCCTACTTAAAAACCCTTGAAAGATTCACTGATTACTACTTAAAGCCCACATCCTTAAGATGGCATAGAGAGCTCTTCATACTCTGACTTCAGACCCAGAGTTGCAAATGTTGGGACATGTATGTTGTTCACTGCCTAACTCCAGAAGACTTTCTTCACGTAGATTATGATATGAATGGAGCTTTCAGGATTTGCTCAATGTGGTAGCTGGTTCAATAATTTCTAGCTGTTATTAGTAAGAGTACTATTATTATTATAGTTAGGTGGTAGGAGGGGGAGGAAGAAGTACCAGGTAGTACAACTGGAGGTAGGTAGGGATTTAACTGCAAGATCCTTGTTTGCAAAGCTAAAATGTAGGCAGTGGGAAGCCATCTGAATTTTTTAACAGGAGTGGCTTGATTGGATTTCAGTTCTAGAGAAACAATGTAGGTGACAATATGGAGACTAGACTGAGGTAATAAAGACCTGAATTAGGAAATGCAATGGAATGGAAATCAGAACTTGAAGTCTAGAGACTTCTAAGGATTGGGTACTGTGCTGAAAGCGTTTTACATGCACTATGCCATTTTAGAGATAAGGAAACTGAAGCGAGAGAAATAACTTACCTGAGATCACACCCACTGTGATAATGCCAGGACCTGAATTCTTGTGTATTTGACTGAAGCCCATACTTTACAACACTGTTCTAGAGTAATACTGAACTTTTCACTATTGTCAAAAATGCTATATACATTAGTACAATACTTTGTCTTGCAAATGCCATTTTCTTTGCTTAAATTTCTCTTTCTCTCTTCTTTGCCAGGCAAACATCTCACAGTTAAAAACATAGTTTCACAGTTATCACTCCTCCTTCTGTGAATCTATAACATTTTATATGTATATCTACTCTAGCTCTCAAAACACTGTATTTTTTTCAAAAGTAAATAGACCTGCTTTCTTATTAAGTTGCATAGGTATTGAATGGTGCATTGCATCATTCTCTAAACTTATTAGGAATAAGAGATACATGTCATATATTCCTATCAAAATGTCACTCAGAATCTACTGAGTTTTCCGTTGTTGCTTCTTTTTAGGGGCAGGTCGGGGAGTGGTATTTTACTATCAGTTTTAAACAGCTGATATATCTATTTTTTGTTCCTTTGCCTTGAATATATCTTTTAGAAAATCCCTATTTGTTGTCTTTATATGACTAAGTCCAGTGCCAGATAGGAAATAAGTGGTAGCAACCTGACTAAAACTAAACCAGTGTGGGCTTCAGGTTGCAAAATACTGTGGCAACTCTTGTAAAATGACTTTTCAAACACTAATATGACTCCAATTTTTTCTAAATTAAAAAAAATTGATTTCCCCAAGGGAAAAAATCTGCATTAATACTACCAGGTTCATGGATCTCTTGTTCATGTAGATCATGTGGAACATTAGTGTTAATGTTTTAAAGACATTGTGTGGCTTTCTTATATGGAGAAATTCTGTTAAAATGAAGGGAGATTTTATAAATGAAAATGTATGTGAAATAACAAATGGCATTATATGCTCTGTATTTATACCCAGCACTTTCCAGAGAAGGATCCTCAGAATACTCCTAAAAGATGCTTTTGGCAAAAGCTTTATGAAGACAACAAAGTTTGAATAAAACCCAACTTACCCCCTCTTGCAGATTCATATTGTACATAAAAACAGAGAAGTCCTGCCATAGGGGTGTGTGGGTGGGGGAATTTGTGTTCTGTTAGGATTGCTTAATCCAATTTTTCCCAAACTGAATTTACCAAAGAATTCTCCTTTTGCATAAACTGAAGTTTCATGAAATTCAGTTTGGAAGAGTAAAGTTCATAGAGATTCTGAAACATGGGATAAGAGTATATAGTATGTACATAAAAAAACAAAATTTTATTCTAGTATTAATATTATGAACTTTCTTTGCTATGGATGGGCATCAACATCAGCTGGGGGAAAAGCCAGTCCAAATGAAAGTCAGACTGGAAATAATCAAATTGGAAATTCTGAATTGCCAGGCTCACAGGAAGATTCAGATAATGATTATTTTAGTGGCAAAAAAGGTAATTAATATGGATGTTGATTCTACGTGTCATAATCTAGAGTGAGATATCCAGGGTACTATTATAAAGACTTCTAATTAGAACAAAGACATGAGTGAAGTTAGTGACATTTTTAATTAAAATTACCTTGATTCTGATGTTTACTGTTATATACTAATATTCCCTTCCAACATAATGAGGGATAATTTATTGCTTAAATTTATTCTGTTACAATCCTTTTGTCATCAGGGGCAACCTAATGACAGAAAAATTTCTGTCTTCATTTGCCTTTCTTAGAATTAATTTTTCTGCCTCTTTTATCTTCCTGGTTTTGAGTAAACTAATCATGCTTGAGTTTCACATTGGTATCATTTCATTCAAAATTATAGTACTTAGACAACAGTTTTGCATATAGTCTTCTGAAATTAAGATAATGAATTTTATAAACAATTATTCACAAAAGAACTATAAGCAAAGTATATTTACAAAATTTCCAGTTATTTTACCTTGCTATAGACATTGGACTATGATTTGAATTTAGCTATAATATAGTGAAATATTGTTTTATAACTCATGCTAAATGTAGTTTATGTTGATCATTAACAAGTTTGAAAGATAATATAATGGTTTCAAGCAGACTTTTAAAATTTTTAATGTTATATTTGTGTTTATAGAATATCAAATAAAAAATATGAAAAGTTAATATTCATGGAATCATTTTTTAATGTGACTTTCAAATCTGTCATTCCCCTTTAAGTCAGTTTCTTTGGAAAAATGAAGATGATAGAACTAATATCATTAGAAGAGAGGACAATCAGGTATGATTTTTAAATTTAAAAAAATTTTTTTATTTTTTTATACAGCAGGTTCTTATTAGTTAGCTACTTTATACATGTTAGTGTATATATGTCAATCCCAATCTCCCAATTCATCCCACCACCACCACCACCCCCGCCACTTTCCTCCTTTTGTGTCCATACGTTTGTTCTCTACATCTATGTCTCTATTTCTGCCTTACAAACCAGTTCATCTGTACCATTTTTCTAGATTCCACATATATGCATTAATATATGGTATTTGTTTTTTTTCTCTTTCTGACTTCACTCTGTATGACAGTCTCTAGGTCCATCCATATCTCTACAAATGATCCAATTTTCATTCCTTTTTATGGCTGAGTGATATTCCATTGTATACATGTACCACATCTTCTTTATCCATTCGTCTGTTGATGGGCATTTAGGTTGCTTCCATGACCTGGCTATTGTAAATAGTGCTGAATTTTTTTAGATGTGGTATTGCACCATAATATTTATACTGAAATTGAAATGGAACTGCAGATTAAAATGTCTTAAATTTTCTAACCTTAAATGTTAGAGTAGGGGAGATAAACCTCAAAATTCAGGACCCTGCCAATTCAGTGAAATTTCTGGGAGTTTCATGATCTGGGACATGTTGAGGTATGCCCTTTAAAGGAAAAACCAGGTTTTTGTATCTTGCCCCAGCTACCATGAAGAATGAGTCACTTGATGGACCTGTTTGGAATTTGGAGATTTACTGCATTCAGATGCATGGCTCCAATCTTTTTTTTTTTTTAATCAAGTAATCTAAAAGACTGCCAACTTTGAGTGGGCCCAGAGCAAGAGAAGGCTCACAAGGTGATCCAAGAGGCACAGCAAGCAGTGCTGCCAGTTGTGTGCTAATATCCATCTGGTCCAGTGATGCTTGATATGTTAGAATACATATGTTGGTTGTTGGTTATATATGATATGTTGGTTGGAATGCTGAATGGAGTCTGAGACAAGTCCTGAGAGGAGAATCACAGCTCAGAGCCTTTGAGTTTTGGAGCAGAAGCATGCCATATTCAGCAAATAATTGTTTTATTGATGCTAGATATTAATAAAATATGCTGTCTTCACACTTTAAAAATTTTCCAGCTGGTGGGTGCTTAATGCTATTTCACTGTGGCTTGAATTTTCATTTCCCAGATTACCCATACAGTTGATCATATTTTTATATTTTATAGACTCCATTTTGATAACTTTTTTGGAGAACTACCTTTTCAAGTATTTCTATTGTGTTGCCTGCCATATATTTCTGATTAGTAGGAGTTTTTAATACACTTTGGAGGGTAGTCCTTTGATGCTTATATGCATTGCAAATATCTTCCCCTACTCTGTGCCTTGTCTATAATCTACATTGTTTAATATGTTGTTTAAGTGTTCCATATCCTTATTTTTTTTCTACATTTTTCTTTCTATGTCTTGGACTGAGAATAGTATATTAGAATCTTCTGTTATTAGTATGTTACTGTTTATCCTTACATCTCCTGTGGTTTTTGATTTATTTAGATTTCTATGTATTATTTGGCACAAAGTTGTTCTCATGCAAATAGTAATATTATCACTTTTGCATTATGAAGTGCCCTTCTTTGACTCATTAAATGCTTTTTTGACCTGAATTCTCCCTTACTGCATATCAAGATATTAACCTCTCCTTTCTTTTTGTTTACATTTATTTGGTATACCCCTATACTCCTCCCCTACTTTTTTTCCCAACTTTTCTGAATTGCTTTGTTTTAGGTATGTCTTTATAACAGACACGCTAGAGTTGGGTTTCCCTTTGTAAGCCAGTCTGAAAGTCGTTTTCATTTAGTAGATGAGTTATGTCCACTTATGTTTTTGATAGGACTGATATATTTGACCTCAGATTTCTCATTTTACTTTATGTTATAGTTACTATGTGTTACTATGTGGTTTATTTGCACTCCCCCCGCCACTCCTGGTACTTAGGAAATCTGAATCTCATTCTAGTGTTTACCTTTATGCTGATACAAATTTATGCTAATATTCCTAACCCTCCTTTTTCCTTTTTTTAAAATTTATGCTTCTGATTTTGATTTGTTACCTCTAAAATTATCCTCTGACTCCTATCTTTAAATTCAAGGCAATTAAAAAGTCATCTTTCCCCCTCCTTTCTCCTCTCATATACTTTTAGTTGTGTTATTTCTACTTTGTTAAAGAACAGAACATTTATGGGCTGTGCTTCTTGTCTTATCCTCCTCACCTTTGTTTTAGTCTTAGATCTATAATTAAATATGTTCAACACTTACTGCCAGTTCTTTTACACAAGATTTTTCAATCATTTCTTCGTTGGGTAAAGCTCTACTTATAAAAAAAAAAAGCTCCCAGGTATGATATTTCCTTACGTCTTACATATTTAAAATTTTGTCTAGAGCAGGAATAGGCAGACAAGGCCCACAGCTTGTTTTGTGAAGCATGGGACCTAAAAATGTTTTTTACATTTTTAAAAAGTTGAAAAAAAGAATTATGACAAATACCATATGTGGCCCACAAAACCTCAATTATTTACTCTGAGGCCTTTTACAGAAGAAGTTTGCTCATCCCTGCTTTAGAGCCTTGATACTTGAAGGATAGCTTGATTGGCTGTAACATCCTTGGCTTACACAATTTTTCCTTGAGTTTATTAAAATGTTGCTCTACTGATGTTTTGTTTTATATGTTACTGTTAAGAAGTATGATGCCAAACTGATTTTCTTTTCTTTGTAAATTGGCTTGGTTATTTTTGTCTGGAAGGCCAGAGGATTCCTTTAATATGTAGTAGTTTTATCAGGCTATATTTCAGTTGAGAGTTCTAGGTCTGGTTTTTATGGGTACCCAGTGGGCCCTTTCAGTATGGAAATCAGGACTTCTTTTATTTCAAGAAATTATAACTCTAGAAAACAATATAAATAGCAGATCCATTCCATGGTTTTTTTTGTTGTTGTTTTTTTTCAAAGACCTCAACTGATCTTATCCTAGTTCTTCTTTACCTTTTATCTCTACTGCTTTCTCTCTGATCTAGTTTACTATTTTATTTATCTTTAATTTTCTTTACTCCTTTTATTTCTGTTCTCTATTATGCTTACTATATTTTTGGTCATATCTGTTCCTTTGTGGATACCTGTTTTTCATTTCTGAGACAGTTTTGTTTTTTCTTTAATTTCTTTCTTCAGTTTGGTCAATTTCCATTTTACATCTTCCTGTTATTTTTCCATTTTTATTCTGAGTTTCTTAATTTGTGATTTGTGGTGTTCATTAATACCTAAAATGATATGATTTAATTTAATTTAATCTATGTTGGGAATATTGTTAATTTTTCCTCTGCTTCTTGGCTGCTGGTTTTGTTTTGTTTTAGTTCTCAGTTTTCAGGGTTTTCAAAAAGTAACTTTGTATGGATGCTATATTATGTTGTAGATTTTGTGTATGTTTATTTGTGTTGGATTTTTCTGAATCAGTAACAGGTGTTCTTGTAGAGAAACAGGTGTTCTGGTGGTTTATTTTAGCTTGTATCAATAGATTAGGAAAGCTATCTCCTGTTGTTATAGTGAAATGCAGTTATTTATTTATGTATTTTAAAATAAATGGGGCCTTAAGGGAAGTGGTCTTTTTTCTTTGTATTCTTTCCTGCTAATTTAATTCAGCAGAGCTCTTAACTTGACCACCTTCTTTTCTCTTACCACCTAGCCCTGACGAACATCTCTTGCTTCCAAAGATTTTTCCTCTCACCCAGTAGCTATGTTTTCCCATAATTACCACCTCTGGCCCCCTACATTTTAAAAGCCCCTTTCTTTTAGATTCCTCATAGAAAGAGCTTTGATTTACCATTTGGTACACTTACTCAGTATTCTTCCACCACATGCAGGACCTTCTCCTTTAAGACTAAATTGTGGTTGATGCTTACTGTGTTATCTGTGTATTGTGCTCTTTAATGCATAGTTCCCATCAGACTCTGCTCAGGTGTGAGCTCCTAAGCACACTCTGCTGGTCTAGGGTGTTTATTTTCCCCACTTACATGTAAATTAAAGTATATGTAAATTAGAGGATTCTGTGTCCTAGTTATTCTACAGACATAAATTATGGGTGATTGTATTTGCTTTCTTTTTATAGTAGTTGAGAGCATGCGTGGAGAGATTTTAGTGGCTGCCATTATCCTGTGGGAACCTGACCTTGTAAGTTAAGGTCAATGCAATAAAATAGAAAAAGAATAATAAAACAAAGTAGGGGTAAGGGATTAATGAAGATAAAAGTAGAAGCTAATAAGTTACAGAAGTTATAAGCCTGGTAGAATTGAAAACAATTCAAGGTCTATAAAGTGGTAGTGGCAGAAACATTAACATTGGTAAGGCTTGAGGTAGTTCATCAAAAAAGGGTAGAAACACAAAAATTAGGTGAGATGAAGGCAATATAACACAAATACAGAGGTGATAAAATTTATCAGAATAAAATGTATGCTAAAGTTTAAAAATGTGCTAGGATCTCCAATTTTCTAAGCAAATATACATGATCAAAATTGGCTCAAAATGAAAAAAATTCAATAGCCATCTTACAAACATTTCAAAGTTGCCATAACAAGTAACTGAAATCAGAAATCTTGGAAGAAAATCATGTTTAGAAAGGAATATGGATTCTTTTTTTTTCTTCTTTTTGAATTTTAAGTTTGAAGCTCCTGTGGTATAATGTCCAAGTAATGTCCAGTGGAATGGAGAAGCTAGAGCACAAGAGAGGGTCTATAGTTATAAAGACAGATTTGGGAGTTCATCACCATACAAGTAAAAAAATGCATTACTGTTGTGCATTACCAGATGTTTACAAATAGGTGAAAAACAATGTGTAACCCTACCAGATCTTACTGATTATCATGTTTGCTTACAGCTAGCTAAAAAAGAGTACATCAGCCTACCAGACCTTATTGATTTTACTTCAGTTCCTTGTCAACCTGCTCTTTCTCCAGGAATAACTGATATATCGTTATTACAGATTGAGAGTAAGTATGATGATACCATAATTACAGATGTAAGTACAGATGATTCTGTGAGGTAAAGTTAAATAATGTTAATGAGAAGTTAATTGTTTAATGCATACAGAGTTTCAGTTTGGGAAGATAAAGTTTTGGCGATAAAGGGGTGGTGATTGTTGTGGAACATTATGAATGCATGCAGCGCCATTGAACTGTACATTTAAATATGGTTAAAATGGTCAATTATGTATGTTTTACCACAAGAAGTTAAAGTATTTTAAAGTCTACGACTGTTATGTTGATTAGTGCATATGTGTGTCACTAATATTATTTCTGCTTTTTAAATATGTACTCTAAAATATACATTTTTCCATGTAAGATTTAAGTACAATAACTTCGGTCCCAAGATAAATTTACTTAAAGAATTAAAACAAGAGGTATAACTACATGAGCTTTGCCTAGTTTCCATACATGTATATAAATGCAGAAGAGACATACTGTTTTGTTTACATATATATAAATCCCCTATAGATACTGAAATGACTCCTCAGTGTTTTCCATCATGGCACATGCTGTACTGCAGCCAGAAAACCAGAGTTTGGGGTAAAATTCAGACTTGCTGTTGTAAGCATTTTTTAGTTTTATACTCTATATTTTAGGATATGAGCCGTCTTTTAGCTTTTAGACATTGATGAGTATGGGTTATAATCTTCTAGGAGAGAATATTATTGAAAAAATGAAACAAGTAAAGGAAGAAAGAAGATATCTGGAAAGAATTAGAGAAGAACTAATAAAAAAGGTTGAAAGGCTATTGGAACAAGGCAAATTAAAGCGATATCATGGTAAAGTTTATTACATATCTTTTATCACTATAAAGGAAACTCGTTTTACAGAATTTATGCCTTTGGAATAAATGATAAAATGATAATATTTACTATTTTACTGGTTTAAGTGGTACACTACTTATATAAATTCACTATAGGAAAGATGAAATCATTGTTCAACTCTATACAATAAATGCACCATGCTTTTTATTAAAATTCAATTATTTTTTAAAATGGACATTTGTTTATTCATTTCAACATTCATTTATTAAATAAGTATTTATTAAGGGCCTACTGATCTTAGTCACTGTTCCAGGGGCTGAGGTGATACTAATAGGCCAACATAATCTTGTCTCTGCCTTCAAAGTGCTTATGGTCCAGTGGGGAAATGATGATCAAGTTAAGCAGTAGTGATACGTACTGATGACTGCTATGATAAAGGAATTACAAATTCTATGCATAGGAGTACAGAGGAAGAACACCTAAATTAGATGGAAGAGGTCAAGAAAGGCTTGCAGGAAAAGGTAGATGAACTAGAATCTGAAGTGTGCCTCCTCTTGGCTGTAGGCCTTCAGGCATTCTTTCCCCTCTGCCACCTAAATCTTCTTTTCCTATCTTCTCCTTCTACCCCCTTCTTCCCAGTTCCTGGTTATTTCCTACCAGTCATTCAATCTCAGCTAAGATACCACTCTTGAAGCCTTCTTTGTGCCCCTTAGTGTCCCCTAGATGCTCAATTTTTGTGGTATGTGTGTGTGTCTGCTTTGCTAAACTGACTGGATGAGTGAATGAATGAGAGAAATGAGGTAGGAAAAATAGACAGTTTCCTTGCAATAGAATTAGAAACAATGTTGTTAGAACTGGTAGAAATGGAAAAATGAGCCAGGGTGGAGAAAGTATAGGATAATGGTTTGAGCGATGTTAAATAATTTGAGAGGCCTGCATTTTGGGTTGTATTTGAGGATAAAAAGGGTAAAAGGTATATATGGAATTAACTGCTTTTAGGATTCTCAATTTACAGCAAAATTATTGCTTCAGTACTAGATCTGACTAGAGGTTATAGACAGCGTCAGGAGGTATTTCTTAATGTTCTACCTCATAATATTAGTGTTGTCCCAGAAGTGGTGGCAATGATTTGGCCTTGTTGTGCTGTTTAAAAGAGCAATTTTATCAGACAGATTTGAGCAATGGATTAGAAATCACAGGACAAGGATTCTAATACTAGAATAATCTTATACTTAGGCAAGTTATTTCTCCTCTTTTTGCCTCACTCCTTCTATTTATAAAATGAGAATCATCGGTCACTTTCTATTTCAACAGGAATGTTTCATGATAAAAGGTATGTATCAGCCGTCAAATATTTATTGAGCCTACTATATACCTCAGTTCTCAGCATTGTTTTAAATGCTGAGGATACAGCAGTAAACAAGACAAACATAGCCCTGCCCTTAAGGAGCTTGCCTCTAATGGGAGGAGACCAACAATAAATAAGTAAGACAATGTCAGCTACTGATTAGAGCTGAAAAGTCAACTAAAAGAGTACAGTAAAGAGTGGTGGGGCAGGAGAGATGGTTTAGCTGCGGTTTTCAAGGAAGGCTTCTTTGAGGAGATATCACTAAGATTTGATTAATAAAATGGTAAGCACGTGAAGAGACAGGGTAAAAAGAGTCCAAACAGGAGGAACACTAAAAATCAAGGTACAGAGATAGAAATAAGCTTGCAGAATTAAGGACCTGAACTAAGACCAATACGGCTGGAGTGTGATAAATAAGGAGGAATGTAGAGGGAGAAAATCAAAAGATCAGCAAGGAACAGATAGGCCAAGTCAAGGAGTTTGGGTTTTATTATCAATACAAGTAATATCGGAAGACATCAGAGGATTTTTAAACTAAGGATTTATGTGATTTTTTAAATATCTTAGATCAGGATGACTGCGGTATGGAATAGCCTGTAGAGGGGCAAGAATGGAAGCAGAGAGACCGTTAGAAAGATAATACAGCTTTCAAAAGATGATAGTGGATTGCCTAGGAATGTAGCACTGAAGAAGGGAGAATGTGGTAGATGCTCAAAGTATTTTGGCAGTGGTACCAGTAAAACTTGCAGAGGGATTGGATATAGGGCTGAGGAAAATAGTTAAAATCTTGAGTTAAAAGTTCCATATAGTTTTATATTTTTAATTAAATCACTTTATAATATAGAATTTTAAAATTTGGTGTTTTCATTTCTTCGATAATCTTAAAAAAAGAAATAAAAGCATATTCTGGTATACTAGCATGCAGTTTGTGTTTATATTTAGTTTAAGTTTATATTTAGTTTATATTTAGAATCTCATTGGTGTCAAAGTGATTCCCTAAACTGGCAGAGTTTAATTTCTAATTTTCTAAACCAGAAGTCTCAGGTTTAAGAAATTCTGCCCTACAGAAGTTTGGGGATATACCTGGAATAATGTTGATAAATGATGAATCAGAATCAGCTGATTTCACAAAACAAGTCATTTTGGGGCTGAAAAATAAGGAAAATCTGAAAAAATATATTTTGCCTTTTCTTTCATAGCTTTAATTATATAAATAGTGGATTCAAATCAGATTATAGATAAAAGTAATTGAAATAAAAAATATACACTTCTTGCTGTAGGTAGTATTTTGAAGAAAGATTTTCTAAACAAATTACAAGCTTAAAGAAGAACTTGATTTTGGTTCCTGGATTTATCAGTATTTTACTATATTTATAAGCAAGTTCTTTTATTATCCAATAAACATTTTACTCTTTTTTTTTTTTTTTTTTTTTTTTTTTTTTTTTTTTTGCAGTACGCAGGCCTCTCACTGCTGCGGCCTCTCCCGCTGCGGAGCACAGGCTCCAGACGCGCAGGCTCAGCGGCCATGGCCCATGGGCCCAGCTGCTCCGTGGCATGTGGGATCTTCCTGGACCGGGGCACGAACCTGCGTCCCCTGCATCGGCAGGCGGGCTCTCAACCACTGCGCCACCAGGGAAGCCCCAGAAGTACTCTTAATTCTAATAGGAATATAATTTTTAATGTAGCATGGGTACTAATAGTAAATGCCAAATAAGATAAAGCCAATCCTATCAATCATGTATAATAGGTACTCACATTATAGCTACCTTTACTATTAAATTATTTAACATTGGTTATTTCAACAAAAATATTCCATCAAATTCTAAGTCAGCAAATATCTTCTTTGTGTAACTTTCTGACAAGTGTTGACTTGAAGTTAGAACACCTGCTTGAGTTCCAACCATATAATACTTAATAGCTGTGCAATCATGAGAACTTAACACCCTTCATCTTATCTATAATAGAGGGTTAATATAATACACCTACCTCCCAAGATTTTTTAGAGGTAATTGAAAACTTCAGAACTTTAAAACTTTGTAAACTTTAAAGCTCTCAAATTAAGAGGTTTTTATATGTTTCAAGAAAGCATTACAAATGGAAAGGTATACAAATGACTTAGAAATACTAAAATATTATCTTAATGTTTGAGGTTATAGAATTAATATTGCTGATAAATGATTGTTTTGTGAATTCTTACCAGTTAATGTCTTAGTATAGGGAGAATTGGCTCCTGCAATACATTGTGACCAGACCAGACTTCGTTCACCATAAGACATCACAAAGAGAAAGTCACAAGCATCTGCAATTCCAGTATAATTATAGCACCTCCTACCTACACAGTTTGGAGACCAAGATACATCAAAGGTTACCTGTGGGAAAACCATTTTATGTAACATGATCAAATATGCATATTATGGCAGATGTTTTGTTGATTATATATTCTCTTGCCTCATATTACTCCACCCCCCAAAAAGAACCACTTATGTGTCTGACATAAGTTTTGACATGTATGGAACTAGAACAATTCTAAGAAATATATTTTTTGCTTACACAGACTGACCCAGACATATATTTTGGACAATGTTTTGGACATATATTTAGATAATGGACATATATTTGGATGCAGGCATATTTGGACATACACAATGACCAGGAGAAGGCACTGTGTAGAAGAGGAATTTTAAAGTCACATGCCTTCAAAGGACAGACTAGCAATTCAACTGATTGAAGGAAACTGGTATAATCACAGTAGGGTGTGGTAGGGCCCATAAGCAACTAGAGAGTAAAAGCACACTAAAAGAATTCAAATACAAAAGTTTTTTTAAAATATTGTGCAAGCTAAATAGGTCATCTCTTGGCACAAGCTTACTGGACTGTGTTGGCAGTTTGAGCCCTTGATTTACAATTACTTTACATGGTAAGTTTAGTCCAACATTACAGTTAAAGAGTAGTGGTGTTTTATGGCTACAAGTATAAATTAATCAACTCAAAATGTTGAACAAATCACTTAAATGGTCTTATTTTATGGAAATATTCAAATAAAACTTGAGTGTTAAATTATCTTTCATTTTGAATAGTGAGCCAGTCCTCAATAAGGATGAATCTCTTTAAAAGATTTATTGCCGGGCTTCCCTGGTGGCGCAGTGGTTAAGAGTCCACCTGCCAATGCAGGGGACACGGGTTCGTGCCCCGGTCCGGGAAGATCCCACATGCCGCGGAGCGGCTGGGCCCGTGAGCCATGGCCACTGAGCCTGCGCGTCCGGAGCCTGTGCTCTGCAACGGGAGAGGCCGCAACAGTGAGAGGTCCGCGTACCAAAAAAAAAAAAAAAAAAAAAAAAAGATTTATTGCCTTAAGATGTTGGTCAAAGGGTCAGACTTTCAGTTATAAAATAAATAAGTTCCGACACCTAATGTAAAAGAAAAAAGATTTATTGCCTTAACTGAATATTAGTTAGCTTTATTTTATTAATATAGGTCTGCAAACATTCTAAAGCTTCATTAAAAGTTTTCTTCTTAATTAGGCTCTCAATAAATGTATTGATTAATATTACAAAAAATTGAGGTATTTTAGTTAAATTTTTACACTTTGGCTAATTTACTCTACTTTAACTCTTTTTAGGACTTTCTCAAAATTCTCTCTCTAATTCTTTCTTATTAACACTAAAGGAAGCTCTGCTTTGTAAGTATAGGCTTTCCCCAAAGCTCTCCAGCAAAATAGGTTATAAAGTGAAATTTTTACATATTGGACTTCATTTTATCGCTGTGCCCTCTTACAAAATGGAAGTATAATAAGGTAATAGAGAAAGTGATTCCCTCTAAGCAGGTAAATTTCAAATCCATTTTGTAAGTCCTTACCTCTCTCCTGAGCAGTGAGAATATTTCCACCTGGGTTTCCTCCTGAGTAGTGAGAATATTTTCATCTAGGTTTGCTGTCATGGTTAATCTCATATTTTTGAGAAGGCAGCATTAGTATATTAGAAAAGAAATCAAAAGACTTTGGTTCTTATCTTGGCTCTCTTATAACTAGGTTATTTCATTTTAAATATCTGATCTGTTTTCCCACATGTAACAATGAAGGTGTAGAAAGAATTCTTCAAGAGCACTTCTAGCTCTTTAATTCTGTGATCACAAATTCTATAATCCTAAATTATAATCTTTTCCCAGAAACTCATTTCTCCTTCCTGGGGCTCTATATTAGTCATTTTTTTCTGGTCACCAGTTTAAGAACCTTTGGGCCATTTTCTGACTCTTCTTCCCTCACACCCCATAACTAATCTCACATTTTCCTTTGGGTGGCCTCTCACAGTTGTTCTGCCCATTCCTTTCCATTAATTAATTAATTCAGTGAATACTGAACACTTGCTGAGTGTTAGGGTTATGCCATCATCCCAATTCAAACCATAAATTCCAAGTTATTGGATTACTGGGTTAGTCCTTACAGGTTTCTCTTTCTCCTCTAGACTTTTTTACGTACTACCATAAATAATCTTCCCCAAATACTTTCTATACACATTACCCATTACATACAGAATAAAATGCATACTCTTCAGTGTCACATCCTGGATCTTCCACAATCTGGTTCATCTTGGCAACTGTACTTCCCACTAACTTAACTAACATGAACTTGACATAGTAGCCCAAATTGCTCTACTTGCCCCTCAAACATGGAAATAGACATTCCTACTGCAAAGTCTTTGCTCAGTCTCTTCCCCCTTGCTCTTTCACTATAGCTTAATCAGGACTAGCAAGTAAGTTCCCATACATTAATTCTACCCTATTAACAACAGCAATCTAGAGAATGAAGGAAAAGTTTCTGAGACCAAAATGTATGAGGAGAGGAGTATGGTGGCTTGCATACCAGGTATTTGCTATTCTTGATCTAGATTGTACTCATCTGAAAAGCTGAATTCCACACTGACAAACCTACCCTACTTGTATAAAGCCACAGAGATGTTGATCGTTACATCATTTATTATTTTTCCAGTGATTCTCAAACTCATGTTGACCAACTACACCAGAATCACCTATCACAGTTGGCAAAAATACAGTTCCTAGAATCTATGCCAGAATCAACTTCTGGGCATATTTTTAACAAGCACTCCCAGGTGATTCTGAGATAGATTTAGAGTCATTAGTTTATATTATATATATCCTACTTAACTAGATTTAAAATTTTGAAAGGCAGGTATCATTCATATATTCAATAAGTAATTTTTAAACATTGTGTTAGACATCAAGGAACTGGTCCCTGCCTTCAAAAAACTCACTGTCTAGCCTAGCATTTTTTTCTCAGCTTTACTGAGGTATAATAGACAAGTAAAATTGTAATGTATTTTAAGTGTACAATATGATGATATTCATATATATGCAAAAGTATTCCCATCAAGTTAATTAACATAGCCGTCACCTTATTTATTTATTTATTTTGGTGATAACACTAAAATTCTACTCTTAGCAAATTTCAAATTATACAATACAGTACAATCAACTGTAGTCATCATGTTATGCACTAAATCCTCAGACCTTATTCATCTCACAATAAAGTTTATACCTTTTACCAGCCTAACTGTATCTAACTACAGTTTCCTTATTGATGTTTCCCTATTGATTATGTCTGAATAATCTGTCCATTGCTGAAAGTGGAGTATTAAAGTCCTCTACTAATTATATTGCTGTCCGTTTCTCCCTTCAGATATCTTAGTGTTTATTTAATACATTTGGGTGCTCTAATGTGGAGCACCCACAATAAATATTTAAAATTGTTACATCTTCTTGGTGAACTGACCCTTTTATAATTATATAATGAACTTTGTCTCTTGTTACCATTTTTTGCTTAAAGTCTATTTTGTCTGATATAAATATAGCTAACCCTGCTCACTTTTGGTTTCCATTTGCCTGGAACTAGTTTTTCAATCCTTTCATTTTTAGTCTATTTGTGTCCTTAAAGCTGAAGTGAGTCTCTTATAGGCGGCGTATAGTTGGATCTTGTTTTTTTTAATCCATTCAGCCACTCTGTGTCTTTTGATTCAAGAATTTAGTCCATTTCCATTTAAAGTAATTACTGATAGGTTTCTATGTAATATTGCCATTTTGTTAATTGTTTTCTGGCTATTTTCTAATTCCTTTTTTCCTTTCTTCTTTTCTTGCTCTCTTCCTTTGGGATTTGTGATTCCCTGTAGTGGCATGCTTGATTCCTTTCTGATTTTCTTTTGTATATCTAATGTAGGTTTTTGCTTTGTGGTTATCATGTGGCTTACATTAAAAAAAAATTTTGTAACTATGTATGGTGATGGATGTTAACTAGACTTATTGTGGTGATCATTTTGCAATATATACAAATATCAAATCATTATGTTGTACACCTGAAAAAATAATTTTTAAAACATCTTATAGTTACAACAGTCTATTTTAAACTGTTAACAACTTAGACCACATACAAAAGCTCTACATTTTTATACTCCACCATCCGACATCTTATGTTTTGGATGTCAAAATTTACATCATTTTTTATGTGTCCACTAACAAATTATTGTATAGTTTTTTTTAAAGAAGGAAACATCCTAATGTGTTCCTTTATAATTTCTATAATATACTTTTTTATTGACATATAGTTAATTTACAGTGTTGTGTTAGTTTCAGGTGTACAGTGAAGTGATTCAGTTGTACATATATATATACCTATTCTTTTTCAGATTCTTTTCCATTATAGGTTATTACAAGATATTGAATATAGTTCCCTGTGCCATACAGTAGGTCCTTTTTGTTTATCTGTTTTGTATATAGTAGTGTGTATATGTTAATCCCAAACTACTAATTTATCTCCCCCCTACCTTAATTTGGAAAAATTTAAGTTTTCCAAATGAAGAAATAATATATCAAGATCACAGAAAATCATTAGTCACTAATCTTCTAAATAACCATTATGAATAATTAGTAATATTCTCAAATTAAAAGAAGAAATCATGGACTATGGCTAGCTAAGGGTCATCATGCTAATTAGGATTCATATTTTGCTCAAAACCATACAGTAGTTTACTTAATTCTTTAAAAATATCTCTACCCGAGAAATGAATTAAACAGTATCTAAGATTAATTTTAGGATGCTAAAAATATAAACATGAAAAGAATTTTTTGGAAATTCAAGATAACAGATGATGTAAGTATAACTTACCAATTGGCTTAGACACATCTGGTAAAAACTGTAACTCACCTTTTAGCACTACCCTGGCTCCTTTTGAATGAGCATAGCACATAAGTTCTGAGTCATAATTTGAAAAAAGTACGACAGTTGTAGTCTGTGACCAGTCATAATATTTCCAAGTTTTATGTCCAACATCAAACACAAAGACCTGCCAAAACAACAGGGATAAGCACCCTCACTTAAACCAAGAAGAATATCATGCTGACCACCCAAAGTAACAATTAAACGTTGATCATATGCCAGGCACTGAGAGTACAACAGTGAATAAGACATAGGGGTCCCAATTAATTGGTGGCAGAGGAAATTAGTGGGGCCTGGAAAGTAGGAGAGGGTAGGCTAGGAAGAAATAGGGGCAAGTGTCAAGGCCTGGAGGCAGAGCATGGAGGTTTGTATGGCTGACGCCTAAAATTTGGAGGGAGACAACAGTGAAGAACCTGAGGGTGGTAGGCAGGGTTAAATCATGAAAGGACTTGAAGCCTTCTTGAGAAATTATCCCAAGGGAAAGGGTTTTAAAAAGAGAATATACATATTTTAGGTGTGCATTTTAGAAAAATCCCTTCAGCTGAAGTGGGAAATGGTTTAAAGAGACAAAACTGGAGGCAGAATATCTAATAGGAAAGCTTTGGAAGAATGCAGGCAAGAGATGATGGTGACCTCAACTAAAGTTGTGGAGCAGCGGAGACTATGAGATAAATGAATAAATCTGGAAGATCCTAAGAAGGCAAAATTAACAGGACTCTGACCCACTGAGTGAGTAAGGTAAGAGAAAGGGAGGAGGTTGAAAATACTCAAGTTTCTGGCCACTGCAGATGGACTCATAGGTACTGCATTTACTATGAATGATTTCTGGTGAACCTTACTACTTAGACTAGTACTCAAGTTAAATACTAAGGTGGTTGATGTTATGTTTCTCCTGTATTTTTTTCTCCACATGATACTAGAAGCACTGATCATTTTTACTTTATCCCAAATAAGGTGTTAATTCATTGATTTAGCAAATATTTATTGAATCCCAATAAGGTATAGGCAGGGTATATTGTTAGGCATTAGTGACACAGACCAGGTCCATTGGTTATTTAATGCAATAGTGTTAAGGGCTACATGGAAATGCAGGGCGCCATGACAGCATATAAAGGGGACCTGCGACCCTGGTAGGGCAGAAAAACTTCCCTGAGGACTACACTCTTTAGGGGAGGACTGAAATCTGGGCAATGACCTAGACAGGACAGAGGGGTACCAATGCACAAAAAGGATCATTCTCAGAAGAGGGAACGAAAAAGGGTAAAGGTCTCAATACCTCAGGAGAATTCTGAATTTCTGGAGCCAAAAGAAGGTCAGTGAGGCTGGAGCACAGAAATCCTGAAAGTACGTGGAAACAGATGAAACTGATAAAACTACTGAGGTAGGTGGTGGCAGGATCAAGTAGGGCTTTGTAGACCACTGAGGAGTTTCTGTTTTCTCCTGAGATGAATGGGAAGCATTAAAGTATTTTAAGCAGAGGATCATAAGATTTGCATTAAAAAATGAGAGAGACAGACACACAGGGAGAGGGGGAGAGAGAAAGGGAGAGTGATATCTATGATCACTGGGCCACTGTGAAGAGAATAGATGGGTGAGGGTGGGGAGAGCTAGCTATAAAAATTAAACCAGGCTTTTCCTAATTTTCTGTCTCCTTTTTGGTTTTTTGTTTATTGTTCAGAATTAACTATGCATAACCCATTTTTCTACTAGGCAGTTACCCACTGAAATAACAAAAATTACAAAATGTGAAACTGAACAACCCATTGTTTTTAGACTTCTTAGAATCATATTTATGTCACAAACCTTACCCCTATTTCAATTCTGATAACAAAGATTTAATATGTTAAAAATATACAGAGAGCTTGTGATATAAAAGAAATACTAAAAAATAGCTTGATGAACCAATTGAATATATAAGGGAAAAAGTAATGCAGTCTAGTCTTTGTCTTTGAAAAATATAGGTCAGTAGAGAGAAAAGACCATTAACCACCAGCATACAAATGAACAAAATTTGGCTTCTTTGCATAATTGGTTTTCTAAATGCCCCCAGATGCCACCTAACTGACTAAGAGCTATTGGGTGCTACAGAAAGTCTTTCAGATGTTAGGCTTACACACTAGGCAGGTTCTCCATAAACACTTCCGCCATTTTTACTCCTTCTAAGCAATTTATATTACTTTTTTTAACTGACATTTAAATGTCCCTGCCTCAAACGTAATCTGCGTGATTAAGAACTGGCAATTGGGGCTTCCCTGGTGGCGCAAGTGGTTGAGAGTCCGCCTGCCGATGCAGGGGACATGGGTTCGTGCCCCGGTCTGGGAGGATCCCACATGCCGCGGAGCGGCTGCGCCCGTGAGCCATGGCCGCTGAGCCTGCGCGTCCGGAGCCTGTACGCCGCAACGGGAGAGGCCACAACAGTGAGAAGCCCGCGTACTGAAAAAAAAAAAAAAAAAAAAAAGAACTGGCAATTGTCGCTATGTTTACACAAGAATTGCTCTTTTGGACTGAACTTTTCCACCTGCCTGATGTGTCCAGTTCCTGGTGCAGTCATCAAACTCTAGGCAGGCAAGTGGTCTTCATATTACCTCCGAAAGGGTGTTTGCTTAAAGCTGCCCAAGGCCTTATAAATTCTTAGGTGGGTAGATGGAATTTTTACTTAAAGACCTATTTTTATGCCCTTCTTGTGTGGCAGGTATAGAAAAGCAAAGTAAGCAGAACATTCAGTCTTCCACTGGACCGTGGGAGTGCTGAGATTCTTTCAAACTCATCTTCGATTCTCTTGGAAAGCAACAGGTGTTGCTACTTAGGGAGTATCTCCTTACCAGCCTCCTTGCTTGTCTGGTCAGACTGCCTGGGGAGAGGCACAGCAGGGCAATGCAAGGAACTTGCACTTGGAGTCAGATCTGGGTTGGAATACTGTGAGACCTGGGAGGAGTTACTCAATCTCTCTGAGCCAAAATTTCCTCATCTTTAAGGCTGAAGGAAATCCGTGGACAGAAAGGCCCCTCCGCGAGTGGTCAAAGCTGGTTTTGCGCCCCCAACACCTCTTTCTCGGGCTCGGTTATTCTACTGTAACTCCTCTTAGGGCCTTGAAGACCAGACCCGGAGCGTCAGGGGAGAGAGAGGCCACTGACCTCGAAGTCGGGGCGATGGGCGATGGGTGATGGGACGGCACAGCGCTGGGGCCTGGCACTGGCAGTCGGCCCCGAGCCAGACGCGCACTGCCAGGAGCAGCAGCAGCAGCAGAGGAGCGAGCCCCGGGGCCCCGTGCAGTGTGGGAACGAGGCGCCGGCTCCGGAGCTGCGGCCAGGCCATGCCAGCGGCTCACCAATCACCAGAGCTGTCCAGGATTCCCGGGCGGCGCCTGCTTTATGGAGGGGAGATGGAGGGGAGGGGAGGGGCCGGGCCGAGCTCCCCGGCTGGGCAGGGGAGGAGCTGGGCGGTCGCCGAGTCCGGGGGATCTGGGGCTGCGGGAGAGAGGGACAGAGGCCGCGGTGCCCCTAGCACGTCAAGCCCAGGGAGCCGGGGCCTCGGTGCCCGGCAGACAGTTGACTCAAGTGTATATCGCCTACCATCTATGTGCCTCTCTTTGGCTCTGTGTCATAGTTGTTTGTGTCCTCCTTGTGGAGTCTGAAACTGGAGGGAGTCCTCAAAATGGAGAAGTAGGATGCCTTGGAAAGGATGACTGTGCTACATGGTTGGAATGGCCCAAAGATTTTGAAGACACAGATATCTGTTGAATTAAGACAGCGGTTCGAATACGGCCTCTAATTTCGCCTCCTCCCATGCTTAAACTCCAGTGAAAACGTCAACCCACAAGGGAAAGGAGATGACAGCAACATTTTGCAAGCTTGAAAGCACAAGCATGAGGGGTAAGTGCCCCAGGCCCCAACAGTGCGGAAACTTGAGAAACAATGCAATTTAAACCTCAGAATCTTCAAAAGGTTCTGGAACTACAAGAGGTGCCTCAGGAATTAGGGGTGAAGGGGAGATGGAGGTTAAGATGTCCGAAAATAAAGGGGAATAGGTGAAAGCTGCTTGAGAAGCAGTGAAATCTCTAGATCCTTTCTCCAGCCTTATGTCTCTGGGCAGCTGCCCCTCTCCCACCCAGGCTGAAGTTTGGAGGTTTAATGCTCTGGGGAGGGTGAATTATCTGGTACTTGCCCAGGTACCATACCTAAAATAGGATATAACTGACTTTGTGCCTAACCAAAGATATTGACAACATGCCCGCAGATCATCCTATAGCAAAATTTAGTCAGAAACACCAGGCACCCACTCAGAGCTCCCTCTTTACTTTTTATCTCTTACTTTTAATCATGGACACAAACAAGACAATTGAATAATATAAAAGGAACAACAGAAAAAGGAATATGGAGGAAACAAACATTGTAGGGAGGACATTAAAAAAAAAAAAAAAAACTCTCAGTAATATCCCCAGAAAGGCAAGAGAAGATGAAGCCACAACAGGATGAAATTTTTTAAAAAGCAGGGTGGGACTAGAAAGAGTTCTTGGAAATTAGAAAGAAGATCACAGAAATGAGGAAAAAATCACAGAAGATTTGAGCAAAGTAACACAAAAATACTCTTCAAAAAGAAAGAAAATCAGGGCTTCCCTGGTGGCACAGTGGTTGAGAGTCCACCTGCTGATGCAAGGGACACGGGTATGTGCCCCGGTCCGGGAAGATCCCACATGCCGCGGAGTGGCTGGGCCCGTGAGCCATGGCCGCTGAGCCTGCGCGTCTGGAGCCTGTGCTCCGCACCGGGAAGAAAATTGGAAGAGCAGTCCAGATGGGAAGAAATCATCAATTAAGTAATTCAAGAAAAATTCCAGGAATGAAGGACAGGAGTTTTCAGAAGGAAAGGGCAAAGAATAGGTGCTAAGAGCTTCCAGAGAGAAAAAAAATCACAAAGTATTAAGAATCAGAATGTCATCAGATTTCTCAACAGCAACATCTAAAGCTCAAAGACAATGAAACAATGTGTTTGAAATTCTGAAAGAATACGCTTTCCACATAAAATTCTGCAGAATTATCAATCAAGTGGGAAAGTCATGTAAAATTTCAAAATATTGACCTATCATATACTCCAAATGGAGTGTTCTAGGCCCTGCCCCCAGAGATTCTGGTTCACTGAGTCTGGATGGGGGCTATGAATGTGAATTTGAAACAAGAGCCCCAGGTGACTGTGATGCAGGTGGTTGTGGTATGTAATCTGAGAGTCACTGCCATAATTAGTGATTTTATAATCTCTCTAAAGTACAGCTTTTCGATTTTACATTTCACCACTATTTCAGAAGCCTTCCCCATTTAGTAGGGCAGTATTTCTTATTATGGGAACTCACAGTTTTGTTTTGTTTTGTTTTTGAGGATCTGTGAATAGCTATGAACTCTCTCCAGAAAACAGCATATACATATTCATACAAATTTTGTGAACCAGTTTTTAGTTTATCTGTGGACCACTAGATTGCTCTTAGGTATAAGGCTAAGAAGTGATGTTTTACATTTACATTCCTGGAGTGGAATTCATATTTCTTTTACTGCCACAATTCACTCATGCCCCATTTTTAAAACCTCCTCAGTTCAGCTCCTTCCCATTCTCCTTACCTACTGCTATCTTGTCACTCCTGCTGGTAACTCTGCATATAAAAGTATCGAATTTTCCTGAACCAAATCAGGATGACACTTGATACCAATGACAGAAAACTCGACTTGAGCAATAAAAGTGGGAATTTATTATCTTAAGGAACTGAACTTCCATGGGTAAATCTTCAGGACCCCGAGACATTAATCATATCACTAGTTCTCAGTCTCATTCTCCAGTTCTTCAGTTCTTGGCTCTGCTTTTCTCTGAGTTGGCTCTGTTGTCGGGTAGATTTTCTCCTTATGGTGCCAAGATGGTTTCCAACATCACAGGCTTAATTTTTTTTTCCCCTAGAGATTTTACTTTTCAACAGGAAGCCAAAGTGAAATGAGTGCAAAACTGAGACTAGAAGTCTCAATATAGTTTTCCACTGATTAGTATCTCATTTTCTGCCTACAAATCGGTTTAAGGACACTAAGTTTTAACTCACGAAGTTGCTGGGAGGATACAATCTGACAGTTAATATCAACATCTTTTGGTAGTGTTTGCAAATGCTTGGCATTCTCGTCATTAGTAATGCAATGTTTTTGCATTCTTATTAGTAACATGTTTGTCATAGAATATTGTAGAGTTAACATTCTGAGAAGATCAAACAATATTCAAATTTTTTATTATGTGCTGGTGAAAAATTAAAGAACACATTGCTTAGTGTTACACATAATTTTTGAGAGGGGGCCTATGCTTTCAACTAATTAACAACTTCCATATCACGTCAGGTTATTTGGGTACACAGAGTGATTTTTTTTTAACCCAGAGAAATTGTGGTAAATTGACTCCCAAACTGATCACGAGAGACTTCATTTATTCTTGTGTTGTATTATTTAACAAATATATATTGAGTGTCTTCCACTTTCCAGGCACTCTGCTAGGCAGGGATGTAACAGTAAACAAAGCCAGTCCATCTATTATGGAGGTTGATCCAACAAGGGCTGGAAAGGGAGCCAGTACAACAGAGTCAGGGAGGTACCACAGGAGAAGCACAGCAGACTGGGCACTCAGAAGAACACCTAATTCAGTCTTAGGTGGTCAGTGAAGGAAAAGAATATTAATAAACATCTCTTAAATAGTGTTCACTGTATGCCAGACATCATTCCAATTGCTTTATACCACTGTTTAATTCATTTAAGGATTCCAATGATGCTAAGTGAAGAGCCAATTTGCAAAGTGAGGAGAGAGGTCACTGGAGCATTACAGGCAAAAAGAACAGCAGGTGCAAAGGCCCAGAGGTAAAAGAGCATGAAAGAGAAATAGATACAGTGGTGCCCCAGAAGCAGCTCATGCCAGTTCACCAGATCTAACTGTTAAGTATTCAGGAATTTTGTAAGCTAGTAACTGTTGGTAGCTCAAAATTGGCCACAACAGAAGTATTTATATTATGGAAGATGGCAAATATTACAAATCAATCAGCATTGTTTTCGTGTTTTGTTTTATGTATTTTTTGAGAACCATTTATCAGTGCATCACTGATCCTGAGGTACAGGAAATAATAACCTGAAATTCTTTGTTTGCATGTTTATCTTGGCATCAAATTCTATGCGCAGTTATTTGCATTTTTTAATGGAGTTCAAGGTCATTTTGTTGACAGACATGATTACAATGGTGTGCCAATATCATCTTCAAAAGAGAAAAAAGATGGCATGTTAAAATATCATATGAACATCATTTACATTTCACTGGCATTTTGACCCAATTTAAACTGAACAATTAGATCCCTACGTTGTATCTCAAATATACATAACATCTTCTATCTCAGTAGCTTAAGCTAATCTAGCCCTCTCAAATTATAAAAAACCCTCTTGTTGTCATGATGCATAGATAATAGCAATTTTTACATCCAGATTAGATGTAGAGTCTATGCATAAAGCACAATGATCTTAAAACTCTTAGGAAATCATTTAGGACAAGGAGGTAAATGCCCCCAATTCTCCTCACCATGAAGTAACATTAAAATGCACATCCAAGGCAGATGAAAGCAGCCCTGAGAGGAAGAAGCTTTCGCTGATCAAGAGCAATGTTTTAAGTTTAATTGAGGAAAAAAAACACTGTCTAAAAGTGGCAACATTCAGTAGCAAAGAAATGCTGTGTTTCTCGTGAATATCTCTGTTTACCCGTTGCTGAGACCTAGAATATGACGAGGGGGTGTAAGCTTTGCTGCAGGGGAAACCCTGAAACGTAGAAATCATATGGTCGAGCATGAAGAATGGCTGGGTCCAGAGCAAGGAGAAGCTTCTACCGAGAAGGGAGATCACTTTTTTCTGCTTTTCTATGGCTTCCATGCTTTTCCCTGGGTCTGCAGCGAGTTCATACACCAGGTTATTTATGTGTTCATATATTTATTCAGATTTTTAAAAATTGCTGAGCAAATCCTCCACTCAAAGTTCCCAGAAATACATTTACAGATTTTAAAAACAACTCACTGAAAGACATTTTTTGGCGGTATAGTTGATTTACATTATATTAGTTTTAGGTATACAACATAGTAATTCAGCATTTTTATAGATTATACTTCATTTATAATTATTATAAAATATTGGCTGTATTTCCTGTGCTATACATTATCCTTGTAGTTTATTTATTTTATACATATTAGCTGTACCTCTTAACCCTCTACCTCTATCTTGCCCCTCCCCCTTGCCCCTCCCCCTTGCCTCTTCTCTCTAGTAACCACTAGTGAGTTACTAGTTATAAGTCTGTCTGACTTAGTTCACTTAGCATAATACCCTCCAGGTCCATCCATGTTGTTACAAATGGCAAAATTTCATTCTTTTATATGGCTGAGTAGTATTCCATTGTGTGTGTGTGTGTGTGTGTGTGTGTGTGTGTGTGTGTGTGTATACCATGTCTTCTTTATCCATTCATCTGTTGATAGACACTTGGGTTGCTTCCATATCTTGGCTATCGTAAATAGTGCTGCTGTGAACACTGGGGTGCCTATACCTTTTGGAATTAGTGTTTTTGTTTTCTTCAGATTTATACCCAAGAGTGGAATTGCTGGATCATATGGTAGGTCTATATTTAGTTGTTTGAGGAACCTCCATACTGTTTTCCATAGTGGCTGTACCAATTTACATTTCCTCCAACAATGTACAAGGGTTCCCTTTTCTCTACCTCCTTGCCAACATTTGTTATTTGTGGTCTTTTTGATGATGGCCATTCTGACATGTGCGAGATGATATCATCATTTTGATTTGCATTTCTCTGATGATTAGTGATGTTCAGTATCTTTTCAAGTGCCTGTTGGCCATCTGTATGCTGAAAGACAACTTTTGTCTTGTCTACCATCTTTCCCATTCAGAGCTCACTTTTTTTTTTTACAGGATCATTCTGGGCAGTCTTCCTGATGCCATCACAGCCTCTGCCTGAACCCCAACAGGAAGGTCCAAAGCAGCAGATGCAAACCCAGACAGGGCAAACTGGTGGATTACTCTGTGTCCAGAAAAATGGAGCTCAAGGCCATGAACAGATACACCATCCCAGGGAACCTGGCTGTCTTCCCCTATCTGACCATGGGGTTGCTGGCTATTGGCTGGTTCTTCACTCGCTGGTACTTTGTTTATGAAGCCACCTCCACCAAGCACACTCATGATATGTACAAAAAGCTTCTCATCTCCTTGGTGGCCTTGCTATTCATTGACTTTGGAGTTCTCTTCCTGTTACTCTGGGTTGGCATCTACATATGAGCTCCAAGGGATCCAACCAGGTAGAGTCATTGAATCTTGGTTTTTGTAAATTAATTTTTTTAACTGTTGCTGTAAGTGTCCCATCTGCTGCTCACAGTAAAGGCAGATGTGGAAAGAGAAAGAAAGAAGGAAGAAGAAGAGGAAGAAGAAGAAGGAGAAGGAGAAGGAGAAGAAAGAAGAAAGAAAGAAAGAAAGAAAGAGAGAACGAAGAAAGAAAGAGGAGGAAGGGAGGGAGGGAAGGAGGAAGGAAGGAAGGAAAGAAGGAAGGAAGGAAGGAAGGAAGAAGGAAGGAAAGAAATCCTGAATAGGAACGTCAGAATAAGTTTGATGCTGGTAAACTGCTCAGCATTGCCCCTGACCTTCAGAACTAGGACCATGTCATCCTCATAGCATTTACTCAGGGCCACAGCTGCAAAGTCATGGAAACCTGCAAAGCAAGCCCATCATCAGGCAATAAAAATCATAATAGCACTTACTATGTGCCAGGCACTGTTGATTGAGTCATTAAAAAAAAACAAAAACAGGGCTTCCCTGGTGGCGCAGTGGTTGAGAGTCCGCCTGCCGATGCAGGGGACGCGGGTTCGTGCCCCAGTCCGGGAAGATCCCACATGCTGTGGAGCGGCTGGGCCCGTGAAGCGGCTGGGCCCGTGAGCCATGGCCGCTGAGCCAGCGCGTCCGGAGCCTGTGCTCCGCAACAGGAGAGGCCACAACGGTGAGAGGCCCACGTACCACACAAAAGCAAACAAAAAACAAACAAAAACAAAAGCAAAACTACCTTTTGTGGTAATGCTATTATTATCCCCCATTAGAATTCTCTAAAAAGGCCCCCCAAATACCCATAAGTAATACATGGATCAGAGTTTATCCAAAATAAATGTCATAAGCTTCCGGCTAGCCCTAATCTGCACTCCATTAAATATGGCCTTGCCTGTGCTGATGACACTAGTTGTTAGTTAATTCTAAGGGAAGGAAACCAAGTCAGTGTTTAGGGTGTGAACTGACAGATGGGTTAGCAATTCAAATCTTTCTCAAGTCAGGGGTTTTTATTTTATCTCCATAGCCACAGCCTAGGTACAGCACCCCACCTCTCAGTCCCCCATTTCTAGAGGTCTTCTGTGGCTTAATTTTGAATGACTTGTCTTGGGTCATCTGTCTTGAGTAGTATTTGTATATTATCAGCATCTACCAGCAGGTGTCTCTAGGTCGCTGAAGGAGCTTGATTAGATTTTGGAGAAGGAAAGAATAAAAAGGGTATTTGGGACACAACAAGGCATGAAGCAAATACCAAGTGATGCCCTACTCCAGGACCAACCCCATACCTCCAGGTGGCAATTATAAGTGAGTGAATGTGTGTGTGTGTGTGTGCACACACACATCCACCCTTCCCCTTCAATGCACATATAAGGAAAAAATATAACTTGGAACATTAGGAAACATTTAGAGCAGCCATAGAACAAATTGCAGAAATATGGATAGATGCAATACAAATCATCTTAAAGCCTTCAAATGCCCTGCTTTTGTTTGATGTCTGTAGAAATTTGCATTTATAAACGAGAGTCTGAATGAGTATGTTAGGCTAAACCCTGCTTTCTCTGATCTTCTTGGCATGGACAGCTAAAGATAGACTCAAAAATTAGTTAAAAATCAGGGACTGTGCCTTGGCTACACAGGGTGAGCACTGTACAGATTTGGTAGTACAGAGATCATTCTGTGAGCTTCAAGTCTCTGGAAACTCAGAGTAAAGACCCTGGAGATGAAGCAATTTCTGGACTCTACATCTGGATTTCTGAAGGCTCACAACCACTTTTAAAAATCTGTGATTGATATCTGAATGATACCAATCACCCAAAGAATAGTGTTAGGACAGGATGAAGTCACCTTACAATACTTGAACATAGAGGATCCATATCCTACAAGAGCCAGTGGAGTCTTTCCAAATTAGTGGGGTAGTCGCCAGTTCCCACCAAAGAGGGAGTGGGGTGGTGGAAAGAAGGGCCTTGAGTGGCTCACTCATGGTCACTCTTAACTAGATAACACAGATAATTTGATTGAAACACTAGCTTTTCCGACCAATACTTAACAATGATGCCTATGAACTGATACTATTTTATTGTTTCATGGTAGTTAGCAATGTACAGTCAGAACCAGAAAGACTCGGTTGAATTGCAGATGGCTCATTTGGTAAAGCACGAATGACAAGAAGGTGGATCTGAGAAGACAAGTGAATGGACGTGTTTCTAAGGAAATTCACTGGTACATCCATCAGGAAGGCTTCACACCGAACTTCAGGTGGAGGGAAAGAAAGCTGGACGAGCAGGTACAGTGGAGGAGGTGATATGACAGAGGTCAAGGGCCAAACAATTGCCCCAGGTTTCTGAACAGAGACGGTGTAGTGTAAAGGCTCACCTTATAGGATCCAGCACCAGATTGCCTGGGTTCAAATATTTGCTTTACTTATTATTGATACCTGTGTGCCTTTGGGCAAGTTTTATATACTATGTGCTTCATACACTACGTGACTCATCTATAAAATGGGGACAATAATAGTACCTAGTTCACAGGGTTAAATATGTTAATAGTGTATTAAGCTTTTAAAACAGGACTCGGCTTCTATTAAGAACTCAATATGCACTAAGCTATTGTTAGTGATCTTATGTAAAGGATGACGAACCACTGTTGGTGAGCTTTTAAGAAATCACGGGAGCATAAGCTGTGCCAGAGGCAGCAAATATCACAAATATTTTTAAGTAATAAAAGATAGAGTTTGGGAGATTTAATAGATCAATGAAAAATTAATCAACAGTCAATCTAAAAAACAAATGGAAAATTTTATTCACATCAACCTGAGGATTATAACCAAGGAGACAATCTTTCAGAAAGCTCTGAGGACTGTTCCAAAGATGTAAAGGGGGAGGCTAGTATATATGTGATTTCAGAGAAGGGGTATGTACGATCAAGCACACCTCTTGGTAGAAGGTTACTGCTATTCGCAAGGAACAGATATCTTCTTTAAAGGTTTTAGTGCTTTTCTAAGTATAGGAAGATGCAAGAAACTGGGTTCATAAAATTTTCTCCTGAATATATCTATGTGAGGGCTAGTTCTTCCATTTTTCCCAGAACACAAATTGCCTCGTCCTGATCTTCGCTCTGAATTCTTTCAGGATATACTGTAGGTCAGTGACTGCAGTGGCTAATGACTTGATTCTTGTAGAACTGGATGGTGGGCAATAGTCTTTATTTTACAGTTTCTTCCTTTTCGGTCTTAATTTCAATCAAGGCTTGGGAAACATTTTATGACAGGTTTGTCCCACAGTGCTAAGAATGCTTATTCCCAGGTCAGGCGAGGATTTCACTGATAGGTCATTCAATGTGCTGTTACTAGACTAGGCCCTATTAACAGTAACTAAAAGCCCCTGGACAGCCTGTTTTCCTAGCCTGTTTTGGTCCAGGAAATGTTTCCCTCTTGTTGCTTCTTCCCATAACTAGAGGTACACTGTTAAAATCATTGATCTTATAGAACTCTATATTTGGTCAATTGTTTCAAGTCCTCTAGTCATTACTTTTTTATCGGTGGTTCAGTCACACAGCTGATATATGCAAGGAGCAATAATCTTGCAAAATAGGCAGAATACAAGTAATATAGCTAGTGACATCAATAAGGTCATAAGTATTTAAGCTAAGACCATCCAAAAGATGTGGCCCCGTGTCTCCCCAGGTCATCTGACCCGTCTGTTCTGCACCAATCACTATCTTTAAGGGAAGTGAGATGTTGGCATTGTACATAAAGTTCACCAAAGAGTCTGCACGCACAAGGTGAGTGTTGGGTCATCGTGACCCCTTACAGGATTGAGAAAGGAATGTTATCTTCTAAGGAGTTACATGGCTGGCGAAAGGAGAAAGTTGATCTTTGTGGCAGAGCAGGTATTTCTGCCATTGGGGAAGTCTGGTTAATGAATAATGCAGATGAACAATGCACACTGTAGGGAAGGGAGGAGGCCCAAATGGGCGGAGAAAAAATTTCTGTTTAGATTTCTCGTCTTGTTTTAAAATATGAATTTATTTCATCAAGCACAACATCCATCCCTCACAAAAAATCTGGATTATGGTTTCAGAGCATTTCAGAGATAATCACTCAAAACCAGCAGGGGTCCACTGGCTGCAGTTCATAGGCGGTCTGCTCATTTCCACTTCTGATGGGGTTTCTAAGTCAGGAGGATGAAGGACACAGGGTGCACCTGGCTCTCAGCAAGGCACTTGACAGTTTTTTATATTCACAGGGACAATCTGGAAAGACGTTAGCACAATTAGGTAAATGTGTCAGAGAAAGGTTGGTCTGAACAACTCTACATCTGTCCCCTCTCTTTAGTTCTTTGTAAAATTTTTCAAACAATAATCTTCTCCCAACATTGCAACCTCAATACCTCCAAAATTCAAAGCACAGCATAACTTATCCTCATAAAGATGTAGTGTCCTTTGGAATAGAGTATGATTTTAAAGAGTTAGCTAGAAAACATATTTTGTCCACTTGGCTTTGAACTCTCATTTAAAAACCATTTCAAAGCTAAAAGAACTATTGGGTTCCCTGTTAGCCTATACTTTTTTGAAAAGGTGCCTAATTAGGATTTTATCCACTGTGGCCACTTGTAGCAGTTGATCATCAGCCTTGACAAGATCGTAGGTCATGGAGAAGAGCAAACTTGTTTCCATGTTGTTAAGTTTACCACCATGTAGCTTAACTTTCAAAGCTTTGAATGGGTCCCCAATTCCTGCTATTAGCTGTGCACTCAGCTGTCAATGCCTCCACATCTGTAGAATTCTGTTAATTTATCCCATCATGGTCCATTACAAGAATCCCTGATCAAGTGATATAACCCTAATCTAGTTTTACCTATATTGAATCTTATCCCCAAACTGCTTCTAAATATTATCTAAGGTCTCCCAGGTAGATCTGTGAGTGAGAAGTACCAATTCTAGGTAATTATGTACAACATCTTTATGGATTCCATGGTGGTTATTCTCATCTAAATGTTGTAAGGTTTCCACCATCTATTTTTTTAAATGAAGAAAAGTAATTAAATTTCTTTATTGCTGTGGTATTACATGATAACTTTCCATCATCAAAGTAATCACTCAAAGATCTTATGTAACCCAAACTTGTACAGTATTTCAGTATATTTATTAGTTACATTGGCATCTGGCCAAGTTCTGTATGGACAGAAATCTGAAGGCTAGGCCTCCTACCCTGTTTATGGAAATCAGATGTGATTGGTCCATCAATTATTTCCATCAGATTAAGTGATTTCCTGGCAGGAAAAGAGGGTCAAAGAGAATAAGGTCGGGGCTTCCCTGGTGGCACAGTGGCTGAGAGTCCGCCTGCCGATGCAGGGGACACGGTTTCGTGCCCCGGTCCGGGAAGATCCCACATGCCGCAGAGTGGCTGGGCCCGTGAGCCATGGCCGCTCAGCCTGCGAGTCCGGAGCCTGTGCTCCGCAACGGGAGAGGCCACAGCAGTGAGAGGCCCGCGTACAGGAAAAAAAAAAAAAAAAAGAGCGAGAATAAGGTCTACTGTTTACATGAAGGGGAAGAGAATAAAGTGAATATTTGTTGATCCTACTGTGTGATAAACAATTTACCCATCTTTTTTCATTATATCTTCACCATACACTGCAAAAAAAGGTGGATTTAGGCTCATTTTACAGTTGAGGGCAAGTAACTTATGCAGGATCACACATCATTCATTTAGTCATTTATCCATTCAACAACATGCATTGAGTGCTTACTATAAGCTAGGTGTTTGGTAAACAACAGGTGATGATTTGGGTAAACAACAGCAGAAAGACATGGTTGACTTCAGGTTCTTTTCAGTTTTCCTACAGTGAGTCACAGGAATGGAAACTCAGTCCCAAATGTTTCAATTTGGAAATGAAGTTCAGAGAAGGCAGTGCCTCTAAAATTGAATGAGCATGTGTTAAGTGCCTATAGGAAGGAGAGTCCCATGTTAGAACCATTAGAACCCTAATCTTTGGCCTCGTGAGCTATCATTGTTGTTTGAAGAATGGAGCATTACCTTCCCATAAAACAGTAGAAAGCTAACATACAAAATCAATTAAAAAACAAAAAGTAGGGCTGTTCAATTTAGAACAGGGAATGCTTGAATTTTTGCTCACACACCATCCTTCACCATGGTTCTTGGGCAGAACATCTCAGATTGTGTAGGACAAAGTTTGAAAACCACTGATCAAATCAGTACAACATTGATTAAGGAGAGTGGGCACTGAGTGCCATGCCCCCTGGGGTGCTGGTCCAGGGAAGGTGCTGGGAAGCTCTTGTCCTGGGACCCCCGGAGTGTAGACTGAGAAGCCATGTTCCAGTCCCACTGGTCTTCACAACCTTCTGTTGGCAAAGGCTGAGGTCGTATCATCTGATCATCTCCATCTCACAGCTGGGAGGAAGGTCAGCAAGTACGGGGAAGCATTCACACCCACCTCTGTAGTTCACAGACTGTTTTCTTGGTGGTCACGTGCAGCAGGTAGAGAGCCCTGAGAATATTATAGTGTTCGACATATTTTCAGGGGCATAAATATTTCCAACCTTCCCACTGGTATGCTCAAAGTTAACAGGGGCAGAGAGACGGGATGCCATCATAGCAGTCAGCTTTGATGGTATGAAGCTTTGATGGTATGAAGGGGTCTTTGGGCCAGTAACTGTCATGTTCATCAACTTGGGGAGACTGAATCTGGAAACAAGATGGGGGAAATGGCTAAGACATTTTTCAAATCAAAACATTTGAAAGAAAATATAAAGAACATCCCTAGTATTTATGTTTAGTTCATTCTAGCAGTGTGTCTATTCATTCATCCTATAAGTATTTATCAGTATCTCTCTGGTACCAGGCCCTAATGTGCTAACCTTGGGATAGCTCTCAGAGAGCTGGAGAACATTTCCATGTTATACCTGAGGACATTCAGGTCATTTTAGGTCTTCACTTACCATAGTTTCCTCCCCAATTCCCTACCACTGAAGTTCTGAAAAACTATGAGCTTCAGGAAGCACCAGGCCCCGGGCAGCAGCCTAATTGCTCTTTGGGATCATCCCCGTGTTCCCGTAGTCACCCTTGCTTTCAGCCAGCCTCCCAACCTGGACTAGGAGGACAGATCTGGTGTGGACATGGGGCAGGGTTTTATCATCTGTAGGCAGAAATCCGACTGGGTTCCTCCCAGATGAAAAGAGAGAACTGAGAAAGCCAATTTCAAGTTGGCAGGAACCAGTGTTAAGGAGAAAATATTCCAGTGGCTTTTAAATGACCACTAAAGATTTTGCACTTGAGAAAGCAACGAAACCAGTAAGACAAAGGCCTGGAGTTCACTGAATTGCCTCAAGTGTAAAAATAACACAGCCAATTTTCTCTTTTGGCTTGGGGGTGATTGCTGGATTTGGGGGCACAGAGAGGCCTCCTCTTCTCCTTTTCCTGACCCTCCCCCAGCTCCATCTCACTGGGCGTTTTGGGCTCCTTCAGGAATGCGGCACAGGCTCGGCTCTACCTGCACACTGGGGGTTAGTCTCCGGGGAGTTCGGGGAAGGGGAGCATGGGAGTTAAGATCACAGGCTTTCTGCTCTGTGCCCCCAATCAAGTCAAGTAAATGGACCTGGAACTATGTTTAGTCAGTACTTTTTTTTTTTTTTTTTTTTTTTTTTGCGGTACGCGGGCCTCTCACTGTTGTGGCCTCTCCCGTTGTGGTGCACAGGCTCCGGAGGCGCAGGCTCAGCGGCCATGGCTCACGGGCCCAGCCTCTCCGCGGCATGTGGGATCTTCCCGGACCGGGGCACGAACCCGTGTCCCCTGCATCGGCAGGCGGACCCTCAACCACTGCGCCACCAGGGAAGCCTGTGTACTCTTCTCTTTAAGTGTTGTTGTCATTGTTTATAAAATCTACACGCCTGAGCTAGCTTGTGAAGCCCAGCTCTCCTTTTCACTATACCCTGATCCCCACTCCCCCATCATGCTCTGGCCCCCCAGTGCTCTCAGAGTGTGGTCCTGGACCAGCAACGCGAATACCACCTGGGAACTTGCTAGACATGCAAGACCTCAGGCCCAACCCCAGATTTAGTGAAGCAGAAACTCTGGGAGAGGAGCCCAGCAATCTGCATATTATCCAGGCTTCCTGGGGATTCCGATGGAAGCTCAAGTGTGAGAACCATTGGTCTAGTTTTACTGGTAGTCCTCTAAGCCACACTGTGTGTTGGACATCTCCCTGCCTTTACACACGCTATTCTCTCTGCCCAGAAGTCTCCTCTTCCTCCCATGCCTCTTTTAAAAGCCATCGCAAGAATCACCATCCCCCTCTGTAAATCATTTCCTGACCAGTCCTCCCCCCACCCCGACCCCCTATCCACAGCGGCGACTGCCTCTCTCCCCTGCGCTTCCATGGAAACTGGTGAAAACTCCTCTTATTCAAGTGCCATGCTTTGCTGGGGCTCATGGTTTGTGTCTGCCTCCCTAAAAGCCAGCATGCTCCCCAAGGCTGTGTTTGTCCTGGCACAGTGCTGGGGCTCGGAAAATGTTCGTTGTGTCGAAATGTTACTGATAAGCAAAGTACAGAGAGAGGAGAAAAAAAGGGAAAGTGAAGAGCATGCAAGAGAGAGATACCCACAAAATGATACTAGCTGATGTTTTAGTTCCATGTGTGTGCTGGGTGCTGTACCACGTGCTTCACAGGCACCGTCGTTTAATCCTCCCAACAACCCTGTGGGTGTTATTGAACTCATGTCACAGAGAAGGAAACTAACGCACAGAGATGTCACATAGTGTGCCCGGGATGCCCCAGCTGGGACCCGGCAGAGCTGAGATTCACACACAGCTGGTTCTACTCTGGAGTCCACTTTTTTTTTTAACATTTTATTTTATATTGGAGTATAGCTGATTAACAATGCTGTGATAGTTTCAGGTGCACAGCAAAATGACTCAGCCATACATATACATGTTCTGGAATCTACTCTGAACGCTGCAGTCTGAGGGAGGAGGTAGCTTAGTTTGGAGCCATTGTCAATGTTCACTAGTTCAACAAACATTTCCTCAGTGCGTCTGCCAGACTGGGATAGAAGTAGGAGGCAGAAGAGGGCACAGATGCGACAGTCGCTTATCATTCGGTCCTTGAGAAGCTCACCTTTTAGTGGAGAAGAGGGATCTGTGAGCCAATAATATATTTCACTTAAGGACAGTGACTGGATTATTCCAAGCACTGCACAGATCCCAAAGCAGGCAGGATGGATCTGCTCTGCCAGGGGTTGAGAGATAAGCATAAACTCACAGGGGCAGAGGAGTGAGGGAGGGGGAAAGGCAAGATTCAAGGCAGAAGGAATTGCAGAAATGATGGAAAGAAGGCAAGCACGTCCTGGCAAGTCTGCTGAAGAAGAGCTGTCAAGCGGGGCTGGATTGAGGGACACGTGCAGAATGAACAGTCTGGACTGATGCATTCCACATGCCTTCCCAGGGTGCTGGCTGCTCTGCAGAACTGGAAATAAAGCCATATTTCCAGAATGCCTTGAAGGTATGGTTCTGGATGTGATTCTGCCAAATAGATGCACTTGCAAAACCTACCAGTGTGTGGTATACAGCAGCGGAACAGTTACAGAAATTATCACTGTGCTCGCCTGGGGAAAAAAGTATCTATGCAACCAGAAGGTTGGAAGACCAAGCGGCTATGGTAATAAGAGAGTGAAGACTTTAAACACTGGGGTGTTGGCTGGCTCCTTGAGTCCCTCTGGAGCATAAAGAAAGAAAAAGATAAGCATGGAGTTACCTGCAGCATCCCCTATCAGGTACCAAATTCTAGGTCAGCTATGTTTAGTTTCAGCATCAAAGGACAGAGACTCAAAATGACAATGGCTTAACCACGTTAGAAGTTTATTTCTGGCAGAAAATTCCAGAGGTTGGTAGTCAGAGCTCTGGCACGGGCACATGTCACTCTAATTCCCATCAGGAAGAAGAATTAACCAAAGGCTCAGCCTGCCCCCCAGAACCAGTATAGCATTTGAAGCAATCCTGCGGTTTTGTAGCCAGCCTCCTAAAAGGCGATTTGAAAAATGGAGCTCAGGGCCACTGAAATTCACAAACCTGCAGGGTTATAAATGATTACTATCATCCAAAAATATATTGAAGTAAGGCAACAAAGAGGATTTGAATGCAATGCAGAATTGCAGGAATCAGTTTTCAAGAGGTAGATTGGACTCGCCTTTAAATCACATGAAAAGCGGTAGAACTTCAACAATGATGCAGTTGGCCAAATTTTCATATGCGTTTTTTCCTGAATATATTCAGGAAAAAAATGCATACGTTCTTTTTGGACAACCAAACAAGTGGGCACTGCAAATCAGCACTAAAAGAAGTCTCACTTCGCATGGGTCAAAAGGCCCATCCTGCAAAAGTGTAAAAACCAGAAATGCAGGACAGGCCATGGAGAAGAGGGAGCCTTGTTAGGCTTACGGGCAGGATGTAAATTGCCAGCAGCCACTCTGGAGAACTGTATGATGTTTCCTAAAACATCTAAAAAAACAGACCTACAGCGCATAGGGCACTTCCACTCATGGGCGTATATTTTCCGAAAACCAAAAATGGAGAGGACTCAGGCACCCCAAAATTTATGGCTGTTCTGTTTACAAGAACCTCAACTTCTCTACACCTTACACATCCCAGGAAAGAGAAAAATGGATAAAGAAGTTGTGGTACTTATGTACAATGGAATATCACTCAGCCATGAAATAATGTCATAAGGCTAGTAGCATCATAATGACTGGATTTATGTATGATGATTCTAAGTGAAATGAGTCACACAGAAAAAGAAACTTATCATAAGATATCACTTATAGAAGGAACGTAAAAATCGCTACACATGAACTGAATTACAAAACAGAACAGATTCACACATTTAGAAAACACACTTATGCCTGCTTAAGGGGAAAGGTGATGTGGGGTGATGCATAAAATTAGAGTTTGAAATTAGCACAGATACCATTCCATAAACCAAATATATGAGTGAAGAGCTACTCGTTGCTCAATGAACTGGACTCAACACACCGTATTCACCGCAGAAGAGTATATCTGACTAGTAAGAATCTTAAAATGTATTTATTGATATCTCTCTTAAGTGAATCAAGTGGGTGTAAAGCGGCATAAACACAGCAGTGGAAATCAGCTAAACCTCATCATAAAAATAAATATATTCAGGAAAAACGCATACGCCCTTTTGGCCATCCAAACAAGCGCGAAATGCAAATCAGCACTACAAAGAATTCTCTCTTCACATTCGACGAAGGGGCCATCCTCGAAAAGTGTAAAACCAGAAATGCAGCACAGGACATGGAGAAAAAGGAGCCTTGTTACGCTGATGGAGGGGTGGGGGTATGTAAATAGCCAACGGCCACTCTGGAGAATTGTATGGTGTTTCCTAAAATATCTAAAAAACAGAGCTACAGAGCATATGGCACTTCCACTCTTGGGCGTATATCATGGGAAAACCAAAAATCGACAGGACACAGGCACCCCTACGTTTCATGCTGCTCTGTTTAGAAATGCCTCGACTTGGGTACAACTTACATGTCCTTGGAAGTAAAAAATTTATAAAGAAGATGTGGTATTTATGTACAATGGAATATTACTGAGCAATTAAATCAGTGAAATAAGGCCAGGTGCAGCAACTCGTGGAAGCTGAGGTACGATCATTCTAAGTGACATAAGTCAGACATAAAAAAGAGACTTATCATAAGGTACCACTTATAGATGCTATCTAAAAATGGCTATACATGAACTCAATTACAAAACAGAAACAGAGTCACACATCTAGAAAACACACTTATGGCTGCTAAAGGAGAATCATGGGGTGGGGTGATGCATAAACCAGGAGGTTGGAATTAGCATAGATACGGTTCCAGAAACAAAATAGGTAATCAACAGGACCTACTATATAGCTCAAACAGCTGGACTCAGCATACTGTTGTCACCGGAAAAGGATATTATAAGACTGGTAAGAATCTGTAAAAGAATTTATTGATGTCTCTCTTTAAGTGAATTAAGTGGATAGATGTAGAGCAGGAAGAAACACAGTATTGAAAATCAGCTATACCCCATTATAAAATTAAATAACAAGAACAACAACAACAAAAAAAGACAGTGAGAGAGAGAGAAATTCTTAAAAATTTGTTCAAGGGCTGTGATGCAACCTGGACTGAACACATCTAGACACACAGCTGGATGGGACCTAAGGCTCTACACTCATGGGTCTGAGAGGCTTGGTGAGGATGGGATAGCAAATGTTGCACTTTTAGAGTAATACTGCCTGGCCCCCATTCCATGGGTCCCATATCACCAGGTGCAGGAGACCCTTCCTACAGCTAAAATATGAATGGGACATCCAGAGGGTGGTACACCTTCTGTTCGGGAAGAGTTTGGGAAAGTCACATCATCTCCACTTCTCCTGGTATTCGGGTTCCCCAGCTCCTTTCCTTAGAGTGTCCTCACTTTGGGAAGGCAGCACACTCAACAGCCGGTTTTGCACAGCTTGGAATTTTCTGTGTGAAGGGGAATGGGAGGATGGACTGAGACAAAAGCCCTAGATGTTTGGACAGGCATATGCCACTCTAGTTTCCTAATCTGGAAGAAGAATTCCCCTATCCTTCAGGTGCCCCAGTAACTGGAATGGGTCTGGAGAAATCCTGCCCCTTTGTGGCTGCTTCCCTAAACAAGTTGAAAACTGGTGCTCAGGGGCACTGCAATTCAAAAACATGCAGGGTTGTAATTGACAACTCTAATGGAGTCATTTCTTGAGCCAAGTATTCGTAAAGGCCTTGTAAGCAAGGCCGAATTGCAGGAAAGGGATTTCAAGAGGTAGTTTGCACTCGCCATTAAAGCACTTGCAAAGCTGCTGAACATCGCCAATGATGCAGTTTGCCAAAAAGGCCGTATGCGTTATTCCTTAATATATTCAGAAAAAACCCTTACTCCATTTTTGGCCAATAAAACAGGCGGCAATGTAAATTAATACTACAAAGAGGTATCACTTCGCACCAGTCAGAATGGCCAAGCTCACAAAGTGTAAAACCTGAATTGCAGGACAGGGCGTGGAGAAAAGGGAACCCTGACAAGCTGATGGTGGGAATGTAAATTTCTAACAGCCACTGTGGAGAAGTGGGTGGTGATTCCTTAAAAATCTAAAAAACAGAGCTTAAGAGCATACGCTGCTTCCACTCCTGGGCCTGTATCTTGGAAATAAACGTAAATTGATAGGACCCAGGCACTCCAAGATGTATGCAACCCTGTTTACAAGAGCCTCTACTTGGAAGCTACCTAAAAGTCCTTGGAAGGAAGACTGGATAAAGAAATTATGGTAGACATGTACAACGGAACATTACTCAGCCATGAAATGGATGGAATAAGGCCATTTGTAGCCCCTCGGAAGGACACAGATACATTCATACTAAGTGTCATAAGTCAGACAATGATAAATATCATATAATATTACTTATTGGTGTAATCTAACAATTGATACAAAGGTACTATCTTACAACACAGAAACAGAGTCCCAGACTTAGAACACAAACTTATGGTTACCAAACTGGAAAGGTGTGTTGGAGGCATAAATCATGAGGTTGGAGTTAGTATATACATATTTACAGAGAGAAAACTTGTAATCAACATGGACCTGCTGTAGAGCACTTGGAACTCTTCTCAACACCCTTTACTAACCTCAATGGGAAAATAATTCCAAAAAGAATATATAGTCATCTCTGTATAAATGAATCATGTTGGTGTATATCAAAAATGAACACAACATGGTAAATCAACTATACTCCATTATAAATTTAAAATTAAATTATAGAAATGAAAACTGATCACTAAATTCGTTTAGTTGCTGTGAACGTGCTAGTGTCACATACCTGGACACAGACCCAATTTGGTCCCAAGGCTGGACTGTTGTGGGCCTGAGGACCTTGGGAGGATATGCCAGCTAATTCGACCCCTTGAACATGTAGTACCTGGTCCCCTCTGCATGGGATCACAATCTCCAGATCTAAGTGTGCCCTCATACTACTAAACCAACCCTCTGACACCCAAAGGATGGTGGACTCTCTGGGCTGGATGACATTTGGAAAATCACCTGGTCTCAACATATCCTGATGTTTGGGTTCGGACCTCCCGACTCCTTCGTTAGGGTCATCCCACTCTACAAGACAGCACCCTCAACAGGTGATTTTGCAGGGGTTTATACTTGTTCAGGGGATGAAGGGTAAGGGGGGGAGAAGGAATGGGACAGAAGCCCTTACATGTTTGGTCGGGCACATTCCACTCTAATTTAAAACCCAGGAACAGGACTTTCCCTACATCTAAGGTTGTGTCAGTAACCAGACAGGGACAGTAGAAATCCTGCAGCCTTCTGTTTCCCATAACAACAATTCTAAAACTGGACGTTATAGGCACTTCATATTCACAATGCCTGGGGAGCTGTAAATGACAACAGCCCTCAAAAAATGTCTTGGCGTAGGTAATCGAAATAGACTTCAAAACAAGGCAACCTTTCAATAACCCTTTTTCAAGGGGTAAATTTTACTCACACTGTTCAAAAAAAAAAGCACATATGAAGATGCTCACCATTGCTTTATGTTAGACAAACGCAAATCAGATGTACAAAGATGTATCACCTGGAACCACTCAGAATAGCCATCCTCAGAATGTCTAGAAACAATAAATGCTTCAGAGGGTGTGGAAAAAAGAGAAACCTACTACTTATTATTATTATTATTTTTTAATCTGCGTTGGGTCTTCGTTGCTGCGTGCGGCTTTTCTATAGTTGCAGCAAGCAGGGGCTACTCATCGTTGTGGTACGCAGCCTTCTGTTTGTGGTGGCTTCTCTTGTGGAGCACAGGCTCTAGGCACATAGGCTTCGGTAGTTGTGGCACGTGAGCTCAGTAGTTGTGGCTCGTGGGCTCTAGAGCACAGACTCAGTAGTTGTGGTGCATGGGCTTAGTTGCTCTGCGGCGTGTGGGATCTTCCTGGGCCAGGGCTCGAACCTGTGTGCCCTGCACTGGCAGGCGGATTCTTAACCACTGCACCACCAATACTATGTTACTGGTGGCAATGCCAATTGGTAACAGCCACTGTGGAGCACAGAATGGAGGTTACCAGAGTAAGCGGAAGTGGGAGGGATAAACTGGAAATTGGGATTGACATATACATACCACTATATATAAAAGAGATAACAAATAATGGCCTGCTGTATAGCACAGGGAACTCAATACTCTGTAATGACCTGTATGGGAAAGGAATCCAGAAAGGATTGGGTATATGTACAGCTGCTTCACTCTGCTATGCAGCAGAAAGTAACACACCATTGTAAATCAACTATACTCCAAAAAAATTGAAATTGAAATGAAATAAAATAAAATAAAATAGAGCTACCAGATGATGCAGCAAGTTCACTCCTGTGTGCATATCTGGAGGAAAGCATAAATCGAAAAGACACATCTTCCCCAATGTTCACTGCAACACTCTTTACAATAGCAAAGACATGGAAGCAACCAAAATGTCCATCAACATATGAATATAGGTAAAGAATATGTGATACATATATATATTATGGAATATGACTCAGCCATAAAATAGAAGAAAATAATTCCAATTGCAGTAACATGGATGGACCTAGAGATGATTGTACTAAGTGAAGTAAGTCAGACAAAGTAAGACAAATATTGTACGATATCACTTCTAGGTGGAAGCTAAAAATTGATACAAATGAACTAACTTACAAAACAGAGGCAGACTCACAGACTTGGAAAACAAACTTATGGTTACCAAAGGGGAAAGGTGGGGGTAGGGATAAATCAGGAACTTGGGGTAAGCATACGAATACTATTCTATATAACATAGATAAGCAACAAGGACCTACTGTATAGCACAGTGAACTCTACTCAATATTGTGGGAATACCTTTATCAGAAAAGAATCTGAAAAAGAATGAATATATGCATATGTGTAACTGAATCACTTGCTGTACAGCTGAAATGAACACAACATTGTAAATCAACTATACTCCAATAAAATTTAAATTACAAACTAAAGAAAATCACCTATATTTCAAAAGAAAAAAAATTCCCATATATTTTTATGGCTTGATAGCTTACATTTTTAGTGCTCAATATTATCCCATTCCCAGAATATATTAATACTATATCATTTCATTCACCTATTGGAGGACACCTTAGTTTCATTCACATTTTGGCAATATTGAATTAGGTGCTATAAATATCCATATGCAAGCTTTCATCTGGAAGTATGTTTTAAACTACTTTCAGTAAATATCCATGAGAACACTTGCCAGATTGTACAGTAACGGAATGTTCAATATTATAGCATGTGTCAATCAGATTACCAAAGTAGCTGTATTATTTTTCATTTCCACCAATAACAAATGACATTTCCTATTGTGCCAGATCCCCTACAGAATTTGTTCTTGTCATTGTTCACATTTTAGCCATTCTAATGGCTAAAATCATATGTAATTGTATCAGTAATTTGATTTTTCATGACAGCATATAATCTGGATTATTCTTCTGTATACTTATATGCATAGTGTCTATTTCCTTTGGTGAGGTGTCCTTAAAGTATATTGGTCCACATTTTATTTAGGCGGCTTTCATTTTTTTCTACCCAATCTGTGTTTGTTTTATTTATTTTTGTGCCTTATTGCATTAGCAAGGACTTGGAGTAAAATATGGAAAAGGAGTCATGAAAGGGGACATCCTTGCTTTTACCTGAACTTAGTGGAAAAGCTTCATGTTTTTGACTATTAATCATGATGTAAGATAAAGTTTCCTGTAGATCTTTGTTATCAACTTGAGAAAGTTCCAGTCTATTTCTTTAACTGAGAGCTTTTATGAAGAATGGGTGTTAGATTTTTTCAAAGGTCTTCTGAATCTATTGATATGCTAATGATTGTCTTTAGGGTGTTGATATGATGGATATAATTATTTGATTTTAGAATGTTGAATCAGCCTTGCATTCCTGGGATTATTCCCTCTCATTCATGATATAAAATTCTCTCAAAATATTGTTGGATTCGATTTGTTAATATTTTGTTGAGGATTTTTGCATTGATGTTCCTGAGAGATATTGGTCAGTTTCCTTTACTATTCATATGTTCCTCTAAGTTGGGATGTTGTGGATTTAGTGTCAGACATTCATTTGGGGAGATTCTCAGTCATTTTTTAAAAAATATTTTCTGTTCTTTGTTATCTTTATTCTCCTCCTGCTATACCCATTATGTATAGGTCACAGCATTTTCATTGTTCCACAATTATTGACTACTCTGTTCTGTTGATTTCTTTCCTGCCCATTTTCTCTTTTCTTTTGAGATTTAAAGGTTTCTCTTGATATGTCTTCAAGCTCACAGATATTTCTCCTCAGCCAGCTCTTTGACTGCTAAAACAAAATATGAGAGACTTGGTATTTTATAAACAACAGAATATTTTTTGCTTTCTCATAATTGCTGAGGCTGAAAAGTTCAAGAACAAGTTACCAGGGGCTTCTCTGGTGGCACAGTGGTTAAGAATCTGCCTACCAATAAAGGGGACATGGGTTCGAGCCCTGGTCCAGGAAGATCCCACATGCCAAGGAACAACTAAGCCCATGCACCACAAATACTGAGCCTGTACTCTAGAGCTCACAGGCCACAACTACTGAGCCCGTGTGCCACAACTACTGAAAACCGCATGCCTAGAGCCCATGCTCCGCAACAACAGAAGCCACGCAATGAGAATCCCGCACACTGCAACAAAGAGCCAATGCAGCCAAAAATTAACTAATTAATTAATTAATTAGTTAATTTTTTTAAAAAAGAACAAGTTGCCAGCTGACTTAGTGTCTGGTGAGGGAACAATATCTGGTTCATAATGTGGGTCTTCTCGCTCGGCAATGAAATCATGTGATGGGCATGAGATCTTCTGTGTGCTACATTTATTAGGTCACTAATCCCATGTTTCAGGTCTCTGGCCTCATGACCTAATAACCTCCCAAAAGCCCCACCTCCTAATACTATCAACATGGGAGCTTTGTTTCAAAATTTTAAAATTAGAGGTACAAAATGTTTACACCATAACAGGGACCACAGAGTTAACTGATTTTCCTTTCATGTTAAAGGTTTGCACATTTATATTTATTTTATAATCCCAAAACCCTTGTTGCTGTTTTTTTAAGATTCTTTTCCCATATATGCCAGTACACACCACTGTTCCCTGTGCTATAAAGCAGGTCCTTACCAATACTTATCTATTTTATACATACTAGTGTGTATAGGTCAGTCCCAATCTCCCAATTTATCCCTTCCCCACTTATCCCCTGGTAACCATAAGTTTGTTTTCTATATCCATGACTCTATTTCTGTTGTGTAAATTAGTTCATTTTTACCTTTTTTTTCTTTTTTAGATTCCCCATATATGCACTATCAAATGATACCTATCTTACTGTGTCTGACTTGCTTCATTCAGTATAACAATCTCTAGGTCCAACCATGTTGCTACAAAACCCTTAATTGTTAAGGCTAACTCTCAATTTTTTCCAGTATCATCAGCAATTCTTTCTGGCAGACATGTGATAACACTTTTCAAACAGGAATATTGAGACCAAGTCTCCTGGCCTGCAAACAAACAAAACATCATTCATATAGTGAAAACTTTGCACATCAAAGGATGAAAGCACTTGGTCTAAATCCCTTTGCACCCACTGCTGACAGAGGGCAGAGGAGTTTGACTCACTAATCTTCCTTACATGCACTTCTTCCTAATGAGGTATTCCATCTAAAACTTATAAGAAGCGGGAATGCATCATGGAACACACCAATCTCTACTACAGATTCTGAAGCAGCAAAAAAACAAACAAAAAAAACCATGATGAATCCATCCAAAGATTCGGTCCACATTGTTACAATAGTTTCCCCCGCACTGTGAACCCTTTTCAAACCCTATCACTTGAAGCTACTTTTATTTTTTTCAACAAAAATAATGTTAATCTGCAGTCACACACTCCAGTAATATTACACTATCCCTTGTGCAAGTATGTAGGGATTCGAGGAGCTATGGGAGGCTATCATGAGAGGTTGCCTAGAGTAATTAGGACATTTCATTTAATGTTGGCTTTTCTCCCTAAGATGTCTGCTGTCCTCTTCTTTTTGTAGCTACTAGCATTGAGAAAGTGACCAAGATAAGGCCCTTCTCTTTTACTGCCCATGAATGCCGCTGTGATTAACCCCACAGATGTTCGTGCTTCCAGAAACCCCTGAACCTACTGACCCCCTATGCATGGCATGACATAGATAAGGATGGTGACATGTAGACTTGCATAGAACATGCTATAAAATTTTCCAGTCTTCCCTTCCTCATAATTCCAAAGAATAGATTTATTTGGGTTTCTGCTTAATGATGATGGAGTTGGTACATAAGTTGAGGGAGGTATCAGGGCACACCAAAAGAGAGGGTAACTGCACAGAAAATACAAGCAGGTATATTTCTGTGTACTTTCAAGCAGCTTATTTGCTATATCAACCATGATGACATGTTGACCCTCTTTCTACTAGTACTACAACATACATAAAGGATATTTAGGCTGCTTGTTTTTATCCCAACCACTCTCAATTGATCTGCATTCACACAACGGACAATGAAGGGCCCTTTCTACCATCTTAACCAATACTTGAGAAATAGAAAATGTCCAGATTTTTCCAGGGATTATTTTCATATTCCCCAATCAGGCCTATGAAGGAATCTTACCTATTTTGTTTAATGAAGTCATATCTCTGACAGCACCCCATCATCAACAAAACTGGAAAGAAATTTGAAGGGTCTTAGATTTTACCATATTTGAAATTCCAATATTTTAGCCTGACACGTTTTTGGATTTTAGAAAAAAAATATTTTAAATGAGACAAAAAATCATTTTTATGACACAAAAAGACAGCAAGAGTTTTATATTTTTATCTGTTCCACTTGCACACAAAAGTCTCATGGGGTTATGTAAAGCAGTCCTGTTGTGTGCTGTGCATGGTGCAAGTATGGATTAAAGCTTAGGAATCTTAAGCTTCAGTCACTTGAAACTTTTAAATTAGGATGCAAGCAATCCTGTCCAACATTTGAACAGAGCAAGACACTGTCTTTATTTTATTTGTCAGGTAATTAATCTGTCTTTTGCCCCAAGGACAGAAACAACTGGCATCTTCCATTGATGTGTTGTACAAAAATCTTTGAACACAGAGTGCAAGCAGAGGCTGATACAAGATGTGAAAAAAAAATGAGAGACCCTTGTGGCATTTTCTCCTAACTTATTGCAATCTCCCATTTAAAATGTGGGAATAGTCAATCTTCTGAGAGAAAAGGCCCAAGGAAGGTTTTTGCTTCTGTGGAATAATGGGATTGCTAAAGATTTCAGGAGGCAAGACGAATTAGTGAGAATGACCATGAGAAATCAGAGAAAACTCAGATCCATGGATGAAGTGATGTTTACCTCTGTGAATCAATGAGAAGTAGGAGCAAATTAAAAGAATGCTGAAATGCACACTGTAGTCACCCCCAAGCCTGGCTTAGGGGAAGGATATAAGGTAAGGGGATGGGCGTTCACTCATGTTGATGAGCGTGTACTTCATGTACCAGAAGGGTCTAGGCACTCTGGGGTACAGCAAGCAGTGCACGATACAGCAGCTCCCTGGCAAAGCTGGTGATGCACAGGGAGAGCAGGCACACCCATGCGTGCAGAGGTTCCAGGACGGGAGCTGGGGCACAGCCAGCCAGGAGGGTGTGAAAGCGGAGGATCTGAGCCTTCTTGAGAAAGGCAGACACAGAGGATGGATGAGAAACAAAGACCAGATGAAATATGGATTTGAAAAACACACCCTGCTCTTGAAATTGGGGTGGGAGGCACCCCAGATTTGAGTCTTCTTACTCCCCAGTACCTAGTGCTTTGGCATTTGCCCAATTACTTATAAAATTTACTGATAATATCTAACCCATAGAATACTGCATTTGTAGTGGCATTGCGTGTTAATGCTTCTATAGTGGAAAAATCTTTTCTACAAGAAAAATGTACACTATCTGAAATAAATTAAAACCCCTCTTTATAATGTACTATATCGGACTTCCCTGGTGGCGCAGTAGTTAAGAATATGCCTGCCAACGCAGGGGACATGGGTTCGAGGCCTGGTCAGGGAAGATCCCACATGTCGTGGTGTAGCTATGCCCATGCGCCACAGCTACTGAGCCTGCAGGCCACAACTACTGAAGCCCGCGCACCTAGAGCCGGTGCTCCACAACAAGCGCAGCAAGAGAAGCCACCGCAATGAGAAGCCCACACACCGCAACAAAGAGTAGACCCCGCTCGCCACAGCTAGAGAAAGCCCGCGCATAGCAACGAAGACCCAACGCAGCCACAATTTAATTAATTAATTAATTAATTATTTTTAAAAAGTACTATATCCTTCTGTACAACTTCTCTGAGAAGAACAGAGAGATGGTGTGGGAGAGTGAGAAAGACCAATATTTAGTGCACATCTCTCATGCAGGTGCTCTGCTGGCTCAGATATATTTATCCCCACTTTACAAAGGAGGAAATAAGCTCAGAGAGGTTTTGTAATTTTCCCAAAGCCAAACAGCTATTGAGTGGCAGAACCAAGATCTGAACCAAGTCTGTTACCTTCAAAGCCTAAGTCCTCATCACAACAAAACTCAATTAATATTTACATTTATCGAATTACATTGCAACCTGGGGAGTACTTGGCACAATCCTGAATAAGAGTGAGAAAGAAAGAAATAGCATTGTTCCTACAGTCAACCAAAATTTTTGGAGCAGCTGCTAAATGCCTGGCCCTTTTTGGGGTTCAGCAGTGATCACGACAGGAAGAGTCCTGCTTTCATGAACCAAGTAGGGGGGAGGAGAAACGGGTGCAACTTGGGTAAGGGATTTCACCTTGCTAGGCCTCTGTTTTCTCATCTGGAAAATGGGATGGGTGTTCCTCATTTTCTGGGATTGTCCAGCTGGACACTGTCTGATTCCATAAGAAGCATTTGTTTTCCTGTTTCTTTAAAATTCATTCAGGCCATGAGCCATGATGAATGTTGTTAGCTGCTCCCCAAATCACTCTATTCCCACCCTCTTCCTGTGATCAGGTCTTTCCCGAAACATGACTCACAATCAGTCAAGTCACAGAACCTAAGGGGCACCGAGCAGAAAAATCCCAACCCTTGCTTCTCAGGAGCTCTGCGGTCTACCTGCCAGGTAAACTTAACTCACCTGGCAAAAGGTGGCCATCCCTGGTTTCACATCAACATGGTCTCAGGCACAAACCTCCTTTTTTTTCCATTTTGTCTTTAAGTTACTTGTTGAAACAACTGTACAAATATGACAAAGGTATAAAATCAGGCATCTTCTGTCCCCAGTGCCTACTAATACATGATTTTCTGCCACTTTAATGATAAAGATAGAACATTTCAACATTCTGCTGCCCTTATTATTTGTCATTTTTGTTGATATTTCTATTGAATACATCTTTCAATATTTTAACAATGGAACATTTATTTAGGTTGTTCCAGACCCAGCCTTTAGTGGTAAAGGATGTGTTGTTATATTTCTGTTTCCCTTAAAAATCATTATCCTATTTAAATGGATTAAGTCAATTCTATAGGCATTTATCTTATGATATTGATGAAATGAATACAGAGGGCAGTAGTACAAGTTGATTGCACTTGAGAACCTCTATTAGCACAGTTAAGTATAAATATTACCTATATGTAAACCAAAGTACATGCTGAGTGAGATTCTCCGACTCTTTTTCACTGTCTGCCCCTCAAGCCTGTGAGAAATGGAATATTTCTTGCCATCTCAGTAAACAAAGGATGTCACAGTCATCAGTCCTTGAAGCCTTCCAGTGGGAGCCGCGGGCCCTGAGGAACTCAGGATATGCAAATACAGAAGGCAGGCCCCAGAGCGCTGAGGTGCATATGAAAGGAAGGAATTCAGTGAGCCCAGACTCTGGCATCTTCTCAAACAAAGAAAAGCGCTACATTCCTCAGGTCGGAGAGCTGGTTTTCCTTAGTTCACAATCACCTTTTGATACTCCCCATTACCTGCTCCAGTCCCCTGCCCTGTCCCCTCCCCCCGGTACTTTAGCTCAGGGAGGAAGGAGCGCAGAGGGACTCGGCTGAATAAGGGGCCTGCGAGCCTCGGGAGGAGTTTTCAGCCGCTTGCCCTGCAGTCGGGAGGAGGGGCGCTGACGCTGCAGCTGGACCCTGCGCCTCCCTTGCCCCGTTTCCCCTCAGGACGCTCAGGCCAACCACCTCCCCACGCCCCCCAGGCCCCGCGAGCCAGGCCGAGGGCAGGGGTGAGAGGAGGGACCGAAGTTCCCCGGGGCCAGACACTGGGGGCCGCTCTTTCTGCACAGCAGCGGTGGGTGGCAGCGAACCCCTGCCCCTCAGAAGCTGGTCTTGCGCTGCCGCCCGGGAACCGGACCAGGCGGAGGGTAGGCGCCCACTTACCCGGCCCGCCATCCGCACGACTGTCGCGGCTTCGGCCGCCGGGGCCCCTCCACAGCCGGCAGCCTCAGTGAGGCCGCCCTCCCTTCGGGCTCCGGGGCAGTTCCGTGACGGCGGAGGGAAGAGACCCCGAGCCGAGGGTTCCAGCTCTGCGGAAACGCGGGCTCCGTTCTGGGCGCAGGGGGTGGGACGGCTTTACACCGAGGCCTTCCGGGAGGGAGGGGACGCCAGGGGAGGGAGCAGCCGGGAGCGCAGGGCCCCAGCGGGGTTCCTGGAGGGGCGGCCCGGCCTGGGGGCCCCGCCCACTGCGACCGCAGCCCAGGCCTGTTTCCTGGAATCCTACACAAAAATGTTAGAAAGATACACGGTCTATAGTAAATATTCACAAATGATTGTTGCTGCTGTGTTTACTATCCTATTAAAGGTGTAAAATCCATAAAACACTTTAAGTTCAAAAGTAAATATGAATTTTTACCTTTCTAATTATGTCTCTGCTATTCACAGTTGTCGTTAATGAATCAGAGACTGTGGCATCGCTAGTTAAAAATGAGCTTGTTAAAAAAAATAGAACTCAGGCCCACCGGACCTACTGAATCACAATCTGAACTTTTACAATCTTCCCAGTGTACTTGTGTACCCATGAAGAGTTGAAAGGTACATTTCTACCTCGACATGTATTTTCTGTCTGAGCCGTATGCACATTTTATCCAATTTGATATAAATAAAACACTCAAAAATGCATATGCCTGTGTTGAAACCATCATTTTACCATTTCTTTTCCAGATAAGTATAGTCTCTATACTGGTTTTGTGGATCACATGCCACACTCTTTTCTTGTAGTTAGAAATAAGGTAGAGAAAGTTACTTTGTAATATTTATTTATTTATTTATTTATTTATTTATTTATTAGTGGATAATTGAAGACACTTTTCTAAATTAAAACCAGTTTTCTTAACTTGCTGTTTTCTTCTTGGGTCACATTATGAATTCTTCCCGTGGCCACATGGCATGTGTATTTTTAATTTCAGGGACTGCTGACATTCCAGGATATGGCCGTAGACTTCTCTCAAGAGGAGTGAGAATGCCTGGACCAAGATCAGTGTAAATTGTACAGGAATGTGATGTTAGAGAAGTATAGGAACCTACTCTCCTTGGGTGAGGATACCTTCCTTCCAGAATTCCTTATCCAACCACAGGGTTTAGAGTCCTTCATTTGTAGAATGTCTCCTGGAATCTTCTGCTTCCTACAGTAGGGTTCCAGATTGCAATGTTTCAGGAAAGATTGGGAGTTTGTGGGTATAATTTATCTTATTCTTTTAAAATTGCAGCCTCCCTCAGCCGCATAGCACAGGGAGAGCAGCTTGGTGCTTTGTGACCACCTAGGGTGGGGGATAGGGAGGGTGGGAGGAAGGGAGATGCAAGAGGGAAGAAATATGGGAACATATGCATATGTATAACTGATTCACTTTGTTAAAAAGCAGAAAATAACACATCATTGTAAAGCAATTATACTCCAATAAAGATGTTAAGAAAATAATTTTAAAAATAATAAAATTGCAGCCTCCATTTTAATATACTTTGTAACTGCTTGGGATGTGTCTATAGGAACTGTGTACTATACGCTTCTGTTATAGTCCTTACAGTATTTTATTTTCTTATTTTCTGTAACAATTTTCCATGGAATCTTTGGGCTTAAGGTATACTAAAAGGGAGACTTCGATTCTGGGACTTCCCTGGTGATGCAATGGTTAAGAATTCGCCTGCCAATGCAGGGGACACGGGTTCGATCCCCAGTCTGGGAAGATCCCACGTGCCACGGAACAACTAAGCCAGTGGGCCACAACTACTGAGCCTGTGCGCCAAAACTACTGAAGCCGGTGCGCCTTGAGCCCGTGTGCCATTTAGTTTTTGGAGAATAAAACCACCTCTGAGTGATGAAAATTTAGACCAGCTAGTCAAAATGCTTTATCACCTGTTCTTCTAAAACACTGATCAATGGAACAAGTTTTACGAGGGATAACAGTATAATTGTATTCTGGAGTTCATTTGGGCAATATGGTTTATGACCTTGATGCTGCATCACGACATTTCAATAGCATAACTGCTATTAATTATCTGTTTGTTCAACAATTAAAGTCACATGTGATCTGAGTTCAGACTGGAGTCATCCTGGTTGCTTGCTGTCTAATGCAGATTTCTTCCAGTGTGAAAGGACAAGAGCAATATGGCTTACTTTACAAAATGCCTGCAAGCTAAATGATGGTATAATCTACATTCAATTAATTTATACATACACTACTGTAGAACCGGGTTTGTTACGCTGGCAGTGCCCGGTAATTATGTAAAACTGAAACCTTTATCTGCACTGGTTCAAGTCCTCTTCCTAAGAATACATTTATAATCAACATTCTTTCACAAGTGACCCATTTTAATTCACCATAGCATTCCTCATATTAACTTAATGGAAAAGCCTAGGCTATATACAAATCCAGAAAGGGCCAAAATTCATCAGCCCCCATGGATTATTGCAACCCATTGCTGAGGCATTTAAATTTCTTATTAAAGAACCATTATGTCCATTAACATCATCAATTTATATATTATTGCCCCAATGCTAGCCTTAACCCTGGCTCTCACAACATGAATTCCTCTTCCCATATCTTATCCACTAATTAATATAAATGTAGGCATATTATTTATATTAGCCATATCACACCTAGCCATTTATTCCATCCTCAGATCTGGATGAGCTTCACATTCAAAATACTCACTCACTGGAGCCCTAGGGACAGTAGAACATACAATCTCATATGAAGTAATGTAGCAGTTATTCTATTCTCAGTCTTACTGATAAATGGATCATTTACACTTTCAACAGTAATTATTACACGAGAACACCTATGACTAATTTTCTCCGGACCCCTACCCAGAATTTGATGATCTCCGCAGTAGCAGAAATCCAATGAAGCCCCACTTGATTTAACAGAAGTAGAATCAAAACCTGTATATGTCTTCAATGTAGAAAATGTAGCAGGCCCACTCACCCCGTCCTTCCTAGAGAATAAGTCAATTTCCTTACAATAAACATTTCCACAACAATCTATTTTTAGGAGCATTCGACAATCCCTAGGTGCCAGAATTATAGATTCTTTCATCTTGTGAATATAGTTTTTTTAAAAAAATAATTTTTATAGTTTTACTACCTTTAAACAAAATGTACTCCATTGCTGTGGAATATTCTTCATAGGAGTGTGCATAGTTCATTTCTGCATTCACTTGTGATGGCCTTCAGGTTCTTTCAGGTTTGGCTCCTGTGGCTACAGAGTCCATGTCCGTGTGTCCTGGTGCAGGGCTGTGGGGTTTGTGTTCACCTGGGAGGAACTGTGTGGGTCGGTGTGCACGGACTTCGTTCTCTGAGGCCCGATTGTTTCAGAAGTGGTTGCACCACCCGCTGCGCACCAGGCTCTCCATTGCTCCACATCCTGGTCATATTTGGTACTGTGTCTTCATGTCTGCCATTCTGGTAGGTGTGTGCACAGTAGTTTTCTTATGGTTTTAATCCGTCGGTTGTTAGTGATGTATCCATGGACTACTTCCTGTTGTTTTTTAAAAAGTTTTAAAAATTGTGGTCAAATACACAAAACATAAACTTTACTATCTTAACCATTTTTAAGTGCACATTTCAGGGTCAAGAAGTAATTCACACTGTTGTGCAAACCTGACCGCTATCGTCCTCCAGAACTTTTCCATCTTGCAAAATTGAAACAGTCCCCATTAAACACTCAGTCCCCATTGTCCCTCCCTCAGCCCCTGGCACTCAACATCTTACATTCTGTCTCTATGTTTCCGACTGCTCTAGGGGCCTTGTATGAGTGGATCAAGCACTGTTTGTTTTTTTGTGTCTAGCTTACATCACTGAGCATAATGCCCTCAAGGTTCATCCCTGCTGCAGCCTGTGTCAGAATTGCCTTCCTTTTTAGGCTGAATAACATTCCCTTGTATTGATGGACCATGTTTTTCTTCTCCATTTGTCCATTAGTGGACACATGTAATATCTACATTCATTTCTCCTGTCATAATATTTGTGGAATAACGTCAGAAAGTCCTATGAATCAAAAGTCATTTGCCATTAACTTTTTTCTTAAGCTTTTTATTGTGAAAAACATCAAAGCTAAGAAAAGGGAAAAATACATGTCAGCTTCACTTGTGTTCAGGACTTAATGCTTTACAGATTCACTTTATGGATTCACTTTATTCCCTGTGTGTGTGCTATGTATATGCGTGTGTATGTGCCTGTTTGCATACATATGCTGTGCATTCTGGGTAGGGGTCCAGAGAAAATTAGTCATAGGTGTTCTCGTGCATAGGTATGAGCACTTGCACACGTTAGTTAGTGTGCACTTGCTCATGTTAATGTGTTCATGGGCATATGCGTGCATGTGTGTTCATATGCTAGTGTGTGAATATATTTGTGCTGTGCACCTGCACATGTTTGTGTGTGTGCTGTGCCTGCCTGTGTGCACAACTGTGTGTGTGCTGGAACCACTTGCAGATATATCCACATGCAGCTGCTCTAACAATCCTGCGTAGCCACGTAAAGGTCACAGATCTCGGGGATTTAAATGGATGGAGCAGGATGTCCTGACACAGAGTCTGTCTTCCAATGACTGTCACTGTCTCAGTAACATCCTTCACACCTTGTTTAAGCCCCATTCAGGGTCCAGTTTAGACACGCATTACATTCAGTCACCTGACCCAGGTCCCCTAAATCTACAATGTCACAGTTGGAGAGCCCGGCCAAGGCTGGGGGTGCTTCTCCTATTGACCTGGCCTCCAGGCCCTGCACTTGGCTCCTGTGTTCCCATCTCTCAGCCAGGCCCTGACTTGGATGGGGCCACCGCCTCTTTCCTCACAGGGTCCCATCGCCCAGTCAAGGGGGCTCATTCTCCCAATCTCAGCATCAGGAGTGGGGGCGTGACCGACCCCACTGGGTCTCCTTCATGTGAGACCTTGTGCTTTTGAAAGAGCAGGTGCCCTGCCCTCGTGGGTGGGGGCTGGGTGGTGACATGTGGCCCACGATGGGCAGGCGGGTCACCAGGTGGGGGGAGCCAGTTTGCCAGGAGTTCCACGGTGGGTTCTCCTCTCCAACGGCTTCTGTGCCCCTACCTCTCCCCGTGCCTCCCCTCGAAGACAGCGCAGTGCCCGGGACCAGAGCCATTGGAACCGTCAGCCACCGCCCCCTCTACACACACAAACACGCACATGCACACACACACGCACACACTGCAGAGAAGCAGGACCTGAGTGCAGGGCTCTCAGCAGCCCTGAGCGCCGCCCCCGGAATCAGCCAGCGGAATGGACAGACAGGATCTCCCGGCCCGGACCATGCAGGACTGTCCTGCCTGGGCTTCTAGTGCGGCCGCCTCCTTCTGGAAGCCTGGGAGGCTGGAATCAGGCCACTTCTTGTCTGTCCTGGCAGCAGACAGGGCTGCACTCTAAGAAGTTCGTGGCTCACCCGTGGATCCTGACCATCAGGTGGCCAGAGATATTGGTAACATTTCGGTTTTGCCTGTTGAAATGTTTAATGAGAAAGATTTGGTTCAGTTTCCTGGTGTGGGTGTCCAAAGATGAGAGACCCATGTGTGTGATCTGTACCTCCTATGAAATCAGCCCTAAGCTAGTTTAAACATAATCAAGTTCTGTCTACACGGTAGATTTAGACCTCTGCATGTCCTGTCTATTGATCATGTTTAGAGCTGACCATGTGTTGTCTATAATAAGAAGATTTAGACCTGACCATATTCTGTGTATGCTAGGACTCTGGGAACCTGGGTAGAAACCCGGCCTGGCCTCAGGACTGGGAAGCTCCATGCCTGCATCTGAAGGTCAGTGCTTAGATGTCTGGGGTCTGGAGCTGAGGTGGGCTTGTCTTCGTAACAGCCTCTCTTCTGAGTGTGGTTACCTGGTCCTCCCAAGGGTCAGTGCTATTGTCAGGGCCTTAGTCTTAATCCCTGCAAGTTTCACCTTCCCTGGGGCTCATGGAGAATCCACAGGAGGGCTACCTGGCAATAATTCCAATTCACCAGCACGTGCATGGTGCGTAGGGAGGCAGGTTTAGCTGGTGAATTGATTGCAGGGCACGCAGATCGGGCAAAAGACCAATGGGTAACAGCTGAAGCTGCTGTTGAGCTCTCCTTCCAGTCTACCGTCCCCACTCAGCAGAGTCCAGAGCTGCCCCTCGGCTTTCAGCCCTGCTGTCCTGTGAGTTTTCTCAACATGTAAGTGAGATGAGAAAGGACTGAGCCTGCCAGAACAAAGGTCATGTGTTCAAGTCTAGCATGAAACCTTTAAAAACAGGTAAAATCAACAGAACCAAAGTGAAAAGAGGAGGACTTCTCTGGTACAAGTGTGGGGAGAGGAGACCCACCTGCCACTTTTTCCCATCCCAGGAGGTCCCAGGAACACAGCATGTTTCCACATTAGGGGAGCCACCAGCAGAGCCATGGTGTCCTGACCAAGGGGACACGTCACACCAGGTGCAGGTTCTGGGGAGGTGAGGTCACCCTGGAGACTGTGCATGTGTGACCCAAGTTGGGGGAGTCTGGGGAGGGTGGTTCCCCCTGGGACTGTGGACATGTGACTCAGGTGGAGGGGTCTGAGTAGAAGGGGTCACCTGTTGAGAGACAACGTGTGACTTTAGGTGCAGGGTCTGGGGAGGTGGGTCACCCTGGTGAGTGTGGATGTGTGACCCAGGTATAGGGTGTGGGAACTGTGTGGGTCTCACCACATCTGCAAGTGTCAGAATCACATGTATGGGAAGACTACATATGTGCTCTATGCCTGCAGTATACCCCGTTCCCTTTGAGATTTCCAACCTCTGCATTAAGGGTGTTGCCCTGATTAACCTGTGGTTCCTTTTCTTCTCTTAATCTTGTCACGTTCATATGAGGTCAGGCATGTTTCAGTGGGTTGCTGCTCTGTGTTCTGGTGAGTAACAACACTTGGTTGTATCATATTAATATCATCACATGTCATAAGTCTAATATATGGGGGTCACCACTGCCTGGGTCCCCCTGGACAGAGGTCAGGTGTGCACAGACTAACCCCCCCCCAAGAATGGTCTCCCACATGCTCTGTGAGGGTACCGTGATGGCCCCTAAGGTAGGGGACTGTGTCTGGGCCTCCGACATTTGTGATGAAGGGGAGTCGAAATGGAATCTCAATTAACAAGACATATTTTAAGAATTTATTTTAAGTGAAATAAAACACACGTCACATACCCTTTACCATCATCACCATTTTAAGTGCACGTTTCTGAGGCATCAGATCTATTCACTTTCTCGTGGAGCCATCACCACCATTCCTAGAACTTTTCATCTTGCAAAACTAAAATTCCACAACCATGAACGTCTCACTCCCCATTCCCTCCCACTGCCCCTGGCACCGATATCCACTTCAGTCCCTGAGTTGTCGACTCCAGGGTACCCACTGGAGTGGAATCCTGCAGTGTTTGCTGATGGGTCACTTTGGAAGAGCTGACTTTCAGTCTGAAGTTCTGCCTGTTTGCATCTGAAGAAGCTGCATTTAAGGAGAGGGTGTATGAGAAAGGGGGTGTATGAGGGACAAAGGTGTCCGAGGTGCATATGAGCCAGGACCTGACCAGCTGCTTTTTGGGTCCTCTGGTTCCATCTCTTGGTCTGTGCCTCATCTGCATCATCACTGTCCCCTCTGGCACCCCTGGGGTGTTGTTGTCTGAGTGAGATTCCCCTGGTGCCCCTGCTCTCCTCCCCTCCTCCTGCTGGTTGGGGAGGGAACTGCTTGCTGTGTGGTCTCTACTCCTGAGGCACGAAGGACCCTGCAGCGTGGACCTGCAGAGTGTGGGTGTGGGCCCAAGAGCATGGGGCCCACACAGGACACTACATCGGGGCATGACAAATGCTAGGGCTGCCTCCTCACTGACAGGGAATGTTGCCAAGATGCTGCTTGGGAGGGCGTGGTGGGTGTCCTGGGACCCTAGAGGCCCCATTCCTATCGTGGAGCTTGGAGGGTGCATCCCCATGGGCTCCAGATTCACCCCATATCTCAGCCTCTGTCCTGTCTTTGAACTCAGGAAAACGAGCTCTCTTGTCCACAACATAGGCCTGGTCCTGTTGGTATTAGGATTCTTTAATTTAGGCGTCCTGGGATAGCAGTTCATTTTAGGCCTGAGAAGGAAGAGCTCAGGAGTGTACAACAATTTCAGATGAAACTAATATTCAATGACTATCTCTAACTACTCAGTTGTTGACTTCTATTAGTCAGTATTCCCCTGGTTTTAGCTCTGATGTGGGGATTACAGAGCAGTCAACATTTAAATCTTCATGATCTGTGTATTTGTAGCTTCAGTATCATTACTGATCCATGTTTTTTTATGGTTTAGGAAGAGTTATTGATTTCATGTATCATATAAATGATTCACAATGATGATAGAGCAGCTAAGATTACAATAATGGTTAGTAAATTGTTCACATTTTCTCTACCTGTGCATCTATTGTATATATATGAGTTAGTTTAGATGTCAATATTAGTGAAAATATAGAGGACTAGAGAACTTACTTTAAAAATCACTATTGTGTGCTGATGAAAATGTGCAAGTTCTTCCACAATCGTTGATGTTGTGTCTTGAGAGCCTAGATGAAATTGATATACCTTAGTGATATACAGGATTTTAGCCTGTGATTTAACTTTGACAAAGCTACATCACTTTTTACTTTTATCTCATTTATTGAGAAAGACATAATTGTTATGCTGTTGGCTTGAAACTGGTTGAAAAGGACTTGAGTCCTTCCTTACTTTACATTTACATAGGTAGGATCCTGAAACATAGGATATGGTGGAGGGCATCCGTGTAACCATTCTAGGTTAGGAGTAGCAGTTTCCACTGCTAAGACTTCTTGTTTAGACGCAAATGGTTTTCAAAGTATGAAGATTAATAGCATGACTGCTGCTACTGAGATGAATGAGCCTAAAGACAAAACACTTCATGTTGTGTGTGCCTCAGGGTACTCAGACTAATGTAGTGACATCCCTGAGAGGCCAAGAAAGTGCTGCAGGAAGTCATATTTACTACTACAAATATACCTGTGAAGTGAATTTTTGCTCATGCTGAGTTAACTGTATAAGCCGAGAATTGTGGGAATCGGTGTAGGAAGCCTCCTATAATAGTGAAGACTGCTCCCATGGACATTAGGTCATGGAAGTGTGCTACTACATAGTATGTATCCTGGAGGACAATGTCTGGGGATGAGTTGGCTAAGATGATTCCTGTCAAACCACCTACTATAAAAAGAAAAACTAAAGCCTAAAACTCATAATATAGTGGGAGGTCATATAATATTACCTCCATGAACAGTTGCTAACCAGGGACTTCCCTTGTGACACAGTGGTTAAGATTTCGCCTGCCAATGCAGGGGACACGTGTTCGAGCCCCCGTCTGGGAAGATTCCACATGCCATGGAGCAAAAAGCCCATGCGATGCAACTACTGAGCCTGCCCTCTAGAGCCCACAACCCACAACTACTGAAGCCCACGCGCCTAGAGGACATGCTCTGCAACAAGAGAAGCCACTGCAATGAAAAGGCCGCGCACCACAATGAAGAGTAGCTTCAAGTCATCGCAAGCAGAGAAAGCCCACGTGCAGCAACCAAGACACAGCGCAGCCAGAAAAAAAAAATTAAAAATAAAAAATTGAAGAAAGAGTCGCTAATCAGCTAGATACTTTTACTCCTGTAGGGATAGAAGTAATTACGGTAGCTGATGCAAAGTATGCTCCTGAGTTGACAGCTATCCCTATGGTAAATATATGATGGGCCAACAAGAGAAATCCTAAAAAGCCAGTAGACATGACTCATACTATTCCTAAATAGCTGAAAGGCAATTTTTGTCCTAAATAGTATGTAATGATATGCGAGTTTATAACAAACCCTTGTAGGCCATGAATACAGACTTCAGGGTGACGAAAGAATCAAAATAGGTGTTGGTATAGGATTCTGTCTCCTCCTGAAGGGTCAAAGAAAGTAATGTTTAGATTTCTATCTCTTAACAGTATGGCAATTCTGGCTGCTCGGACTGACATTGGTAATTATAGTAATATGGCTATAGTTGGGGAAGATTAAACTAATAGTGGTGTTTGGTATTGGGATATGACTGCTGGCTTTATATGAAAGACTATAGTAATAAAAGTAATAATACCAAGAATTGAAGAGATACCTGCTAAATGTAAGGAGAAAATGGTTAGGTCGAAAGAGGCTCCTGCGTGGGCCAGATTGCAGGCTAGAGCTGAATATACGGTTCCACTGGTACCAGAACCAACTTCTACTATTGGTGATATGAGTAGGAGTAAGAATGATGGGGGAAGTAGTCAAAAGTTTACATGATCTTTTTGGGGAAATGCTACCTCAGGTGTCCGAGTTATTAGTGGTCCAAGTCAGTTTTCAAACCCTGCAATCATAATGGATACAACTATAAAGGAAATTATTACAAGTACAGAGACTGTTATGACTACATTACAGATTTGGACATCTACAAGTAGTGCTCCAGGTTAGCATAGCTCAGCCTGGATTAATATACTTAAGGTGCTGTCTGCTACTCCAGCTCAAGCACCAAATAGTAAATATAAAATGCCAATAACTTTGTGATTTGTTGAAAATAATCAGCAGTGTATGAACAGAGGTAAAATGACTGAGTTAGCATTCGACTGTAAATCTAAAGACAGAGATTGAGCCCTCTTTCTGGCAAACCCTGTGGTGAATCAACAAATTGAATTGTAACTTCAGAGAAGCAGCTTCAATTATGCCAGTGATTTTCCTGCCTCTTTTTTCTTTCTCAAATGAAGGAGAAGAAGACTGAAGCCAGTTGACTAGAGGATTTGCCTGTTAACTAAAGTTTCCTGGGGTTAAAACTCATCAATCTTGTAAAGATTTGGTTTAATTACAATGTTTGCTTTACATTCAATTGATGTAGGATAAAGTCTTGTAATCCTTATTTTTAGGAATTAAGTAAATTTTACTTGTTTAGGGTTATGAAAGCTCTTGGTCTGAACTAACCTAAATTCCTAGTCCAGCACTGATAGAATGGGTGTTATGTGTAGTAATCATGTGGGTATTATGATTGGTAATGATAGGAAGGTTATTTCTTTGTATGTTCAAATTGTTTGTTTTTGTGTTGTTTCATGAAGAGAATATAGTTAGTGATGTGGAGTATGTTAGCTGCAAGTAGAAATATATGTTGAGGACTGCTATGATGGCTATTAGTGTTGGTAGAATGATGCTGTCATTTTTGTTATCTCTTGGATAATTATTCATTTGGGTAAAAGCCCTGAGAGTGATGGGTGAAGTCCTAATGATACTATAATGGTGAGGAAAAGGATTGTGATGGGAGGTGTCTTATCTCATGTGTGTGATAATGATACCATTGTAGTACATGATCTGGGCATAAATAATAAGAAGAGAGTGTTGTTATGATATAAATTAGTATGTTTAGGATTGTTATAATAGGAATATACATTATAATAGCTGTTATTCATCCTATATGGGCAATTGATGAGGAGGGTGTAATTTTTTCCAGGTGAGTATGGCTAAGTCGGCCTCAGCCTCCAGCTATGATTTATAATATCACTATGATTAATAGTATATTTAGCTTGATGGATGGTGACATGTGATATAAAACTGATAGGGGTACAATTTTGTCAGGCTGATAGCATAAGGCCTGCTGTTCATGGGATACCTTGTGTGACTTCAGGCACTCAGAAGTGAAATGGAGAAACTCCTACTTTTGTGACAAGGGCGATTGTCATGAGGGTGGATGCTGCTGGATTAAAGATTGTTGTTATTCATTGTGTGCTTTGACCAGAGTATATTAGATTGATGATAATAGCCATTATAAGTAGTATTGATGTGGTGGATTGTTTTAGGAAATATTTGTTGGATGCTTCTGTAGCTTATGGGTTCATGTTTTTTATTAGAATGGGGATACCATTAACCAGTGTGACCTTGTTATACAATTATATTTCCTGAGAAAATGGTCAGTAGAATGATAGTAAAAACAATGAGAGTTTATTAGTACAGGAAGAATATACGACAACATTTTGGGGGTATGGGACTGAAGCTTACTTAGAGAACCTTACTATATAGCATGTGGTATAATGTGGTAGCATGGAGAATGTAAAATTCTTAGGAAGAATTCAATTCCAGGAAGAAGAGCATTGACCTCTATGATTTACACTATCAAAGTAACTCTTTTTTCAGACATATTTCTTAAGTTTGCAGTGGGTTGCCTGGTATGATGATGGGTAGTGAAAACTCTCATATACATAGGGCTAATATTAGTAGTAAAAAATTTTTTATAAGAGATGTATATATTGATCATATCAAACTTCTGGGTAGGATGCTCAAATTCATAGAAAGGAGATTGTTAGATGTGTTTTATTTTTATTTTTTTTCTTTTTGCGGTATGCGGGCCTCTCACTGTTGTGGCCTCTCCCGTTGCGGAGCACAGGCTCCGGACGCGCAGGCCCAGCGGCCATGGCTCACGGGCCCAGTAGATGTGTTTTAATGATGACTTGGGCTGTATATAATTCTGGCACCTAGGGACTGTTGAATGCTCCTAAAAATAGATTGTTGTGGAAATGTTTATTATGAGGAAATTGACATATTCTCTAGGAAGGACGGGGTGAATGGGCCTGCTACATTTTCTACATTGAAGACATATACAGGTTTTGATTCTACTTCTGTTAAATCAAGTGGGGTTTCATTGGATTTCTGCTACTGCGGAGATCATCAAATTCTGGGTAGGGGTCCGGAGAAAATTAGTCATAGGTGTTCTTGTGTAATAATTACTGTTGAAAGTGTAAATGATCCATTTATCAGTAAGACTGAGAATAGAATAACTACTACATTACTTCATATGAGATTGTGTGTGCTACTGTCTCTAGAGCTCCAGTGAGTGGGTATTTTGAATGTGAAGCTCATTCAGATCTGAGGATGGAATAAATGGCTAGGTGTGATATGGCTAATATAAATAATATGCCTACATTTGTATTAATTAGTGGATAAGTTATGGGAAGAGGAATTCATGTTGTGAGAGCCAGGGTTAAGGCTAGCATTGGGGCAATAATATATAAATTGATGATGTTGATGGACATAGTGTTTCTTTAATAAGAAATTTAAATGCCTCAGCAATGGGTTGCAATAATCCATGGGGGCTGATGATTTTTGGCCCTTTCTGGATTTGTATATAGCCTAGGATTTTCCATTTAGTTAATATGAGGAACGCCATGGTGAATTAAAATGGGTCACTTGTGAAAGAATGTTGATTATAAATGTATTCTTAGGAAGAGGACTTGAACCAGTGCAGATAAAGGTTTCAGTTTTACATAATTACCGGGCACTGCCAGCGTAACAAACCTGGTTCTACAGTAGCGTATGTATAAATTAATTGAATGTACATTATATCATCATTTAGTTTGCAGACATTTTGTAAAGTAAGCCATATTACTCTTGTTCTTTCATACTGGAAGAAATCTGCAATAGACAGAAAGCAACCAGGATGACTCCAGTCTGAACTCAGATCACGTGAGACTTTAATCGTTGAACAAACAGAGAATTAATAGCAGTTATACCATTGAAATGTCGTGATCCAGCATCAAGGTCATAAACCATATTGCCCAAATGAACTCCAGAATACAATTACACTGTTATCCCTAGTAGAACTTGTTCCGTTGATCAGTGTTTTAGAAGAATAGGTGATCAAGCATTTTGACTAGCTGGTCTAAATTTTCATCACTCAGAGGTGGTTTTATTCTCCAAAAAATAAATGGCACACGAGCTCAAGGTGCACCGGCTTCAGTAGTTGTGGCCCACTGGCTTAGTTGCTCTGTGGCACGTGGGATCTTCCCGGACCAGGGATCGAACCCGTGTCCCCTGCATTGGCAAGTGAATTCTTAACCAGTGTATCACCAGAGAAGTCCCAGAATCGCAGTCTCTCTTATAATATACCTTAAGCCCAAAGAATCCATGGAAAATTATTACAGAGAATAACACAGTAATATATTGTAAGGACTATAACAGAAGCATATAGTACACAGTTCATATAGACACATCCCAAGCAGTTACAAAGTATATTAAAATGGAGGCTGCAATTTTATTATTTTTTTTAATTATTTTCTTAACATCTTTATTGGAGTATAATTGCTTTACAATGATGTGTTATTTTCTGCTTTTTAACAAAGTGAATCAGTTATACATATGCATATGTTCCCATATTTCTTCCCTCTTGCATCTTCCTTCCTCCCACCCTCCCTATCCCACCCCTCTAGGTGGTCACAAAGCACCAAGCTGCTCTCCCTGTGCTATGTGGCTGAGGGAGGCTGCAATTTTAAAAGAATAAGATAAATTATACCCACAAACTCCCAATCTTTCCTGAAACATTGCAATCTGGAACCCTACTGTAGGAAGCAGAAGATTCCAGGAGACATTCTACAAATGAAGGACTCTAAACCCTGTGGTTGGATAAGGAATTCTGGAAGGAAGGTATCCTCACCCAAGGAGAGTAGGTTCCTATACTTCTCCTTTTTTTTTTTTTTTTTTTTTTGTGGTACGCAGGCCTCTCACTGTTGTGGCCTCTCCCGTTGTGGAGCACAGGCTCTGGACACGCAGGCTCAGCGGCCATGGCTCACGGGCCCAGTTGCTCCGCGGCATGTGGGATCTTCCCAGACCAGGGCACGAACCCGCGTCCCCTGCATTGGCAGGCGGACTCTCAACCACTGCACCACCAGGGAAGCCCAAGATATAATGAGAGGATGGAGGTGGAAAGTAGGGAGGCCCAGAGAAAAGTGGGAAGGTCATATTGGACCAAGATGGTGGTAATATCCAGCAGAACGGATGGTAGGGCAGACTATGGATTCATCTTTTTTATTTTGGCTCCCCACCTCATCCTTAATAATTATTTGGGAATATTTCATTGCTCTGTGATGCAGGTACAGAATTCGAGTGAGCAGACTACGCCCTCAGTGTCCAGCTGTCTGAGTCCTCAGTGTGCTTCAAATGATGGAGAGCTATTGCTTCTTTATGAGAAGAGTTAGTACCTCGTAGCTAAGCTTAAGCTGGAGCTTATGCACTATTGATTCCATTTTATATATACTGTTGACATGGAGGTTCCTCCTCCTCTTTTCTTGACCATTATGAAATGAATCTATATTTCTCAATATTTGGGTATATCAGATAAATACATTAAGTAATCTTATATATTTCTCCCTGCATAGTTTGCTCTTTCTTGTTTCTCTTTTACCTTTAGTAAATTAGCACAAGGAGAGACCTTGAAATGTTCTAATCAGGAGAGATTAGAACATCATATTTCTAGAGAGGTTGGTTGGACAGAGCAGGGGTCCCAGTGAGAATCAAAGCTTCTGTTTCTATTTGGAAGTGTACCTGTATAGAGTAGAGGGCTCCAGGAAATATCCTAGAGTATTGCAATGTCCCTGCGGGAGATCATTAAGAGAGGCAGGATCTGGTACCAGATCCGTGTACTATGACATGTTTGTCAGTCATCTGATGTGAGATTCTCAGAGCCAATCCCATATGGTAGGGCTGAGTGCAGAGTGACGAAGAACCTGTGAACGCCTTTGATTGAATGTTAAAGATGAAGCTCTGATTTTGGGGAGAATTTTCTTACCTGATTGAATGTCACCCTTCTGTGGGGATGAGAGTCTGTGCTTTTCCTAGCTTGATGACCACTGACTGAAAATCATTAGAGGATCATGTCTAGACAGCATTCTTTATTTAATTTCTTAAAGAAGAAAACATTTTTATCCACTTTCACATTGAGGATCAAGGGGAATGACATCAGTGAAAATGTCAGAGTAGGGAGCTCTAGCTTGTGCCCATCACCAGAAACACTGACATACGTGGTAAAACCTGTCAGAATGATCTTATCAAAACATGTAAGTTTTCTTTTCTTTTCACCCTGTAGATTTATCTTTCACTGAAACTTAACTTATTTCTGGATGTGGAGAATAAGCAGGGAAGTAGAAACTGTATTTCCTGATGAGAGAATCATTAAGTCACATTAGCTGTTCTGAGCTATGTCTTACTCACCGTGAGTGTAATTAAAAAAAACAAACAAAACACTTTTTTTTTGTAAGTCAGTTCTGACATTTCCTCGTTAAAGACAAGGTAACAGATACAGATTTAGATCTACCAGAATTGAGCAAAAATTTAACTGTACCTGTGCTGAATATATGAGCATGACCTGGTACAAATCTTCATTATACTTATTGCCACAACTGACAAATTCCCTTTTGCCACTCCTGATATGTTGCATGTAAGGAATGCATAGGTCACTAACCCCAGCAGGTCACAGGTAAACTCTGTCACATGGATTACTGCATGTTTTCCTGCTGGAAGACCACCACAAATTCTCGAGTATCATGCCTGCAGGATATCTGGGCTCTTCTTTTTTCTGGATAAAAGTTAGATAATCACCTAACTTTATGAGAAATATATAAATTGTATTTGCATATTCTTCAGGTTTTTATTTATCCATTCTCTTTCAAGTCCTAAGTGCACATATTAAAGTGATTTCCAAGAGGGTGGTAAATAAGACAGCTATGTTTATGCTCCAAAGTTAGCAATAAAGCATAATACAACTGCAAATGCATTAATGTGTGATTAACATGTAGATACTTATGTAAATGCAATTTTAGTAATGCTTTGTGGAGAGCTTCAGAATCTAGGTATTTTAAAAAAAAGAAGAAGAAGGAGTTCTTGAAACTCTCAGGGAATTATATAGAAGTCTTTGTGTCTATAAATATCAATCTGGAATAATGCATTTTCTCAGAAATAAACTAGGCATAACATTGTAGGAAAAAACTTCATGAAATGAAAGAGCATGTGAGATGGCCATACAAGAAAAAGAATATTCTCAGAGAATAATGAACAGTGTGGAGTTCAGCAGAAGGGTAATACAGATTCAGAGAGTAATGCTTTGGAAAGACTAATTATGAGTTCCTCATATTGCATCTTTGGAGAGACAGTAGTCATTTGAAATATGATGTTATAAGATGACGTTAACATACTTAAATACTTTCGTTTAGAAATGACCACTTAGAACCAGAATAAATGAAAGAGAGCACAAAATTATGTTTTTTGTTGACTTTTAAAGACCTCAGGTGAGTGCTGATAATTTAAAAATACATGATGTCTTTCACTGCAAAGTAAAGGAGCTGTTAGAGTGGAGGATTCCTGGACTGAATGCCAATATTATGACATAGTATGAGTGTGTTTCGTGTTTGGTAATTGCAATCATTGTTACTTTTGTTGTGGTCATCCATTTACAATGCTTGGTGTCCGTTTATTTATCTCTTGTAAAAATAAAATACAGTGTGTGTGTGAAAAAAATACATGATGTCTTGACTAAAGTTGTATGGAATTTGAGATCTGGTAAAAGCATTTCTTTTCTGTAATGCTAGGATGCTAATTGGACATTTTTGCAAGAAAGAGATTTCAGGATGCAAATCTCATGTCTCTAAGGTGGGAAGTCATTTCATGGCAGAACATTCTATTAAACTTGTGTGAGTGGAGAAATATTTCTTTGGAAGGAAGAGGTCACAAATTCATTTTTAATAAAGTTAGTGGTTTATAGTATACCGAATGAGCAAAATGGCTATTTCTGAACTTTAGAAAAAAAATATAGTTTTTCTGCCTTTATATTATGAAGCTGATGTAAAATATCAAAAATTATTTATTTTGAAAAACAATATAATCGATTTGACATAATTCATATATATTGAACCTGTGGTACACACACACAGTAAAACTTGCATTCAAAAATTTTTTTGCACTAAAGAAATATTTTCAAGTGTAGTTGATTTACAATGCTGTGGGTTTTTAAAATACATGTTTATTGGAGTATAATTGCTTTATAACATTTATTAGTTTCTGCTTTACAACAAGGTGAATCAGCTATATGTATACATATATCCCCATATCACCCCCCGCCTTGAGCCTCCCTCCCACACTCCCTATCCAACCCCCTGTGGGGAACATAAAGCACCGAGCTGATCTCCCTGTGCTATGCTGCAGCTTACCACTAGCTATTTTACATTTGGTAGTGTATATATGTCAGTGCTACTCTCTCACTATGTCCCTGTCTCACCTTCCACCCTGTGTCCTGAAGTCCATTCTTTACATCTGTGTCTTTATTCCTGCCCTGTCACTAGGTTCATCAGTACCATTTTTCTAGATTCCATATATATGTGTTAGCATAGGGTATTTGTTTTTCTCTTTCTGACTTTCTTCACTCTGTATGACAGGCTCTAGGTCCAACCACCTCACTACAAATAACTCAGTTTTGTTCCTTTTTATGGCTAATACTCCATTGTATATATGTGCCACGTCTTCTTTATATATTCATCTGTGGATGGACATTTAAGTTGCTTCTATGTCCTGGCTATTGTAAATAGTGCTACAGTGAACATTGTGGTACATGTATCTTTTTGAATTATGGTTTTCTCTGGGTATATGCCCAGTAGTGGGATTGCTGTGTCATATGGTAGTTCTATTTTAGTTTTTAAGGAACCTCCATACTGTTCTCCATAGTGGCTGTATCAGTTTACATTCCCCCCAACAGTGCAGGAGGGTTCCCTTTTCTCCACACCCTCTCCAGCCTTTATGCATTGTTGTATTCATTTCTGCTGTGCAGCAAAGTGATTCAGTTATACATATATATATGTGTGTGTGTATATATATATATATATATATATATACATATATATATATATATATATATATATATATATATATACTTTTCCATTATGGTTTATCACAGGATATTGAATATAGTTTCCTCTGTTATACGGTAGGGCTTTGTGGTTTGTCCAGCCTATGTAGAATAGTTTGTTTTTGCTATTCCAAAACTCCCAATCTTTCTTTCACTCTCTCCTTGGCAACCACAACTCTGTTTTCTATATCTGTTTGTTTCTGTTTCACTGACATGTTCATTTGTGTCCTGTTTTCGATTCCACATGTGTTATTATATGCTATTTGTCTTTCTCCTTCTGACTTACTTCACTTAGTATCATTATATCGAGGTCTATCCATGTTGCTGCAAGTGGCATTATTTCATTTTTTTAATGTCTGGGTAATATCTCTTGTATACGTATACCACACCTTCTTTATACATTCATTTTTCAGTGAACATTTAGGTTGTTTCCGTGTCTTGGCTATTATAAAGTGTGCTGCTATGAACATAGGGTTTCATGTATCTTTTTGAATTATAGTTTTGTCTAGACATATGTCCACAAGTGGGATTGCTAGATCATGTGACAACTGTCTTTATAGTTTTTTTGAGGAAACTCTGTACTGTTTTCCATATTGGCTGCACTAACTTACATGGCCCCCAACAGTGTAGAAGGGTTCCCTTTTCTCCATACCCCCTCCAGCATTTGTTAATTGTAGATTTTTTTAACGATGGCCATTCTGATCAGTGTGAAGTTGTACCTCATTGTAATTTGGATTTGCATTTCTCTAATAATTAGTGATGATGAGCATCTTTTCATGTGCCTATTGGCTATCTGTATGTCTTCTTTAGAGAAATGTTTATTTAGGTCTTCTACCCATTTTTCCATTGAGTTATTTGTTATATTGTTATTGAGTTGTACAAACTGTTTGTATACTTTGTGAATTAAGCCATTGTCAGTCTCATCATTTGCTAATATTTTCTCCCAGCCCATAGGTTGTATTTTCATTTTGATTATGGTTTCCTTTGCTTGCAAAACTTCATAAGTTTGATTAGTTCCTGTTTCTTTTTTGCTTTTACAGTAAGTCCCCTACATATGAACACGTTCTGTTCCAAAAGTGCGTTTGTGAGTCCAATTTGTTTGTAAGTCCAACAGAGTTAGCCTAGGTACCCAGCTTACACAGTCGGCTATATGGTATTGTACCATAATAGGGATATAATACTTTTCACACAAACAATACATAAAAACCAAACACAAAAACAAAGAAAACATTTTTAGTCTTACAGTACAGTAACTTGAAAAGTACAGTAATAAAGTACAACAGCTGGGATACTCGGGCTGGCATCAAGGGAACAGGCGAGAAGAGTTACTGATTGGAGGAGGAAGAGGAGGTGGGAGATGGTAGAGGTGAAGGATTATCAGCAGTAGGAGACAGAGGGCAAGCTCCAATTTCACTCATACCTGACTGATGGCACAGGTTCTGGTTCCTTGCTGGATTTAATTCTGTCTACCCTCTTGAAAAAATGATCCATTGATGTCTGGGTAGTAGCTCGTTTTTTCTCATCATAGATGACGTCATGGTAGCACTGGATTGCATTCTGAATGGCTGCTGCCACCTTTGGGTACCATTGTAGGTTCGAGCCCTGTGCCTAAAAAATTAACAGTGCCTCGTCAAATAAAGAAGATTCCCTTGCCATTTTCTGTGTCGTGAATCTCTTCAGTTCTTCAGTTACTTTTTCTTCCTCCTGTCCCTCTTCATCCTTTCTCTGCGCCTCCAATTCAATCAGTAAGCTCCTCATGTTGCACAGCAAGGAGTTCAATGAAATCATCCTCTTGCAGATCTAGCTCCAGCTTCTCGCTGAGGGTCACTACGTTGCTGAAGACCTCTTCAGACTTCTGATCTACCTTCTCAAATCCACAAAAATCATGAACAAATTGTGGGCAAAGGTTCTTCCAAACCCCATTCATGGTGACCACCATACACTCAGACCATGCAAAGTCAATATTTTTTTATGGCCTTGTAGATGTTAGTCCTTCAAAATTGTCCCTAGGTTCTTCCTGATTTGTCACTTACCTTTACTGCCTGACAAAAATTGTGACATAAATAATATTTATTGAAAGTTGCTATAACTCCCTGGTCCATAGGATGGATGAGCAATGTAGTATTCAGTGACAGATGCACTACTTTGACGTTGGGAAATGTCATCCATGAATGGGGGGTGGCCCAGAGCATTGTCGAGCAGCAAAAGAGTGTTTTCCTGGGACATCCTTCTCCAAGCAATATTCCTCTACATCTGGGATAAAGTGGTGGCAAAACCAGTCCTGGAACATGACGTGTGTAATCCAGTATTAGGGGTTACACTCCAACACAACAGGAAGAGAGTCATTGGCTATGTTTTTAAGGGTTCTTGGGTTTTATGAATGATAAACTAAGAGAGACTTCAGCTTCATATCACTGGAAGAATTGCCACCAAACAACAGTTAGCCTATCCTTTGCTGCTTACAGCCCAGCATCAACTTTTCCTCCTTACTGATGTAACTTCGGTCTGGCATCCTCTTCCAGTACAGTTGTGTCTCATCCACATTAAAAACCTGGTTGGGTAAATGCACACCATTATCGATAATGCTCAAAGTGTTTCAGGAAGTTCCCGGACAGCTACCCTATCTGCACCTGCTGCCTCTCCACTTACTTTTACCTTGTTGAGGTTGGCTCTACCCTTGAACCGATGAAACCAGCCATGGCTGGCAGCAAAAAAATGTGCCCTCTGATTCTTTCCCTTCTTTCTTCTTCAAGTCTTCATAAAGGCTTTTAGCTTTGTCTTGAATCAGCATTAAGCTGAGCATGAGTTAGCGCTGATGTTGATCCTGCATCCGCACACTGAGAAGAAGTTTCTCCATCTCATCCATCACTTTTCCATGCTTCTTTGATATTTTGTCATGAACATTGAGTATTATATTGGCTGTGGGCTTGTCATAAATAGCCATTATTATGTTGAGATATGTTTCCTTTAGACCCATTTTGGTAAGCATTTTTTAAATTTTTTTTACTAGTTTCTGCTTTATAACAAAGTGAATCACTTATACATGTACATCTGTCCCCATATCCCTTCCCTCTTGTGTCTCCCTCCCTCCCACCCTCCCTATCCCACCCCTCCAGGCGGTCACAAAGCACCGAGCTGATCTCCCTGTGTTATGCGGCTGCTTCCCACTAGCTATCTACCTTACATTTGGTAGCGTATATATGTCCATGTCTCTCTCTCGCTTTGGCACAGCTTACCCTTCCCCCTCGCCATATCCTCAAGTCCATTCTCAAGTAGGTCTGTGTCTTCATTCCTGTTTTACCACTAGGTTCTTCATGACATTTTTTTCTTAAATTCCTTATATATGTGTTAGCATACGGTATTTGTCTTTCTCTTTCTGACTTAATTCACTCTGTATGAAAGACTCTAGGTCTATCCACCTCATTACAAATAGCTCAATTTCGTTTCTTTTTATGGCTGAGTAATATTCCATTGTATATATGTGCCACATCTTCTTTATCCATTCATCCGATGATGGACACTTAGGTTGTTTCCATCTCCAGGCTATTGTAAATAGGGCTGCTATGAACATTTTGGTACATGACTTTTTTGAATTATGGTTTTCTCAGGGTATATGCCCAGTAGTGGGATTGCTGGGTCATATGGTAGTTCTATTTGTAGTTTTTTAAGGAACCTCCATACTGTTCTCCATAGTGGCTGTACCAATTCACATTCCCACCAGCAGTGCAAGAGTGTTCCCTTTTCTCCACACCCTCTCCAGCATTGTTTCTAGATTTTTTGATGATGGCCATTCTGACTGGTGTGAGATGATATCTCATTGTAGTTTTGATTTGCATTTCTCTAATGATTAAAGATGTTGAGCATTCTTTCATGTGTTTGTTGGCAGTCTGTATATCTTCTGTAGATAAATCTTTATTTAGGTCTTCTGCCCATTTTTGGATTGGGTTGCTTGTTTTTTTGTTATTGAGCTGCATGAGCTGCTTATAAATTTTGGAGATTAATCCTTTGTCCGTTGCTTCATTTGCAAATATTTTCTCCCATTTTGAGGGTTGTCTTTTCGTCTTGTTTATGGTTTCCTTTGCTGTGCAAAAGCTTTTAAGTTTCATTAGGTCCCATGTGTTTATTTTTGTCTTTATTTCCATTTCTCCAGGAGGTGGGTCAAAAAGGATCTTGCTGTGATTTATGTCATAGAGTGTTCTGCCTATGTTTTCCTCTAAGAGTTTGATAGTTTCTGGACTTACATTTAGGTCTTTAATCCATTTGGAGCTTGTTTTTGTGTATGGTGTTAGGGAGTGATCTAATCTTATACTTTTACATGTCCCTGTCCAGTTTTCCCAGCACCACTTATTGAAGAGGCTGTCCTTTCTCCACTGTACATTCCAGCCTCCTTTATCAAAGATAAGGTGACCATATGTGCATGGGTTTAGCTCTGGGCTTTCTATCCTGTTCCATTGATCTATCTTTCTGTTTTTGTGCCAGTACCACACTGTCTTGATTACTGTAGCTTTGTAGTCTAGTCTGAAGTCAGGGAGCCTGATTCCTCCAGCTCCATTTTTCGTTCTCAAGATTGCTTTGGCTATTCAGGGTCTTTTGTGTTTCCATACAAATTGTGAAATTTTTTGTTCTAGTTCTGTGAAAAATGCCAGTGGTAGTTTGATAGGGATTGCATTGAATCTGTAGATTGCTTTGGGTAGTAGAGTCATTTTCACAATGTTGATTCTTCCAATCCAAAAACATGGTACATCTCTCCATCGATTTGTATCATCTTTAATTTCTTTCATCAGTGTCTTATAATTTTCTGCATACAGGTCTTTTGTCTCCTTAGGTAGGTTTATTCCTAGATATTTTATTCTTTTTGTTGCAATGGTAAATGGGAGTGTTTCCTTGATTTCACTTTCAGATTTTTCATCATTAGTATATAGGAATGCCAGAAATTTCTGTGCATTTTGTATCCTGCTACTTTACCAAATTCATTGATTAGCTCCAGTAGTTTTCTGATAGCATCTTTAGGATTCTCTAGGATTCTTCTTTTCCGATTTGGATTCCTTTTATTTCCTTTTCTTCTCTGATTGCTGTGGCTAAAACTTCCAGAACTATGTTGAATAAGAGTGGTGAGAGTGGGCAACCTTGTCTTGTTCCTGATCTTAGTGGAAATGCTTTCAGTTTTTCACCATTGAGGATGATGCTGGCTGTGTGTTTGTCATATATGGCCTTTATTATGTTGAGGAAAGTTCCCTCTATGCCTACTTTCTGGAGGGTTTTTATCATAAATGGGTGTTGAATTTTGTTGAAAGCTTTCTCTGCATCTATTGAGATGATCATATGGTTTTTCTCCTTCAGTTTGTTAATATGGTGTATCACGTTGATTGATTTGCGTATATTGAAGAATCCTTGTATTCCTGGAATAAACCCCACTTGATCATGGTGTATGATCCTTTTAATGTGCTGTTGGATTCTCTTTGCTAGAATTTTGTTGAGGATTTTGCATCTATGTTCATCAGTGATATTGGCCTGTAGTTTTCTTTTTTTGTGGCATCCTTGTCTGGTTTTGGTATCAAGGTGATGGTGGCCTCATAGAATGAGTTTGGGAGTGTTCCTTCCTCTGCTATATTTTGGAAGAGTTTGAGAAGGATAGGTGTTAGCTCTTTAAATGTTTGATAGAATTCGCCTGTGAAGCCATGTGGTCCTGGGCTTTTGTTTGTTGGAAGATTTTTTTTCACAGTTTCAATTTCAGTCCTTGTGATTGGTCTGTTCATATTTTCTATTTCTTCCTGATTCAGTCTTGGCAGGTTGTGCATGTCTAAGAATTTGTCCATTTCTTCCAGGTTGTCCATTTTATTGGCATAGAGTTGCTTGTAGCAATCTCTCATGATCTTTTGTATTTCTGCACTGTCATTTGTTACTTCTCTTTTTTCGTTTCTAATTCTATTGATTTGAGTCTTCTTGCTTTTTTTCTTGATGAGTCTGGCTAATGGTTTATCAATTTTGTTTATCTTCTCAAAGAACCAGCTTTTAGTTTTATTGCTCTTTGCTATCGTTTCCTTCATTTCTTTTTCATTAATTTCTGATCTGATTTTTATGATTTCTTTCATTCTGCTAACTTTGGGGTGTTTTTGTTCTTCTTTCTGTAATTGCTTTAGGTGCAAGGTTAGGTTGTTTATTCGAGATGTTTCCTGTTTCTTAAGGTGGGATTGTATTGATATGAACTTCCCTCTTAGAACTGCTTTTGTTGCATCCCATAGGTTTTTGGTCATCATGTCTCCATTGTCATTTGTTTCTAGGTATTTTTTGATTTCCTCTTTGATTTCTTCAGTGATCACTTCGTTATTAAGTAGTGTATTGTTTAGCCTCCATGTGTTTGTATTTTTTACAGATCTTTTCCTGTAATTGATATCTAGTCTCATAGCATTGTGGTTGGAAAAGATACTTGATATAAATTCAATTTCCTTAAATTTACCAAGGCTTGATTTGTGACCCAAGATATGATCCATCCTGGAGAATGTTCCATGAGCACTTGAGAAAAATGTGTTTTCTGTTGTTTTTGGATGGAATGTCCTATAAATATCAATTAAATCCATCTTGTTTAATGTATCATTTAAAGCTTGTGTTTCATTACTTATTTTCATTTTGGATGATCTGTCCATTGGTGAAAGTGGGGTGTTAAATTCGCCTACTATGAATATGTTACTGTCGATTTCCCCTTTTATGGCTGTTAGTATTTGCCTTATGTATTGAGGTGCTCCTATGTTGGGTGCATAAATATTTACAATTGTTATGTCTTCTTCTTGGATCGATTCCTTGATCATTATGTAGTGTCCTTCTTTGTCTCTTCTAGTAGTCTTTATTTTAAAGTGTATTTTGTCTGATATGAGAATTGCTACTCCAGCTTTCTTTTGGTTTCCATTTGCATGGAATACCTTTTTCCATCCCCTTACTTTCAGTCTGTGTCTCTAGGTCTTAATTGGGTCTCTTGTAGACAGCATATATATGGGTCTTGTTTTTGTATCCATTCAGCCAATCTTTGTCTTTTGGTGGGAGCATTTAGTCCATTTACATTTAAAGTAATTATCGATATGTATGTTCCTATTCCCATTTTCTTAATTGTTTTGGGTTCGTTATTGTAGGTCTTTTCCTTCTGTTGTGTTTCTTGCCTAGAGAAGTTCCTTTAGCATTTGTTGTAAAGCTGGTTTGGTGGTGCTGAACTCTCTCAGCTTTTGCTTGTCTGTAAACATTTTAATTTCTCCATCAAATCTGAATGAGATCCTTGCTGGGTAGAGTAATCTTGGTTGCAGGTTTTTCTCCTTCATCACTTTAAATATGTCCTGCCAGTCCCTTCTGGCTTGCAGAGTTTCTGCTGAAAGATCAGCTGTTAACCTTATGGGGATTTCCTTGTGTTTTATTTGTTGTTTTTGCCTTGCTGCTTTTAATATGTTTTCTTTGTATTTAATTTTTGACAGTTTGATTAATGTGTCTTGGCCTATTTCTCCTTGGATTTATCCTGTATGGGACTCTCTGTGCCTCCTGTTCTTGATTAACTATTTCCTTTCCCATATTAGGGAAGTTTTCAACTATAATCTCTTCAAATATTTTCTTAGTCCCTTTCTTTTTCTCTTCTTCTTCTGGAACCCCTATAATTCGAATGTTGGTGCGTTTAATGTTGTCCCAGAGGTCTCTGAGACTGTCCTCAGTTCTTTTCATTCTTTTTTCTTTCTTCTGCTCTTCAGTAGTTATTTCCACTATTTTATCTTCCACGTCACTTATCCGTTCTTCTGCCTCAGTTATTCTGCTATTGATCCCATCTAGAGTATTTTTCATTTCATTTATTGTGTTTCTAATCGTTGCTTGATTCATCTTTAGTTCTTCTAGGTCCTTGTTAACTGTTTCTTGCATTTTGTCTATTCTATTTCCAAGATTTTGGATCATCTTTACTATCATTATTCTGAATTCTTTTTCAGGTACACTGCCTATTTCCTCTTCATTTTTTAGGTCTGGTGGGTTTTTATCTTGCTCCTTCTCCTGCTGTGTGTTTTTCTGTCTTCTCATTTTGCTTATGTTACTGTGTTTGGGGTCTCCTTTTTGCAGGCTGCAGGTTCGTAGTTCCCATTGTTTTTGGTGTCTGTCCCCAGTGGCTAAGGTTGGTTCAGTGGGTTGTGTAGGCTTCCTGGTAAAGGGGACTAGTGCCTGTGTTCTGGTGGATGAGGCTGGTTCTTGTCTTTCTGGTGGGTAGGTCCATGTCTGGTGGTGTGTTTTGGGGTGTCTGTGGACTTTTTATGATTTTAGGCAGGCTCTCTGCTAATGGGTGGCATTGTGTTCCTGTCTTGCTAGTTGTTTGGCATAGGGTGTCCAGCACTTTAGCTTGCTGGTCGTTGAGTGAAGCTGGGTGCTGGTGTTGAGATGGAGATCTCTGGAAGATTTTCACCGTTTGATATTATGTGGAGCTGGGAGATCTCTTGTGGACCAGTGTCCTGAAGTTGGCTGTCCCACCTCAGAGGCACAGCACTGACTCCTGGTTGCAGCACCAAGAACCTCCTCAATTTGGGATGATTCGTTGTCTATTCATGTATTCCACAGATGCAGGGTACATCAAGTTGATTGTGGAGCTTTAATCTGCTGCTTCTGAGGCTGCTGGGAGAGATTTCCCTTTCTCTTCTTTTTTCTCACAGCTCCCCGGTCTCAGATTTGTATTTGGCCCCGCTTCTGCGTGTATGTCACCGGAGGGTGTCTTTTCTTCACTCAGGACAGGGTAAAAGGAACAGCTGCTTCAGGGACTCTGGCTCACTCAGGCTGGGGGGGAGGGAGGGGCACGGAGTGCGGGGCGAACCTGCGGTGGCAAAGGCTGGCGTGACATTGCACCAGCCCAAGGCACGCCGTGAGCTCTCCCAGGGAAGCCGTCCCTGGATCCTGGCACCCCGGCAGTGATGGGCTGCACAGGCTCCCTTGAAGGGGGATGTGGACAGTGATCTGCGCACGCACACAGGCCTCTTGGAGGCAGCAGTAGGCCCAGCGTCCCACAGTCATCTCTGGGGTCCGCACTTTCAGCCGCGGCTCACGCCCATCTCTGGAGCTCCTTTAAGCAGCGCTCTTAATCCCCTCTCCTCACGCACCAGGAAACAAAAAGGGAAGAAAAAGTCTCTTGCCTCTTCGGCAGGTCCAGACTTTTTCCCGGACTCCCTCCCGGCCAGCCGTGGTGCCCTAACTTGCAGGCTGTGTTCACGCTGCCAGCCCCAGTCCTATCCCTGTGATCCGACCAAAAAACTGACAAAATTCTTTTATCCTTCTGACTGTTTCTTCATATGGAAAAGAGCTATGACTGTACATTTAGCACAATGTTCTCTTTTGGCAAAGGTTGCTCTGCGTCCATTTGTGTTCTCTGCAGCTTAACCCTTTCCAGTGTGCAAGCATTTTTAAGTTGTTTGGTGAAGTATTACATTTGACTTTCAACTGTCATTACTTTGGGCAAAACTTATATAATGCTGCAGAGACTAGAACCTATGCAGAGATAGTGAGAGGATGTTATAAGCTTATTCTTCTGGTTTATAAAGAAGTTTAACCTTTTCTCCTCTTCCTCCACCTGCCACCAAGAGATGAGAAAGAAGGCAGAGCCTGGAAATGCACACCAAGCAATACTTCTGTGTCAGTTTGCCTTTTATCCCTCTGCCAGTACTTCCCAGAGAGATTTCACCAAAAGTGCCTAAGCTTGCCATGGCCATTTTTGTGAAGAAAATTTCTCTCTATTGCTAGTCAAATCCCCCTTTCCTTCTCCTGGGGGCTTAATGGATGTTTGGGGGCAGGAAATAAAATTTAAAGTAAAACATCAGTTGAAAGAGCCTTCGTCCTAAGTGTGGTAGTTTGGAGTGTGAATCTTCTCAGAGTCTACTGAATTCTGCCCCAGTGGAAACTGTTATTAAGGGACACCCATAGACACATTGCTTATTGTTAGAAACCATGACATAATACAGAGCCAGGATCGACATTATTCTTCACATGAAAGACTACAGAGAGCCATGCTCAGTAGTTCACCTTCCCGTGTTGGCCAGCAGCTTACCTTTTGAAGCCAGACAGCAGCCCGGGTGTTCAGAAGGTGACTAGGCAGCCCAGAGCACCCTACTGACAAGTGTGCTCACCCATCCAGCACAGAGGGAAAGGTCCCTGTTATGACATCATATATAAGCCTGCTGCAATAAGGTTTGCTGGTGCAAAGGCTCTCTCACTGAGGACCCCAGACCTGGAAGGCTTCTCTGGCGAGCTGCCAGTTCAATCTTCTGAGCCAGGCTCACGTCCCAGGGATGGGTCACAAAGCTGACAACGGTGCCTGGCACCTCGCTTCCCACCCGGCCCACCCTCCCTTCCCTGCTCTGTGGATGTAGTCTTGCAGGGTGAGAGGTAAATCATAATTGATGACTAGCTCCACCTGGGTGCTGTCCAGGCCCCAAGAGGTGATGTCTGTGCAGAGAAGAATGTCTTGGGAGCCCTTCTGGAAGGACTGGAAGATGCCTGCTCTCGTTGAGGCTGGCATCTGTTCCTGCAGTCTTAAGTGTTGGATTTTGTGGTCATCCAGAATATATACCCCAGCCAGTTCACAGTGCTGGAGCAATTACAGAACACTAGAACAGTTCCTGCGGGGCCAGTCCTATATGCTCTGTCATGCTGCCTGAGGATCTGCACCAACCCAGTCATCTTCTCTGTTCCCTTCGGCCTCATGAATGTCTGTCTGACATGAGGCATGATGCAGTGTAGCTTGTCACTGGTAACGGTGGTTAGAGAGTCTAAGCTGGCAAATTTACTCAGCAGCTGGCCTACACCTTCGGGAAATGTGGCCCCCACCAGCATTAACTGAGCTTTGGGATTGAAGGGGTCTTTTAAGTCAGCTGGGCCTTCTGCTATATGGCTCCCCTCCAAGATGTAATCCACCAGTTCCAGGAAGCTTTCATCCAACAGCGTGTCTGCCTCATCCAACACCAAGGAGAGCTGCTCCAGGCTGATCAGTTGAGTTTTCAGGGCCTTCCACAGAGCCCCCAGAGTGGCCACTAGAATATCTGCTGGAGGTTGTTTGGACAGTTGCAGCCTGATCCTCCTCATGTCATGGCCTCCCCCTAACTCCCGCACCTGGAGATCCAAGGAGCTGCCCAAGGGCTGGGCCACAGCCTGCACCTGTTCGGCTAATCCTTGAGAAGGCACAAGAACCAGGCCTCGAGGAGCAGGGATACGACAGGGGTCCAGGCTTGGCTGGCCCAAGAGCCGTTGAAGGAGAGGTAGCATGTAGCTGAGAGTTTTGCCACTGCCGGTTTCTGCGGCGTAGAGGATGTGGCGGCCGCAAAGGAGTGGGGAAATGGTACTCAACTGCACGGTTGTGGGCCGAACAATTTCGGGAGCAGCCTCTTGTAGCGTGCTCAGAACGTGGAGCTCCAGACCCAGTTCGGTGAAGCTGCCCTTGGGCAAGAGGTTCCGCAGCGCTGGAGCCTCATGTTGCACGCGCTCGATGGAGAAATGGTCCCCATGGGCACGCCGATTCCTCCAGCTGCGCGAAGCGAGTGGTGCAGGCTCCCAAGGGCCCAGCGTGAGGCGTGCCGGTTGGTTCAACTCCGGTCGCCGCGCTGACATCAGCAGCGGCCCAGGTCGCGCCAGCACCGGCCGTGGGGGGCTCCGCTGCCCGCTCTGCCACTCTTCCTGCCGCCGCTGTAGAGCCTGCGGGATGCGCATCACGGGCAGGGGCTCGTTAGGACGGCGGGCCGTCAGGTCCCGGCGAGGTGCCAGAAGCAACCGAGCCGCGAGCGACAACAGCAGCAGCTGCCGTGCCAGAGCCATACTCCCCTTGCTGTGGGAGAGGCGCACGACAGTGACATCACGGGTGCGCCAAGGCCTCGCGGACGGTGGCTGGCGCGGCTCAGTAAGGCCCGCGGAATTGGCGAACTGTGTGGAAGGAGCGGGATCTGTAGAGCTCAGCAGCAGCGAGATCTGTAGGTCCTAACGGGATGGTGGCTCCAGACCCCGGCCAACCTTGGGGAAGGGTGCACGATGGAGGCAGGACCGGGGTCCGGCGATACGCGGTGATGGGGCCCTGGCATTACGAACCAGGAGGGCGGAGGGCTCCTGGCGATCCGATGTCCGATCCCTGCAATGCTCTTTTGTCGCCCTCACAGCTCCTGTCATGGCTTGGCCAGTTCGGGTCTCCCCCTGTAACTTATGAGGGTACGGCGATGTTTTCCCAGATGTGGTCCCCGTGTAAGGTCTTTTTTTTTTTTTTTTTTTGTGGTACACGGGCCTCTCACCCTTGTGGCCTCTCCCGCCGTGTGGCACAGGCTCCGGATGCGCAGGCCCAGCGGCCATGGCCCACGGGCCCAGCCGCTCCATGGCACGTGAGACCCTCCCGGACCGGGGCACGAACCCGCATCCCCTGCATCGGCAGGCGGACTCCCAACAACTGCGCCACCAGGGAAGCCCTAAGGTCTTTTAATACAAGTATTTATTGAGAGTCTGAGTGAATTGTCAGGCCTGGGGGCCGAGACCAGGAGTCCGGAGTCGTAGGTCCAGGCTCACCCTTCCCTTAGAGCTCCCCAGAGAGCTGACGGCCCTGAGGGCAAGCTGATGGCCTTCAGCGTATCTTCTCTTCAGTCAAGAGAACTCATCTCTTGGTACTTTTCCCCTTTCTTTTCAGCTGAGGTTCATGCTCCCCTCCCTTGTCATCCTTTCCAACTTCTCATCCTGAACCCACTGCTTTCTTGGGTAGCTCACCTCCACCGGCTTTCCAGTCAGATACCTCAATCTCGTAAATAGCAGAGAGGAGGGTCCTGCTATAGGTTTGTGGCTTGTCTCACAAAGCCATGATCAGGCAGAATATTTTACTTGAATTCAGTTGTTCAGGTTGCCAAAAAGCCTTACACTACTGGTACTTCTTGAACGGATCCTGAAAATGGGTGACCGAACATTTCTGTAATTTCCAGTGCCTGGGGTAGGAGATAAGGTAAACGTGGATTAACCATCTCCGAGGTTCTTAACATCTGGAGAAAGAGTTTTACTTTCATCAGATACTGTTATAGAGATAAATACTATTAAATTTCAAATAGCATTTTGATACACAATAGACTTTCTGGAGAGTTACCTGTTAAGCCAGCAGAGGAGAGAGTTTTGAGTCCTCATGAGTGAACAGAGTCATTGGATAGAGCAGTGGCACTTGAGTGAGGGTGATTTTGCCCTCACCCTCCCTCCAGGACGTTTGACAATGGCTGGAGACATTTTTCTTTGTCACATCCGGGGTGGGGGGGGGGTGCTGCAGGCATCTAGTGGGTAGAGGCCAGGATGCTACTACATATCATACAAGGCATAGGACAGCGCTCCCCACCACCCCAAAATAATTATCTGGCCCAAAATGTCAATAATGTGCTATGGAGAAACCTTGGATAGAGGCTGAGGACTGAAGAGAGGCTGAGATTGTCACATGTACTCTCACTTCAGGTAGTCAGTCACATTTGCCAGACTCTTGTGTGGCCCTGCCCCTTTCCCAGAATCTGTAGCAGGGGCACTGATGCCATTGCTTGTCATGGCCTTGGGATGAGAAAACCTTGGGGGCTCCTCAAAGTCATAAACACAGGAAGGAGTGATTTAGGAGGGTGACATGGGAGAAGAGAGCTTTAGGAAGAACAAAATTGTCCTCATGTGTTTGGGAAATGTGCCAGATGGAAAAGAGATGAGGTGTGCCATGGGGTGTACAATTGCAGAAGGCAGACTGGGACTGATGCTTGACAGGGAGTCAGATTCTGAATTTGATATAGACTGCTGTAGCAACTAGAAATGCCTAGATCTGTCTAGAGAGTGCTGGGTTTTCTGTCACTGAAATGTTCATGTATAGGCTGATGACCACTGATTGGTGATATGATAGAGGGGAGTTGATATAAAGGATGCTCTAAGATACTGTTTTTTGACACTACTTTTACGATTCTTTTCCAGAACTCAGAGCTCCTCATTCGTTAGCTGAAGAGCTCCTTGGATGTCTGCTCTGACATGTTTCATCCATTTACACGTGCCACTCATTTTTCAGGTACAAAACAAAGAATCGCTTTGCACAAAGCCAGAAGGGATACACTGAAAGAATGATCAGAAAAGAATAATACATAGGTATGTATTTGCATTGACTTTCTCCAAATATTTGAGACAGGGTAGCTGGTTAGTGACTGCTTTCCCATGCTCGAGCCCTTACAATGTGATCACCTCAGAATGTCATAGGGATTGGAGCCTGTGTGAGCCTGTCTGTCTCTGCCCGTGGCCCCTAGTTTCTTCTTGTCATTGCTTTAGATACTGTGTAAGGCCCTTCTCTTTTCCTCCAGCTCACAGCAGACATTGAGTAACCTCTAGTTGGGACTGAGATGCATATTTCACAGTATAGTACTTTAGAAATGAGAAAGGTTTACTTATCGTGAAAACAAATGTAGGCTCCTGGGAGTGTTAGTGTCTCTTGATAATGTTTTTCCCAGGGCTGCCATGGTAACTAACGTTGCCTGGTTACTCCCTAAGTTTTGAAAAGAATTCTTCCTTGGATCTCAGGTGATAGTGGTACATTCCTTCCTTCATTTATTCATTCAGTAAATATTTTCTGAGCACCATGTATGTGCCAGGTACTTTTCATATGGACAGTGAACGAAACAGACAAAATTCCTGCCCTAGTGAACTGTATATTCTGATTTAATTGGCTTGGGGTGAGGCCTGGCCATTGGTAGTTTTTAAAATCTCTCCAGATGATTCTAATGTACAGCTAGGTTTGAGAATCACAGTTATAAATGAAGCACTTTGGGAATTTCAAAGGCATTGCAGAAATAAAAAGTGGCTATTGGTATTCCTTCGCTATTCCTGCATTTTCCTGCCTGCATCAGGACTGTTGTATAAGTGCTGATCATTTTCTTTTCAGCTCTTTTCACTGTTTACTTAGACCCTTTATCCCTCTTTCTAACCTAACACCCTACCTCCTTCTTGTCTTTCAACCTCCAGTCCATCATCTCTTTGGGATTTATCCTAAACTTGGTGGGAAGCCATTTCAGGGTATAAACAGAGAAGTGGTGTTAGCAGAGATGGCTTTTTCAGATACCGTACTGGCTATTGTAAGAGAATGGATAGGAGGGGGCAGGAGAAGATTTGGGGAGACTCATTAGGAGACTGGCTTTGTGCACAGTGGTGGCCTTGGAAATGGAGTAAAGCAGGCAGGTTAGAGTCATATTTGGAAGGTTAGTGATGGCTTGGACGTGAATAGGAGTAAGTGGTGAATTGGATGTGGGGAATGTGGGTTAAGGATGTGTAACTGGGTAAATGGAGGTGCTACTTACTGAAATGGGAAAAATTTTCTCCCCACATATTGGCCTGATAAACACCTTCTCACCCTTTAGAACTTGAATCAGAGATTCTTTCTTTTTTTATTTTAATATATTTTATTTTATTTCATTTTTATTTGGGCTGCGATGCCAGCTTGCAGGATCTTAGTTCCCCAACCAGGAATGAACCCAGGCCCCCTGAACAGGAGGCACAAGGTCCTAACCCCTGGACCACCGGGGAATTCCCAGCAGAGATTTCTTCTTTGTGTCTTTAATATGTTTTAATTAATTTAATCATTAATTTTTGGTTGCGTTGGGTCTTCGTTGCCACGCGTGGGCTTTCTGTTGCGGCGAGCAGGGGCTACTCTTCGTTGCGGTGCACGGGCTTCTCACTGTAGTGGCTTCTCTTGTTGTGGAGCACGGGCTCTATGTGCGTGGGCTTCAGAAGTTGTGGTGCATGGGCTCAGTAGTGGTGGCTCGCAGGCTTAGTTGCTCCGAGGCATGTGAGATCTTCCCTGACCAGGGAGCAAACCGGTGTCCCCTGCACCGGCAGGCGGATTTTTGTTTTTGTTTTTGTTTTTTTTTAAACATCTTTATTGGAGTATAATTGCTTTACAATGGTGTGTTAGTTTCTGCTGTATAACAAAATGAATCAGCTATATGCATACGTATATCCTCATATCCCCTCCCTCTTGCGTCTCCCTCCCACCCTCCTGATCCCACCCCTCTAGGTGGTCGCAAGGCACTGAACTGATCTCCCTGTGCTACGCAGCTGCTTCCCACTAGCTAGCTATTTTACATTTGGCATTGTATATATGTCAATGCTACTCTCTTACTTCGTCACACCTTACCCTTACCCCTCCCCATGTCCTCAAGTCCATTCTCTACGTCTGTGGCTTTATTCCTGTCCTGCCCCTAGGTTCATCAGAACCATTTTATTTTTTTAGATTCCATATATATGTGTTAGCGTACGGTATTTGTTTTTCTCTTTCTGACTTACTTCACTCTGTATGACACTCTAGGTCTATCCACCTCACTACAAGTAACTCAGTTTCGTTTCTTTTTATGGCTGAGTAATATTCCATTGTATATATGTGCCACATCTTCTTTATCTATTCGTCTGTCAATGGACACTTAGGTTGCTTCCATATCCTGGCTATTGTAAATAGTGCTGGCAGGCGGATTCTGAACCGCTGAGCCACCAGGGAAGTCCCCAGAGATTATTTCTTAAGGGAGGCCCTCCTCAACCCCCATCAGTCTCTTCCCTGCTGACCTAGACTCCCACAGCCTTACGTAATTGCTCCTTCATAGCACCATACACAGTTTTAATTTCACACATATGTGTAAGTTCCTTTTCTATAACCCTTTGTTCTATTGAACCTTTCCCTCCTGCCTCATCATTTTATCTCTAGTGCCTACCAGTGCTTGGCATATCTTAGGGGCTCAGTAAGTGTCTGATGAATAAATAATTGGAGACAGAGGACAAGGCTTAGGAGGGAAGATCAAGGCTTTGTTTTCTACATGTTGAGTAGGAGATGCCCTTGCGACATCCGAGTGGGGATGTGTTTTGAGCAGTTGGTGTGAGGTTGGGATGCCTTTGGAGATGATCATGGCCAATATTTTACACCATGGGAGTGAATAAATTTGTGAGGGAGGATGTGTGAAATTTGAAGGGAAGAGGGCCCATGACTAAGGAGCAACCTCAGCATGTGAGGGGAGGATGTGAAAACCGCAAAAGAGACTGAAAAGCAGGGGTAGAGAGAAAAATTGGGAGAGTGTGTGGTCGACGAACCCAGGGAGGAGAGAGATCAAGGAAGAGGGGAGACTCAACCATGCCATGTGCTGCTAGCAGAACAAGGTTGAGGACAGGTCAGTGTCTCGTAGATTGAGCAACTTCGAGGTAATTGGTGACTTTAATCAGAGCAGTTTTGGGAGAGTGGCAGAGGGGGAGACCAGGCCGGAGTAGACTGAGGAGTAAAAAGTTAGTACCTCTGAGAAGAGCATCCTTGGCAAGCTTTGTGGTTTTTAGAGGGACCGTATTTGCTTAGAATAAATAAATTAACAGTTATCTCTGGGACATGGGCTTTTGATTTTCTTCGTTTTACTCCTGTTGCTCTACCTTCAAAATATTTTTAGAATGTGACCACTTCTCACCACCTCCCCTACTATCTCTCCGTCCTGAGCCACCATCGTCTCTGACATCGGTGACTGAAGAGCCGTCTAACTGATCTGCCTGTGTCTACCGTGGCCCCCAGAGTCTGTTTTTCATACAGCAGTCACCGTGATCATGGGGAATGTGATCAGTCATGCCACTCTTCTCCTAAAAACCCTTCACTGGCTCCTATCGTGAAGAGCTAACAAAGCCCGCAGAGCGTCCTACAAGGCCATTCGGGGTCTGACCACTGTGTCCTATCTGCTTACTGCTCTCCATCTATCGTGTATCTGACTTCCATTACTCTCTTCTCCTTTCTGTGCTGCAACCACAGTGGGCTCCTTCCTGTTCTTCTAACACACCACACAAGCTCCTGCCCCAGGGTCTTTGCACTGGCCCTTTCCTCTCCTGTGCACTCTTCCACTAGACACCAACTTGGCTAACTCAAATCTCTGCTCAGGTGTCGTCTTCTCATTGAAGCTTATCTGGGCTTCTCTATTTAAAATTTTAACCTATGGGGATGAGGTGGGGAGGAAATGGGTGAAGGTGGTCAGAGGATACAAACTTCCTGTTACAAGACAAATACATTCTGGGATGTAATGTACAGCATGGCAACTATGGTTGACAATACTGTATTGTATCTTTTTGCATTTTATTTATTTATTTATTTGTTTATTTTTGGCTGTGTTGGGTCTTTGTTGCTGCACGTGGGCTTTCTCTAGTTGCAGTGAGCGGGGGCTCCTCTTCATTGCAGTGCGCAGACTTCTCATTGTGATGGCTTCTCTTGTTGCAGAGCACTGGCTCTAGGCGCACGGACTTCAGTAGTTGCGGCATGTGGGCTCAGTAGTTGTGGCGCACGGGCTGTAGAGCACAGGCTCAGTAGTTGTGGTGCATGGGCTTAGTTGCTCCGCAGCATGTTGGATCTTCCCGGAGCAGGGCTCAAACCCGTGTCCCCAGCATTGGCAGGTGGATTCTTAACCACTGTGCCTCCAGGGAAGCCCTACCTCTCTTTATTAACTAATGTATTAACTCACATTTGGCTATAATTAGTGCAGTTGCTATTATCATTAATGAACTGGGGGAAGATGGGGTGGTTGTCTAAGTAGCCTGAACCAATTAGAGAGGAAGTCCCTGAAGAACAGGGGACGAGGTGTGCCCACATCCAGAGCAGTCTAGCCATTGAAGTTCCATGGCCCATTAAGTAGCCTGAGATTCTGGGCTCTGTCCAAATAGGTACAAAGATCATTTGTGATCTAGGCATGTTCTCTTCTTGGGCATCTGAACCAGAATTCCCTGAAAGATCCCCAGGTGGTACTCAGTGGGTCAGGATGTGGATTGAGGTGAGCTACACAGAGGGAACTGAGTAAGGTCCACCCTCCCACAGCCAGAGCCACCCACTGTCTTCTTCCAGTGCTGAGCCAAGCCACCTGGATATCCTCAGGCCACTGCCAACAGGTCTTCCTTGAGTATCCGGTGTCTAAACTGCAGGGTCCCCCACCAAACTCCAGTATTGGGAGCCTGCACCACAGACCCCACCACGGAGAAGGACACTTGTGCTGATTCCATTTCTAAAACATTTATTTTCAGGAAATGTTTGTGCTCGCATGCAAGGAAACTTTGTGGGGTATCTGTGGCTGCCAAAGTGACATCTGGCAGGATTAACTGGATCACCAGAGCCAAACAATGAGGACTGGGAAGGCAGCAATAACTGTGAGGCCTGGGCCCATGTGGGGGCAAGATTTTGAGAATGACCACTTAGGTGACAAAATGGGATTCCCACGAACCACAGCTCTGGTTAGTTTCTGGTCTGGAGCCAAATCCTCTCTCTGATGCAGACGTGGGAGGACGGAGCGGCAAGAGCTGCCCAGCTGCTCATCTGGGAACTCATCCTCCAAGGGACTCTGTCCCTCGTTCTCCTCCCGCACCTGGAGGCGACGGTCAGAGGGCAACACCTCTCACAGCACCCCCGCGTACACCTGCTCAGACCACCTGCTCAGAGCTACTCTTTTGCCCAGCCCAGCAAACCTGTTCCACCTGTCTGAAGACGCGCCACACGTTTCCTCAAAGCACACCCCAGAGCTCTTCCTCACTCCAGCCACGCCCCAGCAACTCCTCTATCAGTACCGGGTATATGGGCACATCCTCCAGCCCCTGTGGGAATCTGTGTGGCCGCCAGCCAGCCAGCTCTTGGGCCTCAGACCTGTTCACTGGTCCTGAGTCAGAACCAAAGCCCTATGTGTCCAGGGTCCACTGAACCCCAGCCCTGGTCAGATATGGAAAATGGAGACTTGGAGAGAGTAAATGATTCACTCCTGCTCTTCATCCTTCAGAGGAAGACCCCAAAAGCGCCTCGACTATTCATCAAAAGTCATTGAGTTGTACTGTTAAGATCTATGCCTTTCAATGAATGCAATTTTTGCCTCCATTTTATAAAGAGAAGAAAAGCTTTTTAAGAACTGGGTTGACACCCCTGCATGCACAGACCCAACTGCAGGCGGAGAAGATGGTCAGCACAGCCCAGACTTTGCTAAGAGTCTGCTCAGAGGCCGTGGGTCTGCTGGCACTGGATGGGCGCAGATGCTGGGCAGATGAGCTCTGTGTGGTGTTTTAGACAAACATGATGACCTAGAGTTGGGCCAAACAGACAGGAGAGCCCAGGAAGCAGACCCTGGGAGAGGGGAGATACCAGTTGGGCCAGCACACCTGAAGCTATGGTCAAGGCCATGAGGACCACAGTATGGTGGGCACGGTGGCTGTGAAAGCCCCACTGCTGCCCAGCCAGCCCGAGACAAGCCATGGGGAAGCACCCACCGGCCAGCCCCATCATAATCTCCACCAATCCCGATGAACTTGCATCCAATGACTGCCCTGATGTCGTCAAAGTGATCTGAAGAATGGAAAGTCAGCAGTGTGGGGCTTCCAGGGCAGGGGTGGGGGTGATGACTGCCATCTGTTGATTCCCCTTTTTGCAGCCTGTAGGCCAAACAGGCCAGTTCCTTCATGGCCTGGCACCGAGATTACCAACTAGAGGGCCCTGAGGTTTGATCTGAAGTGATACCAGCTGGCTCTAGACTGGACTTCAGATTTGGAGTGGACCCCAGAGCCCCCTGTTTGAGCCATTTCCCACCCAAGATTCACCCTGCCTCCCAGTCTCCTTGAGAACCTGTGGGGGCTCCTTTCCCCGGGTGTGGAGGTTGAGAGAGGAACAAGAGTACAACTGATGAAGACCCCAGAGACCTACGGATCTGACCAGTCCCTTGGCCAGAGGTAGGGGAAGTATGCTTTAGGAGCCCCTGCAGAGGCACAGATGGGCAGCACCCGGGCTCTGTGTCTGACAGCCTCCCTGATACCCATCAGTATCACAGTTTTGATTCCGTGGCTCCAGTTCCACATGGCACCAAGGTTCTGTGTACCGTCCATTATTGGGTTTTGGGGAGCTGTACCTATTGCCAACAGGTGGGTCAAACCACTGGGGCTCTTCTGAAGTCCTCCCCAAATTTGGACCCAGCTTCAGCTCCAAATCCGAGTTTTCAGAGAGCCCAGGTTGAGGCTCACCTGCCACAGTAGACACATTGGCTAACAGGTTGCACTGCAGCACCCGCACAGACAAGGACACCATCACGATGCCACAGTTCTACTTCTGCAGGGGTGGACCGGTGGACAGTCAGCTTGGCCCCCAGCACAGCCACCTGCCTGTTCATTCTCTCGGCCCCTCTGAGGAAGGTGTTCAGCCCTGGCTTTGAGGTCAGAGTCGTCTCCTCTCTGGGTTTGTGTGAACAGAGGGGCCGCAGCCCTGGTCTGGGTGGTGTCTTGGCCCTGGGTTTCCGGGTTTGGAGGAGTATCTTACCACCTAGACCCCCACCTAGGGCTCAAGAGTTCAGGGGCTGTGGATCGTGGGTTTTGGGGGCAGAAGATATTTAACTTGGGGTTTGAGAAAATTGAGGGAGAAGAGGCTCAGGTTCAAGGGCTCCTGGTTTGAACCTCTTGCTTTAGGTTTGAGGGCCAGGGCAGTCTCTCACCAGAAGCTGCAGGATATCATCAGGAACATTGCGAGTGTTCTTACACATCCCCCAGGCAGCTGAGTGGCAGATGACAGGTGCCTGTGACACTTCTAGGGCTCGCCGTGCCACAGCATCCGAGACATGGGACAAGTCCACCATCATGCCCAGGTGGTTCATTTCTGCCACCACCTTCTGCAGGGACAGGATGGGGAGAGTGCATGAGGGCTGCATTTATCTTGTGTGCATTTATCTGTAGGGAACAGGCGGTGCTGTACATTCATGTGGGGCAGGGTATGGAACCCGGGTACTTACCTCACCAAGCCGGTGAGCCGACTGACATTGCTGTAGAAGGGGTGGATACCCTTTGCTGAGCTCTGTGCCCTGCAGGATGGCCAGGAGGCAGTCTGACTGGTGGCCATGACTTGGCTACAAGAGCCTAGAAAGAGGTTCTGTCGAACCGTCTACACGTGCAACTCCCTGGTGCAAGAGGAGCGACCCAAACTAGGCTCTGCGTGGCAGTAAGAGGGTCCTTCTGGGGAATCAGTCTTTAATATATTCAGGAAAAAACGCATATGCCCTTTTTGGCCAACTGCATCATTGTCGAAGTTCTGCCGCTTTTCACGTGCTTTAAAGGCGACTCCAGTCTACCTGTTGAAAACTGTTTCCTGCAATTCTGCCTTGCTTTCACATCCTTTTCGTGTCCTTACCTCAATATATATTTGGAAGATTGTTATCATTTATAACAGTGCAGGTTTGTCAATTGCAGTGCCACTGAGCTCCATTTTTTAAGTCGCTTTTTTGGGCGCTGGCCACAAAACCCCAGGATTGCTTCAGGCCCTATTCTTGTTCTGGGGTGCAGGCTGAGACTTTGGTTAGTTCTTCTTCCTGCTTGGAAATTAGAGTGACATGTGCCTGTCCAAACACCTAGTGTTGGTCTCTTATTGGTTCCCCCTCTTCCTGTTCATCCTCCGGACAAATTGCTAACTGTGCGAAACAGGAGGTTAAAGCTGCTGATTCTGCAAGTGGGGAGCTTGTTAGAAAAGAGGCTGGAGGGGTGAGCCCCACTACCAGGAGATGAGGAAATGAGGTGCTTTTTCCAAACCCTTCCCGGTCAAACGGTGTACCATCCTCTGGGTGTCAGGCATGTTTTAGCTGTAGGTAGAGTCCCTTTCATGTAAGGAGGACACCAGGGATTTTTCCAAATCAGTGTCTCCCCGAACTCCAAACTGGGAAATTTTTAAGCTACGGGTACATGTATGTTCTTTAAGGGCCTTGGGCAGTAGTCAGAGTCCGAGCTTTAGCTGATTGAAATCTTCAGGGTCAGAAGCGCTCACCATCGGCCTCCCTTAGGTTACATTTTATCTGTCGTTGATACATGATGTAGATATAGATATGTATTCTTTTTCAGATTATTTCCCCTTATAGGTTATTACAGAATATTGAATGTTGTTCCCTGTGTTATACAGAAGTTCCTTGTTGATGATCTATTTTATACATAGCTGTGTGTATATGTTAATCCCAAATTCTTAATTTATCCCTCTCCTGCGTTTCCCCTTTGGTAGGTAATAATACGTTATAAGGTTTTATACTTCTCAGAAATGGGGGAGCTGAAGGAGAGGTATCATTTTCAATTGAAAAGCATTCAAAACAAGATTGAAGCTTCAGCCAAGATTATTAGATGTACATCCCTGGAAAGAAATCACATCATTTCTCTAATATTGACCTGACAAATAAGACAAACCCCTCTACTGAACTTGCTTATAATAAAGTGATGGAAATATCAAATGGAAGTGTTAGAAACATCTTATTTTACACGAGCCTTATACACTGTTGTATGTTAATTACAGTTTGGCTCACACGTCTGTTCATTGAAGTTACAATGTTCTCAATTTCTGTTATTGATCCTCTCGAGTGGGCCTCAACAAGGGTCCCCCTGCCCAGTGTCACTGGAGCCAAAAGAACGAGACTGAGTTTGGTTCAGAAGCAAAGGAACACTTTATATTTTGATCAGAGAATGGAGAGGTGAGAGCGGGCGCTCCTCCGTGGGCTGTGGGCGGGGCTGCTGTGTAGGGATCCCGTCAGCGTCAGCGGGAGGGAGGGGGCGGAGCTTTCTAGGGCCGGGTTGGCTGGAGCTCAGGCTCTATGTCGCAGAGTCTGCAGGGGTCCCGCGAGCTGAGGTGTCGGCCCAGCCATTTTGCACCAGGAAATTGGGTCTGAAGTGCCGGGTGTGGGACCTCTGCATGTGGAAACCTAGGAGCAAGCGAAATTAGGCAAAGCACAAAGGAAAAAAAGGTTAGACTTTATTTTATTGCCCAGATTCTATTTTTATCTCCCAGGAATTTTTAATGGGCTTTGCCGGTGACAAACCCCTCCTCTGCCTTTTGTCCCGTTCCTCATTCTTGGGGGGCTGAGGGTGCAGACCCCTCTTCTGTAAGTGCTTCGTGCTGAGTGGGGAGTCCTCATACTCGGGGGTGGGGAGGGGCAGAACTTCTCCCCGGCAGCCTCCAGTTGAGGTTGATTGTCCCTAGGCCTCCTCCCTCACTGCTTGTCCGCCTGAGCACCAGCATTAGAAGTATTATAGATTCTAATGACCTTTAAAGGTCCAGGAAAGAGATGCGCAGAAACACTGGGCGGGGGGCGCCGGTTTTACCCCGCCCCACAGTTGTTTGGCCACCTTAGGCTGACGGTTTCTGCCAGCCTAGGTTCTCTGACTAGTAGGCTGCGCTTTCTTCATTTAGGTCACTGAATTAACTTACAAACAGCACCAGGTGTCCAAGCCCTGCCTGCTCACTCCCAGACAGTCCAGGGCCGGTGGTGATCCATGACCATGACGGCCACTGAGTCAACGGCCTTTTGAAGTAGCCAGGAGTCCAGCCGGTCTCACTGGCCGCCGTCACGGCGGTGTTCGTAGGCTTTTCTATGGTGACAGCGTGATATACGGTTCCCCCGCCAAGCTTATTAGCTCCCCTCTGGGTGCAATAAGTCCTGCAAGCAGTAGTCTGCTCTTTTGGGGCACACTCTTGTTGTTTTCTGAGAGAAGCTCCAGGTCAAGTGATGGTCACACGAGTCGTCATGGGGGCCCGTTGCCCCCGGTTGTCTCTCTGGAGGTTGGAGTTGGAGAGCCTCCTCTCTCAAGGTCTGTGTGCCTACGGAGCAATCCCTGCAACTTCAGGGCATGGTGGGTGGTTAGGATCGCCACGTGGGGTCCTTTTCCCTTAGGAGGGAGCTGGCCTTGCGGGCTGATGATTTCCAGGTTTTTAGATACTCCCAGTATCCTGGCCGGATTGGGCGGCTGGCCAAGCCCTTTGTGACCGTAGTTTCTCCTACCTGGAGGGCATTCTTGCGTTGTTCCATTTCAAGTGGTCCCAGTTTTTAAACTAATACTAAAAGGGCAATTCACCTTCGACTGGGAATGTAAAGGTCAAAGGGTTTAGCTAAATTAGGGAGTTCCAGGGCAAGGGTCTGAAGTGACTGCTCTTTACATTCTTGAAAGGCTGCTTCTGGATTCTATTCAAAATGATTATCATCTTTTCTTTTAGTGTTTCATATAGAGGCCCAGCTATTAGACTGTAGTTAGGGATCCAGATGCAGCAAACCCCGGCCTCCCCAGGAACCCCTAAACTGTCTTCTAGTTTTAGAAGGGGTAAGGCTGCAAATGGCTTCTTCCCTTTCCTGGGATGGGCTTCTTCGACCTTCTGTGAGAATGAACCCCAGACAGGTCACCTTAGTCTGGGATATTTGAGCCTTTTTGTTAGACACCTTCTATCCTTTATTGGGTAGGTAGTTGAGAGGCCTCCTTAGTAGGGCTGACGATCAGAATGTCGTCTGCATATTGAAGGAGGGTTCCTTTCTCCAGAGGTAGAACTTTTAGGTCTTTAGCTAACATTTCCCCAAAGGTATGGGGATTTTTGAACCCTTGGGGCAGGATGCCCCAGCAGTATTTTTTTTTTTTTTTTTGTATGTTGAGTCCTGCCACTCACAAGCCAAAATTTTTTGTGACTCTGTGACTAATGGAATACAGAAGAAGTCATCATTGAAGTCTAATACAGAATACCATGTCCTGGTGGATGGTAGAATGACCAGCAGGGTGTAGGAATTAGGAACTACTGGCTGTATATCCTCGGTGGATTCATTGACTGTCCTGAAGTCCTTTACCAGGTCCCCAGCAGCCCACGGGGCTCTCGTGGTCAGGCCCCTCCCAGGATACGGAGCTCACCTGTGCAGGTCCCCAGCAGCCCACGGGGCTCTCGTGGTCAGGGCCCTCACAGGATACGGAGCCCCCCTGGGCAGGTGCCCAGCAGCCCACTGGGCCCTCGTGGTCAAGCCGCTCCCAGGATACGGAGCTCACCTGGGCAGGTACCCAGCAGCCCACGCAGCTTTCGTGGTCAGGCCCCTCCCTGGATACGGAGCCCCCCTGGGTAGTTACCCCGGCAGGGCTGGTCACACAGGAACCGTGCACATAGCGGTCACTGCAGAGCACCCCCAGCCCACCTGTCGGTCAGAGCTGACCCAGAGCATCTCAGAGCAGGACTTTAACTAACAAACAGCACCTCCGACAGGTCTGTGACCCTGGGCTTCACTCTGTGTGGCCTCCCTCCGCCTGGTCTTCCAGAGGCTTCCACTGCAGCTGGGGCACCAGGCCTCTGTCTCCACCCACCACCCCTCCTCTCCCTGACTCCTGGGTTCCTCTCATTAGGAGAGGGTCTTCATGAAGTTGTCTCCCACTCATGGGCCAGATAAAATTATTAGAAAACAAGCCAGGGCTGCAACCCCTTGTCTATCCTGACCCTCAGGACTCTACACCTGTTCTTTGGACCTCGCCGGTGCAGCAAGGCCCATTTTCTGCAACTGTGAGCCCCTGAGGGGCGAGGATTGGCTGACCTGGGCAGCGTGACCTGGCCAGCCAGCCCTCCCCAAGAGTGCCTGGGTTGAGGTCAATATAAACACCCCTCCAAGCAGCAAGAGCCCCTGCAGCTGTGCCCGACGCCATATTCTCTGCCCCGTCAGCATTCTTGGGGCTGGGTTGGTGGGAGGGAGTGAGGGCCCACGGCTTTGTGGGTGGCCCGGTGTGAGTGGGGCCCTGCTGGACTTTCCGCAGGAGTTGCCAGGCTGCCACCTGCTAAAGAAGAGAATGTGTCACTCGTACCTGCCGCTGGAATTTCTCCCCGGGCAGAGGTGAGGAAGGAAAAAAGCAGTGGGGGCCGGGACAGGAGGGGTATCTCAGGCAGGGAAATGGAAAGCTTCCAGAAGAGCGCCCGGGGCCAGGACCATCCTGGCTGGCCTGCAGGCACCAAGTCGGCCTGCATGCAGTCGCTGGTGTGGCTCCACGGCCCTTCCTCTAGGCTTTCAAGTCTTTGCACACATTCGGGTGTTTTACCTGGGAAGGGTGGGAACAGTTCAGCAGCAGCTGGCCTGGGGCTCACCTCACGTTTACTCACAGACGACTCGGCACGGTCCCCCAGCTTTGCAATGAGGATGCTCCTTGCAGTGGGGCTGCTGGCTGCATGAGAGACGATTCCCCACCTCTGACCAACTTCAGAATTGTTTACCACTGGAGCAAGTGCCCTGGTAGGGTTTTCCTCTGTATGAACCTAAATTTCTCTTTAGGTTCTGTTTTTTTTGTTTGTTTTTGTTTTTTCTTTTTTGGTTCAAGGTAGGTTTTATTCCCCTTTTTATATTTATAGATATAAGCATGGAAATAATCAATTCATATAAATACATCTATGTGAAGGAAAGAACTTGTTTTCTGCTTTTTAAAATATTATTTATTTTTTTAATTTTTAAATTTTATTTATTCTTTTATACAGCAGGTTCTTATTGGTTATCTATTTTATACATATAAGTGTGTATATGTCAATCTCAGTCTCCCAATTCATCCCACCACCACCACCCCGCCACTTTCCCCCCTTGGTGTCCATACATTTTTTCTCTACATTTTTGTCTCTATTTCTGCCTTACAAACCAGTTCATCTGTACCATTTTTCTAGGTTCCACATGTATGCATTAATATACGATATTTGTTTTTCTCCTTCTGACTTACTTCACTCTGTATGACAGTCTCTAGATCTATCCACGTCTCTACAAATGACCCCATTTCAATCCTTTTTATGGCTGAGTAATATTCCATTTTATATATGTACCACATCTTTATCCATTTGTCTGTGTATGGGCATTTAGGTTGCTTTCATGACCTGGCTATTGTAAATAGTGCTGCAATGAACATTGTGGTGAATGTGTCTTTTTGAATTATGGTTTTCTCTGGGTATATGCCCAGTAGTGGGATTGCAGGGTCATATGGTAATTGTATCTTTAGTTTTCTAAGGAACCTCCATACTGTTCTCCAAGGTGACTGTATCAATTTACATTCCCACAAATAGTGCAAGAGGGTTCCCTTTTCTCCACACCGTCTCCAGCATTTGTTGTTTGTAGATTTTCTGATGATGCCCATTCTAACTGGTATGAGGTGATACCTCATTGTAGTTTTGGTTTATATTTCTCTAATAATTAGTGATGTTGAGCAGCTTTTCATGTGCTTCTTGGCCATCTGTATGTCTTTTGGGGACAAATGTCTATTTAGGTCATCTGCCCATTTTTGGATTGGGTTGTTTGTTTTTTTACTGTTGAGCTGCATGAGCTGTTTATATATACTGGAGATTAATCCTTTGTCTGTTGATTCATTTGCAAATATTTTCTTCCATTCTGAGGGTTTTCTTTTCATCTTGTTTGTAGTTTCTTTTGCTTTGCAGAAGCTTTTCGGTTTCATTTGGTCCCATTTTTTATTTTTTCTTTTTTATTCCATTACTCTAGGAGGTGGATCAAAAAAGATCTTGCTGCAATTTACGTCAAAGAGTATTCTTCCTATGTTTTCCTCTAAGAGTTTTATAGTGTCCCATCTTACATTTTGGTCTCTAATGCATTTTGAGTTTATTTTTGTGTATGGCGTTAGGGAGTGTTCTAGTTTAATTCTTTTACATGTAGCTGTCCATTTTTCCCAGTGCCACTTATTGAAGAGACTGTCTTTTCTCCATTGTATATCCTTACCTCCTTTGTCATAGATTAGTGGACCATAGGTGTGTAGGTTTATTTCTGGGCTTTCTTTAGTTTTTTCTACTACACCTGTTTTGGAGTATAATTGCTTTACAATAGTGTGTTAGTTTCTGCTGTATAAAAAAGTGAATCAGCTATACGTATACATATAAAACCATATCCCCTCCCTCTTGCACCTCCCTCTCACCCACTTATCCCACCCCTTTAGGTGGTCACAAAGCACCGAGCTGATCTCCCTGTGCTATGTGGCTGCTTCCCAGTAGCTATCGTTTTACATTTGGTAGTGTATATATATCCATGCCACCCTCTCACTTTGTCCCAGCTTTCCCTTCCCCCTCCCTGTGTCATCAACTGCTTTCTCCACGTCTGTGTCCTTAATCCTTTCCTGCCCCTAGTTTCTTCATAAAGTTTTTTTTTGATTCCATATATATGTGTTAGCATATGGTATTTGTTTTTCTCTTTCTGACTTCACTCTGTAGGACAGACTCTAGATCCATCCACCTCACTACAAATAACTCAATTTCCTTTCTTTTTATGGCTGAGTAATATTCCATTGTATATATGTGCCACATCTTCTCTATCCATTCATCTGTTGATGGACACTTAGGTTGCTTCCATGTCCTGGCTATTGTAAATAGAGCTACAATGCACATTGTGGTACATGACTCTTTTTGAATTATGGTTTTCTCAGGGTAAATGCCGAGTAGTGGGTTTGCTGGGTCATATGGTAGTTCTATTTTTAGTTTCTAAGGAACCTCTATACCATTCTCCCTAGTGGCTATATCAATTTACATTCCAACCAACAGTGCAAGAGAGTTCCCTTTTCTCCAATAAATGCCTCTCCAGCATTTATTGTTTGTAGATTTTTTGATGATGGCCATTCTGACTGGTGTGAGGTGATACCTCACCGTAGTTCTGATTTGCATTTCTCTAATGATTCGTGATGTTCAGCATCCTTTCATGTGTTTGTTGGCAACCTGTATATCTTCTTTGGAAAAATGTCTATTTAGGTCTTCTGCCCATTTTTGGATTGGGTTTTTTTGTTTTTGTGATATTGAGCTACATAAGCTGCTTGTAAATTTTGGACATTAATCCTCTGTCTTTTGCTTCATTTGAAAAAATGTTCTACCATTCTGAGGGTTGCCTTTTCATTTTGTTTATGTTTTTCCTTGCTGTGCAAAATATTTTAAGTTTCATTAGGTCCAATTTTTTAATTTTTGTTTTTATTTCCATTTCTCTAGGAGGTGGGTCAAAAAGGATCTTGCTGTGATTGATGTCATAGACTCTTCTGCTTATGTTTTCCTATAAGATTTTATAGTGTCTGGTCTTACATTTAGGTCTCTAATCCATTTTGAGTTTATTTTTGTGTATGGTGTTAAGGAGTGTTCTAATTTCATTCTTTTACATGTAGCTGTCAAGGTTTCCCAGAACCACTTATTGAAGACACTGTCATTTCTCCATTGTATATCCTTGCCTCCTTTGTCACAGATTAGTTAACCATAGGTATGTGGGTTTATCTCTGGGCTTTCTGTCCTGTTTTATTGATCTGTATTTCTGTTTTTGTGCCAGTACCATATTTTCTTGATTACTATAGCTTTGTAGTATAGTCTGAAGTCAGGAAGTCTGATTCCTCCAGCTCTTTTTTTTCCCCTCAAGAGTGCTTTGGCTATCCAGGGTCTTTTGTATCTCCCTACAAATTTTAAGATGTTTTGTTCTAGTTCTGTAGAAAATGCCACCAGTAATTTGATAGGGATTGCATTGAATCTGTAGATTGCTTTGGGTAGTGTAGTCATTTTCACAATATTGATTCTTCTAATCCAAGAACATTGTATATGTCTCCATCTATTTATATCATATTTGATTTCTTTCACCAGTGTCTTATAGTTTTCTGAGTACAGGTCTTTTACTTCCTTAGATAGGTTTATTCCTATGTATTTTATTTTTTTGTTGCAATGATAATGGGATTTTTTCCCTTAATTTCTCTTTCTGATCTTTCATTGTTAGTGTAAAGGAATGAAAGAGATTTCTGTGCATTAATTGTGTATCCTGCAACTTTACCAAATTCATTGATTAGCTCTAGTAGTTTTCTGGTGGCATCTTTAGGATTCTCTGTCTATGGTATCATGTCATCTGAAAACAGTGACAGTTTTACTTCTTTTCCAATTTGTATTCTTTTTATTTCTTTTTCTTCTCTGATTGCTGCAGCTAGGACTTCCAAAACTATGTTGAATAATAGTGGCAAGAGTGGACATCCTCATCTTGTTCCTGATCTTAGAGGAAATGCTTTCAGTTTTTCACCATTGAGAATGATGTTTGCTGTCAGTTTGCCATATATGGGCTTTATTATGTTGAGGTAGGTTCCCTCTATGCCCACTTTCTGGAGAGTTTTTATCATAAATGGGTGTTGAATTTTCTCAAAAGCTTTTCCTGCATCTATTGAGATGATTATATGGTTTTTATTCTACAATTTGTTAATATGGTGTATCACATTGATTGATTTGTATATATTGAAGAATCCTTGCATCCCTGGGATAAACCCCACTTGATCATGGTGTATGATCCTCTTAATGTGTTGTTCGATTCTCTTTGCTAGTATTTTGTTGAGGATTTTTACATTTATATTCATCAGTGATATTCATCCATAATTTTCTTTTTTTGTAGTATCTTTGTCTGGTTTTCGTTTTAGGGTGATGGTGGCATTATAGAATTAGTTTTGGAGTGTTCCTTCCCCTGAATTTTTTTGCAAGAGTTTGAGAAGGTTGGGTGTTAGCTCTTCCCTAAATATTTGATATAATTCACCTGTGATGCCGTCTGGTTCTGGGCTTTTGTTGGAAGATTTTTAATCACAGTTTCAATTTCATTACTTGTGATTGGTCTGTTCATATTTTCTATTTCTTCCTGGTTCAGTCTTGGAAGTTTATACCTTTCTAAGAATTTGTCCATTTCTTCCAGGTTGTCCATTTTTTGGCGTAGAGTTGCTTGTAGTAGTCTCTTATGATGGTTTGTATTTCTGCAGTGTCTGTTGTAACTTCATTTCTAATTTTATTGATTTGAGTCCTCTCCCTGTTTTTCTTGAGTCTGGCTAAAGGTTTATTATTTTGGTTTATCTTCTCAAAGAACCAGCTTTTAGTTTTATTGATCCTTGCTATTGTTTTCTTTGTTTCTATTTCATTTATTTCTGCTCTGATCTTTATGATTTCTTTTCTTCTACTAACTTTGGGTGTTGTTCTTCTTTCTCTAGTTCCTCTAGGTGTAAGGTTAGATTGTTTATTTGAGATTTTTCTTGTTTCTTGATGTAGGCTTGTATTGCTATATACTTCCCTCTTAGAACTGCTTTTTCTGCATCCCATAAGTTTTGGATCATCGTATTTTTGTTGTAATTTGTCTCTAGGTAGTTTTTTTTTTTTTTTTTTTTTTTTTTCTTTTTGCGGTATGCGGGCCTCTCACTGTTGTGGCCTCTCCCGTTGCGGAGCACAGGCTCCGGATGTGCAGGCCCAGCGGCCATGGCTCACGGGCCCAGCCGCTCCGCGGCATATGGGATCCTCCCAGACCGGGGCACGAACCCGTATCCCCTGCATCGGTAGGCGGACTCTTAACCACTGCGCCACCAGGGAGGCCCTCTAGGTAGTTTTTGATTTCCTCTTTTATTTCTTCAGTGATCTCTTGTATTTAGTAACGTATTGTTTAGCCTCCATGTATTTGTGTTTTTTACGTTTTTTTCCCTGTAACTGATTTCTAAACTCATAGCATTGTGGTCGGCACAGCTGCTTGATGTGATTTCAGTTTTCTTAAATTTACTGAGGCTTTATTTGTGACCCAAGATGTGATCTATCCTGGAGAATGTTCCGTGTGCAGTTGAGAAGAACGTGTAATCTGCTGTTTTGGGATGGAATGTCCTATAAATATCAATTAAATTTATGTGGTCTATTCTGTCATTTACAGCTTGTGTTTCCTTATTAATTTTCTGTCTGGATGAGCACCATTGGTGTAAGTGAGGTGTTAAAGTCCCCTGCTATTATTTTGTTACTGTCGATTTCCTCTTTTATAGCTGTTAGCAGTTGCCTTATGTATTGAGGTGCTCCTATGTTGGGTACATATATATATATATATATATATATATATATATTTTTTTTTTTTTTTTAACGGTACGTGGGGCTCTGACCACTGCGGCCCCTCCCACTGCAGAGCACAGGCTCCGGACGCGCAGGCTCAGTGGGCATGGCTCATGGGCCCAGCCTCTCCGCAGCATGTGGGATCCTCCCGGACCGGGACACAAACCCACGTCCCCTACATTGGCAGGCGGACCCTCAACCACTGCACCACCAGGGAAGCCCCATATATATTTATACTTGTTATATCTTCTTCTTGGATTGATCCCTTGATCGTGATGTAGTGTTTTTCCTTGTGCCTTGTAACATTCTTTAAAGTCTGTTTTATCTGATATGAGTATTGCTACTCCAGCTTTGTTTTGATTTTCATTTGCATGCAATATATTTTTCCATCCCTTCACTTTCACTCTGTATGTGTCCCTAGGTCTGAAATGGGTCTCTTGTAGGCAGCGTATATATGGGTCTTGTTTTTGCATTCATTCAGTGAGCCTGTGTCTTTTGGTTGGAACATTGCATCCATTCACGTTTAAGGTAATTATCGATATGTATGTTCCTATTGCTATTTTCTTAATTGTTATTGGTTTGTCTTGGTGAGTCCTTTTCTTCTTTTGTGTTTCCCACTTAGAGAGGTTCCTTTAGTATTTGTTATAGAGCTGGTTTCGTGGTGCTGAATTCTCTTAGCTTTTGCTTGTCTGTAAAGCTTTTGATTTCTCCATCAAATCTGAATGAGATCCTTGCTGGGTGGAGTACTCTTGCTTGTAGGTTTTTCCCTTTCATCACTTTAAATTTATCATGCCACTCCCTTCTGGCTTCTAGAGTTTCTGCTGAGAAATCAGCTCTTAACCTTATGAGAGTTCCCTTGTATGTTATTTGTCATTTTTCCCTTGTTGCTTTCAATCATTATTCACTGTCTTTAATTTTTGTCAGTTTGATTACTATGTGTTTCAGCATTTTTCTCCTTTGGTTTATCCTGCCTGGCATTCTCTGTGCTTCCTGGACTTGGGTGGCTATGTCCTTTCCCATGCTAGGGAAGTTTTCGACTCTTATCTCTTCAAATATTTTCTTGGGTCCTTTATCTCTCTCTTCTCCTTCTGGGACCCCTATAATGTGAATGTTGTTGTGTTTAACGTTGTCCCAGTGATCTCTTAAGGTGTCTTCATTTATTTTCATTCTTTTTCTTTATTTTGTTCCACGGCAGTGATTTCCACCTTTCTGTCTTCCAGGTCACTTATCCGTTCTTCTGCCACAGTTACTCTGCCACTGATTCCTTCTAGTGTATTTTTTTTCTTTATTTTATTTTTTTTATTTTACAAATTTAATCAGTTATACATATACATATGTTCCCATATCCCCTCCCTTTTGCGTCTCCCTCCCACCCTCCCTATCCCACCCCTCCAGGCAGTCACAAAGAACCGAGCTGATCTCCCTGTGCTATGCGGCTGCTTCCCACTAGCTATCTACCTTACGTTTGGTAGTGTATATATGTCCATGCCGCTCTTTCACTTTGTCACAGCTTACCCTTCCCCCTCCCCTTCTAGTGTATTTTTGATTTCAGTTATTGTATGGTTCATCTCTGTTTGTTCTTTAATTCTTCTAGGTGTTTCTTCCTTAATTCTTCTAGGGCTTTGTTAAGCATTTCTTTCATCTTCTTGATCTTTGCCTCCATTCTTTTTCCAAGGTCTTGGATCATCTTCACTATCATTATTCCGAATTCTTTTTCTGGAAGGTTGCCTATCTCCACCTCATTTCGTCTTTTGTCTGGGGTTTTATCTTGTTCCTTGATCTGGTATAAAGTCCTCTGAGTTTTCATTTGGTCTATCTTTCTGTGAATGTGGTTTTCCTTCCACAGGCTGCAGAATTGTAGTTCTTCTTGCTTCTGCTGTCTGCCCTCCGGTGGATGAGTCTATCTTAGAGGCTTGTGCAAGCTTCCTGATGGGAGGGACTGGTGGTGGGTAGAGCTGGGTGTTGCTCTGGTGGGCAGAGCTCAATAAAACTTTAATCCACTTGTCTGCTGATGAATGGGGCTGGGTTCCCTCCCTGTTGGTTGTTTGGCCTGAGGCAACCTAGCACTGGAGCCTACCTTGCTCTGGGTGGGGCTAAAGCCTACACTGGGAGGGCTCGTGCCAAGGAGTATATCCCAGAACTTCTACTGCCAGTGTCGTTGTCGTTGTCCCCACGATGAGCCACAGCCACACCCTGCCTCTGCAGGAAACCCTCTAAAACTAGCAGGTAGGTCTGGTCAGTCTCCTATGGGGTCACTGCTCCTTCCCCTGGGTCTTGATGTGCACGCTACTTTGTGTGTGCCCTCCAAGAGTGGAGTCTCTGTTGAGACTCTGAGTCTCTGAGTGGAGTTGTGACTCTGAGACTCTGAGTGGAGTCGCACAGACTCTGGGTCCTGTGAAGCTTCGATGCTTTGTGGTTCTAGAAATCCTATAGGAGACGGTCCAAAGCAGGTAAAGCTACTGCTGTCAGTAGAGATGGTGAAACCAAAGATCCGCAGTTCTGACTAGAGGTGCTGATGTACATACAGGACAGAATCATCTCGTGTGAATGTAGTTCAGGCACGTTTAAGATGAATGCAGTCATGTTAATGCCTAACATATTCTATCCTGTGCCTCCCCTCAGTGACCCCCTCCTCAGTTCCTGAGGCTCCTGTAAGTCATGTACAGGGGAATGGAGAGTGGGCTCTGTCCAGTCTGAGCTCTGAGTTTCCCTGTGTATCTTAGGATACTTTGTATTTCTGTGGTGTCTGTTGTAACATCGTCTCTTTCATTTCTGATTTATTTGGGCCCTCCCTTTTTAAAAAAAAACATACTATTGTTGTCTTTTATTCTTTACAGAAGTTTAATAAGTGTTAGATCTACAACCCTCACTTTATGGATATTTTTTGCAGTGAGATTTTTACTTTTGTTTGTTTTCTTGTTACTATCAAAAATTAGCGAGACTTCTTTTAAGCTACCTTCAACATTGCTTATAAAGCTGCTTTATTAGTGATGACAGAGCCTTAATGGAAGTCGTGTTCTGGTTGTAAATTAGAATGTACTGTGCCAGCAAAAAGGCCCTTAGGTTTATGTCTCATTACTTCTTGTTCTTTTTTTAATTTAATTTTTATTTTTTATCAGAGCAAATTTGATTAAAATGTTTTGTTCTAGGTGTGCAAGATGTGGTTCTTTTACATATATACATATATCTATACTTCTTCGGATCATTTTCCCATGTAGGTTATGACACAATGTTGAGTAGCCTTCTCTCGGTTTTCCATAGGTCTTTGGTGATGATGTATTTCACATGTGTTTCTATATCTGTGTTAACCCCAATATCCTAATGTATCCAATACTCACACGTTTCCATTTGGTGAACCGTAAGTTTGTTTAATGATTCTGTGATTGCCTTTCTTTATGGAAATATCTTCACTGGTATCAATTTTTAGCTAACACCTATAAGTAATATTATAGGATATGTGTCTTTTGCTTTCTGACTTAGTACAATTTGCCAGATTACCTCTAGAATCATCTATGGTGCTGCAAATGGCATGGTTTCATTTTTTTCCTTAGCTAATATTCCATCTGTACATGTACCAGTTCTTCCTTGTCCACTCACCTCTTGATGGACTTTTTGGTTGCCTCCATGTCTTGGCTATTGTAATACTACTGCAATGCAGATTTGCCTGCCTGTGTCTTTCCAATGCTCTCTTCTTATGTTATAGGCCCAGGATTGGGCCTGCTGTATCATACGGTAGCTCAGTGTTTACCTTTTAAAGGCACCACCATTCCGTTCTCATTAGTGGCTCTTTCCAGGTTACATCACAATTAAATTGGAGGGTACGTATTTCTCCACAACACCTTCAGCATTTAGTGTTTGTAGTTTCCTTGCTGATAGTTATTCTGACTGGTGTGAGCTAATACCTCTTTGTGGTTGGATTTGCATGCACCTAATAATCCATTGAAATTGAGTTTTAAGGCATGTCCTTTCTTTTTCAAACTGTGAATAGAGCTTACCTCTTCAAATTCTTTTCTTGAGTATGTGCCACATTTTGAAATTTCTTGGCCATTACTTCCCTCAAGACATTTTGAGGGCAGGTTTCATATTCAGCCCTGCAGTACTTGTGCATATGAAGTGATCATTAGCACAGGTTTTAAAGCTGCTGTCGCAGGTAATGGCAAGAGGGCGACAGCATTTCTACATCCCCCACTCTGATAACTAGGGAAACAGACCTTCCTGCCAGTGGTGTTCCTCAGTTATAAATTAGAGTGGAATGTTCCCGGATAAACCCCCAAATGGTTATGTCTCCATACTTATGTTGTTTTTTAAATATAATTTATATTTTTCATTGTAGTAATACTCCATTGTGTACATGGACCACATCTTCTTTGTGCATTCCTCTGTTGATGGACATTTTCATTGCTTCCAAGTGTTGGCTATGGTAAATATTGCTGGAGGGCAGGATTGCCAGCCTGTGTCTTTTTGATTCTCATCTTCTCAGGTGATAAACCCAGCAGTGTGTATGCTTGATGGAATGGTAGCTCAATGTTTACCATTTCAAGGCACCCGAATTCTGTTTTCATTAGTGGCTCTTACCACGTCCAACATACAACCGAATGTACGCCTTTCTCTGCAATCCCTTCAGCATTCATTGTTTCCAGAACTTTTGCTGATGGCCATTCAGACTGGTGTGAGATGATAAATTTTTGTAATTTGGATTTGCTGGTCTTTAATAATTACTAATGTTCAGCATTTTCCCAGGCCTTTTCCTTTTCTTTGTGTCAGTTGTTAGATATCACCTATAAATGATATCATAGGATATATGTCATTAGCTTTCCAACACACCTCATGTTCTGTGATTATCTCTAGTCTCATCTATGGTGCCTCAAAGAGCAGTGTTTCATTGTTTTCCATGGCTAATATTCCACTGTGTACATGGACCACTTCCGCTTTATCCATTCATCTGTTGGTGGACATTTTGGTTGTTTTCATGCCTTGGCTATTGTAAATATGGCTGCACTGCAGCTGCTACAGCCTGTGTCTTCTCGATTCTGGTCTTCTCAGGTGAGAGGCCCAGTGGTGGACCTGCTGCATCGAATGGTGGCTCAATTTTCACATTTAAACGCAACTCCTTTCTGTTCTCATTATTGGCTGTTACCACTTTACATCTCAGCAGCAGCTAGAGGGTACACAGTTCTCTAAAACCCCTTCAGCATTTATTGTTCGTAGAATTTTTGCTGAAGGTCAGTCGACTAGTGTGAGTTGAATCCATTTTGTAGATAAGATTTGCATGAGTCTAATAATTCCTGATGTTGAGCTTTTATCGATTTTCCTTTTTTTAAAAAAAGAGGAAAACTTACCTCTTCATACTATCTCCTTGAAATTTTTGCCTGTTTTGAATTTTTTTGGCCATTCCCTAGCTCAGGATACTTTTTGAGAGCAGGTGTCCTTTACAGCCCTGAGACCTTGTGAATGTTAAGTGACCATTAGCTGTGGCCTTAAACCCCTCTTGCGGGAAATGGCCACAAGTCAACAGCATTTCTACATTTCGAACTCTGGGTTTTTGGTCAGTAGAGCCTTCTTGGAAATCGTGTTAGGAGGCTGAAAATTAGAGTAGAATGTGCCAGGGCAAATCCCCAAGAGCTTATATCTCCTTATTTCTTGTTTGTTTTTTAAATTTAATTTTTAGTTATTATCAAAGCAAATTAGATAAAAATTGTGTGCTTTTCTAGGTGTACAGAGTTTGGTTTATTATGTCTATGTATCTATCTATTCATCTCTGGATCCTTTCCCATGTAGGTTATTACAGAGTGTTGAGTAGATCTCGCTTGGTATTCCACAGGTATTTTGTGATTATATATTTCATATGTATTAGTACATGTCTTTTAACCCCCATATCCTAATTCATCCATTCCTTACACCTTTCCATTTGCTTAAACATAATTTTCTTTTGTTAATCCATGCGTGTCCTTCTCTTGGAAATAAGTTCTTGGGTATCAATTTTTAGGTAATACCTAGAAGTGATGTCATAGGATATTTGTCTTTTGGTTTCTTTCTTACTTCAACTTGAGTGATGATCTTTAGGTCCTTCTATGGTGGTGCAAACAACACTGTTTCATTCTTTTCCATGGCTAATATTCCATTGTATAGGTGGGCCTCTTCTTCGTTGTGTGTTGTTCTGTTGATGTACATTTCGGTGTCTTCCAAGTCTTGGCTATGGTAAATGTTCCTGCAGTGCATGATTGCCAGCCTGTGTCTTTTTGATTCTGCTCTGCTCAGGTGATAGGCCCATAAAAGGGCCTACAAGATCACATAGTACCTCACGTTTTTCATTTAAACACACATCCATTCTGTTCTCACTACTGGGTGTTACCAGTTTACATCCCCCCAGCAACTAGAGGGTATACAGTTCTCTGAAAGCCCTTCAGCATTTATTCTTTGTAAACTTTTTGCTGATGATCATTCTGACGGCTGTAAGGTGAACGTTTCTGTAGATTGGATTTGCATGGCTTTATTAATTCCTGATGTTGAGCATTTTTCCATGCTTCTTTTTCTTTAAACAAACAAAAAGAAAGAAAGACAAAGTGTGCATAACATATGCCTGTTGAAATTGTCTTCTTGAAATGTTGACGTCTTTTGAATTTTCTGGTCGATTTAGGAAACAACTATACATGATATCATAGGATAGGTGTCCTCCGCCTTCTCACTTACTGTCAGTTGCCTGATTACCTCTAGACTCATCTATGGTGCTGCAAATGGTATTGTTTCATTTTCTTTCTTGGGTAATATTCCATCTGTACATGTACCCGTTCTTCTTTGTCCACTCATCTGTTGATGGACTTTTTGGTTGCTTCCATGTCTTGGCTATTATAATACTGCTGCAGTACAGATTTGCATGCCTGTGTCTTTCCAATTCTGTCTTCTTACGTTATAGGCCCAGGAGTGGGCCTGCTGCATCCTATAGTAGCTCAAAGTTTACCTTTTCAAAGCACCTCCATTCTCTTCCCATTACTGGCTCTTACCAGGTTATGTCCCACTTCAAATTGAGGGTATGCATTTCTCCACAACCCCTTCAGCATTGACTGTTTGTAGTTTTTTGGCTGATGGTTAGTCTGAGGGGTGCGAGGTGTTACCTCTTTGTGGTTGGATTTGCATGTGTCTCATAATGCCTTGAAAGTGAGCTTTCAGGCATGTCCTTTTATTTTTCAAACTCTGAGTATAGGTTACTTCTTCAAATGGTTTTCTTGAAGTTATGTGCCACATTACAAAATTTTTTGGCCTTTACCTGCGTAAAAACATTTTGAGATCAGGTTTCATTTACAGCCCTGCAGTACTTTTGCATATGAACTCACCATTAGCACAGATTTTAAAGCTGCTGTTGCAGGTAACGACCAGAGAGCAGCAGCATTTCTACATTCCCTACTTTGGTACCTAGGGAAACAGCCCTCCTGCCAGTGGTGTTCCTCAGTTATAAATTAGAGTGGAATGTGCCGTGATAAACCTACAAAAGTTTATATCTCCTTACTTATGTTTGCTTTTTAAATTTAATTTATATTTTTTATTGGAGTAATATTCCATTGTGTACATGGACCACTTCTTCTTTGTGCATTCCTCTGTTGATGGACATTTTCGTTGCATCCAGTTGTTGGCTATGGGAAATATTGCTCGAGTGAAGGATTGCCAACCTGTGACTTTTTGATTCTCATTTTCTCATGTGATAGGCCCAGCAGTGGGTATGTTTCATTGACTGGTAGCTCAATGTTTACATTGCAAAGCACCTCCATTGTGTTTTCATTAGTGGTTCTTACCATGTCCCACTTAGTACCAAGGGTAAGCATTTCTTCAAAACCCCTTCAGCATTCATTGTTTGCACAATTTTTGCCGATGGCCATTCTGACTGGTGTTAGCTGATAGGTTTTTGTAAATTGGGTTTGCATATCTTTAATAATTCCTAATGTTCAGCATTTTTTCCAGGCCTTTTTTTTTTCTATTAAAAAAAAAAAGTGTGGGCCTCCCTGGTGGCGCAGTGGTTGAGAGTCCGCCTGCCGATGCAGGGGATACGGGTTCGTGCCCCGGTCTGGGAGGATCCCATATGCCGCGGAGCGGCTGGGCCCGTGGGCCATGGCCGCTGAGCCTGCGCGTCCGGAGCCTGTGCTCCGCAACGGGAGAGGCCACGGCAGTGAGAGGCCCGCATACCGAAAAAAAAAAAAAAAAAAAAAAAAAAAAGTGTGAGTACAATATACCTCTTGAAATTTTCTTCCTGGATGGTTGCCCTCTTATGAATTTTTTGGTCGATTTTAGACCCCAGGATTTTCTTTTGAGGTTAGGTGTCATTTACAAGTCTGCAATGATTGTGAATATTTAGTGACCATTAGCACTGGCTGTAAAGCTGCGGTTTGGGGAAACGGCCACAAGGCGGCAGCATTTCTCCATTACCAAATCTAGTTACTAGCGTAGCAGTGGAAGTCGTGTCCCTCGGTTGTAAATTAGAATGGAATGTGGCAGGAAAAACCCCTATGAGTTTATGTCTTATTCCTTCTTGTTCGTTGTTTTAATATTTTTTTAATCGGGGTAATGATTAGAGTATTCTTTGTCCTAGGCGTACACAATCTGGTTAATTTGTACACTAAATATGGCTATTCATGTACAGAACCTCTTCCCATGTAAATTATTACAGAGTGTTCCCTAGACCTCCCTTGCTATGTGGTCGGCCTTTTTGTTATATGTATTTAATTCGTATTTGTATACGTATGATAAGCCTAATCTTAATTTATCCATTCTTACCACCTTTCCTTTTAAATAAGCATACTTTGTTTTCTAAGTCTGTGATTGTCTTTCTCTGTGGAAATATGTACATTTGTGTCAGTTGTTAGATAGCACCTATAAGTGATATCATAGGATATATGGCTTTTGCTTTCCGAGTTACCTCATGTTCCGTGATTATCTCTAGGCTCTTCTATGGTGCCTCAAAGAGCAGTGTTTCATTGGTTTCCATGGCTAATATTCCATTGTGTACATGGACCACTTCTTCTTTATCCATTCATCTGTTGATGGACATTTTGGTTGCTTCCATGTCTTCTCTATTGTGAATATGGCTGCAGTGCAGCTGTTTCGGCCTGTGTCTTCTCGATTCTGGTCTTCTCAGGTGAGAGGCCCAGTGGTGGGCCTACTCCATCGAATGTTAGCTCAATTTTTACTTTTAAACGCAGCTCCTTTATGTTCTCATTATTGGCTGTTACCACTTTACATCTCACCAGCAGCTAGAGGGTACACAGTTCCCTAAAACTCCTTCATTTATTGTTTGTAGACTTTTTGCTCGAGGTCAGTCGACTGGTGTGAGTTGAAACCTTTTTGTAGATTAGATTTGCATGAGTGTAATAATTCCTGAGGTTGAGCTTTTATCCATTTTCGTTTTTTTTTTTTTTTTTTGAAAAGACAGTGAGTAAGACTTACGTCTCCATACTATCTTCTTGAAAATTTTGCCTGTTTTGAATTTCTTTGGCCATTCCCTACCTCAGCACAATTTTTTTAGGGCAGTGTCCTTTACAGCCCTGAGGCCTTGTGAATGTTAAGTGACCATTATGTGTGGGTTTAAAGCCGCTCTTGCAGGAAATGGCCACAAGGTGTCAGCATTTCTATATTTCCAACTCTGGGTTTTTGGGCAACAGAGCTTTCCTGGAAATAGTGTTAGTAGGCTTCAAATTAGAGTGGAATGTGCCAGCGCAAACCCCCAAGAGCTTATATCTCCTTACTTGTTGTTTGTTTTTTTTTAATTTAATTTTTATTAGGTATCAAAGCCAATTTGATAAAAAAATGTTGTTTCTCCAATGTGTACAGAATCTGGTTTATCATATCAATGTATCTGTCTATTCATCTTTGGATCCTTTCCCGTGTAGGTTGCTACAGAGTGTTGAGTAGACCTCTCTTGGTATTCCATAGATATTTTGTGATTACATATTTAATATGTATTAGTACATGTCTTTTAACCCCCATATCCTAATTCATACATTCCTTACACCTTTCCATTTGGTTAAACATAATTTTTTTTTCTTAATTCATGATTTTCCTTCTCTTGGAAATAAGTTCATGAGTATCAATTTTTAGGTAACACCTAGAAGTGATGTCGTAGGATATCTCTCTTTCAGTTTCTCTCTTACTTCAAGTTGGGTGTATCTCTAGGTCCTTATATGGTGGTGCAACCGGCACTGTTTCATTGTTTTCCATGGCTAATCTTCCATTGGGTACATGGACACTTCTTCTTTGTGCAGAGTCCCCACACCCTTTACCTGGGGTCGCACATCCACACTCACCAAGGTGACCCCACCTCCCCAGACCCTGCACCTAAAGTCACACGTTCTCTCTCAACAGGTGACCCCTTCTACCCAGACCCCTCCACCTGAGTCACATGTCCACAGTCCCAGGGGGAACCACCCTCCCCAGACTCCCCCAACTTGGGTCACACATGAACAGTCTCCAGGGTGACCTCACCTCCCCAGAACCTGCACCTGGTGTGACGTGTCCCCTTGGTCAGGACACCATGGCTCTGCTGGTGGCTCCCCTAATGTGGAAACATGCTGTGTTCCTGGGACCTCCTGGGATGGGAAAAAGTGGCAGGTGGGTCTCCTCTCCCCACACTTGTACCAGAGAAATCCTCCTCTTTTCACTTTGGTTCTGTTGATTTTACCTGTTTTTAGAGCTTTCATGCTAGAGTTGAACACACTACTTGGTTCTGGCAGCTTCAGTCCTTTCTTGTCTCCCACGCTTGTTGAGATAACTCACAGGACAGCAGGGCTTGAAAGCCGAGGGGAAGCTCTGGACACTTCTGAGTAGGGACGGTAGACTGGAAGGAGAGCTCAGCAGCAGCCTCAGCTGTTACCCATCGACCTTTTGCCCGATCTGCGTGCCCTGCAATCAATTCACCAGCTAAACCTGCCTCCCTACGCACCATGCATGTGCTGGTGAATTGGAATTATTGCCAGGTAGCCCTTCTGTGGATTCTCCACGAGCCCCAGGGAAGGTGAAACTTGCAGGGATTAAGACTAAGGCCCCGACAATAGCACTGACCCTTGGGAGGACCAGGTAACCACACTCAGAAGAGCACTGTTACTTAGACAAGCCCACCTCAGCTCCAGACCCCAGACATTTAAGCACTGACCTTCAGATGCGGGCACGGAGCTTACCAGTACTGAGGCCGGGCAGGTTTTCTACCCAGGTTCCCATAGTCCTAGCGTACACAGAACATGGTCAGGTCTAAATCTTCTTATTATAGACAACACATGGTCAGCTCTAAACATAATCAGTAGACAGGACATGCAGAGGTCTAAATCTACCGTGTAGACAGAACTTGATCATGTTTAAACTAGCTTAGGGCTGATCTCATAGGAGGTACAGGTCACACACATGGGTCTCTCATCTTTGGACACCCACACCAGGAAACTGAACCAAATCTTTCTCATTAAACATTTCAACAGGCAAAACCGAAATGTTACCAATATCTCTGGCCACCTGATGGTCAGGATCCATGGGTGAGCCACGAACTTCTTAGAGTGCAGCCCTGTCTGCTGCCAGGACAGACAAGAAGTGGCCTGATTCCAGCCTCCCAGGCTTCCAGAAGGAGGCTGCCACACTGGAAGCCCAGGCAGGACAGTCCTGCATGGTCCGGGCCGGGAGAGCCAGTCTGTCCATTCTGCTGGCCGATTCCAGGCGGGGCGCTCAGGGCCGCTGAGAGCCCTGCACTCAGGTCCTGCTTCCCTGCAGCATGTGCGTGTGTGTGTGCGTGTGTGTAGAGGGGGCGGTGGCTGATGGTTCCAATGGGTCCGGTCCCGGGCACCGCGCTGTCTTCGAGGAGAGGCACGGGGAGAGGTAGGGGCACAGAAGCTGTTGGAGAGGAGAACCCACTGCGGAACTCCTTGCACACTGGCTCGGCCCACCTGGTGACCCGCCTGCCCATCGTGGTCCGCATGTCACCACCCAGCCCCCACCCACGAGGGCAGGGCTCCTGCTCTTTCAAAAGCACAAGGTCTCCCATGAAGGAGACCCAGTGGGGTCGGTCACGCCCCCACTCCTGATGCTGAGATTGGGAGAATGAGCCCCCTTGACTGGACGATGGGACCCTGTGAGGAAAGAGGTGGCGGCCCCATCCAAGTCAGGGCCTGGCTGAGAGATGGGAACACAGGAGCCAAGTGCAGGGCCTGGAGGCCAGGCCAACAGGAGGGGCACCCCCAGCCTTTGCCGGGCTCTCCAACTGTGACATTGTAGCTTTAGGGGACCTGGGTCAGGTGACTGAATGTAATGCGTGTCTAAACTGGACCCTGAATGGGGCTTAAACAAGGTGTGAAGGTTGTTACTGAGACAGTGACAGTCATTGGAAGACAGACCCTGTGTCAGGACATCCTGCTCCATCCCTTTAAATCCCCGAGATCTGTGACCTTTACGTGGCTACGCAGGATTGTTAGAGCAGCTGCATGTGGATATATCTGCAAGTGGTTCCAGCACACACACAGTTGTGCACACAGGCAGGCACAGCACACACACAAACGTGCAGGTTCACAACACAAATATATTCACACACTAGCATATGAACACACATGCACACATATGCCCATGAACACATTAACATGAGCAAGTGCACACTAACTAACGTGTGCAAGTGCTCATACCTATGCACATGCACAGCATATGTATGCAAACAGGCACATGCACACACATGTACATAGCACACACACAGGGAATAAACTGAATCCATAAAGTGAATCCGTAAAGCATTAAGTCCTGAACACAAGTGAAGCTGACATGTATTTTTCCCTTTTCTTAGCTTTGATGTTTTTCACAATAAAACGTTTAAGAAAAAAAGTTAATGGCAAGTGACTTTTGATTCATAGGACTTTCTGACATTATTCCACAAATATTATGACAGGAGAAATGAATGTCGATATTATATGTGTCCACTAACAGATGAATGGAGAAGAAAAACATGGTCCATCAATACAAGGGAATGTTATTCAGCCTAAAAAGGAAGGCAATTCTGACACAGGCTGCAGCAGGGATGAACCTTGAGGGCATTATGCTCAGTGATGTAAGCTAGACACAAAAAAACAAACAGTGCTTGATCCACTCATACAAGGCCCCTAGAGCAGTCGGAAACATAGAGACAGAATGTAAGATGTTGAGTGCCAGGGGCTGAGGGAGGGACAGTGGGGACTGAGTGTTTAATGGGGACTGTTTCAATTTTGCAAGATGAAAAAGTTCTGGAGGACGATAGCGGTCAGGTTTGCACAACAGTGTGAATTACTTCTTGACCCTGAAATGTGCACTTAAAAATGGTTAAGATAGTAATTTTATGTTTTGTGTATTTGACCACGATTTTTAAAACTTTTTTAAAAACAACAGGAAGTAGTGCATGAATACCAGAAGATACACAACTTCACTAACAACCAAGGGATTAAAACCATAAGAAAACTACTGTGCAAACACCTACCAGAATGGCAGACATGAAGACACAGTATCAAATATCAGCAGGATGTGGAGCAATGGAAAGCCTGGTGCGCAGCGGAGAGTGCAACCACTTCTGAAACAATCGGGCCTCAGAGAGCGAAGTCCGTGCACACAGACCCACAGTGTTCCTCCCAGCTGAACACAAACAGCCCAGCCCTGCACCAGGACACACGGACATGGACTCTGCAGCCACAGGAGCCAAACCTGAAAAACCTGAAGGCCATCACAAGCAGATGCAGAAATGAACGATGCACGCTCCTATGAAGGAATATTCCACAGCAATGGAGTACATTTTGTTTAAAGGTAGTAAAACTATAAAAATTATTTTTTAAAAAAACTATATTCACAAGATGAAAGAATCTATAATTCTGGCACCTAGGGATTGTCAAATGCTCCTAAAAATAGATTGTTGTGGAAATGTTTATTGTAAGGAAATTGACATATTCTCTAGGAAGGACAGGGTGAGTGGGCCTGCTACATTTTCTACACTGAAGACAATTACAGGTTTTGATTCTACTTCTGTTAAATCAAGTGGGGTTTCATTGGATTTCTGCTACTGGGGAGATAATCAAATTCTGGGTAGCGGTCAGGAGAAAATTTGTCATAGGTGTTCTCATGTAATAATTACTGTTGAAAGTGTAAATGATCCATTTATCAGTAAGACTGAGAAGAGAATAACTGGTACATTACTTCATATGAGATTGTATGTTCTACTGTCCCTAGGGCTCCAGTGAGTGAGTATTTTGAATCTGAAGCTCATCCAGATCAGAGGATGGAATAAATGGCTAGGTGTGATATGGCTAATATAAATAGTATGCCTACATTTATATGAATTCGTGGATAAGATATGGGAAGAGGAATTCATGTTGTGAGAGCCAGGGTTAAGGCTAGCATTGGGGCAATAATATATAAATTGATGATGTTGATGGACATAGTGGTTCTTTAATAAGTAATTTGAATGCCTCAGCAATGGGTTGTAGTCATCCATGGGGGCTGATGATTTTTGGCCCTTTCTGGATTTGTATATAGCCTAGGATTTTCCATTTAGTTAATATGAGGAACGCCATGGTGAATTAAATTGGGTCACTTGTGAAAGAATGTTGATTATAAATGTATTCTTAGGAAGAGGACTTGAACCAGTGCAGATAAAGGTTTCAGTTTTACATAATTACCGGGCACTGCCAGCGTAACAAACCCGGTTCTACGGTAGCGTATGTATAAATTAATTGAATGTACATTATATCATCATTTAGTTTGCAGACATTTTGTAAAGTAAGCCTTATTGCTCTTGTCCTTTCATACTGGAAGAAATCTGCAATAGACAGAAAGCAACCAGGATGACTCCAGTCTGAACTCAGATCACGTGAGAGTTTAATCGTTGAACAGACAATTAATAGCAGTTATACCATTGAAACGTCGTGATGCAGCATCAAGGTCATAAACCATATTGCCGATATGAACTCCAGAATACAATTACACTGTTATCCCTAGTAAAACTTGTTCCGTTGATCAGTGTTTTAGAAGAATAGGTGATCAAGCATTTTGACTAGCTGGTCTAAATTTTGATCACTCAGAGGTGGTTTTATTCTCCAAAATATAAATGGCGCACAGGCTCAAGGTGCACCGGCTTCAGTAGTTGTGGCAACCAGGCTCAGTAGTTGTGGTCCACTGGCTTAGTTGCTCCGTGGCAAGTGGGATCTTCCCGAACGAGGGATTGAACCCGTGTCCCCTGCATTGGTAGGCGAATTCTTAACCACTGCATCACCAGGGAAGTCCCAGAATTGAAGTCTCCCTTTTAGTATACCTTAAGCCCAAAGATTCCATGGAAAATTGTTACAGAAAATAAGACAATAAAATATTGTAAGGACTATAACAGAAGCATATAGTACACAGTTCATATAGACACATCCCAAGCAGTTACAAAGTATATTAAAAGGGAGGCTGCAATTTTATTATTTTTTAATTATTTTCTTAACATCTTTATGGAGTATAATTGCTTTACAATGATGTGTTATTTTCTGCTTTTTAACAAAGTGATTCAGTTATACATATGCATATGTTCCCATATTTCTTCCCTCTTGCATCTCTCTCCCTCTCACCCTCCCTATCACACCCATCTAGGTGGTCACAAAGCACCAAGCTGCTCTCCCTGTGCTATGTGGCTGAGGGAGGCTGCAATTTTAATAGAATAAGATAAATCATACCCACAAACTCCCAATATTTCCTGAAACATTGCAATCTGAAACCCTACTGTAAGAAGCAGAAGATTCCAGGAGACATTCTACAAATGAAGGACTCTAAACCCTGTGGTTGGATAAGGAATTCTGGAAGGAAGGTATCCTCACCCAAGGAGAGCAGGTTCCTATACTTCTCTAACATCACATCCCTGTACAATTCCCACTGATCTTGGTCCAGGCATTCTAACTCCTCTTGAGAGAAATCTATGGCCATATCCTGGAATGTGAGCAGTCCCTGAAATTAAAAGTACACATGCCATATGGCCACGGGAAGAGTTAATAATGTGACTCAAGAAGAAAACAGCAAGTTAAGAGAACTGGTTTTAATTTAGAAGAGTTTCCTCAATTATCCACTAATAAATAAATAAATAACACAAAGTAACTTTCTCTACCTTATTTCTAACTACAAGAAAAGAGTGTGGCATGCGATCCACAAAACCAGTATAGAGACTATACTTATCTGAAAAAGAAATGATAAAATGATGGTTTCAACACAGGCATATGCATTTTTTAGTGTTTTATTTATATCAAATTGGATAAAATGTGCGTATTTCTCAGACAGAAAAGACACCGTCGAGGTAGGAATGTACCTTTCAACTATTCATGGGTACACATATACACTGGGGAGATTGTAAAAGTTCAGATTGTGATTCAGTAGGTCCGGTGGGCCTGAGTTCTATTTTTTTTAACAAGCTCATTTTTAACTAGCCATGCCACAGTCTCTGATCCATTAACGACAATTGTGAATAGCAGAGACATAATTAGAAAGGTAAAAATTCATATTTTATTTTGAACTTAAAGTGTTTTATGGATTTTACACCTTTAGTAGGAAAGTAAGCACAGCAGCAACAATCATTTGTGAATATTTACTATAGACCGTGTATCTTTCTAACTTTTTAGTGTAGGATTCCTGGAAAAATGCCTGGGCTGCGGTCGCAGTGGGCGGGGCCCCCAGGCCGGGCCGCCCCTCCAGGACCCCAACTGGGGCCCTGCGCTCCTGGCGGCTCCCTCCCCCAGCGCCCCCCTCCCTCCCGGAAGGCCTCGGGGCAGAGCGGTCCCACCTCCTGCGCCCAGAACGGAGCCCGCGTTTTCTCAGAGCTGCAACTTCCGGCTCGGGGTCTCTTCCCTCCGCCCTCACGGACCTGCCCCGGAGCCCGAAGGGAGGGCGGCCTCACTGAGGCTGCCGGCTGTGGAGGGGCCCCGGCGGCCGAAGCCGCGACAGTGTGCGGACGGTGGGCCGGGTAAGTGGGCGCCTACCCTCCGCCTGGGCCGGTGGGTGGGCGGCAGCGCAAGACCAGCTTCTGAGCGGTAGGGGTTCGCTGCCACCCACCGCTGCTGTGCAGAAAGAGTGGCCCCCAGTGTCTGGTCCCGGGGAACTTCGGTCCCTCCTCTCACCCCTGCCCTCGGCCTGGCTCACGGGGCCTGGGGGGCGTGGGGAGGTGGTCGGCCTGAGCGTCCTGAGGGGAAACGGGGCAAGGGAGGCGCAGGGTCCGGCTGCAGCGTCAGCGCCCCTCCTCCCGACTGCGGGGAAAGCGGCTGAAAACTCCTCCCGAGGCTCGCAGGCCCCTTATTCAGCCGAGTCCCTCTGCTCGCCTTCCTCCCTGAGCTAAAGTACCGGGGGGAGGGGACAGGGCAGGGGACTGGCGCAGGTAATGGGGAACTTCAACAGGTGATTGTGAACTAAGGAAAACCAGCTCTCCCAACGTGAGGAATGTAGCGCTTTTCTTTGTTTGCGAAGATGCCAGAGTCTGGGCTCACTGAATTCCTTCCTTTCATATGCACCTCAGCGCTCTGGGGCCTGCCTTCTGTATTTGCATATCCTGAGTTCCTCAGGGCCCTTGGCTCCCACTGGAAGGCTGCAAGGACTGATGACTGTGACATCCTTTGTTTACTGAGATGGCAAGAAATATTCCATTTCTCACAGGCTTGAGGGGCACAGAGTGGAAAGAGTAGGAGAATCTCACTCGGCATGTAATTTAGCTTATATATATATAGATATAGATAATATTTATATTTAACTGTGCTAATAGAGACTCTCAAGTCCAATCAAATTGTACTACTGCCCTCTATGTATTAATTTCATTAATATCATATGATAAATGCCTATAAAATTGACTTAATCCATTTAAACAGTATAATGATTTTTAAAGGAAACACAGTAGAAATATAACAACAAAACCCTTACCACTAAAGGCTGTGTGTGGAACAACCTAAATAAATGTTCCATTTTTAAAATATTGAAAGATGTATTTAGTACAAATATCAACAAAAATGAAAAATAATAAGGGCAGTGGGATACTGGAATGTTCTCTCTTTATCATTAAAGTGGCAGAAAATCATGTATTAGTAGGCACTGGGAGCAGAGGATGCCTGATATTATATCTTTTTCATATCTGTGCAGTTGTTTCAACAAGTAACTTAAAGACAAAATGGCAAAACAAGGACGTTTGTGCCTGAGATCATGTTGATGCGAAACCAGGGATGGCCACCTTGTCCCAGGTGAGTTAAGTTTACCTGGCCAGGTAGACCGCAGAGCTCCTGAGAAGCCAGGGCTGGAATTCTTCTGCTGGGTGCCCCTTAGCTTCTGTGACTTGATTGATTGTGAGTCATGTTGGGGGAAAGAACTGATCACAGGAAATGGGTGGAAATAGAGTGATCTGGGGAGAGCTAACGACATTCATCACAGCTCACGGCCTGAATGAATTTTAAAGAAACAGGAAAACAAATGCTTCTTATGGAATCAGAGAATGTGAGGGCTGGACAATCCCACAAAATGAGAAACACCCCATCCCATTTTCCAGATGAGAAAACAGAGGCCCAGCAAGGTGAAATCCCTCGCTCAAGTTGCACCCATCTCTCCTCCCCACTACATGCTTCAGGAAAGCTGGACTCTTCCTGTCTTGATCACTGCTGAACGCCAAAAAGGGCCAGGCATCTAGCAGCTGCTCCAAAATTTTTGGTTGACTGTAGGAACAATGCTATTTCTTTCTTTCTCATTCTTATTCAGGATTATGCCAAGAACTCCCCAGGTTGCAATGTAATTCGATAAATGTAAATATTAATTGAGTTTTGTTGTGATGAGGGCTTAGGCTTTGAAGGTAACAGACTTGGTTCAGATCCTGGTTCTTTCACTGAATAGCTGTTTGGCTTTGGGAAAATTGCTAAACCTCTCTGAGCTTATTTCCTCCTTTGTAAAAGTGGGGATAAAACTATCTGAGCCAGCAGAGCACCTGCATCAGGGATGTGCACTAAGTTTTGGTCTTTCTCACTCTCCCACTCCTCTCTGTTCTTCCCAGAGAACATGTACAGAAGGATATAGTACTTTTTTAAAAAATTAATTTATTTTTGGCTACATTTGTCTTCGTTGCTGCGCGTGGGCTTTCTCTAGTTACAGCGAGCGGGGGTTACTCTTTGTTGCGGTGCGTGGGCTTCTCATTGCGGTGGCTTCTCTTGTTGAGCTTGTTGTGGAGCACCGGCTCTAGGTGAGGGCTTTAGTAGTTGTGGCCTCCAGGCTCAGTAGTTGTGGCGCATGGGCTTAGCTGATCCGTGGCATGTGGGATCTTCCCTGACCAGGGCTCGAGCCCATGTCCCCTGCATTGGCAGGCAGATTCTTAACCACTGTGCCACCAGGGACGTCTGATATAGTTCATTTTAAAAAAGGGTTTTAATTTATTTCAGAAAATATACATTTTTCTTGTAGAAAAGGTAATTCCACTATAGTAACATAAACACACAAAACCACTACAAATGCAGTATTCTATGGGTTAGATATTATCAGTAAATTTTATAAGTAATTGGGCAAATGCCAAAGCACTAGGTACTGGGGAGTAAGAAGACTTAAATCTGGGGTGCCCCCCACCCCAATTTCAAGAGCAGGGTGTGTTTTTCAAATCCATATTTCATCTGGTCTTTGTTTCTCATCCATCCTCTGTGTCTGCCTTTCTCAAGAAGGCTCAGATCCTCCGCTTTCACACCCTCCCGGCTGGCTGTGCCCCAGCTCCCGTCCTGGAACCTCTGCACGCATGGGTGTGCCTGCTCTCCCTGTGCCTCACCAGCTTTGCCAGGGAGCTGCTGTATCGTGCACTGCTTGCTGTACCCCAGAGTGCCTAGACCCTTCTGGTACATGAAGTACACTCTCATCGCCATGAGTGCATGCCAATCCCCTTACCTTATATCCTTCCTCTAAGCCAGGCTTGGGGGTGACTACAGTGTGCATTCAGCTATGTGAGGTTCTGGGATCAAAGTGAAGTTCCCAACTTTTGAAGTTGCAGGCTTGAGGGGCACACAGTGATTTAAAGTCGGGCCACCTGACTTAAAGAGGGGGGCTAATTGATGATTTAAACCAGGGCAGCTGACTTACAGCCTGCGTCCCTCAGCTGCAGCACGAGACCAACTTTGGCAGTGCACGGGTTCACTCCAAGCCAGCACTGCTGTTCAGGAAGAGCTTCCAGTAGCGCCTTAGTGCAGGGGGCCTTGGTCCGTTGTCTTGCCGCTGCCCTCAGAGCGGGGCCACCTGCTCTTCTGGAGGAGAATCAGGGAGTGGGAAGTGCAGAGTCCCGGCTGGAGTTGCGGCACCCCTTGTCTGATGACAGGAAAGGGGGGCGGGGCTGTGTGGTGTCCTGGGGCTGGACTCACCAGGTCGACTCAGCCTCTCAGCCTCCTAACCTCCCCCCACACACCCCACAAGAGTTTCCAATAATATGTAATTGCACCTTAGGTTCTCGGTCTTCAAACTCATACCCAGGCTCCCAGGTTCCTTGATTCAGCCAATTCCTCTGTGCTCTTTCTTCTATTAGATACAGTCCCAGAGGCGGGGGCTGGGGGATGGGACTGGAGGGACCCCAGCAGCACTGGGCTCAGCTGACTAAAGAGATCCAGGGCCTGCGCTCTCATATATGTGCAAGGAACCTTAAGGCTGAATCGAGGGGGCCAGTTAGAGGCAGTCCTTGCTGCCTCAAGTGAGTATGGATCACCGTCGGATGGGGATCATGCTGACCCCTGAGAAGTACTGTTAGGAGGATGTGTTCCTCCTTCGGCTTCAAGGACATGGGTGGGCTTCAGGGCTCCAGTTCCCCTCCAGGCCTCCAAGTCCGACTGCACCCCAGCGGCCTTGCAGACCTGGCTTCCTGTCCCAGAACTTTCCAGGCTCCAGGAAGAATCCAGACTGCAGAGATGGTGCCTGAGCCCTCCAGCTTAAGAAGTGCTGTCCCTGGGGACCCAACAGTGGAGGGAGGAAGGGTGAAGGGAGTAGGGAGGTGGGGTAGGGAGGGCCCTGGGAGATGTTGAGAGAGAAATAATTCGCCCCCCAGACACCCTGCCCCCTGCAACTGACCCATTGATGCCATAGGATCTCAGGGCCTTTTAGTCAGAGATGCCTCTGCTTCTTTACTCCTGTATTCAAAACTATGCAAAACCAACTGTTCATCCTCTTGCTGCCTTGCCAGGACTTTTAAAGCACTGTTCTTTTGGAGCACTCGTTCCCTAAACTGCAGTTTGGAGCTGTCCCAGCTATTTAAAAGTGTTCTCCTTAAACTGAGACTAAATCCTACTCTTTTGGAAAAACGACCTTCACTTCAGAGGAGATCGTCTTTTCTGCCCATTCCTTCCTTCTACTGCCCTCTTAAGAAGCCCTGTGCACAAACAGCTTGGTGATTTATTTTTTGCTTCATGTCAAAAAAAAAAAAAAAAAAAAAAAAGTAAAACTTCCCCATGCACCTCAAAAAGCTTTCCTGGAACATAGGTGTTTCAAAACCATGACCGTGTTTTGCAATTAGTATACACTGGGTAGACTGCCTAGCAATCCCTCCAAGAGCCAGAGGTGAGCGACACCTTAACTTCTTTGATTGGATGCCCTTCAAATTTAGGAAGGTCACATTCTTATGACCCAGCAGATATGACAAGAGCCCTTGATGGCTGTGTCTGTGATTACATAACTTCTGGTGATTTTATTTCCCTTACTGAGCTGCTGCTTCTAGGTTAAATTCATTTTATTACCTGTCTATTTTTAAAGAAAGACTGACGAAGTCACTGTAATAGGTCAGGAGTCTGAGCTCAGGGTTGGCCAAAGGTATTCACAGGGAGGAAGGTGGATAAAAATAGGTGGGTAAAATAGGAGGGTTGGCAAGTACAGCCAGGACACACGTCTTCACCGTGCGTACTAATAAAGGCCAGAATCTCCTCAGTTATCTCTGGTGGGAAGTTCTGACTGTTGCACAGGATCGAACTCAAATCATATACAAACTAGGGGATATCCCCTGAGCATAAAAGGAAGTATCCACCCCTCGCAGGAGTCGCTGCTGAGGAATAAAGATGCAGACGTAGAGACTGGACTTGAGGACACTGGGACGGGGAATGGTAAGCTGGGGTGATGTGAGAGAGTGGTATGGAAATATATACACTGCCAAATGTAAAATAGATAGCTAGTGGGAAGCAGCTGCATATAGCACAGGGAGATCAGCTCGGTGCTTTGTGATCACCTAGAGGGGTAGGATAGGGAGGGTGGGGGGAAGACGCAAGAGGGAGGAGATATGGGGACATATGTATACGAATAGCTGATTCACTTTGTTATACAACAGAAGCTAACATAACATGGTAAAGCAATTTTACTCCAATAAAGATGTTAACAACAACAACGAAAAAAACTAAGTCAACCACACCAACGGAGATATTGTATGTGTTTTCAGTTCAAGAAATCCAGAAGAGAATCCTTTACTCTGTATGCAATGAATCGTCCATTCGAAAAGAAAAAAAAAAACTTTCTAAAATGTTGTTTTTCCATTTATTGTTCAGAACATCATTTTTATACCTCTGCATTATTATTCAAAGCCAAGTCACATGAGTTAGAGGTAAGCAGCTGCTTGATTTAAAGTTGGGTCATGTGATTTAAAAACCAGTGGCAGCTGATTGATTTAAATCCAGTCATATGACATGAGGAGTGGGTGCTAAAAACTGCTTTTTCATCTCTGGCTCAGAATATCATATTTACCTTGGTTTTTCTTATGATTTAGGAAACTTGAGCTGTCTCCCCTTGGAATCATCAGGACAAAAATACAGTATTTCAGGTTCATTCTTGAAACCTGCTTCTCAAGGTTAAGGTGTATTGACTAAAATATCTTCCTTCTTCAAGAGATTACAAACCTCTGTAGGACACTTCATTGTAATTGGAGAAAAAAGAGAATGAAATCAGGCCAGCAGCTGCAGGAGGCCAAGGCAGCCCCCAGGACTAGGGAAGGAGGAGGAGGAAGGGTTGAGGGTTGCCATTAGAGCAGACAACCTCCAGAGGGCGCTGAAGCACCGGCAGAGCCCACCTTCCACTCCCAGTTTGGCACTCCAGGGTCAGATTTGGGTTTGGAGATGGGGTTGCTGTAACCCCAAGGAGGTGAGCAGAGAGGAGGAGTTGATTACCGGTCTCCTCTGACTCTCTGGCCCAAATTGCCTGGCTTCACAGGGGGGACAGAGTTTTGCTTTCAGCAACTGATGGGGCACTTCCAAGCTGGTGGGGTTGCCCAGTGGCCCGACAGCCTGACAGGCTGACTGCGGTGTGACCGCCCTTTGTTTCTCCAGAATCTGTACATCAGGAGGTGCATGGATGCGGGAGCCCATTCACCGCCCTCCCTCAAGGGGGATGGCACCTTCCCTGGCTCTACCCTATGATCACCAGGTACTGGAAATGAATGCAAGTATTTTGACTTCAAGGAAAAGCTCACATAACCCCTTCTGCCTCATAATGTGTGGGATTTACTATAATGGAAGTACATTATAAAGAACAGGTAGAAAACTCACCTGTTGGTCTCCAGGTAGGAGTTTATTTTGCGTGAATCCCTCCTACATGAGTAGATAGCAGAGGTTTATTTTTGTTCCTGTGTGTGTAGTTGCGGCAGAGGTTATAGGTATGGTGATTTGAAGCCCTTAAAGAAATATTCTCAGATGTCTCAAGACTTCTCTTGATTGGAACCGAAAGGGCCTGGAAAAGGAGGAAAAGAAAAGGAAGGGGGAGAAAGAATGACTGTTTTTCAGTAAATTCACCTCCTTAGTTGATTGTTCTTTCTTCTCATTTCTTTTAACTTCTATGTATGTCTAATGGAATAATGTAAAGGCTGATTTTTATGCTTCAAAAGATTTTACATTATAAAGACTAGAAGTGGCTAACAGAACTTATTCAACATTGACAGAACTTATTCAAATCAATTTTAGAGTCTTTGATATTAAATTTCTACACTAAAATCGGTTAATCCAAAGTTGCTCTTTCTTTTTGAGTGAATATTTGTAACATCTTTGTAGATAATAATTTACCCTAGATATACAAAATTGTGAGAATGGATAACATCTTTTACCACTTAAATGATTTCTTTTAAATGAATAAATTGTACACTTTTAATGCCAATGTTATTCCTTACATGCTGTTTTTTTGTTTTCTTGATTTCCAAAATTTGTGTTTATTTAATTGATTTCTATCTCATAATCTGTCTCCCCTTTATTCTTACTTTATATTTTATTGATATATAGTTAATTTACATTATTATATCAGTTTCAGAGGTACAACATAGTGATTCATAAATGTTTAGGTTCTTCTCCATTTATACTTATTATAAGAGTGGCTCTATTCCCCATGCTGTACAGTACGTCACTGTAGATTATTGATTTTATACATAGTGGATTATTCCTCAGAATCTCCTACCACGATTTTGCTCCTCCACCCTGTCTCTCCCTGCTGGTAACCACTAGTCTCTTCTTTAATCTATGAGTCTCTTTTGTTGTTGTTGTTGTTGTATTCAGTTGTTTAGATGCCACATGTAAATGATATCATACCAGGCTTGCTTTCTCTGTGACTTATTTTACTAAGCATAATATCCTCCAAGTCCATCCATGTTCTTGCAAGTGGCAAAATTTCATCTTTTGTTGAAGTCATCATAAAAAATCTTTTTTTATCCAGTAACATATTGACGAACACTTAGTTTGACTCTATATCTTGGCTATGGCAAATAACACTGTTTTGAACTTTGGGGTGTAGTTATTTTTTTGAAATAGTGTTTTTGTTTTCTTCTGATATATACCCAAGAGTGAAATTCATGGATATTATGGTAGTTCTATTTTTAGTTTTTTTGTGGAACCTCCATTCTGCTTTCCACAGCAGCTGCACTAATTCACATTCACATCAACAGTGTATAAGAGTTTCCTTTTCTCCACATCCACACTAACCTTTGTTATTTGTGATCTTTTTGATGACAGCCATTCTGACAAGAGTGAGATGATATCTCAAAGTTTTGATTTGCATTTTACTGTCGATTAGCTATGTTTAGAATCTTTGTGAGTTCTTGCTATCTGTATTTTTTCCTTGGAAAATGTCTATTTAGGTCTTCTCACTTTTAAAAAAAAAGATTTTGGGTGTCTTTTTGATATTGAGTTGTATGTGCTGTTTCTATATTTTAGATATTAACCCTTGATTAGTCCTCTTTTTGTGTTAACTTCTTATCATGTGCAAATACTTTTGCCCTTTCAGCACGTTGTCTTTTCATAATGTCTTTGGTTTCCTTTGCTATGTAAAATCTTTTAAGTTTAGTGAAGTCCCATTTGTTTATTTTTGGCTTTGTTTCATTTGCGTTAGTAGACTGAACCTAAAAGTGTTGCTATCATTTATGTTGAAGAATGTTCTATATTTTCCTCTAGGGGTTTTATTGTTTCTGGTCTTACATTTAGGTCTTTATTCACTTTTGAATTTATTTTATATATAGTGTACTAAAATATTGTAATTTTATTCTTTTCCATGTAGCTGACCAGTTTTCCCAGTACCACTTATTGAAGAGACAGTTTTTTCTCCATATTGCCTTTGTCATAAATCAATTAAATATAAGTGTGTGGGTTTATTTCTGAGTTCTCTATTCTATTCCAGTGATCTTTATGTCTGTTTTTGCTCCAGTACTATTTCCTTTGATTACTGTAGCTTTGTAGCATAGTCTGAAGTCAAGGTGTGTGATGCCTCCAGCTCTGTTCTTTCTCAAGATTGTTTTGGCTATTTAGGGTCTTTGTGCTTCTATACAAATTTTAAAAGTACTTTTTCAAGTTCTGTGAAAATGCTTTGGTATTCTGATAGGGATTGCATTAAATCTGTAGATTGTCATTGGTAGTATGGTTATTTTAACAGTATTAATTCTTCCAGTCCATGCACCTGCTATATTTTCCCATCTTTTTCTGTTGCCTTCAATTTCTTTCACCAGTGGCTGATAGATTTCTGAATACATGTCTTTTACCTGCTTAGGTGTGTTTGTTCCTAGGTATCTTATTCTTTTTGGTGTAATTGCATATGGTATTGTTTTCTTAATTTTTCTTTCTGGCAGCTTTCAGTTTTGTTTTTTCTTCTTTTTCTAATTCCTTCAGGTGTAATGTTAGGTTGTTTATTTGATATTTTTCTTGTTTCCTAAGAATAAGTTTGTATCACTATCACTTCCCCCTGTGAACTGCGTTGGCTGTGTCCTATAGGTTTTGGATCATTGTGTGTTCATTTTTATTTCTCTCTGGGTATTTTTAGAATCCCTAATTAATTTCTTCAGTGTTCCTTTCTTCCCCTTTTTTTCCCCTTCATCTGTGATGTGATGACTATCTTTAATATTATGTTTGGATTTCTTTCAGGTTTGTGTGTGTGTGTGTGTGTGTGTGTGTGTGTGAGAGAGAGAGAGAGAGAGAGAGAGAGAGAGAGAGATTATTTTAAGTCGCTGAGCTCTTAATTTCAAATGGATATTAACAACCCTGCATTTTTACTCTCCTCCCCCACAGTTACTGAATTTGACCGTATATTTTACATCTACTTGTTTTGTGTGTCCCTTAACTTCTTATTGTGAATATAGATGATTTTATTAGTGTTTTCTTTCATCCTTCCTACTAGCTGTGTACATGGTTAATTTACTACATTTATTAAATATTTGACTTAACCAATGAGGTTTTTCCTTTAGTAAGTTTCCTTTCATAATGTTTATGATTCAGTCGAGGCCTTTTCTTTTTCACTTAGAATAGCCCCTTTAAGATATCTCATAAAGCTGGTTTGGTGATGCTGAGTTCTTAGTTTTGCTTTAGAAACTTTAGATCTCTCCATCAAATCTGAAGGAGAGCCTTTCTGGGTAGAGTATTTTTGGTTATAGGATTTTCCCTTTCATGAGTTTTAATATACCATGCCACTCCCTTCTGGCATGCAGAGTTTATCCTGAAAAGTCCGCTGATAACTTTATGCAAGTTCCCATGTTTGTAACTTGCCGCTTTTCCTTTGCTCCTTTTAATAGTGTCTTTTTATCTTTATTTTTTTGCTATTTTAATTACAGTGAGTCTTGGTGTGGTCCTCTTTGGTTTCATCCTGCTTTGGCCTTACTGTGTTTACTGGACATGGATGTCTGTTTTCTTTCCCAGGTTAGGGAAGTTTTCAGCTTTTATGTCTTCAGGTATGTTTTACACCACTTTCTCTTTCCTTTTTCCTTCTGGGACCAGTATAATGCAAATGTTAGTACACTTGATGTTGTTCACAGGTCTGTACAACTTTCCTCATTTCATTTTATTCTGTTGTTTTACTGTTCATCTTCAGTGATGGCCAGTACTCTGTCCTTTAGTTTTCTGATCCATTCCTCTGTATCATTGAGTCTACAGTTGTTTCCTTTTAGTGTAATTTTCATTTCATTTATTGTATTCCTCATCTCTGTTTGGTTGTTCTCAGGAGTCTAACTCTTTTAAATAAACTTCTAACTTCTTGCTCTGGTCGTCCATTCTTCTCCTGAGTTCTTTGATCATCTTTACAGTCCTTACCTTGAACTTTTTCTTGAGTAGATTGGTTATCTCCACTTCACGTAGATCTTGTTCTGGGTTATTATCTTGTTCCTTCATTTGGATCGTGTTTCTGTGTCACCTCATTTTTTCTTAATTTGCTGTTTTTATTGCTATGTATGTAGTAGGTTCATTACATTTCCTGACCTTGGAGAAGTGGCCTTTTTTTTTTTTTTTTTTAGAAGTGGCCTTTTGTTAGAGATGTCCTATGTGTCCCAGCAGCCCACTGTCCCCTGGTCACTGGAGCTATATGTTCAAGGTGTACCCCCTTTGTGGACTGCTTGGGCTCTTCTATTGTGGTGGGCTGACTACTGTGTGTGGTCTGGTAGGCTTGTCTGCCCCCAGACTGCTTGTTTGCCAGGCTCTGCCTTGTATGGAGGCTGTCTGTGTTGCTTGCTGGGACTAAAACATAAGGCAGCTGGCTGAAAAAGTCTGGGGGACACCAAATCTAGTGCTGATTCACTTATGGGTAGAGTTGCAGTCCAGGTGATATCAGGGCTAGTGCCCAGTCACTGGTCCTGGGGCTATGTTCAGTACTGGGAGGAAGACACAGGTCCTGAGTTCTGGCTGCACGGCCCAGGAGTTGCAGTGTTGGTGTTGGATCACTGTTCCTGACACAGCTATCTGCAGGGTCTGGGGTATCCCTAATCTTGTGTTGGCATTCTGATGGGCAGGATCAGGACCCAGCTGAGTCCATGGCTGCTTCTGGCCTGCAGGTGAGTGTTCTGGTCACACACACTGCTGGCCTGTGGTATTCCTGGAGCTGGTGTGTGCCTGTTGGTGTATGAGGCTGATCCCAAGGCTAGAGCAAGTTTGCTGTTGGGTAGGTCCAAGCTCCATCCAGTCCCTGTGCAGTAATCACATGCCGACAGGTGAGGCTGATTCCAAGTCCAGAGCAGGCTCACTTGTCGGAGTGGCCAGGGATTCTGAGGCTGGTGCCTGCCCACTGGTGGGTGAAGTTGGGATCCAGGGTCTCTGTGTGAAGGGTCCTGGGGGTCTTGGATCTAGTGCCTGTGCACTGACGTATGGAGGCTGGTCCTGGGGCTTTTGGTGGCTGGGCCATGTCCAGGGGCAGCTGTGCGTTGAGAGGGTCTGAAGGCACCTGATGGCTGATGGGTGTGGCTGTGCACCTGCTCAGTTAGCTGCTTGGCCTGAAGCCCCCTAGTGCTTGTGTGTATAGTCTGGTGGAAATGGGTGGGTCTCGGTCCTGAGGCTGATAAGCTAGAGGGAGGATTCTGAAATTATGCTACGAGTCTCCATGAGGTAGAAGGAGCTCCCCCAAATGGCTGCTGCCACTGTCTATGTCCCTGAGGCTGTGCTGTCATTGCCTCTCTGGGAGACTCCAAGATCAGGAGGTAGGTATGACCCAGGATGCTTTCAAATTCCTGCTTATGTTCTGATTCTAGGATCATGTGGGATTTTGTGAGCATCTTTTAAGAGTGGAATCTCTATTTCCCACAACCCTCTGGCTCTCTGGAAAATAAGCACTACTGGTCTTCAAAGCCCAACTTTCTAGGGACTCTTCCTCCCAGCACAGGATCCCTGGGCTTGGGAGCCTGCTGTTAGGTTCATACCCCTTGCTACCTGGGAGCCCCTCTGAAATTGTAATTATTCTCCCATGTGTCGGCCTCGCATCTGGTGGTACGGGTCTTGAGTATATTGAGACTTTCCCCCTTCCTTCCTGTCTTTTCGTGGTGCCTTCCTTATGTCTTTAGCTGTAAAACATCTTTCATGGTAGGTCCCGGCCTTTTTCATCAATTGCTGTTCTGTAAATATTTGTGACTTTGGTGTGCCCATGAGAGGCATCAAGCTCTGGGTCTTTCTATGCTAACATCTAGGACCATCTCTCCACTTCATTCTTAAATCATATTATTTAATTTTTCTTAGTATCATATTTGATTTGTGACAGTTTGAAATTTATATCACTCATATTCACTTCGCCTGTTTTAAAAAGTTGAATAGTGCATTCATTCATTTTGAAATGGAGATAGTGACCTGTGAATCTCCATACCTCAAAAATCAAGGATAGTACAAAAGGATTTTCTACCTGTGTTTCCCTCAAACTCTGCACCCCACCCCAGCCTGGGGATTAACCACTTGCACCCATGCTCACCTTCTGTTTTGGGACTGTTAGCCATCATTCCATCTGTATGTGTGTTGACAAAGTGAACTATGGTCTTTCCAGTTTTTGTTTTATGGTTTTTGGTTTATGGAACAGTCCTCCTATGAATATACATTTACTGGTCTGCTGAAGTTCGTATATAAACCTGTCAAGCACATTACCGGAATTGGAATTGCTTGTATATACACTTTGATAAATTTTAGAGACAATGGTAGAACAGAAGTAAATTGTATTTCAAATCCCACCATATTCTCACACAATGAAAACCCTTCCCTTTTTAATATATTTGTGTGTAGTTTATCTTTATGCCCATACTATATTTCCCAGAGATGGGTATTATGTTTCTTGCTAAAAAAATTACTGTATTGTTCAGTCAGGTTTTTGGTGGTTTTAGCATGATCATATTTCCCTGAACTCGCAAGTACAAGATCTTCTTTCACAGTGTCTTTTACTCCCTGCTCATTTATATTGCCCTACAAATTCTCAGTCCTGGTTTTTCTTTATGTTCTTCATCAACCTGGATATGTTATACTATTTCCTCCCTTATTCAAGACAAATGGAATATAATAGAGCACACACAAATAAACCCTGATATATGGCCAAATTATTTTTGAAAATTTGCCAAGACTTTTCAAAGTAGGAAGGATAGTATATTCAACAAATGGTGCTGAGAGGTCTCGTCAACATGCAAAAGAAGGAAGATGGACCCTTACCTAACATCATAGGCAAAAATTAATGAAAATGTATTAAGAAACTAAATATACGGCCTAATAAAATAAAAAAGTCTTTGAAGAAGACACACGACAAGAGCTTCATGACATTGGAGTTGGCAGTGTTTCCTCAATATGAAACGAAGGAGTAACAAAGGCACAGCTAACAAAAAAGAAAACAATGTTCAGTACATATTTTTTTTAAATGTGTATCAAATAAATGGAAACAGAGTAAAATGGAGAGCCACAAGATGGGAGAAAATATTTGAAAGCCAAATATTTGACAAGAGATTTCTATTCAGAATATAGAGAGAACTCCTACAACTCAACAAAAAAGTAAACATCCTGATTCAAAAATCGATAAAAGGCTTGAATAGATGGTTCTTCAAAAAGATATACAAATGACTAGCACTTGAAAACATGCTCCGTATCACTAAATGCATGTTTATATATTTGTGTGCATGCATATGCACAGAAACACACACACATACACAAGCAGAAAACAAGTATTAGTGAGGATGTGAGGGAGTTGGAAGCATTGTGCTCTCTCAGTGGGAACGTAGAATGATACAGCTGCTTTGCAAAAGAGTATGGCATTTTTTCAGATACTGAAAAATAGAATTACTACATGATCCAGGAATTGTACTATGAGGTATCCCCAAAGGAATTGAAATCAGGGTCTTAAAGAAATATTTGTACTCCAATGTTTATAGCAGTAATAATCACAATAGCTAAAATATGAAAGCAACCTAAGTGTTCATCCACTAGTTCCTAGATAAACAAAATGTGGTATACCAATATAATACAATATTATTCAGTCTTAAGAAGGAAAAGATCTAGGAATATGCTACAACATGGAGAGATCTTGAGGAAATTTAGCTACCAAAAATGCCATTTTTGTGACGTTTAATGAGTCATAACAATACAACTACTTATTTCAATTATATGGGGTACTTAGTGTAGTCAAAACCATAGAAATTGAGAGGGTAATGATGCTTTTCATGTGGTTATGGAACAAAAAGGAAAGTTATGTTTAAAGGATATTGAGTTACAGTTTTAAAGGATAGAAGAGAATTAGAAAGTAAATGGTAATATTGGTTGCCCAATAATATGAATGTATTTAATATCACTGAACGGTGCACTTTATAATAATTAACATGTTATATTTTAGGTTATTTGTTTTTACCAACATAAAAAATTGGGAAAGAATGTAATATCAGGAAAGGGAGTGGACCTGGGATGGAGCAGAGTGTAGTCAGAAGGGTGAGACACTGCATATGTTGAAGAAGAGGTGAGAGTCTTCATTGGACAGAAGAGATTTTATTAAAAAATTAAAAATTACTCTGAGGATGTATTAAATAGATATCTATGGGTGTACTGCTATCTGCCGTGAGTTATCTTAAAGAGTCTTTAATAAAGTAATAAAGTCCAAAAGGTTTGCTGAGGGTTTTTTAAAAACTAGATTCCGTATGAGATAATTAGGGGCTGGCACTTAAGTCTATGTCTAGGTTGACAGATTTTGGAGCGAAGACGAACTTGAGAACAGTGGAGGTCCTGAGAGTGTAAGTACATGGAAAGTAGAAAAAAAAATAATAAAGAGAATTAGGAAATCTTTGGACTTTGAAGGTCATGGATTACTGAGTCAGACCTTTGATTTCTAAGGAGTTATATACGCCATTGCTATTTGGATTACTTGTTGAAAAAGATAAGTGGAAAAACTAGAGTTGTTTCCAAGTGTAGGTAAGATATAATGAGAGGATGGAGGTGGAAAGTAGGGAGGCCCAGAGAAAAGTGGGAAGGTCATATTGGGCCAAGATGGTGGTAATATCCAGCAGAACGGATGGTAGGGCAGACTATGGATTCATCTTTTTTATTTCTGTTCCCCACCTCATCCTTAATAATTCTTTGGGAATATTTCATTGCTCTGTGATGCAGGTACAGAATTCGAGTGAGGAGACTACACCCTCAGTGTCCAGCTGTCTGAGTCCTCAGTGTGCTTCAAATGGTGGAGAGTTATTGCTTCTTTATGAGAAGAGTTAGTACCTCATAGCCAAGCTTAAGCTGGAGCTTATGCACTATTGATTCCATCTTATATATACTGTTGACATGGAGGTTCCTCCTCCTCTTTTCTTGACCATTATGAAATGAATCTACATTTCTCAGTATTTGGGTATATCAGATAAATACATTAAGTAAAGGAATCTTATATATTGCTCCCTGTATAGTTTGCTCTTTCTTGTTTCTCTTTTACCTTTAGTAAATTAGCACAGGGAGAGACCTTTAAATGTTCTAATCAGGAGAGATTAGAACATCATATTTCTAGAGTGGTTGGTTGGACAGAGCAGGGGTCCCAGTGAGAATCAAAGCTTCTGTTTCTACTTGGAAGTGTACCTGTATAGGGCAGATGGCTACAGGAAACCTCTTAGAATATCCCAATGTCCCTGCAGGAGTTCATTAAGTTGTCAGTCATCTGATGTGAGATTATCAGAGCCAATCCCATATGGTCGGGCTGCCTGCAGAGTGATGCAGAACCTGTGAAAGCCTTTGATTGCATGTTAAAAATGAAGCTCTGGGGCTTCCCTGGTGCCCAGTGATTGAGAGTCTGCCTGCCGATGTAGGGGACACAGGTTCGTGCCCTGGTCCGGGAGGATCCCACATGCCACGGAGCGGCTGGGCCCGTGAGCCATGGCCGCTGAGCCTGCGCGTCCAGAGCCTGTGCTCTGCAACAGGAGAGGCCACAACAGTGAGAGGCCCGCGTACTGCAAAAAAAAAAAAAAAAGAAGAAGCTCTGTTTTCAGGGAGAATTTTCTTACCTGACTGAATGTCATCCTTCTGTGGGTATGACATTCTGTGCTTTTCCTCTATTGATGACCACTGACTGAAAATCATTGGAGGATCATGTCTAGACAGCATTCTTTATTTAATTTCTTAAAGAAGAAAACATAGAAGGCATTTTTATCCACTTTAAAATTGTGGATCAAAGGGAATGACATCAGTGAAAATGTCCGAGTAGGGAGCTCTGGCTTGTGTCCATCGCCAGAAACACTGACATACGTGGTAAACCCTGTCAAAATTATCTTACCAACACACGTAAGTTTTCTTTTCTTTTTGTCATGTAGATTTATCATCATTGAAACTTTACTTACTACAGGATGTGGAGAATAAACAATGAAGTAGAAACTGTGTTTCCTGATGAGAGAATCACTAAGTCACATTAGTTCTTTTGAGCTAGGTCTTACTCACCATGACTGTAATTAAACAAACAAAACACTTTGTATTTTTTTGTAAGTCAGTTCCGACATTTCATAGTTAAAGACAAGGTAACAGACAAGGTGACAGATCTGGATATAGAATTCCAGCTTGATAGAATTCACTACTTTAAAGATGTTATTCCACTGAGTTCTCATTTACATTGTTTCCAACAAGAATTCTGCCGTCATTGTTATCGTTCTTCCTCTGTATGTAGTGTATAGTTTTTTCCTCTGGCTGCTTTTAAATTTTTCTCTTTATTGCGTGTTTTGAGCAATTCGATTATTTTTTGTGCCTTGGTGTATTTTTGTCCATGTTTATTATGCTTAAAGTTCATTGATCTTGACTTTGTGGGTTTATAGTCTTTACAAATTTGGAAAAATTTTGGCTATTATTTCTTCAAATTTTTGTATTTCTCCTCTCCTTCATGGACTCTAAGTACACATGTATTAGGCCACTTGAAGTTGTTGCACAACTCACTGATGCTCTATTCATTTCTGTTGTTGTTTTGTTTTGTTACTCTTTGTTTCATTTTGGATAGTTTCTATTACTATGCCTTAATGATCAGTGACCCTTCTGCAGTGTCTAATCAGCCATTAACCTCATTCAGTATCTTTTTCATTTAGACATTGTTTTTAATCTCTAGAAGCACAATTTGGGTCTGTTTTACATTTTCCATGCCTGTACTTAACATTTGCAGTGTTTAGTCTGGGGTTTTTAACATATGAAATACAGTTATAATAACTTTTCTGATGTATAATAACTTTTTAAATGTTCTTTTCTGCCAATTCCAACATCTGTATAGATTATGAGTTAGTTTTGATTGTTGCCTTTTCTCCTCAGTATGGGTCATATTTTCCTACTTCTTTGCATGCTTGGCAATTTTTCATATGATCCCAGATATTGTGAGTTTTAGTTTATTGTGTGCTATATATATTTATATTCCTGTAAAATGCTTGGGCTTTGTTTTGGGTGAAATTAAGTTACTCAAAACAATTTTATTCTTTTAGGTCTAGCTTTTAAGATTCATTTGGTAGGAGTCCACGTAGCATTTAGTCTGGAGCTCATTATTTGCAACTACTGAGACAAGTCCTTTCTGAGTATCATGAGGTTTTCCAGTCTGACTTGTAGGAACAGGTACTATTCCTACAACCCTGTGTGATATCCAGGTTTTCTTATTATTAATCCTTTCATGTGGTTCTTTTCCTGGCATCAAGTAATTCCTCACACAAATGTACTGGCCAATACTTTGTTGAATTATCAAGAGATCCCTCTGCATATCTCCAGAGTTCTTTGTCTGTGCACTTCTTTTCTCTCTGATACTCTGCTTTGTGAACTATTGTTACCTTGGTTTTCCCAGACTCTTAGCTCCTTTCCTCAGTCAGGGAGTCCACCAGTCTCTGCCTGGACTTCTCTTCCCTGTACCATGACCTGTAAACTCTCTCAGAGAAGTAAGTTAGGGCAATTATAGGGATCACTTCATTTATTTCCCATCTCCTGGGGAATCTCTGAACTTTATTGCCTGAGGTCCAGTTTCTTGAAAACTGTTGTTTCATATGTTCTGTTTGATGTTTTCATTGTTTCACGTGGGAGGTTAAATTGGTCCTTGTTACTTCATCTTTGCCAGAAGCCAATAACATTCTTTAAGTCTTTTGTTTTGATACAGGGTCCAATTAAAGATTAGGCATTGCATGTCATGTCATTGTTTCCTTTAATCTAGAATATTTCCCTACTATTTTTTTTTGTCTTTTATGACATTGGCATTTTTGAAGAGTCTAAGCCAGTTGTCTTGTAAATTGCCCCACAATCTGGATTTGTCTGTTTGCTCATTAGATTCAAAGTAAACATTTTGGGGAAGAATACTATATAGGTGATGTATTCTTCATACTTCATCACTTCAGGTGGCCCAGTGCTAAGTTCGATCACTTGATTAATGTGGTATCTTCCATATCTCTCCATTGTAAAGTTATTTTTCCCCTTAGTAATTGATAAATAATAAGTGGGGTGATCCTTTGGGATCAGTGAAGATCCTACTTCCAAACAACTCTTTACCCAACTGTGCATCAGTGATAATCCTTGTCTGAATCGATTATTACATTGATAGTTGCAAAATGACACTTTCCTAATTCTATCATTCCTTTTTCATTTATTAGCTGACATTATTCTATAAAGAAGAGTTCCCTAGTTTTCATTTGGAGTATCATTATGAACTCATTTTTTTAATTAACTATGTTATACCTTATTATAATGATAATGTTATTCTTTGGAATGTTCCTTTTGTCCAGATTTGGCCAATATGATCTCTGTTATTGTTTAACCACACGATGCTTTTTTATTACTAGAATAATTTCTAATATATTACTACTCACAAATAGGAACTGAGAAAGTGACTTCAGAAGGTGCGGTCTTATTCACACTCTTCTTAGAAGTCTTCCTTCTTCCTGTGTACTCTCAAACCAAAGTGCGGCTTTCGAGTTGGAAGGAGATACTTCTGAATTAAACTACAGATCAATGTCACCCAATTCTAATCCCTATTCCCTTTTTTCTAGGCATACTGTACCTACTGCCATCCTTATCCTTCTGTTGGGCACCTCTCTCCTCCTCTATATTTATTTACAACAGTCAAGGGCAGCAATTGGCCAACCGGCCCCTATCCAGTACTCCAGTCCACATGCCCCAAGAACTCTTTTGCACTGGTCTGTGGTGGCCTTGGCCTACCTCTTCTGCTTACTCAAGTAACTCTTTTATCACGAATTTAATTACCTGTGTTTCCATTTATAGGATCTTACCTAGCCGTATGGCCTGCTGCCTCTGCCAATTTAAAAATACTATTGAGGTTGTCTGTAAGGCAGTCAAGCTGCATTGTGACAGTGAATGCCTGACGGACATCGCACGTTGTGGTGAGTCTCAATTGCGGGATAATAAATTTTTAATTTTTAAGTTAATTTTTATTTTTAATCAAGGATGATAAATTTTAAAATTAATGATATAATTGCATTATTTTAATTCATTCATTCAGAGTTCCAGCTCCCTGAATTTCTAAGAATTACCCCCTTGCTAAAAATCAGATTCTTGGTTACATTATTAAGCTAATGATAGCTCAGTTACATTATTAGCTTAATAATGTAACTGATCCGCATACATAAAGGGGCAAGAGAAAGGAATGGAAGGGGGAAGGGAATTAACATTAATGACCACATATCCCATGCTGTGCTTTCTGCAAATGAGAACTTATTCATATAGTGCATCACGGTTTGTAAACTGATTTTATATACATTAGTTCTCAAGTACCCTTTGTCTTATAGGACAGGTGTAAATATTTTTTTGTTTGTTTATTTTGTTTGTTTCTGCAATTTTATAAAGAGTACAATGATGCTGTTTTTTGTCCTATTTGGAGCCTGAGAGTTTCTGGTTCCATAACCAGAAGCTGCTACCTAGCCCTTCTAATGGATGGGAGAGCTAGTTTATTCTTAGACTGTCCAGCTCTGAACTTGCTCTGAATCTCAAACTTTTCTATCCACAAAACCCTCAGGGGCTTTCAACTATTCTTCTATATATTAGATTTATTGGCTCTGACTTGATGACTTCCAAAATGTGCTTTCATGCCCAGGTAGCTTGAATACAGGTCTCTTTCAGTGATCTAGAGCACATCGTAAATAATAACACTTTGCTACTTATATAAAGACAATATTGCTGATTTTTCAACACTTTTTTTTTTGTTTTGTCCGTGCCACACAGCTTGTGGGATCTTAGTTCCCCAACCACAGATTGAACCCGAGCCACAGCAGGGAAAGTGCAGAGTCCTAACCACTAGACTACCAGGGAACTACCCCAAACAATTTTTTTTACTAATTATATTGCTCCCTTCTCCCCCAGAAGTGGGCAGAAAAGGCTTTTTTTTTTTTTTTTTTTTTTTTTTTTTTTGCGGTACGCGGGCCTCTCACTGTTGCGGCCTCTCCCGTTGCGGAGCACAGGCTCCGTGGCCATGGCTCATGGGCCCAGCCGCTCTGCGGCATGTGGGGTCTTCCCGGACCGGGGCACGAAACCGTGTTCCCTGCATCGGCAGGCAGACTCTCAACCACTGCGCCACCAGGGAAGCCCCAGAAAAGGCATTTTTAATCTCCTTTTACAGGTGAGGAAAAAAAGATCAGAGGTGTTAGGTGGTATGACCCTAGTGCCCCGATCTCCTGTCCCCAGTCTGGGGCTCTCTGCAAGCCCATGCTCCTCCTTTCTCATGACCCTTCCCTCCTCCTTTGACCCTCACCAAAAATTCCTTTAATCCTTTTGGAAGAGAAGCCGAGCTACACAATGGTACACATTACCTTCACACAGTCAGAAGATTTGGATGGTTCCCCAAGTAAAGCTGGAAATATTAGAAGTAAAATGAAATGAAAGCAATTTAGCCATCTGATAGAAGTTGCTTTTTCCCTTCTGCATTTTAGGACCTCAAGTATTCTTCCATTGATTTGTTGAACATTCCACATTCGCATACAATCTGGCAAATCTCTTAACTTATACCCCAGATCCCTGCCCAAATTTTAGCAAAGAGCCAGGGCAGATATAGTGTTTTTTTCCTGTATAGAGCCTTCTGTTATGGGGGCTGGGATATATGGAAGCAGGGACTGAGCAAAGGACTCGGTGTGTGGGTGGAGAAGGACATGTCCAGATGATGACCTGTTAGCAGTGGTTGTTGTCGTGGAGATCTGTGATAGCAGCAAGAACACAAGCACACTGAATAGGTGGAGAGAGGAAGCCTCACACTCCTGTGCCTCTGAGGCAGGGCAAGATGGGGTATATGAATGTGAGGAGTCACAGTAGATCTGCAGAGAGCCCAGCAGAGTAGGGGAATATTTGACTTCCAGCCTTGGCTTTTCTTGAGTACTGGCCCCTGGGAACCAGTGGAGTAATCCTGAATATAGTTACTATATTTCACGCTACAGAATTTTCTGAGTAGATAGCCACTTTTTCACGAGATATCTTTTTCACATTTTGTTGTTGCCAGTCATAGGCTTAAGTGTGGGTTTCTTTTTCTCCTAAGTGGCACTCAAACATTGACTGATTCCTAGTTTATTTGGCTGTAGACTGACATCAGCTGTCCCATCAGTCTTCAGTGATCAAAAACAGTCCCTTCTTTTTTGACAGATGAGGCAACATCTATAGGGAGTGCAGAAGGATCGTTGCTGAAGGTGTTACAAGCCCGGAAGAAGAACAACAGCACCGAGCTGACTATTGAGTCAGAGAGGGCATCCTCAGATAAAAGCGCTGTCAGCTTGTCAGGCTTCATGAATGAGCAGCTGGACTTTAATAATAAAAGTGATATTATCAGTGCACTAAATTACATACTGCCTTATATCTCGTAGGGAAATCTAGGAGATGTGGAATCAACATTATTACCATTCATTCAACTTCTTTTTTCAAATACACAAGATGGAGATATGCCGCTGGGCCTTTTGAAAAACAATACAAGGAGCCTTTCTGTTAAACCTGTACCCTACAATTCAACTAATAAAAATAAATTGAGGAAACTCCATTTTCTGGAAAATTTGTTAGATGCAGAAACTCAAGAAAAAAATTGATGAGGTTAAAAAGGAAGAAAATCCCGCCACATGTACGCATTCCAACCTTTTAAGTGCCATGTTTAAACGCTACAGCTTTCAAAAGAAATTGGAAACTGCCCAAAAACAGAAAGACAGCCTAGCAAAGATTGAGAGTACAGAGGAAAACCTGGTGAGAGTGAACAGGGTCCACAAGGGCCCAAGGGGCATACAGAAAATTCACCTAAAAGCAGTGGGAGATGAGAGCTATCAGGAGGAAACAGAATGCCCAGCCATCTGTGGTGAACACTGCCGAAGAAAGAAGGCTCAGGAGGCCATCCCCAAGAATGCTGAAACAGCTTCTCATGGTGCAGAGGCCGGGGAAGATGGTGGGAAAGTCCTCCAATGCAGAGTCTTCATTCATAAAGGAATACAAGGCAGCAGGCTCCTCTTACCTGAAACAGTACTTCAAGGGTAGGCCTTCTGCCTCCATCCCTCCAAAATCCCCAGCTGAGGTTAAAAGCAAATCAAAAGGGTTATCCAACACTATTCGTGTTTTAGAAGATGCAAAGTCTAGAGTTAGAAATATTAAGACTTTTGAACTAATCTCACGTTCTGGGAAAAAATCCATCTTCCATAAAATTAGATCTCATCGGGTCCACAGAAACCCCAAAGTCAAAAGGAGTCGAAAGTTCAGAAAGAAAAGTTCACTCAATAGAATCATGCCTGCAAGCCCTCCATTGTCTGTAGTGAGGAGTCTCATAAATTCTCCTCCACGAGAGGCTGCTTCACCTTCTAGAGAAGTGGCTTCTCAGGAAAATCCTTCTTCAGAATTATTTTATTTTTCAGATCTTTCTACAGAAAATACTACTTCAGAAAACAATACTGCACAAAATGTTTTTGAAGAAATTATTTCTACAGGAAACTCTACTCTTCCAGGAGGTACCAGTCCTGGAAACACTACCCATAGGAACGTCTCCACTGCACATTCTACTGTTGCTGCAGACAACAGTATGCCAACTGTTCAACACACCAACAAAACACAATGGGAGTACCACAACACGGGCACTGAATTATCCTCCAAGCCCACAGGCTTTACTTTCCCAGGGCTCACATCCCCGGTTGATCAAGTTGAAACTCAGCTAAACCAGCAGCTACTGTCCCTCATCCCCAACAATGACATGCGAAGGCTCATTTCTCATGTTATCCAGACTTTGAAAATGGACTGCTCAGAGACCCAAGTGCAGCTGGCCTGTGCCAACCTCATCTCTAGAACAGGCCTCCTGATGAAGCTTCTCAGCAAGAAGTAAGAAGTAAATGTGTCCAAAGTGGGATGGGATACAGACCAGTGGAAAACTGACAACTATATCAGTGAGAGCACAGAAGCTCAGAGTGAGCAGAAAGAGCAGGAGTCAAGTGAGGTGAGGATAAGCCCTGACACATGGGACCTGGACTTTTCCTCAGTTTAGGACATGCCATTAACGTGCCCAAGCAGGAGTACCACGGGCTCCTAGTCTGTATCTTATCTTCAGCCATGAAACTGGCTAAGACAGTGATCTCCCACTTTGCTCATTTAGAGAGTGTGCCACTATTCCTAGGGTAGACGAGAAAAGGACATAACACAAGATAAATAAATTGTAGATAAATAAATTGTAGAAGAAAATGCTAATGATAACATAAATCATATTAAATTTGGCTTGTTCTTATGGAAGCTACTCACCTGAAAGGATTGGGTTTTATAGTAGTTTAAGAACAGTTAGCTATTTTTTAGAATAGGTTTAAGAATAGTTAGCTTTCATCCCTTCCATCTCCTTGTTTTAAAAAAAAATGTTATTTATTTTTTTAGCTCACAAAAGAAGTTCCAGGATATGGCTATAACAACAAACTCATCTTGGCAGTGTCTGTAACTGTAGTAGTGACAATTTTGGTTACAATTTTCTGTCTCATTGAGGTAAGGACAATAATCAGTTTCAGAGCCCACAACCTGAGAATCAAAGCCACCTTTCCACCTACTACTACTTGATTCTTCTCTTTAGTCATGAGGACTGAGATACACTTTGTTCTTTTACTGTAAAGTATATTCCCAGGATTTTTTTTTTTTTTTCCTGCATTGGGTCTTCATTGCGGTCTGCAGGCTTCTCACTGTGGTGGCTACTCTTCTTGTGGAGTACGGGCTCTAGGCGCGAGGGCTCAGGAGTTGTGGCACACAGACTTAGTTGCTCCATAGCATGTGGGACCTTCTCAGACCAGGGATCAAACCCGTGTTCCCTGCACTGGCAGGCGGATTCTTAACCACTGCGCCACCAGGGAAGTCCCCACAGGATTTTTAAAGGAACTCCACTCCCAGGAGATCTCTATGGAATTAGATCCATGTTAACAAGCCATTGGACTGTTTTGACAAGTTAAGTTTATAAGAAGGCCAGAGTTGACACAATAGTAAAATTTCTTCAACTCAAAAAACTATGCTGATTTGATGTACTCACCAATCACTCTCTTTCTACTGTTGATTTCTTTCCTTGTTGGCTGAAGTGATGAGAGATATCGGATCTCCATACTCATGGAGCTATCAGTCACCCTGGGAGGGCTAAAAGGACATGGCTAAAAGATAGAAGTGTAATCTCGTCAAGTCCTGAGGTTTACTTAGCAGCTTTCTTCTCCAGTTTATTAGGAATTGTGTAGATAGGTTCCATTAACACACTGCAAGTAAAATCCTGCAACAGGCTACCCTAAAGTATGTCATATTTATAGTAGCCTATTCCTGGAGCTAGCCTGTTTACCTTTTGTTCAGTTACATAATGGTTTATTACTTTTCCCAACAGGCAGTTGCTAACATTAAAAGAGTGATTTTAATAAGCTGACAATCTTGATTCTACCCTACCAATCCAACCTACTTTATTTACATTTTCTCTTGTAATGGCAGCCCTCCATTCCAGCCAAAGCAGCTCCTCACTATACGCTAGTTACACCATACCCATTCCTACTTTTGTCTGTGCCTTTGCCCATCTAAAATTCCTTTATTTTACTTTGCCTGTGGAAGTCCTATGAATCTCGCAAAAGCCAACTCAAGTTCAGATTTCTTTCTTCATAAAGCTTTCCCTGAATACTCCAGCCCTCCTGATCCTAGTCCTGTGAGGTTTGTCACCATTTCTTAGGGGCCATAGCAAAGCAGTCCCCTCCCCTCAGAACTCACAAAAGTGGTAAGCGATTTTTTAAAAGGCAGCCCCCCAAGAGAGAAACACCAAGGTTAGTACATCATGGAGCTGAGCAGAGATGTGTAAGGACCAATGGCTACCTGGCCTATCAGACTTGAATAAAACCTGACATGATGTACTAACTTCTAAAGAGAAATGTGTCTGTCTGCAGGAGGGTTGGTCAGTAGTGAAAGCATAGGAAAGGTTTGGAGAGACCAACATGGGCACTGCCCATCCTCACATTGCTCGAGAGTAGACATGGCACCATAACTGAAGAGTCAGGCCCACTAGCCAGGCTGTGCCTGTTGAGGAGATGGATGGATCCAGCTACCTCAGGTCTTCCCATTAAATTCTGGATTCAGCTGATTCCTTTTCTAATTCTGTTCTCACCAAGTAGCCTTCGATTGCATGATTGTGCTTTAGTGTGTCACAGAGGCCTGTCTCCACAGAAGGTAATTATCTGATTGTGTAGACACGGATGCCCTGTGTGTAGAACAGATGTATTTCTCATTGTGAAGTAGTAATTTGGCATTCTGATTTTTGATCAATCCTTTGATATTGATAAAGTGAGACTGCCACAACTGGAAGGCGTGAGTTCTCTCTTGGTGAGGAAGAGTATGATTTCTGAGCCTAGGAGGCTGGGGACTAGCATGGGGTCAGCTTGCTAGTCATTGGCTATTGCCCAGACTGTACCCTCTACATCTCCAGGTGGCATATGGCCTTTTGCTTTTTTAGAAGTTCTGGAAAGTCCCCTTTTTATTGTTTTTAACTTCTACGTAGTTTAATCTTGCATTTGTTTTGTTTTGTTTAGGCCTATGGGATCTTAGTTCCCCAAGTAGGGATTGAACCTGTACCCTCAGCAGTGAAAGTGAAGAGTCCTAACCGTTATTTCTTCTCCCCACTTATACGATAAGCTTTTTGAGGACAAGGTCCATGCAGTGTTTTCCTATGGTAGACAATAATGGTGTTCAATGAAAGAGAGATGAGGCGTTATGTCAACTCCACAGTGAGGAATAATGCAACCGAATATTTATTTAAAGTAGCATAGAGTCCAGCAACAGACCCATGTGTTCTTAAGACTTTTGAAATGTCACGTTTTAATATTCCAATCAGTGGAAGAAAATGAATAAATGGTGATAGAATAGCTACCTAACTATTTGGGGGGTAAACAATAGCAGATCCCCATTTTTCATCTTAAATAAACATATTTCCATAAATGTGAAAAAAGACCACATAAAGGTATTAGAAGAAAAGAAAAGCCATATTTTTATAATCTTATGGTGGGAAGGAGCCTTCAGAGCCTGATGCCACAAGCAGAGCCTTTGATATATTCCACCATCTTGTCTGTGACACCAGCTTAGCACTGATTCATGCCAAGCGTTAAGATGAAGAGTTTTCCATATATTGTCTGATTTCATGCCCACAGTCCTGTAAGGATGATATTACTATCCCTCCTTCATAGATGAAGGAGGTCAATGTAAGGCCCCAGTGGACAAAACAAAAGCAGAAGCCAGTTTCACCCGACTGCAAAGCTTGGCTCCCTACTCAACTCTTTTGTCTCCCTAGGGACAAAAACACTGGAAGGATTTGAAACACTGAAATTCAATGAAAGCCAGTATTTCTTTACTATAAGGAGTTTTTTGTTTGTTTGTTTGTTTGGGGTGGCGGGGTTTGGCCATGCTGTGCAGCTTGCTGGATCTTAGTTCACTGACCAGGGATTGAACCTCGGGCCACAGCAGTGAAAGCACCAAGCCCTAACCACTGGACCACCAGGGAACTCCCAAGAGTTTTATAAGTCAGCAAGAAGAAGACAAACAGTCCAGGGGAAAAGGGGGCAAGGGCTTTGAGGAGTAGGAGGTGTGTTGACAGTCTGCCACCATATCTGCCTGTCCTCTCCTCATGGCTCATGGGGGTGGGTTTTCTTAGCCAGGCCTTTGTCACCTCATGATGTAAAAATCATCTTTAATATTTTCTTCAAGTACTTTTATAATCTGTCTAGAATTTGTTGTATTTGTTTTTTAGTGTGGTTGACGTAGGGGATCTAAATTTTCCCCCCTGCATGTAGATCTAATTGTTTTCAAATCTTTCACTGAATGGTTTATTCTTTCTTCCCTGGTCTAATATACTGTCTTCATCTAGACTCTGTTCTGTGATCCATTTATCTTGTCCTGTACCAGTACCAATATCACACTACTTGATTCCAGTTGCTCTATAACTTATTTTATATCTGGTAGGGCAAGGTCCTACTCTTTGACCTTCTTTTTCATACATTTCATAACTATTCTTACATATATTCTCTACCAAATGTCAGCTGGCCAGGTTTTATTTAAAAAATATTTTGGATATCAATGGATTGCATTGAATTTGTAGGTTAATTTGAGGAGAATTGACCTCTTTATAACATTCTAGGAGGATGGTATCTCATGCCATGTAAGTACTTTTTCTTAATGTCCTTCAGAAATGTTTTAATAATTTCATCACATAGGTCTTACAAAATTTTGGTGAAGTTTATTCCTAGGTACTTTATGCATTTTTATTGATATAGTAAATGGGATGTTTCTTCTGTTTTTTAGTTAGTTATTTGTGTTACATGGGAAAGCTATTGAGCCTTATATGTTGATCTCTTGATTTTGTATGGAGCCATCTTACGCATGTTACTTCCAATAAAATTTCGGTTGATTCTTTTGGTATTTTTAGGTCCCTCATTTCATGTTCAAATATGTTTGTCTCTTCCTTTCCAATACTTCGTTTTTCTTATCGTACTGATTAAGACCTCCTCCACAATGATCAATAGTAGCAGTAATGATGGGCATCCTACTCTTGTTCTTGACTTTAAAACAATGCTTAGGTTTCTGCTAGATACTTTTATTTTCTTTTCCTACTTCTAAGAGTTTTTATTAGGAATTATCTGTTGAACGTTATTTAAAACAGTCAATAAAATATATCGCCAGCTGCAGGCAAGACCCTAAGTTAGGTACTGTGGAAGAGTCAAAGAATTATTAAACAGAGTAGAGTTCCTTTCTTTAAAAAAGTTATCATCTCACTGGGTAGGTATGATTTAAAGTAAAAAGGAATGAATAAGGATTTGGAGATAGTTGTAATGAATAATCATGATCATGTTTTCTTTCAAAACAGATTTATTCTCATAGAATTGCAAAAGAGGAAGATAAAAAAGAGGCAGAAGGTAAATATTGGTCTTTTAAAGCGGAATTTTACAACTAGAGGAGAACTTAGAACTCATATATATCAATTTCCTCACCAAAGGCAGGAAGAATGTTTAATTACCCTAATGGTTTACCCTAATTTATTTACCAGCAGAATTAGCTCCCCAGCCCAAGCTGAGTTAGAACAGGACTGGCACAGATTCATCTGCTTTCACTAGTCCTTTAAGGAAAGAGGGTGGACAGGGAGAGGTTTTGGTTGTGCCTGTTCCTGCTGGCCTGATGCCTGGTTCCTAGGCATCACCCCAGGCCAGAGGCCTTCTAGGAGGCTCTGGGGTAGGGAGGGCCACATGGTTGGTGATGTAGGGACAGGCCTCTCTCAAAGCTGACGAAAGGTAGAACATATGAGTCCCTTCTGTAAAGTGGCAAGAAAACTTCCCTTCTCATCCTCCTGTTTTTCAGGCCCCTACTCTCTATTCCCTTTATCCAAACCTCATAGAATTTTAACCGGGAGAAACTTTAAACAGTAGTTTGTCTCTTCCTTTTATAATAAGGAACTGGAGAAAGAAAAAGGGAAAATATCTTGACCCATGGTCATACTGCTAGTGATTATCAAAAAGAAGAGGGTCCCTTTCCACTGAGGACTTCTCTACTGATCACACTGTGCTTGGGCTGTGAGCTATGTTTTATGTCACAATTCAGTAGACACATACTATATGGACATAAGTAGTTTCTGAAACAAACTTATTGTGCACTCTGATTTTTTTCTATTCTATTTGTATTCAAAAAGAGTATTTTGTGTTTCCCTGCTGGTCATGGCCTTTAAACTGATTCAACAATTCACTGACACCGCAGTGACAGCCTGCAGTATGAAAGTCAGAGAGCTATAGATAACTTTGCTTGTTGGGTTCAGCTGTTTCCTTGCTGTGATTCAACTTACAGGATAGAGCAGCCAGGAAAATAAAAGCACCTTCTCCCCATAGCCACATCCCCAGCAAATGCTGCATGTGCAACTAAGTCCGAAGCGGACTGGTGTGAAGCGCATCTAGAGAGTAACGTGTTTCTCCCCAGCGCCGTTGTGCAGTGTTTTCACTGCACGAGGGCACTTGGCCAAGGGCCAAGAAAGGTGAATGGGGCTGAAAGTCCTGCCTATACTCCATGCTAAGCCACATGCAAAGGTCTCACCAGAGACACTGGGGGAGCATTTTGGACAGACACATAGAACTTCTGGAAGGCCAGCACGCACTGAATGATTTTCAAGATCCCGGGTCTGTGGTGATTTTGCTCATTGTGATTATGGACTGAGGTACCCATTTAGTCCTAATAAGACCAGAGATAACACATTGTGAGAGAGATGAAAAATGACATGCAACACTAACTGTGTGTTTTCCTCCAAGGGGCTTTTTTCGATTTCTGCTGCGTAAGAGAAGCTCAGGGGAAAGTGAGAGTCAGGTAAATTTGAGGAGGATAAAGTACTGTGGCCAGAGAAAGCAGGGGAGATGCAGAATTAATACTTCGCTTTCTGTGTTCTAGGAGGGCTTTTTCAGGAGAAGGCGGCCACTTTGGCTTAGGGATGCATATAGGCCTCTCAATGCCACACACAAGGAAAATATGGCACAAAAGTTACACGACAGGGAGTCTTCTGATGAGGATGAGATATTTCTTCATCCCAGCAGGAGGCCCAAACTCGTCATCCAGAGGTCAATGAGGAGGCTGAATCTTTACCCCAGCAAGAGGCCCCTGCTCAGCATCCACAGACCCCTGAGGAGGTTGAATCTTTTTCATGCCAGGCAGAGGCCCAGACTCAGCATCCAGAGCCCACTGAAGAGGTAGAACCACCTGCACTTCATCAGGATGCTCCATCTCAACCTTCAGAGGCCCCTGAGGAACTAGAAACTTCAAGTCCTCAGGAGGCCCTCGCCCGGCCTTTGGAGACACTTAAGGAGCTTGTAGTTTGACTTGTAGCACATTATGGGGTAAATGAAGCTCAGCAGTCAAACTTGTACAATGTCACTGTTAAACCTCTGGATCTGGCACTCACCATAACGCCACAGGTCACTAAAGAGGTTGAATCTTCTCCAGTCCAGCAGGAGACCCCATCTCAGATTCCAGAGAGCCCTGAGGAGGTTGAACCTCCGCCAGTCCAGCAGCAGGCCCCATGTCAGCCTGCAGAGCGCCCTGAGGAGGTTAAATCTCCTCTACTCCATCAAGAGGCCCCAACTCAGGCTCCAGGGTTGCCTACTGAATATGTACTTGAAATTCCAGTGAGTGATGAGGTAGCATCTCTACCTGGCGTTTAGCGTCACGCTCATTCCAACTTGCCCAATATTACACTTCAACCTCTGGATTTGGAACTTACCATCACTCCAGAGCCCACTACAGTAGCTGAATTTCCTACAGCTCAGCAGGAGACCCTGACTCTACCTCTTGAGCATCCTGAGGGGACAGAATCTTCTGCAGCCCAACAAGAGACCTCAGCTAAGCTTCCAGAGCCTCCTGGAGAGGTTGAGCCTTCAAGTGAGCAGGAAGAGCCAGCTCAGCCTTCTGAGCCTCCTGGGGAATTTGAACCTTATCCAACCCAGCAGGAGACCACAGGTCAGCCTCCAGAGCCTCTTTTGGAAGCTGAGCCTTTCCCAAGTGAACAGGAACAACCGACTCAGCCTTCTGAGCCTACAGAACCTCCTGAGAAGGTGAAACCAGCAACCCAGCAGGAGACCCCAGCTCAGCTTTCAGAGTCTTTTGGAGAAGCTGAAACTTCTGCAACACAGGAGGAAGCCTCAGCTCAGTCTCCAGAGCCCCCAAATGAGGCAGAATCTTCTCAACACAGCAGGAGATCCCAACTGTGTCTCCAGAGGAGATAGAACCTTCGGCAACCCTGCAGGAGCAACAAGCTCAGCCTCCAGAGCCCTCTTCAGGGGAGGTGGAACCTTCTCCAACTCAACAACATCAGCCAGCTCAACCTCCAGAGCATCATGAAATGACACTTTCACCGCCAAGTCACCCTCATGCTCAGCATTCAAACGTATCCAGTGTCACTGTCAAACCTGCAGATGTGGAGCTTACCATAAAAAAAGAACCCACTCCAGAAGTGGGACCTTCTCCCAATCAGCACAAGCCTTCAGCTCAGCCCTCAGTGACCCTTACTAATGCAGAATTTTCTACAACGTAACATGAGGCCCCCACGCTGCCTTCACAGCCACCTGAGGAGGTTGAACTTTTGCCAGTTCAACAGGAGGCTCCAGCCCAATCTCCAGAAGCTGGTACACATAATAAATGTTCAGTACAAGAGGAGACCCCAGTTCAGTATCCAGAGCATCCTGGAGAAGAAGTTATACCTGCCACAAGCCAGCAGGAGACTCCAGATCAGCATCCACAGGCTCCTGAGGTTGTACCTTCTCCACCTCAGCAGGAAGCCACAGCTCAGCATCTGGAGTCTCTGGTTGAGGTTCAGTCCTCTCCAACTCAGTCTCCAGAGCTCTCTAATGTGACTGTAGTTTTCTCTCCGGAGCATGATGTGACAACAGTTTCTCCTCTAAGTCAGGATCAAGCTCAGCTTCAGCAGCGGCCCGATGTCACTGTTAAACCTGTGGATCTTGCACTTATCGTAACTCCAGCGTCCACTAATGAGGTTGAAACTTGTCCACCCCAACAAGAAACCTAGGCTCGCTCTACAGTGTCCCCTGAGCAGTTGGAACCTTTGTCAGTCCAGCAAGAGGTTTCAGATCAGCATCCAACCCCCTCTGAAAATGTTGAACCTTCTCCAGTTCAGCAGGGAGCCCCAACTCAAACAACATACCCCGAGGTGACATTTCCAAATCCAGAGCAAGTTCAGGCTCAGCATCCAACCTTGACTGAGGGCACTATTCAAACTTTGGACCTTGAACTGACCATAAGGCCAGAATCCACTAATGAGGATTCTTCTCCAACCATGCAGGATACCTTAACCCAGCCTCCAGAACCACCTAAGGAGGTTTTTGTAACTCAGCCTCCAGTATATCAGAACCCAATAGTTCCAACACCAGATCAGGATCACACTGAGCCTCCAACATCACCCTGTGTCACAGTTCAACCTTTAGACCAGGGGCTTACCACAACTCCAGAACCTACTATGGAGGCTGAACATGCCCCACCCCTGCAGGAGACTGTAGTTCCTCCAACATACCCTGAGGTGACACTTCCAAATCCAGAGCAAGTTCGGGCTCAGCATCCAACCTTGACTGAGGTCAAAGTTCAACCTTTGGACCTGGAACTTATGTTAACTCTGGAATCCAGTATGGAGATTGAACCTTCTCCAACCAGGCAGCAGACCCAAGGTCAGCCTCCAGAGCTCATTAAGGAAGTTGTAGCTCAGTCTCCATTGTATCCCGAGGTGACAGTTCCAGCACCAGATCAGGATCATGCTGAGCATCCAACATCACCCAGTATCACAGTTAAACCTTTGGACCTGGAACTTTCCACAACTCCAGAACCTACTACAGAGTCTGAACATTCTACAGCCTGGCAGCAGACTACAGCTCCCCCTCCAAAACACCCTGACGTGACACTTGCACAACAAAAGCTGACTCAGGTCACAATTCAACCTATGGATGTGGAACTTACCGTTAGTACAGGATCTATTATGGAAACTGTACCTTCTCCAATCATGCAGGAGACCACAACTCAGCCTCCAGAGGCACCTCAGGAGGTTGTAGCTCAATCTCAATTCCAGCAGGAGGTGACAGTTCCAACTCCAAGTAAGGATCAAGTTCAGTATTCAACATCATCCAGCGTCACAGTTCATCATGTGGACCTAGAGCAAACCACAACTCCAGAACCCACTACGGAGGCTCGACATTCTACATCCCTACAGCAGACTACAGCTCCCCCTCCAAAACACTCTGAGGTGACAGTTGCACAACCGAACATGACTCAAGTCACAGTTCCACCTGTGGACCTGGGAGTTAACATATCTCAGCAACCAAGGCCAACTGAGACAGTTCTTTTGCCTTCGACTCAGTATTCAGTATCCACAGGACTTCCTGGTGTAAAATATACCCCAGAAAAGAAGCAGCCAGAACAGAATGCCACCACAAACATCAGCATATGTGATCTCGGTACCTGCAAAAATGAGACGCTGTCGTGTGTTGGTCTCAGCCCAAATCAGAAGCTCCACAGAGTGTCTGAGCCAGAGCCTAATGCCTACAACGGCACCTTCACCATCATGTAAGAATCGCCTTTCCTCATTTGTTCTCTGCATCCTGCCTGACATGGCAGCCTTTCTTCAGGTCTTCCTGGGTCCTCCTTATCTCCCCAATCCACATGGACTGACTTTCTGTTTCCACCTTTTGTTTGTCAATGATTTATTATCTTCATTCTCCTTCTTACTATTTTTCCCTCTCCTCCAGTCTTTTACTTTTAATTGCCCTTATTTTTCCTTCTCCATTTTTACCCCATTATTTAATTCCTTAACATCTACTCTTCTCCCATCTTTATTCCATCCTCTTTACAGCAACATGTCCCTCTCCCCATCTCATTGGTTGTAATACAACAAAGTGGTTAAGAGTAGAGATTCCAGAACCAGACTACCTGGGTTTGAACCCAGGTCTGTCATTAATTAGATTTATGACTCAATTTCCTCATCTATAAAATGGGGATTATGATAGTCATCATCTCATAGGATGACTCCTAAATCTCCCAATGATTCCAATCTCTTTTGGAGATTTAGATGAGCTAATATAGGTAAAGCTCTTCTATCAGGGCCTAGCATATATTTTAGTGTTAGCTATTATTATTATTTAATCTCTCAGTTATATCTAGAACTCAACTTTGTCCCCTGGCTTTCTATATGTAGCACCTATTTTGTGCCCAACCCAGGGCTAAGTACTGTGGGAGCCACAGAAGTATATGGCATTGTCTCCAGAACATGACAATGACAAGTGGGAAGAAAGGGGATATGCCTTAAAAGGGAGGTAATATGTAATTAAGTATTAAGAGAAATACAGATAGGTGCTGTAATTCACCAGAACGTGTAATCACAGGGGTGTGGAATTCATGGAAGGCTTCATGCATAAGCTAAATCTTTAGCTGGGACTTAAAGATTGGCTCTGATCTGTCAGAAAAATAATAGGCAGTACAGTCTAGGCAAAGGTGTGGCAGCAGGGATGATCAGAATTTAATAGATAAGTCTGGCTGAAAAGAATTGGGTTAGGCAACAATGAAACATAGGGTTATGAAAAACCTTGGCTATCGGCAATGGGGGTTTGAAAGTTACACCGTAAAATATGGGGAGCCACTGCAAGTTTTCAAGCAAGAGAGACTTATTATTAAAACAAAAGGCTTATTTTAGATTTCATATGTAGAGCGATCTAGAGAGGAAAGCTTGATTCAGGGAGCCCAAATAAAATGCTTTAGCAAAATCTAGGAGTGAAGTGAGAAGGGGCCGAATCAGAGTGGTTGTGATGGAAGTAGAAAGAAAAACCTGAGAGTACTACAGAGGAAAAACTGACAAGATGTAGTAATTGACTAGAGTTGGGGGATTGTAGTACAGGAAAGAGAAAACTCACATGTGTTGATGGGCAGAATGATGTTGGTATAACAGGTGGAAATACAGCAGTTGGGAATCAGAGTCAGTTTGAGGGAGATAAGTTCAGTCTTAGGCATCTTTTATTGGTGATTATAAAGCAATGAGAAGGCTCTGTTTGAGTGGAAATGTCCCTCAGGCAGATGGGCAGACAGGTATCCGTTTTGACTTCTTTCTGACTCCTGTGAAAAATGTGCATATAAACTGAATAGTTACATTGTTGCTGAGGGAAGAGGACAAAGCTAAAGCTAAAGATTCACAGTCATCCACTGAGTTAGTGGTTGAAACTGAACCTCAGGCATTTAACAGCTTCTCTTAAACATGTCTAATTCATGGATACATTCTCACTGTTTAAAAAAAGAAATGTGACAGAAGTATATAGGATAAAATGTGAAAACTCCACCCCACCTTCCCTACCACCAATAAGGTAACTCCTGTTACTGTTTTGATGTGTGTCCTTCCTTCCGATCACTTTCCTTTGCATTTTGTTCCCCTAATGAGGTAATAACTTTACTCCTTGCTCAGTGACTTGTGCTTTTCCCTACGCAATATGTTTAAGAGATATTTTCGTATTAGTCCCTCTGATTCCTAACTGCCCGTATCCTTCTAACACCTGGAGAGATTCTGAGGGCACTGAGCCAAAACTTTGGTGTTGCCTGGCATAGGATTTCTTTATATTTGTTTGCTGATATTTTTTTTTTTTTTTTTTTTTTTTTTTTTTTTTTTTTTTTGCGGTACACGGGCCTCTCACTGTTGTGGCCTCTCCCCTTGCAGAGCACAGGCTCCGGATGTGCAGGCTCAGCGGCCATGGCTCACGGGCCCAGCTGCTCCGCGGCATGTGGGATCTTCCCGGACCGGGGCACGAACCTGTGTCCCCTGCATCGGCAGGCGGACTCTCAACCACTGCGCCACCAGGGAAGCCCTGTTTGCTGATATTGATAAATGTTTGCCATTTTTCTCATTGATTTGTATGAGTCATTTTAGACACATAAGTGATTTTGGAAAAAAAGTAATTGGCATTATGAATCCAAGAAATTGGACAGATAGGAAGTTCAGGTTCTGAGGAGATGCCTCATTGTTTGTGCCAGTGGCCTCACAGTCTGTTTTTCTTAATTGTGCACACTGGGAAGCTGATAAGCTGTGGGAATTAGAAAGCTGGTGTTTTCTGCATTTGAATACTCCGCACACGGTGGCCATGATTCTTTTCCTTATTCTCTACATTCTTTTCCTTCCTATTCAAGGATATGAACTGTTTCTTTTTTTTTTTTCTTTTTTTTTTTATTAGTTTCTGCTTTATAACAAAGTGAATCAGTCATACATATACATCTGTTCCCACATCCCTTCCCTCATGCATCTCCCTCCCTCCCACCCTCCCCATCCCACCCCTCCAGGCGGTCACAAAGCACCGAGCTGATCTCCCTGTGCTCTGCGGCTGCTTCCCGCTATCTATCTACCTGACGTTTGGTAGTGTATATATGTCCATGCCTCTCTTTCGCTTTGTCACAGCTTACCCTTCCCCCTCCCCAGAACTGTGTTTCTTCACAGAAATTTCCAAGGAAACTCTGTTTCTTACATTGATGAAAGTATATGGAAGGCATACCGCTGGGCTGAGAAGCTGTGAGTATACTCTCCCCAAATATGAATACAAAAAGCTATCTGCGTTGTAAGATCCTTCTTCGTCCAGAATTTTGAGGTCAATACCTGTGAGAAAAGGTATTTCCCCTTCCATATCCCAAAGCAACCTAATGATTGAAATTCTGTGTTTATTTTAAAAATTAAATTTGGCAGGACCTCTTTAAAATCAGTAAGAGACAATTTAAACTTATTTTCCATTATACAAGTAGTACATGATTATATTCTCAATATATAACAATGAAATAACAGGTATAGTGAAAACCCTCCTTGTGCCCTATCCCCCACCCACTACTTTGAGTTTAGTATTAATCCTTCCAGACTCTTTTCCATACATTTGAGTACATACATATTTACAGATAACAAAAGAGGTTTGTGTGTTTTTCTTATCTCTTTTTTTACATAAGTAACATTCTGCAACTTGATTCCTTCATTTTATGATATGTCTTAGATTTCTTTCCTTCCCAGTACATAGAGCGTTACCCCGTTCATTTAAACTCCTGCATAATATTCCATAGTATGAATATTAACCAGGACTAATCACTGGCAGTCCTGCTCCATGGCACCATCGAGCTTGCTGCTCTTCCTCCCCTGGGGTGTGTCCCTCATCTTCATGGTCCAAGATGGAATCCATCACATCTGAGTTCCGGGCTGGAGGGTGGAGAGGGAGCAAAAGAAATGGAGCAAAAGATGCTCACCAGCGTCCCCTGAAAAGGTTTTCGGAAATTCTCTCATGATACTTCTGCTAACATTCCACTATCCAGAACTTGTCACTCGGCCACATCAAACCTCACAAAACACTTGAAAATATAATTAACAATTATTATTTTAATCAGGAAGGAGGGGAGAATGTAAATCAGCGGATTATCTATGGTCTCTCCCACAGGATGCCTGGTGGAGAAGGTCCCAGGAGGACACTAGGGTGGATGGGAGTCCGATGGGAAGGACCTGATCTGACATTGCAAGTATTAACACTTTGGACTTTATCCTACTGACAATGAGGAACTACCAGGTAGGTTTAAGCAGGAGAGAGATGGAAACAGAACTGTGTTTTACAGAGATCTTCCTGACATCTATGTGGACAGGTTCTGGTGGGGTGATACTGTGACCCAGAAACCAGTTAGAAAGCAGTTGCCCCGGTCCAGGTGAGAGGGGCTGAGGGTCTGGACAGGGGAATGGAGCAAAGAGGATGGAAGAGCGAGGCACGGCAGGGTAGGAGAGGACAGACCTTGGTGACCATGGGGAGACTGCAGTGAAGGTAGAAGATGGAGTTTAGGGTGACGCTCAGGTTTTGGCTCGAGCAGTTTGGTAAATGACAGTGCAGCTGCCCAAAGTAAAGAAAGGAGTACAGCAAGTGAAGGAGGGTGCTGCTGGGGGTGAGGAGAATGCAGTCCATTTGATTGGGGATCTGCTGAGTTTAAGACGCCTGTTGGATGGGAGACAAAAATATGTGTCTGGAGCTCTGGAGAGAGGTCAGGGGCTGTAGTGTGTGTGTCTAAGTGACAGCTGCAGACACAAATCTGGGATAACTTGACCAGAAAAGAATGGGGGAACCAAGTCAAGGATGAAGCCTGGGGAAGTGCCAAGGTTGTATGAATTCTCTGCAAAGTCCATTCTGATGGAAGATTCTTTGGAACCTCTCTGCAAATGAATTCCTTTCCCAGACATCCAGGACCTGGGTCAAATCTCTGGGTCTCAAGAAAAGGTAAAACCGCTAAAGGCTTTTAATTTCCCTGGCTGACATACTTTAACTTTTCAGTTTGAAAAAAACCAGTCATATTCAAGGTTGAGGTTTCCATTACTACTCTGTAATACAGTACAGCCTCTGCCCCGAAAACCTCCTGCCCCCTCATTATCCAGAGAGCTGCCTTGTAGTTATTCCACCAGGCCTGGGGCTGGACAATGTCAGCACGTTGAGATATATGTCATAAACACTGACAGATCAGGGAATCCTCTCTGACAAACCACTTCCAACTTCTGGGTGATTTAATGCCTTTCTGATTGCTTTCAAGAAACAGGAGGTTGATTCTTGGTCCCAGGATCTGCTGCAATTCTAGGAAAGGTTAAAAAAATCTGTTTGGGGCTTCCCTTGTGGCGCAGTGGTTGAGAGTCCGCCTGCCGATGCAGGGGACACGGGTTCGTGCCCCGGTCCGGGAAGATCCCACATGCCGCGGAGCAGCTGGGCCCGTGAGCCATGGCCGTTGAGCCTGCGCATCCGGAGCCTGTGCTCTGCAACGGGAGAGGCCACAACAGTGAGAGGCCCGCGTATCGCAAGGAAAAAAAAAAAGAAATCTTTGTATACAGCACCCCTTTCATCTCAATTGATTTTTGTTGTCCTTCCCCTTCTCCTCTGCCTCCATCCCTTTTTTCTTTCCTTGCCCTCCCCATCTCCTTCCCTCCCATCATCTCCTCCTCGCCCATTTCATTTTAAGGCATTGGCTAGTATAACCCATCTTTGGAGCATTGGTTTCTTGAAATTCAACAATTATAATTTGGAAAATACTTTAGGCCAAAGAATATGGTATCAAAGTGCTCAGTTCTTTGGGTGGTCACTAGCAGAGAGTCTTCAACGGACAAGAATCCAAGTAAAAGGACCTTCAATTATCTAGAAAGTATATAAATCCAAACTCAACACAAACAACAAAAACAATCTAAAATTAAAATAAATGGTGGTATGCTTACCCATATTGGAAAGTTTGGGGGCAGGATTGGTATGGGATCCTATGATTAGTATAAATTCAGGATTAGTATAAATTCGGCCAAATAGCTAATATTTCTCACTTCAATGTACTATATTGTTCACTAATAGTCATCATGATGGCCCTAAAACAGTGTAAGAATAACCCCCATCAAACAAAGATTAAATTACAGTCCTTGTGCTCTTGGAACTAAGACAGGAAAATGGGCAAAAAATGAAAAGTTAAGGAAAATATGGTAAAATATTTTATTATGCAAAATTAATTTTTAAAAGACACTCCTTTATTCTGAGATCATGTCCATTGTCAATGTGTCCTTTCTTTTATAAAAAACAGTAGTGCCAGTAGATGACAGGTTCTTTTTGAATGACCTTAACTTGGCAAAATTAAAAGTTGGCATGCTTCACCATCCCTAAATTTATTTTGGAATTTTATTTGTCTGTGCGATGTAAAAGTCTAGGAATCCCAGGAGTAATGCATTTCCCACAAGCTTGGAAATACACTGGGATTTCTGTCAATTCCCTGAGGGTTGGGTGGGTCTGCTTTCCTATCCTCTCTTTCCCTGCCCAGGTCAAATTGACTGGTGGTGAAGCAGGTGCTTATTCAATAATAATTTATTGGAAATGGTTGATGCACAGGGAATCAATGGCTTAAACAGGGCTCTTACTTGTTTCCTCCATTTATTACCAAAACGTTGAACATTTTGATTTACTTTTAAAATTGTGATTTTTAATACATGTATTTTTAAGAAATCTATTACACATACAGAATTCAAACTACCCCTGCGTGGCAACATTGCAGGGGACCCTCTCAGGCTTTGTATGTCTGCCCCTCACAAACATCCCAGAAATGGATGTTGGGTGCCATGTGTTCAGGTTAGAGCACCAAACCCCTTTCTGCTTTTCAAACACTGGGAAGGAAAGGAGGAGCCTTGTAATGGTTAAGCTACATAACTCCCAAAGACAATAAAGATTCAGGATTGGTTAGAACAAGCTTTTAAATAAGAACTTGGGTTCTCTGGCCTCTAAAAATCAAAGAAAATTTTCAAAATCACTTTTCAAGAATCACAAAGAAAAACATACCCCTTCATATAAGTTCTTAATCCACAGATAACACTATCATTGTGATTCTCTTGCTATTTCCCAGAAGCCAGCAGCGAACATTTTCCGATTAATCTGCTCTTGAAACTGGTAAAATCGTAGGCAGTAGCCAAGTCCATCGTAGTCATTAATCACCGAGACACAAACCTTCAGGTCTGTTACCAGGAGACCAGAGCGCTGCTTGGTGAAGCTGGGAGATGGTGATGACGATGATCTCTCCAGTAAGATGGGGAGACTCAGAGATGCCCCTGAGGGTTAGTTTATTTATTGTAGAGGTGAGGAAAGCCTTAAGAAAGAAAATGGATTTAAAAATAGTAACAGCTCCCCCTGCACCCATATTTTCATTGTAGAACATTCAGGAAATAAGAATCGTTTTAATTCTACAACCTAAAAATTACCACCGTTAACATTTTGATTAATATTCTTCCATGGGTGGATGGATGCATGCATTAAAGTATGGATGGGTGGACTGGTGGTCGGATGGACAAACACTAATATCCACAACAGTATACTTATTATATGTATATGAATGCATTTAAGAACCTATCGCTAGTAACTGTTTACGGAGAAGGGAGTTGGTAAGACGGTGGTGAAAGGAGACTGATTTTTTAAAATACACACACGGGTTATTTGGATTTTTCACAACTACATATTACTATGTGTGTATTACTTCCCTTTTTGTTAAAGTTTGTTTTTGTTTTAGTGTGAAAAACAATGCAGTCACTCTTGGAGGAAGTGGCATCTTGTCATGCACTCCCCTGGGTGTGCCCTGGTGCGCAGAGGTGACCCAGGGTGGCCTCTGGGCGAGGCTGGAGCGCCCGGGAGGGGAATCGGGCGCAGGAACCTGGCGGGGACGGGTAGGAGGCAGCCCGGGCCGGGATCTGCCCCGAGGGCTACCCGCAGCTGTGGGCATCGCACCCAGGCCGGGCGAGGCTGCCCGCCGCGCTCTCTGCGGGGAGACGGCGGGGCCGTGCGCGCGCCGGGCTGGACGGTGTAGAGCCGCGGTGCTCGGCGGGTGAGGCGCGGGTGCGCTGTGCTGCATCCGGATCCCGCGTCACTGTGCACTGGCGCTTCCTGTTCGCCCGCGGCCCGGGAGCGCTCTCTCCTCACCCAGCGGAGAAGCACCCAGGGAAACGCGAAGGGCGAGGACGCGGCGGGCCGGCCCCAGGGCGCCCTCTGGCGGGGCCGAGGGGCGGAGCGAGGCGGCGGTGGGGCCTCGGACTCCCCAAGCCGGGATGCAGGTGGAGCGAGTCTGAGTGGGCCCGCCCTGGTTTTCCGAGACCAGTTTTTGGTTTGGGTTTTGATTTTCATTTCCCACCTTCTTGCCTCTCCATCCATATTTCCCTCCACTTGTGTTGTTTTCGTTTTTTGTGTTTTGCAATACCACTTATTTTTTTTCTCCTCTCCAAAGTCATGCTTATTCATTGTAAAAAACTTTGGAAAACATTTAAATATCGTAAAGGTGAAAAAAAATAAAACATCTTTAATCCCATCATTTTAGAAATAAGCACATGATTAAAGTACTTCTTTTCTTCTAGTGTCTTTTTCTATACACGATATTATGTATAAGGTAAGCCAAGAGGCAGCCAGGCCTAGTTTCTAAGGGCTGGAGGCCCTTACTCTGCCGTTTGGCCTTTCTGTCTTCTTTTTCATGAGCCGTTTCAACACCAGGGCTGACTCTTCAAATAGCATTACTCAGTTTGTTGAAATTACCTGACCTCAGTTTGTTCATCTCTGGTAGGGAAGAGTAATATTTGCTTGGAGGTTTGGCTTCTGTGATTGCTATGGGACTCAAATGAATCGAAGCTGCATTTGCAAATTTTCTAACCTTGGAAATGCTATACCTCCTTATGTTTGATCCTCCTCCATCCGTTTTGAAGCCTCCCCTGCTAGCAGGATGGGGAGCTTGATGGGGGACATGACTCGGCATTGAACTAGTCTGTGGCTGACCAGTTTGTCAGCTCCGTCGCAGGCCCCCAGTCCTGCCTCCTCCCTGAGCACTAAACTTTAGCTTAGTCACAAGGATTGTGCCCAAGCCAGATGAGTTCACTATCAACTTTTGCCCTCACCTTCATCTGATATGAAAACTGGAAGAATGCCTTTTGCTAACACAGATGGTTAATGGTCATGAGACTCCCAGGGGGAGGAAAAATCCCCAGTTCCAGTCAGTGCCAACTGTGCTTCTCACTGGGTAGTCAGATTCTATTTTTAGCTTTGGCTCCTTTAAATCCTCCTGTACCCCCCTGGTGGTTTGGAGTGCAACTGCTAATGTGTCTGCATCATCTATCCGCCCCATCCTTCCTGCCTGTGTGTAAGTTACCCATAATAAGCTTCATATTGCACTTTACGGAGTTGCCCACTTCGTTTTTTCATCTCAAAATTCCTTCTCAGTTCAGAGGATATTATTCAATATCTTCACCTTCCAACAACTAGACAATCCCTCCACTATGTAGTGGCAGAGGCTTGGAGAAACCGAACAACTGGCGCAAAGGCACACAGCTTGACCATGACAGGACTGGACTGTAGCCCATAAGCTTCTAACCCACCTGTCCATGCATCATCTCCAACAGAAGAAGATAGGGAAGAAGTGTCTCCTTGGAGTTGTTCCAGGGCGTGCCTCTCCCCATGCAGGAGACACGGAGAAAGGGATAGAGGTTCTCAGACTCTGCTCTAAATGTTCAGGAGTGGGAGAATGAGCCCCTTATTCTTCATACATTTAGAATCTTTTTCTTTTCTTTCTTTCTTTCTTTTTTTTTTTTTTTTTTTGTGGTACGCGGGCCTCTCACTGTTGTGGCCTCTCCTGTTGCGGAGCACAGGCTCCGGAAGTGCAGGCTCAGTGGCCATGGCTCACGGGCCCAGCCACTCCGCGGCATGTGGGATCTTCCCGAACCGGGGCACAAAACCATGTCCCCTGCATCGGCAGGCGGACTCTCAACCACTGAGCCACCAGGGAAGCCCTCGAATCTTTTTCTTTTTAATAATGTTCTTCATGTTCCATAACAGAGCTGAACATGCATCCTAAATGGCTTCTAAAGCCCTTTGAAAATTTTATATACTGGAATTTCAAAATAGACAACTTAATAGTTTGCTTCGACGTTAAATGAGTCACTCGAAATTAACATTCTATTTTTCAGAACTGGTGGGATGATTATCTCTGTCAGGGAGTGTTTGTGGAGATGCTCTGACCTGAACCATCATAAATATTGAATGGCCAGTTTGATGCTAAATACTTTGCAGTCTGCAGACTGCAGCTTTCTTGATCAGTTTCAGAGACTAAGCCCTGAGGTGGGTTAGGACATGGAAGCAATCTGTAAGACCTGAATATTTATACTTGATCCCACAGAAGAGATCATCTAATTTTGACCTGCCTGAGCAACCAGTAAGAATTTTTCTATTAAGCCACATAATTTATGTCTTGCCTCATTCTTATTTATGTACATCGTGGCTGTTCCTACAGTACACACTCAAACATACGGGAATCCCCCCCCCCTTGTTAGCATGATTGATCGTGTTATCCTAAAGGGCAGTCTGACTGGACCACCAGGGCCCCTGTAATCTGCCACCTTCCCCCACACCCACGTTTCTTTCTCCTGGGGTGCACATGGACAGGCGGGAGACAGGCCTTCCAAACCTGAAAACAAGAACCGGAAATGTTTCGAGATGACCGTAGGGGAACAGAATAAGGTGAAAATGCAATGCCCTGGGAGCAAAAATAGACATGAGAGTTCTTTTGTAATCCTGTTGGGGATTTTTTTTTTTTTTTTTTTTTTTTTGCCTGTTTATTTCATTAACTCACCTCAGTGAGAGTTTTCACCTTAGGAGTCTTGTCTGTGAAACAGAAAATGTAAGTTCGTTCCCAGGTACAGGGGAGGATAAACAGCTTTCTTACTCCCCTGTCAAGGGCTCCATTGTGTTCAGGGGTGCATCGGGCAGGCTGTGGCTCCTGTCCCGATGACCACAGGTTCGAGGACCAGTTGGGACACCCAGCCACTGGAAATGGAGCTCAAGCCACCCTGCAGGGTCCCTGGGGGCAGCCCTTCCGCTGCTGGCTTCTGGGAGCAGCCCCTCTCCTGAGCTCCTTCTCTAGCTGTGGTCGGTGACAGCTGGGAGGGAGAACTCTGCCCGCACAAAGACATCACGGGATATGCGACCCACCAAACTGAGCCAATACTACTTCCCCCTATTTCCCCAGATATTAAAGGGAGCCAATTACATAACACAATAATTCATCTTTTGAAAATTCACTTAGCTTTGGGGAGGTGGAGATATGATTTCTGCACAGAAGGTTGAGGAGACAGCCCTCCTCTCCCCTCTGCACGTAGGCAGAGCAAAAGGTAGAGTTTGAAGGCAGAAGTGCCAAGGCTGCTTCTGTCACTCTTGGCATCAGTATTATCGCCCCCATTCTTGTCACTTTACTTTGTCACAGTGCATAAGGAAAGGTCTACCGGGAGGGCGACACGCACAGGCAGCTTCCAGAAAGTAAATCCCAATATATCCTGGCTTTGGGGACCTCATTTCTGACCCCTTTCCAGGGTCAGGCAGCAATGGATCAGGCAGAACATTTTCTGAGGAACTCTAGGAGAAAACGTAGGCAGAAGAAGAGCTTTGGATAACTCCTTCCAAACCTCAATGGAAAGAATATTTTGTAACCTAGAGGCAGAAGTGATAAACTTCAACCTGTCCGCTGAGAACCATCGAGTTCTGGAGCAAACCTGACCAATACCGGCAGCCCATTGGTAGCCTGAGATCAAGGGCTTTTGGGGGTTAGAGTTTCTTGCATCTCCGTCACCACAGTCTCTGCAGCGGTGGGCTCTGGGCTCCCACGGGATGGATCACCACAGTGGGTCTCCTTTTGAAAGCCATCTTGCTGCCCAGCAGGAATGGTGACATCCACATATACAGCACACACCCTTTGTGCTAGCAGTTAGCCTACACCCTTCTATTGCTCTCAAGAAACCTAAGGAAATGCAAGTACGTGGGAATGATAGTAAAGATAAGCTTAAATTTGCTCCAAGTAACATTTTTAAAAGGAATTCATTTGCAAGCATTTATACTCTATTGTAACTAATTTCTTGCCACATAGCTGTGGATGAGAACCACTGACCTGTCCCTGGGATTGGGTTTCTGCTCAGATGCCTTGGGGACTGGAGTCTGCCCATAGGCCTGGGGTCCTGACCACATCCATAGGCCTTGCCAACTCCTTCTCCCTGTGGGGTGGACCCCTTGCTCTGTATTTCCAGCTACAGGTTGGCATCTTGTTCTGTTGGGGCACATTGCTAACACTTTTTCAATGCTTACATGAGTTGCCAAATTGTTTTGCCTAAGTCACTTCCAGTTGGGTTTCCATCATTTATAGACAGGATCAGACATGACTTTGCCATGATGGAACTGCTGGTTACACCCCCTTGAGGACCAGTCTAGCAGCTGGGATGGTGACCCCAAACCTGGTCAAGCCCGCTACTGTCTCCCTGAAAAGAATATTTTGAGGCACGTAAAAATTAAATGAAATTCAATTTCAGTGACCATAACCTAAGTTTTATACTAACACCACCATTTTTATTCATTTATCCACCATTATGACTGCTTCCATGTTAACATGGCAGAGTCAAGGAGATGTGATGGGCCGTATGTGATGCCCTCTTCTCTTTACATGGCTGCTCAGTCATAACTGGGCCCAGCAGACTGTAGTCACACCTTGTCCACATTTCAAGTGGCACAGGTTACACCATACAGTGACATTTTAAAATTCCTTTTATTACCTGTGTATACTCACATGACAAATTGAGACAAGAGGAGTGAACTTTGAATGTTGTATTCTTAACAGAATTTTGCTATCAAATTAGATATCAAAGCATGGTTTTAGACTCATAGACATAGAAAACAGACTTGTGGTTGCCAAGGGGGAGGGGGGATGGAGGATGGATGGATTGGGAGCTTGGGATTAGCAGATGCAAACTGTTATATATAGAATGGATAAACAACAAGGTCCTACTATATAGCACAGGGAACTATATTCAATATCCTGTGACAAACCATAATGGAAAAGAATATAAAAAATAATGCATATATGTGTATTACTGAGTCACTTAGCTGTACAGCAGATATTAACACAACACTGTAAATAAACTATACTTCAATTTAAAGAATATTTTTTAAAAAGGCATGGCTTTATTATGCAAGGATATGAGCTGTGCTGAAGGAATACAATGTATGTTAACATTATTAGATAAACGTTCATCACAGGAAAGCAGTGGTCAGAAAACTTTTTAAGTTTAAAATGGAATCTCTTATTATAGCAGAATTTCTTCACAAAAATAAAAAATGAAAACGAGTCTGCAAGCAAACTAAGTTTCCAAGGAGTTCATTTGTTATCCAATCAAGAAGTGTTTACCAATGATGAGTTAATCAGATAGTATTTGATTACTGCAGCTGAAGACGTGTTATTCGGTTTTGGCAAGAAGTTACTTAAAGAACTGAGGACATTATGAGAAACACCGACAGTAAATTTTAAAAACCAAGGCAAGTGATTTTCCTTGGCTCTTGATGAGTCAACAGATGTTACAAATACTGCCCAGTTGTTATTTGAGGGGTCAACAGCAAGTTTGTTGTGATGGAAGAATTAGCCTCTGAATAGTTGGCCTGGAACAATGACAGGTGAGGACATTTTCAAAGACATTGAGAAAACATGAATTCAGTACAATTCGAAGTGGAATCTGCTAAAACAAGTGATGGTAATGTGTGAAGCAGCAGGTACTTTGCAGAAAGATGTAAATCTATTTGAATTTATTACGCAATGACACAAGAGCTGTTTGTTATAGAACCAGTGGTCCAGTGGTGAATTTCCTTCATTCACATGGACTTAAACATGGTCAATTCTGTGAATTTTTGTCGGCAATAGGAACTGACTATCCCAACTTTCTTGGCCACACAGCAGTTTGGTGGCTTAGCAGGGCTAAGTTTCATTGTGATTATTTGAGCACAGGACCAAGACTGAAACTTTTCAAAGCAGGAGGAACCACCTTCATCCCCTGTTATTGAATACTGAATGGCTTTGTAAATTCACTTTTGCTGAAGACTTGATGTGTCTCAATGAATTCAACCTCTGCCTGAACTTCCTTAAAATTCTCTCCTTCCTAGGGGTGGTCGATAACCAAACTCCTGGGTCTTCTGCTTACACACGTGCCTTTTGGATGCCAGTGATATCCAAGTCTCTACCTTCTGCCTTTCATTCTTTCCCCTTTTGGACCTCATCTGTGCCTGTATGTTTTCTCAGAACTCAGTATCTAGCCCAGACCTCTTTGTTGATTTCCAAACCCCTATTTCCAGTTGCCTACTGGACACATGAACTTGGATGCTTCAGGCACCTTAAATTCAGCATGCCCAGAACAATTCATTATCCCTGCATCAGGGATCCCCAAGACCACTCTTAGGCTTGATGATTCACTAGGACTCGCAAGTTGAGAAAAGCTGTTACACTCATGGCTATGATTTATTACAGCAAAAGCATACAGATTAAAATCAGCAGAGAGAAAAGGCATATGGGCAAAATCCAAAGGCACAGGAGAAATCAAGCACAAGCTTCCAGGTATCCTTTCCCAGTGGAGTCACATTGACGTGTGACAACACCTGTGAAGTGTTGCCGACCAGGGAAGCTCACCCAGGCCTTGGCATCCAGGGGTTTTATCGGGAGTCAGTCACATAGGCATGGAGCACCCATGTGAATGACCTCAGCTACTCAGATGCCAGCCCCATGGGGCAAAAGCAGGCATTCACCATGAGTCACATTGTGAGAATGAACTTATGTGGTCACACCGTACAGCACAGCCCAAGGCTTCAGGCGTATAAAAACATTCTTCTTGGGCAGAATATTCCAAGGCCTCAGAAGTTATTTCCAAGGAGCCAGCCAAGGGCCAATCCTAAAGACAGAACTTTCTTGGGAGTAATGTACAGGTAGCCCAGGGCTACTGAGTTAACTCTTTCCCACATGACCTCCCAAGGCTGTTCTACTTTACACTCTTATCATCTGCCGTTACCTGAGTGGGAAATCAGCCTAGAGTGCTTTGTTTAACTCCATCATCCAATCAGATCTACCTGTAAATCCATCCCCTTTCTCAATCACTTCTCGCTTGGGTTACTGCAAACTGGCTTCATCTCCACTTTGCTTTCCTTCCAGCAATTCTCCATATTGCTTCCATTTGGAAATTAGGATCATGATAAATCCTACGACGGAGGTATGCACAATCAAGGCATTTGTAATAAATGCTATAATAGAGGAATGCTCATGGCGCTGTGACAAGGAGAGAGGAGGAACAGTCTGCTTGTGTCACGTTCCTGCTTGATTTATTCAATAGCATCACCAAGCCTTTAGGATAAATACAGAATCCCTTGTATCCAAGACCCTCTTAACCTGGCCCCTGCCTACTCTCCCACTGGTCTCCTATACTCTTTACTCTGTGCAAACAGAACCACTTGTAGTTTCAATAAAGGTTCTGTGGTTTCACACCCTTGACCTTAACTGTTCTGTTTCCTTTACCTGGAATGTCTACTCTTCAATATTTAGCTCAAACATCCTCTCTGATCTCCTACCTCCCAGTCAAAGATGCTGCCCCCCCTTCTCTGATTTTCTGAGCGCTCTGACACCTCTACTGTAGTGCTTGTCCCACTGCCTTCAATAGTTCACTCATTTGTTTCGCCGGTAGATTGTTAGTTTCTGACAACAATGACCAAGTCACTTTCAATGTTACAGCCCCAGCACCTAGCACTGCAATCCTACTAGGAACTCAATAAACATTTGCTGAGAGAATAAAAGAAAGTTCAATTCTGAAAGCAGAGAGGTGACTGCCTGCTTATAGAATCAGGGAAAGCTTTATATACATAACATTTAAGTTACTATTAAAGGAAAATAGATTTTATCAGATTGAGTGAAAATGCCATAAAATAATTTTTATATGATTCCTTTGCTCAACTGTAGCTCCACCATATATTAGCTGTGTGACAATGGGCAAATTGCTCTCTCCTTGCTTCACTTTCCTCATCTGTCAAGTGGGTATAACTATAGCTCCTACCTATAAAGTTGCTGGGAGAAATAAAAGAAGTTGCTTATTATGGCTTTAGTGTGGTGTCTGGAACACAGCAAGGGCTGTTTGAAATGTGGTAAGTGTCTACCCACAAAAAGCAGTTTGATTGTGTCACAGATGTGTAGATTGAGGGAAGTTGGCATGGAATTTTGAGAGGCTCTCCAGCAGCCTGAGTTATAAATGAGTTGACAGAAGACTGCTCTTTTCTATCAGCTCTGCTCTCACACAACAAATACACTCCTAAGACCACCATGTGCAAAATCGCACAGTAAATAACACAGGGTGTTTGGAGAAAATAGGATTATGGGCACAACACTCAAAAACTTCATCAGTGACTCAAAAAAAAAATCCTAATAAAACCAGCAGCAGAGTTTTATACATGTTAAATGGTTAAGAAACACATAAACACCACAACAAATACGGCACTTGACCTTGGAAAAGACTGGAAGTTTGCTTATGGCAGGGGTGTTGGAAGGTTGTAGCTTGTGAGTTATTGTAAAGTGGTGTCAGGAAGTTGTCTGAAATGGAAGGGGAAGTTGTAATGCCAGATAGGGGTGGGTGTTGCTTGTAACACACGTGGTAAACTGAAATTGCTGGTGGATATTTGAGGTGTCTATGTGTTTTATGTGTCCCTACCCAGCTCAGTTCAGCTGGGTGTAGTTTTCCGTATCCATCTGGTGTTTCTCACAGACAGAATCACGCATTAGCAAATGCAAATTTTGCACTATGCTTAAACTGTCCCCTATTGTATCAATCACACTGGGACAAATTTGATTTTTTGCGTTGCACTTCTAAACCAAGTGTTTTAGGAGAACTGACTGTACATTAAGATGGACAACAACAACTTGACTCCATCTTTTATTGATAGAAACCGTACCTGAGGCATGAATTAAAGGGAGTAGTTTTGAAGGGATTAGGGTTCAACAGTCGAAACTCAAGTCAGAGTTCTGGTTACTTGGAGGAGCCTTCAGCCACAAGTAAGGTGACCGTTCATCCCACTTTACACCTCTGGTATGGGCCTCATTATGAACAGCTCCCCTTTCACTACTGAAAACTTCTCAGTTTGGACAATAATTTATAGATTTTAAATTAAAAGCATGAATTGAATTTGTCATTTCCTCAAATCTTTGCCTTTGATAAAAATGAGCAATCCTGTATCAGAAATAAAGGATCAAAGCTGAATTTGCTAATTCCAGTTAAAATTTCCCATGGTTTCTTTAAGATCAAAATAGTTTCTTAGAACTAACATATGACATTGTTTTGTATGGCTAGTTGTTGACGGATTTCTATTTTTCTTTAGGGCATTAAGCCTAGAAGAAATAACTGTTTAGCAAAGTTTGATTTCACTAAATTCAAATAATCTATAGAGATTTTCACTATTTAATTCCTTTTGCTTAAAAAGGGATGAAACGACCCAAAATAATCTATCAATTAGTTACTTTTCAAGGTAAAAGTGACTGATACAAAGGTGAAAAGAGTTTAGTTGATCCTCCATAAAAGCACTGCACTCCTGGGCAACTCTTTCAGAACTGTTTCATTGAACCCTTTCACTGATATAAAATCAGGAAAAATGGTTAGCCTGAAAGAGTTAGAGTTACAGGTATTCGGGGTAAATTAATTATGATGTTGTAATCAAGTAATGACCACACTTAGGGGCTGGAGAGGACTAGGTGCCGACACTTGTTAGGGTTGAGAACCAGCAGTGTCTGACCCCATCCCTAGCTGGACAGCTTCCGCCTCAGCTTAGACACCAGGTATATTAGAGAATTGGGTCCAGAGAACTGGAATGGAGGGCAAGTTCTGGGGTCTCAGTCTGAGGGCTTTAGGGAACGTGCAAAAGTCTGCTTTTTTCTTATCAGTACACTGGGCTGGGGCGTGGTTTACTTTAATGGAGCACTGTAACCAGGAAACTGTCTTGACAAACCAGAAACAAGAAAACTAAATATCTAAATGCAGACAGCAGGGAAACTAGAAAATCTCCAGCTGCCCTGCAAGCAGCTGTTCTTTCTAAATTGAGTAAAAATATTCATACATGTTACTTAATTCTACTTCTTTAACATTCATTTTTCATGGTGATATCTGCAAAAGATTACTGGACCATTGGACAAAACAATGTTTTTGGTCACTGTGACGGTAGTCACAGAGGGGCATGGTGCACACACTATGAGAGAACAAAAGACACGGCAGAAAAAGCAGGCTGTCTAGGTATATCTTGGCATTACTCAGTGACCTTTCGTTAGAGTATTATTTGCTATTAAATTAGCTATCTCAATTAGATCCTTAATGCCCTAAACTTGAAAAGGGAGAGAGATTCAGTTCTGAATAGGACTGCCATGGTTACCTAAATTAACAAAAACAAGGGTGAGCCTCGTATGTGGATCAAACGATCAATACCTTTGGTGTAGAAGATGACAGGGTGACAGATTATGGGTTAAGAATTGAACAATTTCACTGAGAAAGCCATACCAAAAGGCACTATAGCAGTCTGGAATAAGTTGAAATTTAGGGATGATAAGATCTGGGTTTTTCAGTTCTGATTTTGTCACTTATAGTTATGTGGGCTTGCATTTGTTCCTTGACATCTGAGTCTGTTACCAACTCTCTAAAAATAGGAAGGTTAATATTCTATTTTGCAGGGTTGTTGAATCAAAAGAAAATGTGTGTTCAGTATACTATATTTTAGTAAACGTGTAAAATTACCATTTAAACATTAAAAAACTTCGTATTATGAAAAGGTTAGAGAAGGCAAGAGAAGCCTTAAAATACATTCCTTCCAAAAATTAAGACGATTTGAAGCTTTAATAAATAATCAGTAAAAAACCCCTTGCACAGAGTAATGTTTTGCTGGTTATTTTCTTTAAAGTAAATAACACATCAAGCACATTATGTAGCAGAGCATCAGTGCTCACCAAATAGCCTCATTTTCTGCATCTCCCAGTCTTGTTTGTTGTTAGGTTGAGGCTGTAGGTCTAGGTTGTGGACAAAGCAATGTGCGTGTCTCTTTCAGATTTGGTTCTTAATATCCACCATCACCTGCCAGTCTGCTCTTTCCCCAATTTGACAACATTGTGGGCCATGGAGCAGACCGCCCAATCCACGTTGATCATTTCATGAGCAAGAATTCAATTTTTGTATTGAATCACACAAGTTTGGTGTTTTTCATTGTAGAATGGCCTACTCTATTCCAATTCTCTGTGCGAGGAACCAAGCTAGATAGGGCTGGAAATCAACCAAAACAAAAGGTTCCTAACACTCCTGAGAAAGAAGAGTTTCAGGATTTTGACCTGAAATTTAGTCCATTCATGCCAATGAAGTGATGTGCTACTTGTTTCATTAGTATTTCATCTCTCTCATTAATAAATATTATGTGCTCACTATGGGTTAAGCATCATATGAGGTATAAGTATTTCTGAATCTAAAATATAAGAGGATCTCTACCAGGATCTTTATGTATCACTAGCATTACAGTACCTCCTAAGACCTCTGAAATCAAGTATTTGTAAATGTTAAAAAAAAACAGTCAAGTGAAGTATTTTTATATAAATCAAATAATTTAATCAGTCCATTCCACTTTAATCTACATCCAACCTAAAAAAAACATCATATTTAGAGAAATGACTAGAATAACCTATCTCATTATCCTTATCTACATGGCCCAAATCTTTGTAAATTTTCTATTAGATAATAATACATGTTCTTGTGGGCAGAAATTCTTAATGCTGCTTTGCAGGTATTTTGATTGTAGAAAACAAAAACAAAACCCAACACCCAACAAAAACAAAACAGTAATATATTAATTACATAGTTCTTCCCATAGGAAATAATGCAAAGACTCTTTAACTAGAAGCTTGCCACGTCACTGTTAGGAGATGGATACGTGGTCCTGGAGCAGAACAATGAGTCCAAGTTTTATCACCAGACCGAATGTCTGAACAGCATCTCCCATTGTTTATGACAATTTAGGTTTATATAGCTGGTCTTCCACTCAACCCAGAGATTCTCAGTGGCAGGGAGCGTGCTTAGTTGTCTTTCTCTCCCCAGTAACTAGAAGGTAGTAATAAGCCCTGACACACAGCAGCTACTTTATATGCTTATGAAAAGAATGAAAAAAATTAACGACAAACATAGGGAGAAGTATATTTACTAGACTTCCAAGACCCATACTTAATTTAAATCCAATCTAGAAATAAGAACATGATTTACATCAGGCAACAGGTGTTCAAGACTTTTACAACAGAGCAATCACATAACGGGTTTGCTAGCTCACAGCGTTCTGTGCGTACACACTGCAAAACCTCTCCTGGCATTCCGGGTGTTTTCAAATGCTCCACCAGGGCAGGTCAAAACTGGATTCTAGGGCGCTCTCCTTCTCACCATGTACCATGGAATATGTTTCCCCACAAAAAGTGTTACCACAGGTCTATGAACAAGTCTGGTCAGCAAAGGTACGAAAAATGCAACTCTTAAGTAACGACAGTATTTTAATTATACCATGAGGAAAACAATTTGCCGTGGATTGTTCCGTGAATCTAAACATTTAATACATTGCTTCTACAAGAAAGTACCTATTTATTAAGTTTAATTTTAATCTTAATTTTCTGGTAGGATTGTTCTTCTATTAAGTTTCTCATCATAAATTGAAGATATAAAAATTTAAGAGTAGGAAATAAAATCTCTTAAATTTTCTTTACCACTTTTATGCTTTAAAATTCAAAATGGATAAAAACAAATAAGGCACAGAATGTTTCAGATCTGCATCCTGATAAAGAAGACACTGAAAATGGTCAGGAAGACTTTCAAGCAAAAGTGAACATGGTGCTCTCTCACCTCATCGTGGCTAAATGCAAGACTGCAGCACGGCTGTATTACTAGTAAACTGCAAACACCTAGAGAGGGAAGGCAAATAAAATCTAGGAGTTTTATGTGTGGAGTCAGGAGTTATCCAGCATGGAAACCGTTTCAACATTCTAAGAAGTTTAGCGTGACTAGGAATCATCATTGGAGCTGGAATGTAAAGCAAACTCTACGCTGTTAAGTAAAACATAACTACTGGCAGATCTTTTATCAAAAGCACAATGATCCTGGCTTTCATTTTACTGTTTCACACCTTAGATTTAAAAGTAAGTCTCAAGGGAATTTTTCTCTCCAATATGAGAATTCAACCAACTTTAAAATGAAAAAAACAAAAAACTGATGCTGCTTTGTAGAAATGCATCATTGTGGAATGCAATATTCCTAAAATAAGAGATTACTCTAAAAATTAGAACACCGTTTCTAGCCAAGTATATCATGGAACCCCCAGAAAAAAAAAACCCAATTCTTGACAAATATATCACTGCCTATTTAGAAAATTTGATTGCTTTTCTTTGATCATGTTATTGCTCAATAGCAAAAGAACGATATCACAGCTGTTTCTTCCTTTGGAGTATAGTACTACTTCTGAAATTCTGCATCATTTCTAATATTTTTAAATGGTAAAGAAGGGGCATGCACCAAGCTGAATGTGGTGACTAATTTGCTTTTGCTCAAGAGCCAGCTTTTTGAGACTATAAATGTTGTACTTTCTCATGAGTACTTTCACTAATGTCTTACAAGATACTCAATAATATGCTATTAACCCTGAAAAAATGGCTGCTGCTACGCAACTCCAAAGAGTTATATATATAGTGAGTGAGTGGATGACAAAAGTACTTTTTTTTTTGCAGTACGTGGGCCTCTCACTGTTGTGGCCTCTTCTGCTGTGGAGCACAGGCTCCGGACGCGCAGGCTCAGCGGCCATGGCTCACGGGCCCAGCCGCTCCACGGCATGTGGGATCTTCCCAGACCAGGGCACGAACCTGTGTCCCCTGCATCGGCAGGCAGACTCTCAACCACTGCGCCACCAGGGAAGCCCGACAAAAGTACTTTTTAACATGACAAATTTAAATTGAACAGCCACAACCAGGTGAGTGAATACAAATGGTTGAACTGCTAGAAAATGGGAAGGCAGATGGGCCTAAACTACAATACCTATAGCAAGGACTGGATATGTGTAGCCTTCTACATGCAGAGACAAATAGAGTTAGGTACTTAAAGCTTTCTGATGAAAATTCTAGGAAAGTGCTTGGGCCCACACTTACATTATTCTTACTATCAATAATAATAACAATAACAACGATGAAGAATCATGCAATCAGTCCTGAAAGTGAAATGACAAGTTTGTCCAGAGTATCATATCTGGACTATAAAATCTGATGCTTTTATGTTATCAGATTTCCTTATCAGTAAATATCTCATTGAAAAATTATTAAAGAATTATTGGCAACTATACAAAGCCTTTGCTGGTATAGGTGTTACGGTATGGGTACCCATCTGGTAGAGAAAATATCACCATCCAAACATCTGAAATATCTTAATATCTTCTATCATCCAAATATCCTAAGCCAATATTCTTAAACTGTTTCATCCAAAGGTACTGTTGTCTTACCTCTATTATGCCAAAATCAATAATCCTTTGAAAAATTGTAATATCCTACATATTAAAAAAACCTAATGCTGTAGAAATCTCCAAAATGTAACATTAGTAATGTTAATGATCTAAAGAACTTGGCTTCATGGAATAGCTTTTCAGTATTTATTGCTCAGATGGGTTCAAAAAATTCTTAAACATAAGGTGGCAATGGCTCTAATACATCTGTAAACAGAATATCACTAATAAAAATTTTATTGGCATGAAATACTATAATTATGGATGTGTAAAATCTTTAAATCTTAAAGCCTCTTAACATAATCATGTATATCTATGTACAAAACATACATAAATTTCACTTTATTTAAAACATATGAAAGAGGGTATTTCAAATCACACTAAACATAATAAATATATAACTTGCTTTATTAAAAAGCTACAGTATACATTCAAGGAAAGGCTAAACTTCCAATGCCAACTATATATGAGACAAAATTAAACATTTACAATAATCAGTTTCCTAAAAGTGCTATTTTTAATACCTATAAGAGGAAACTCATTCTAGTGCTTTGTTTCCATCCAAACGTTTATACATTCCTTTATTCACAGAACCAGGTGCTTCTGTTACTAAAAATACATATCCAAAGCTTTTATATCCTTTTAAATAGATTTAACATTTTAGCTCTTTGGGGGAGGAACAGGGAAGCCCAAACAAACAACAAAGACCATTTTAAATTATTAGAGATGATTGACTTTATAACACACCCTGTTTCAACTCAGATGTGAAATTTGATGAACATGTTAATGAAAAAAAAAAAATCCCAGTTCACATGTCTAAGGTAAGTCATCCTTCTCTACGTGAGCATTTGCATGGGTCGAGGAGCATCCACTACAGCAACCTTCCTGTGAATCAGGCCTTGATGCCACGCTCCACTTCTGATTTGTACATTCTCTTCCAACCTGATTTGGCTTAGATTCTTCAGGGGTTGTATTTAGTACACTGATTGAACTGTTGGGGAAAGAAAAGGGAGATCTTAATCATCATCTCCTCCTTTCATACCTTTGATATGCCTGAATGTCTAAAATCTGATTACTCCCTTGTCTCATGCTAAGTAAATTTTGAGGACACACTGGTCAAGAACACAGAAGTGTTTCAACATGGTCACTTTTATCTATCCATCTATTTATCTGTTCAGTCTACTGTGAAGGATGCTACCCAACTAGAGCCTAAGGTAGATAGAGAACATGTGAGTTTTGAAAGCTAACGTTCCCCATACCCCTGCCTTTCTGTCACTAGTTTCTAATCTCTTTATAGTTTCTTTCTTCACTCATCCATCTGTTCATGCATGCTTTCATCCTCCATGTGTTCACTCATGCAGATATTTAATGACCACCTACAAAGTGGTTAGGAGTCCAGACCCTGAACAGATGGTTTATGTTCATATCCCAGCTGGACCACTTACTACGTCACTTCTGGCAAGTTAACCCTCCCTGTTCTTCAGCTTCCTCAGCTGTAAAATGGAAATAATAATAGAACCTACACCTCGCAGGGTTGGGGTGGGAACTAAATGAGTTAACACACACTAAGCACTTAACGATGATGCTCAATTAACTTCAAGTGTCGGACAGTAACAATCTAAGTGTCTGAACACAGACACAGTCCCTAGCTTCAGAGATACAGTCTGAGGTATGCTCTGCAACCAGCCTCAAAACAAGGAAATTTAGTTAAGTGATTACTTGCAATTCATGGGATTGAACCAATGAACAATACATTTTTAGCAACTGAATATGTTACATAATTTTTTCCCCAAAATTTCTTTTGCCTAAATGTTCATTTTTTTCGTGTGACTGCTTAACTAACTCAACCTTATAATGTGGCAATCCTAAAAAAAATTAAGTTGCTTTAATTCTAAAACGCTAAACCAAAAACATAATTGACAATTTTTTTTTTTTTTTTTTTTTTTGCAGTACGCGGGCCTCTCACTGCTGTGGCCTCTCCCGTTGCGGAGCACAGGCTCCAGACGCGCAGGCTCCGGACACGCAGGCTCAGCGGCCATAGCTCACGGGCCCAGCCGCTCCGCGGCATGTGGGATCTTCCCGGACCAGGGCACAAACCCGTGTCCCCTGCATCGGCAGGCGGACTCTCAACCACTGTGCCACCAGGGAAGCCCCATAATTGACAATTTTACTTACACTTATTGCTTAAAAAAAAAAGGAACTTGCTTATAATTCAGATTCAGAATCCCTGCCGTCTCAGATGAGATGAGATCAGATCAATGATTAACTAAGTTCTCTATAACTTAGTACAAGAGGTACTTTGGGGCTTCCCTGATAGCGCAGTGATTGAGAGTCTGCCTGCCGACTCAGGGGACACGGGTTCGTGCCCCAGTCCGGGAAGATCCCACATGCCGCGGAGCGGCGAGGCCCGTGAGCCATGGCCGCTGGGCCTGCGCGTCCGGAGCCTGTGCTCCGCAACGAGAGAGGCCACAACAGTGAGAGGCCCACGTAACGCAAAAAAAAAAAAGGTACTTTGCACGGAATCCAGGCACAGCCCGTATGTAACATTCCACTCTACAGTGAAGGAGCAATGAGGATGTTGCTGTAGAAATTAGCTACAAATATTCCTAATTATTTTGTCACAATCTTATTACGAACCCAGATCCAAGGTGCTTTAGGTGCAGGAATCCAAATATACCAAATAATTAAAAATTTCAAGAACGATGTTAAGCTGCACAGCTTCTCTCCTGATATCCAGTTACATGACTCTTTTGTTTTACCCTAAGTGGCCAGTATCTGTGAATAGCTTAATGAAATTTCTTTAAGCTCCAAAATACTGTTTCTATGCCACTGACATTGTTCAGTGTAGCCCTTGAACACAAGAAACAGAAAAGCATTTTTATAATCCACTTATGTTTACATATATTTTTATTTTTATAGCCTGTTACTGAAGGTTTACAATGGACCAAGTACTGTTTTAAGTGCTTTACATATATTGGTACTGAATCTCACAGTACCCTAGGATGTAGGTACTAAATGTTGGACTTTTTATTAAACACAAAACAAAGTCTTCAAGGAATATTTATGTTAAATACTTCATAACTATAAATAATTATGTAAAAAAGTAAAAATTTTAAATACATAAAAATAATTGAGGCAACTAAGCTATGTTCTCTTTTAGGTACAGAATGCATTACAAGCATACTTCATTTTATGGCATTTCAACTTATTGCACTTTGCAGATACTGCATTTTTTTACAAACAGAGGATTATGGCAACCCTGGGTTGTCAGACGAATTAGCATTTTTTAGTGATAAAGTACCTTTTAATTAAGGTACGTACATTGTTTTTTTAGACATAATGCTATTGCACACTTCATAGATTACAGTACAGTGCACACATAACTTTTATATGCACTGCGAAACCAACAAGTTTGAGTATGTTGCTCTGTTGCGATACTGGCTTTATTGCAGTGGTCTGGAACTGAATCTGCAACATCTCCGAGGGCTGCCTGTACTTGTAAATGGTGAGCAGAATCTCTGTCTAAATCTATACACAGAGTTCTGACTGGTCAAATTTGGGGGCTTCAATAACATTCTATGTAAGAAAATACTCTGAGCTTATATTATCTTTTGATTGTAAATTAAACAAACTTTAACTTCCCATATTTCACACATCAACCTATTGGCTCTAACTGCAAAACACAGCCTAAATCCAAGCACAGTTCTGTCTTCATGTAATGACCCTAGGGTGCAAATTACCACATCTCTCACCTCAACTCCACTGATGTTTCTTAACTGGCTCTCCTGGCTTGTGCTCCTACAGTCTGTTTCTCATATAATAAAATGAAGTAATCTTTTTAAACCTTGGATTTTAAAAAAATCATTATCTCACTTAAAAGGTCTCCAATGCTTTTCCATTGCCCTTAGAACAATATCCGACTTACAAGTACAGACTAACATAGTTGACAAATGAAATCTCAAGTGCGTGGTGGGAGCACAAGCAGAGTGGGGCTATATATAAACAATATTAGTTGTGAGTTGATAACTGCTGAACCTGGGTGATGGGTACACAGGGTCCCTGACCTCATTCCCTCTACCTGTGTATACAGCTGAACTTTTACATAATGTTACCTCCCACCCTCACACCTCCTGGTCGTGCTCACTAACTACACTCGCCATCCACAAACACACCCGTGTCCCACCTCAAGGTTCCTACACTTGCCTGGAGGACTCTTCCCCCAGCTCCTTTTTTTGCCCCCCAGTGTTTACTTAGAGTCCTAATCCTTTTAAAGGCCAACTACAAATGAGAGTGCGTTGTCCTTTTTTAAAACTTCATATTTTTGTTTAAAAATTTATCTAGTTCGGGCTTCCCTGGTGGCGCAGTGGTTGAGAGGCCGCCTGCTGATGCAGGGGACGCGGGTTCGTGCCCCAGTCCGGGAAGATCCCATATGCCGCGGAGGGGCTGGGCCCGTGAGCCATGGCCGCTGAGCCTGCGCGTCTGGAGCCTGTGCTCCGCAACGGGAGAGGCCACGACAGTGAGAGGCCCGCGTACCACAAAAAAAAAAAATTATCTATTTCACAATTCTTGGTCCAAGGGCTTAGCTGGTGTCTTCAGCACTTAGCTCCACACCTGTCTCTCTCTCACTACAACAGGCCAACTGTGCTGCAGCCCTGGCTCCTGCTTTCTAAGGCACCTGGGAAGGCCCTCGTGCCACTGTCTCCTACGTTAATGAAGAGGAGAGCGATCACCACCACACTTTGCGACATGTCCCTTTGCTCTTTGCTACTCCTCTCTATCTCCCTAGGAATGTTCTATCTGTTTAGTTCAAAATCAATCCTGGGGGCTTCCCTGGTGGCGCAGTGGTTGAGAGTCCGCCTACCGATGCAGGGAACATGGGTTCGTGCCCCGGTGCGGGAAGATCCCACATGCCGCGGAGCAGTTAGGCCCGTGAGCCATGGCCGCTGAGCCTGCGTGTCCGGAGCCTGTGCTCCGCAACGGGAGAGGCCACAACAGTGAGAGGCCCACGTACCGCAAAAAAAAAAAAAAAAAAAAAAAAAAAATCAATCCTGGAATAGGCTCTGAGGTAGAGTACTGATATTATACCTTAGAAAATGATGTAACAACTTAAGACAGAGGAAAATACCACAATGCATCAGTTAAAAGCAGTATCTGGCTCTCCTGGGGGTGGGGAGCAACTTTGTCTACCCTGTCATCCTTGGGCACAGATCCTCTTCACCAGTCAAGGGGAGGGGGCTTTTCTCGGGTCTTTGTCCTTCCACACCAATAAAATGGGCATACCACAAGAAACTCTAAAATAGGTACTCTACAGAAACTATCAAAACACTATCCTTCTGTTCAATACAATTAAATTATTAAGTAACTCCTGAAATAAGATTGTATTTTAAATTGTATTTTACATGTGAAATAAAAAGAATCACATTATATGACTTAGCTCCCAGAAGACAGGGACCAGAGCTACCTTGTTCACTACTGTATTCCCAGCACCTAACAGGTGTCTACACATAATGGATAGCCAATAAATATTTGTACAATGAATGAGTCAATCTACTCAATTCCTCTCCAGAGTCTCTACTGTTGCTCGTCCTAGACACGCCAACTTTTCCTTTGCGACGCAACTCTAGCACTTTAACAAATATGTGAGAAGATCACCTATAGACCAGTACCTATGTTCAGATACACAGGAACGCGTCTGGCAAAAGTCTGAAGTAGAAGGAGAAGCAGGAAGAGATTTAGTAAGTTTAGACGTGCAAACTGGAGACCCAGTAGGCGCACCGTGAGGCTTCTTTTGCCGTGGCCTCGAGTGTACTGTAGGGTTGTCCCGATCAGAACCTGTTTAAAAAAGAAAAAAAAGAAAAAAAAAAGAAGGAAAGAAGGCACTACATATGGAAAAGCATTAAATATAGTAAAGGTAATTAACTAGGGTCCTAGACTAGATTCATTTGCAGTTCTAAGTGAGGTGGGAGAGAACAAATTAATCTAAATATCCACTGTAGCCCTATGAGTCTAGTCTAGCTAATCCGGTGATCTTTGTTATGCACAGTCCACAAACATTTAGAAGGGTCTAGTTTAAAAAATATTTCTAGACTGTGAATTTTCAAAATTTGACATTATTACATTCACAACAAAAGTTGCTCTGGGCATGCAAAGTCCTCCCGTCATTTCTATTTTGACTACAGTAAATAAAATATCAAAGTTAATTTTTAGTTCCAATTAGAGAGTTCTTACTGGTGACTGCTAAAGTTATATATTAATAATAATCTACAGTACTTTATTTACATGCATTTTCAGATTAAAGAGTTTATGAAATACTCACTTCCTGAGAAGGCACTGAAAATTTTCACATTTTCTGAGTTCTGGTGGTCAAAGGTAGTCATATTTAGAAACTGTTGCTTTAACCAACTGGCTCTTTCTTCTTCAAATGCCTTTCTCTACCATCACAAGCAAACCAAAGAAATACCGATCAATACTTCAACGTTCACACAATTGCCATTTCACACGATTTCTCTAGCTATTTGTGTCTGCTCTCTGATTATCTCTATATATTTAGTCAAAGGAATTAACCCTAGAAAACTAAGAAAAATTTCATTTAAGAAAATTATGTTTAAAAAATAAAAATTCACCTGTTTCTCCTGACAAGCCAACTACTATTTTCACATCAATTCTGAATAAATTCAAGTGTATAATACAAAATAATAAGCATGTTAGCATAACTTTAAACATATGGAATATGAGCATAACTTTTGAACACACAAAACATGGTAAATATAAGATTACAAACAACAGAAAAATTGACATTTACCCCATTGTAAACTAATCACTTGAAAAAAAAAAAGAGATATGACTTCATCAAGCACTGATCTCATCCTCCAACCATCTCCCAGTACTAGCAGCCGTCACCACTAGACCACAGAGCGCCTATGTCAAACCTCCTCCTTCTGAATAGCTAATTAGCAATCCTAAATTCTCCCTCTCCCCTTGGGTCTCTGGTACTTTCTTCCCATCCTTCACTGGCCCCACTGTCCTCAGTGACCAGAGGCAGACAGAGTCTCAGGCAGAGAATAGGGAGTGGTATGCAAAGCAGCAAGAGTATCTCTTGGAGTAGGATCAGGGGTGGTGGGGGGATATGGGCTCAGAAACACAGGTGATTACATAAGACAGGAGGAAATGCTGGTGCAAACTGTTTTTGCCTCCTGAGGAAGATAGCTATTGATGACACAGACTTTCATAATTACAGAGGAAGGTCATGTCAGCTACTTAAGATAACGTATAGTTTTTCATTCATAAATATTAATACAAAATCATAGATCACCAGATATTTGAAGAAAACTAACAGTGTAAAAGAAAAACGGCCAGGATAAATAAAGAGAACTGGCCAAGGGAAACAGTTCAAGATAAACTTCTTTTTCAAATAACAAAAATTATCAGACAGATTTATGAATATCTGTAAAATATAATAGTATACCAAAAAAAGCAAAAAATAAGGACATTAAAAAACTTAAAAGATAAATTCTGAAATAAAAACTCAGTGGATGAAGTGAATAATAAAACTGACCTTTGCTGAATACCAGGTTCGTGATGCCCAAGATAAGAGTGAGAAAATATTCCTGAATTCAGAACATAAAGTCAATCTATAGATGTAGTCAGAAGGTAAAACATTTGTCTAATAGAAGTTCCAGAATGCAAGAGAAGGAAAAAATACAGAATTGAAGAAAATATCCCTAAACTGAAGAAATATAGTGTCTTCAGGCCGAAAGGAACTACCCAGACGTATCCTGGTAAAATTGCAGAACTCTTAAGAACATAAAATTCCAAAAGCTTCCAGAGAGGGGGAAAAACAAAACACAGGTATCTACAAAGTAATACAGGTTATATTACAGCCAGGCTTCTCATGAGCAAAACAAAACACTGGAAGAAATGGAATAACTCAAAAGTTTTGAGGGGAAGTGGAAAACTAAATTCTATATCCAGACAAACCAATCAAGTAAGAATGTATTTTTTGGATATTCCAGAATTCAGAATATTTTTCACTCACACACTACTTATGAAAAAATTACTCAAGAAAGTAATACAGCAAATTGGAAAAGAAACCGAAGAAAGAGAATATAACATGAGATATAAGTTGAATCTGATTCAGGAAATCATAAAGGAAGCTACAAAGAAAGTCAAAGTATTTACTACATAGTGATACATGAAGATTTTCTTCCATGTGGCAAAATCTTAATAACAGAATATTTTTTATGTGTCCAAAAAAATTACTTGGCTATAGAATGAATAACATTTACATAATCACTATGTTACCAATGTTCTTTCTGGTTTTTAATTCTTAAATCTCAATCTTAGACAAAGTACTTATACCTGAATTGTATTAAAAGATAGAATATAAACGTGATAATCCTTGACAATGAAAACTAATATCACAGACAAAACCTGGGGAGTCGAAGGGTAAGAGCAGTGCAACAAGGGATAAACCTGTACTGTCTGAAGTTGAGCAAACCTGAAATGGAAGCATTAAACAAATTTACTTAAAGCAAAAAAGTCAACCAGGAAAAATAATTCTTTAAAAAGTAGCTTAAAAAAGTAAAAATATTATGAAGAAATCATATGTAAATGAGAAAGTATAGATGGGAGGTATGATAAAGACACTAAACTCCTTATCTTTCATAGTGGAAAACTGATAGGCTTATATCGATCAAAATAGTACTTCTGGGAAGTACTATTTTAACTTGAAATAAAGTTCAAAAAAGGTTGAACTTTATTTCAAGCTAAAACAGTACTTCCCAGAAGAATCACAAACTTTTAACAGTGGTTACTTCTGAGGAATGAAACTGGCAATAAGCATGGAGGATACTGTCTTACCTTGTAGCTTTTTGTATGGATTGAGTTTCTTTTTTAAAACCATTTTCAGACATTACTTCTCTAATTTTTGAAAAGGAAATATGTAGGTAATACACTGCTAAATAAAAAAGCGACCTGTCGAAGTGTATACACACACAGTTCAAACTGTTAACTGTTAATGCATTCATCCCTGGGTAAGAGGATGGAGAGAGAGAGAGAACTTTATTTTTACTGTATTCTACCCCTAACTCCCTTTTTTAAAAACAAAAGACATGTTCTTGGTTGCACTCTCTTCTGACTCTACACCTACTGACAGTGGAGACATGACAGATGCCCAAAAGAAACCTCTTGTGTGAAGCTAAACCCTTAACAGTAGAAAGCCACCCAACGGACTTTCCTGGCAGCGCAGCGGTTAAGAATCTGCCTGCCAATGCAGGGGACACAGGTTCAATCCCTGGTCCAGAAAGATCCCACACGCCGCAGAGCAACTAAGCCCGTGCACCACAACTACTGAGCCTGTGCTCTAGAGCCCATGAGCCACAACTACTGAGCCCACACACCTCAACTACTGAAGCCTGTGCCCCTAAGAGTCCATGCTCTGCAACAAGAGAAGCCACTGCAATGAGAAGTCCATGCACCACAATGTAGAGTAGCCCCTGCTCACTGCAATTAGAGAAAGCCTGCATGCAGCAACGTGGACCCAATGCAGCCAAAAAAATAACATAAAACAAAACAAAACAAAATAAAATAAAGCCACCCAAAAGGGATGATAAATGCTTATAGTTTTTTCAATAAAAACTTCTTTTTCAATTCCCAAATCTGGTAAAGGCAAAATGATATCCTTCTGTTATAGCTTCCATTTCAAGCATTTGTGAAATCACTAGTAAAATACTTGAGAAAAAAAATGGATAGCAAAGAAACAAGAAAAAGCAGAACTTAGATGCATTCTACAGACCTCTCCAGGACCTTCAAACGCTCTACAAGGAAAGCCAATTGCTTAAAATACCTCCAAACCTAGGCGAATAGCTGCTTCTGTAAAGCTTCGTCTTTCTTTCTCGAAATTCTTCTTTTGCTCCTTAAATAGGGACCATTCTTCTTTGAGGCGTTCCTTTTCTTCCAACAAGTAACAGTCTCGTAGCAGTGAAGTGGTGTCGTCATCACACGCAGTAGCAAGCTGCTGCTATTAAATTTTAAAACATAGTAAGTTCCAGAGGGTCCCTGCAACACTCCAACAAGTTGAAATGAACACAAGGGAAAAGCAGGTCAAACTTTAAGGGAAGGAGAGAAATGATAAAGAATCAGAAAGTCAACTGAAATGAGAGTCTCATTTCCCAAATACTTCTAACTGGCAAAGCCCCTACTAAGGAGTGCCACGTGGTCTATCTCCGGGCAAGTACAGAACTTCGTTTAGACTGAAAAATGTCAAATGCTACAGATCTTATGAAATAAAGGAGTAAAACTGTAGTAAGATTAAGTAAAATTCTGACCCTTCACAGGGGAGAACAGCTTTAAAAGGTGCCTCGCATTTACCTGTAAAAGTTGCTGCTGAGTTTTAATCATTTCTTTACACTGTTGAATTTCTAACTCAAGTTTTTCAGTTTCTTGTTCATGGTCTTGTCGTGAGATTACATCTTCATCATTACAACCTTCTAGGTGTACCTTTGAAACTAACACAAAACCAGTAATTTGACATAAACCTTACAGTCATCATTTTAGTTTATGGTGTTTGGAGACATATATTTAAAAATCAAGGCTCACAGAACTTTTCCCTTTCTGGAATCTTGTAGGTTCCCTAAAAGGTAGGTATTTCCTTTGCCCTTTAAAAATTCCATAAGCTATAATAAAATAAAATAAAATGTATATTATTTTAACACTAAAAAATTTTAAAAAGCACAAAGCAGCTCTAAGGAGTTCATGGCAACTATAAATTCATGCTATTTCTGGACTAAATGATATCCTTACTTACAGAGCTCTACTGTCAACATTTAATCTGTAATTCATATTTATTCACGATTATGTCCTAATTAAAAATGTACAACCTATATTCACAGAAAAATTAACATTCATAAATTATGTTCTTTTGACACTTCCTCAAAGATCAGTGCAGTGCTACAAATCTTGCTGTTATTAAATTCAACAAATATGAAGTCTGAAAATACTTGCTATTTACTAATAGACAATGATGACTGAAATCAATAAAATCTCATGTAAAGTAATTTTGATACTATAATTTTGCTGATTGCTCTTTACTTTTGGAGACAATTAGCACTGAGTTTGTCATTTTTGACCATTTGGAATACATTTTCTTTAAATAGACTTCATTTACTTAGCAGAAATCTTAATTTTCTTGATTTAAAAGCATGCGAATCTTAACAAATAAAAAATAAGGATATATTCATCCACATATATCTATTTATACTATCTATAATGACAAGAAGTGGTATCTAAAATAATAGACTGTTAAGTGAAAAAAGCACAGTGTAGGAAAAAAACATGTAATATTCAATTTTGGGTTTGTATACACTTAAAATAAATATTTTGTGAGCACACAGAGAAAGGTCTAGAAAAGTATGCACCAAACTATTAGGTGTTACACATAGGGAATAGAGACCTGAATATTCTACTTTATATATTGGGTTGGCCAAAAAGGTCATTCGGTTTTTAAGTAAAAATAAAAGACATTTTTTCATTTCCACCAAGAGCAATATATTCATTAACCGAACGAACTTTCTGGCCAACCCAATACCTCCTAATTGATATTTTGCATCAAATGTCTATTGTTTTGTTTTTTTTAAAGAATTTTCTTTTTTTTAAATTAGTTATCTATTTTATACATATCAGTGTATACAGTCAATCCCAATCTCCCAATTCATCCCACCACCATCGTCCGCCCCCTGCTTTCCCGCTTGGTGTCCATATGTTCGTTCTCTACATCTGTGTCTCTATTTCTGCCTTGCGAACCAGTTCATCTGTACCATTTTTCTAGATTCCACATATATGAGTTAATATACGATATTTGTTTTTCTCTTTCTGACTTACTTCACTCTGTATGACAGTCTCTAGGTCCGTCCACATGTCTACAAGTGACCCAAGAACTTTACTGAACAATGTATTCCTTAACCGAACAAACTTTTTGGCCAACCCAACACTTCCTAATTGATACTTTGCAACAAGTGTCTATGATTTTGAAAATAATTTAGAAATGAATTATTAGCAACCTAGGAATAGGCAAGTATCTAGGAATAAAAAGCAAGAGGTTCATATTTATACTATATTATGATTAATATTTTCCTGATTTCCATGATACAGTAAGAGACTCAGTTCACTTTATTCAACTGTCTTCTGCACTCAGAGCAGACGGACATACGATGTCCTCTTTTCGGAGACATTCACTCTGAGAGCAAAGCATTTTTTCTCAGTGAGGTTCAAACCGCATGTCTGGAAGTAGGCAGAGTCTTGCTCTTCAAACCACCAGACTGAGCTAAGGACTTCAGTCTGAGCCCGTAACTTGGCTTTCTAGGTGACTGACTGAAGTCAGCTTACTGAGTGTCACAGCTCAATCTACCTGCAGTCAGGCAGTACTTACCTTGGTTATCAAGTTTTTCTACATGACTTTTCAAAATTCTCCACTGTTTTCTGATGCTGTTGGTAAGCTGCTCTCTCACAGTTTCACAGGAAAGGTCCCACGTACTATCTCTACTCAGTTCCCCAGCATCTTCTTCAATATCAGAGATAACCTGCAAGTGGCCAGAGGTGAGAGGGAAAGACCAGAATCTTAAAATGGCGACACTCAGGCAGTAGTCATCAGACTGATGGTCAGAGACACATATCAAAATCATTTCTGTGCTGTATCTGAAGCATAAATGACCCAGTCCTTAACATAAATGTCTTGAGAAAAAGCAATTAATACTGAAGATAGAAATTCCCCAACTCAGGTCTCTTCAAAGCTGAATTTGAAGCCCAACATAGTTAGTGACAAAAGTCATGGAACTGTGTGAGGAAGAGGAACCTGCCTCACGCTGTGTTAGGTGCTTTCACATGTTAATTAGTCCTCAAATCATGTTACCACGTGGGGAAACTGAGGCTTAGAGAAGCAGACTAACTTTCCTGATGTCACACAGCTCCAGTCCAACTTGCCTCCAATTTTTGGTTGCTTTGACAAATAAACCTGTGAAATAATCTCCAAAGTAAAAGCAACTGTTAATCCTATTTTTCTCATATAATTTTTTTTTTATAAAACTGCAGATATTTTTCTCTGTATTCTACCAAGACATTAAATCACAGGAAAATGTAGCAACCTTTACTGATATGATCAAATAAAGTCAAAGCAGGATAAAGAACATAGGGAAGCAATACTAAATGTACACAAGTCATAATAACCTGCATCTACATAAAATGGTCCTAATTTGTTATTAACATGCAGGATAGTAGATACATATACTTTACGAATTTGAACAATATATGTTGCTGGGGAAAACAAAAGAAGAAAAGAGACGATGAAAGAAGGGCTGATTAGACTGTTCCCACATGTACTGATAGATGCAGCAGGAGTGAAGGAGTGACTGAGTCTGAAGAATTGTATCAATAGTCTGAGGTCAGCAATGGGTTGGTAGAGGTCCAGGTCTCCCAGGGGGCGTAGATGGGGAAAAACCCAGGGTGTGGCTCACTGTGACTCTGGTTCTTGCCAATCAGCACTCTGGAGCTACCTGACAGTAATTCTTCCAAGGAGCTACACCTTCTCTGCTATACATTTCAAGGCATACCAGAATACTACAAATTCATTATTAAAATTAACTGCTGCACATTAATAATTGCCAGATTGAGTGAAACTCTAAAACCACAAAAAAATTTAAAATTAATTTAACTTGAATTTTGGGTATATATTTTAGCTACAATTAAGCAAAATAATAAATGAAAATTTGGACGCTACCTATGCATTCCAAGGTTATGTCTTACCCTTCTTGCTATAATGGGCCAAAATCTTTCCTTACAAGTAAGGAATGGGTGAATTACTTAAATTTTAAGAGATAACGTATCTAGAAAAAAAGGATCTTCTAAAAAACAGAAAATACACAAGATATTATTGTTTCTCCAAACTTCAACATTTGAATTATGAGAAATTATACAGGATACTATCATCTGAAAAAGATCTCCTTCATTTACTACCTACTTTTGCTGACTAAAAGCTGGTAATGAGACATTAGTAAAGGTTGGGTGCAAAACTGAAGAAACCACAGGAGTTACAGAAACTATGCTAACCCTGGCAAGGTATTAGTGAGTGTTAAGAACTGACCCAAAGTGATAGACTTTGAGAGAAAAGGTTAGTTAACTGAATATAAGATATGTCAAGCAGACCCCAAATTGGAGAGTCTAAAAAGAACATTCAGGTTCTTTTTTCAAAGAAGAAAAAATAAGGCAGGAGATGAGCTTATCAGTTGGACTGATTTGTGAAACCACAAAATAATCCTCAAATATATGTTAATAAAACATGTTTGGTAACTTACTGGTAATTACTACTCTTCATCAACATTGTTATTTTCAGATTTTAGTTACTAATATGAACTTGCTTGAATCCAGAATTTAAATTTATATGTAAAAAACTAAGTTTAAAAACATTTTCACCATTACGTGACTTCTTTTTCTGACCTCTACATGTTATGCCCTCATCAAATGATTTCCCCAGGCCTTCTACCTCAAAAAACACCTATTAAGGGCCAATTCAAATGTGACTTCCTCTGTGATGCCTTTCTTGATTGCCATAATTGTTTTATTTTACACACTGTACCACCCTATTATAGCTGTTAATGTGTATAATAATTACTTCTCGATATGCCTGTCTCTCTCAGAAAAGGTTCCTGTGGGATACAATGGTCTGAATGTTTGTGTTCTCTCAAAATTCTTTGTTGTTTTTTTTTTTTTTGCGGTACGTGGGCCTCTCACTGCTGTGGCCTCTCCCGTTGCGGAGCACAGGCTCCGGACGCGCAGGCTCAGCGGCCTTTGCTCACGGGCCCAGCCGCTCCGCAGCATGTGGGATCTTCCCGGACTGGGGCACAAACCCATGTCCCCTGCATCAGCAGGCGGACTCTCAACCACTGCGCCACCAGGGAAGCCCTCAAAGTTCTTATGTTGAAATCCTAACCTCCAATGTGATGGCATTCGGAGGTGGGTGATCTTAGGGAAGTGATTAGGTCATGAGGGTGGGAGTCCTCATAAATGGGGCCCCAGTGAGCTCTCTCACCTTTTCCCACCATGTGAGGATGAAAGAAGTCAGCAATCCAACCATGAAAAGGACCCTCACAGACACCAACCCTGCTGGCACCCTGATTTTAGATTTCCAGCCTCCAGAATTGCGAGAAATAAATTTTTGTTTGTTTATAAGCCAACCAGTCTATGGTACTTTGCTTTAGCAGCCTGAACTAAGGCAAAGGAAACAGTCAAAATCTTCTCAGCTTTTTCTCTCCAGGGACTAGAACACATAATGAACATTCAATAAATTTATGGACTAAGTGATTCTTTGGTTCCCAAAGTTAAAAGTTTCACTCTCTGAAAAGTAGAGCCTGCTAAAGTTACTCAACATTTAAGTTACTTAAAGGATATTTGGCACAGTGGTTAAAAGCATGAGCTCTGGAGTGAGACAGACTTGGATTCAAATCCTAGTTCTGTCATGCGTGATACTGAGATAGCTTTTGTGCCTCAATTTCCTCACCTATAAAATACGGATAATCATAGTACCCAAAGCATCAATTATTATAAGACTAAAATGAGACAATGCTTATAAAGTGCTTTTCATGGTGCTTGGCACAGATTAAGTCCCCAGAAAATCACCTCCATCATTTCCTAGGGCATGTCTGGAAACTTACAGGGACATTTTTTTGGTTGTCAGAGTGACTGGGGGTAGCACAGCAGTGAGTGTCCTGCGCAAAATATCAACAGCGTCCCCATTCAGAATACCTATCTACTGTTTTAATTGTTCTAATCAGCAATCTGAAGACTGTATTAGAGAGGAAAGAGCCACTTACAGTTCCTGTACTATCATCTGCTCTTTCTCTAGGTTTCTGCTTTTGGGGAGAAAGAAGAGAAATCATTTCCTTTTTCATTTGCTGAAGAACCTTCTTAAGTTCAGCATTTTCCATTAGGATTTGTTTCTGACGATATTCATAATCATTCAAGAGAATTTTATACATTTCATCTTCGTTCCTGAGAAAGAAACTGTCAGTATGAAAATGCAGTATAGAAAGGGAAGTCTGATTAAATGTGTCAGTTTCATTCGTGCCTTACCTGGCTTCAGTTTTACCCGTCCTCCAGGAGCCTCTTTTTCCATCAGCTCTCCCCACGTAATTTAAAACTTCCATAGCTACAAACATGAACACACAGAACAAAACCAATTCTTACCATACAAGTTTAAGTGCTTAAAACCCTAACGGTCTATATGCATTAGGGACGTAAGTCAACCTGGTATACAAATTAGGATTTAGGCTCAAACAGCCCAGATTTTAAGTTCCAGTTCCATCACTCATAAGCCTGAGATCTTGGCAAGTTACTTAACTGCTAAGCCTGTTTCTTCATCAATCGGGTGGGAATAATGAAAGTATCTATCAAAGAGCTGTGAAGAGTGAAAGAAATGTTAAAGTACTTAACACAGTAAGCACTTAATAAGTGTTCATTTAATTATTATTAATTTTATCATCAGGGTTGGTAAACTATGGCCTGTGGGCAGCTGCCTGATTTTGTAAATAACGTTTTATTAGAACATAGCCACACCATTTGTTCATCTCTTTTCTATAGCTACTTTTGCACTACAGTGGCAGAGTAACAAAAGACCACAGAACCCACAGACCTCAAAATATTTACTATTTGGATCACTACAGAAAAAGTTTGCCATGCCCTGTATCATGACCACCATCATCCTCATCATCAAAGGAGACAAGGCTCCTGACAGTATTAATGTCTCTTCTGCCCCAGGTAGAGATGAAAGCAGTTGGCATAAGAAGGAAAAAAGATGAGAATAAGTTATTAAAATTTTAGAGCTGATAAAAATCATTACAGAACTGTCACTTCCAGTTGGGTCTGGACCAGGAAAAGAGCCATACGACCATAATATAAGGGCTCTGCTATAGGGTTAAATATTTAATAAACTTCTCTAACTGTTACATTTTATACTTCTAGCATTTCATCTGCTCCTTAATTTTGCTATTCCCTTTATGAATGAACACAAGGTTAACCAATCTTAAAAACCAATAAGTGTCCAAGTTTAAGATTTATAATCTCAGAATACTTAGATTTCTAACCTTGTCTTAACTGCAATTATCACACTTAAATTTTTCAATAAAATAAAATGTTCAAAAAACTGCAACAGCACTGCTGTATAGAATGACAGTGACACAGTGAACACTGAACTGCTTGCTGGTAACAGGCTTAGCCCACCACGTGACAGCTTGAAACATCTGCTCATCAGCTGTTGTATGCAAGTCCAAGTTCAGAATAATGTATAATGTAGGTTAGATGACAGCCTATAGCCCACTTGGAAACAACTCTTCAATAAATCAATGCACATATTTCCTGTTCCCTGAATCTTGGTAGGCCAGCAAAAATTTATCTGTGTAGCTCTACTTTTGTGTGTGTGTAGTTCTATTTTATTTTTATTGAATTACAGTTAATTTACAGTGTTGTGCTAGTTTCTACTGTACAGCTAAATGACTCAGTTATTACACATATATACATTCTTTATTTATATTCTTTCCCACTATGGTTTATCCCAGGAGACCGGATATAGTTCCCTTTGCCATACAGTAGGACCTTGTTGTTTATCCATTCTAAACGTAATAGTTTACATCTATTAACCCCAAACTCCCAGTCCACCCCTCCTCCTTCCTCCCCTCCCCCATGGCAACCATAAGTCTGTTCTTTATGTCTGTGAGTCTGTTTCTGTTTTGTAGATAGGTTCATTTGTGCCATATTTTAGATTCCACATATCAGTGATATCATATGGTATTTGTCTTTCTCCTTCTGACTTACTTCACTTAGTATGATAATCTCTAGTTGTATTCATGTTGCTGCAAATGGCATTATTTCGTTCTTTTCTATGGCTGAATAGTGTAGTTCTACTTTTTAATCTACACTATTTACTTGAAATTATGCACAAACTTGAATGAAATAAGTTATAAATTAAGTTTCAAAAGAATAATAGAAAAAAAGTATACTTTAACAAACAAAACTTTCACAGTCGGCTGTACTTCAAAAATGCACAGCTAGGGCTTCCCTGGTGGCGCAGTGGTTGAGAGTCCGCCTGCCGATGCAGGGGACACGGATTCGTGCCCCAGTCCGGGAAGATCCCACATACCGCGGAGTGGCTGGGCCTGTGAGCCATGGCCACTGAGCCTGCACGTCCGGAGCCTGTGCTCCGCAACGGGAGAGGCCACAACAGTGAGAGGCCCACGTACCGCAAAAAAAAAAAAAAAAAAAAATGCACAGCTAAACTAATTTAAAAGAACTCAAACTGACATGAATGATTTGGCCTGATGAACCATTTTATGAAGTTAACTCAAAAATCACACTTTTGGTACTCAGAAACTGATCCTGATTTTTAATATAATCAGTTCTTTGCTATGATAGGTTAGAGTGTCCTCTGGCTTAGCTTTTCTCTGTGGATTAATCCTACATCTGTCATGTTAACAAATATATATGTAATTCTTATACGCAACTAAGGGAGCAAAGCAAAATTACTATTTTTCAACTAACCAGTTGTCTCAATTTCTAGTTTACATAGATATATACCATCTAAAATCAATTGTATAAAGCATGAAAAGGACACTTCATGAATTATTGAGCTCAATCCCTGTACATTTATTTCTTAGTGTAATACTAGCTTATTTATTCCCTTTGCTTTATCTTAGCCAGCTGCTCCTTACCTATTTTTTTATCCTTCTTGTTCATAACAAGTTGATGTAGACGTTCCTTTAGTTTATTATATTCACGCTCTTTTCTCTTCATATCATGATTATATTGAGTAGCTCGACTTGCAATAATATTTTGTAATTTCTGCACCTAAAAACAGCATTTTCTATTAAGTAAATCCCTTTAGGACTGGTAAACCCAGTTAAAATTTACAAATTCAATAGAGAAAAGAAGTCCTAGAATTCAGCTCCTCATATAATAGTTTAAGAATTCTAGGATTATTCCTCCTTCTCTGTAACCACTGGGAATCACTCTTTAAAATATCATTAAATGAAGCACATAAAGTTTTTATGTTTTAACTATGAAATTTCCAGAGCTGCTAACTCTCTAAATTATCGTCTACACCTTTCACGCTACATACAGATTCTGATCATTTAGAAACCACAAACTCTTATGGAAGTATTAATGTGATTAAAGCTTCATATGAAGCAAGATTTCATCTGATCATTTGTAATGACTTCCTTTTACTAATGACTTGAATCCCTTTATCCTTTATCAATCTGTGACAAGGCCAATTAGTCATGACACGTGGCAGTAGATAAACAGGTTCATTTTTCTCTGATCAAAAACAGTTCTCAAATTAGAGTGAGACAAACAGCAGAGAGAATCCAGTTCAGACATTTGCTGAGTACACATTATATGCCAAGCACTACTGGTCAATGTTTATATCTACTAAGACTTCTCAGGCAGCCCTGGAAAGGAAGAAGTTCTATACCGACATTCTTTATCTCTGCTAGAGATGATCATGTTCAACTTGATCCTCACTGAGGAAGAACTATAGTCAAACCATTTCAAGTATAATCAACAGATTAAGTCAAAATTTTCTGTGAAATAACTCAAGGAAAAGTATAAGTAACCTTGTGGTTTAGTTAAGATACTTCTTACCCACTTACTAAATATACTACTAAATAATCAAATATGGTAAAACAAATCTGTCTAAATCACTACAAGGTCCTTAAAGAAATACGCTCCCTTAAAAGTCTTTAACTATAGTGAGCAACATATACAACACTGAAAATGTTATGGTTTTATAGTTATCACGTGGTCAGAAATCAAACTGCAGAGCAATAAAAACATAATGAGTTCTTCTTACATAAATTGAAAGATAATTTCAAATGCATTAACTCTATAGGTCCAAATACTAAGTAATCACTAAAGCAAAAATGAGATTAGAATTATGATGTCTTCAGCCTAAAAATGAGATTTTTAATTTGAATTGCTTTTTTTAAACAGTAAGTTGAGTATCCATTTAGTCAAGTAATTGCCTGATTGGATGAACAGTGTTGACATTTAAGACAGTGCAAGAAGAGGCATTCCAGATATAAGTAAAGGTATAGCAGAGAATAAAAGATCTGCATTTAAAGCGCCCTTGTGTCTGACAAAAAGTTAACAGTGCATGTGAGTCCACGACAGATGGTATAGGACACTGGGATGTCACGAGCTCTGGACTAACCTACTAGGGCAAATGGATGCACTTGGGGGAGAGGGTGGTGGGGAGGGCTCCTGGCCTCTCGGTTAAATGCGATACAACACTATATGCACAGTTCCTCCAGACCAGTGTGACACAGGGTGAACAAATGGTTCTATCTTGTTTTAAAGTCATGACCATTGTTGGTCACCTCAAATTCCAAAAAAAATTCACTTAAACTTTATCTGCAATAACTGACAACTCACCTCATCTTTCTCATTTTTCAGTAGCTGATGCAAATTCCTGTTCTTGCATTGTAACTGTCTGTCTCTTTCCTGAAGACCAATCATTTCTCTCCTGGAGGTTTCCAGTTGTTCCTAAAACATTCATATGCAATTTTGACTAAAATTAACATAGGATTCAGAGCAACTGAATCCTTAAAAGATTAGTAAAAACAAGTTACATAAACTAGGGTTTGTTACCTAAAATTGAAGTTTAGCAGCACACAAAATGTTTATTTAAAACAAGTACTATAAAGCTGGATACTATAGTGTTACAAAATTTACCTAAATTTGAATATCAAATTTAATTTAAATACCAATTTTTAATGTATATACAAAAGACCTTCAAAGTGGATCCCTTGAAAGACTCTTTACCTATTCCAGTGATGTTGCCACTGAACATTTTCATAATTTCTTTTTTAATACTTTTTAACACTTCTACAGCACACTCTGAGAAAGAGCCAAAAATGATTTGGAGCTAAGTATGAAGAAGACAGGTGACCAAGCAAAGTAGAACACTTCAGGTCAAAAAGGGTGGGACTACAGCATGACACCGGTTCTGCCTTGCAAGCAGTAAACTCAAGATTTTTCCTAGAGGGCATAGATGCCCTCAAGAATATTCTTGAAATTTACTGATGCAATCTCTCACAATAAGACTATTTTAAGTTAAGCAACTACTTTATTAAGCAAGACTGGATAGAGTGGGAGAATCCTTATTTTATTTTCCTCAGATATAAGTACTTCCTAATCTAACTTTCTACAGTTTCATCAAGACACTAAACAGTTCATAAAATCATCGCCTTCGATATAGACAGTATTAGGAAGCAGCACAACTGATTTGTACAAATTACATTCAGTTTTACTTTCCAGTTTAAAAAATCCTAATACTTAAAAAAAAAAACCCTAAAATGTGTTTGCTAAATAAATCCAATGAAAATTTATAGTTTCAAACTACATAACAATGGCAATGAAATACAGATTGAGATGTAATTTCTACCTTAAGTTTTGCATAGCAGTTCTGCAGATGGTCCATATCGCTTCCCAGTTTCAGATTCTGTGTTTCCACATTTTCCTGAGCTAGAAGGTTCTTCCGCTGAAGTACAAGTAGCTCATTCATACAATTTAAAACAGCAACTATATTTAATTCTCTCTTTGTCTCTTTACCTTTGGATTCTTCATATAATGAAGGAAAACCGAAAGTAGTCAATTCCTAGTGAGAGAAAATGTTTTCCTAAAAGTTGGTTACCGGACAACTTAATAAATAAACAAAAGACAGATATCTTTTCTGAGAAAGAAAACTATCCTGAGATAGTTAAGAAAGTAGCACCTATGCCAAAGGACAAAGAATTAAGAGAACTGGGCTCTTTTAGCCTCTGCTCTACAATCACCTGTGATCTGGAGAAGGCACTTAGGTTTCTGCATCAGTAAAATAAGGGTAAGACTCCCCGTGGAGGAGCCCCTGGGGTGATGGGGGAGCCAACCTGATCCAGACAAAACGTTTACCTCGCGTATCTAGACTAGATGGTCACCAAGGTTCTCTGCGAATCTAATATAAGTCCCGGGCCAATATGTAACATACTTGTGCTTGACAAGTTTTTCTCATACCTTTGATATGTTCTATTATATAACATGATTTATGTTATTTATTGCTTCTTACAAAAACAAAACATGTTACCTGATCAAGATATGAAATACTTTGTTCAATATTCTCTTCTGTGCAGAAGGCACTAAAAAAACTGTGCACATTTTTTGATAAAGGTATTGAAGAGCATAGCACTTGCTGTGAGTATAAACTTGATGGAGACATCTTTGTTTCTGAGGTATATTGAGAGATATATTTGCTTTCTGAAAGAATCAGTAAAAGGCATTTATGTAAATAATTTGTAAAAATGCATGCAAAGCTAACAACATAATCTCCATTACCAAAGATTTTGAATTATAGAAATATTTTTAAGTTTTTTCAAATTAGGACAAAGCTGGTTTTTGTATGAAAACTATATAATTTTTTTCCAAAAAGATACAACTAATAAAGTGGTGCTCTTAGAAAAGGCATGTTAAGCTACAATATACTATCTTAATTTACAACACTTTAGATTTATAAAACTAATAGATAAAACCCACTTGTCTATGCACTCAAAGTTTATGTGATTAAAGGAATAAATCAGAGAAATGTACTGAAGTAGCCAATGAATTTATTTCAAATGCAGAAAAGTCTCCTCCTCAAGTAATCAACTATTCAGCCAAAGCACTTAACCCCACTGATTAGGCACAATACTTAGCTCTCTGTGATAATTTTACTGAAGATGAAAATTATATATTTTACAACTATTTATATCTCTCTCTAGTTACATCTTCAATATTTTTGGTAATTACAGTGTCATTGAAAACTAACCTTTATAATTAAGGCTTTTGCTTACAACTATTCTAAACTCAGTTACCTGAAGACAGACCTGGATCTGTAACAGTCATCCAATCTCCCATAGCAATCGCCAGAGCCAGGATACCTGAGGAACCAGTTCAGCAGTGAAACATTCAGCCCAGCTGCTGTCACTCTTCTATGTAGGCATCTCCTTAGAAAACAAATCACAGAATAACAGCATCTAATTAAAAATATGAAAGCAAATATAAAGCCAATATGTAAGAATTAGTTGTATGTACTTCAAAACAGATGGATTCTGCATTATTTACTCTCCTGTACTCTCATACAGAATATGGTAGAGCTTAATAATAATAATTGTGTGTGTGTGTACAAGAATCAAGGTAAATGGCTTCTCGAGTTATACTAAGGTATTCGCATTACTTCATACACAAAGTACATGGTACATGATCTGACTCACAATATAAGGTACAGAATTGTACTAAGTAATAAATATTTCCAAACTACACCGTTTAAAGTACAATTCCTACTTACGTAGATGAAAAGATGAAAAATTTCTTGGCCAGCATTCCCATTTTTTGTTGTTTTTACTAACTATACTAACAAAACTTCTAATTACAATGCCTAGTGTTGGCATAGACGTAATGAAATGAATACTCCCATACACTGCTCTCCAGAAAAATTAGATCAATTTATACTACTACCAAGCAATCTGGCAATATGTATCAAAAGTCTTAATAATGAAAATATATTTTGATCCAGGGATTCCACTTTTAAAATTTTATCCTAATAAAATAACAATTTTCACAAAGATTCACCTACATATTGTTCTTTACAATACCAAAAAAAAAACAAAACCCAGAAATAACATATATGTTCCACAGTAGGAGACTGGTTACATAAATAATACATTTATACGCTCAAATAACGTGTAAACTTTAAACACAGCCACGTAGAATTAGGGTGCCTAACAAATACATAAAAGTTAAGAAATGCATATGAATAAAGTAGACTAAGTAACACATAACCGTTTTAGTCTATCACTGATGCCTCTACTTCTTTTTTTTTCTGGTACGTGGGCCTCCCACCGCTGTGGCCTCTCCTGTTGCGGAGCACAGGCTCCGGATGCGCAGGCTCAGCGGCCATGGCTCACGGGCCCAGCCGCTTCGCGGCATGTGGGATCTTCCCCAACCAGGGCATGAACCTGTGTCCCCTGCATCGGCAGGCGGACTCTCAACCACTGCGCCACCAGGGAAGCCCGATGCCTCTACTTTTTTACAGAGATAATGGAAGTAGTAACTATTTCTCCACCATAAAAAAAAATTCAAATGAAATTATAAACAGCAACTGGAAATTGATTTCAAGGTCAGGTATAGGAAGAGGAGAGGTAAAGACTGCAGGCAAACTGGAGAACACATGTCAACATTTTGGACAGCTGCTTCCCAGCCACAATAAATTGTGGCCAAAAGAGAAAACAATTCCTGTGCTGATACATCTTTCCATTTTTTAAGAAATGTTGAAATTCTGGATTTCTATGTGAAATTTCCCAATTTTTAAATATTAGATGCTAATTAAAAAGAGTAACTATGCAAGTTATCCAGTGGAAGGGGGAACGGCTGGAAGGGGGAGATCAGAGCACCACCTACGCTTTGATCTGAGAGGTGGCTACTTAGGCACACGCAACAGGATGATTCATGATGAAGCTGTACACTTAAGGCCTGCGCACTTGACTGAATGGCAGTTATACCTCAAACACCACTACTGTTTAATAAGCCAAATAAAATGCGCCTTTAGGCCAGATCTGGACTGTAGATCAAGAGTTTACCACCTCTCTTCTGAATATTTAAGACTGTGGGGAAATACTCACAATATAATGTTAAAGTGACATGAAATTTTTCATTCATTCAATAAAATTTTAATTGTGCTGCTATGTGCCAGGCACGCTTTTCTAGGCATAGGAGAAGCCCTGCTCTCAAGAAGTCCACATTCACGTAGGGAAGAAACAGGTAAGAAGTAAGCAATAAATTACAGTAACATCACACTCAGAGTGATGAGAATAAAGAAAATAAAACACAGTAATGAGAGTATTAGGGTGGGGGGTGGTATCTAGATCCATCAAGGAAGGCTGCGTGGAGATGCTGATATTTGAACTGAGAACTAAATGATACGGAATCAACTACAAGACGGTCAATGACCAGAGGAGTCCAGGTGGAGGAAACAGCATGTACAAAAACCCAAGATGGAAAGAACTTGGTACATATTAAAAATATACAAGTGGCCAGTATGCCTGAAGCACAGTAAGCAAGGATAGACATATAAAGCTGGATTTTCTCTAATTTGCAATGAAAAGCTCTTAAAGCAGTTTAGGCAGGAAAGCAACGTGATCTCTTTTTAGGCTTTAAAAAAGATCATTATGGCCACTTTATCTACCCTGTGAGATTATAGGTGGGCAATAGTGGGCACTGACGAAATCAGCCTACTGCAACTTCTTGTTCAGTCAAGAAGACCAGTGTTGCACTACGTCTCCGACAGTGGAAGCAGACACAGGGATAAATTAGGGATGTGTCCTGGAGATAGAACCTTCAGGACCTGCAGATGGATTGAAACAAGGACAAAAGAGCAAAAGAGAGATGACAAATAATTCCTAGATTACATAGCAACATAAAGTATATACTCATGCAAATGATTTTGTGTCATATAATACATTATGATGTCACACACACATACACACAGAAGGTTATCTAGTTTGGCACTGATCTTTTGCTATTTTGCTACTCATGTGCCTTGAGAAGAGCACCTTGAACTCCTTGGCACTTCCCAGTGACCTTAAATGGGTACCTTCAGAAACAGGAAGAGCAGGATGAAGGTTGAATCTGCATCCAGAAAGACAAATGATCTTACTTTTGGTTTTCAGAGATATTAGCTATAAGCAAAACAGGACCCAAGGGACAATAAATCCAACTATTCTAACCCAGCTCTGCTTTGGGTAAGTTACTTAACCTCTCCAAGCTCTAGCTTCCTCACTGGTAAATTGCCATTATCCCCTAAAGATTAAGTGAGATAATGCATATAAAGTATTTAGCACACTGCCTGGCATATGGGACACATGTAATTAATATCAGTTGTTATCATCATCACTTAGACACAGATCTGTTTGGTATAACTGACAGGATTCTAAAACCTGTAACAAAATGCACTGTTGCTCTTAATAAGGATTGAACATAAATCCTTAGAAGACCTGAGACAGACATCACTGGAAAATACAACAGTGTGCCTAAGTGCCTTTTCTCCTCATACAGAAAGATTATTAAACACCAATATGTGTCTACTACATATCCATACTTTAAAACTGTAATTTAAGTCAGTTACTCGTAGTCTGTGACTTTAGTTCTCCAGTGTCTACAGGTTTCACCAGTAAGTTGTTCCCTGTCCTGTAAAAAACAAAAACAAAAAAACCTTGCAAAATATTCAGGTCTAGTTAAATGTTCAAAGTGAAAACCAAAACTCCATTCTGAAGTGCTATGAAACAAAACTTAGTAAGAGTATATAATTTCACACCATTTAAAAAGTTTCTATGTATCCTCTTCTGTTCAATGAGGCACCAAATTACACACAATGAGGCTTGTGATAAAAGAAAAGTTACCCAACCAGTCTTTCCAAGAACAGAGACTTAAGACTCATCAATATGCATCCCAAAACCAAGAGACTAATTTAAGCAAAGTATTCTATTCTAGCTCAATCATAGCTAAAATTTCATTGATGAAGGTTACAAACTATTATTGTTATATTAAAATAAGTCAATATTAATTTCAAAAGCAAAATAAGAAAGATAACAGAAGTATCTCTGCTTTGCATAAATCTAATACCATCACAAGTCCCTTTCAACTTGAAAGCTTTAAAAGCAGCCATGGAGGACTCCATTAAAGCTTGGTGCTGGAACACAGAATTAAGTTCCATATTTTATATAAAAATTATTATTATTACATATTAATCATGTCATAGCAAACCATTATATAGTAGACATGATTATCCATGGCAAGTCATGTAAAACACAAGGTTGGTTATGCTAGCACTGTTACTATAGGTTCATCACAGAAGAAGAAAGGAAAACAGTTAACAGTTAATTGTGCTTTGGTTCAAGTAATCTGTAACCCCCAATTCTCTCTATATACCATTAATTAGAGTAGCTGCCCAAATTCCCAAAATAATTAGTGAACTTTATGAGCGAAACCTGAAGATTAAAGAATTTAAACAACTTGTAAAAGTCATTTCATTCATCCAAGATTGAAGGGGAACAATCTTGAAATAAGTTAAAGAAAATAATCTATAAAGTAATCCATAAGAATTTTATCTCCTATTCGACACATCAGAAAGACATAGTTTTGTTCCCTCCTAGTGGATAACATGTATATAAGCATATAATAAACTTCCCTGTCCCAAGTATTTCTCTCAAGTACATTCCAGTAAATCTTCATAACAGAAAATCGTACTAATTTCAGTAAAATTGCAATTACTTCAGTAAAAATGTTACCTCACTATTTCTGAAGAACTACTTGGCATGCCTCTATGTTGCTATAGGCCCCAAGTACAACGTCACATACTTGAGTGTAAAATAAGCAAGGGTACTCTCGTCTTTTCTGAGTAAAATGATTATGCTGAACTTAAGAATTACCGAGTAGCATTTTCTAGGTTAGGATCCTGACAGAAAATTGGGAAGCAGTGTGACATTTGAACACAATTATACTGTTTCTGAAAGAAAATGAAGATTTTAGTAAGTTTCAAAAAAAAAAAAAAATCTATCACTCTTCATGTCAAAGTATTTTCTTTCATATGTATTTATCTATATTACAGACAGGAAACTTGAGCTCAGGGAAGTCAACAGGATTGCCTAAGGTCACACTTCTAATTGGTTGTGAAGCCTGGACACAAATCGCAGTCTTCAAAACCGTGCTTCTTTTCTCTCTACCATTCAACCTTTCAACACCGTACACACAGTCAATTAATCTAGCTATGGTAAAAGTAGAATATAATAAAAGATTTCCATCAAGGTTCTTTAAAAGACTGAGTTCCTATAATTCATTCTAAATGATTCCACTAAAAACACACAATTCTTCAAGGACCTTACCTACTACTTAAATTGAGGTACCCTTGTAAACTTCTCTGCTATGCCACAAACAATAGCTTTTTTCTCATTTATGAATACATTGCTTTAAAAAGGCATAAAAACAACTCCCAGAAATGAGATCACTTCCACAGAAAGTTTAATGAGGGTGGAATTAACTCATTTTACCATTTATTCCTAGAGTAAATATTAACATCAAAACTAAGTTTACGGCTCTTTAGCAAGAACATTTGTGATTCAGGTTAATTATATACGTTTTTTTCCAACAGAAGAGTTCCCTGCCTGGTTCTTCTTCTTCCTTCTACCCCAAAGACTCAGGGTTGCTCAATATATATTAACCACTTATAGAAGTTTGGGGCACACAGCCTTTAGGATGGCCCCCCGTTATTCCTGCACACACCTTTAGGTTATTCTGCTCGAGTGTGGGCTGCATTTCGTGACTAGCTTCTAACAAACAGAGTAAAGCAGAAGGGACGGGATTTCACTTCCGACTTAGGTTATACAAAGGGCACACGCCTTCCATGTGGGGCCATTGCTCGCTCGCTGTATCTTAGATCCCTCTTTCCAGGGAAAGCAAGCTGTCACAGCTTTCATGTTGTGAGCAGCCCCATGAAAGGCTGATGTGGCAAGGAACCAATGTCTCCAGCCAGCAGCCAGTGAGGCCCTGAGGCCGGCCAGGAGCCAGGCGAGTGAGTCTGGAAGTAGATCCTCCCCAGTCAAGCCTTGAGATGCCTGCAGTCTTGGTCAACACCTACAGGTAGCCTAGTGAGAGACCCTGAGCCACAGGCACCCAGCTAAGTGGCACCCAGATTCCCAATGGACAAAAACTGGGAGATAAAGGCCAGTTGTTTTAAGCTGCTAAACTCTGGAGTAACTTGTTATGCAGTATTAGATAACATAAGTTTTTCTATATATTTACATATATATATATATTACATTTCTGAGTCCCTTCCATAATTACATGTTTCTTGCTGAAACGTAACTAAAGTGATACCATGCGCTACAAAAGCAACTCATCAGGTATATGACAAGGATATCAGCAGTAGTACAACAAATCACTCCATATTATTATAGCTGGATGTCTCCCAAACTAGTTTATGAACTTCTACAGGGTGGGGAATGTATTCATCTTTGTATTCAACAGTTTCTGAAACACAGCAGGTGCTCAGCAGATGTTTATAAAATGAACTGAGTCCCACATACGGCACACTCACTCCAGCCTTGTGTGCTCCACAGGTGCTTTCTTCTTTCACCTGCCCCTAAACTAACGCTTCTTCAAAGCACAGCTCAGCCACCATCATCCCCTCCACACAGGCCATTAAACTCTATTCTCTAGGTCCTCCTAGTTTATTTCATCTTTCCTAGTTAGCCTCTTTAGTCACATTCTCCATTTCTATACCCGCCACCCATCTTAATAGACAGAATAATCAACAAATACCCACGTAAATAACTGATGATAAATTAGCACATTCATTCCAGCAAGCAAAAGTGGATAAATGAAACAGCAATGGAAGAGATGCACAAGATGTGAGTCCTTTAGAGAAAAGTACTATTCTTCATCATCCCCCAAATCTCTCCTAACACTTCTACCCACGGAAAGAGAGCTTGGCAGAAACAGATGTCTTAATTACAAGATTTCCTTCATACAGTACACTATTTTATTTATTTATTTATTTATTTATTTATTTTTGGCTGTGTTGGGTCTCCATTGATGTGCACGGGCCCTCTCCAGTTGTGGCAAGCAGGGGCTACTCTTCGTTGCGGTGCGCGGGCTTCTCATTGCGGTGGCCTCTCCTGCTGCAGAGCACGGGGTCTAGGCACACGGGCCTCAGTAGCTGTGGCACGCGGGCTCAGTAGCCGTGGCTCGTGGGCTCTAGAGCGCAGGCTCAGTAGTGGCGCACGGGCTTAGTTGCTCCGCGGCATGTGGGATCCTCCCGGACCAGGGCTCGAACCCATGTCCCCTGCATCGGCAGGCGGATTCCCAACCACTGCGCCACCAGGGAAGCCCCAGTACACTATTTTAAGTGTTCTTTTCAAGTTCACTTGAAGTTCAAACTTGAAAAGGCACAACTGCCTACCTAATCAGAATTCTAAAACAAACTTCAATCAAGTATCAGAAAATAATAGCTTTTTCATTATACAGGAAGGTAGTAACATGATACCATCTGGACTTCTAAATATTACACAGGATTTTTCACAAATAACCAACGAAAGTCTTTGCTAAACTCTCACAAAGTTAAAGTTACCCAACTGTTGGGGTAAGAAAATAAAATTGTTAAAACTAAGTCTTTAAACATTAGTCCTTACAAATTCAGTCATAAAACTTAAGAATTTAGTTATCTGCATACTTTAATAGATGTTATTATTCTCAAAAACCAAATACATTATGATTAGTTAAAAAATTACCACCTTCTACTATAATTTTGTTCCGAAGGAGACTATAGCTTTCGATTCCATTACAAATACCTCTGCCATCTAATACAAAACCATTTGTCTATGTATATCAGTACAGACAAATACTAAATTCAACCTCTTAGAACCTACTTTTTACAAATTTAAAATCCAAATGATTTCATCTGAGTGGCATAATAGTATAGGTTTTTTTCCACAGAAATAAATTCTTCTTCATAAATTAAATTTTAATATATATATGAATGGCTGAAACTGAAAATCTGGTATCCCTTTAATCATCTGCACCCTTGCTGAGTTTGTGGCTCTGAGGAGGATTTACAGTTGGGGAGCACAGTGCAGACCATGTGAGCCTCACAGGCCTGGGTCAGACAGGTCGTATCCTGACCGAGCTGGTCATATCCTCTCCGAGCTGGTTTCATCACCTGGAAAACAGGGTGATACTATCTACTCTGTAGCGTGGTTATAGGTATTTAATGGGGTAAGGGGTGAAAAACTAAGTACAGAATACCTAGGGGGTTGATCTAACAAACACGTGCCAGGTGCTGTTCTAAATGCTTTACATACTTCATGAAGGCAACCTTCACAACAACCCTACGTGTTATCACATTATTTCCTTTTCAGAGATAAGGGAACTGAGGCACAGAAAGGTTAGGTAATTTGCCCAAGGTCACGCAGCTGGCAAGTGGCAGAGCCAGGGGATATTCCCCACCCCACACTCCAGAGTCCATTCTCTTAACTATCATGTGTTGCTGCTTCATGGATGAGAGGCCCAGAAACAGTATCTCCTACAACCCCTCATGAGATCGTATCTCCCAATTGGGCAAAGACTGCACAAAATAGTGTGAAGACACAAATTGCGGCAAAATATTTCATGCATTTCCCTTTGGGCTGAGGGATACAATCTCAGTGAAGTAGACCTGCATGTATAGCATGAAAAAAAAAGTTATGAAAAACAAGAATAGTTTGATCACCACTTTTTGCTAAATCAAACTATCTAAATATATTTAGGAGAAAGGTGTGGAAAGGTTACACACTGTTCCCAAGGACATTCCTGGGGAATGATGGGACGTTCGGGCGTAGTGAGAGGTGGGCCAGGGTTTTCACTTCTTCTATAGCACACCTTTATACCGCTGGAATGTTCTAGGGCACTTATTTTGTAAAACTTTTAGAGGCAGTGGATTCGGGCAGTTACTAAGACAATGTGTATGGATGCACTGCCACCTCCATCCCAGACAGTAGCACCCCTGCCCTTTAGTGGAAATATCAGTGTAGACAAATAATAAACGCACCCCCCATCGATCAATTACACTTCTAGCACCTAGCCCGCCCCCGCCCTGTGTTCACACATACGAGTGGGCAAGGGTGCTGCAGCCTTCACACTGACCCTGGCCATGTCAGAGCATGTCTGTGGGGAGTCAGCCCATCAGGGAGGCTTCCCCCCTACTGATGCGAAGAGTGAAGACGCAGAGTACTGGCTGGCCTGGCAAAGGTGGACTCTTCCTCCAGCTCAGTTACAATCTAAACGCAGTGGGAAGAAAGAAGAGGGAGGCTGACTTTGATTTATAACTATTAAGATTCTTTTCAAAAAAGAATGCTCTCAATCTAGCAACATTCTGTGACTCAAGCAACTACTGAAGTATGTTTCTCTGCTTCAAGAGAGCAGCTGGTGAAGTGAGACAGTATGTTCTTAGAGCCTACGCCACACCGTCCGGCATTTCATTACACAATGACTTCTTACTGCTCATGTTTTCATCTGTTTTGGATTAAACTCATGTTTTCAGGGCACTGCCACCTCAGGGAAGCTGCACAAGGCTCTGAAAGAGCCCCAGACAAGAGCCAGGCACCACGGTTCCCACAGCCACTTCCATCATACACTGAGCAACCTGGAGCAGGCCATGATTTCTTTGGTTTTCAGTTTCCACATCTGTAAAATCAGGAGGTCGAGCTACATGATCTTTAAAGAATCTTCAGTGCTATTAACTACGATTTTACATTTCTCATGGGACCTAATATGAGAACTGAATATAGCTATTTATATTAAAATTTTCTTCACATTTTTATAGCAGAATGTACACACACTGTCTTCACAACCACGTTTATCAAATGAGATTCTACCTAATTTTAAGAATAATTAAGCATAAACGATTTACTTGAAACAAGTAAATTTAAAGCATTTTACACGTATTAACTGATTCAATATCACAATAACTCAAATAATCATTTCCCTCCACTACAGATGAGGAAACTGAGGCCCAGAGAGCTTTCTTGCCCAAGGTCACATAGCTAGAATATGACAACGTCAAGAATCAAACCATAAGAGTCCAGCACATTTAACTACACACCCTACTATCTTTATTGTAGGAGAGGAAGGAATACACAATACGTGAGCTGCTTTTTCAAACCCAACACACACACAAGTTCTTGCTTCTCTACCACCTCGCCTTGAGACTAAAGTATAATCCAATAGTATTATTCCAATTGAGTAACTGGAATGTGAACTGCATAAAAGCAGACAAAATATTAAATGTTAAAGAAATTCAAAAAAATTTTTGAACAATCTAGTCAATATATACAGCCCAAATTGCCAGGCTTTCCCCAAACTGCCATCCCTTCTCTTTGTGCTTCCAGAACACTTTGCATTAACTCCGTAGTACAGATCTAACTGTAATGAAACTTCTCTCCCACCACCTAAGCTGCATTCCTGGTCAGCAAGCCTGTGAGCATATTGTTTGCACCCTATTTTGGTGTGAGGTATCATAACTGACCCACTGTCAGTATGGAACCCAATAAAGTTTGCTGAATGAATGTCAACTAAGTTCAATGATGTGTTATTAGTGTGAGGTATTCTACTGTAATATTATGACAGACAAGAATCAACACTTTAGCCATGCTGTGACTTAGAAAGGCTTTCAAATGAGTCTTGAGTGATGTCAGCTTAGAGAAGCAGGAAGGCAATTAGATGTATGAATCAAGAACATGATAATTTAGAGACAGTATACCAACTTCAAATTCTTCCAGGGCAGAGGTAGGAATAGCAGCAATCATTCTTAAAAGAAGATTAAGAAAAAACAAACAAAAAAAAGCACATTAAGCTAACTTTGTAAAGTTGAAAGTCAGCTAAGAAGTCCAAATAAAATTTAAAAAACAATTGTCATTTATTGGTATTTCATTCTCAAAATTAGGTAAAAGGTAATGACATTTACTAAAGGCAATGGAAATAACAAAGAAACTAAACATAATTCATGAATCTGTAATGTAATCATGTATCTGTAACAGTTTTTTCAATGATTTAGCCCAAATTCAATCACTGGTTATAGGCCTCAACAATAGCACCTGAGAACTTGTTAAAAATGCAAATTTTCAAGTCCCATTTCAGACCTACAGATTCAGAAACTTGGGGTGGGACCAAGAAATCACACACACACACACACACACACCTCTCTCTCTCTCTCTCTCTCTCTCTCTCTCTCTCTCTCTCTCTCCCCCCTCTCTCTCCCCCTCTCCCTCTCCCTCCCTGAAATATTTCAAGCAATGTTAAATTCTACCCAGTCTGGCTATGAGGCATCAAGAGTCCTGGGGTTCTAGGCCTGACTACAGCCAACCCAGAAGTTAAGTTGTTTTGGGTCACAGAAGTCAAAGCCTCTGAGCCTCCCACCTAAAAGTACAAAAACAGGCAGTTTTGGCCACAGTTTCAGAGGATCCGTGAAGCCATCCACAGATTTGCCAAGGATCAAGGACAGGGAATTAAGAACTTCTGTTCTAGCTAATTATGTGAAGCTGGTAGGAGAGAAGAACTGCTGCTCTGAGCCTTTACTACCTGCCAGGTGTATTCACCAGCCACGTCACTCACCCTTACAACAGCCCTAGGAAGGAGTAGATATAACACTACTTTATTGATGGAAAAATATGAAGCTCAGGGAGGTTAGATACCTTACCCAGTTGCAAACCTGGAAGATAGAAAGGAAAACCCAGCTGTTTTACCTGCAAGGTAAGAATAAAGATTAGGTACAGCCATACCTTGGAGATACTGTGGTTTGGCTCCAGATCACCACAATAGAGCAAGTCACACAAATTTTTTGGTTTCCCACTGCATATAAAAGTTATGTTTACATTACACTGTAGTTTATTACATGTACAATAACATTATGCCTGAAAAAACAATGTACATGCCTTACTCAAAAAATACTTCACTGCTAAAAAATGTTAACCATCATCTGACAACACAGGGTTGCCCAAAACCTTCTATTTATAAAAAACAGAATAAAGTGAAGCATAGTAAAAAGAGGTATGTCTGTATTTGATTCCAAAGCCTAACAAACCCTGGCTTCCTCTTGATACTCAAAAAGTACCTGGAGGGACTTCCCTGGTGGCACAGTGGTTAAGAATCCACCTGCCAACGCAGGGGACACGGGTTGATCCCTGGTCCAGGAAGATCCCACGTGCCGTGGAGCAACTAAGCCCGTGTGCCACAACTGCTGAGCCTGTGCTCTGGAGCCCCCAAGCCACAACTACTGAGCCTGCGAGCCACAACTACTGAGCCCACATGCCACAACTACTGAGGCCCATGTGCCTAGAGCTTGAGCTCCGCAACAAGAGAAGCCACCAGTTAGAAGCCCGCTCACCACAATGGAGAGTAGCCCCCGCTTGCCACAATCAGAGAAACTAGAGAAAGCCCACATGCAGCAATGAAGACCCAATGCAGCCAGAAATAAATAAGTAAGTAAGTAAATAAATAAATAAAAATTTTAAAGTGCCTGGAGCAAATGATATAAATTCTCTGAGTCCATCTCCTCATTACAAAATAACACAGCTGACGACAGACTGTATTTATTGATGATTTCTAAAATGTTTTCTTGCTTTTACATGCTAGATCCTACATAGGAGGAGACTTCTAAAACTTGGATACAGAATACAAGCATACCACATTTTACAGTACTTTGCTTTACTGTGCTTTGCAGATATTGTGTTTACAAATTGAAGATTTGTGGCAACTCTGCAACAAAAAAGTCTATCTGCACCATTTTTCACAACAGTATTTGCTCACTTCATGTCTCTGTCCACATTTTGGTAATTCCTACAATATGCCAAACTTTTTCATTTTTATTGTACTTGTATGGTGAACTGCAGTCAGTGATCCTTGATGTTACTACTGCAAAAGATTAGGATTTGCTGAAGACTCAGATAATAGTTAGCATTTTTTAGCAATAAACTATTTTTTAATTAAGGTATGTACATTGTTTTTTAGCCATAACGCTACTGCATACTTAACAGACTATAATATAGTGTAAACATAACTTTTATATGCACTGGGATACGAAAAAATTCATGTGACTCACTTTACTGCAATATTCACAAAACTGTGGTGGTCTGGAACCAAGCCCACTATTTCTCTGAGGGCACCTGTAGAAAGAATCATGCTGAAGGTGCCACCTTTTAGATAGGAAGCACAAACAACCAGATTAAAATCACTGGCAAAAGGCTGACAAACTCAAGACCGTGTCCTTTATAACCTAAACTACTTTATAACCTAAACAATACTAACTCTCAGGTAAACAGTACAGTCATCCCTCAGTTTCCAAAACGGATTGGTTCCAGGAGCCCCTGTGAATACCAAAATCTGAGGTGGCTCCAGTCTCTTATATAAAATGACAGTACAGTACAATGAATACAGTCGGCCCTCCTCATCCACAGGTTTCACAGTCAAGGGTTCAACCAATCTGGGTTCAATTCAATTGACTGAATTCAATCCACAGTTGGTCGAATCTGTGGATATGGAGGGCCGAGTGTATATGCAATGGCGGGTTACAAATATCTACTAGCCACTCATTAAACTCAATTCTTTTAGAACAATATTATTCTAGAAATCTCCTCCCACATTATGTTTCCAAAATAGGTCCCATTTTCAGCAGGTCTGGCACAAAAATATTATGGCACAGAGCAATTAATGGTCAGGGGCTGGCTGGCTAACTTAGCCAATGACAATGAGGACAATGAAGGATGGATATGAAATACTTCAGAAGTTGGGCTGACAAACATGATGACAAGTATACAAAAGGGAGGCATTTATTCTCTCATGTAAAAATCTGTCTTTGGTACTAGACAGGTAACAGTGTCACACAGGTAAAGAGAACAGAGGACTAAGGTTACCAGTGGCTTTGGTTAAGTGAGTGGAGATATAAAGCTCCATGTAGAACTCACTGGGCTTATATATGCCCTTATGAGACATTCAAATGGAGATAAACTCTAGGGCCTGGAGATCAAGACATCAGGGCAGATTCAGGAGTCATCAGCACACATGTGATAGCTGAATCTATACAGAAAAAAAGGGGCAGCAGAAAGAACCCTAAAGAACATCAACATGTAACAGGTGAGTGCAGGTGACCTAGATGTAGGAGATAAAAATCCAGGGGTGGGGAGAGTTTTAGGAAAGCCAAGGAAAATAGTTTTAAAGAGGAGGAAGTGATGAACAGCAACAAATGCCATAAAAAGGGCAAGAGCTAAATAGACTATTACATTGGATTTGGTAATTAGTGACTTTATGACAAAGCTGAGGGGTAAAAATGGAAATCGGATTTCAGAAAAGTGATCAGCAAATAAGAAAAGGAGATAATAAACAAAGGTCACTTGTTCGAGAAGCAGAGTTTAACCGAATATATTTAGGTTCTCTGAATGTAGAGGCTTTGCCTGATACTCAGGGATAGATCCATGAGTGACTCTTAAAAAAAAAAAAAAATCCTGTCTTTAAGTTAGTTCTTATTCAGTTACAGCATTTTTATGTCAAATAGAAATATTAAGTGCTCAAATGATGTAAAGTGTTCTTCCATGCACCGTTCTGGATATTAACATGTTTTCTTATTTAATCCTTGCAAACCTATGAAGTAGGTATTACTATTCCTAATTTACAAACGAGACAACTAAGGCACAGAGGAGATACGGTCCTTGCTGAGGTCTCATAGCTAGCAGTATGGTAGTCAAGCCCAAAATTTCACACAAAAGAGTAAGAGGGAGGGTGGCCAATGTGTGAAGTGAGGGTTAATAGATGAGAACTGTAAATGTTATAGTTAAGACTGTACTGACTGGTTAACCGGCCAAAGTTTAGTATCTATTCAAGAACTTATTTTCAATTTGAAAGAATTTGTGTCTTCTCTCATCTCAGAATCCTACATTGCTAAGACCTGACATTTTTATGCCTCTTATGACACTCAGATTCAGCACTGCATTACAACTGTATCATCTCTCCTACTGAACTGCAAGTTACTTGAAAATGGGAGTGTATCTTATCTGTCTTTGTATCTCTATTCCCTCAATCTTAAAAGCAGAAGATACTATACTGCAGTAACCATTTCGCAGTATACACAAATATCAAATTATGTTGTACATCTGAAACTAATACACCGTTACATGTCAATTATACCACAATTATAAAAAGAAAGATTCTCAGTAAAGGTTGGTTGTATGAATCATCATTTTTACTTTTCTGAAGTTTCTGGGGGCTTCAATAACATATTTTTGAAGTCTTTAATCGCTGTGTAGGACTGTTCTGCCTCAGATATTACTTGGGTCGTCTATGGACCACGCAATTTACTGATTTTGGTGGAAATACCCTTCTGAAGTAAAAATCAAATATAATTCCCCTGGATAAAACCTTTTAAAGATTCCCTATCACCTACTAGTCCAAGGTCATAGCCCTGTTCTCCAACCTTAACCCTAACCCACTCTACCTGGTCCCACCTACCAAACCACCTATACTTCTTCAATGGTCCATTGCAACATATGTGTTCACCGGGTGAACGTCTCCTCCTCCATCAAGACAACTGAAATTCTTTTTTTTTAATCATCATTATTTTAAAAAAAATAAATTTATTTATTTATTTTGGCTGTGTCGGGTCTTCACTGCTGCACGCGGGTTTTCTCTAGTTGCAGTTAGCAGGGGCTACTCTGTGTTGCGGTGCGCGGGCTTCTTCATTGCGGTGGCTTCTCTTGTTGCAGAGCACGGGCTCTAGGCACAAGGGCTTCAGTAGCTGTGGCACAAGGGCTCAGTAGTTGTGGCGCACGGGCTTAGTTGCTCCGCGGCATGTGGGATCCTCCCGGACCAGGGCTCAAACCCGTGTCCCCTGCATTGGCATGCGGATTCTTAACCACTGCGCCACCAGGGAAGTCCTGAAATTCTTTTTTAAAGCCTTCTCATATTTGCAATTTTCATTTTCGCTCTCTCCCTTACTATACTGTAAATTTCCTAAAAACAAACTCCACAAGGCAACACTGATATTTTTCATCCTCAGATCTGGCAAGTAGAGGCTCAGTAAGTATTTAATAAATGTTTATTAAAAGAGTAAATCATTGAAGCGTAATTCAGTAAATCCGCAGGAACTATATAATACTGATCCATTATCAAAAGTAAAGATTTTAGGTAGCTTTCCACTACTGATAATGAATGGTGCACTTTTCTATTCTGTCTCATCCCCAAAACTTGTGAATTCAAGACAACTTGTACCTTCATCGCCAGCCAATCACGAGCACCAAACACACAAAAGAGACCCAAGGACTACCAAAACCTCTTTATGACCCAGTCAAACCAATAAGGCATGTTTACAACTATTGGTAAAAGATATGAAAAAAACATCACTTAAAAGGCTTTGGAAGTGCTCCAATTTAAGTGTGTGAAATGAATTAAAATGATACAATTCTGGGGCAGCATCTTTTTCATCTTTTTATCTCTAGGTGCATACCACATTGAAGGCACTCAAATATTTACTTTTATAAAACCTGAGTCACAGCTAGCTTGGTCAAAGAGAAGCTATGTCAGGTTTTCAGACAGCCCAAGAATATAATGTGTCAGCCTTGAGGCCTTAGGCAACTCATCTGAACTGTTAACATTTTCTTTTTCTCATACACTGCCTCAGCATGTCTGGAACGCAATGTGCTTTAACAAGTCCTGTCACAAGGCGCAATGTGTTAGGAGGAGATCTTCACATTTCATCCTAGAATAACTAAGTCTTCACAGTTATCTTCAAGCTGCTTCACCCATGTTACTTAATCCTGGGCCTTTATTATCTTCATTGTACAGATGGGGGAAGGAAGGATATAAAATAACTTGGCTGAAGAGGTCCAGCAAGTCACCAAAAGAGCCTTCATTTTACCTATCAGTTCCTCATCCTCTCTTCACAGAACCATTTTGTTTGAGAAACTTTCACTGACAGCAGGCAGAAGAGAGCATCAAACTAGTTACTAGCTTTTACCTGTTTAATTTGAATGAATAACCTAAGCTCTCTAGACCTGTAGGTTATGATAGCTCTAGGACAGGAGATTTGATGGATTAAGTTTTGCTGACTGAATCCAAATTTGTAAATCTACCTCAAACTTCTAAATTTCGAGATAGCTTGACCTAAACTTTAAAGGCATTTATTTTTCTCTGTCCAGATCTCTAATTTTTTCAAATTTTGCTCAGTCTCCTAAATGTGTCAAGTCATACCTACCTTTTCAGTTCAGGATCAAGGCTACCAGAATTTTCTCCTACTTAAACAGTAGAACCAATCCCTCCTGAGCCATGAAGGATTCCAAGGCACCCATCAATCACAGCCAACTCTAGATCTAGACTCTAATCTGAACTGTTAGGGGAGCCCAGCAATTTCGAATTCCAGGCAGCCCCTCTTACACCTCCGAACCACCCTTGGGAGGAGTGCCTCTTCTAATCGTCGCCCCATTATGGGGTCCAGAAAAGGGATATGTCAATACTCTCAGATTCAACAAAAACTATTATCCCCGTGGCAAGTAATGGTAACTTGGCAATCACAACTACGGACCCTGAAACGGGGTAATAACTTAAAGATCCCCACATTATACGTGCTGAGAACAAATTAGCAGATTCCATTTCCTGGGCCCAAGTGACTTGCATAACTGGGCGATCAGCATTGGCTCGAAAGAGAGAAGGGAGCTCACAATTCAGTTTACTGTACTTTACCACAAAATTCTACACCAAAATATTCTCACACATGCCTGCCTGTAGATGATGTAAATTCTTCCCCTAGTCTTTTAACTACACCGCTGGCGGGGTTCTCTTCCTCTGCAGTGGCCACGGGCCACCAGCAACTCATTCTAACGGCTGTCCCCTGCGGCTCAAGCTAACAATCCCCCAAGCTCGCGAGTCCCGCAGCCTCTGCTAAGCGGACACCTCAGCCCCAAACTGGCCATCCCCTCCTCCCCCACGTCCCCGCGTCGCTCGTCATCCCACGCCAGGCGCCACCCTCTCTCCATCCCCGATAGGATTTGGGGCTTAGCGCTGCGACCGCCAGCAGGAGCGGTCCCCGAGCTGGCACCTACCTCCCACCTCCTCCTCCAGGCGCGGCCGGGGGGGTCACCGCTCGCCTTCCTCCTCCAACGGCCCCAACGGCCGCGCCGAGCCTCCCGCAGAGAAGCGGGGCGCCGCGCCAGGTGCCGGTGCTCACCTCCGCGCCCCCCCGCCCGTCCCTCGCCGGCGCCCACCCCACGCCCGCCTGCCCCAGGCCCCAGGCCCCAGGCCCCGCCGGCGCCCCTCCCCGGGCGAGCGCGGCACAATCCCCGGCGCGGGGAGAGGCTCTCACCGTCACGACCCCCGGGTGCGGCAGAGACGCACCGCTCAGCGTCCTAGACCTGCTCGCGCAGCCCCGAGGGCCCGCACAGGCGCCGCGGCACGCAGCGCGCGGGCCCGCGGCCCCGCCTCCACCTCCAGCTCCCGCCTTCCCCTCCTCCGGCCGGGCTCCGCCTCTCCCTTCGCTGCAGCCTCCCGGGCTCTGCAGGTTTGCAAGGTTCTCACCCCGCCCCCGCGCCGCTGGCGCCGCAGGCCAGCCTCCTCCCATTGGCTCCGCCAGTTGCTAGGCGATGAACAACCGCGGCCTGCATTGGTCCGGTGGGGGCCCCTGAGTCTCCTCCCCACCTCCAAAAAAACCCGGAGAGAAAGAAAACCTTATCCCTAGAGCCCGAGCGGGATGCTGGCGCAGCTGCAGCTGCGGCACCTGTTACGCCCTGTGATTCACCCTGCCGGGCCCTGCTCCCCACCCCCTCCTCACGCCTGCGGAGCTCGGGGCCCAAAGCTTCGTGGGGCTGGGGGCGGGGTGGGGAGGTCGTGGCTGTTTTAAAGCACGTGTTCCGAGCCCCGGTGAACCCCAGCACCCACCCTAGGAGCAAAGGTGAAGCGCCCAGAAAAGCCACGTGCGCTTGCAAAAGTGGGAAAATAAACCAAACAACAGCCGGCACCCAGAATTAGGTCAGGCCTAGGGGAAGGGAGGTTCAAGCGCCGGGAGTCGAGAATGCCAAGGAGAAAGTTCATGTAAAATTAGGGCAAGAAATGGACCTAGGCGGAAGACAGCGGAAAGACTAAGAAAAGGCACTTGTGAACTAGACGTTTATGCAAAAAAGTCCCACACTCACAGATCAAAATATGCGCAAAGAAAATGTATGCCTGCTACACCCCTGGCCGGGGTCATGCAGGCTCCTCCCCTGTTCCACGGCAGCCTAAAATTCTCCAGGGAAGATGAGAGGCCAGAGAAAGGAAAGAGATCAGATGGAGAAATCGCAGGCATATGAGTTGAGTTATAAACACAAGATGTACTTGGATAGATTTTTTTTTTAAGTGAAGCCAAGAAATGTACTCAAGAAAGGAAAAACAGGTTTGGTATTTTAAGGAGGCTCCTGAGAGCACTTTGAAACCAAAATAGTATGAGAGGACAAGAAATATTAACACTGAAGAACAAGGGAGAGAGGAGTGCCCCCTTCCAATTTACACACACATATCCCCATTCCTGAATGAAAGATCAAGGCGAGAAAATGAACATGCCATGGCGGCAACTTCAGAAACCAAGGTAATCCTCCTGTTTGCCTTTGGCCTAAACGATCAGGAGGCCTGGACTGATGCTGTTAAGCATAAGTGAATGACAGCCCAATCGCCAGTTAGGGCCCTCATTGTAAGGACGCTATTAGGGCAGGCCAGTTATTACCAATAATTACCTTAATCGCTAACCCAGACAACTGATGGGAGTAAAGAGGGTTACCCCCTGCTCCCGAGAGGGGTTTTGAAATTTCAACTGTCTACCCCCCAAAATCCCACACCCCTTCCCATCTTAAGAAGCAACTTAGTGTGACAGTTTGTGAAGGAACACTTCCAGGTTCATTTTGACCGTTTTAACCTCCTCACAGTCAAAAAGCGAGAGCTCACTCTCCGATTAGCTAGAAGCTTTGAGATCGGTTGATTCGATACGCAGCGTCTGGCACTCCCTGTTGTGACCTAACCACTTACAGTGCAGGATTTTAAGAAGGCTTGGGTCAGGCAGAGGTGAGCTCCGGGAGGTTCGGCTCCGCCCCCAGCCACAAGGATGAATCAGAGCTGTCTGATTAAACCAGTGCTTTAGAATCTTTTGCTCTACACCTAAAAATTTTTGAGGGCCCCAAAGAGCTTTTGTTTATGTGGGTTATATCTAATGATATTTACTATACTAGAAATTAAAACTGAGAAATTTAAAAATATTTATTTTAAAATAATAATAATTACATCTTATCATAAATAGCAAATTTTTATGGAAAATAACTATATTTCCCCCTAACATAGTAAAAAGAATCATAGTACTTTAAAAATTTGCAGATATCTTTAGTGTCTGGCTCAATGGAAGGCAATCGGATCTTCAAATCTGCTGCATTTAATCTATTGCACTATTTCAGGTAGCCTTTGGAAAACTCCACTGTACACTCAGAATGGGAGAAAAAAAGGCAAATAACATTTTAGTATTAAAACAATAGTTTTGACCTTGCAAACTCCCTGAAAGGGTCTTGGGGATCACCTCTTAAAATCCCCGTGCCCCGCACCCCTTTCTCCAATTAATATTTTGAGAGCCCCTGGTCTAGATGAGTCTTGATACTTCATCCCCCTTTATCAATGACTGGTTTGGGAGCTAAGCACGTGACCTAATTCTGGTGAGTACATAATGGGAAGTGGGGGGAAGGGGACTTCAGGGGAAGGGTTTTATCCCTGAGAGCCCCTAAGAAGTCTTTTCTTTACTTCTTGCCTTGGCCATCCTCCAGTAAGCAAGACATGTTTGGAGCTGTGGTGGCACATCCTGCAACAATGAGCAAGAAAAATACAGGAAAGGTAACCCAGAACCTAGAAGTCACTAAGTGGCTAAGTTAACCTACCCTGGCTCTGCATACCTCCAGACTGCTCACATATGAGATAGCAAGTGGCCTATCACCTAAGCCATTTGGGGTCAGGTATTTGGTTACTTGCAGCCAAAAGATCCTGACTAATGTACAGGACAAGATAAAGAATTTGGCTACAGCCTGAAAATAGTCTAAGGATGCTTTTTTGCCCAGAGGTTAAGGAATTGGACTTAATAGAACTTTGCTATGGTAAAGGAAATAAAGGGGAAAGACACAATCTAGAATGTTTTTTAATGCTTAACTGTGCCTATTTTCCCCCCCTTCTAGCAAAATTAAGGGGATGTGACTATCAAGTGTTGCTGTTTTCCAAAACACATCAAAACTTCCAACTTGCTCCTCTGTAGTCTATATCACAGTGGTCAGAGTAATTCTCTAAAAATATAATTCACATCATGATGACTTTCTGTTTTGGTTCCCCTCAGCCAGTGTTAAAGCCAAATTTCTTTCCGTGGCTACAAGTTTCTTATGACCTGCCCTCCATCTCCTTACCTATCTGACCTCATATCCTCCAACTCTTTCCATTAGCCACTGTTCTTCGTTCTTGCCAGGCACTTTCCTGCCTCAGGACCTTTGCACTATTCCCTCTGTTTGAATGTTCTTCCTCTTAAAATCTATATTACTTATCATCTCTCCCCTTTCAAATCTAACCAAAATCACCCTCTTGTGAGGCCCAACCTAACAACATTATTTAAAACTGGAAGCCCCTCCAGCTTTCTAAATATCTCTTACTTTGCGCTTATGTAATCTTCAACCATAGTACAGAGTTTACTTTTTTTCATTTGTTATTTGTTTAGTCCATTTCCCTTTACTAGAATGTAAGCCCAACAGGGACAGAGATTTTGTCTGATTGTTCACTGATGTATGCCCAGTGCCTAAAACAGTACCTGGTACTTAGTGATTGGTGCTCAGTAATTATTTGTGAATAAATGAATATAACTTCAAATGGATGTTTTTCATTTCAAATAAATCACTTTGGCAGGCTATATACATGTTCCAATGATGCTGCTCAAAAGTATCACATTAGGAGACACTGAATTTTTGAAAGGAATTCTCTCTTTGAGAAAAAATCTGATTTTTGGAACAATCCGAAAGTTATTCAGAGCCAAATCTGATGCACACATTCTGGAGTCATGTTAAAATGCCAAAACCTGTGTTTTCCAACTAAGTTACTGCATTTGGGTGGATAGGGAAAGGTCAAAAAACAAGATGTGTTTGAGTTTCTAAGACAGAAAAGTGACTGTGAACATAATTTCAAAGAGGAATTCTAAAAATACACACTAATAACAAGTTGAAGGAAAAGTATACATGTATTTTAAACTCTATATGTTTGTGTGTATGTGTGAATGAATCTCTTCCAACCTGTCTGCAGTCTTCCATTCTTGCCCCTACTATTTTTTCCAAAATGAAGATCAGATCCTCTCTGCTGCCCTCCCCCCCCCCATCTTCAATTAAGAATCTTTCATGGCCTCTCATTGTATTTAGCATGAAATTGAACTTCCTACCCAGTCATGCATGCATGATCTGGCCCCTATACCCCTCTTAGAACTCTTACTTTGGTTATGCAAAGTGCCAGCCTTAGTGGCCCCCTTTTTTCTCCTCTGGTCCTTTGAACCTGCCATTCACTCTGCTGCAAGGCTCTTCCAAGAAGGTTTCAAGACTCTGATTCTTTTTCGTCATTCAGATCCCACTTCCATATGTAAAGCAACCTTCCCATGTCTGGTTTATTTGTCTACTTGTTTGCTTACTTATGGCCTGTCTCCTCCCACTAGAATGTAAGCCCCCTGAAGGCAGGGACCTTGTTGGTCATGTTTGCCTCTGTAGTCCCAGCCCCTTCATGCCTTCCCTGGAGGGTTTCTAACCATACTGTTAATAGTAAGATTGCTTTACATTTTATTAACCTCGGTGACTTATGAATTTTTATAAGTATGTATTATTATAATTTTAAAATATTTTAATTTTGCTGAAATAAATAGGCTCTGATTTTAATACATGTAGTAAGTTAATAATCCACCCCCTATTTACTCATATGTGTTCCTCAGAAACCAGTGTTTCAAATACCCCAGCAAACATTCAGGTCACACTGCTTCTAATACCATGTATATTCAACTCTGGATAATAATGGGCCAACTTATAAAGGCTTTCTGCTGTAATTCATACCATCTGTATTACTTCAATAGCAGCAACAATTTCTGGACCTAGTGAAGACCATTGCTTTTCAGGGTCCGTATGCTCTAACAGATGAGAAGAGGGGCTGGGTCACCTCTCCTTAATGGCCTCACTTTCATTAATTCTGTGTTCTGGCCAGGATTGTGTTTCCAGGGGTGGCAGGGTGGAGAAACAAAGTCTTTCTGGATTCCGTACTAGCAACTTTCATATCCGTAGCCTCATTTTATTCACAAGATCAATTTAAGCCTGTTTGTAATTAACTACAAAATGATATAGGACAAATTCCAAGGGCCATGAGACTTTAGAATCCTCGCTGAGGGCTGGAGTGGTCAGGGAGTACTCAATGGAGGAGAGGGAACTGGAGTAGGGCCTTGGGGCAATCCTGACTCTGCAAGCCTAGCAGTAAGCAGAGACCAGACCACTAGGTCCGCTTCCGGGTCTAAAAGGTGGCCTTACACTTAGCTGGGCTTGGCTCCTCTAGCTATCTGAGTGAATCTCTGCATCATGCTGCATTTCCAAAGATGATTTCATTTCTGGCCAGTCCCTTTGGATTTGGGCCAGTAGTGGTTCAGCTTGAAACGACAGTCCTGTGCCATTTATAAAGTGTTGGCTGAGTCTGCAGAAAAAGCAGACCATTGTGGTTCCTCCTTCCTCCCACCTCCACCCAGGTGAAGATTCTCAGAAAACTATCCCTCCTCATTACCCACCCTACCGCCCTGCCCTACCCCACCTCCCATGCCCTACCACCATACACAAACACACAGAACAGTGGTCAAAATGCTTGATCATCTTCTAGGTGGTTTGCTCTTAGTGCTTTAGATTTTGTCTGGTCTGCTGTATGTTTTGCTCTACGATTTCTTTAGAAAGTGTTTTTTGTTTGTTTGGTTGGTTGTTTCGGGGGGTTTTGTTTTTGTTTTTTCTGAACCTGATGACTTTTACCAAGCTAACTCTTTGGTTTCCAACTCTCCATTTGTCCCAAAATTGATTTATTAATTTAAAAATATTTCATATAAAACTTGATTATGCATAGGTCACTCCAACAGTTAATAAGGTGCTATCATAGAAAAGTGGTCAGGTACCAACCAGAGTAGTTCTCAAACCCTGTATTTCCAAAAGAGAAGCATACCTCCTTTAGGAAATGCAATGAACATTCATGCAGACACACGCACACGTGCACACACACAGAAACGCTGCACAAAGCTTACCTTGCTGACTACAGTGGCCTCTAAACCCTTCTCATATGGAACAATTTGGCTCAGTCTACTCTTCTAAGCTTGCAGATTTACACCCCAAGCATTGAGTGGACAGCAAAAGACCCTCCAAAGAAGTAGGGGGACTATAAATGACTCAAAATGTTTTTTTAGTTATACTGAAATCTATGTAAAAACCACAGAGCACAAAGATCCAGCATTAACTTGAAGAGTTGTGATATAATTCTGCACCAAAGCACCCTTTTATTTCACATAGTCTTAGTTTCCCTGCTCTTATTTGAAAATTTCCTTAACAGTTTAATGAATATTTATTGAATGATTACTGTGTGAGAGATTGAGAGGTTTTAGACCCCTGCTCACAACAGGAATTCAGAGTTTCCCAGAAACACAGAATAATCCATTGACACTTGAGCCTGACTGCCTGGGCTGAAATACTGGCTGGGCCACCTGGGTCCATGTTGACATCACTGAACTCCCAAACCCACCTTTCCTCCTCTGGGCATTCTGTTTAGTAAACAATAAATGCTTCGGGGTCTAAGTGACTTCTAGTTAGGTTGTTTGATAATTGCAGCCAAAAGCATCCTGATAATACATTGAAAAAAGAACTTTCATGAAGTGACCTGATGGTGTGATATTTCATTTCATTGGCACAAAGATACTCAAGTGCCACATGTGGAAACAGTCAAGTGAGCAAAAAAGTCAGTGAAAACTGAAGTATAAGAGTTATTTACAGAGGACTGAATGGAATAATTAAATGAGAAGCAGGGAAAATGCGGGACTGTGTCTATGGTTTAAATTATAAATATGTATCTTAGACATTAACATTTTTCTAAATTATATTTTCTTTCTTTACTAATTTAACTAGGCCAGAAAAATTAAGACACATTGATAAATATAACTTTGCACAAAATGATTTGCTCTTTTGAAAATTTCAGACCACAGCAGTATGTTTTCTGGCTAGTACTTGCTTTATGTTATAGACATATTCCAGCAAAACTCATGTGTAAATAATGCATTTAAAAATCAAGTCATAATCTGAATGTACTAGTGAAACTAGATGTTTAAAATTACGATAAATCTATTTGCATGATGAATGATGCCTTCATAGAACAATGATCTCATTATTTGTCCATTCTATAAGATTATATTTTAATATGTTGGATTTTCTTAAAAGAGTTTCACCTTTCCTTATTTAAAACCCAGAGTTTTGGGCAACTATTTTAATGAAGAGTTTTCTGTAATTTGAATCTCAGTAGAGATGGCTGAGGTGTTGCAATCAACAAAACAGTTCTTATCTTTTTATTCCGCAACTGGCAATTCAATTTTATCTTGGTAATAAATTTCCATTTGATTTCATTATTTCTATTTCACTAGGCAAAGTTTACCTTTCTGCATTCTCAGGGAAGAAGAAATCTGAAGGCTTGATTTCTGGTGGATTTTATTTCCTGCTTTGTAAACCTCTATCAATGATGTCAGCAAATAATTGTTCAACTTGAAATATAGTGGAATACAATCCTCTATATACTGGGTAAAACACCCACATAAAAATTCAGAGTTGAAAAACTTAGACATCAATTAAAATGCGGTATTGATTTAAAGTAACTGCTTAAGACTTAACAATCATGTGTGAATCTGCCTGTCCCTTTAAAAAGAAAAGCAATTGCGTTCTGGTTGCTGAGCTCTCTTGGATTTATTTTATCTTAGCAGCTGTTCCTAAAGTCGATGTTATTCAAATGAGGGTTTTCAAGCTCTTTGTTGTGTTTTTCACAACTTGTAGTATATGCTATCAAACATAAAACTCAAATTTAGAATGGGGTAGGGGTAGGGACAATTAGAAATACCGAAGAAATAAAATGATATTGAAAAAAACCTCTAATTTTCATTTAACAAAGATAGGACTGTTGAACATGATCTGCCTGAAGCCCCAGACAGTAGCAAGGCAAAACCCCTGAACCTCTAAGCACCAAAGGTGGTTGATATATTTAGTAATTAGTTTACGTGTAGGGGGAGGGAATGTCTTAAATGGAAATAATGGCACTTTCTGTGATTATAGAAGATGAGGAAAGAGCACAACAAACATTTTTCTTGCCTCTCCAAAGTAAGCATATTATAAAGTTTCCCTAACATAGGCTACCCTTTGACCTAGAAAGAATAACTACAACTCATACACCTTCTGTTCCATTTATTTTTGTTGCTTTTTTCTTTTTTTTTTTTTCAAGAGGCAGCATAGCTTGATCATTAAGCATGAAAACTCTGGGCAAGGATCTTGGCTCTTCCCCATACTTGCTGTGGGTACTTATATTTTTCATTTAATTTACAAATTAAATGGGTTAGCTTTGCTAACAGCAAAGTATATAGGGAATGTTAACCTATTTAGGAGTTAGTCATATATAACATTTTTAGTCATATGTAATCACTTCATAGTATTAATGTTAATGATTTATTGAGTGATTATTATTTGTCCACCAGTGTTCTAAGTGCTTTACATATGAATTCATTTAATCCTCACAACAACGCTATGAGGTAGGTATCATTATTGCTTTTATTTCTAGACCAGGAATTAAGAAGGCAGAGGTTATTTTGCCCAAAAATACCCAGCTAGTAAATTTCAGAGTTAGGGTTTACAGAGCTCTTCTCTTAACCACCATGTCATTCCCAGTCTATTTAGGACTGCCTTAATCTTTCTTGCTCTCCAATCATTTCTGTTCAAATGCCTGCCGATTAGTGAACAGAAATCTTCGAACTGGGATAACCACATTCTACCCATGTACATGAAGACTCTGTAGTGCTACACAGCATGGATAGTTTTAAGGGGATCAATTCCACATTCTCCACTTTCATTTCTACACTTTCCTAAAACTTATCTGCCTGAGAACATGCTTGCAGCCTCTTTTCCATCTCTTTTTTACAATCGCCATTTTTCCACTTTAAAAAAATGTCATTCTTCTCACAAATTCCACATCGTAGCATGGTGCATTCACCCCAGGTGCACAAAACATGGAAAATTAGAAGCCGGTGTTAGTGTTGAGAAAGGGAATGACTATGATGACTGGGGAACAGAAGTGTCACCTGCTAGCGCACTAAAAATTTTTTAAATGGCTTTCATTCAGATTCGGCTTGAAGGAGGCCAAGGTGCAATTTTCTTTGGTCCTCTGAAATCCGGGATTATCTGACACCAGCCACCTCACCATGTTGCCTAAGTTTGAGCCCAAGGAGATCAAATTTGTATACCTGAGGTGCACCAGTGGGGAAGTCTGTGCCACGTCTGCCCTGGCCCCCAAGATTGGCCCCCTGGGTCTGTCTCCAAAAACGGTTGGTGATAACCTTTCAAAAGCAACTGGGGATTGGAAAGGTCTGAGGACTACAGTGAAACTGACCATTCAGAACACACAGGCCCAGACTGAGGTGGTACCTTGTGTCTCAGTCCTGATCATCGAAGCCTTCAAGGAACAACCAAAAGACAGAAAGAAGCAGAAAAACATTAAGCACAGTGGAACTTCACTTTTGATGAGATCGTCAACATTGCCCAGCAGATGAGACACCAATTTTTAGCTAGAGAATACTCTGGAACCATTAAATAGATCCTGGGGACTGCCAGGTCTGTGGTCTCTGATGTGGATTGCCGTCATCCTCATGACATCATAGATGAATGACAACAACCGTGGTGCGGTGGAATGCCCAGCTAGTTAAGAACTTCAAAGGAACATAATTCAATAAAGGGTCATTTGACAACCAATGGGAAGAAAAAATAGTTTAAATGAGAGGTCATCACATGGTTTTTGGCATATAATTGAAAGGAGTTAAAGGAATTGAGTAACACGGCTACAGCAAAAACCTTACATTCCCATCTACTTATTTTGTGAACAAAATGTTTCAGCATTTATAAGAACCTTGTCAAACGCATGAATAGAATTGGGGTGGAACTCAATCTCACTCTATAATATTCATCCGCAAATCCACTGGAAAAGGAAAAGTCCCCTCCATTTTGTTAACAGATGCATTTTCAATAAAATCTTATTTTTATGTTTAAAAATGGTTGTCAATTTGTAATATAGCCACTGTTTGATCAATAGTGTACTACTAATAATTTTAGTAATAACTCCATCCAGAGACATAACTCCTAGGACCTTAGAGTTACCGGAAAGTAAAATTAGGTAAGTATGTAGTTGAAAAGAATGATGTAATGATCAATACAAATTTTTCAAGCATGAAAATATGCAATAAGATAGCATTCTGTGGGAGAAATGGAAATATGGAAATGAAATGGAAATGAAAGTATGAGTTCAAGAAAAAGAAGGAACAATGTAACTTTTCTGGCTGTTAAAGAAGAGCTAGGTCACATATATTTAAAATTAATAATGTTGGGTAAAAAAGTACCCTGGGATTTAGATTCCTTGGGGTAACTTTTAAAAAGTGAGCTAACAGCTTTATTTTAAAATATCATGAATTGCATGCAATACTCTGGAAATAATACTCTTTGCAAACTTACGTTGAAAAATTATAGGTGGCAACATAAAAATACAGGAAGGATGCAAGTTTTTCAGAATTCTTTCAGGGAGTTATGTGAGCAAAAAGTTTGAAGATCACTGATCTTGAAGCCCACAGAAGACCTCCCCAGGGTACTTAAAATCTGGCTCAAGTAATCGTTAACACTACCACTTTACACATTAAAAACATGGCTGCTGTGTAAAATAAAATGCCCTTGGTCACTGCCGTGTGCCCTGGATATTCAGCAAATGCTAACAAATGAGAACTGAATACATCACTTTGAGTTGACACAGGCACTTTTCCCTGTGCTATTCTAGCATCTCTACAGAGAGCTACTGTGTGTAGCTATGTCCACCGCACTGCGTGTGTTTCAGGAAAACAATAAAACAAAACACAGCTTTTAAGATAAACAAATGTGCCACAAGATTTTCCTGTGATTTCCCTGCAATATAAGCCTAGACTATGAGGTCCTTAGAATACATGTTTTCCAAACCCAAATTTAGGACCCATGATCTGATATGTGAAAGTATCCTTTGGAGGTTAACTGGGCAGCTTTCTGGAAATCAGAAATTTCTTGAAAATCCAGAAACTCAGGTCAAAATAAGTAAGTATAATCCACATCACATCTGCTGTCTCAGCATGAAAGTTTTATAACTTATTCTAATGCCAAACTTGGACTCTAGAAAACTTGGATTCTCATTTTATTCTGCTACCAATCCTTAATAAATCACCTCTCTGGGTCTCATTTTCTTCATCTGTAAAAGAAGCGGAATTGCTTACCTATCTTTTGTTTCCCTTCTGTGCAGAAGATTTTTTTTTCATTCATTAATTCAACAAGCCTTTACTGAGCACCTGCCATGTACTAGATTCAAAGGTGAATGAGACAAAGTAAGTCCCTTCCCTCAAGGTGCTTCCAGGCTATGAGGACATTAAGACTGTTAACTTGTTTACAGATAATTACAAGGTAGACTGATAAATGTTGTAATAGAGTAATGTGGAAGGCATGATGACGCCTCAGTGGATGGAAGCATCAAGTTAGTGAAGACTTCATGGAGGATGAAACACTGAAATGTATCTCTTTTTTTTGGTCCATTTGATGCTTTAAAAAATTTGTTTTTAATTTTCATTACTTTTAAAGATGTGGCAATACATCCATATATAAAATTCAAAATGTATAGAAGGGCATGCTCTAAAAAGTTTCCCTTTACGCTCCCCTTGCCAGGCCCAGTATTCTTCTCAGAACAATCAGGACTACCAATTTCTTGTATATTCTTCCAAAGATTTGAATTATAGCTTAAAAGAATGAGTGCAAGATAATCAAGTGAAAAAGAGATGGAGCCCTGAGACAAAGGGAACAGAAAGAGCTTGAGGCGGAGTCAGGGCCCTTGAGGCTGATGGGCAGGACGGGGCAGCTCTTCGAGGGCCCTTCCCATGCTAAGGAGTTTGGATTTGATCAGCACTGATTGAGAAACTAAGGCAGGACAGAATCAGTAAGGATTGGAAAGGAGACCAACACAAGTTACTAAGGAAAAAGGATGAACAGCATTATTGGATCAGTTGAATTCCAATGGATTTAATTCCTGTTCTCACCTAAGAATTGCCTGAGTCAAGTTCTAAGAATAATTAGAATTAATTATTCCCTCTACTGAAGCAGCCACCAGGGTACCCCATCTTGTCTTAGATGTTTACCTCAGTGACCTCAAGATATCCGTGCTTCCCAGGTCAAATTTCATCACTCAAATCCTTATCCCCATACTGGTTTGTCAACAGAAAAATCCCCTGTATCCACACTCTTCTCTGAACAGTCCCTTCACTTTCTAGTTCTGAGAAAAACCTGGCTTTCCCTGAGGACACTGAATTCCCTGCAGCCCTCATGAGTGGTGGCCAGTTCTCTCTCACCTATCATGCATGACTGGGTCAGAAGGTGATCCCAGGTCTCACTCCTCGCTGCCTCTTCCAAGCCATCGTCTCTTCCTTGCCCTCCCCCATCAGCTGCTTTGAAGCTCATGCTATCAGACTGCACCTCCAGACCTTCTTGCTGTATCTCCTTCTGTCTTCCCTGTCACTCCCACACATTCCTTGGAGATTTCAACACCAGGTTTACTGTGTTTCTCTCCTCCAGTCTCCTGTCATTATTCTTGGTGATTTCAATATCTACATGGCTGGTCCATTCAATCTCATGGCCTCTCTATTCCTCAATCCCTTTACTTCCAGTGATCTTGTCTTCTGCCACTTCAGCCACCAGCCCCCACTGGTATCCTTAGCTCTCGTCATTTATAATAACTGCATCCCCTCAATTATCTCAGTGTCAAGCATTTTACTTCTACATCAGCTCATGCCCTAAGCTCAAAAAATTCTTCTACTCCACCAGGCACTTTGTTCATCTGACCCTACTGCCTTTTCACTGTTTATTTCCATCCCCCAGGCCCTCATTCCCTCCTTACCTAACTTAGATTCCATGGTCCTGCATTATAATTACTCCTTTAAATCTGCTCTTACCTCTTTTGACCCTTATTGCTTTCATTATATTATCCTAAAACAAAAATCCCAACTCTGGGAATAGTCCTGTCCCTACCTGCTCTGTTCCTGCCCTTAAGAATCTAAATGTACCTCAAGAAAAAAAATTATTATGCTGACATCAGACCTTAAGTTGCCCCTTACTGCTGATTGACGATTCTTCTGCATATTCCTGGTCAATTTATTTGACTCCCCCGGGGCTATTTCATTCCTCAAAACTCCATCACCTTTCTCCTATTTCATCAACCATTCCTCTCAGACAAATGTAAGCAGCAGCAGAAACTCTCACCATCAAATCCTCCTGCTTCCTGCATCTGTCCCTTTATACCCTCTTTTCCTTCTGTTGCAATGGATGAGCGGCTTAGCCTCCTGCCTACCATCCCCTTCACTGGCGCACTGGATTCCAACCCCTCCTACTCCCTGCTTTCCTCTATGTTCAAATATTTTTCTCTCTATTGAGTCATTCTCATTAACGAACAAACAACACTTTCAAAAAAATTCCCTCCTTGACTTCATATCTCCTCCAACTACCACCTCATTCTTCTGCTTCCCTTTACAGAAAAACTCCTTAAAAGAATTGTCTGTGCTCATTGTCTCCACATCTTTACCTGTTTTTTTTTTTTTTGTTTTTTGTTTTTTTTTGCGGTACGCGGGCCTCTCACTGTTGTGGCCTCTCCCGTTGCGGAGCACAGGCTCCAGACGCGCAGGCTCAGCGGCCCGGGGCACGAACCCACGTCCCCTGCAACGGCAGGCGGACTCAACCACTGCGCCACCAGGGAAGCCCCTCCCTTTCCTTTTTGAATCGGCTTCTAATCAGGCTTACGTTCAATCACTGAAACCTTTGCCAAGGTCACATTACCAAATCAGATAGTCATTTGTTCATCCTCATCTTATCTTTCTCAGCCTCTGGACAGCATATAACACAGTTGAAACAATTTCTTCACTTGATTTCCATACTCCAACAATCTCCTTTTTCCCTCTTTTTCCTCTTCTCACTTGCCATTCTTCTTGGTTTTCTTTGCTTATCATCCTTCTTTTTCTGACCTTTAAATCATGGAGTATATAGTAGACACACTCTAAGATGACCGCCCCCCAGTGAGTCACGCCTTATATAACACACTCCCCTTGGGTGTGGGTGGAACCTGTGTCTAGTTTTTAGCCAATAAAATATGCAACAGTGATAGCACTTTGTAGACATAATTAAGGTCCCAAATCAGTTGATTTTGAGTTGTCTAAAAGGGAGATTATCCTGACTGGGGCCTGGTTTAATCAGATGGAGGCCCTTAGAAGGTCAGAGATTCTCTTTCCTTCTGACCTTGAAGAAGCAAGTCACCATGAGCTCACAGAAATAAATTCTGCCAACAAGTTTAGGAAATACAAAAGACCTTTCGCCAGGTGAGCCTCTAATGAGAACACAGCCCAGCTGACACCCAGATTGCAGCCTGTGGCCCCATTGAGCCACGCCTGGACTCCTGACCCATAGGAAGTATGAGTTAGTAAACATGTGTCGTTGTAAGTCTCTAAGTTTGAGGTAATTTGTTATTGTAGCAATATAAAATGAATACAGTGTGTTTCAGGACTTAGTCCCCAGGCACTCTTCTTTTGATTGATACTGACAAATGGTTTCCATCTTCTCTACCTACCTCATTCTAGCGAGGGTCCTGACTGCAGAGACCTAAAGAAAACACATTACCCAAACCTCTCTTGCAGGTAAATCTTGGATGCAAATTAAAATCCACTAATTAGATATACTAGTGTGAGATTTGAAAGGAAAAATGAGGCACAGGTAATTCTTGTTACTGCTTTGACTATTTGCAAACATGGTTTGAGGATGACAGTGCTGAGTCTCTAGTTTGTGGATATTGTGAGGTAGTTGCAGTGGTAGCGCTGACTGGACTCAGCTTTCCAATATCTAAGCACCAGTTTCCAGTTGTTAAGAGGAATTTATGGTGACTGCAGGGACCAGAATCCACATCCCACTGTCCAGTCAATTGTGCAGTGATGGCAGCAACTCCTGATCCCAGTTTCCTGGTTCCTACCCTGTAGCTATGACTGTGTATTTTTCATCCATTCAACAAATACCATTGAGTTCCTACTAATGTGCCAGGTACTATTCTAGATGCTGAGAACACATCAGTAAACAAACGGACCAAATCACTTCCTTGATAGAGCTTACACTCTAGTGACTTCTATAGTTTCAATGAAAGCTTCCTGATTCTCCACTTTCTTAGTTGTGATAAGTTCAGGTCTTTGCATGACTAGCAACCCACTGCTGATTTCTGGACTTGAGCTGCATGCAGGGGTCCCTGTGTCATCCATTGTCCATCCAAGTTTCAACCACAGTGATGCTTTCAGGCTACAGCACTTAGCTGTGGGGTAATGGTGGCAGGCATCCTTTACCCTGTGTGCCTGCACCACTGGCACCCAGGGCAGTCACCCCATCTCCTCTTCAGGTTCCATACCATGTGTCATGCAGGGCTCTGGGGGTGGCCATGCCTCTCATCTGAGGGCTTTGAGAGCCTTTTGATCACATCCTCTCTTATTTCAATTGATATGATGATGTTGTGCTCTTCTAAGTCAATCTTAAGCCATGCTACACAAGGGACATACACTCTTTGTGAAGATGGGATCACTATTACCTTCTCTTCCATGGACCCACTGCCTATCCCTCAGTGGATGGAGGTATATGAATGTAGGGATATGGTCAGTATGGAAAGAGATCACATGCTTTGAATGGATTGATTGTGAGTGATTGTGGCCTAAAGAATTAAATAAACGATGTGGTTGGAAGATATACTGTTCTATGTTAATGCCATAACATTACAAATGGTAACTTTAATCGGAACAGAAAACAAATGATCCATCACTGCACACTCTGGATAAGGCTTGCATTGTGGTCACCACCAGTGAAACACAGTAACCACCTCTAAGAGAATCATTGGAAACCAGTATTCATGAATGGCACCATGGATTATGCATCTTCATGAGTAATGGTGAAACTAGCATTAAATAAATGATATTACAGAATTTGCAAGAATATCTGTATCCTTTCAATACAAATGAGATTCTAAAGAGCTATGGCAGTATGAGCAATAAGAATATTGCTACATTTTTACAAATGTTTATGATATTAGTGAGGAACAGCGCATTTGACAATAAAGTTGAAGAGGAGATCTTGAACAGAAGAGATGGTGTCTGGATACTACAAAGACTCTTCATGTAAACTGGTTGGACAAAAAACAAATACGAAAGTGCCTATTCCTATCCAGTATTCTATTTTATTTTATTTTATTTTAGGTTTTATTGAAGTATAGTTGATTTACAATGTTGTGTTAATTTCTTCTGTACATCAAAGTGACTCAGTTATACATATATGTGTATATGTATATATTCTTTTTCATATTCTTTTCCGTTATGGTTTGTCACAAGATACCAAATATAGTTCCCTGTGCTATACTGTAGGACATTGTTGCTTATCCATCCTATATATAATAGTTTGCCTCTGCTAATCCCAAACTCCCAATCCTTCCCTCCTCTACTCCCCCCACCCCTTGGCAACCACAGGTCTGTTCTCTATATCTGTGAGTCTCTTTTTGTTTCATAGATATGTTGATTTGTGTCATATTTTAGATTCCACATATAAGTGATATCATATGGTATTTATCTTTTTCTTACTTTGCTTAGTATGATAATATCTAGGTCCATCCATGTTGCTGAAAATGGCATTATTTCATTCTTTTTGATGGTGAGTAATATTCCATTGTATATATGTACCACATCTTCTTTATCCATTCATTTGTCAATGGACATTTAAGTTGTTTCCATGTCTTGACTATTGTAAATAGTGCTGCTATGAACATAGGGGTTTTTTTGTTGTTGTTGTTTAAATTTTACTGAAGTATCATTGATTTACAATGTTGTGTTAATTTCTTCTGTACAGCAAGGTGACTCGGTTACACATATGTATATATATATTCTTTTTCATATTCTTTTCCATTATGTTTTGTCACAGGATATTGAAAATAGTTCCCTGTGCTATACAGTAGGAACTTGTTGTTTATCCATCTACCCAGTATTCTAAATCTTCAGAAATAAATACTACATCTTGAATGGGCCCAAGAATTTTGTAATACATTTTTAGATCAAATTGTTTATATAGACAGAGGTTTTATAAAAAATCTTTTTCTTTACTCTCTGTGCTTACTTTTGCCTCCTTCAATATATCTGACCTCATTCTATCCTATTGAGGAAAAGATTTCTCCATGAGGTAGGGAACATGAATGCAGGCAGCTCTTGGGTTACCTACTATTGCTTTTATTTTTTAATAATTTTAAAATTTTTATTTATTTTTTTATTTTTGGCTGAGTTGGGTGTTCGTTGCTGCGCGCGGGTTTTCTCTAGTTGTGGTGAGCGGGGGCTACTCTTCATTGAGGTGTGCGGGCTTCTCATTGCGGTGGCTCCTCTTGTTGTGGAGCAGGGGCTCTAGGGTGCATGGGCTTCAGCAGTTGTTTCACGTGGGTTCAGTAGTTGTGGCTCACAAGCTCTAGAGCGCAGGCTCAGTAGTTGTGGCCCTCGGGCTTAGTTGCTCTGCGGCATGTGGGATCTTCCCGGACCAGGGCTCGAACCCGTGTCCCCTATATTGGCAGGCAGATTCTTAACCACTGCGCCACCAGGGAAGCCCATGTTTTTTTTTTTTTTAATTAATTAATTAATTTATTTATTTTTGGCTGCGTTTGGTGTTCACCTACTATTGCTTTTTACCAGAGAGAGATGAAAATGGTATCTATTCCAGAAAATTCTGGGAGGAGACTTTGTTTCAGCTTGGGTGATGTGCCCACTCCTTGAACCAATCACTGTGTCCTGAGAAATGTGGTCAAATAGCTTAGCCTGGATCACCTACTAACATCCTCTGCCAAAGGCAGCATGACCATGATTGGCAGTCCCACTGGAACCACACAGGGTAAAGGAGGAGCAGTTAAGGAGCTGGTGCTCTTACCAAAGAAAAAGGGATGCAGGATAAATGTAAACAACAGATACCCTAATAAAGTTCCTAAGATGGAACAGGAACCTGGAAAAGTGGGTGGCAGACAAATCCTAGAAAGCATGATTGCAGTATAATTTAGATTACAGTTCATTCCATAATCAAAATGGAGTCTGTGAAATAAATTTCAATGCTTTGTCAGATCATCTATAAAATATAAATAATAAAAAATAAAATAATATTTTTATAAAATAATATTAAGCAAAGGCCCTGTAAAGTAAAACTTAGGAAAAGACAAATGGAATCTAACTTATATGTTGCAAATTGGCAACACATGAGACACACCCAAATCAGAGCAAGACAATTAATATCCTTTACTTACCATTTTCATAAGAAATAAAGTTTTAAATTTAGAGCACTTTAAATTTAACACACTTTTTGCAAATCTAGAATAGGAAATAAAAAACATGAACACATTTTAAGATATTCAAACAAAAATAGCCTTAAGAAACAAAAATAAGCATTGGAAGTTTTATCTGTACAGAAAGTTTTGCTATCTCATTTCTGTAGTGTAAGGATAATTGTTGATAAAATTTCCACTTTTCTCAACTATACAAAACAAAGCAAACAAACAGAATAAAACAGGAAAAAAACCCTGCTGGAGGTTTTGAGACACTGAAGTTCTCAGAACTGCTGTTCGCATTTATGAAATATGAGCTATTTATAATCTCAACATTTTCAGAATTCGACATATTTAAATGCTGCTACCTGATTTTACAAGCCAAGAGATTTAAAGCTAGAACTGCAAGCAATATGGATAGAATAGTCAAACCCAGACCAGATGGCTCTTTAATGCTTTTGAAGTAGGCTGGTGACAACATGGTGTTATCTGAGGACCCAAAAAAAGCACTTCAAAAATATCTCCCTTATCTAAGAGATTTGGTGCCTGAAACTCCACCTTTAGCAATTGGAGAAGGTAGAGGACCTATGATACTTTTGCCTGACATCACTGAGTCCTCCTTCTGGTAGCAACATCCTGATTTCCTTAGAAAAGCACCTCTTCCCAGCTCTCCTTGAGGCATTGAAGCAGCATTGATTCCAACCCCAAATTTGAAGGTGGGCATGAGACCTCGCCTTGACCAAGCAGAGTACTGCATCCCTTGGGCCACAGTAATTGGTAAGGGACAGACATATAACTCAATGCGATTCATTTGTGGGATTTTGGGTGGAGAGACAGAAAAAGACAGTGTTCCTTCCCCTGGGATGCTGGCAGTGAGAGTGTTATATGCCTGTGTGCTGAGGGCCATTCCCCCTTCTCTTCCTCACCTCCCCCACCCTCTCACTTAAACCAACCACCATGGCACTGGGATTGGGCAATGCCTTTGCAGGCTCCTGGCCAGGCCCTCAGAGCTGACCAACACTGCTCCCTGTTGACATTTTCTAGCTCTTTGAGATACCCCAGGGTGATTCATTGACATCTAGAAAGAACTTATTTCCATGCTTCCCAGATAAATCCCAGAAGACATGTTAACCTATGTAAATGCATGGTATTAATATTACTGCTAATCCTCATGGGAGGGGGGAAAAAGGGACAGATCTCCATTTGTAAGGAATCACTTGAATTTTCTTCTTTGGATCTGGCCTCTTGGAAAGGAGATGGATGAACATTCAAGTTTTCTAATTTAAAAAATAGAATATAAATATTGAGTTTACTATATATACAATAAAGATGTCCTAGATACTGTAAAGGTCTTAGCGTGCGACAGTCAACAATGACCTCTGAAATGGCTCCATTCTCTTCTGCTCCTGGAAGTCTTCCATGGTGACTAGCAGAGTGCCAACAATGAGGGGAAAGACATGGTTAAGATTATTCCTCTGAATATATTTCACTTCTCTCTCATTTCCCAATCTGGCAAGGTTTGAGAAGAAACCATCCACAGAGTGAGGGGACGTGGCTTAGCAATAGGACTGTCCTAGAAAATGTTTAGGAGTAGGCTGACCCGAGTTTGTACATGTGTTCTGCTACTTTCATTCCCAACCTTCCTATAAAATCACTTACTGTCTGCCTACAGGGAGAGAGAGGGACACTGTTTCAGAGAGACAATGTTCTAGACATCAGGGATAAGGCACCAAAAAAGACAGATGAGACCCTTCTCCCGTGGAGCTTATACTTGCTGTTGGGTGAGACAAGAAGAAAACAAATTAATCAAAAAGGTGACATCAGATGGTGTTAATAAAATAAAGAAAAGAAAAGATGTGACAGAGAGTTATGGGCAGGTGGGCTGCCTCAGATGGGGTATTATTCCAAAATCTCAGGGCAGAGCACTCCAGGCAGAGGGAAAAAGTACAAAGGTTCTGAAGCCAGAACAAGCCTGGTGCGTTTGAGACATGGGAGATGTGTGATAGAGAATGTACTAGCTTCCTATTGCTGCTGTAACAAACTACCAGAAACTTAGGGATGTAAAACAACACACATTTATTAGTTTGCAGTTCTGGAGGTCAGAAATCCAACACAGGTTTCCCTGGGCTGAAACTGAGGTATCAACGGCGCCACACCCCCTCCAGAGACTTCAGTGAGAATTTGTTTCCTTGCCATTTCCAGCTACTAGAGGCTGCCTGCATTCCTTGGAACGTGGCTCCTTCCTCCATCTCCAAAGCCAGCAAGCAGCCTAGCATCTTCGAATCTCTCTGTCACCACCACCTGCCCCTTGCCCCACTGCCTCCTTTGCCTCCTTCCTTTCCTTATAAGGACCCTTGTGACTGTATCAGGCCCACTCAGATCATCCAGGATAATCACCCAAAAGACCACTCCCCACCTCAAGTTCCTTAACTTCACCACGTCTGTAAAGGCCTGTTTGCCCTGTAAGGCAACAGTTTCACAGGTTCCAGGGATTAGAACATGGATGTCTTTGGGGATCCATTATCCTAACTATAATGGAGTATGAAGGAGGAAAGTGGTGAGGAGTGTGAGCTTTGGTCATCTAGGTGGGATGGGAAGCCATCAGGCAGCAACCTATTCTGATGTAAGTTTTAACGAGATTACTCTGCATGTTGTGTGGAAAGTGCAAGGGGTAATGCCAAAGCAGAGGCAAGAAGACCAATTAAGATGTTACTGCAGTGGTTCAGGAGACGGATGATGGGGGTGCCTGGGCTTTGGGAGAGTAGCTTAGCTTCTCTGTGGCTCAGAGGCTCACCATAAAATAAAGTTAATATTGCAGGGCTGTACTGAGTTAGCAACCACACATGTAGAAGATTCAGTACAGTTCCTAATTCCAAATAGTGCTCAAGAAATAGTACTATCATTTTCATTGTGCTTTAAAGTTCAAGTTTTTTAAAAATACATTTATTTATTTATTTTTGGCTGCGTTGGGTCTTTGTTGCTGGATGCAGGCTTTCTCTAGTTGTGGTGAGTGGGGGCTACTCTTGTTGAGGTGTATGGGCTTCTCGTTGCAGTGGCTTCTCTTGTTGCAGAGCACAGGCTCTAGGTGTTTGGGCTTCAGTAGTTGTGGCACACAGGCTTCAGTAGTTGTGGCATGTGGGCTCGAGAGTGCAGGCTCAGTAGTTGTGGCTCACGGGCTTAGTTGCTCCGCGGCATGTGGGATCTTCCCGGACCAGGGCTCGAACCTGTGTACCCTGCATTGGCAGGTGGATTCTTATCCACTGCGCCACAAGGGAAGTCCAAGTTCAAGTTTTAATTAAAAAAAAAAGAGCATTTAAGAAGTAGAAGAAATATTAAGAATTAAGAAAATAAAGCCCAATGAGGAGAAGCAACTATCCCCAGGACACCCTGTTAGTTAGTTAGCAGATAGATATCAAGTGGTACACCAAAGGAAGTGAGGAGAAAGAGCCACTTCCAGTGGGTATCCTTACAGTAACCAGATCAGGCAGCTCAGAGCCCAACGGGAAGGCAGGGGAGGGAAAAGCTCATGCTGGCAAGCAGGTAGGCTCTGTGGTGGGGTCTGGTGAGGGGACTTGCAGACGGTATCCAAAGACCTGTTTTCAAATCCTATTACTTACTCACTATGTGATTTTGGACAAGTCATTTAATCTCCTTTTACCCCGTTTATTTCTGTTAAAAAGGGGCATAATATCCCATTCCACAAGGGTGTCATGAAGCTAAAATGAGAAAATGTAAGTTTTCTTGTAAATTGCCAAGTCTATAAAGTTAGGTATTATTATGCCCCTTGTCCCAAGCAGCCTACTTTCCATTCTTCTCCGATCTTTAAAGGCATGGAATGTGCTGATTTTCATTTGTAGAGCAAATCTCATCTTTTCACAAGGGTTTTAGACTGAGTGACAACCTTCTGATGTCCCTGTGTAGATAGTGGGTCGAGCAATATTCACCAATTTCTACTTCTGAGTACATCAATATTTTGCTTCAAAAGCTGACATTCAAACACAAAATGCGCTCCAGTAATATGGTTCTGGGTTTTTATTTCTCCAAGCTTTTTTCTGCTTGCAAATTTATTTGTTAGAAACTGGAACTCAGATGCAATAAAAATAACTGTACTCTCCAAAAAGATAAAATAGATCTGAAGCTATATGCAACTGGGAATTATTTATAACGAAGTCTGTTTATGGAATTATTTATAACAAAGATAGTTAAGGCTGTATTTAGCTGAGGAGCACATATATGCCTTATGTAACAGAGTTTGGAGAGGCTTTAAAGTTCATTAAAGAGTTTTGAGGCCAAATGAATGGTGTAAGTCAATGCTACTATCACCCAAAAGGCCAAAGCTAAAATAATCATTGTAGCAGTCAACGTTCACACACAGGAGCTACAATATGTCAGCTTGTGGATGGCTTATCTGATTAGTAAACTCCAACTACCTGCTCTGAATACAACACAACACTCTCCCTCCCTCCCTCTTTGTTTTCAAGGGTTCTCAGCTGTGAGTATATCAAATGCTGTCTAGAATCAGGCCCACCTTGTCCCAGGGGAGAGTCCACTGTCTGTCTTCTCTACAGAGGCCTGAATAGAAATAAATCAGCCATTCAATATGCCTACTCAGATGAAAGCCTATTCCCTGAGGGCTGACCTCAATCCCACAGTGAATGGGGAACAGATTAGCATATCATGAATCCCAGAGCACCAGGCATAGTCTGATAAACAAAAAGAAATTAGAAACACAGGAGTAGGACACAAAAGCCAAGACAAATTAATGCTTTATGTGTGTTAATGTTTATCTTTGCTTAAATAAAGAGTTTTGAGACATGTGGTGAGTCATCTGTAAATAAATGTCTAGTTAGACGATGGGGTGGAGGTGGGGATGTTCATTTAATAGAATAGGAGAGATTTAGATTTCACAGGTGAGAACTTTAGAATCACTAAAAATAAAGATGACTTCCTCTTACCATTAAACTTTTATTATCTATTGGTTTTGGTTTTAGTCAGGGCTCTATTATAGTGTAGGTATATGTATAGCTGAAACGATAAACAGACAAAAAATGAGACTAAAGATTAGCAAGAACTGCAGGAATCAACAGTGGTCAGGGGAACAAGCTAAATGATTAGATGAAGGTCAGCAAAGCCCAGAACATGGAAAAACCTATAGGACATATGACATGCATTTTCCAATAAATAAAACAGAAGAAAAAAATAAAAAGAGGAAAGGGAAATCTGTAGAATAAAAGAGACATGAGGCATATCGACAAAATGCAATGTGTGGAACTTGTTTGTATCTTGCCTTAAATAAATAAATGTTTAAAAGAAGTTATGAGACAATTGGGGATATTTGAACACTGGACATTTGATGAAATAAAACCTTATTTGTAGAAATATATAACAAATATATATATATATATATATATATATATATATATATATATATATATATAAAATATGTCTAGGATTTGGTTCAAAATATACAATGTTATTGATTGTCCATAGTTAATATTTATTAAGGTTGGGAGATGGGTACATGGAGATTCTTTATATTATCCTCTCTCCTTTTGTTTATGTTTGAAATTATCCATAATAAAACTTTTTTTTAATGAGCAGGATCTGAATAATAAAACAAAAATTATTCTTGTTAGAAATACACTATAGTACTTCTACACATTCTTATTATATAAGGACACTGTAAAAGTCCAATCAAAGTTCATGAACATAGAAGCTCTTTTCTGAATGCATAGGCATAAAGCATTTAAAATGATGCTGTATACACTACATGATAAGTGTTCAAAATTTTTCTTAAATGTTGCAGGTCTAAATCTTAGCCTGTAATTGCAAGCATATAAGAAAAAGCATTATTTTTCTACAGCAGAACATAATCTCTTTTTAAATCCCACTTTCTACTAGGGTGGTAGAAAAAAAATCTCAGTCAATTCTAAGATCCTCCCAAATTTTCACCTGTATTTTACCTAGGTAGCAGAGGCATCTATAGAATCAAGTTTTGGAGTTGTGGGCACAGCGTTCGGGGGGTAGTCTATCTGAACCTTAATGTGTTCTATTCACACATATCATCTTCTGAGATATCCACCATCCCATGTGACCCACTCACCTTTGCGTTCCCTTTTCTCTATCCTTGGGTTGGGTGGATCTCTAATCTACTTCCAGGCCATTCTAGGTCCTTGGAACTCATACTGCTGCTCCCACTACAGTGGGCCATCCCTGAGACTCTCTAAGGCCATTCTTCTCTGGGGTTTTCCTACTTTCTGAGGCTACCTGGGAGACAAGACACTAATGTCTTCTTTTGAACCTCACAAACCTAGTTGGGGTCTTGCCCAGCTTCATCCCCCTCCACCATTCCCCAGTCCAGACTGAGCCCAGGGAGCTGTTGGAAGGCCCCCTTTATTCAATACCCACCCAAAGAATTTCCCTATCTTTTCCCTTTGACACAGCCTTCTCCTGCAGCCTGGGAAGCCCTTGCTCTTACTTAGCTGTATTCCCTTACATAATTTTTTGTGCCCTTTTAAAGCTCAAGTGCTGGAAAAGGTGTGTTTTTCTCTGCTTTCTCCTACCATCTTCCCTCTCTGAGGCAATGCTTAGAGACAGAGTAACTGACTAAATGGAGAAAGGAAATAAATAATGGGGGAATATGTCCATAAGTATGTCAGTTATTTTTCCTTCCATTCCAACAATGCATGAATGGAAAAAGTACACAGCTGAGTTAGTTAACCTTTTCAAAGTCCCATAATGAGTTAAGACAGCCTTGGCTATATTTCAGAACATCCAGAATGAGGATCATACTGAGTGACCACCCTTGACTCAGCCCCCAAAGAACAGATGAACTCTCCAATGTGAGCTTACAGGTTCCAAAGAGATTTCCCCCTTCAGTATTTTCCAAAAAGACATAAAATCTATCCCAAGAGAACTAGTAAAAGCTAACAAGCTCAAACCCAGAGAAATTCACCAATTGCTGCACTTCAAATTTGAGATGAAGGTTCAGGTTTTCAGTAAAGCCTTTTTTGAAAACAAAACAGAAGCTAGTAAAAGTAAAATTTGTGCTTTTAGTTCTGAGTCGTCCCATCCTGCTGTACATTTGGAAATCGTGCCATGCTGGTGGTTTCATTTATTAATCTGTTCGTTCATGCATTCAGTAACATTTGTATCAATGTGCCAGGCACCATGCTAGGAACCCAGATTGAGGTTGTTGGAAGATTACATATCTTCAGTAAGTATTGGGTTTTGTTTCCTGATCCAAATTGACCAGTCTGTGAATATGAATTTGAAAAATGATTAAACCAGGGTTCTGGCCAGAAACATCAGTTATTATGGGCTAAGGGATGTGTAGTTAGGAGACGTGTGACTAAGAAAAAAAAACATTAACAGTGGCTTTCAGCTGAACAGGAAGGGACTAGAATGAAAAGCCCCTTTATTAGCACAGTGATGGGAGTGTATTGTGCCATCAGAGTATCAGATTAAATGCCGCTGCGTTATTACTGGTCTAATGAATTTTAAAAGTATCATTCTAACACAAATCCGGTGAGCAACAAAGATAAAGAAATTCTGCTGCCATAGCTGAAAACATTGCCACTACCAGGGAACTTTATAAACCAACCTACACTCAGACTGGATTATACTTTGGACCCATTAGAAGCTCCCTCCTCAAAACAAACATCTCTTTGAACCCAAGTTAAGGACCAAGAGAAAAAGCACTAATTGTAATCTAACAGTTAAGGGACCAAAAGGTCATGTATTCACCTTACTTCACAGCCTCACATATTCCCAGAATTTCCAGTTCACTGAAAGAAATTAATTACTTTTTTTCTTATATATCATGTATTTTCTCTACCAGTATGATAGGCTGCTACTTGCTTTGTTCAGTTTCTATTAATTAGCGATAATTATGGGGCTTATAGCCAGTTGAATTAGGTCATTGGTTAAAAAGAAAGGTCCTCATAGAAATTACTGGGGTTTCTTCTTGCTATGGCATAATGCTATTATTTTTCAAACAGTTACGGGGTCAAAGCTATTTCCGTAGGAAATTTAAACAAAGTGGCTATTCAGGGCTTCCCTGGTGGCGCAGTGGTTGAGAGTCCGCCTGCCGATGCAGGGGACACGGGTTCGTGCCCCGATCCCGGAAGATCCCACATGCCGCGGAGCGGCTGGGCCCGCGAGCCATGGCCGCGGAGCCTGTGTGTCCGGAGCCTGTGCTCCGCAACGGGAGAGGCCGCAGCAGTGAGAGGCCCGTGTACAGCAAAAAAAAAAAAAAAAAAAGTGGCTATTCAGGTGAGCTTTCTTCTGGGGTTTGGTGACTTTGAAAATTCAGTATATAAAAGAAAAACAAGAAGTGCCCTTTCTCAAATACTATAGTATAAGGATTACCCCTATATTATAGACACACTTCTCTTCAAACCTCACTTTTGAGATGAAAACTATGTCTATGCAAATTTACATAGGGAAAGGTATAAATGTAGAAAGAAACATCTTCTTTGACTAGGAGCCATAAAACCCCTCTCTATGGTGTTTGTGAGTATTGGGGACCCGTGTCCCAGGCTGCACCAGTGGAACCACAGATGCCTGGTGGAGGGCACAGGGTTTGCTGACTCAGGGTCTTCCTCTCTCCACCAAATTAGGCACCTGCCACAGTCCCAGGGCTTAATTGCAGGTCTAACTGGTTAATATTTAGGTAACTCTATATAGAATATTAGTAATAAACACTATAATCATAGCCTTCAACCCAGTGACTAAAATGCAATAGATTATTTTGTTTTCCATTTTTCCAGTTAACTTGGATTTATGGCTTTCTTCCACTTTTGCACTTGGCTATCCTTTCCCTGTAAAAGCAGCAAATCTGCCTCCAGCTTCACGCTCTTCAAATTTTTCACTAGTAATTATGAACGTCTAATGAAAGTGATCTTATAGAGTTTAAATTCGTACACTGGAAATAGTCTTTTGAATGTTTCCAAGCTTAATTGGAGAGGGATTAGACCTTATGACTTTATTCTTCCTCCTGAATCTATTTGTAGAGTCAGAAAAGGCTTAACATTCTGGTTTTCCAGCATATGCACCAAGTACATCTTTCCCTGTCTTCCAAATCTTTGTAAAATGATGGAGCAACAAAATCCACATTTATATCACACCTGATGATGAGTATGGCCTTACCTGGTTGTGTCTTCATCACCTGCAGTTCCTAGATCTTCTCAGTATAGTTGGATTGTAGTTTCCTCATACTGCTTTAGGGTTGGTGATGTACAGGAAACCAACTTCCATGGCTGCAACAGAAATTCTGGCCACCTGAAGGTTAAAACTAGACTCCTTTCTCATCATCTATATGGAAGTAATCGGATACCCCTATCTTCCACAAACTCCGGCATGCTGCAGTGTGCCACCTGGTCTCTTTTTTATGAGTCAGTTTGAACAGTGTGGGTTAAGAGAGATTAAGTCAGCCAAGTTGATCCATTGCTGAGGGTGGTATAATTATTGCTTCTCCCTTCCCCACATCTGTCATTGCATTCGGCCCTGCCAAAGTTCAAATGAATAAAGAAATAAGATACAGGAGACACCAAAATGGCTTTAGATTTGTGGCAAGACAGACTTGCCAAAATCCTTCCTTTATTAAAAGATTTATCCACCAAGTCACGGGCATAGATATGCAACCTTAGTCTCTGCAGTAGGAATAAGCCCTGTCTGTAACTTATAACATAGAGGAGGACAGATGGACACACCTTTTGGAGGTTGGCAGCTCTGAAGAAAAGGGAGAGAAAGACTGAGTGAGGTATGCTCGGTTCCATCACCAAATTCACTGATTAGGTGAGTCCTCCTTCCCTGAGGAGGAAGCGAAGGGGTGGAAGTTGACTGTGTTCTTTTCTTCTGGATGGCGGAATGTAAATTCCTTTCTCTCTATGAGCACATGAGCAGCGGGGACAAAGTGCTCACCCCTAGCACAGTCATAAATGCTGGAAGAGTCCAAGGAAAGGAGTAGGCACATTGGTTGTGTTGCTTAGGCCATCCTGCCAAGATAGGTTTGACTGGGCCCCATGGGTAAGGAGGGGGGCAGAGCCACAGATGGATCATCTCTGGTCGTTCTCCTGGCCAGTGGTGTCTTGGCAATGACTAAGTGTCTTTCCTTCTCTCTCTTTCTTCCATGCTAGGCTTGTAAAACTCATGAAGGCCTAGGCCAAGATGACTCTTTCTCAAGGAATAATCTCAAGCTTTCAAGGGCAGTTTTAACCATCTTGGTTCTCACTCTCCCATCTCCATCCCACCCCAATTCAAAGGCCTAGCCAACAATGTCTGGAGCAGACCCTGAAACCCTGAGCAAAACTGATGGATGGTCCATGGCCAAGATGTCAGGCAGAGGCAAGAGGTCTAAACCCCCGTCCTGGCCCTGACCCCTCTGGGTGTTGCTAGAAGTAGCCTAAAGTGAAAAAAAACTAATAAGCTTCTTAGGTTAACCTATAAAATACTGTACTTCTCCTTCTTATCCAAACAGCATTCAGATTTTCTTGATACTTTTAGAAGTCAACTATCTTTAGAACGAGGAGTTGTTTCTCTTTCCAAAAAAAAAAAAAAAAAAAGACAAATTGAAAACTGAGAGGAACATTTTCAGAGAAGTAAATCATGCTTACAATCTCAAGGTTTGGTTTTTTTTTTAATCTACTTAGTTATAAAGATGGCTATATGTGTATTTGTAGATACATATATAATCTGTGTATATTTATTTGCCTTGAATTAGACAGGGTTCTTAGTAAAAACAGCAGAATGCATTCTGGCTAGTTTAAGTAGAAATATCCCTTTAAAAAGGATATTGAAGGATATTGGGTAGTTTATCGGGTACCAGAGGCCACGCAGTCAGGAGCAAGACTCAAACCACACTATAGGGGCTTCTCCAGTGAAGATGCCAGAGTTCACACCATTAGAGACAGAGACCAGATGTAAGGAATGCTGCCATGACTGCTGTTTAAATGTGGGATGTTTCTAACACCACCCTCACCAATAGCCCCATTCTTTACTGTATCTGAACTTCATTTTCTTCATTTATAAATAAGAGGTTTGCATGAATAGGACTGGGTCAGTATCACATGCCCGAACCTTAGCTGCAAGGAAGGCTAGAAGAGTAACTTGAGGAAGAGGGACTTACTTACAATGTGGAAATTCTCCAAGCAAAGAAAGGGTGGTTCAGATGCTATGTGACCACAAACATAAATAGTGTTGACTTCAGTGCACCCCTTGATTGTTCAACAGTGATTACAAACCAGTCCGTTCTAAACCTACAATTTCCAACTCTTCATTTTAAGAGCCAGACATACTCCTCTTCTTCATGTCATACCCTTCTCCTAACAAGAATCAGGATTTGTCCATAACTGACTCCCCAAATCTATACTCAATTATCCTCTACCCTCATTCTTTTCCACCACTGAATGACTACATGGCTCCCTGATGTTGTGAGTTTGCTAATCCAAAAGACTGTTATTTTTTTTCTACTGTTATTACCTTGAGATCTGAGAGGGGTGGAATTAATTCTGATATTCAATAACATCATATATAATAAAAAATAAAAAATAGGAGACAAGTGTAGGAGGATAATAAATTCAGAGGGAAGATTAGGACACAAAATATTATGCACATATTTTTATATATTTTCTAGAGATGGGCCACAAATTTGGTTCTAATATTTCTAGTGGTCAAAAGAAAGTGAGAAATCCAGTCAGTTACAAGACTTAGAATACTCCATGAGATAAAGTAAAAGGAAAACTAAATGTTCCACAGAAGAATAGTTTCCTTGATTTTGAGACGCCTACAGCTGTAAAATATCTTCATAATATTCCTACTGAAATATGTACATTTATGATTTTCACACCACTGTTTATGATAGGGTGTCTTAAAATACTAATTCTGAAAATAAATCTACAAAAAAGCAAAATAACCCAGTATCAGTATGTTGCTCTCTGTAGCTTAATCTAAGGACAAAATTTGAACTCTAAATGAAGGTGTTTGAACTAGGTATCCTAGAAACTCTTGAATTCCAGGGAGATGCTTCCAGGGCTACCCTGGTTGGGGAAGCAGGGCTGAGTCTGAGGGATCCAGGATTTTATCATAATTTATTATCTTTTAATGTATTCTTGGATTTAATTTGCTGCTTTCGTTGAGGATTTTTGCATCTATGTTTATGAGGGATATTGGTCTATAGTTTTCTTTGCTTGTACTGTCTTTTTCTGAATGCTGCTGGCCTTATAAAATGAGTTGAGATGTATTCCCTCCTCTTCTATGTTCAGGTAGACATTGTGTAGAATTAGTATTATTTCTTCCTTAAATATTTGATAGAATTCACTGTTGTCATTGCCTCATATTTCTCAGTTCTTTGTCCAAGCCTCACCTGGGTAAGGTTGACACATAAAATACAGAATTCCAGGTTAAATTTGAATTTTAGATAAATGACAAATAGTTTTTAAATATGTTTGTCCCATGTAATATTTGAGTTAAAATTGTATTAAAATATTATTCATTGTTTATCTGAAATTCAAACTTAACTTACTCAAGAGAATTGAAAGCATGTGTTCACACAAAAACTTGCACATGAATGTTCATAGTAGCATTATTCTTAATAGCCAAACCATGGAAACAACCCAAATGTCTATCAGCTGATGAATGGTAAACAAAATGTGCTATGTCCATATAATGCAATATTGTCAGCCATAAAAAGTAAGGAAGGGGGCTTCCCTGGTGGCGCAGTGGTTAAGAATCTGCCTGCCGATGCAGGAGACATGGGTTTTAGCCCTGGTCCAGGAAGATCCCACATGCTGCAGAGCAACTAAGCCCGTGCTCTGCAATGAGAGAAGCCACCACAATGAGAAGCCCGCTCACTGCAATGAAGAGTAGCCCCCACTCGCCACAACTAGAGAAAGTCTGCGCACAGCAACGATGACCCAACACAACCAAAAATTTAAAAAAAGAAGAAAAAAAAGTAAGGAAGTACTGATTCAAGCTATAATATAAATGAACTTTAAAAACATTATACTAAGGTGAAAGAAATCAGATGCAAAAGGCTGCATATTGTATGATTTATAGGAAATGTCCATAATAGGGAAACTCATGAAGACAGGAAAAAAAATTAGTTTTGCTGGGGACCAGAGAAAAAGGAGAATGGAGAGTGATTGCTAGTGGGTATGAGGTTTCTTTGGAGGGGTGATGAAAATATTCTAGAATTAAATAGTAGTGATGGTCACACTTTGTAAATATACTGAAAACTACATTGCACACTTTAAAAAGCTGAATTTTATCTCAATAAAAAATATACAATAAAAATCTTAACTGGGCATAATCCTTATTATTTGTTAAATCAGGGTGCATCTGATGAGTGAAACTTAAGTTATATACCTCTGCATTCTAGCTGCAAGGGAATCTGGGAAATATTGCTTTGGGGCTTACAATGTGAAAAACTATCAAAATGTAGAGAGGGTGTTTGAAAAATGTTGAAGAGTCTCAAATGGCAGATGTTTACTACAGATGCTGAAGTAAAACTGCCTGGGTTTGAATGTCATGTCTGCCACTTACCAGCTGTGAGACTAGAGGTTATATAACCAACTTTGACAGTTTCCTCCTGCATACAATTTGTCAATACCAGCATTGAAGTTGTTTTCTAACCCTGTTTACCACAGTGTTCTCCCCTGCAGTCTTTGTTTAGGAGAACTACCAGAGGGATCATTTTTAAACATGTTAGATTGTGTCACTTCTTTGCTCAAAACTCTTCAAGGGTTTCCCATGTTACCAGGAGTAAAAGGACAGGGAGGAGGAAGGAAAGGATAGGAGGAGGAACTTTTGGGAGTGGAATCAAAGCTGAGAAGAACAAGGACAATAGAGGTAAAGGAAAGAGAAGTACAGATAAAAGTGGTGGAGGGAAGAGAACCAGGAGATCTCAGAAAACAAACCATCATATTTTCTAAACTTTATATGAAAAATAGTAAACAAACAGAAGAGGGAGATCTGTGATGTTAGAAAGTCTATTTCAAACTAATTTTAAATAAAAATGAGCCACAGAAAGGATTTGAGATCAAATCCTAAGCAAAGTTATTCCAAGTACAAAGAGAAGTAAGGAACAGAAAAAAATCTTGCAGTCAAAATATTTAGTGACTTTAAAATAAATTAACACTGTAACCTATTTTTTCAAAACAGGCTAAAATACATTAAGAACAGAATATAATACATGAAAGACCATCATAAATTAGAAGTAGCAAAACACAAAAATGAGATGACAGAACTCAATAAGAGGAATAAAAGAAAAAATTGTTTTAGACATGAAATCTAAACTGGAAACAACACAGAAGCATATGAACACAATAAATAATGTCTTCAAAGAAGTTGAAGGTGAAAAAAGAAAAAGGTTAAAAATCAAAAAGATATGAAGAAGAGAAAGTACAAATACTTGAAACAGGCAAAAAAAGATGTATACAGATAATAGGAGCAACTAAAGAAAAAAATCAATGCAAGAGAAGAAATACTAAAAGCTATAATTCAAGAAAAATATTATTGGAATAAAAAAATGATCTGAAAGTATATAAAGAAAGAGCACACAGTTGAGACTATCAACCCAACCCAATGCCCACATGCTAAAAATTACTGGATTTTAGAGTAAAAGAAAAAAACAAAATCTTTGGACATCTAGCCAAAGAGAGCAAGTGCCTTATAAAGGAATGAAAATTAGATTATCTTTAGACTTTTCAGCAATGACACTTCATGCCACAAGAAATTTGAGTAACAGTGTGGAGTCAAGATGGCAGACTAGGAGGAAATGGAATTCACATCTCCTCACAACTAGGGCACCTACCAGGCACCCGTGGGGGGCCACAGACACCTAAGGGGATGGGAGGACTCCCCAGCAACCAGGTAGGACATGGGGTATGGGGGGAGTGAAGGGGGAGGAGAAGTGGAGGCAGGATGGGACTGGCGCCCCTGAGGGGTGGCTGGGGGAGAGGAAGGGATCCCACGTGGGAAGGAGTAAATTGGGGACCACTGGGAGGGCAGAGGATCAAAAGGGAGCGTGGCCAGTTTTCCACTGCCCACTTGGGCCTCCAGGAACCTGCTGAGATCCCGGGCCTGATCCTTTGCCCACCTAGGCCCCCTCCAACTGCACAGGTCCTGAAGGAGAGGGAGGGAGGGAAGGGGGAGCAAACCTAAAGGCCGGACCTCCGGGATGGCACCCCTGAGGGGTGGTTGGGGAAGGGGAGGAGTTCCTACATGGAGCGGGACCTACCCACAGTTAGGGGTCCAGCAGCAATGGGGGAGACCCTGGGGGAGATGGTGGGGGAGAGGCACGAAGGAATGGAAAGGAATGTGGCCACTGCTTTCCCTGTCCACTTAAGCACAGGGAAGCTTGTGGGGCTCCCAGGCCTAATCCTCTGCCCTCGGAGTCTCCCTCCTGCTGCACAGACCCCAAGCCCTGCCCCTAGACCCCCACCCAGGGCTCTACCTTTAAACTCGGAGACCCCCTCTGAGACCCCCTCTAATGCTCTGGGCCTAAACTCCACCCACAAACCCTCATTCAGGGCCCTACCTCCAAACTCCTGAACTCCACAGTCCAGAGGCCCTCCTTTCCACAGGCTGCCTCTCCCCTTCTGTAGGTCCTAAGCAGAGGCTCCGCCCCCAGGGACTTTTCCGGCTAGGTGGGTCCTGAACCTAGGTTCCCCCCCACACCCTAAACCCTGTCCCTGCCTAAGTTCCACCCCCGGCCTAAACTCTGCCCCCATAGCCAAGCCTTTTTTTTTTTTTCTTTTCTCCTCTTTTAGATTGGTGTTCTGTTTTACCTTGTTGATTCATTACTGTTGATTGTTTTATATTTTTATTTCTCCTAACAAATCTTTTATTTTCCTTATTTTATTTTATTCTTTATATTTTGTTATTGTTTTCTCCTTTTGGCTTGCTCTCCCCACCGTTTTTTTTCTTTTTTTCTTTTTTCTGTTGTGGTTTTATTTTACCTTGTGGCAGCTGTTTCAATTATACTTTTATTTTTCCCAATATATTTTTTATCTTTCTAATTTTATTTTTTTCTTTATTCTTTGATATTATACTGCTCCTTTTCTTCTTTCTTCCTTTTTTTTTTTTTTTTTTACCATGCCATGAAGCTTGCGGGATCTTGGTTCCCAGGCCAGAGGTCAGGCCTGAGCTCCTGTGGTGGGAGATCTGAGTCCAAACCACTGGATGAACAGAGAACCTCAGACCCCAGGGAATATCAATTTGAGTGAGGCTTCCCAGAGGTCCTCATCTCAGCACCAAGACCCAGCTCTATCAAACTGCCTGCAAACTCCAGTGCTGGAAGTCTCAGGCCAAACAAGCAGTAAGACAGGAATACAGCACCACCCATCAAAAAAAAATGAAAAGACAAAAAAATATGTTACAGATGAAGGAGCAAGGTAAAAACCTTCAAGACCAAATAAATGAGGAAGAAATAGGCAACCTACCTGAAAAAGAATTCAGAGTAATGATAGTAAAAACGATCCAATGAAACTTAAAAGCTTTTGCACAGCAAAGGAAACCATAAAAAAGATGAAAAGACAACACTCAGAAGGGGAGAAAATATTTGCAAACGAAGCAACTGACAAAGGATTAATCTCCAAAATATACAAGCAGCTCATGCAGCTCAATATCAAAAAAACAAACAACTCAATCCAAAAATGGGCAGATGACCTAAATAGACATTTCTCCAAAGAAGATATACAGATTGCCAACAAACACATGAAAGAATGCTCAACATCATAAATCATTAGAGAAATGCAAATCAAAACTATAATGACATATCGTCTCACACTGGTCAGAATAGCCATCATCAAAAAATCTAGAAAAAATAAATGCTGGAGAGGGTGTGGAGAAAAGGGAACCCTCTTGCACTGTTGTTGGAAATGTAAATTGATACAGCCACTATGGAGAACAGTATGGACATTCTTTAAAACACTGAAAATAGAATTACCATATGACCCAGCAATCCCACTACTGGGCATATACCCTGAGAAAACCATAATTCAAAAAGTGTCATGTGGGCTTCCCTGGTGGCGCAGTGGTTGAGGGTTCGCCTCTATTTACAATAGCCAGGACATGGAAGCAACCTAAGTGTCCATCGACAGATGAATGGATAAAGAAGATGTGGTACATATATACGATGGAATATTATTCAGCCATAAGAAGAAACGAAATTGAGTTATTTGTATTGAGGTGGATGGACCTAGAGTCTGTCATACAGAGTGAAGTAAGTCAGAAAGAGGAAAACAAATACCGTATTCTAACACATATATATGGAATCTAAAAAAAAAAAAAATGGTTCTGATGAACCTACAGCCAGGACAGGAATAAAGACACAGACATAGAGAATGGATTTGAAGACATGGGGAGGGGGAAGTGTAAGCTGGGACAAAGTGAGAGAGTAGCATTGACATACGTACACTACCAAATGTAAAGTAGATAGCTAGTGGGAAGCAGCTGCATAGCACAGGGAGATCAGCTCAGTGCTTTGCAACCACCTAGAGCGTTGGGATAAGGAGGGTGGGAGGGAGACGCAAGATGGAGGGGATATGGGGATATACATATGCATATAGCTGATTCACTTTGTTATACAGCAGAAACTAACACAACACTGTAAAGCAACTATACTCCAATAAAGATGTTAAAATAATTAATTCATTCATTAAAAAAAAAGAAATTTGAGTAATACATTTAAGATACTCAGAGAAAGGAAATGTGAGTCAAGAATTTTATATCCAACTAATGACTTCAGAGTATCAAAGTCACAGCCTGTTTTCAAATACAAGAACCCAGAGGATACTGTTCTTCTGAGCCCTTCCTGAGACAGCCAAACTGATTTGAGACACATCGACATATGGACCAGTGGTGAGCACTGAAGATGCAGTTGCCTATAGAATTCAAACTTAAGGAGGGATAAGAAGGAAAGAGCATCATATGTCAGGGTCGTACGCTCGGACACTACAGATATAAAACAACTATATATTTTTTTAAAAGCAAAGGGAATGGCGATAACATTTGCAAAAAAATGTTTAACTCTTTTCAGTAATCATAGTAGTTGGTGATAGTGTCAGCATTGTTATCCTGAGACTGTAATGTGGGATAAATCAAGTGAATACTTATGAGACAGTCTAATCCTATCATCCACTGTGTTCTTGAGAATCAGAATTCTTACATGGGGCTTCCCTGGTGGCGCAGTGGTTGAGTCCTCCTGCCGATGCAGGGGAAACGGGTTCATGCCCTGGTCTGGGAAGATCCCACATGCCGCAGAGCGGCTGCACCCGTGAGCCATGGCCTCTGGGCCTGCGCATCTGGAGCCTGTGCTCCACAACGGGAGAGGCCACAACAGGGAGAGGCCCACATACCACAAAAAAAAAAAAAAAAAAAAAAAGAATTCTTACATGAAAGAAAGGAGACTTGAAATTTGTAGTTTTCATATTTGAATGGAAAATGTCAGTATGAACACATAAAACATTTTAAAAACAAATGTGTGTACCTATATCTATCCACTGAAAAGCTCTAGAAACACTGATGAGCCCAGGTACCTCTGAATACCTCTAGTGCTCAGATAGTGGTCTTGAAATACTATTTCAAGAAACCAGGGTTTGTTACTTGTAGAACAGGCTGATTTCAGGTGTGAGGCAGGAAATGTACAAAAAGAGCCTGGACAATCTTGTCATTACAGATAACAAGGAAGCTCTCAAAGACTGCAGGGTCATGTCAAAAATACTCGGAGCCAACTTGAAGTGGTTCCCACTGGCCAAAGATGGGATGATTTGAGCTTAAGTAATGATAATAACGACCATGAATTGCAACACATAAAATATATATGAATTGTAAAACAGTATGGAAGTTTCCTAAAAAACTAAAAATGGAACTACCATATGACACAGCAACTCTACCTGGGTGTATATTCATAAAACACAAATTTGAAAAGATACATGCACCCCAATGTTCATAGCAACATTATTTACCATTGCCAAGATATGCAAGCAACCTAAGTGTCCATCAGCAGATGAAGGGATTAAGATGTGGTGAATACACACACACACACACACACAGTGGAACACTACTCAGTCATAAAAAAAGAATGAAATTTTGTCATTTGCAACAATAGGAATGGACTTGGAGGGTATTATGCTACGTGAAATATGTCAGATGGAGAAAGATGAAAGACAAATACTGTATGATATCACTGATATGTGGAATCTGAAAAATACAACAAACTAGTGAATATAACAAAAAAGAAGCAGATTCACAGATATAGAGAAGAAACTAGTGGTTACCAGTAGGGAGTTGAAAGGGAGAGTGGTAATATAGGGATAGGGAATTAAGAGGTACAAAGTACTATGTATAAAATAAATTACAAGGATATATTGTACAACACAGGGAATATAGCCAATATTTTGTAATAACTATACATGGAGTATAACATTTAAAAATTGTTAATCACTGTTCTGTACACCTGTAACTTATACAATATTGTACATTAACTATACTTCAATAAAAAATAAATTTAAAAAATTTAAAAATATATATTAGAATTGGTGAGTTCATAATATTTTTTAAATGTAAAAATAATTGATCATCTTTGGAGGATAATAGGGAAGCAATATATTACTATCTTGAATGCTGTAAATAAATGGAAAGGATCAAACATTTATCCTTCTTTTCCTATATGAACTTTACCATTGTGTAACCAAATAGTAGAAAAGGAAAGCATCTCTTTACAAAATTATTCCAGCTAATAAATGAAAATTAAATTATAACATTTGAATATCACTAATTTGCAGCCACCAATGAATAATGAACCTAAGAAATGAGCACCAATGGCTGCTAACATCATAAAAACGAGCCATCCAGATATTATGTGCCTCCCAGTGAAAGAACATACAACTTATATTCTTGCCAAAGGAATAGAATCTGAGTCTGGTCAAGTCCCTAGATCCAGCACCAATCTGCAAGAAACACAGAGGACAGTGGAACATATTGAATGCACCATAAGGATGCAATCAGTAAAATCATAATTGTGAAAAATTTCACAGGTCAGTGATTCTTAAAGTGTGGTCCCAGACCAGCCACACCTATATTACCTGGGAACTTGCTAGACATGCAAATTTTCAGGCCCCATTCTGACCTCCTGAATAAAAAACTCTTGAAGTGGGGTCCAGCAATCTGTATTTTGATGAGCTCTCCAAGTGATTGTGATGTAGGCTTATGTTTGAGAACCACTGCTCTAGGTCAAATGTCCACGGTTCTTCAATAGAAGTGTAAGCAAAAGACAGAATGGAAGAAAAACCTATAGATTAAAAGAAATATATCGAAAAATTTTTAAATCAACCACAGCGTCTAAAGACCTGCGCTTGGGTGAAGAACCATGAGGACATTACTAGTACACAGTCAACACTGCGTGGTTAGTTTTGGAGAAACTTGGGAGGTTATGACTTTGCTAATGTCAGAGCACATGCATGGAAGGCTCTCTGGAGTGCTGGCAAAGTTCTGTGTCTTCACCTGGGTGGCGATTACAAGGGTGTTTGGCTGGTCATACTTCACTAAGCTATATATTTGTTTTGTGTGGTTTTCTGTATTTTTGTCTTATTTCACAATAAAAAGTTATAAAACATTACTGCTGATTCAATGACATTATTTAAGCCTCTTGGGCCTTAGCTTCTTTGCCTGAGCTGTGAAGCTATAGCTTCACGCTCACTCTGGAATTTTACTTTACAACCCAAATAATGTTGACCTTATAGTAGTTCTTTGTCATGGTTATGGGAAATGACTGTGTGCGTTACAGTCCTCTAAGCCAGTGCTTAAATCATATATGGGGAATGGAGGGAGTAAAGAGGACTGGCTTAATCCTGACAATAATTTCCTCTACACTCCCATTTTCTCTTTACCTCTGCCTGAGAAATACACTCTCTCAACAGGAGCTCATGAAGAAAGGGAAGAAAGCCATAAAGCTAGGATCCTCTGAGGCAGTAAAACCTCCTGTTCTTTCTTCCTCTCAGGAGGATGTATATTTATAATCACTAACCTGCTGAAGACTGGAATGGTCACACAGACAAAATCTGCTAAGAACTGTCATGGGATTCAAGGTTTGACAAGTTCTCTCAGCCCAAATAAAGGGGAGCCCTGATGAGGAGGCTTGAGTGACTCTACATTACAGGGTCCAGTCCCACTGATAGTTGAGGCAAAGACTGAGTTACTGATGTGGAGAGCTCAGCAGAAGGGCTAACCCAAGGTGGGAGGTGCAAAAGCCTTAATGGACTGGCTCTCCCAGTGACTGACAATGATCCAGCCATACCTCTGTGACCACCAGGCCAAGGGAGCCTGTGCCCATGGTAAGGTAAGTCTGAGAGAGCATGAAACCACTCACTTGGTTTGGGAACATTTACATTCCTTAATTCTCTTTCTTCCTCTTTTAAATGAATATTTATTCCTCTTGTAACTATTTTAATGTCTTTGTTTTCTATTTAATTTTTATATTAGTTGATTTTTATTGTATTTCTCAGAAATATGTATATGACTGATTGGAAATTAAAAACCAAAAAACCAAAATAAATACATAAGTAAAAGTGCCACAGATAGTTTGAGAAGCACTGAAATAGACTACACTAAAATCAAGAAATTCTGTTCATTGAAAGACACCATAAAGAGTGAAAAAACAAGCCATAGAATGGGAGAAAATATGTGTAACACATAAAACAAAGAACTGTAACTAAAATACACAAAGACTTCATTCTAATTAGTTAGGAAAATGAGCAAAAAACTTGAATAGTCACTTCACATAAGAGGAAATGCTGATGGCCAATAAGCTTATGAAAAGGGATCAATTCATTTGGGAAATGAACATTAAAACCACAGTGAAGGGCTTCCCTGGTGGTGCAGTGGTTGAGAGTCCACCTGCCGATGCAGGGGACACAGGTTCGTGCCCCAGTCCGGGAGGATCCCGCATGCTGCAGAGCAGCTAGGCCCGTGAGCCATGGCCACTGAGCCTGCGCGTCTGGAGCCTGGGCTCCTCAACGGGAGAGGCCACAACAGTGAGAGGCCCGCGTACCGCAAAAAAAAAAAAAAAAAAAAAAAAAAAAACAACACAGGGAAAAGCACACGTTCACCAGATTGGCAAAAATTTAAGTCTCCCAATTCTGAATGTTGGCGGAAGGTGCAGAGTCCCTCATATATTGCTCGTGAAAGTATAAAATCGGTGAAATCACTTTAGAAAACTCTGACTGTATGAATCTACCAAAGCTTATTATACACGTGCCCTGAGCCAGCAACTCCACTCCCAGACACACCACAGATATTCGACAGGAGTAAGTCAAACAGCTGGTGCAAAGATTCTCAGAGCAGCATTATTTGTAACAACCCCAAACTGAAACAACTCAAATGTACCTCCATCATCTGAAGAATGGATGCATTCTGGTATATTCACACCATGGAACACTAAGCAGGAATGAAAATGAACAATCCACAGCTTCATACAACAACACGAATGAATCTCTCAGACATACACAGCTGTCACAGGGTTTCACCATGGTTCCCCCAAGGGACACAGGATGTTTAAGCAGATGAACTGGTCTGTAAATTTACACATATTCTGGTGCTGGAACATTCTCCACTAGAAAGTCAGCTCCACTTTGGAGCTGAGGGGTCATACAGGAGGTAGATGTTGAAGTCACTGATGGAGTCTGGGTCCAGGAGAATTTTCAGATTTTGACTTATACTCTCCAGCATGAAAGTCAGAAGCTAGGACTGGAATGGAGGCCACCAGATCCCCTGCTTGGAGTCCTTGTGCTGGGGACTCACCGGGCTGGGGGTGGATGGAGACAGAAAGACTCCCATTGTTTGAATTCCCAAGGGACTAGACAGAGGGGAGCTGCAGGAACCTAAGATGCTGGGACAATAGGACTGGCAGAGGCAGAGGCTCCAAATAATGCATCCGGATTCCTTAGCTCCATATTCCTGGCTGGGTCTTCCAGGTGATTGCTCCCTGATGCTATTTGGCCCAGTGGTTTGAACCACACCTGTATTTTGTGCTTGTGTTTGTTAGCTAGGTCCTGCCCTTCTTTGTAGGCTGGATGCCTGGTTCTCTCGAAGCGTTACCACTCCTGCTGCAGGCAGAGCGTGCCTAGACTGCTTCCTTGTGGGGCCCGTGAGTTCCTGAGGTTCTTCCATCCTTCACTTCAGCTCAGTTCCCTCCCTGGGTGCTTAGGACTACTTTTGTTTACTGTACTGCTTTTTGGTATCTTTGCTGGAGTCAAAGGATTGAGAAAAAAAAATACTTTCTTCCATTCGTTGCCAATCAATAATCCTGAGTCCTTGACCCCAAACTCCCCCCACCTTTTCCATGATGTAGTTATATCTGTCATCTTGCTCTCTGTCCCCTGCAATTTCGATCTCTCCCTTTCCACTGGCTCCTTTTCCTGCCTGATGGCATTGCCCCCCTGCTTCACAGCTCTTTTCTACTCATCCGTGAAGACCCAGCTCAACAGCCACACCCCCAAGGTAATGCCTTTCCCATGTACCCCGGGCCCGGATTAAGTACTACTCCTCTGTGTGTTCACATCACCAGGTACGTCTCTCCATCACTGCACCAACCACAACGTTGGCAGGCACACAGTGAGTATTTTTCAAATGGATGAATGAATGAATAACTGATCATTGAGGAATGAAGATGATACTCATTCTCTATATAAAAGGTTGCTGCTTTCCTGACCATCATGGGCAGTGCTCTCCTGATTCCTACATATCTTACTGGAAAAGGCATGCAACACCCTCACATTCCCACTGAAGGCCTCCCCGGTTGGTCCCTGCTACATAAACAAAAATTTCCAATTTTGCTTAGAAACAAAGGTTTATATTTGCCACCCGTATGAAACAAAATGGAAAATGTTATCCTTAATTACAGCAGTGAGAATTAATTTTGAGTTGTCTCCTCTGTGTTTCTTGGGGTCTGTAGACTGCAACTTTTTGGAGCCCATGTTTCTGAGTGACTCACTGTTGAGAAGAAACATCTCTCATTCTCAAGAACAGAATGAAGATTAATAGTCTGCTGTAAATCCTGTCGGTTCACAGTTTGAAAGCTTGTTTTGCACAGATGTTCATACTGATGTGTGGCTTTAAAGCACCTCTTCCATTACGCCAATGTCCTGTTTCAACATCCCCCATGGAGGGTTGCTGTCTATAGTACTACTCAACTCCCTTAACACCAATCCTCACCTGACAGCAAGAAACACAGTCCTCCTTCTCATGTGCCAGAGCATAGGAGGAGGGCAACTTCCCTTCTGAGTTAGAAAAAAGAGGACTATATCTGTAAGGGGGGAATCTATACATCAATACTTATAAATGATAGATTTTTTACACTGTATCTATTAATTATATCCATCAAAATGTATTAAGGATGTGGAGATTCTATACTAGAATGCTGGGGACATGACATTCAATAAGATATGGTCTCCAGGGCCTCCCTGGTGGCGCAAGTGGTTGAGAGTCCGCCTGCCGATGCAGGGGATACGGGTTCGTGCCCCGGTCTGGGAGGATCCCATATGCCGCGGAGCGGCTGGGCCCGTGAGCCATGGCCGCTGAGCCTGCGCATCCGGAGCCTGCGCGTCCGGAGCCTGTGCTCCGCGACGGGGGAGGCCACAACAGTGAGAGGCCCGCATACCGAAAAAAAAAAAAAAAAAAAAAAAAAAAAGATATGGTCTCCAACCTTAAGTTCTGACAATCTAGTGAGGGTTAGTACTTGACTACCATGGAGGGATGTGACTTACAGTTTTTAACTTATCTTTAAATATTCCACATTCTTACTTAGATTCACCACTCATCAGTCTCTTCTTTTTCATCATGAGAAGGGAAAGCATCAACTTAAGTTTCTGTTCTTTTGCCCCAGCCAGAGATCATTCCTGAGACATATTCCTGAGATCTCTTCATCTAAAGAAGAAATGAAGATACATCAGTATTAACATCTGTGCAAAACAAATGTGGCAGTGATATGGCTGGTGGCACCATGTCTGTGGACAAATCAGCATGTCATCACTTGACCAAGTCGTAAATCCTTACAACCGTAATCATACTCTAAGGAGGGTAGCATTTGTTAAATGAAAGCTGTTTTGTTTGTTTTGTTTTGTTGTTTTTCAGCTCAGCCCTTCCATGGGAGCTGAGTTTAGAATCCAGAGCTAGAGAAAGTTTCATTGTTCTGCATAACAGGGTGAGAAGAATTGGGAGTTCTCACTGCCAATCCATGGATTGCGGAGGGGTGGGAAGGGGAGAAAGTGGAGAGATGAAGGAGGGAGGAGTGAGAGGACAGCAAGGAGGAGTAGAATGAGGCTAGGGTGCCATGTGGGGTGGAAGGGCCAGGGGAACAGCCTCAGTGGTGAGATGGCCAAAAGCATGACTCCTGAGAGTCAGTTGGAAGTAGCCTCTGTGGCTGCAGTGAAGCATCCCTCCACCACTGCGATCTTCACCATTCCTCACGTGAACAGACATTGGGTGTGTGGTGGGCAGAATAATGGCCCCCAAAGTTGTCCTAATCCCTGGAACCTGTGATTATGTTACAGATAATCACAGATGTGATTAAATTCAGGATATGGAGGAAGGGAGATTGTCCTGGATTTTCTGGGTAAGCCTGCTGTAATCACAAAGATCCTTAAAAGTGGAAGAGGGAGGCAGAAGACGCCAGTCAGAGGAATATGGAACTACAGAAGAAAGGCACAGAGAGAAGCAACGTTGCTGGCTTTGAAGAGGGAGGAAGAGGGCCGACTCTAGGAGCTGGAAAAGGCCAGGAAACAGACTGTCCCCTGGAGCCTCCAGAGGGGAAAGCAGCCCTTGTCAACACCTACATTTTAGCCCCACGAGACCTGCACTGGATTTCTGACCTTGAGAACTGTAAGATAACAAATTTACATTTTTAAGCCACTAAGTTTATGATAATTTGTTACAGCAGCAGTGGGAAACTAATATAGGGCATAAATCAGGGAGAGGAGTTGAGTGCAAAGACAGGAAAATGTAAGTATGATTTAGGGACAGTCATTAGACCCGAGGGTTGCTGTAGCCAAGTGGAATAGACTTTAAAGTCAGAAGGTCGGTTTGAGTCAGGCTGTGGGATCCCTTAAAGGAGAGATTAATGAATTTAGACAGGATCTCTGGGCCATTGGAAAGCCACTGACAGGTTTCAGCACAGAGACGTAATGAGCAGAATTTCACAGGTGGCGATGTGAAAGCACTGAGCGCCTCTTGCAAACTCTATAAAGATGCAGAGGCCACCTCGGGGCTTAGCTAAGCTGTGGTAGGTGAACAGGCCCTGGGACTCCTACCCGCACTTCTCCAGAGCACTTTGCCTTGTCTCCCATTTCCTGTCCTGGGCTTCTGCTTCAGAGCTCATTTGAACAAGGGATTTGTATCTAAAATAATAAAAAGGAAACAGGGAGTGAGCAGAATTTGCTGCACAGAGACGTTAAGTGTCCTGTCCTAGGTCATCCAGCTGGAAGGTGGGAGGGCAGGAACTTAATCTCTAGGAATCCCGACTCCCAATACTGGGCTCTGCTGGTGGCAGACAGGAGGGACTGGAAAGGGAAGCAGGTGAGGCCATCTGTTGGGTGATCGATCCTGAGTCATGGACTGTGGACGCTTTGAGTATGAAAGGAATGGTCTGGTCATAAAAGAAAAGTCCCAAGGATCAACGTGTCTAGGGGACTCAGTGGACCCAGAGGCAGCAGATGCCAGTGAGAAACACTGCACTGACCCCTTCCCAAGTCCAGGAGTCCATGGACAGGAGGAACTGGATGTTTAAAGCTCCAGAGTGAAGGAGAGTCACACTGGCAGACCACAGAGGACACACGAAGGATGCAGGTATGGTTTCACAAGGAGGGTCCAGTCTTGGGTTAACAAAGCAAAAAAAGCGAATGAAATGACAGAGCAGGAAGCAGAGACCTGGACTCCCGGCTTCTGCCAAAGATCCCAGATGAATTACAGCCTAGTCTATTAACCTCCTCATGACCCGGCTTCCAGGAAACTTGTAAAATCATAAACCAAACAGCTCTGCGAGGGCTCAAAATGAATGTTTAGGGCTTTGCGGTTCTCTAAGCATGCCTTTCAATTGTCAGGGTGTTATTACTTAAACAGCAACATTGTAATTACTTTCGCGTTATTACAATACAAAAGTGATTTAAGCAGTAAAAAGGCTTTGATGAATTAGTAGGTCTTTTGATTCCTACAGTTTTGTGGCTCACGGTCAAAGACGTCTTTTAAAAGTTTTCAGAGCCGTGGAAAAGCTGCTCTAGCTCTTACCCAGATTTTCTTTTTTCTGACTCCAAACCTGTATAGCTTTCTGCTTTCTGGGCACTCCACCCAGATGTCCCATCCTCATCTCCAACTCAGCTGTTCAAAATTAAAACTCATCTCCGTTCACTCCGGGCTCACTCCTCCTCCATTTTCTATCTGGGAGAATGGTCCCTCCATCCATTTGGTTGTCCAAGTCCAAACTTTTGGAAGTCATCTTTATTCTCTTTTTTGTTCCATCTCCCGCCATCACCCTTTACATTCAAATAACATCAGCCACCAGCCTAACAATAACAGTGGCTGCCATTTTTGAGTGTCTATTATACTTCAGGCACCTTGGACACATTATTGTTAGTCCTTACAAATTCTACAAAATTTATATTGTAGTCCTCATTTAATAGTCAAAGATCCTCGGGTTCAGAGACGTTCTTTCAGCAAAGGCATTATTTCAATAACTGCTACTAGGGGGCAAGATTTGAACACACATCCATTTGATTCTAAAAGATATGCATTTTCCACTACTCAGGGCTGCATTCAATAGATCACCAATAGTTCTGCTAAATTTTCCTGTTAAGTATTGCTAAAATCTTCCCACTTGGCTCCATCTGCAGGGCTGTTCCCTACCTCAGTTTACACATTCATTAGTTCTCACGAGGACTCCGCACTGGTCTCCCTACTTCCAGCCTTGCTATATTCTCAATCACTTTCTCTAGTGGTATATTGTTAATCTGACTGGTCATAAACATTTTCCTGGACCTACTAAATCAGAATCTCCAAGCCTGCAGGTCTCTCTTAGTAGCAATCACCCCCATGCCCTGCCGTACACACATTGATACTTAGATCAGCCAGTACAGCCAGAGAGGTGTCTAAGAGGGAAACCCTTTGCTTAAAACCTTCAGTGACTCTTGGTCCCCTACAGGATAAAATGACTAATCTTTTTTTTTTTTTTTTTTTGCGGTACGCGGGCCTCTCACTGTTGTGGCCTCTCCCGTTGCGGAGCACAGGCTCCGGACGCACAGGTTCAGCGGCCATGGCTCACGGGCCCAGCCGCTCCGCAGCATGTGGGATCTTCCTGGACTGGGGCATGAACCCGTGTCCTCTGCATCAGCAGGCGGACTCCCAACCACTGCGCCACCAGGGAAGCCCCTTAAAATGAATAATCTTTAACCTGACACATAAGGGCCTTTTATCATTTGGCTCCAACTTACCCTTTCTAATCATGCTGGCCCATAGAAGTCACTCAGTAAATTGATGCATGGTGTGGTAGGCAGAATAATAACCCCCCAAAGACGTGCACACCCTAATCCACAGAACTTGTGAATATGTTACCTTACACGGTATAGGAAACTTCACAAGTGTGATTGAGGTTATGGACCTTGAGATAGGAAGATTATCCTCAATTATTTAGGTGAGCCCAACCTAATCACATGAGTCATTAAACCCAGAGAACCTTTTTTCAGCAGCAGTCAGAGAGAGATACAATGATGGGAGAAGGGTCAGAGAGATGTAATGTAAGAAGGACTTGACCTACCATTGAAGATGAAGGAGGGGGCCATGAGCTAAAGAATACGGCAGTGTCTAGAAGCTGAAAAAAGCAAAGAAACAGATTCTACCCTTGGGCTTCCAGAAAGGGATGCACACACCTTGATTTTAGCACATGTTGGATTTCTAACCTCTAGCACTATAAAATAATCAGCCTGTTATGTTTTATGTTGCTAAGCTTATGGTAATTTTTTATAGCAGGAATAGGAGAAAAATGCACATAGTTTTCCAAAGGTGACCTGCTCATCCACACACACACACACACACACACACACACACACACACATATATATATATTTTTTTGATTGCACCAGGTCTTAGTTATGGCAGGCAGGCTCATTAGTTGCAGCTCTCAGGCTCCTTAGTTGTAGCATGCATGTGGGATCTAGTTCCCTGACCAGGGATCAAACCCGGGCCCCCTGCATTATTGGGAGCATGGAGTCTCATCCACTGCACCACCAGGGAAGTCTCCGCATCCACACTTCTCGCATGTACCACTTTCTCTGTCTAGAGTGCCCTGTTAGGTGTACGTGGAAGACTCCTACTCATCCTTCAAAACCCAGCTAAAATTAACTGATTCACACATGCATTCACAAATAGTTCCTTCAACTTCAGTAGCATCCAATATTTTATTCATGATAAGTCCTAACATCACCTTGCTTTGTATATATTTACAGTCCCCATTCTCCCCATTCTCCTTAGGATTGAGATCTAGTCATGCTCAGTTTGTACTCCTAGCCTGCCACAGTGCCTGGCATTTAGTCAGTGCTCAAAAGTATTTGCTGGGCAATAGCCATGGAGATATTGAAGGAACCATATTATAGAAGCATCTCACGTAAGCTAATCAATGTTGGATTCTGTGAATTCTTAATAGAATATCAGGGTTTTAAATGTCAAAGGTAATGATTCCAAAGATGAGTCTCTTTGGGATTGACACTTTATGTTTACCACTTACACTTACTTTTGAAATCAGATTATTTTTATTTTCCTTATACGGAAAGCATTGATTCCTGATGTTCTACTCCAGGCAGGCAAGGCAGAAGAAAAAAATTACTTTGGTTAAAAGCAAGTTCTGCATCCCAATGTCATTATTAAAACTGAGTTTATACATCTTCCCAGGAACTTGATTCTCACTCGTTCCCTTGTTCTACAGCCACGTGAAGAAGTTAGGAGCCTGGCCACGTTTACTCCATAATGTGAGAAAGCCCTTGCTAGCTGGGAAAGCCTTACTCAGACCACAGGGAAGAAACCAGATGCTCCCAGAAGGAAACCTGTGGCTTTGTCCTGCCACCCCTGGCTTGTCCCCACTTTGTATCACAAGGATCCCAGGGCTCTGTCCCACACCTGCCTCAGGGCCCAGGGGAGGAACCAGGACAGGGGGTGGGAGTGTCACCCAGGCTTGCTCCCCTAAGGTACCTGGAAAACTCTGTTTGTTGTCATGAATTACTTGGTTTTCATCCCTGGCTGCAAATTTGAATCACCTGGAGAGCTATTATCAAATTCCTGTGGAATTTTTATCAATTGGTCTGTGGTAGGACCTGGGTACCAGTATTTTTCAAAGCTACTCAGATGATTTTGAGGTGCAGCCAGGTTTGGGTTCCCATCAAACAATGGTTTTCAAATTTCTGTTGGAATAAGAATCAATTGTGAGGCGTCTTAGGCACAAGAGTGCGGGCCCCCAGGGTCAGCAGGTCTGGGTGGAGCCTGGGAATCTGCTGGCTTGACCTGCAGCTCCAAAGAGTCTGAGGCAGCCCCGCAGCCCCTCTGGGGGTGTGGACACTGTCAGCAGCTACCATCTGGAGGTGCCCGGCCCACCCATTGCCCAAGCCAGGACATTGTTCTAAGAAGCAGAAACCCTGGGAACATCCAGGGTCCCTAAAGCAAAGGCTGCAGTTATTCACAAGCACCAGTTTGTCTATACAAAACTGATGCCACAAAAGGAAGAGGAAAATGTATGGTGTAGGTTGATAGCGTATACAGAACACACCTCTCCTTTCCCACCAAGTGAGAAAATGAATCAGGCCTTTATGAGTTCACCCTTTCCCACAGTCACTTCCCGAGATAACATATTAACCCATTAAAGTCTGGTAAATTTCAAAGAAGAGTTCAGTGCAGGGAGTTTGGGATTGAAATGTACACACTGCTATATTTAAAATGGATGACCAACAAGGACCTGCTGTATAGCACAGGGAAGTCTGCTCAATATTCTGTAATAACCTATAAGGGAAAAGAATTTGAAAAAGAATAGATACATGTATATGTATAACTGAATCACTTTGCTGTACACCTGAAACTAACACAACACTGTTAATCCACTATGCTCCAATATAGAATAAAATGTTTAAGAAAAAAGAGTTCAGTGCAAATCCACACATGAACTCTCATGACACACTGCAGACATCTGGTTGTTTTAGATCCATCCAGCCTCTGTTTATCCAGTTTTTATTCACTCAGCTTAAACTTCGTAACAAAAAAGTTTTGTGTTTACTGACATAAGTATAATGGAATATAAGAGTTTGTCCTGGTCAGGGACAAAGCTGTCAGGCAGGTCAGCTCTGCTCAGTTATCTGTGGCTTTGGTTCCAAATATTTACACAGATGATCCTACTCATCAGGAATGTGCAAACATTTCCTTACGGGAGGTGGGAGAACACTGGCTTCCTCAGTGCTCACGTTCACCCTCCCCAGCTTATTGGATGCAAGATAGTGTAGAATGAATGAGTCAGGTCACCTTATCTGCAGAGACCAGGGGGCATATAACACACCACGTGGATGGATCCAGATGGGGACTTGAGGCAATGACACAGGAGTGGTCATCTCTAGGTCAGCTCTGCCCTTGAGAGCTTTGGGGATGCTGAGCAGACAGCAGTTGGGCTGCACACACTTGCCAGAGGCTTACCTGCATCCCAAATTCTCCTATGGAGTTTCACGTATAATATACTTTTATATAATGTACATTTCATATAAGGTACTTTTGCTTGTTAACTCTTGAGGTTGGTTTGGATCTTAAATACAAGAGGGGCAACCACTTTAAAATGGCCACATGATATCACCTGCAATGCTGAGTGTAGTGAAGAGTGGACCCAATCATTCAGATGCCTTCATTTGTTTAGGCAGGGATGAGGTTCATTCTTTCTTCCAAATGTATTATTCACTATAATTCCATCCCAAAAAGGAAAAGCATCACAGTGACTTGCTGAATTCTCTGTGTGACTTGAGCTCACTGATGGCAGTGACCATGCCTGTCTCTCATGGGCTCACCAAAGTGCTTTGCCCTTACTGGGCCCTTGTAACTGTTCACTGAATCAAAGAATTAATTAACTAATGACAAGCTATGCATTACTCAGTTCTATCCAAATTTAATTGTGCTTCCATGGTTTCACAACTTGCATTGGAAGGCTTCTATGAGACAATAATGAAATAGAAAACAGTAGTTTATGGAATCTGAAAAAATTCTGTGGCAAAAATCACATATTTGCAAACAATTCTGACAAAATGGGGGTATGTTAAGAGGCTCCACAGTGAGATTGGTTCAAGGTGGTGGAGTAGAAGGACATGCTCTCAGTCCCTCTTGCGAGAGCATCAGAATCACAACTAACTGCTGAACAGTCATCGACAGGAAGACACTGAAACTCACAAAAAATAATGCCCCAGATCCAAAGACAAAGTAGAAGCCACAATGAGACAGCAGGAGGGGGGCAATCACAGTAAAATCAATTCCCATAACTGCTGGGTGGGTGACTCAGAAACTGGAGAACACTTATACCACAGAAGTCCACCCACTGGAGTGAAGGTTCTGAGCCCCACATCAGGTTTCCCAACCTGGGGGTCCGGCAATGGGAGGAGGAATTCGTAGAGAATCAGACTTTGAAGGCTAGCGGGATTTGATTGCAGGACTTTAACAGGACTGGGTGAAACAGAGACTCCATTCGTGGAGGGCACACACAAAGTAGTGTGCACATCAGGACCCAGGGGGAAGGGGCAGTGACCTCATAGGACACTGAGCGAGACCTACCTGCTTGTGTTGGAGAGTCTTCTGCAGAGGCAGGGGGTAGCTGTGTCTCACCGTGAGGAAAAGGACACTGGCAGCAGAAGTTCTGGGAAGTACTCCTTACCGTGAGCCCTCCCAGAGTCTGCCATTAGCCCCAACAAAGAGCCTGAGTAGCCTCCAGTGTTGGGTCACCTCAGGCCAAACAACCAACAGGGAGGGAACCCAGGCCCACCCATCGGCAGTCAAGCAGATTAAACTTTTACTGAGCTCCACCCACAGGAGAAACACCCAGCTCTACCCACCATCAGTCCCTACCATCAGGAAACTTGCACAAGCCTCTTAGATAGCCTCATCCACCAGAGGGCAGAGAGCAGAAGCAAGAAGAACTACAATCCTGCAGCTTTTGGAACAAAAACCACATTCACAGAATGATAGACAAGATGAAAAGGCAGAGGACTATGTACCAGATGAAGGAACAAGATAAAACCCCAGAAAAAGATCTAAATGAAGTGGAGATAGGCAACCTTCCAGAAAAAGAATTCAGAATAATGATAGTGAAGATGATCCAGGACCTCGGAAAAAGAATGAAGGCAAAGATCGAGAAGGCACAAGAAATGTTTAACAAAGACCAAGAAGAATTAAAGAACAAACAAACAAAGATGAACAATACAATAACTGAAATGAAAAATACACTAGAAGGAATCAATAGTAGAATAACTGAGGCAGAAGAACGGAAAAGTGACCTGGAAGACAAAATGGTGGAATTCACTTCTGTGGAACAGAATAAAGAAAAAACAATGAAAAGAAATGAAGACAGCCCAAGAGACCATTAGGACAACATTAAATGCATCAACATTTGCATTATAGGGGTCCCAGAAGGAGAAGAGAGAGAGAAAGGACCCGAGAAAATATTTGAAGAGATTACAGTCGAAAACTTCCATAACATGGGAAAGGAAATGGCCTTCCAAGTCCAGGAAGTGCAGAGAGTCCCAGGCAGGATAAACCAAAGGAGAAACATGCCGAGGCACATAGTAATCACATCAGCAAAAAAAAAAAGAAAAAAGACAAAGAAAAATTATTGAAAGCAACAAGGGAAAAATGACAAATAACATACAAGGGAAATCCCATAAGGTTAACAGCTGATTTCTCAGCAGAAACTCTACAAACTAGAAGGGAGTGGCATGGCATATTTAAAGTGATGAAAGGGAAGAACCTACAACCAAGATTACTCTACCCGGCAAGGATATCATTCAGATTCGATGGAGAAATCAAAATATTTATAGACAGGCAAAAGCTAACAGAATTCAGAACCACCAAACCAGCTCTACAACAAATGCTAAAGGAACTTCTCTATGTGGGAAACACAAGAGAAGAAAAGGACCTACAAAAACAAACCCATAACAATTAAGATAATTGTAATAGGAACATACATATTGATAATTACCTTAAACGTGAATGGATTAAATGCTCCCACCAAAAGACACAGGCTCGCTGAATGGATACAAAAACAAGACCCATATATATGCTGTCTACAAGAGACCCACTTCAGACCTAGGGACACATACAGATTGAAAGTGAGGGGACGGTAAAAGATATTCCATGCAAATGGAAATCAAAAGAAAGCTGGAGTAGCAATACTCATATCAGATGAAATAGACTTTAAAATAAAGAATGCTAAAAGAGACAAGGAAGGGCACTACATAATGATCAAGAGATCAATCCAAAAAGAAGATATAACAATTATAAATATATATGTCCCAACATAGGAGCACCTCAATACATAAGGCAACTGCTAACACCTATAAAAGAGGAAATCGACAGTAACACAATAATAGTGGGGGACTTTACCACTTCACATACACCAATGGACAGATCATCCAAACAGAAAATTAATAAGGGAACACAAGCTTTAAATGATATAACAGACCAGATAGATTTAACAGATATTTATAGGATATTCCATCCAAAAACAGCAGATTACACTTTCTTCTTGAGTGTGCATGGAACATTCTCCAGGATAGATCACATCTTGGGTCACAAATCAAGCCTCAGTAAATTTAAGAAAATTGAAATCATATCAAGCATCTTTTCTGACCACAATGCTATGTGATTAGAAATCAATTACAGGGGGCTTCCCTGGTGGCGCAGTGGTTGAGAGTCCGCCTGCCGATGCAGGGGACGCGGGTTTGGGCCCCGGTCGGGGAAGATCCCACATGTTGTGGAGCGGCTGGGCCTGTGAGCCATGGCCATTGAGCCTGCGTGTCCACAGCCTGTGCTCTGCAACGGGAGAGGCCACAACAGTGAGAGGCCCGCGTACCGCAAAAAAAAAAAAAAAAGAAATCAATTACAGGGAAAAAAACGTAAAAAACGCAAACACATGGAGGCTAAACAATACGTTACTAAATAACCAAGAGATCACTGAAGAAATCAAAGAGTAAATCAAGAAGTACCTAGAGACAAATGACAATGAAAACACGATGACTCAAAACATATGGGATGCAGCAAAAGCAGTTCTAAGAGGGAAGTTTATAACAATACAAGCGTACCTCAGTAAACAAGAAAGATCTCAAATAAACAACCTAACCTTACACCTAAAGGAACTAGAGAAAGAAGAACAAAGAAAACCCAAAGTTAGTACAAAGAAAGAAATCATAAAAATCAGAGCAGAAATAAATGAAATAGAAAAAAAGAAAGCAATAGCAAAGATCAGTAAAACTAAAAGCTGGTTCTTTGAGAAGATAAACAAAATTGATAAACCATTAGCCAGACTCATCAAGAAAAAGAGGGAGAAGACGCAAATCAATAAAATTAGAAATGAAAAAGGAGAAGTTACAACAGACACCACAGAAATACAAAGCATCCTAAGAGACTACTACAAGCAACTCTATGTCAATAAAATGGAGAACCTGGAAGAAATGGACAAATTCTTAGAAAGGTATAACCTTCCAAGACTGAACCAGGAAGAAATAGAAAATATGAACAGACCAATCACAAGTAATGAAATTGAAACTGTGATTAAAAATCTTCCAACAAACAAAAGTCCAGGACCAGATGGCTTCACAGGTGAATTCTATCAAACATTTAGAGAAGAGACAACACCCATCCTTCTCAAACTCTTTCAAAAAATTGCAGAAGAAGAAACACTCCCAAACTCATTCTGTGAGGCCACCATCACACTGATACCAAAACCACACAAAGGTACTACAAAAAAAGAAAATTACAGACCACTATCACTGATGAATATAGATGCAAAACTCCTCAACAAAATACTAGCAAACAGGGCTTCCCTGGTGGCGCAGTGGTTGAGAGTCCGCCTGCCGATGCAGGGGACGCGGGTTCGTGCCCCAATCCCAGAAGATCCCACATGCCGCGGAGCGGCTGGGCCCGCGAGCCATGGCCGCGGAGCCTGTGTGTCCGGAGCCTGTGCTCCGCAACGGGAGAGGCCACAGCAGTGAGAGGCCCGCATACAGCAAAAAAAAAAAAAAAAAAAAAAAAAACTAGCAAACAGAATCCAACAACACGTTAAAAGGATCATACACCATGATCAAGTGGGATTTATCTCAGGGATGCAAGGATTCTCCAATATACTCAAATCAATCAATGTGGTACACCATATTAACAAATTGAAGAAGAAAAACCATATGATCCTCTCAGTAGATGCAGAAAAAGCTTTTGACAAAATTCAACACTCATTTATGATAAAAACACTCCAGAAAGTGGGCATAGAGGGAAGTTACCTCAACATAATAAAGGCCATATATGACAAACACACAGCAAACATCATCCTCAGTGGTGAAAAACTGAAAGCATTTCCTCTAAAATCAGGAAAAAGACAAGGATGTCCACTCTCGCCACTATTATTCAACTATAGTTTTGGATGTCCTACCATGACAATCAGAGAAGAAAAAGAAATAAAAGGAATACAGACTGGAAGAGAAGAAGTAAAACTGTCACTGTTTGCAGATGACATGATACTATACATAGAGAATCCTAAAGTTGCCACCAGAAAACTACTAGAGCTAATCAATGAATCTGATAAAGTTGCAGGATACAATATTGATGCACAGGAATCTCTTGCATTCCTATACACTAATGCTGAAAAATCTGAAAGAGAAATTAAGGAAACACTCCCATTTACTATTGCAACAGAAAGAATAAAATACCTAGGAATAAACCTACTTAGGGAGACAAAGGACCTGTATGCAGAAAACTATAAGACACTGAGGAAAGAAATTAAAGATGATACAAACAGATGGAGAGATTTACCATGTTCTTGGATGGGAAGAATCACTATTGTGAAAATGACTATACTACCCAAAGCAATCTACAGACTCAGTGCAATCCCTATCAAATTACCAATAGCATTTTGTATAGAACTAGAACAAAAAATCTTAAAACTTGTATGGAGACACAAAAGACCCCTAATAGCCTAAGCAGTCTTGACGGAAAAAAGCAGAGCTGGAATAATCAGACTCCCTGACTTTAGACTATACTACAAAGCTACAGTAAACAAGACAGTATGGTACTGGCACAAAAACAGAAATATAGATCAATGGAACAGGATAGAAAACCCAGAGATAAACCCACACACCTATGGTCAACTAATCTATGACAAAGGAGGCAAGGATATACAATGGAGAAAAGACAGACTCTTTAATAAGTGGTCCTGGGAAAACTGGACAGCTACATGTAAAAGAATGAAATTAGAATGCTCCCTAACACCAAATACAAAAATAAACTCAAAATGGATTAGAGACCTAAATGTAAGACCAGACACTGTAAAACTCTTAGAGGAAAACATAGTTAGAACACCCTTTGACATAAATCACAGCAAGATCTTTTTTGATCCACCTCTTTGAGTTAAGGAAATAAAAACAAAAATAAACAAATGGGACCTAATGAAACTTAAAAGCTTTTGCAAGGCAAAGGAAACTACAAAGAAGGTGAAAAGACAGTCCTCAGAATGGGAGAAAATATTTGCAAACGAATCAACAGACAAAGGATTTATCTCCAAAATATATAAACACCTCATGCAGCTCAATATTAAAAAAACAAACAACCCAGTCCAAAAATGGGCAGAAGACCTAAATAGACATTTCTCCAAAGAAGACATACAGATGGCCAAGAAGCACTTGAAAAGCTGTTCAACATCACTAATTATTAGAGAAATGCAAATCAAAACTACAATGAGGTATCACCTCACACCATTTAGAATGGGCATCCTCAGAAAATCTACAAACAACAAATGCTGGAGAGAGTGTGGAGAAAAGGGAACCCTCTTGCACGGTTGGTGGGAATGTAAATTGATACAGCCACTATGGAGAACAGTATGGAGGTTCCTTAAAAAACTAAAAATAGAATTACCATATGACCTAGCAATCCCACTACTGGGCATATACCCAGAGAAAACCATAATGCAAAAAGACACATGCACCCCAGTGTTCATTGCAGCACTATTTACGATAGACAGGTCATGGAAGCAACCTAAATGCCCATCGACAGATGAATGGATAAAGAAGATGTGATACATATATACAGTGGAATATTAGCCATAAAAAGGAATGCAATTGGGTCATTTGTAGAGACGTGGATGGATCTAGAGACTGTCATACAGAGTGAAGTAAGTCCGAAAGAGAAAAACAAATATCATATATTAACGTATATATGTGGAACCTAGAAAAATGGTACAGATGAACCCATTTGCAGGGCAGAAATTCAGACGCAGATGTAGAGAACAAGTGTATGGACATCAAGGGGGGAAGTGGTAGTGGGGGTGGGGGTGGGATGAATTGGGAGATTGGT